>NC_045130.1:10476945-11804028 GCF_007655135.1 Punica granatum
GATCAAGAAGACGAAATTTTCAATTTTGTACGCGCGTCGAACTCGAATTCCAAAAAAAAAAAGTTAGAACCGGTCAGAAGTCAAACGACTTCTGACCGTTGACTCGATGCCCCCCAGGTTCCTGTTCTTCTTCTTCCTCCTTTCCTCTCAGTTTTCTTTTCTTTTTTTTTTCTTCCTCCTTGCAGGGACGACCGAGCCCGTGACCGCTGCCGCGCCTCCTGACCCGAGCCTGCCACACGCCAACGGATTTCGTGCACGCCGACTCTCTCTCTCTCTCTCTCTCTCTCTCTCTCGATTTTCCGGAACAAAAACCCGCGGCTCGGGATTTGGAAAACGGACAAACGAAAAAATCCCGGAGCTCGCCGATTCTCTCAAAAAAGAAATCTCCACAGCTCACGACCCTCAGCTCTCTCTAGAATCTCTCAGCCACCCCCCCAAGCTCTCTCTCCCTCATGATTTTCTCGACTCCCTCAGCTCACCCGGACCTTCGGCTCCCACACCGACCTCTTTCTCAGCTCCACGGACGTTTTCCCTCAGCTCACGAACTCTCTCTAAAATCCCTCGGCTAGCTGATTCGAAAAAAAAACTCCCAGCTCGACTTTTCGCCGAGACGGACAGTTCGCCCACGGCCGAGAAAACTCCCAGCTCGACCTCACGCCCGAGACCCGCAGCTCGCCCACGGTCGAAAAACCTCCAGCTCCCTCGCCGAACCCGCAGCTCGAGTCTGCCTCGCCCACGGCTCGGTAACCCTCTCCTCCTCTCTGTTTTTTTTCATTTTTCTTCTAATCGGGTCCAGTTCTCCGCTGAACAGACAGGCCCGATCCAGAAGCCCAGCGCGGCCCGGTCCAGATTCCCGCGGCCCAATAGCCCAGTGCAGCCCCGCCCAGATCTCCGCGGCCCAACATCCACTCCCAACGACGGCCCAGCAGCAGCCCAGTTAGGCCAGATAGCCTAGTCCGGCCCGATAGCCAGCTCGGCCCAGCAGCCCAATCCACCCGGCGATTTTATTTTTTGTTAATTACAGAATCACCCCTCAACTTCCCGAACTAGGTAAATCCCCGACTTAGTGGCATGTTTAGGGCTCCATTTCTGAATATTAGACCCCGTTTAGATTGAGAGTTATCTGATTTTAACTTTAACTCAACACACTACATAACAAAAATACACATTTTCCAATTCAAAAATTTTAACTTTAACTTTAACTCAACACACTACACAACAAAAACACACGTTTTCCAAGTCAAATTTATAATCACATCTCATTTGTCCTTTTCCACAATCAAAATCAAAATCAAAATCAAAGTGACTTTTAACTCTAAATTCAAACGGCCCTTTAATGCTTGCTTGATGGATATGATGTGAAATCGGCGTTCTTGGGTTGGGTGGGTGATCGGATTTGTCCCGAACTCAATTTTACGAACTTTCTATTTGTCACATTCAGTCCAGACGACGCATTTTTTATTTTTTAGAACTGCCCCGAATTTTAAAATTCTTTTCAGCCAAGTCCCAGTCATTCTTATCATCTTTCAATCAGTCCCTGAATTTTTCATAATTTTTCAAACATCCCAAGGAACTTTTTGAGTTGTTTCAATTTAGTCCGGGGACCATTTTTCGCCCTTTTCAGATCTGCCCCAAGTTTTAAAATTCTTTTCGGTCAAGTCCCAGTTCTTTTTATCATTTTCCAATCAGTCCTTGAATTTTTCAGAATTTTTCAAACATCCTAAGGAACTTTTTGAGTTGTTTCAGTTTAGTCCCGGGACTTTTTCGCCCTTTTCAGATCTGCCCCAAGTTTTAAAATTCTTTTCGGTCAAGTCCCAGTCCTTTTTTATCATTTTCTAATGAGTCCCTGAATTTTCCAGAATTTTCAAACATCCCAACAACTTTTCAAGTTGTTTCAGTTTAGTCCTGGGGCCATTTTTCGCTTTTTTTTCAGATCAGCCTGAATGTTCAAATTCGTTTCAAGCAAGTCTTGGGACTTTTTTCAGCAATTTTTACACCGTCTCCCATTTTTTTGAAATTTTCAAACCAGTCCCCAAAACTTTATCCGAATTTTCAAATCAGTCCCTGTTATTTTAAAATCGTTCAATTCAGTCCCTGGACATTTTCTAAAATTATCCAACCCTTCCCTACTTGGATCACCGACCAACAACGTATGTGCCATATTTAAATATTTTATTCCTGTAATTATATGTATACAACATGACAATGTGTGTTTTTTAATGTTTTCCCACTTCCATGAATCGGTGTCGTTTTATCAATTCCGTTAACATTATGTTTGTGTATGTTTGTATGAGTTTATCGTGATCATGGTGGTACCGATTGTGTAAAATACATATGTTTGTTGTGCTTGACGTGATAACATGCTCCTGATTCGTGTTTTAAACGCTTTATTTCTTCGCTTTAATCGAACCCTCACATGAATCGGTATAATCATACAAACTTGACCTAAAATGAATTTTTAAATCTCAAGATGGTCGGGGATTAGGATTCGCATCGGACGGTCCATCAATGGTCGGCTCGACGGTCTGAAACCCGCATATTCAGAGCATTCGGCAAAAAATTAATTAATTTAATCAATAATTCCACCGACGGGGTAATAGGGACGTTCATGCGATTAATTAACTCATTTGGCCCCAATAATTTTGCATGAATTGGTAATAAACCGGTAACACACGTCGATAGGTTGCAAACATGCGTTAGTGCCCTTCTTCAAAGCTCGTAAAATTTTATAAAACGCGAGACACCTGGTTCGATGTGACATGGATGTTTAGGAAGGACTTGCGCGTCTTGACTCGAGGCTTCACTTGATTTCAGGAAACTCAGGTCGGGACGTGGAAATTCTTCTTAGATCACTTTCGGATAGATTAACCGATCTTTTGTTTGTCATGCGGATCGAGCCCGATCCTTTAGGGCACGATTCATAGGGGTCCAACGCCCCAATCGTAGATCACGGGGTCCAATCCTCCTAACACTGAGCGCGCGTCTTAATTTCAATTCCAATCTTTTCAAACCACACGGTGAGCACGAGTGGAATAATAACCGATCGCGAACCGATTGGGATTCAGTTGTTGTAATTTGCATTTTTTATTCGAGAGGACAATGTAAGGATTTATGTCGTACATTTATTCATGTAAGAATCCCGGTCGAAGAGTGATCGATGGGAGTGTTTCTTCGAATTTACAGTGTCAAAACGCGTAAAATGAGCGGAACTTAGTTAAGCGGTAATTAAATTAAAATGGCAAACCTAGACAAGCTAGAGTACCGAAAGGGCGTGTGGGATATAGGCCCACACGTAATAGAACCCCCGATATCGGAATTTTCGGCTTCGTACAAGACCATTGCCTTAGCATATTAGGTGTATCCATACCTCTAGACTTGGGCGACTCACCGGCCCTCGACCCTCGGGTCGTAAACAGGTAGTGACGACTCTTTCTCACGTGCGTCCGTCGCGCGTCCCCGGGAATGTGGACACTCTCAAGCCGCGTTGCATTTAGGCGCGCGCATGCGTGCCCCGACGAGATTAAAATTCGGGTGCGCACAATTGTAATTTTTTATCCCATATACATTATGACTAGCAAAGCAAAATAAAAATAATTCAAACCCTGAAAAGCTCAAAGAGAAGGTAGCCTAAAAAATAAAATAACAAGGGAAAAGAAAATGGGAAAAAAAGGCTTAAAACTTTGAGAATTGGGGTCAAAGGCAAAGTTTTTACTATGTAAAAGAAGCCTATAAATTTAATGTAAGAAAATGAAATGTTAAATAAAAGGTATATTTCGTACCACTAAATTTCATTTTTATCTTAATTTTTAAGTAAGCACGATAGAGCTGTGCTAGTAAATTTGATTTTATTTTCGAGGCCAAAGAGAATTTTATGCTGCGTTTGGTTTCAAAGTAGAATTTTAAAATTAAATTTTGATTTTGAAAAATAGTGGTATAAATGGTTATGTATGGGACCCACCTTTTGACTTTGTATGAGTTATTTTGTTTTGTTATGGGTAGAATTAAGTTAAAGTGTGATTTTAAAATCACATTTTGAACCAAACAAGCCATTATAGTGTGTTTGGTTTTAGAGTTGAGTTGATTTTAATTTTGATTTTAATTAGTTTATAATGATTGTGATGTTGAATTATGAGAAAAAAATGTAAAAAAGTAATAAATAGTTTAAAAAAACTAATGATTATATTGTTGAATTGAGTAATGAATAATTGAAAGAATTTATTATTAAAAATTAAATTAAATGTTTAAAAAAAAAGTAATAATTGTGTTGTTGACTTTTGTTGTGTAGTGAATAGAATTAAAAATAAAGTTAAAATTTTAAAATCGAATTTAGAAATCAAGCTGCCATTAATTTTTGGCTAGTGGTCGCCGGCGGGTGGAAACAGTCAAAGTCAATTGGACTCTTTTGCCTTTCTTTTCTGTGAGAAAGACATTTGGCACCTCAAATTATCTTATTCACTTTTTTATTGAAATGATATGATATGTGGTGATATCTATTTTTCTTAGACAAATACTAAAGTTTTATTTCTCTATAATTCTTCGATGCGGGACTCTTGCGATCAATAGGAAAAAGAGAAAAATCTGTAACTTATTTACATTTTTAGCCTATCTATGATGTGAAGCAGGATTCATATAATTTTGCCTATGTTGATATCACTTCAAAAAACTTATTTTGCAGTTTGTAATGCCGAGGCACAAATTCGTTACTTACTTGGGGATTTGAAACGAGTTCAAATTTGGAGGGACATCTATCATATTCCTTTTAAACTAATGTTTTCAAGTAGAAAAATTATTTTACTTGATATAAAAAGAATCTTTTCACACTGAACAGAATTGGTTCGGCAATTAAGTGGAGTGATACCCTCTTATTATCTTTGTGTCCAATCGTACCGGGCAATGGTGGACCAACCCACTATCCTAGATGAAAAGTCGACATATGAAATTTTATGAGTTTCTAGTGACGACGGTGTCATCCCACTACCTACTAATATAATTCATTATAGGTCCTATACCAAAGGGGCCAAAGCTGCAGTCCAACTTCCTCGATATAAGGCCATGGACAAGTGCCAAATGTCGTTCGCAAAACACCGAACAAAGAGTCAAAAACCCGTATAACAAATGAAACCAGGCAACTACATTAATCGGCTCATGGCTACTCGTGTTCTTCACGTATCGATGCTAGCCATAATCTCCCTGTTCGCCATGGAAGCACAGGCTGCATTGCGATACACCGTGACGAACAATGCGGGGACCACCCCTGGTGGCATGCGCTTCACCAACCAAATCGGGATTCCGTACACTCGACAGACTCTCGCCTCAGCCACCAACTTTATCTGGCAAACCTTTCGCCAGGCCAGTGCGGCTGATCGGAAGAGCGTACAACAGGTATCACTGTTGCATTGTAAACGCGTTTCTCGTGTTACCGGAGACTAGTTCTAGTCCGTGAGTTGATTTTCGAGTCAAGACAGTGATGTATAAAAGCTCTTGATTTCGACAGAGTTAGAACATTTTGTTATGTTGACTTGACAGGTGAGCTTGTTCATTGATAACGTGGGGGGAGTGGCATACACAAGCGGTGACCAGATCCACGTCAGCGCGTCATACCTGGCGGGCTACTCGGGGGACGTGAAGAGCGAGTTCACGGGGGTGGTTTATCACGAGATGGCCCACGTCTGGCAGTCGAACGGGGCAGGCCAAGCCCCTGGAGGGCTGATTGAGGGGATCGCTGACTTTGTGAGGCTCAAGTCTGGGTACGTCCCAGGTCACTGGGTCAAGCCTGGGCAGGGGGACCGGTGGGACCAAGGGTATGACGTCACGGCCCGGTTCTTGAACTACTGCGACGGGCTGAGGAACGGGTTTGTGGCGGAGCTGAACAAGAAGATGAGGACTGGATACAATGTTAGCTTCTTCGCGGAGCTGCTAGGAAAGAGTGTTGATCAGCTTTGGAGTGACTATAAGGCCAAATATGCTCAATAAATTGCATTTGGCTAAGAAACTTAAGGCCAAAAAGAAGGAACTACTTACTGTACTGAAGTGTTTCCATAATCAATAAAACGATTATTATCCGAACGAACGTGTCAGATGATTATGTGGCCATTGTGGTATCGCAATATGCGAATGATGAATAATAAACCTTGATCAAGGATATACGGATTCTGCCTACTGTGTATCTATTAGGCAGTAGCGCTTCAATTCTACCTGTTCAATTGAACTTGAACTATACTTAGAGCAATCATTGATTTTCTCCCTATTCTTTGTTTCCTCGTATCATTGTAAATTTGCATCATTGATCAGAAAAATCAATACGAAGAAAAGAGCACATTAGCCTGACCCTGAAATTGAGAGAGACAGTTACTTAAGGAAATTAAAAGAAAATGGATGCGGTGTAATTAGTAAATAACGTCTACCTATAGTGCAAGGACTCGAAACCTAGTACCTACTAGATGCATTTGGTGCTTAAGCCAACACCCGATATGAGATTAATTTAGGTTAATAAATTGTAAACTAAGCTTAATTTTACCAAGAGGGGGCTCCGGGGAGAATCCTCTGCTGGATATAAAAAATGGGTCCCACATATTTCAACCTTTATTACACCATTCCTTTTTTCTTTTTTAGACTTAAATAAAAATTTTTGAATGAATCTACTCATAAAATGTAAGATCGTTTTATCTTACGGTCTAATTTACTTCAACTTTGAGATCAACTCTTTTCTAATAGATTTATACACGAAAAGCTCGACACAAGAAATCAACGAGCAATCAATCGGAGAAATTTCCTCTTGAGAGAGCGATCAATTCCTTCCTCGAGGCAGCCGTGACTTTGCACAATAAGTTCTGGCTAGCTAGTGGACCAACAGCGAGTGGAACGGTTCAAGTCCTGCTATCCTTTTCTTAGTTTGCTTATTCTTTGTTTGCCATTTATTTCTCTTTTCACGAGAGTAGTGAGTTTGGCAATTTTAATCTAGCATTTAGCATTTTTGTCTAATCTACCCTCATATGATGATAGATGTGATAACCTTGAGGAATAAGCAAATGCATTAGTAAATACTAAATGGCTGATTATAATTTCACAAACAAACCAAAAATGTAAAGCAATTACCCGAAAATTCATGATCATGGGAATGCCATTCTCTTTCAAGTTATTTTCAAAGGGACAAAATGGAAAATCCAAGGTGTGTTTATGTGTTACTCGCTTGGTCAATTCCGTGTGAATTCGTCAAACCGACTTGTCATATCTGAGTAGACCGCAAGTTTAGACCTTGACTCCTAATATATATTATGATTTGTTAGAAATATGTAATATCAAGCAATTATATTATTTAATTCATAAAAAAGAAAATATATTATTTTTTATACTCGTTTATTTTAATTAATTATAAGATAAAAAATTTGACGTGTTTATGGATCTATAAAGAATAAGTCCTTGTTCTAAAATAACTATCATTATTATCTTTTAGTTGATCTTATTATAAAAATTTAAATACTTGAAACGATTAAATAAAAAAAACTGACTGATAAAACATAATATGGTGGTACTTCCAGGTGCAAATGACCTGCAATCCTTGGGATCTATTTTATTTAAAGTTAGAAATAATTTATAAATTAGATGATGCCACAATTATTTTTACGAAATCTTAAAAAATATAATCGTCTATACATACCTCATGATCACTATTTTTTTTTGTGTATTCTAGTATGAAGGCACAAACTTACTATACAATTTTCATTTCCTTTTTCTTTTACATAGAATCATTTAAATTTATTATATTTTCCGGATATATTTATATCGTGGTTGCTTTTTAATGATTATTTTTATTCAACTTTTCGATGACAATGAACTTGAATTTACTTTTTTTTTTTATCTATTAGGATTTAGTATAATTTCTCATACAAATATTGAGTTTATTCTTTTTCTATAAGAGTTTATAATGAATGATAAATCTTGTTGTGTGTACATGTTCAATCCAAAATAAAATTGGTAGATGATGGAACAAAAAAAAATATTTTTTTTGGAAATACGGTCCAACAATTATAGCTGGATCATTTGGTATAAAGGGTCGAACGGATTACCAAGTACTTTATACAGGTCAATTTTAAAAATACTAAAAAAAGAAAAAGTTAAAAAATTGCAAATTTGAAAATGTAAAAAATAAAAATTAGAAAAAAAAGAGAAGCGTGCGAAAAAGATCCGTACTCTTCCCTGGTTCCATAATGGGACCTAAAATCATATATTATATAATAATAATAACTAGGCGTAGGTGTTCATGCTAGTTTAGATGCTTGGGTTGGTATTAAAAAGGAGATTGATCACTTATGGCGTAAACTTATAAATGATATTAAAATATTCACGACTAACAAATGTTCATCCATGATTGCATTAATATGATTCGTCTCTTAACTATGATTTATTTCTTATTAATACTATTTTAATTAAAATTCTTAATTTTGGTTCTCAAATAGATTGATGATGTGCTACAAAATAGTTAACTGAATATTTTTATATTTTCAAAATAATTAGATTTCCATAGTTAGTAGGGTATGAAAGTTTGTGCTTTGTTTATGTGAATATACTAAGAACGTTTATAAATTTTTTTATTAATACTATATTAGATGACTTTTTATATTCTCCAATTGAAGAATTTTTAGAGTTTCATGATGATGATGTGGCTTAATAATACAAAGTCATTTTTTACATTGTGATTAGTGAGAATTTTAAGAGTCAATCAATCATGAGCTACCTATATCTTACATGATATTGTCCGGCGCTTCATTCCGGTATTTATAATTATGTATTGATTCTCATTGCCAGTCAACATTGGAAGGCGGACCAATTTATTATCATAAAGGAAAAGTCCTTTTCTTTTTCCCCCTCTACATGTACAAGAAAAGTCTTCTTTAATGAATGAAAAAAAAAAAGTGCTAGTTAACGTGCATATATCGCCATCTTCTTTAATCCTATAAAAAAAATTAAAAATCCATTTCTTTAAATTCTTATTTGAATGGTAGAGTGACCACCAATCAACAATGAGGCTAATTAGTCCCTATGAGGAAATGTCGGCATCCGAGATGAGCGGAGTTGAAGCAACAGCCGAATCCTGGACTTTTGAATTAAAGCCTTACTAATTCAATAGGGTATAGTCTATGGTTAAAATAATTGGTTTTTTTTTTTGAGATATCACAGGTTTATATGTAACTCGAGAATCATGCATAAAAATGCTCCTTATTGAATCATTTTCGGGGTCTTTGATCGGATTGACTTGTCTTGTGAACTTACAAGGTGTTTACCTAAGTCGTGAAATCATTGTTATCAGAACCGGACCGGCCTGGCCGGTTGGACCGGTCGGACCGGAAACCGGACATATGACCAGTCCGGTTCGTTAAAAAACCGAAAATGCCTAAAAAACCGGTGACTCCAAAAAACCGGCCGGTTTTTACATGACTCCATCGAACCCATTCGAACCGGCCGGTTCATGGGTTCAGAAATTTAAAGTGAAATCCGATCCGAACTCTTTGAGCCCGACCCGAGAATTGAAGAAATCAGAAATTCTTCAATCTTCACTTCAGTCAGACAACGACGACACACACACAGACTTGAAATTTGGAAAAAATTGGAAACCCTAACTTCTCCTTTTGCTAGTCTTCTTCATCGGCTTCAGCAGAATCTTCTTCATCGACACAGAGTCGACTCTTCCTTCTGTTCTGCTGCTCTTCTTCATCCTCATTCGATCTTCATCCGGACAGCTCAGCCACTTTGCGACCGGTCGCTCTTCCGATTCGGCTTCATCAACTCATCAAGCCGCATAGTCGAGTCAGTCGACCCATTTTGGTTCGATCTTCCCCTCCCTCTTCTCCTTTGCTTGTGGTTGCGGTGACAAATTGAGGCATTGGTTTTGGTTGGTTGATTTCTCTCTGTGTCACTCTTTCTTTATGGTGTGGATAAGTTGGGTAGGGATGAGCTGTGGCTTCCATTTCCAATTCCATAGATGCCTTCCTGTCTGAGAGTTGTTTCTGTGTAGTTGAGAAGAGGGGAGGAGGGGGCCTCTATCTGTCTTGTCAGATAGCTAATTTACACTTGACATGGATTGAACTTAAACTCTCGGGCTGCCCAATTTAAACGTCAGTGCTCCATTAATCCAGTAGAAGCAACCTTCCACGCAAAACAGCACTGTAGTTAAGTTTTCATTGTTCCAAATTTATCTGATAAGTACGCTATGTGAAGTTTGTCCATACCTGAAAGCCCCTGTACTTGATGAGTATATGTATGAACCCATAATGATTGAAATACACAATGTCTCCAGTATGTAACCAGCCATCTTTATCAATTGTCAACTCGGTCGCTTCAGCCTTATTTAAGTAGCCTAAAACACACAGCAACTTATGATCTTGTTTCTTCACAGACAACCTGAAATAGAAGCATGCAATATAATTGAAGAAACTCAACAAGGTTTACCTTTCATAATTGCTGGTCCACGCTATAAAAGCTCTCTACTAACCCCTGGAGGCGAGAAGGAACCAGTTTTCATGTCGACTACCTTTGCTTGCATGTTCGGAGCCAAAAGTCCAATATAGCTTGCATGTCAGTGCTCCATTAATTTTACTTCACAAATCTCTTCGATATCCAAAAGATGAAAGCCTTGATGAATTAACATATGCATATATCTCATATTATATATATATATATATATATAATTGCTCCTCTCCTTGATTAATTATTCGTCCGTTCCATTCCAACAAGAAAAAAATTAAGATGGAGCTTCTCTAATTTTACTCATAAATTAATGGTATTGAAGAAAGTTGACTTAACTCATGGATCAATTACATGTTGATGATATTGACTAATTAGTTAGTCCTTATTTGGTTTGATGTATCAACTTGTGATGGTGAACTATGACTTATCTTTATATTTTTTGGACACATATTAATTATTATCTAATATATATTACCATTTTTATTTTTATTTTTTGTATTTTCTATTATTTTCTTAAAATAATATATATTTATTTATTTTAAAAATAAACAAGCGGTCCGACCCATCGAACCCTCGGTTGAACCCATGAACCCATGACCCCATGCCTCGGCCGGTTCGATGTCCGGTCCGGTTCTGATAACACTGCGTGAAATTAATCAAATGAAGTCAACTAGTCACAGTTCTAAATGGTTCCCTAAACCAAAAGTCAACATGTGAACCTTCCCGGCTTTTTTTCGTCGCAACGACATCTCGCTGTCTAGCAATTTTAATTCATCCACAATATCCAAAAGCTAAACTCCAGCTTCCTCTATATAAATCCATGAACATTCGCCAAATGTCATTCACCAAAAAACCAACAATAACCTATACATGTTATAGAAACCAGATACCTACATCAACCAGCTCATGGCTACTCGAATTCTCCTCGTCTCGTTGCTCATCGTATTATCTGCCTTGGAAGCTCGAGCCCAAGTACGATATACCATCTCAAACAATGCGGCAACCACACCCGGAGGCATACGCTTCACCAATGAGATTGGGATTCCATACACTGAACAGACTCTAGCCTCCGCCACTGACTTCATCTGGCAAAGTTTTCAGCAGGCCAATGCGCCTGACGACCGGAAGAACGTGCAGCAGGTCCGTTCAATAGTAATACGATCTTCATACATTTGGGGTGTCAAACTATCGAAACATTGATATTTAATTTAGAAAGAATATTTTATATAAGCTCTTCATACAGTGTATTAATTGAGATTATTGCCTTGTATCTATTTGACAGGTGAGCTTGTTCATCGACAACATGGATGGAGTGGCATACACCAGTGCCGACCAGATCCACGTGAGCGCGTCCTACCTGGCAGGCTACTCAGGGGACTTGAAGAGTGAGTATACGGGGGTGGTTTACCACGAGATGACCCACGTGTGGCAGTGGAATGGTGCTGGCCAAGCCCCAGGAGGACTGATCGAGGGCATTGCCGACTACGTGAGGCTCAAGGCCGGGTACATACCAAGCCACTGGGTCCAGCCAGGCCAGGGTGACAGGTGGGACCAAGGGTATGATGTCACGGCCCGGTTCCTGGACTACTGCAATGGGCTGAGGAATGGGTTTGTGGCGGAGCTCAACAAGAAGATGAGGACTGGATACAACGACAGCTTCTTCATGGATCTGCTAGGGAAGGGTGTTGATCAGCTCTGGAGTGACTATAAGGCAAACTATGCTCAGTAAACTATATTTGGCAAAGCCATTCTTGAGAATAAAAGGAACCATGTACTGTAATAAATAAATCGTTTCCATGATCAATAAAACAGTTGTAATCCAAACCCAACGGTATGCCAAATGACTATAGTCGATTTTCAGCATCGACAGCTTGTCGATTTTAAGAACCACGGCTCTAAAGCCGGTTGGAATTGTGCTATCTTATTTCTTTGAATTTCTAATATCTTGCACCGCGATCACCGAGGATGATGTTTGGAGACGGGGAATGAGACCCTTCGTGCAGTGTGCTATTGCTCCAGACGCACCGAAATCTGCCGCCGGCTCTCAAGATGGATTAGGATCGATTGTTTCATCTTCTTCTGTTTCTTCCATAGCCTGGCCAGGTTGCTGCCTATTTGGGACCGCAAGTTGATAGTTCGGGCTGATCAGCGTGTCCTGCTCGGGCGGGAGTGGGACACTGGGCCCTGATATCGACTTCGGCAATGGCAGCTTGTTCCTGCTCCTTGCCAGCTCCATTAACACCTGACCATAGCGGCTCGAACAACATAAGCAAACCTTAAGCTCAAATCATCAGAACGTCCACGAACGCAGAGGCCGTTACCTCTCTCGGAGGAGGCTGGGAGAAGCTGAAATTGGCTTTAGAGTGGATGGCGAGCTTAACGTCGTCGCAATCGATTCCGTCCTTGCCGGCGTGCTCCGAGTAGACCTGCGCGTCCGACAGCAAGTCGACGACGTAGCCGTACCACAGCTCTAGGAACTGGTGTACGACGCGGGGCTGGTACTCCTCGACGCCCATTGATTCCAGAAGCGATTTCACGATCCTAGCATCTCTCGGCAGGTCCTCGCCTTTGTCCGCCATTTCAGCTTCCGGAAGCAATTTCACGAAGCAGAAGCCGAATCGCAGACGACGATCACCTTAAACTATCAGAACCAAACAGCAACCGGAGAATGAAATGGCAGGCGGATCTAGAAGAGAAGAATCGGGCCACAGATTGGGGTTTACCTGAACGGCGGCTGGTAGAGGGGCGGCCAAAAGGACTTCGGCCTGGCTCTTTTCTTTACGGGAAACCCTGGCTCTTTCGCTTTACCAATCCCTCTCGGAGACGGCAGAGAAGGAGAATTATTTCTTGCCCCCTGAAGGTTATGTTCATAACCATTTGCACCCTAAATGTTGTGTCTCGCCCGGTTTTGTCCCTTCCGATTGAAGACTGGATTAGAACCACATTTGTGTCAAAAATTTACACCATGAATTTATCCAATGGATTCGATTTTGAGTCCACTTACAACGCAGTGCTATGTAAGTGTTAACCTTCTGATTAGTACAAGCAAATAAGACGTGCTATTTTTTTTTTTTTGTTATAAAGGAAATTCATGAACCTATCACATTGAAATATAAATTTTAAATATCTAATAAAATGGCACGGATAGTCTCATTAGGTATCGAACCTGGGACCACTTGGTCATCAGGCGAGAGATGCCCCAATGCGCTATATCCGCTCTTGATATCTCTTTTTGTTTAGTGCCTTAGAACTTGACCTATAGTTCGTATTCAGTAATTACTATCCTTTTTAATCGTATAATACATGTTCCCCTGCTCGGGCCACTGCCAAAATATTGGCCTGGGGTGCCTACTATTTTTGGGCCTCTGAGCCCAGTTTGAGCAGCGGTGGCAAATGAGTGATAGGTTCTTGGTTTGTTTAAAGTAATCGAATAAAGAGCAAAGCTTCCGGATCTAAAAAAAGTAAAAGAAAAGTTACACATTGTTGTTTGCCTCGTCCTGCGATTTATATTACCTTCTTGTCAAGGAAGAGTGATGAACATGGGATGATAGTTTATATGCAACTATGCAATCTAATCTTTGCAGCTTCCATGAAAGTCAAGTATGTACACTACTATGTTGCAGGAACCAGCGTTCTAAGATGCATGCATCTATCTGTTCAATCACCAGCTTCGGAATTGGTCTCGTTAGACATTCTCAGGTTATTGGTTTCTTTTGATCTTCAATTAGATATTGCTTGACGGTTTTTTAAATCCCACAATTGTACGGGCCGTGACAAGTAATATAATGATGAATAGAATATCTTTTCCATGAGAACTTGACCTAAAACTCTACTAACGATCGAAATTATCACAACCTAATTAAAGTCAAGCAAATTAAATTCGATTTTTAAAATATAAAGCAAATTAAAAATAAACGAAAAATCAATTGGTGAGATGATCTAGAATTACAATTTTCCCCATACTTCGGTAATTTGATCTACTCTCTCTATCTCTAATTCGTTTCAAATCCTATCTACTAACCTCAATTTCACAAGTATTTCATAATTATCTTTCGAATTGTTTAAGAAAAATATCTAACTCAACCAATCCCCTATATTTCCACGGGAATTTCAATTAAGCTAAACTCATTTAGTTTCAACTTGAATTGGCTACCTATGGTGTGTAAGTATATTATTATTTTACTCACTAATCAACTTGATTCCTGGAGATTGAACTTAGACTATCATATCATTGTTCTCAACCTAAAATCCATTTTCTAAGTTCATTCAGATTAACAGATCATAATAATTGTTGATCAGGTAATTGCAAGCATTAAGCACAAGATAGAATATATATATCAAGATCGAAAACTAATTAGATTAATAGAAAATAAGCAAATTAACTTTATGCGGGTTCAATCGTAATCCTAGCATGAAGAATTTAGCCCATAAGAATTAGAAAACACATAGACGTATTAAATTAAAAAAAATCAACAAAAGTACGAAGAAAACTCCCCAAAACCCAAATCGATTTCTTCTCTATGGTGTCTTCCTCTCCTCTGCCGTACACACCTCAAGACTACCACCTCTAGGGGGATCAAATAGGGAGAAAGCTCAAAACTACAAACGAAATCCTAAAATCTATCCTAAATCTAGTTTCCCAAATAATCAAGAATTAATTTCCTAATTTAAAACTACAAACGAAATCCTAAAATCTATCCTAAATCTAGTTTCCCAAATAATCAAGAATTAATTTCCTAATTTAGACATCACGGAAATATCATTTCTAAGACCCAAGAATAATATCTCAAATAAATCAAGATATCTCCGGACCCACATAAATATTGAAAGATTCGAGCTCGGGCCGAGTAACAGATCTCGGGCGGCCTAGGCTTCTAGTTTCGCAGTCTAGGCCCTCTCGGATTAGTAAAACAGTTTTGTGCATCGAATTTCAACATGTCATATCTTTCTCATTCAAGCTCTAAATCACGAACCGTTTAAACTATTGTGCTCCTAACTCGATAAACTTTCTATCCATATGCAATTTGTAGCAAAAAGCTCGAGTTTGACCTGTTCAAAACACCAAAAACTTAGAGGCTGCAAAACTCAATCAATGACCTAACTCCCAAGACCACCTAAAAACAAATCAAAAAGCACTTAAGGTGGTGTTTGGTTTCATAGTAGGATTTTAGAATTGTGATTTTAATTTTGATTTTGAGTGGTATAAATGGGGTCCACCCTTTGACTTTGTAAGAGTTATGTTGTTTTGTTGTGGACAAAAGTAATATAAATGGGACCCACTCTTTGACTTTGTATGAGTTATTTTGTTTTGTAGTGGGTAGAATTAAGTTAGAATTGTGATTCTAAAATATAACTCTGAAACCAAACAGAGCCTAAAACTCTAAAATTCTACCAAAATGTAAAAGAATGTAAATTGAACTATTAACCTATTAAAATTAATATAAACTCGAGAATCCAACTCTAATTATACCCACTAAAAGGGCCGAATAACTCTATTTTCTTAGAGTATATCAGATATCGATCCGTAGACTGTCTCAATATAATAAAGAAATTCAAATTTACTCTGGTCGCTTTGACTCAGGCCGGCATATTAGAAATGGTTGAAGTTGCCATCCTCTATGTGCCATGACTTAGAGAATATCATTGCAAAACTTGTGCTTCCAATGGTTCGAGTGCGTATCGATCTGGTAATACATTTCTAATAAATTTACAACAATTGTCATAAAAGTAGTCTATATATAGACATTACTTGTGTGTTTGGTTTTAGAGTTAAAGTAGAGTTGAATTTTGATTTTAATTTGATTGTAATGATTGTGTCGTTAAATTATGAGAAAAAGTATGAAAAAGTAATGAATAGTTGAGATAAAGTAATGATTGTATTGTTAAATTGTGAAAAAAAATAATAATGAATAATTTAGAAAATTTAGTATTAAAAATTGAATTGAATAGTTAAAAAATTGAAGAAAATGATAAAAGTAATAATTATGTTATGTGGTGAGTAAGGTTAAAGTTAGAGTTAAAATTTTAAAAATTTGATTGTAAAACCAAACGGACTGGTACATATCTCAAATGTAACCAGGCTTTCATTAGCTTAACGAGATCAGGAGGATAGTCTATTACATTTCCTTATCTTATTTTGCTTGCAGTGATATGAAGAGAACAATCTCCAAGTTCAATTATGGTACGATAAAGAACATGATGATATACGGATTACGAACCATCCAAGCCGCCGACATCTAACCCTTCCCATATACCTGACACATCGCCACTGCCTTTCTGGATGTGATAAGGTGAGATCGTGGGCTAACAACACAACAGGCCAAGATCAAACCGATGTGGAAAGCAGGTCAAGTGAATTGTCCTCCAAAGCACGAGTTGCTTTGTCTCGAGAACCATGGCCACAAAGATTTTCTTCCCGGTTTGATAGCCAAGGAATATGTTTATAACTCTACTAGTACGAGTGTGTACATATATGTGTATATATATATATATATATGTATATATGTATTCCTTGAACCTTACTTCAGATAATGTCGTGCATACATCGTTCTATTCACTCTGTTCCAGTGTCTTTAGTGATCAGGTGGAAGGTTAGTCAAATTTGGGATCAGTTAATGACAGTTAGAGATGGAAAGTTTGGCATTAAGCGGCGCCCAACAGATGATCACTTATTAATGAAGAGGAAAGATGGCTTTAGTTGATTTGAGGTTAGTTGCTTTGATGAACCTTTGTGTCCCAAATTGTACAAGAAGGGTAAGCTGAGGATGAGATAACTGATAAGAAGGGTTAGTTGAGGGATTAGAGTAAATTATTGGGGGGTTAGTTGAAAGTGAGTTAAAAAAGCAAATCTGTCACCATCTATGCAATGCTGAATCTCAACATATGGATCAAGAACATGACAATTCCGCAACTAAAGATAAGATTGGATCTGCGATATTTAATGATTATCTTCTCAGTTCATCGAAAGTAAAAGTTGATGCGTATTTTACTCAGAACGGACAAGCAAGGCAGAGGCATCCATACCATAGTCCGTGGCACAAGAGCCCTCGAGAGTTCATACAAACAATTAGTGGTGCCACTGTGATGGGGCAAACATTTTATGACAGAACATATCAAGCTCGTTGATGCAAACAACTTTTCGATGGCCCAGGCGTCTAATTCAGGAAACTAATATCCACATATTACGGTATGGTTCGTGTGCATCACGAAATTTGGAGGAAAACTGGACGAAAAGGATCCCAATGTATGCCATCCAAGAGTTCTCCAAGTAAACTCATATCTATTCACGATCGAGGAACGGCCTGATTTGAGTATAGGGCTTAATGAATTTACTTATTCGTTATATCTAGACAAAATATCACGAAACATATTAACGAAACCACCCAGAATTACCCCAAACAACCTTGGGGGAAAATCCAAAAAGAAAAAGAAAAAGAAAAAGACACGACTTCCCCACACAGGCAACGGAACCTACGAAGTAGTACATTTCTTGATCACAATCTATCCGTCATAAGAGGCACTAATTAAACTATTTCCCATCAATTAGCTCAAGCGACCAATTCAACCTTCCCGTCGGCATTCGACCCGGCCAGGTCAGCTGCCACTCCGTTGGTGGTGGCTTTGGCCCCGAAGTGATCTGCCACCGCCGCATTCTGGACGACGGGCTTGGGTTCCGACTTGTTTGATTGTATGGCAATGCTCCTCCTCTTGACCTCATCAACAAACGCTTGGATGTTACGGTCGGAAGAGCCACCTTCGGCCACAGCAGCCTCAGCCGCCGCTTTCCACTTGAGCGCATTCTCCTTCACCTCCGCCGCCTTGGGCCCCACAGTCGCCTCCAAGAGGCACTTCTCCACCACGTCCCGCATGATCAGCTTGTTCTCGGCCTCACCACGGCACATCCTCACCCCTACCTGTTAAAGTTAAGTAACCAACCATTAGCGAGGCAAAAAGAACGTCAGCCCCCCCATTACCCGGCTCAGCATATAAGAGCGGAATGATTCGAAAATTGACATGCTAAAACTAGTACCTTGAACACATCAACCAAGTACTTGGCATCGGTGACTTGATCACCCCATTGAGGGAAGGCCACCACGGGCATCCCGGAAGATAGCGCCTCCATAGACGAGTTCCATCCACAGTGCGTCACGAAGCAAGCAACGGACGGGTGGGCCAGCACCTGCTCCTGGGGGCTCCACTGTACCACCTTCCCCTTATCCCCAGCCTTCTCTAGGAATCCTTCCGGCAAGGTGAGGAGCTGGTATCCAGAGTCCTTGTGCGGCGGCTTCATGACCCAGAGGAAGTTTAACCCGGAGTTAAGCAGCCCGAATGCGATCTCGTCCCACTGGTCCTGCTTCAGGTAGACCACGCTCCCAAATGAGACGTACACTACTGAGGCCGGGGGCTTCGAGTCGAGCCAGCTGATGCAGTCATCCGCCTTCATGAAATCACCCCGGACATTGGCGTTTGGAGCCTTCGGGTTCTTGAAGAGCGGGCCCACAGTCTTGATTGGGCAGATCTTGGACATGTACTCGATGATCTCGTGCTCCAGCTCCTGGAACGTGTCCATTAGGACACAGAAGGGCTTGTCCAGGTTCTTGTACTGTCCCATGATTGCCCTCCTAAGGAACGGATACGGTGTGGTCGGGTAGAGGAAGCTCGGGACCTCGTCATGCTTTAGGAGGGGCATGCACGGCAACTGGACATCGATCTCCATCGCGGACTCAGACGGGAACGGGACCAATCCGTGGTAGTAGTGGTAGTAGGCGGCAAAGCAGGCGCAGGACTGGACCCAGAGCATGGCCGAGGGTAGACCGAGACTCTCGGCCACGTCAGACACCCACGGGATGAACGGGTTGTTGATGAGGCAGGACACGGGACGGTTCTGCTCCTCGTTCTTCTTTATCATCCGTGGAATTACCTGCAGTGTCCGTGATAGACATTATTGATCGCACTTCATTTGTGAATGAATCGAAAGACAAAATCAATATCGTATTCCCTTCATCAATTTCAATGTCGTAATTTTGTCACCAACTCTGGAAAATAATAAGTTATAGGTGAGGATTGTACTTCCCCAACAATGATCTGACGAGGAAAAATCAATAATATTACCTTAATTAAGAACAAATGATATTTATTCGAACGATTAGCATTCATTTACCTGTTGTAATCTAATTAGTGTTTTCTCACATAACATGATAAAGGTAATATTATTATGAGAGTTTTACCCCTTAGTGAATCGACTCGGTTCAACTGAATTAGTTAAGATCCAATTAGGCTTCCGAATACAAGTGTTTGCACAAAAAAAAATATTACCAAATCATTTCTCGTATTTTAGACTTAGTTTTCAATGTATTATCATAACTATATTGTGCTCTGTTCACCCAAAAGGAAAAAGTTGAAAAACTATACGTGCTCTAGAAAAAGTTAATACTGTAAAATGATGGCATGTTTTATTATTTATGTCCTAATATTGCAAACCATATATAGATTCCTTATTTAATTATTATGGCTTGTCTGGACCAAGTATTTAATATTATACCTTCAAATTCCTGCATTTGAATCGGCATATATTTTGGGTAGTTTAAGATGAATATAGTTGTCCTCGGCTAAGGTATATTAAAAATTTTATAACCGAAAAGGTATATTAAAAATTTTGCCAACCTGAATGTAGGAATATGAAGAAATTACTCTCCAATTAATGGGGTATAAGCTGAAAAATGTGTAGAGTAGAATTGCGTACTATAAATGATTTTGTTATATGGACCAAACCAAAACCGTTTTCATAATTTGAAGTCTGTCTGCATCCAAATAATTTAGCAACTCCTAACTTTTTTTTAATTAAAATTCCAGGAGAAAAAAATTACGAAGAACTCATATAATTAATTAACTCCTAACTGATTTATAATATATATAGTTATATGTACCTCCTTGCCGACTTTCTCGAGCTGGGGCAAGTACTGATCGAGGTCCTGGCGCCGGGGCTCATCCTCGTCCCATCCATCTTCAAAGAACTCGAACCTAATGAACCCGTCCCCGATAGGCGACGGCTCCTCCCCGATGTTGCTGGCCTTCCTCATCTGCTTCCCAATGCTTTCAGGAGTCGTGAAGGTCACGAGCAAGCCCTTGGAGGCGAGCCGCTTCCCGAGCCTGAGCAACGGGTTGACATGTCCCTGGCCAGGGAACGAGACTAGGAACACATGAACCAACGACTCGGACCCCATAACTAATTAAGATTTCCAGTGCTGTAACACGATATCTGATCGAGTGGTTCTGGTATTAAGAGAGAGGAACAGAGACTTTCTTGGAGGTTGATGAGAGGGTCGAGCCGATATGTTGTGCATATATATAGCGGATGACATGGCAAAATGGAAGTGAAATTGGTGAACTATGAGAAATTCAAGTGTGAATTTGCGAAAAGGACCGTTTGGTAGCAACCCCAGTTAATTTTGTGTGGTGGAGGAACCATTTGAAGGTTTGGTTTAACAGAGGACAAAAATCAAACTGGACGATTATGTTAAAAGATTAGCCCGTTGACCACCAGAACTTATGCTTCTGCACTTCAATTAAATGTCCACGGTTGATCAACAATCAATCCTAATTAAGTGAAAAGCTCATCCGTAACAGTGTTGGTAATATATGACGTTCGGTCCTACCACAGATAACAATTTTAAATCTAATAGATTTATAAATTGTATTATTGTCGAGCTTGATCAAGATCGAAGATCGAAATTAACTTATATGTTGTTATATCATGAATATATTAACAAGGATATGGTTCATCTACCTAAGCTTGAATTCTCCTCCCAAGTTGGTAAAAGAACAACAACGCCAGAATGAGAAAAATGGGAGAGTAATAAAAGAGTTGCTGCTCGATAAATCACAGTTATGACATCTCCAAGCTTTGTGATCTGAGGTGCATGTGATCGGCTGGTATAGTGCCAAAGTTACTCCCCATCTGTGATTATGGGACCATAATTTGGATCGAGGAGGGGGAATCCTTTAAGGGCGAATTTGTGAGCAAATATTTAGAATTATGGAACGAAAGTACTAATTTTATAGAAAAAATAAATTGTGTTTACACCCATTTTTTAACGCATTATAAAAATTGGAGATTGTGTCACGTGTCTGTCGCACTTACATTACCTCATATTCAATATCTACATTTCTAGCGCTTTAATATCATGCACATTTAATTCCTTGCAACCATCGATCATTCAGCATTTATCCTTCTAACCCTTTTCGAGCTTCCGGGCAAGTAACGGGCTTCCACCCGGCTTAGGTTTTTGGACCTAGGTGAGGCTTCTCTCGGCTTTACGTGATCGAGATCCACGCGCTACGAATCTTCGGGGGTTCATAGATGCATCATTCTTAGGACCAGCTTTCAAGCCGTCTATTCCATCGAGTCTAGGTTCCAACCTAGATTCTTTCTTTTCGGCCATTGAAAGCCGAGACCCACTCTCAACACGGCCTTATGTCTTGTTTCTCTTGATCGATAGTAGCACGAAGAAACAATGAAGAATCCATAGCGGCTAAATCTCCGAATCGTGAGATCGTCTGAGATACATTCAACAATCTACTTCATCTATTCGAAATCTAGCCGCCGTTTTTTATTTTCTTGAGATAGCGCCCTGGCACGCATAGTTTTCTAGTTATTGATCTGTTAGCGATTTTCGACCTCGTGATCAGTAAATTGTTTAGAACACCAAATCTTTTAAGGGGGCAACTGCCCTTGAACCCCTTTCCGTTTGGCGATACACTCCGTGTTCTCCTCATAAATGAGTGAGTGTGGGCGATGAATAAACTAATTCACATGAATTTCTGAATATTTTTTAACATTGTAATTATTAAATTTTTATTGGGCTTATACGAACCTGGCTCATTTCCACTTAAAATCTCAACCTGATAAGTAGTTGTACCCAAGTCATATATTAACCCATGAATTTTCCTTTTCTTTTCGATGTGGAATTTATCCCATTTTACTCTTCAACACTTGCCCTCACGTGCAACGTGTGGTCTATTTTTACCTACACAATGTCACGTGCCATTAAACACCCGCCCTCAACAATTGACCTCGAGCCGGACTCTTCTTCCGTGCTCGGGGGACTAACACGAGGCGCACATTTTGGCTGCACTCGACATACTGGGGCTAGCGTGGTGTGGGTGTGCACACTCGCGTAGGCACGCATACGCATAACCTAAGCTCCGATACCATATTAAATTTTCATTGGGCTTATACGGATCTAGGTTCATTTCCACTTAAAAACTCAAGCTGATAAGTGGTGATACCCAAGTCATATATTAATCCATGAATTTTCCTTTTTTTTTCGATGAGGGATTTCTCCATTTTACTTCTCAACAATAATCATTTGGATATTTTGGGTTTTAGGAAATTGATAGAATTATTAACTTAACTGATCATACTAATTTTCCCATAGGAATTAAAATGAAAAATTAAAAAGAATAGGCATCATTTATTATTGGATTTACTCATCCTCCAACACCATCTCCAAACTTTCAAAAGAAAAAGGCAAGAAGAGAAAACAGAGAAATTGGAAACATCTACATAGTTATCATTACGCATTGATCACACATCACATCACGTTCTCATTTTCACTATTTTTCCTTTCCCACCAATTTTCATCTCCTTTAATAACAAAATGCATCCAAAATACGCCGCAAGAGCTTTTCCAATTCTTTTAACTGATCAGCTGGTCAACTGTCCTAACTAACAGGACCACCAGTATCTTCAAAAGTATATCCGAACATATACGTACGTTTAGAGTTACAGTTCATATACGACTTCTGCAATATGGAGCGACATAGCACACAAACGTATGTACGTGCACATCCAAAACAAATTATATAGACACATCAGAAATCATTGAAGAGAACTGAATAATTCGACAATATTTCTGGAAGAATTTAGAAATATTAATTATATATGTCAATATTCAAATCATTTGTCGTCTAAGTACTGTCAACGAAACTGCCACGCTGTTTGATGAAGATGAACATTGGTTCGAGAGCTTTCTTTCCATCCTGACTAGCTGGAAGCATGGATTACAGCCAATATATGTAGAAAATAGATTAATCCAAATATATATGCACGTAAAGAAATTAATAGATGAGGAATCAATCAATAAAATATTGGTTAAATGGTAAGCATATCAAATTTGTAAAGAGAAAATATAAGTCGTACTTATTAAAAAGGAGAATAACATTTAATTTTTGATTTACTGGAAATGCAAGAGTAATTTTTTTTTTCATAATTTTTGAAAAAGGAAAATAGGGAAGAAACTCATTTATTTACAAGCCTTCACTGAAAGACGACGACAGATATCCCAAAAATGTGACATTCTTTTGTCAATTTGGACGAATTTGCGGCCGATGCCGTATATGGTCCCCATCTAATTTTTCTGGTACGTGATCGGTCCAACTGACAATTTCCTACTACCTCATGGGTCAGTTGACTCACCGTTCGGCATGTCCTGCACAAGGAGCCAAGAGAACCCGAATCGGCCACAATTAAGAGATATATACGTACGTGCTATGTTAGCAGAACGATAAGGATTAAACGGCGTGTGCGTCTTATGTGTAACTATGTCCTCACGTAAGATAAAACAAGAGAGATGTAGACATTGATGGATATCTATGAAAGCAATGTGATGTGTGGCTTATTGTCGGGTTTAATTACGCATGATGTTGGGGGGTATGGTGAATTAGAATAATATATCTACGATTAACATTAGCCTAATTAATATAAGGTCATGAACGGACGGTGGCATATCATCGTTTTGTGCTTTTTCCTGTAGTGGGAGTAAGGCATGTAACTGCGATTGAACTTATAATTTAATACCATATAGCCCAATATTTTGAAAATTTTTACCACATAGCACATATCGTATTAATTTCACCATTCAACGTTATATTTTGAAATTTTTTTATGACATAGCACAACAAACAATAATTTCACAAAATAGCACAAAATTGTGAAATTTTTTCATCATATAGCACAAAAAAAATTGACGAAAAACTAACGTCGCGCCACGTGGTGAAAAATTTTTCAAAAATTTGCGTTATTTGGTGAAATTATTTTTTGTTGTGCTATGTCATGAAAAAAATTTCAAAATATCGTGTTGAATGGTGAAATTAATACAATATGTGTTCTGTGATGAAAATTTTCAAAATATCGTGCTATATGATGATTTTTTTTATAATAAAAATAGTTGTGATACTTCCCACTAGGCTCTATGCCATTGCCATTTATAGCTTGTTTGAATTACTGGATGGGGAGAGTTATGAAGGGATATGTTATAAAGAATTTTTATACAAATTTAAATAAAAACACCCACCTTCTATAATTCTCCCCTCCATAACCCTTCCTGCCCCACAATCTAAACAAGCTATTAACGTCCTCCCGAAGGAAAACCGATGCCGGTAAAAACCCGGGCCAGCGGGAGCAGATGAAATCTAAAAATTCGGTTTTGGGGTTGGGGGCCTCAGTTTGAGCTGCTGTGATAGTCTTGTGGCCGAGATGTGGGCTGTCCATATGGCTCCGAGGCGGCCCAATTCAATGAAAATCTGGCACTCCAAGTTGGAGTAGATGCTAGGGAGGCGATTTGAGATCTTTACTTGGGTCATTCGGGGTTCTGCAAATGATTCTCTCCTCCTTCTTTTCTTTTTTTCTGCAGTAATCGTAATCTATATATAATATATTGGTTGGAGCACTTCACTATATTTTGCCATATGTCATTTTGGTTTCTCTAGGTTGCGCCATGTGTCACTCCTGTATCTAGGTCCTCGCCATGTGTGTCTAGGTTCCACCAAGTGTCACCTATGCGTTACCCATGGGCATTTATCAATTAATAATTCTTTTAGAATTTCAATAAAATTTCTTTTTATTTTATTTACTAATATTTTTACTTTTTTTTATTCAAAGTATATTATTTTTATAAATAAGAAATTCTAACAATTTAACTGAGTTTGATTAATTTTGAGTTTCCATTCTATGATTCATTTTGTTAATTCTTAGTCAAATAATCTTTTCGACTAGTCATAAACCGCGTGTAATATCCGATTGGCAAAAGTATTATAATTAAAATTCTTAAATAATTAATATGTTATTCATAATTCATGAAGATTCATGCCAAACCCGTATTTATAGTCTTATTTTTATATTCGTTGCAAGATTTAGTCATTTTATTGTTTACTAACATTTTGTCTTAATTTTTTAAGTAAGTAACATGTGGAAAACTAGAAAGTGAGCAATTTATTGAGCTCGATTAATGTTGAATTTGATTCTACGGGTCAATTTTGTCAAATTTTAGTGAATAAAAAACTATTTTTTGGGTCATAAATTACATAAAAAAAATCCGATTGGCAAAATTATGATAATTAAAATTTTCAAATAATTAATCTGTTATCCATAATTCATAAGTGTTTTACAATTGCATAGGTGATAATAATTTGACTAAAAACTTTTACTTGTATAAAAAATTAAATAAATATAAGTAAACAAATAAAAAGATAAATGTTGCAAAAGAATTTCGAAATAATATTATAAATGCAGGTATTAAAACAAAATGCATGAGAAAATTTTTTTAAACAAATCGCGCCATGTATGGGATAATAACGTACGTAAATTTAATAAAATATAAACTAACTTTATATTATTTTAAGTTGAAACATTTTAAACTAGGAGTGATCTATAGTATGTAAATGATGTTAAATTGAAAAATGAGTATGATCTAAAATTCCAACGTTAAAAATTTAAAAAATCCCTTTTAAAAACTTACAGTTTGATTACATAATGCTATTTATTTTATTCTACTAGTTTTAGTTATGAAATATATAAGTTAATATTTTTTTAGTGAATAAAGTAATGCTTTTTATGTAAATAAAATATCTAAGATCAAACCAAAGATGGCGAATTTAATAATTTTTTGTTCATTGTTAACTTTAATAGTATTAAACAATTAATTTTACAATCATAAATTAAATTATATTTTAAAGAATTCAATTAGTTAATGAAATATACAAATTTTTTATCACAATCGCAATTCGCGCAATGTGCAGGTGAAATGACTAATTTTACTAAACTGGCATGGTATCCAAGGTCAAACCTGTGTGAAGTCGGCAAAAAACAGAGGGGAAATTAGGCAAAAACAAAATGATCATTCTGTCGTTAAGCTCGATTAGAAATGGCCTGGGGAAGTATTACCACCTCCCGATGCGAACAGAAAAAAGTAATTACATGCGAAACAATTCTTAACAAATGACGAATACAGTATGTACGTAAGACATTTTTTGGAGGAAACGAAAACACTTTTGGTCTTATTATAAGTTTGGCTTACAGTCAATTTTGGTCATATAAACTTTAAAAGTGTCAAATCGGTTCTCTATAAGTTTTAATTACATAATTGACTAAATGCCAAATTTATAGGACCAAAAATATATTTTTTTCTTATTCCATTGTCATATCATACTATAGAAATATTATTAATTGATCAGATGATAATTCATCCCCGGAAAGTTGGGTCTTAGAGCCTAACACATAATTATTGTGAGTAGGATAGGTATAGTTCACGCAAATTTTGTGCCAATAGTCGTGCCAGTTTGACTTGCTTGTGTGCTTGTACTTGCTTCTTTTTTATATATAATAAATAACTAAATCATCAATATAAATATATGGAACCCGGAAAGGAAGAGCATAAAGGGTCACGTAAGTTTTTTTCTATTTTTGCTGAGTAACACGTAAGTTAAATTACGACGCACTAAGCTTCAAATTAAATTAACCTTCTAATTGCAATATAATAAATTTTTATTATATTTTATTCGCCAAATTTTAGTTATTTTTTCATATCATTTGTATTTAGTAGTATATGATTAAAGAATATTTAAAAATTTAAAACTTCCTCAAATTTTGGAAGAAAAGATGCTCGATTTTCACAAATTCAATATACTAAATATAGTATAATTAGAAAACATGAAAATTCATTGTAAGCACAATCTTTCTACTCTCAATAATTTTTTTTCTTATAGCATAATCCATGTGCGCCTTATCTTCCACTCTTCGTATACTCCATACATATATATTAACCCATGACTGCATCTCTCTATATATTTTATTTGCATTTTTATAAGATAATAATAATTTGTTTGTTCTCATGATTCAATTTTTTTTATCTCTCGCTCATAATTTCTAATATTTATCACATTTATGTTTACTTGGTAGTGTGTGTGTGTGTATATATATATATACACACACACATACTTTTTTAAAGCTATATTTGTTCCTCTGCTATATGTATTGATTGATAAAAAGTACTTGCGCACGGCCGTAGTTTTCAACTAGTTTCATTAAAACCTCAAAGTTTCGCCCAATATATATATTGATCCTGACGTAGAGATCCCGTAAAAATTTGCAATAACATATAAAATCCAAAGGCATATATATACAAGAAAATAGTATACAATTAGACGCAATACCACAAGCAAGACGATGGGCTAATGAATTGGCCTCCCAGAATATGTGCCTATGGAAAACCATAGAAAATAAAAAACAGTCGTGCATCGCCATTTCCACTCCGACGAAATCAACATGGGATTTGCTGATGAACCAGCTGCAAGCCTGCAAGCCGTCCCTCAGGCCCACAACCGTGCAGCGATGCTTAGAATTAAATATAGTTATACATTACATGCAACTGGAGGTATATGTACATTCAAAATCTCAACCATTGAAAATTTTTGAAATTTCACTTTTAAAATTTCAAGATTAAATCTCAGCCATTGAATACATGTATGTACCATATATATATATATATATATAATGTATCATAGAATTTTCCATAGTTATGCCCCGACCAAATCAAGAATGTTGCATTGCCAGAGGGGTACGTGTTGACGGGCTGAAATATGAACCTGCGCCATTCAGGAAAAAAAATCTATATCTATACCGTCTATAAAAGTTTTATGAGTTTTTTCAATTTTCATTATTTCAAAATACCCTTATATCCTTATGAATTTTTATTATACACTTTTAAATTCATTACTTTTACTTGCATACTTTCATAATGCTTATATTATGCTTTTTTCTCTTTTCATTAATTTTTTACATTTTTTCCTCTCACATCCCTTTCAATCGAGCTAGCCTCAATTGCATGTACGTTGGTCCTATTTTTTTCATATCGATTTATAATTTCAAAATATTATTGTATCATATGATCGTTACCTACTGATTTCACACAATCTTTGTTTCTTAGACTCTTTTACGCTTTTAATGACACAAATGAAAGTATGAGATGTTTCTTCAACTATTCTTCATATTTTTGCCTTTACTTAAATAATGGTAGTACAAATTTGCTCCTTTACATAATTAATAAAACTAAACTAATTCTTAAAACTACTGTACCTTTTGGTAAATGTTCTTACATTCAAATAATATAAGGAAAACAACTTTCCAATAATATTTCAAAAGGCCCTTGCATCCCCTAGGGCTAAATGAAATTCATACATCACTTAATTTTTTATTTTTATTAAAAAATTATATCTTCTTTAGTATAATATAAAACTATAAAGACTCGACCGGAAAAATAAAGATAAAGTTATAATTTAATAAGAAGATAAATATGATAGTTAAATTAGTATAAAAAATTTAATCATTAAATACTATTTCATATTTGGTTAAATAATTTTTTGATGAAATGATATAATTGTTAAGAGATGTGACTATTCAAAGATATGTATTTGTTTCTGCTATATATACCTTTCAGTTTTCAAATAGACATAAAAAAGTCACTTTAACTCATTTCTTCCTCTAAAACTTTTCTCATTGATAGTTCTATTATGAAGTCTCAAAAGATTCTCGATGTAGTTGCCTGAAAATCTCAATGTTCACGTTCTTATATTTTAAAAGGTATGTCATCTCTTATGAATATCTATTCACTTATAATTTATAGAGTCTTTATAGGTCTTTAATAGATCATATTTACACATAATTCTCGAGTAATTCTTTTTATGTTATTCTTAATAGATTTTACTCTTTTTTAGGATATCATAAGTTTTTCTCTCTGTTAAGAGATATTATTTGATTATCTTTTAACATTTTCATTCTAATTTTTTCTTCGTGCTCTTGCTCATAATTTCATAGAAAGTAGAAAATTGAGCAGTAGGGGCCTTTGGCCAGCAACCACCACCCGTTGTTGACCTCAACTTGGGTGATGGTGCCCTTCGATGAACCACCATAGCCCGATTCGCTTTTCTCTTTCCTTTTTCAAATCCCATAAGTTTGCTTTTTATGTGTATATATATAATTGTTTTATTTTTTCTAGAATTTTCAAATTTTAGGTTTAACTTTTGAAACATAAAAAATTCAAAATATCGGAAAAGCTTTATTAAATATTAACAAATGTTATGTCCCGTTTACATAAAATAAAAACTTTGGTTTGAAAGAAAAATATTTCAAATGTTTTTATCTTTTTGGTACTTATTCTATATCAAAGAAGAAATTAAAATTATATGTGATTTACAGATAAAAGAAGATTAGCAATAATTATTCATTACTTTCAAGGTAATTTTTTTTTCGAAGAATTAGAATTATAAGCAATTAGACAATCTTTTTATTTATATTTTGCTTTTCTCTCATTTTCCTTTAATATTGTTTCACTCATTTTGCTCTTGATTAGGATGATTTTAATTTTGTATTCGACTATGGCTTTTTGTATTAATTAGTTATTGCTCACGTTTTATTTTTGCGTATTTTAAAATTTATTATTTGAGTACTACAAGAAGAATATTAACTTACTAATGTACTTAAAATGAATATTTATTACAATTTTTTCTATTAAACATTAGAATTGAAAATTTTCTTCTTTTGTTTCAATTAACGACTCAAAATTCCAACAAATATATATAGTATGTTTGGTTTTAAAGTTGAATTGAGTTGAGTTTTGATTTTAATTGATTTGTAATGATTGTGATGTTGAATTATAAGAAAAAGTGTGAAAAAGTAAGGAATAATTGAAAAAAATTAATGATTGTATTGTTGAATTGTGAAAAAAGTAATGAATAGTTGAGAAAATTAATTATTAAAAATTGAATTGAATGGTTAAAAAATTGAAAAAAAATATAAAAGTAATAATTGTGTTGACTTTTGTTGTGTAACGAATAGAGTTAAAGTTAGAGTTAAAATCTTAAAATCAGATTGCGAAATTAAACGGGCTTTTACTAACTAACCTCGCATACGATTCCGTTATTATCAATTGACCAAGATCAGGTGTCAATTGCTTTGTGAAACCAACATTACAGAGGGTACGTAGATATTCCTTCTACGTGATCAGATTATCTGTAGATAGAGAACATACTAAATTTGTGATTTCTAGGTAATTGATGCTTAATTCGAAAATATACTAGCCTTAGCAATGGAGGGCTCGAGATTTTCATCGTATGACATGATATCCTCGGCCACATCAAAGATTCTGTGGCAGTATGCCAGCAATTATTTCTGGGCTAATGTCTACCACAGCATCGAAATTTGTCTGTTAAGGCTGCGGAGCTATCTTCTTGAAGGGAGCCAAGACAAATTCCATGAATTGATTGAAGCCACTTTCAATTACTACTTTGAGACGGAGGAGGGACCACCTCCGTAACATGGCCGTCGATAACCTTATCTTCGGTTGATCCTTCTACCTCTTCCTCGTGGCTCTTCTTCTGATCCCCACAACACTCTCCGTTACTTGCCGGATTATTATTCATGTAATTTTCAGCAGTTACCTCGTCCACAAATTGCTGTATGGCCTTGTCAGAGGAGCCCCCGGGGCTGGCTGCCTCTCGCGCGGCACATTTCAGCTCCTCGGCATTCTTCCTCAGCTCCTCCGCCAGTGGACCCACCATAACTTCCTCAATGCACTTTTCGATTTCAGCACTCGTGACCGTGCCGCTCTCGTCCTTCTTGAGCCTCACGCCGACCTTGAACACGTCAGTGATGAGCTTTGCGTTTGTGGGCTGGTCGGTCCACTGGGGGTAGGCTATCAATGGGATGCCCGAACATATGGTCTCCAGCATAGAGTTCCAACCGCAATGAGTGACAAAGCAGGCAATAGCTGGGTGAGCTAGAACCCTTATTTGTGGGCACCATGTCACTACTTGTCCTTGATCCTTGATTTCATTGGTAAACCCTACCGGGAGTTCTCCAGCATTGTCTGGGGATGGTTTTGCCGGTGGCTTCACCACCCACAGGAACGGCCGCTTTGCATTCTTCAGCGCTGTAGCAACACTTTCCATTTGCTTAGCCGGCAGCACAACAATACTGCCAAATGAAACGTATATAACCGAACGGGGTGCCTGTTGGTCCAACCACTCGATGCAACTGTCCTCCGATTTCCACATTTCAACCCCAGCGTCTTGGTCTTGTTCTTGACCTAGTAACACCAAAGGCACAAGCGGACCGACGGGCCGTATCGGGCAAAGCTCCGATAGGGAATCAATCATGCCCTTCTCGAGCTCATAGAAAGAATTTCCCAACACCCACTTGAACTTCTCCAAGTGTTGGAATAATTCAGAGAACAATTTTGTGAAGCTACCAAATGGATTTGTGGGGAGGACAAAAGAAGGTAGGTCCTGGGTGGTCAATAGAGGCAACCCCGGTAACTCCACGCTCATATCGGGTTCATCGATGGTAGGAAACTGATAGCGCTTATTGTAGAAGCTATGGTATATGGCATAGATTGCACATGGTTGGATCCACAGGAGGGCACATGGGATCCCGAGCTCTGAAGCCACATCAGCGAGCCAAGGGAGGAAAGGGTTGGTGATGAGGCAGAGGAGCTTCTTGCCGACACGGTAGCGTTCTGTGATCAGCGCCAAGAGGTTGATGGGCCCGAATTTGCCTAAGGTTTCCATGTAGAGGTCGAGGTTGGCAACCCTGTCATCATCGGGGCTCATCCCGTCTGAGAAGAACACCACGTCTATGCCGGATACTGTGGTGCTACCAGCTTCAGTGACGGAGATTGTGGAGGACTTGAGCATCCGCTCGCGGGTTATCTCAGTGGTTGCCAGTGTTACATGGAGGCCCTTCGAGAGAAGTCGCTTTCCGAGCCTAAGCATCGGGTTTATGTGACCCTGAGCCGAGAAGGCTACAAGTAGGACGTGATCTTCTTCTGCTGCATCCTCCACTGGAGCCATGATGGCCTAAATACCGCCACTCGATGAAAACTGGGGAGGCAAAGGAGAGGCTGAAGAGGGCTGAGTGAAGCAGCAAAATATATGCGATGATTGTTTTGCTGATTGAGGAACCGAGAGCCATAAGTATGCAAATATATAGTAGGGAGAGAAGTGATGGAAAAAGATACCGTAGGCAATGACGTAAACGACTCAGCACTAATTTTGGAAAAATATCCAAGTAGTGATACTCATTTATACTTAAATAAATAATAACCAATTACAACGTCCAAAAGTGGGAATTATGTTATACTAGTTTTTTCATTTTTAAGAATTCTAATTTAATGTTACTCATTCAAGTGGATGAGTAACACTCACATAATATTTGGCCGTAATTTTCTATATAACGTTCATGAACTTAAAAAAGGAGATAGAAAAGAAATGAGAAATTTACTTAAAAAAAAGGTTATTACACTGCATAAATGCAAGTAGATTATAATAAAAACTGTAATAAAATAGTAAATTTTAAAAAATTACACATTTTCGAGTAAATTATATATATTTTGAAAAAATTAGTTCAATTAAGTTCCTTATTTTTTAAAAAAATTACTTACATTTGAAAAATTATACGGAATTCAAAGAATTCTACTTACATTGATAGTGTATTTCATGATTTTTGAGAGAATTTTAGTTAAGCTTTTATCATTAAAGTGCTTGAGTGCACTGATCACTTCTTGTGATTGCACCATAGAGTTTTACGAAATATGAGGATGAGAAAATCCATTGATAAAAATTGAATGCAGAATCTAATGATAAAACCACTTAAAAATGATAGTTAAGTATATAAATATATATTTATTAATTTAAAGTACTCTAATGAGAGCCTTACATTCAAATTATGAGGAGTTTCCACATAGGCTCTTTGAGTACCTTCAGCTCAGCTCACGGTTGACTGGCCCTTCATGTCCCCTACATTAATTTTAGAATTTTCAAAATATTCTCTAATTATTCTATTTTTCTTAAACATCCAAAGGTTTTCCTATACTGTCATCGTCTAGTGAAATCTCTACGGCCCCAAGAAGCCTACTCCCTGATCTCCTTTGCGTCACTTGCACCATCTTTCTCTTTCCTCATTCCTAATTATATATAGATTATTATTGCAAATATTTATTAATTGTTTTTGAATTCCTTGATTGTTATTTTACATATCATTTTCCCTACTTTCTTAATTATATTATTGTTGATTATAATACTAAACACACTTTTGTAGTTCAGTATTTTTCTTTTACGTATTCATAAAATAATCTTTTAATGAAAGAAACTTCTTGGACCAATATTGTCATTAATTTATAGTTGATGTATTTATATCTTATCATTTGATTGAAATAATTTGTAATTATATTAATATATCAAGACATTCTTCGCACAAAACTGTCATGAAAAAAATAATAAGGTAAATTATTGAAGTGAAATAGTGTCTATATAAATGCATTCAAAAGAATGAATATAAAGAATGTTAGATTTTTATAATGTTGCTTTTGTTATTTATTTTTTAGTCGGAAGTAGTTTTGGTCCCTAAAAGATACCATTGTCTTGGGTTTGTTCCCTAAAAAATTTTTGCCAATGTTTTCGTCCCTCAATCTTCATTTCGTCTGATGTTTTAGTCTTGCCGTCTTCTTGCGCATGCCAATCGTGATGAAAATCTCATGCGGCAGATAACTCCATCAAAGTGTGAATTTTTTTAATTCACAACGGATTCCACCCGTATTAAACTGTTTCAGACAATTCCGTTGAAATCCGTTTCAGTTAACAGAGCTTTTCTACCCATCTTCTTCTTCCTTCTCCTCCGTCTTCCTACCTGATCTGCTTCTCTCACTTCTCCCTCTCTCTCTCTCTCTTCCTACTACAGACAGACCCGTTGAAATCCGTTTCGGTTGAACAGGACCCACAGACTTGCGAAACTTGCGGCCTCCGCTATTGCCTCGAATGTCAGGAGAGAACCCCCATCATCAAAAACATAATAGGAAAGCCTCTCAATGGGATAACCGAGAGCTAAGATCGATAGAATTGTATTTGCTTTGACGAGAGGTGATTCTTTCTCTAGGTCTGCTGTGGAGACAAACACATCTATCCTAGGAAGATCAGATTTTGTTGTCGGGTTATTGGGATATGGAGTTTCAAACTTCTTATTTCCACAGAAAGCCTTAAATGTAGTTCCCATGACCTAGAATTGCGTCAGATATACGCAAATCACAAGTAAGTGGCCTCTATTACTTGTCCCTCAGTGCTTCACGGACTTCTTTTCCATCTTTTGTGGGCCACATGATGTTTCCATATCCATAACTCCCCTTTGTCTCGAACAACCACTGATTGTGATCGAAGTCATTACCGTTTGTCTTCACTAGCGAGAGCTTCCTCTCAATCTTGGACATGTTAGAAATTGAAGAAGGCAGAGCCTTCCTAGACCCCAACTCGATCTCGCTCTCGCCCTCACTGTCATCATCCTCATCCTCTTCATAGGACTATCTGAACCCAAGACAGATCCCATCAGAGGTCCTCATTGCATCTCGATAACACTCCTTAAAAATCTTGAAGTCGCACCCACATGGAACAATTTCTTGGCCATTCTCATAACTCTTGCATCGCACCCAAGCATTTGACACACTAATGGTCCTTTAGGGCCACTAGTGGGCTCAATCACCTTGTCCTTCAAGTGCGCCCTTGTGGCTCGATCATGGCCACCGGTGAAGAGCGAGCTCGAGGCATACTGTTCTTCGACTCTCTGTGAAGGTCTTGAAGCGTGGATTTGGAGTGGCTGGTGATCAGGGTCGGCGAAATTTGCACTGTGTAGGTGGCAAAATCATTGTTGCACTATGTAAGTGGCTGGTTATTAGGGATTTCGGGTAACAGGCTATTAAGACTGCAAAACGCATCGTTTTTGTTATTGCGGGATTGGGGATAACGACGTCGTTTTGCACTTTTTTTGGAGGGTGGAGTGGGTGAACGACGTCGTGTGGTCAGGGAGGCACGACAAGAAGACAACGACGTTGTTTTGGGGAATTTGGGGGGTGGTTAACAGAGTTAGGTCCATTTCATCCGTCACGTGAGATTTCCGTCAAGGTTGGCACGCGCAAGATGACGGTAGGAGTAAAATATCAGACAGAATGGAGATTGAGGGACGAAAACCATGACAAAAAATTTTGAGAGACCAAACCCAAAACAATAGGATCTTTCAGGGACTAAAACCATACCTGACTCTTTATTTTTCATATTATTTCTCAAACTCCAATTTTGAAATATTCCCCATTCTTTACATACTTTCAAATTAGACAACAAAATATTTCATTTTATATATTATCATTTTTTTTTCGTTTTCGACCAGTAATATGATATATAATAGTTATTAAAGCTATTCTCTATCCTTAAATATAGTAAAACTGTTGTTTACCGTCGGTCGCAGGAAATGTTGCCACGTGTCCTCTTTAATAAACTGTGTTTATTATGACCCTTTACAAAGGGAACAAAGGCAACGAAGCCCATTTAGCATACCACTTCTTTTATTTGCATCATGATCGCGAGATCGATACATTTCCCCATCTTTTGTTTTATTCCTTTTATTTTTTTTCCTGCCAGCTTCTCTTCCCACCTGCCGTTCTTCTCACCTTTTTTTGGGCAACGAATTCCTCCTCTTTCCGTTTTGCTTCCCTTTTTCTCTACTACTAGATATGTACTGGTGTTATGTACAGTGATTTAATTTAAATAGTTGAATTACGAATTAACATGATAAAAAAAAGTATATAACTAGGAAAATAAAGTTTGAAATTGATTCCCCAAGTTCGACGAATATTTAGGCAGTAAAAAGTTTTTTAATTAAGTTAATTGGAGATATATCTTAAAAGGTAATTAAAAACTAAAAAGTAAATTGGGTAAGTGAATGAACGAAGAAAATAGAATTCGTGGGAGGAGAAAGTGGATGAGCGAGAGAGATAAAGTAGGATCAATTTGGTGGTTATTGAAGTACAATAAAAATTTTAACATTAATTGAATGGTCGCTATTAATTAGAATTATTTTAGTAAGAGTGGTTTAAGAAAGTGAAAGTTAGACCAAAACTTTTCTTTTCACTTTTGTAGTAATATAGATAAAAAAAATTTATATATAATTTTTTCTATACAATAACAGATTATAAGGACGAAACATATATATTTATATATATTCCATGTAGGCTTGGTAATAGTGCGCAAGGTTTAGATACTCAAATTAAATTTTAATGACGTAAGTCAATATTAACTCAATATTAATGAAATAGTTGATTGAAATTTAAGAAATCTCCGCCATCTTTTACATGCACGTATACAAAAATATATATTATAAGCTGGTAATAAAAATCTCATAATAAAATCATATTGTTCTTAAAAATAATCATATTAGATAATTAAACATTTCAACTTAAAGAATTATTAAATTTTATAAGATTATATACAAAATTAAAATAAAAGCGTGAAAGTACAAAGGAGAATTGATAAAGTTGAGTAATTGGATCTTATATAATTTGACAAAATAATTACATAACTTATCTATCGTTCAATTAAGTTTCTCATTTCTTTTTCCTCCACATTTATATGTTCACCAAATTAAGACAGTTTTGAAATTAAGTGTTTCATTTATTTTGGAATAAGCCACGCCATATTAATTTGTTAATGTTTTATTTTTCAATACTACTAAATCTTTTCTCACATTCGATCATATAAACATATTGTTGACTGAAAACAATGTTGGAGACCTGCGGCATTGCGCGGCCTCCTTCCTAGTTACTATTATATTTTTCTTGCCAACTATGATTACTACAAAATTTTATAAATCCAATTTACAAAATATTGACTAAAATCATAAAAATACAAACTTAGTTAGTAACAAATCGTCATTCCATAATATTGTAAAATATAATTTAATAAAATTAATCAAAATATATAAATACAAATGCTCGCTCTCTAGTTATTTAATAAACCAAGAGTAACTATGAGGATATTATAGGATGAGAAGAGTTGAATGGGAAAGGGAATATAGTGTGGTGCAGACCATCCTCATTTTAAACAATGAGATTTCATGTTCAATTATCATCACAGGACTAATCATGTCATTTTATTTCCCATTCCCTTATCCATTATTAACCTCATAGTATTCCCTTATAACGAATAATTTAAAAAAAAATTCTAGAAAAGAGAGAGAAAAGGTTGAACCTAAATTATGATATTCCCCATTCTAGCATAGATATGAGTCATATGACTAGCTTGTGTTTAAAAAATCGGCTGCCATGCGGCTTTCCGCCCACTACAGCAGGTCCGTGGATAGATTATATTGTTAGGCGGAGCAAGTCAAGATCTCCATTTATTACTATTCAAATGTCTTCAATGCTATTAATTGCTACTCTAAATTTTCCAATTTGAGAAAATAAAATGAAACATAATTAATATTAATCTATTTGGCATCTGCACATTGCGACGCAAATTTTTATCAATTTTGACAAAAATTAAATAATTAACATATATGATGTATAAATGGATATGGATATAAAGAAATTATTAGTTAAAAATCTTACATTTATCAAATAGACATAATCAATACAACAAAATGTGAAAAGACCAAATCAGGTGATTGTTGTTTTATCCTTCATTTCCCTTCCTCCTAATGATACCGTTGCTCCACCAACATGGTTAGTTTAAGTGGTTCAACACTTATTCTCCTTAAACAAAATCTCATATTCGAGTCGTGAATAGAGAAAATTCACGTTAAGAGAGTTTAGTGGGCTATCTCGGCTCAAATTGGATTAGTCATGGCTTATTGAGCTTCCAGATATCAAGATGCACATCGAAAAAAATTACAATTGCTCCTGTGTCGTAATAACCACGAAAAAAAAAGGAATTAGCATGGCTTTTTCAATATAATTAGGAAGAACTAGGAAACTTACCATTTTACATTCAATGGACACATCTTTCCGTGGCTGGTCATAAATCTAGCTAGTAGTAATACACTGTTATCTTTAATTAATATCAACTGGTGATACGGGTTTGGTAGAGATGTTTTCATTTGGTAATTTTCGGTAGAAAGTTTACCCAGTAAATAAAATAATACATTATGGATATCACCATCGACCGGACGAATACATATATATGCACGAAAAAGTCCAATAGCCAAAGACAAATCACTTTTCACGGAAACCATGCTACGACATATGCATACATATGCATGAAAGAAACCACTAAGAGAAAATAAATGATCAATTAATACAGGGCTCTTCGGCCCTTGATTCACCCAAAAAAAAAAAGGTAATAAAATTAGCCTCATCGTCGGATCTGCATTCAAATCTGGACCAAATTAGCTGTAATTGGCAGATAGTGTGTTTAAGAGTGCTGGAAATTAAACACCTACACAGATAGGTTTTGGGAGTGTGAATTTTGCACCGGGTGTGAGACGAGAGCGAGTCGAGGGAAGCAGCAAGCGTGGAACCGTGAGGCATACATCCTCAATAATTGTGTAATTTGCTGTAAGGGTTTTGCCCTTGTGCACTTGTGATTGTGAATGAGGATACGATTTGGATTTTCCTTATAAATTCATGTGTGCTCTTTGATGCTTGTTCCGTGAAAAAGCCTCGATTGATCGTACGTGTTCCCGAGTGTGGCTGCTGAGAGTTCGTGACTGCTCAGCCCATCACAGAGTTGATATTCGGGTGAAAAATTCGGCTCAAAATTTGATCCCAAGTATACGCCACCTGCCGGAACCGGAAGGGATACTATAATTGATTCCAGTTTTAATCGGGACTGGTCTACTAATGGGTGAAGCTCTTTTCATGTTGTGGATTTTCTTTTCACGCACAAAACTTGAATCCGGACCTTGTGTTGGGGAAATAGTCGTTGAACCATTTGAACCAATCAAAGTGGGTAAATTAATTACTTATAATGGTGAGTATCTTTATTTGCTAATTTAAAAGTATAACATAATAATCAGACGACATAATTAATAAAAATAAAACGGCAAGGAGCAGGAATAAGATTACATCATCACATAATATAATTATAGTTTATGGGAGCAGGTTGGAAGAATGTACGGGTACGACACTACACTTCCCCTGCTCGCGTGTCCTCATTCCTAGAAAAGGTCGCCATTCTTTTTCTATGATAGAAAAAAAAAATCACCAGTTTTGCATGTCTTTTACCATAATTCCAAAGGGGCACTCCGTTGTAAACAGAAAGATTGTTGAGTATGGGTATCATACACTTATGTTTCCAAATTATATACGAAAAGCTTACCAAGCACGTAAAGAGAATTTTTTTTTTTAAGAATTAATGAAAGTCCATGATAACAAATACAAGTACAAGGAGAAAAATTCTAATATGATACATTACAGAGACAGTAAATATAACAGGTCCATCTATATCACTGTAAATGAAGATAACATGAGAATAAAGCATAACAATTGAATCTAGGTACAATTGCAGAAATCCATCCAGATGCTGTAAACATTCTCAACCTCCTAAGATAAATTCTATACGGATACCAGTGAAAACTAGGAAGTGGAGCATAGCGCAATTTGTGTAGAAACTGTTACATAGAGAAGCAGATCCAAGAGGAGACTTGAATCGGTACTTAATGTAGGAATCCTCCACATATCAAACCTCCAGATCAATTCTATCAATCAATTCCTAAACGGCCCAATTCTGAAACATTCAAACCAACAACGAGGTTCCTTTAATTGGTTCAAACCAGTGACAGCCTAACTAATTAAAACTAACTAGACTATCAAATCAAAGTACCAAGTTTCCTTGATCTATTCATACTAATAACTATTCTCGGGGAGCCAAAACCTGTAAAGCCGACAAAAAAAGACCGAAGCACGAAAGTTTGATTGCAGGCGGTTTGGCACAATCAATTAAGCCGAGAGTTTGATCCTTTATAGTGGAGACGGGGATTCTATCACGGGACGACAGTGATAGTCCGCAGAATAGAAGCCGCCGCATAGGGGAGATTCAGACAGGCGGGGAGGTCTATTAGTCGGGTCGAAGAGATGGCAATCAGGTCGAAGAAAGATAGGTCGGGTCGGAGCATATGGTAGTCGAGTCGGCTGCTGAAAAATCAGACTAGGTTGGACATGTCTGATTTGGAGCGGTTGTTTCAACATGATGATTCAGGGTGGACTGGCCTGCTCCCTTCCAAATCTTGGGTGGTGATGGAGGAGGCGTGACCATGGTTGGGAGTGGGAGGCTGCTACATCGGGGAGACACCTCAACGCATTGTCTTTGGGGAGCCGAAAAAGAAGAGGAAGAGGAGTAGGACCGTTACGACCTCAAAGCTGCCTGCTAGTACAGCCACCGCCTAAAGATCAAGATGGAGGCCGCCGGGAATAATGAGTGACTGCCAAGACCCACGTCATTTAAGGGGCGCTGTGACCCATGCCATGAAAGATAGGAGACCAAGGACCGCGACCTTGACGCACGTCGTGACCGTCGAACAATAGAGAGTCGTGACCCGAGGGCTGATCGGAGAGACCAATCACATCTCCGCCTAAGATTTGAAAAAGAACTTGGGTGGCGGCACCACTCTAGCCCCGGTGTCAGTCTAAGAGAAGGGAAGGGGAGGAAGAAGAGGGGAAAGGGAGAAGAAGGAGGAGGCCCACCGGGAATGGAGATAACCGGAAGACAGAAGAGGATCCCGGCTTTCCGATCCCGGTAGAGTTAACACCCGATGCTCCCGGCCGGAGCCAAACGCGCCAATGAGGGGTCTCTGGTTAGGGTTTTCCTCTGGAAGCGCAATCAGAGAGGCTTTGGCTTAGGTTTTCCAAAGAATGTTATTTATGTTTTAATTTCTAAGATATGGATATACATAAGTAGACTGTAATGCTAATAGGATTTAGTACAATGATACCCTCACTTGATCTAATCTAAATAACGAGAGAGGTCCACGAGTTTAGTATTACGAAATGAAAGGTTAAATAAAGGATCATAATGGTAATCTCAAATTCTATAACTGAACTTGAAATTTAGTTATAGGTGAAAACTCATGTCATTATACCACCCATCTTTTTTCAAAGAGATTTTTGAATTTTGATTCTTATTATCAAGAATTTCTCGGTCATCATTTTTGGTTCTTTCATCCCTTATCAGGAAAAAAAGTCTGTTGCTATTACTTTTTAATATAATCACTTTTTTACACCGTTCGATTGCAATCATTAATAAATAAATAAAAAACAATCAGTCATTCAACTATCTAAAAAGTTATTATACCATATTGTACCGCAGAATTTCCCTGGCCTCCATTTAAAGAAGGGCAAATTATATAAAAAAAATCTAAATTTTGTAAAACGTTTCAATTTTGTCTTAAATTTTATTTTGTAATAAAACAAACCATAAGTTTTCTAAATTGTCTCAAAAATGACATCCGTTATAAATTTCGTCAATTTTGCGTACGTGGACTGTTAACTTCAGACATATATCAATAAACAAATAAGATAGGTTAAATAAAAAAATTCAAATTTTCAAAAAAGTCTCAATTTCATCATAAATTTGGTTTGTAATGAAAAAAAATCATATGTTTTTGCTCCTAAAGTCGGTCCCGGCTAGCACTCCTCTCATGGGCCATTTTTCTGAGAAATTTTTAAAATATGTATTTTTTTAAATTATAAATCAAAATTTGGAACAAAACTGAGACTTTTCTGAAAACTTAGGATATTTTTGTAAAAAAAATAGAAGATGATCAGATGATGTGTAAATTTTGTGGGTCACGTGAAGTCCACGTAGGCAAATAGACGGCAAACTTAACAGAATGGTAACGGGAGGTCAAATCTGAGACGATTTTCAAAACATGTGGTTTTTTTGTTACAAAATAAAATTTAGGACAAAACTGAGATGTTTTATAAAATTTAGGTTTTTTTTTTGTGTAATTTGCTCTTTAAAGAAAGGAAGAATATATAGATGTATAAATAATTGTTGCTCTTGCAGTAGAATTCATATAATAACAAGGTTGATTAGTAATTAACAAATAGCAAGTCACTTGATATCATGTTGCACAATAGAATTGCAATATACATGATCAACGAGGTTGTATAGACCGAAATACAACAAAAACAGCGTATATATCATTTAGAATATTAGACACCTATATATATGTGTGATTTGTGAATGATGATAATTAATTATCTCAACCATCAAATCTAGCCAAAAGTTACATGGTATCACCGGCTTAATGCCAGAGCATCACTTATTAATGCTGTTGTAGACATGTTTTATTCAATCTCCCTAAAAATATATTGGAAGTTTGACCCAAAAAAAAAATATTGGAAGTGGCAATAAGGATCTAATATGCACGGGCAAACACATACGGTAGTGACATACAGAACCTAAAGTGTTTATAAATCAGGTCTGGCCTAGCTAGAATTAATTTCCACCTCTGGGAGCAGACGGGGCAGAAAAGTCTTCCGAGTTCTGCTGTGGAGCCCCGGCCTCATCGCCAAGTCTGTGTCCTCCTCCACCGGGGCTTGGCCCTTCATCGTTCACCTCCACCAGGGACAACCGCAAACCCCCATGAGAACCAACAGTAATTCTATTATCATAAAATCTTTCATCAACCTCACCAACTGGGACAGCTAACCCTGAACCCTTCATTAATGGCCGAGCGCCCTCGGTCGAATGGAGCATGTAAGTTAACAAGAAAGAAACAACAAGAAGAATGCGAGGACTGCACTTCACTCTCCTGTCCATTCCTATTATATGTTACAAGATAAAGTCGTGTCTATATGTTTGTGGCTTTAAACAAACACATGCGCGGCTTCTCTATTTATATGGATCAGATGTTAGAGCTCCGTCTTCCGAGGAAAGGTCGATGAGAAACGTTAGTGGGCGGCCCTTTCTGGTACTTGTCCAGTGTCAATTATATATGTGAGAACATCGATAGAGACCACACTCGTATATTTATGAAGAAGGCATGCATGCAAAATTGAACAAGATTTTCAATTTCCAGCAGCGGAAAATTAGTTAGGAGGCTGTTAAACTGAGTATATAGCTAAGGTAGGGACATTATCTAAGCAAATTGATGAAAGAATGTTAAGGAAAATGACAATTCGAGAGGGGAGAAATCTTTGGGTGGGGGGGGGGGGGGGGGGGGGGGGGGGGGGGGGGGGGGGGGGGGGGGGGGGGGGGGGGGGGGGGGGGTGGGGGGGGGGGGGGGGGGGGGGGGGGGTGGGGGGGGTGTGTGTGTGGTGGGGCACTGTGCATGAACTGGGACATATATACCCACTGGCATTTGCCTCATTTGACCCAGGTGGTCGGTTCTCTCTCTCAATCATAGCAAAAATATATGTACGGTAGAGAAATTCTTAAATAGTCATACTTTAAAATAATGTGATGGGAAATAAATTAAAAGAAGTTTTGCAATTGACAATAATTATGACAAATTGTCCATGTGATCAACATCATATGTACGAGTTTGCTTCATTATAATTGTTTCTTCCTCACGCCACGTAATAAGATAAAATCACCGAAATATTTCTCCTTGAGTTTCTATTCCATATCGATTGCATGTACCTTGGAATTGGAATGAAGCTTCCCCGAGTTGATTTTCCATTCCATATCGATTGCATGGATCTTGGAGTTGGAATGAAGCTTCCTCGAGTTGAGGTCAAAAACCAGAAAGGGCCGATGCACAGTATATGGCCGACAAACTGGTGACTTTTATAAGATGAACCGTCACCTTAAAATTCACATTTGAATTGATCACTATATGTCTTTGTTATTTTTATCAGACCCCAAATATTCTCAATCTATTTGGTTGAAACTACTCACAATTTCTTTATTCCACTGGATATCGAATTTGGAACATCTTGATTACCAGGTGAGGCTTGCGCCACTGCACTACACCCTCTTTTGATGTCACACTAGCCATCTTGGGATATATCTATATACAATATTAAAAATTAAGATAAAAAGCCAAATTCTACCTCATAAGACGAAGGACACTTTACATTGAATGACGATTCATATGCTAGCCAATCACTTAATAACACTTGGCATAGTATGATATTGACACGTCACAGTTCATCATATGCAAATTAAAGTGATTCTGAAAGAAGTTGTAAGGTCTAAGTAATTTATTTGAATTCACCCAAAAAAAAGTAACTTATTTGAGACAACTTTTTTTTAAAATAGTGACTCTAAAGAAAATGAAAAGGCAATATGTAAAAAGTATCTCACCACCTTCTTCTTTCACATCAATTCTTCTTCCTACAATATTGCTCGCTCAATAAATAAAAGTTGATTGGCAAGATGAAAAAAATTGAGAAAATCAAGGATTATCAAGCCAATGACAAATTTCTACAACAGCCAGCTCATAGCGTAGGCTTAGCAACTAGTATCTATATAATATACAAAACGAAAAAACATGTTCAATGAGGCTATGCCATACGTCATGTCAGAATTCATCAAATAGTATCATGTGTCAAGTCTTTAACTCTCTATTGCATAACAAGCTTCAAACTCCATGTTTTCTTATTTCACTCAAAAAATTATAAATAGTTAATTAAGAACTTTGTTATCCCAATAAAAAAAAATTAATTAAGAACTTTTTGCAGGAATGATGAATCGATTCGTAGTCATATATTCATTCGCCTTTCTATCCATCTTATTCCTTCAAAATCCAAAGATCCTAATTAATATTTATTTTAAATTCCCAAATTTATTACTAATTAAGAAATCAAAGGCCTGCACTCATAAGAAATAGCTGAGGCACATCTAAGAAAGAGCTTAACTAATATGAATTGGTTTGGATGATTCAATGTTCTTTTTGCTTTAAACAAGTTTTTATGTTTTGCATCTTAAGAATAAAGAAAATGCACAATTTGGAGAATTTTATCCCTAAAGTGAGCTGATCCAACTCGAATATAGATTAGCCAAGACTCATTGAATTTTCAATACTAGGTGGTGGACACTTGAAAAAATGGAGCATTCTTACCAACAAATTTAGGACCGATCATTGTTATCCCAAAAAAAAAAACAATATGTAGTTTTTAGGTTTCTAAATTCTAATATGTACTATGATATATTTGATCCTAAGAAATAGTCCATGGTTCTACTTTTCCAAGTGAAATGGATGAAGTAATGAGATGTTTGATGACACTTTCAATTCTTAGTTTTCATTTATTTATTTATTTATTCTGATCATTCAACTCTTTGTTCTATCTTGGCTATTGGCTAATATTTTATCTATATAAATATTATCATAACAAAGAATATTAGATACTAGAAAATACTCATGCCACCCATTTGATCGTTTGGTTTTAGAGTTGAGATAAGTTGAGTTTTGATTTTAATTGGTTTGTAATAATTGTGATGTTAAATTATGAGAAAAAGTGTGAAAAAGTAATGAATAGTTGAAAAAAGTAATGATTGCATTGTTGAATTGTGGAAAAAGTAATTAATAGTTGAGATAATTTATTATTAAAAATTGAATTGAATAATTAAAAAAATTGAAAAAAAATGAAAAAGTAATAATTGTATTGTTGACTTTTATTGTATAGTGAGAGTTAAAGTTAGAATTAAAATTTTAAAATCAGATTGCGAAATTAAACGGGTCAAGATACTAGAAAATACTCATGCCACCCATTTGATCGCCAAACTTTTAAATTAGTTTTATTTCTTTGTTTTTTTTTGGCTAGAATTAGTTTTATTTTAGTACATACATATTTATGATCATCATCCTGCACAGTTCAGAGAAAATAGGCCTCGACCACTCACTAGACATTGGAAATGTGGAATGTGCTTCAAAATTTTACTTTTATCTCCTATATATATAAATCAATTTTAAATTTTGTAGTTGCATTTCGTACATAAGTAAGTATCAAAACTATTCACAATATTTTTATTTTAAAAATTAACTATAAGTACATACCCGCAGGTCGGATGACTAGTATATATAAGCAAGGTTGTCAGAATCGTGATTCTACCTAGAATCGGTCGAGGGTCGTGGAATCGTGAATCGTAGAATCGAATTGTGAATCGTAAGATTCTACCTGTAATTAAAAAAACTGCATATATATATACATACAAATCCTATTTTAGAAAGAGTAGAAATAACCATCAAATGATAAATCTTGATACTTCCTACTTCATTCATCAAAATCAGATGGTGCTCTCAGAGACGCCCTCACGATAACAACTTCCAATGAAAATTGATATAGTACTGTGATCACGGATTTTATAGGCGAAACTGTTTTTCCTCCCTAACTTCTTTGTCTGTCCCTTCTTGGAATCATCTAACCTTAAAAAGTCGAAAAAAAATTCTAGCCTAAATTATCTCAAATCGGACGGCAATCAGGAATCGATCGGAACCCAATTCGAAGCAGTTCCATAAACTTTCCAGGTCCCTATCACTTACAGACATGAGACAAGTTTCAAATTTTTCATAAAATAAGAGAACCAATGAGCAATATTGTCGCACAATGAGAGAGATGAGGAGGGAGAGAGAGGGGACCTACAACTTTGGATTGAAATCAGAATCGTAGAATCGGTTCGATTCTACGATTCTGCAATTCGAATCGCGATTCAGCCACGATTCTACCTTCCCGATTCATGCCATGGAATCGGAATCGGTAGTCACCCCTTGAATCGTAGAATCTTACGATTTTACGATTCGAATCGCGATTCTAACAACCATGTATATAAGTGATAACAATTATAACTTCCTTTTAGGTTTCCATATGAATTTGGGAGGAAAAAGAGTAAATACTATATATATATATATGATCCAAGATTATTGATTTCACTGTCTCTCGCGTTTTATATATATATATCCATCTTCTTTGGAAAAATTGTGAGAAGACATTGCCCTCGCAATTTCAGAAGATTGAGAATTAAAAGTTATTTCTCCTCCTAAAAGTGTGCTTTCCAATGCCCGAAATTGTGTTTTTTTCTTTATAGCGTTAGACTGAACCAACACTTTCTTAGTATTCTTGTTTTTCCTTTACTATTTTATTCCTTGTCATGTGATGTTCCGCTCCAACTTGTGTACATCTTGGATACAATCTTCCCAGATGAACCACACGCTCCCCTAAAAGATTTACGGTGATAATTCTCCCTGGACATGGGAGATGTCTTCTTAATCCAGATGATTAAAATGATCTTGGTGAATCTAATTAATAACCCATGCCTATTAATATGTATCTACGCGTTGAGGACCAACATAACGCTCATAATCATATATATGAGTCTTGAACCTTTCCGAGCCATCGCACACATTTCTATCATTTCACCGAAAAGATAAATGGAAGAAGAATTGCATTATTGACCATTGGTTCTAAGTTCATGCACATCAACATGTAAGCCCCCATTTCTTCTTATAGCATATTGCAACTATACCAGGCAACTCCTCGAATATTTTCTATTTTGGGTAATTGCACCTAATAGAATTAAATAGAGACCACCATGTCCTAACAATAATAGAGAAAACATGCTGTAACATTTATCAAATTATGCAACAGAGAAACAAATCAAGTACATGATGGATGTCGCCAGTTCTCGTTTATACCGCTTCGCAACTTCGCATATATTAGAATTTTATGCAAAGTTTGATTCGTGATAAACAAAAGATCAAATTACGTTGGGTTCGAATTAAATGGTCCAATTCATATATAGCAGTGGTTCTCGTGATAGCCAAATGATACTCTTCCTCATGAATCATATTGGTGTCACAGGTGTATCCCTCGTAAACTTACAAAAATCATAAATTTGTATATGGAAGGGTCAGTGGAATTTCCTTGAATTAGTACAATTTGAATAATTATTAGTGTAATTTATCTTCTGCCATTTTTTTTTTGTGCATATAAGTTGGGGCGATAGGAAATGGGCCTATTTAAGGGCCCAATTGGGAATGTCCAATAAAAGCCCACAAAGTCAACCGGCAACCGGCTGATATGTTTCTTTTCCTTTCCGCTCACTAAACCCTCCGTTGTGCCCTGCGATGGACTTCGGCCCCGAAGCTCCTCCATTAACTACCTCTCAACGTCGCGGCCCTCCATGGCGGATTCCGCCCTTGCCCGCCGCGGCCTCCTGCTGCTATCACCGTCAGCCGCCTCGTGGGGCGGCAGGAGACTCTTCGCCTCGGTCTGCCATCCGTTACAAACTCTTTCTGATGAGCAAATTCGTGGCCACGATCGGAACGACAACAAGGGGAAATGGTTCACCTTGCCCCCATTTGATGGTACAGCTGACGGTGCCTCTTTGGGGAGAGAGGTAGCAGCTCAATCTTCCGTTGCGGCTGCCACCACCACCTCTACGACGGCGATCAAGTGGGTGACTCGGTGCTGCCCTGAGCTGCCCAGGAGCCTCGTGCAGAAGCTCTTCCGCTTGAGACAGGTTTTCATCCCATTTAGCTCAGAAAATGGATTTACTCAGTAGTTCGCGATGCTCAGAGTTTATAAGTTCTATAAAGTTCTGCATGATAGCATGTAGGACATGGGTAGCATGGGGTGGTTGTTGGCTGTGGAGTCATGTGCAGAGAATGAATATGACGATTTGATGATTGTCTCTGGCAATCTCGATCAAGTGCTATGAAAAAACTACACAAAACAAGCCCGGAAGTTGTTCGTTATTGATGCGTACAGAGTTTGCCTGATCGGATATCTTTGACAGTATTAATACGTAAAAGCCATAACCAGCCCATCTGATAGTTTAAGCTGGTAGATTGAGGCATGTTTTTGTGTACGGATGGTCATGAGGATATCTAATCTAGAATGAATTAATTGGTATGAAAGATTTCATGCCTTTGTTGGAGCCTCGGGACCAGCTGTGATGTTCTCCACGTTGTAGGTTCGCAGGGAGTTGTCTAGTATGGACCAGTCTGATTCAGGCACTCAGACACAAGATATCCGGCTAAAAAGGGTAAAAATTTATATTTTGTCTGTCTTCTAATTGATATATTTAAAGGATGGGCTCATCTAATATGAGATTTACTCGAAAAGGTTGCTGCCAAAGACCCAATGAATTTGGGAGATAGAGTGTATCTTCCTATCACTGTTAAGGAGGTGCCCTCCAGGAAAGAGGAGACTCAGGAGAGCCATTTCACCATTGAAGAAGTTAACTTTGTTCGCAGCCTTGAGTTGTATAAGGTTTGTGCTTTCGGCTATTAAACAATTATCTTGATTTAGCTGTGCATATTCGTTTCACACTATTGTTTTTAAGCAGGACTCTTCAATTATTGCCATCAATAAGCCCCCAGGAATGCCGGTTCAGGTAACTGTCTTGTTTCTTTCCAGTCAGTGGTAATTATTCGTTCAGCAAAGAATATGTTGTTGACCATTAGGTTCGTTTTGGCAGGGGGGAACAGGCATCAGAAGAAGCTTAGATGAGCTGGCAGTGTCTTGTTTAAAGTACAACTACCCTGAACCCCCTCGGCTGGTGAGTTCTTTATCAGATTGAGCTTGAAGAAACATAAGTTTCTATTGATGACAGAATGGTTCCAATTATGTGTGTTCTGACATGAAGAATGCATCTAAATCTCTTTTCCTTTTGAAATTCTTAAGAAAACAGAGACAAGTTTGGGTGCTTCAATCAGGCAGCACATCACTTGGCACAGATGACATTATAATTTGCTTTTCAGGAAATGTTGAAACAAACTGAAGTAGAAACTTTGGAACGGCTTTTGAATTTGCAAATCTTCTGAAGGTAAATTTAACATTTTTAAGGTGCACAGACTAGATAGAGATTGCAGCGGAATCCTTTTGATGGGGAGGACACGGACAAGTGGTGCGTTCTTGCACTCGATATTCCGTGAAAAAACCATTGGAGCTTCCAGTGATGTGAGTATGCTATCGTGTGATACTCAACTGCTGAGGGCTTAATTTTAATACTTCAACATTTTCTGACTGAAAATTACCCAAATTGGTTATATTAGGATATCAAAAGAAGAAAGCGCATACTGCAACGGAAGTATTGGGCCCTTGTCATTGGGTCCCCGAGACGACCGAGGGGCTTGATTTCAGTACCATTAAGAAAGGTTAGGGTGACCCAATTGCTATTTCATACTGAACCATCTAATTTTAAGAAGTGAAGAACTGAAAATTTTGCTTTTACCTTCGCTCCCTTTTCCAGATTGTGGTGGATGATGGAAAATCTGACAGAATAACTGTGATCGTCAACGTTCAGAGCCAGACTATTTCTTCTCAGCATGCAATGACTGAGTATCAAGTGATTGACTCTAGTAACGGTAAGTAATACAGTTGAAGTCACTGAGACTGCTTTAATTGGAAGAAAAAGAAGAAAGGATTTCTCGTTATCTGTCTCAACTAGTAATGTTAGCTGTGGTATCTAACTCGCCACATATCTAACAGAACAAATAAATGATATGTTAGGTCTTCCATCGTGCAACTACATGGGAAGGAATAAATTAAACATTTTGAACTATCTTACTGCAATTTATAGACCAAAATAGAAGGACAAAAGATAAAGGATGGTTTAGAATGGTAATAGGCATGAAATACTCGCTTTTGGTCCATCGTGATGAGAATATTGAATAGCTTTTCTTTGTTGGTTCATGGTCATATGTAGTCTTGAGCTATTATGTGTAATTTAATCGGTCGATAAACACACTAATGTTTTGGGCGTGTTACCTACAATTTTGCAGGTTATACATGGTTAGAGCTGTCACCTCTCACAGGTCGAAAGCACCAGGTAGTAATCTAAACTAAAGCCACGTTTGCTATGAAGGAATTGTCCCTTTATGAGACGGCTGTGTTTCATTCCTTCATAATGAATGTGGTTCGGAAAGCAATGCAGCCATCTATTTTCATAACCCCTCTGTATATTTGAGTTCCCTCCCCCCCCCCTTCTTCTTTCTAATCTTTGGACTATGTCTTGGAAAATGCAGCTTCGAGTACACTGTGCTGAGGTGCTAGGCACTCCAATAGTTGGAGATTACAAGTATGGATGGAGAGCCCATAGGAAGTGGGAAATGTTTCCACCCGAAGAGAGCTCGAGTGGGAAAGTCAGAGGGAAGGCCCTTCCCTTTGGTCTCGACCTCGAAAGCGGGAGCATCTCCGATAAGCAGCCTCGGCTTCATCTCCACTGCAAGGAGATTCTCTTTCCTAACATCTCTCAGGCTTTGCAAAATGTTGATTCGTCTCCAAGGCAAGACCTTTTGGAATTGGAAAGTCTTGAGTTGGTCGCACCGTTGCCTTCTTATATGCAGAAGAGCTTCGATATTTTGAAGTCACGATGATTGCTGAGAAGAAACAAATGGTCGAGTGAGTAGCGGTGAGTAGATTTCACTTCACGGGGTAAGCATTTTTCTGCATTTGGTTCAAGACTAGGAAACCTTTATAATTCTTCACTTTCCTAGAGGGGCATAAAAAGTTTTTCGCGGGCTTGTATGTATACTCAGAAAATGTAAAGTTATCGATCAATTCAAATGAATGTGGCCCGCCATCATTTTCCGGCACTTCCACGGAATGTCTTAGTTAGCTTACGTTCTTAATCATGTTTGGTTCGCAATCAAGTCCGATTTAAAATGTGAACAGTGATTTTTTAGACCAAAAGGAAACCGAAGAAATTTCTTTTCAGGAGTAGGTGTGACGGGACGGGAGGAAGCTGGACCTGGGGTTATGCCGCCTCATGCCCGGCCTGGTCCAGACCGGTAGTCGGACCGGATTCCCGGTTGATGACGCGAGCACGACGCCATCTGACGCTAGGTTGACCGCGCGCCCGTTCATCATTGGCCGGGATTCATTTGTAGATTGCAGGACAACCGTTGGTTTAAAGGGCCTGTCCGTTTGTTTCCAGGCAGCAGGAATTTAGGCGCAACTAGCGGGACCGACCACTTCGTTGCTTTAAGGAACAACGGCTTGGTGGGCCAGGGCCTCGCCTCGTTTCAAAGGTTTTCTTTTTTAAAATTATGAAAACACCCCTGATCTTTTACTATTGTTTTCTGTTTTGAACAATGTGGACTCCGTAGTCACTTCCAAAAGGGGGGAAGGATGACAGTTTCTCGTTTTCGGATCTTTTTTTTCTAACAAAAACGATACAAACTAAATTCGTCTTTCCACTCATCTCTATCAATAGAAATGTAATAATTAAAATAACTATGATAATGATATAATAACAATAATTTTCAACAAGAAGCAGAAGAAGAAGAATGATGATACGAAACGCCAAAGTGAATTACAAGCTTTTCTCCACCTGCAGACGCGAAGCTCATCTTCCTTCTTCTAGATATTTCCCTTTCTTTACTCTCTTTTTTAATTTTTTTCCTTCTGTTTTTGACCTTTTTTCTTATACCTCTTTCCCAGTGACTCACTCTTGTCGAGAAGGCATCTATGTTTTCGCAGTACCGAGGACAGTGCACTATAGGCCTAATGATGAATAGTCTGACCTAACGATGAATAGTCTGATCGGCGCTGAATCACGTGGATAATAGTTATTTGGGAGTTTTTGGTGTAATATCATTTGGTGAGCAGTCCTTCAATGGAACATGCAACAGAGGTGCAAGATGCTTTTTATTATATTTCTGTTCTCGGACTCAGCTCAGTTCAGATGCCCAAAAGCACAGAATGGAAATGATTGCAAACCCGATAAAAAAACCTATTATATTGCATAACACAAAGGTAAGACGTGTTCGAATCTCTTCTAAACATGAATTTTACTTGAATTCTTATTGGTAATCGATGTATCATTAAGAGTAGAAGAAAATGAGGATGAGCGTCATTGCGCACATCCTCGCTAGTCAAATATGAGGTTACAAGTTCGCTTTTCGTTTTGAAATTATTCGTCTTTCTTTATTAATTATTAAAATTTTGATTTAATTGTATTAAACTTGCCAATTTTAAAAAATAATAATAATAATAATAATAATAAAAGAGTAGAATAATTATACTTCGGTATCGTTGATTGTCCCTTTCTGTCGTCCTCCAATATATCATGAGGGTGAGCTCCTATACACCTATATAATATAGAAAAGCCCCAAGTGCACATCTTAGTCCTATCCCTCAAACCCATTATCTCCTTCCCCTTAAAGCTCGCCTCTCTCTCTCTCTCTCTCTCTGTCGGTCCGTCTGCTTCACTCGAAGGAAGAAGGAGAAAGGAAAAAATGGGGAGTATTGAATCAGAGAGAACCACCATAGGTTGGGCAGCCAGAGACCCATCTGGGATCCTCTCCCCTTTCCCTTTCAACCTCAGGTAATTAACAATCGATCACTTCCCCTGATCAGTTCTCAGTTGAAATCTGCTGTTAATTAATAAGCAACTTATTTGGGATGGGATGTGAGCACCATGCATGCATTTACACACAGGAACACAGGCCCTGAAGATTTGTATGTCAAGGTCCTCTGCTGCGGAATCTGCCACTCTGATCTTCACCAGATCAAGAACGACCTTGGCCAGTCTAACTATCCCATGGTCCCTGGGTATGCTCTGCTCCCCACCCCAAATATTCCAATATTTCCTAGCTTATTCATAACACTGTCGATGGCCATGATTCCTATTTGTATCTGACGGGACTAATCCTGGCCATCAGCAGCCTGCTCTATTTTTTTTTTCCTTTTTTTATTTTTTCGGATGACTAACCTGCTCTGTTTTTTAACTGGGCTTGCATTTATTATGTCCCCTAATTAGTGTTTCTTCTCCTGGTTTTAAGCATTGATGGAAGTCAAAAGCTGCTGATGTTTGCTGATGCCTTTTTTTTTTTTCTGGGTGGGGTTTATGGGTAGGCATGAAGTGGTAGGTGAGGTGCTGGAGGTGGGATCCGATGTGACAGAGTTCAGGGCGGGAGACGTGGTCGGGGTCGGGTTGCTTGTCCAGTGCTGCCGGAATTGCCACCCCTGCAAGTCGGATATGGAGCAGTACTGCAACAAGAAGATCTGGAACTACAATGATGTCTACACTGATGGAAAGCCGACTCAGGGCGGCTTCGCCGGTGAAGTGGTCGTCGACAAGAAGTGCGTTTATGTTTACTTCCCGCCTTTTCAAAACAAAGAAGTTTCATTTTCTTCTAAGGAATTTCCTTTGATTTCTGATTTGGGGATGCACCAATTGTAGATTCGTGGTAGCGGTTTGATGCGCTAATGACCAGCTTTCCTATGCTAGGTTCGTGGTGAAGATACCGGAAGGGATGGATGCTGAGCAGGCCGCCCCCCTCCTGTGCGCCGGAGTGACCATCTACAGCCCACTGAACCACTTCGGGCTGAAGAATAGCGGGCTTCGAGGGGGGATCCTCGGGCTCGGCGGGGTGGGACACATGGGCGTGAAGATAGCCAAGGCGATGGGGCACCACGTGACCGTGATTAGCTCATCGAACAAGAAGAGGGAGGAAGCCCTGGAGCACCTAGGAGCAGATGGATACTTGATGAGCTCGGATGAGGAGCAGATGAAGGCGGCCGCTGATTCCCTGGACTATATCATTGACACCGTGCCCGTGTTTCACCCTCTCGAGCCTTACTTGTCTCTGCTGAAGCTCGACGGGAAGTTGATCTTGCTCGGTGTCATCAATACCCCTCTCCAGTTTGTCAGCCCAATGGTCATGCTCGGTGAGTCCTCCCCTATCCTTTCTTCCTGGCAGGTCCTTCCGGCATCGGCAACAGATTTTTTTAGCTCAAAAATGAAAAGGATCACCAACATGTATTATTCGCGTGTCAATGTCTGCCTGTCTTTATTCAACTGGCTTAGATTATTGAGTTACATGCCATACTCAATCATGTTTTTAGTTTTCAATCTAGTACGATCATCAGTGCTCGATACTCGACATGGACATCAAATTAAATCCACACTCGATAGTCATGAATCAGGTCTTGATTAAATGATGCTGCTGCAACATTGAATGTGTGCAGGGAGGAAGGTGATCACGGGAAGCTTCATCGGGAGCATGAAGGAGACAAAGGAGATGCTCGACTTCTGCAAGGAGAAGGGGCTGACATCCCAGATCGAAGTCATCAAAATGGACTACATCAACACCGCATTCGAGAGGCTTGCGAAGAATGATGTCCGATATAGGTTTGTTGTGGATGTTGCCGGAAGCAAACTTGATTGATCATATCATCAGTAGAATATGTATTAAAAAAGAAGAAGAAGGTGGAATCAACGTTTCCGGCTCAATCCTCAAACAATGTGTTGACAAGGAACTGCGCGTGGCCATTGTACACTCTTTGTTTTTTGCTTTGTTTTGCCCCATGGCGAACTGGTTTTGCGGGCTTATTGTCGCTACCCATTATAATAATAAAGATAAAGTGAGTTGATTTTTATATTTAACTATTCAAAGGAAATGGAAAATAAACAAATAACAAGGTGGATTTGTTCACTTGTTAATCATCGATTGGTGCTTGTCCCATCCGGTTGTATGACATGACAATATGTTATTCTACGAGGAAATGAATTACGGCCAACTATGGCCAAAAAAAAAAAAATTGCTCTAGTCAAAGCTTTGAATTTTAATCATTTTGCGGAGCGTAAGGGGATACTAGAGAAGGTGATTCAGTAGGTATTTTTCCTATTGATGGATTTGGCTATGTTATACTAATATTAGTAAAAAGTGTATATATGTATTGAGAAGAATATTTTGAATGTATATTGCAACCATGATGAATGTGATGTGAATGAGAAAGAAGGTTTGTAGAGTATTGAGATGGGTTTGGTGATGGCAGGGCCTTGAAAGGGATCAATACCTAACCCTAGGTGGAGGAAAAATCTCTTCCATGATTAATAAATTAATAAGTACCTTTCATTATGGCAAATTGACTGTTGGATTTTCTTTGGGGAACATTTTTCTCCTCATTGAGGAATTAATCTATGCTGTTGAAGTTCTATATCTTGCCACAAAAAACCAGGTCTTGAATTTATTGAGGAAAAAAGAATTGCTTCCCACTTTTTCAAGAGATTTTTTACTATAATGTGATGCGAGAAAATATTAATACAATTATTGTAAATAGATTAATAGACAACTTATTAGCACACGATCAGTGAGCTATTAATGATAAAATTGTACAGCGCAGTGCAATAATTTAGTTGATTTTTCTTGCGGACTTTCATTTAAAGTTTTCTCTTGTATTTGTTAAAGTTATAAGAGTAAAAGGGGAATTCCTTGAATTAGAAAATTAATTCATTGGCAATTTCTCAGTTCTTGACATGAAACCAATGAAGCGTTTAAAAACATGCAAGATTAAGATTAATGTAATCTAATAAATATATCATGCAATCATGGCATGGAACCTTTGTCAATGAGGCTGTCCGAATCAATTCACTGGCCAAAATTAATACCATAATGACCTAGAGGTTACGTGTTCGACACTTACTGGAACTACGTATTTCTTTATTAATTATTTAGGATTTCTCTTTCGTTGTTCTATACTTTTGACCTCCTTTGTAACTGAAAAAAAATCTAGTAGCTGATCGGCCATGTGTCCCAAATCGTAAGGAATTATACATTAGTCTCTGCGAACTAAAGTTTCCTCGGTTGATAATATCTTGCGACCACGTCATTCATTATTCACTTATGCTGCTGGAGTTTCTCTTAATCCCAATTTTATTTTTCTGATTAAAGAAAATAAAGACATTTATGATGTTGTATGTTATTTTTGGCAATTGCATTTTTTGCGGACATAGAAAAATTATGTACGAAACACCGACGCCAATTGAATTTAGGTCTAGGAAGGTCCTCTAGGCTCTATCTATAAATGTAGAGACTTGTAAGTGTCGAAATTTAAGGTTCTTCATGAATGATACTTATTTTATTTCTACAAAGGACCTTTTTAAATTCCAATAGTGTCTTGGAATCTATACAGGTAGGAGACTTGTCAATTTACAAATGTTATCTTCTTCTTTTTTTGATAAATCAAATGTTATGTTTAGTTCGAGGGATTTGGAGAGATAGGGTGGGGGTGGGGTTCAAAATCTTATGTTTGCTTGGCAATGAGGTTTTTATAAGGGTTGGTAGATTTGGTGGGGTTACAAGTCCCATTTTCTCATTCCAACAGGGAGAAAGCAAGGTTTTGGTCCTCTATCTTTCAAAACATTTCTGTTTTCTTCCTTATTCTATTTTTTCTTCTAATTTCATCATTTACTTTCAAATATTTTTCTATTTTAGTGCTTCTATTACTAACACCATTAACTTATGCTAAGTTAAAGCCACGTCAACTGCCATACGTGATTCACGTTCCACATCATCAACATTAAATGGGAAAAGAAAAAGAAAAGTCAATAAATCATAAATAAAAAAAAATTAATTGACTGTCGTCTATCAAAAAACAGGCTGCCTTCGGCAGGTGGGAGTTGAGTTTGAAATTTGGCTCCTTGAGTTCTGCTACAATAAATCATCTTCTTTCTCTTCTTCCTCTCCTAGCCTCCCCCACATTGAAGTTGCTTTTTGACACCCACTGTGAACCTATGCCCACTCAATGTTTTACAGTGCGAGTGTAGGTTAACTTTTCATTTACAATTTATTGACTTATCTTGTTTTTTTCTTTTTTAGTGTTGATGATGTGGAATGAGAGTCGCATATGATAGTTGACGTGGCTGCAACTCATCACAAATTAACGGTATTAGTAATAGAATGATTAAAATAGAAAAGTGTCTGAAGATAAATGATGAAAATAAAAGAAAAAATGAAAAAGGACGAAAAGAAAAAGTATTAAAATGTAACTCACCGAAACCATTCTTTTCCCTTCCACCAAACTAATGAAATGAGATGGGATATCTTTCTTCTTAAATAATGAAAAAGACTTTTGTGTCCCTGCTTTTTTGGGTGAAAAAAAAAAGTCATGTACGGTTACTTTATCTTTTTGGTACAAAATAAAATTTTTCATCCCGACCCTTACTAACGCTATTCAAATATGAGATTTAAAATCCCTCATCACCCCTTCTCTTACTAATGCTATCAAAATATGGGATTTGGAATCTCACCCCTACCCCTCTATACCCTGCGATCCATACATAAGGTAAAGAAAGATAAACAGAATTACCTCCAGTGACAAGACAATTTTCTTTTAATTAATCTAAAAGGCTTAAATAAGAATTGAAAAAAATATTCTGGAAATATGCAGCTGAGGATCAATAGAAAAGATATATTCTCCTTTTGTTTCAAGGGAAAAGAGTAAATTCATTTTCTGGACTTTCTGATGTTTGATAGGTAAAAAAGGATAGAAGTCAACGTAATTCATTTTCGATCAATGGAGAAAATGAGTAGAAATTTTCGGAAAGTGTTTTACTTTTACAGACAAAATCATTCATAAAACATTTTCTAAAAGTAAAACATGATCAAATTCATTTTCGTTATGACATTTCAAATATCCGAAAACAAAATGCTTTTCGAGAGATCACTTTCTTCGTGAATGGTTTTCTTATGCCAAGTAAACATAGCCAACACATGGCACCGTTTTGTCCTTTGTATATATAGACATACATAGATTTTACAATATTGCAAATTGCAATCATATTCATGGGGATCTCATGCTAGGTCCCACTCGTTGCTATCTTTCAATATTACATTGGACAAATGCCCTCCTTACCTATATCACTCACCAACTCTTTGCTCTCAAAATTCAAGAACCACGTACATGTATGGGCTATACATATAGATGCTTTATTTAATTATTCTCCTTACCCTCCTTACACATATACCCTCCTTACCTATATCACTCACCAACCCTTTGCTCTCAAAATTCAAGAACCACGTACATATATAGGCTATACATATTGATGCTTTAGGGGGCGTTTGGTTTCAGAGTTAAAGTAATTTTGATTTTGATTTTGATTTTGATTGTGGAAAAAGACAAATGAGATGGTATTATAAATTTGACTTGGGAAACGTGTGTTTTTGTTATTTAGTGGGTAGAGTTAAAATCAAAATCATGATTCTAAAATTATTTTAATTATTCTTGACCCACCAACCCTAGTTGAACTTTCTTGCTTTCGAATATTCCACCCAATTCTGCTCCATGATTGTTAATTGCATGCGAAACTATAATGGACATCTTGCCCTGATATTGATGATCATGGTGGCCCGAAAGGGCCCTCTAACATTTTGTTCGTTGAAAAAAAATTTATATATAATTATTTAAATTTAATTAAAATTCCTTGTATTCACTCTCTCTAACTCAAAAAAATATATTCTTATTCATATTTATCTAAGGGCTTTGTCCTCGCCTTATCTTGGGTCCATTTGTGTTGATAATATGTATCTATTGTCATCATTGGGTCCATTCGTGCTGATAAAATATATCTATTGCCGTCATCGAGGTTTGGTAGGTGGCTAAGCTTCACCAGCCCAACCACGTCTCACTTTTTTTTCCCTTTTTAATGAAAATAATATATATTTTTTGAATTTTAAAGTTTTTATTTAATGAAAAGATATTATTTTTATTGAGTTTTCTTGATAATAAAGCATTTATACATTATTTTTTTCCCGGATAAGTTTAGCCATACATATATCAAACAGAGAATCAGAGACACCTTGAGCACAAAGAACCATCATCGATCACGTTCCCAACATCTCGGGCATAAGAGGAAGAGGGATACCGACCGAACCGCGAAGAAACGTGGCAACAGTTTTCGTGTTCGGCAGTGGAAGAACGCAAAAGAATATAACAAAGAGAAGGAAATTGCTACCGTCTCATCTCTGAATTACAAAACGGGTAAGGGGATTTACCTTGCAGACGTAATTAAACTAGTCATCATCCCTCATATCAGTGCCTTACAATGTTTCTCTCGTCCCTACAGTTGCAGGTTGCTTTCCTCTTCTTCCACTCAGCTCCACATTTACAGCAGAACTCATATCCACACCTAAGTAGGGCGAAATTAGCATTAGCTACGCAAAGATGACCCCAACTCCAACCTCGAACTAAAGAGAGAAGTAGAAGTTTTCCAACGCGCAATTCTAGTCTAAAATTGAAGGTGGAACAAGCACAAATTCCGAGTGCATGTTCCAAGTTGCAGTGGTGACAATCACAATTTACACTAAGCACTAAATCAAACTAATCCTTTAGACCTTTTATTGGAAATCTTTCCTAAAATGGGAAAATACCTCCCATTGGATCTCCCCAGTTAACTTGTAAAATGGGAAAACTTCTTCATGAAAGATCAACGTCCCGTGAAACAAAAATTTCCTCGGTCTCAAGATCATACAATTTTCATACCTTTGACCATGTGGATATCCCATGAAAATGAAACAACATGCCCGACTCTCAAATTTATCAGTTGGCTTAGGTCTCTTGGAAGCATAACACGAGCAACCAAAAATCTTAAGATGATCAAGTCGTAGTTGCTTTTGAAAGATAATATCAACTGGAGCTTTTCCCGACAATACGGGAGTAGGTGTGTAATTAATCAAATACGCAGCTGCAAGTATGCATTCTCCCCATAATTTAATCAGTAGATGTGCATCAACGTGCAAAGATCGTGCATCTCTAACAAGTGTCGGTGTTTTCTTTCCACACACCCATTTTGTCGTGGCGTGTCTATACAAGATGTTTGATGAACTATCCCGTTTGCATAATAAACGTCACGCATGGCTTTAGAAGTGAACCTCCCGACCATTATCAGATCGAAAAACCTTAATTGATTTTCCAAATTGATTCTTTATCATATTGTAGAAGCCAACCACGGACTTATAAGTTTCAGTTTTATCATTCATCAAATAAACCCACACACACCGACTATGGTCATCAACCAAAGGAAGGAAGTACCGAGCACCAGATAAAGAGGTTGCACGATAAGGACCCCAAACATCTCCATGAATTAAATCAAAACATGTCTTAGCATTATTCAAACTTCTGAGAAAAGGACTAATCGAAAGCTTTGCACGAGCGTAAGCATCACAAACAAACTTATTATCTGACTTTATTGAAACACCAGGAATTGAGTGTAGGACTTTACAAGACGGGTGACCCAAGCGTTTATGCCACAAAACAGACTCATTCTTGTTTACGACCATGTAAGCAGAAGAAGATGGTTCCTGCTTGAGCCAAATACACCTACATCCATAGCTCAACTGATCCAATCATTCTCCCCGTGGCCCGGTCCTGTAATTCACAAATCGATAATAAAATGTCAATATGCAATCAAGGTCCACTAACAACCTCCCAACTAATATCAGGTTACAATCAAGCCCGGGAATAAATAATACGTTCTTTAGGACAAAATTGGGTAAACAAACATTGCCACTTTTGGTGGCAAACACAGACTTGCCATCTGGAATACCAATTGAGATCGTGTGTTAGCTCCTTCATGTCCGAGCGTAATCCAACATTCTTGTCATGTGCATTAATGCACCCGTGTCTAAGACCCAATCTATAAAATAATTAGATGAAATAGCATTATCGGCTATCTGCTCAAACGGGACTCGCGATCATCAAAGATTATGACTAGCTGACGAAGTTGATCCTCTAATATGCCCATGATCGTGATGTTCCTTCCATGGACAGCATGATGTGCCGTGGCTGCAGGGGCGTGATGTGCAGTCGCCTTACTTGCGGACTGCCCCAGTTTAATTTCTGTTGATGCGAACTGAGCCTTGTGCCCTCTGTGACCATCAGTTTTCTGCACATAATACCGTTTTGATGAATTCCCTTGCTTGGACCAGCTTCCTCCCTTTCCTTTGGAATCACGATTTGCAGGATATTTGTGAAGCTTCCAGCATTCTGACCTTTGATGGCCGGTTTTTCGACAATAGTCGCATTGAATTCTAGGCCCTCTCGCTTGTGTTTAGTCACCTGCATAATAAGCTGAGGACTCCAAGTGCTCGTTGCACCCTCATCAAGTCATCAACCAACATAACTCCTCATTTGCCACTTGTAAAATATTTAGCGAAGTAAAGGGTCCATATTCAGCATTTAGGATCGTACCATCGTGTAGATTTCCAAGTTGAGCCCCATCAGAAACTAGTAGAGTTTCTCGATCTCCTTGTTCTTAGCCATCTGGTCTGTAGCTCCGCAGGTTCAGCCACTACAAGTGCACTCAACTGTCTCGAGATAGCCTTTTAGCTCGTCCCAGAGCGATTTCAGGCTCAAGTAGTAATAGATTACCCGCTGTCCCGATTGCTTTAGATTGCATATACTTGTCTTGATCTGTTGAACCTAGGGAGCATTGCCTCATGTGAACTGTTGCTTAATTTCATCCCACATCATCTTGGCGTCGCTAGCATGGACGGCTGCTCCTTGTAGGCTCCTATTGAGTGAATTAAAAATCCATGAACAGGTCATGGAATTATTGATCTTCCACAACCGGTACTCGAGCGCTCTAAGCATCGCCTTCGCCCATGTCTGGTAGTTCTGTCTATTGAGAACCACAGGGATGAGGGCAACACCTGGGTTGTCTAAATAACTCACGAAGTAGTGCGAAGTCACATCAATCGGTTCCTTGTCCGACATGATTCCACTCTTTTATTTCTCCCTTTCAATGCTCTAATTGTTAAAAAACCGAGCACATGCGCAGCGGAAAAGTTAATTACGGTAAAAATCAAATTTTTATCGCGTGCTCGTTTAATCAAAACTTCAAGATCATATATTGACATAAGAATCGCCTTTTCAATGAATAGATAACATCACATATCAAATCCACAAGAAAAGTTTAGACTTTTATACTAACCTTGTCGATTCAAATCGATCAAACTAACCGTCCAAGTGTCCTATCTCTAGCTCGTCCACACGAGCACGTCTCCATCGAGTTTACGCTCCTCTTGACCCGTACACTCCGATTTAGGTCACCGATCACGAATGGAATCGTCCCTGAATGAAAGGACCGCCTCAAGGACGTCAAGGACAATACCGAAACGCTGAATTGGAGCCCAAAAAGACCCCGATCAGCCTTGGAATTTGTGCGGCTGAGCTACTGAATTACCTCAGCCGAAAACTTCCTCTCTCTCTCTCACTAATATCGGGTCTAATTGATAGATCGCTCTAGGGTTAACTGTAAGAACATATTTATATATATCTTTACCCTAGGGATTAAAATGCAATTATTAATTAATCCTCATTAATTAACAAATCACAAATGAGTCCTCACAATTTAAGTCATCCAATGACTTGCCCTTATAGTTAGAAAGAAAGATCAAACAAGTCCTTGACACAAGTTTCCACCAATAAACAATCTATTTATAGAAACTCTCCAAATAAGGAAACTATTGTATTTGCTTAATTACATTTATCCTTGATTTGAACTCGGCTTTAGGATGTGCTAGCACCCTTGCAACCGCATTGCAAGCCTCGTTTGATAATTAATTCTTAATTAACTTCCTTAATTAGAATTAATTATTTTTTCGGTTTAGACACGCTCAATGTGTGTGATTAACTGGGTTCATCATCAAATGGCAATGAGATTATAATATCTACTCATTTGATACTACCGAAAACTCTTTTTGTAACCGAAAGCATAATTCTCAAAATGTCCTTGGTTCCCAAAGTTCACAAGTGACACCTAGCAGCATATCGTGACAATCCAAATGATGACGAATATATAATTGAAACATTCTGATAAATCTTTGATCGTATATGCTGAATCCCTTTGATCTCGATCTAGCCAGAGTTATGGTAAATGCCAAACTCTATAGCCGATCGTATGGACTCTCTAATTTCATTCTTAGATCTGTAAAACTTGAACAGAAACTCATTTCTTTTCGAGTCTATCTACCCCGGCAGAAGATTTCTCGATCCAGAACAAAACAAACTTCCATAGGACCCTTTCCCTATTTACTCAGGTTAGTGAATCCCATCTTGATCGGACACCTACCTCCAAGTATAACTAACAAGAATCATTATCTGCTGAATACTCATGCTAAGCACAAATACATTAGCAGTAGCAAATTCTAATCACCTATACATGAAATAGCGATTCAAATAACATTCATTGACATTAGTAAATTACCGTATGAATATTATTTGCACGTCACGTTCGACTACTTATCATATAAGCATCCACTTGTCTATCCTAATAACAGTTATCAGATAGCATGGGACTCACTACTCCATCTTCATTAGTATTCGCATACTAATCACCGATACAGACAGAGGTGGCGATCTATCTGGAGAAATAATATCCAGTTAAGTCTCCTACGATCGTGAATAATTTAAAGATATTTTTACCGAATTATTTCGTCACTCATATTCTTGACTCTTTAAGAATGAAGTATTCAAAATATCTTAAGGAATTTATTCTAATAAATATAGACAATATACGAATAATAGAATAAACTTTATTGTCATAATAGGAATTATCCAAATACATAAATCAGGATTTAGGGCATATCACTAACACTAGTACCATGTTAAATTCGACAGTGGGTCGAATTTCAGTAGAGGAACAAATGATGAAGAGCTCTCTGTATTATTTCTCTTCTTGTTTACTATACACTTTGTGACACATATATACAGCCCTCCTATCATGCATAAGGAATTAGCGTACAAGAGAAAGGAAATACCAAAAATCATAGAACAGAATGATCTAGAATAAAAATAACTTGGAAAGATAAAATTGTCAAAATCTTTCCTATACTAACAAGATCTCCAATACCTTTCTTAAGAGAAATCCTCTGATTATTGCTGATGGACAGTGAAATTTCACGAACTTAAACTAAGCCTTGAATATCGTAAAATGACAACCTAGAGTTTCCTTGATGACACAGGCAAAATTTTCAATATATTTCTGAACCCGTCCATGCGCTTCCTATTGCAACGACGCAGTCATTGATTGAAAGAAGAGAAAGGCAAACAGTGACAATAAGAATCAGAACAAGAAGGGGCATCTACCAGCAGGTGATGTGGTAAAACCCATCAACAAGTTCGACTATATGGTTGCACTTTTCGCATTGCCGCCACATGTTTTCTCTCGCAAGAGACTTGACGATATTAGGATTGGATCTTCTATAATCTCCATAGCTCAAATTATGATGCCAAGGCACTTCGCAATCAATACAGAAATACAACCGGCATCTAATGCATTTCCTGCATCCAGTGCTTTGGGCCTCAGCAACTGATTCCTTCGTATACTTCAAAACATCCCTTTTCAATATTAAGGCCGAACATCGAAGATATTCCCCTCTTTCTATCTCTTTCTAGACTTATGCGCCTTGTTTGCTGATAGATATATCTAAAGTGGTTCTTAAAGGATGCGTCTGTTGACTGTTTAACAGGATGAAGAATATGGTGTCATTATCGACTTTATAATTAAACATATATGATCAACCGGCCCTCAAACATCCTCTTCTCTAGAATCACACTGTCCAGTTTTCTTTTCCGCTTTTCGATATTCCAAATCAAAGATCAATCATAATACTAGCAGGGGAAAGATACGCGGCAGTAACTTAACTTCACGTAATTACCATATGCCTTATGTGAAGAGAGCGATAATCGAAGTAAAGAGAACATCCAAGTGCTATATCTAAATAATGTGATAACAATAACACTCTCTTTAATACATTCACTGAGGTAGTGCCGTGAAGCCAAATATCCGAAAGCACACAGCACAATTCCGAAACAAACAACTGTGAGTGATGATTGGCTTCTTCAGTCGAACACCAAGCGCGAAGATGAACTATCTACCTAAGATGAAGTCGACATGTAACTAACGGTGGGTCCACGAATAGAGTGATGCGAGCGGGCCTGATCGAGAAGTTTTGTGTCCTACGCAATTACTCTGTGACTGTTCCAAAGACCTAGTGGGCTCCCCACAAAAGGGCCCAAAAAGAGGTAAACTGAGGCCCACAGATATGAGAGCCCAATCCGGGACAAGCCCAACATAAAAAACAAGGGTTATTATCATTCTTGCTCCCCAAACTTTTTCACCTCAATTACTGTCACTTCCAAAACTTTCGGTTGTAAAATATCATGCCCAAATTAACATAAATGAAATTGTTATTCGCCAGCTAATGAAAAGTCGAAATATACCTTGATAAAAGACCCAAAATGCCACTTATTTGCTCTCTGTTTTTTTTCTAAATTAATATTTGCGTGTATATATATATATACCTTGGTAAAAGACCAAAATGCCGCTTCTTTTCTTTCTATTTGGGGATTTTAGGGTCTTTTATCAAGATATATATATATTAATTTAGGGGGCAAATGAGCCCCAACCCCTTTATTTATATATTTTTGAAAAACTTATTATCGTGATAGCCTAAGCATAATTTCTATAAATATTATTAATATCTCCTAGCCCCTTTAAGAATTAATCTATTGTAACATCGTTAAAAACAATAAAAAAAAAAGAAGATTATTAACTTTTCTAATTGTAATTATATTTTTTTACAATTCATTATAATGTCACATTATATAATAAATTAGAATCTCATAAGTATATCTACAAATATGAAAAAATTGCACCCGGCCTGTAAGAGGGGAATGGTTCTATAATTTGCATTAGTCGATATTTATCACGCAATACAATAAATAATTATTGTTAATTTATACTTTAAGGAATAAAAAGTAACTAATACGATACTGCGTAGCGCACGTAGAATTTTTAAACCAAACATTTTTTTTTTGGTGAATTATGGAGCTGAAGCCTGATATAATCTTATGTTTAATATCTCGGGCATAGTGCGGGTCTCCTGCTTTGTTTCAAGAACAAACTTAAGACATATACATACACATACATACATAAAGAAATTAAGGTCATAGCTCGGTGGAAAAAAAATTAAATGGTAAATTTCAATTTATTCCTATTTAATTTGGGATGTCGAGTTAAGATCATACACATATACACAACCCAATGAGCAAATTTTAGATAATTTTACCTCAAATGACCTGGCGAGCAAGTTCATACATATATACAAAATCCAAGAACAAACGTAAGATTCATACATACATACATAAAGAAATTAAGGAAGGTCATGTCTAGGTGGAAAAGGAGTAAATGGTAAGTTTCAATTTATCCATCCTGTTTTGGGGCTGCTGAGTTAAAGTTCATATACACATGCAACCCCAACCTACTGAAATTGATTCTGACATATTTAGAATATATGCAAATACTTATGCATCTTGTGCATATAATATATATGTCTATAATAAGATTGAAAAGAGCCAAATCAGCTTTCATTCAGTCGAAGTACAGAATAAATAAATTATACCGTCTTTACAGAGAAAAGGAAAGCAATTGCTAAAATGGCCAAAATCTAAGACTACCAAAAGTATTGACTATCAACTACCAAAAATACAAGATACTCCTAGTATACAGTTGTATAATCCAAAAACACCCATAATAGTATATATATAAATACAAGTTGATGTATATGTTTTGTTCCAGACTCGTGGTTGATCCTTTTTTCCCTGGCTTTTCTCATTTCTACCACACTAGATACAGCTACGGATACTATACGTATGGCGACTTGCAAAAGAAGAAGAGAAGTTGTAGTTGGGATATTCTTGTTGATAACTGCGATCGTAATTGATCCAGTTCCAGCAAGAAGAGACCTAACTTTGTCCGGTAAATCAAACGATGTCGAGTTTGCTAGGGCACCCAGAGGAACCGTAAAAACTGTTCAGGTTACATCTCATTTCGGTACAAGTATTGCATTCTCCTTTCAATTTCTAGCATTCATCCTTATTTTAAATGAGGCATAACCAAATATTTTGCCGGTGACATAATCTCGAGTCACAGATTTCAGTTACCATGAGGAGAATCATTGAATATGCATATAGTTAAGTATATTTGATTTTTTTTCATTGGCTACTCAGAGTGGTGGTGGTGATGTGGTCGATTGTGTCGATATTCACAAACAACCGGCTTTCGACCATCCTCTACTGAAGAACCATACCATACAGGTAAGTTTCCTTCTTTTAGCACCTTTCCTCGACTGTCATTGATTCTAACGTGAATTTTTCTCTCACTCGGATCTAAATTTAACCAAGCTCTGCATTTACTATATATAGTAACAAATTCAATCGAATTTTATAGATGAAACCGAGTTTCCTAGAAGAAGGTGAAAGTCATTTGCAAGGGCTGCCGGCCGAATTGGAAGAATGGGGCGTGGATTGCCCCGAAGAAACCGTCCCTATTATCAGAAAGACATCGGAGAACGGCCCTAATGTTAAGGATTATGTTCCATCGTTCCTTGTTGATGACGTGAAAAGCAGCCACAACAAATCCTTTTCTATCTTAGCCGATTTCAGACAAGGACATGAGGCACGTACTAGCTGTTTCTTTGCTTCGGTCGACTATATAAAACACACTCGAATATGGAAAAAGGAAATACTAAACTAATAATAACTACATCATGGAATCTCGATATATATTATGTATATTATTAAACGATCGATGTGCATCATTATTGCTTCGTCATTAATATATATATTTTCATGTGTAATCAGTACGCAGTTGTGCAGACGAACGGTAAGGGGACCTTCCGTGGAAGCCAAGCGCACCACAATGTGTGGAATCCTTCCACAGAGATCGGAGAAATCAGCGTCTCCCAGATTTGGATTTCTGCAGGCTCAGGGGAAAACCTCAACACCGTAGAGGCTGGATGGATAGTACGTCAAATTAAATCTTAATGATGATTAATCCTGCAACCAACTTTTTGTTTGTTTGTTTTGGTTGAATTTTAGTTAGTACTCGGTAAGCAAATTAGTATACGTGACGAAAATGCGTACCATATAAACGTTGCACTTGCTTACTTATTAGTTAACCCTCTCGGATTACTCAGACATTGTCCTTTTGTTTCAGGTCCTTGGTTCTTCGCCGGTTACAAGATTTTTCACATACTGGACCGTGAGTTACTCAATCCATTCTATACGGCTTGCTTCGCTAGTCGCTTTCGAGATTCTTCGGTACTCATTTTGTTTTCTCCTGTGAATGATTTACGACATCAGAGTGATGCATACAAATCAACAGGCTGCTATAACCTTGATTGCCCAGGATTCGTGCTAGCAAACAACAACTTTGCTCCTGGTAATGTTCCCGAATAAATACATTTTTAAAAATATTTTATACGTTTCAATTAATATCTGTCTAAACCGTGACAAAAATGGCAATGAAAAAAATAAGGAGATTAGTTAAAGATATTCTAAAATAAATTGGTCTATATATTTGTACAGGTTTTGTCTTTCAATCAATATCCACCTATGGCGGGAAGCAATTTTCAGTAGATATACAAATTAAACAGGTAAACAGACGTTCTTCTTTCCCCTAATCATATTCTTTTAATTTTTTTCGGCATTCACCCCATCATCCGAAAGTCCATCGGACTTTAACTAATTCAGTTTGAGTTGGATTGACCATGAATGGGTAAAACTCTTTCGGTATGAATTTTTTCAATTCACATTACTGAAATAAGAGTCATTATTTAAGGGGAACGATCTCAGAAAAATATATTAAATTTCCCCATTAGAATTTACCATTATAAATTTTTATACTTGAAATATTTTACACCTATTCTGAATCATACATTATAGGAAGTTATTATATTCAATTACATATTCTTTTTCTTTATTCACCGAAAAAATAATATATTCTTTTTACCATTTCAAATGACAAATATACAGTTAAAAATTATTGTAAAAGTATATAATATTGTATGGATATATTTTTATTCCAATTTTTATATATATTATTGTAGAATTTTTAAATATCATGTTTCCTCATGATATTATTTTCAGTAAGGAAATGCGGGCCAAGACGAATTTAATCTTTTTTTTTCCTTTGGTCTACTATATATGTATGTTTCTCTTTTCAATTTCATCACATGCACAGTGTCATCCAATCTATCTTTATTTATCAAATATGAAGAGGTGGTGATCCTATTCATTTCATCCCAGAAGGAAAAAAATTGTATCGATAGTTCTTGGTCCGTTAATCTTGAAGCCTAGCACGAATGTATTAACAATTATTATTATTATCTTTTATATATATATATATATATATGTATTAGGATCTGGCTACGCAGAACTGGTGGCTCCGAGTGTATAATAAGAATATGGGTTACTGGCCTGGCTCGATCTTCAACAGTCTAACTGGTGGTGGTAGTGCCGTAACTTGGGGTGGTGAAATTTATAATAGCCAAAAGTCTGGGCACCACACGGCGACTCAAATGGGGAGTGGTCATTTCCCTCGTGACGGATACTTTACAAAATCGGCATACATCAGGAACCTTGCTTTCATCCAAGATAATGGTCCAATGCGATCAGTGCCCAAGGAAGCCTTGGTGTCGTCTGTGACCAAGCGTCAATGCTATGACCTAGTGATGGGACCTTCGGGCATACATTTCGGAACTCATTTCTACTTCGGGGGTTCCGGACTCTCAGCGCAATGCCCGTAATAGTGAAGTCATAAATAGGTGGAATTATTGAATAAAAGTGGAAATGATTAAGCTATTCATACAAGCTTCATGTACTTCATGTTCTAGCCATTCAATATATGATTTTTCTTATTTAAATAAATAGTTTTACAGGATTGTAGCTTTCGGACTGGAACAAATTGATGGTACACAATATCCGAAACTTTACAGACCAGGCTCAATGAAGCAATAATCAGCATAAGCTTTTGGATTGCGATTGAGTCTTGGACATGCTCTACTCAACCCCGACATATGCTAGTCAAATGATATTTATAACAAAATAAACTTTGTGCCGCAATAGGTCCTGTAGCTTAGTCGGTTCGAGCATTGATCCACCACTTATTCAGGAAAAAGAAAATAATTTGTGCTACTTATTCTCCATGGCAACGTAAAGACCGGGCTCTCGAAATACTTGGCTATCGCTAGATCGTATAAATGGGAACATACTGAAGAAATTTTCATTGAAATATAATGGAAAGGGTAATTGTCAAGCTCAGCACATTGATTGTTTAGTCAACCATAGGGTATTTTCCTTTAAAGAAAACATAGGGTATTTCTATTTCTTTTTTTTTAATGATTGAAATGGTGGACAACAGTAGTGGCAACCTTGCCGGCCCACGCTATGCAATGTCCGGACTCTCATCTTCAACCGCGAATATATTAAACAAAGCACTAAGGGGTGAAGCTCGGCTCGGCTTACTAGAGTCCCATGAGGGCCCGGCTAAGCACTCAACTTGCATGGGTCAGTGTGGAGACCGAGTATCTTTCATGAATTAGGGAGATACGATATCTGGGTAATATCGTATTAAGCAAGGTATCAAGAATCAAGAATCCTATTAAGCAAGGTAACAAATATATTCATGATCACGTATAAATATCAAAGAAAGTCTATTGTTTACTTTGATTTGAGCATTGGAGAAAGAAATAAGGCTACCACCCTGATCCTCCCCTTTTTGCATCAGAGAGGGAAATCGGGTCACTACCTGATCCTTACCTTTTTGCAGATTGTTCGAGAGCACGAGGATCCCACGTGAATTCAATCCAAACCACAAGTCCGTTACACAAAGCATCACTTTTAGCTTGTCGGCTTGGATTCTGTTTTCGATGTTTGGGATGGCAATACAAACTTAACTTCACGTCACCTTTTATCCTCGAAAGGGTACGATCAAGGCAAGGTGTGAGGACTCCATGGAGTTTCTCATTCCTGACCTTCCACGCGTGGTAAATGACCGCGTTCCTGGCAAGTTTAATAATTATTTTGTCAAGAGCTTTACCCTTCTGAGAGGTATGATTCACTGCGACTCAGCCTATGCCACTCACCAATAGGGGTGATTTGTTCCGGGGTACTCTATTTTTTTTCACGATACCCGGACCTTGCCCCGATGAATCCTAGAATCGAAATCTATCCGGAACCTATATTATACCATTGGTTTTGGATACCCGGTGGAACTTGTAATTTTTTGTTTTCCAGTACCTAGAGTACTTAGAATCGGCTCTGTTTGTGCTAACATTTTCCAATTCAAAAGTCCAAGACATGAACATTAGAGTACTTGTCGGAATACATGAACAAGAACATTAGAGTTAAATGCCACCATCAAAGGAGCAGACAAGGAAAGCAAGTGACTGAGAAGTGAGAATATATCGAAGCGTGGTCTGTCGTGCTCGTCGAGGACCTGAGCTGCCTAGGTAGAGATGGAGAAGCAGCAGCTCGTGCTCGCCGAGGACTCGAGGTGCCGAGGTGGAGTCTGGAGGCGGAGGCCTGGCCAAAGCAACAACCGGAGCTGGTCACCGACAGCTACAGCCCACAGAGCCAACTATCGAGACTCAAGAGAGAGTGACTGAGTCTGTCCAGGGCCACACAGCAGGCTTCAACGGGAATGACGACCGATGGAAAGGAATGCAAGGCAACGGGAGGCAAGGGGCGACGGCCACAGACAGGTCGAAAGAGAGTGGGAGGCAGACAACGGCAGCTAGAGTCGAGAGTCTTGAGACTGAGTTCATCCATTCTATTATATCTAGTGTCTGCTATGTAACTTTACTCTTTTGTTTGTTTTTTTCTTTTTAATTAGTAAGTATCGACCGGTTCCGGTTCTGGGTATCCTGTAGGTTAGAACCGTAACTGAAACCGATTTTTATTGGTTCCTGATTTTAATATCCGGACTCTACCTCATTTTCAATGCGAGCTACTCGAACCCTCGACCGATTCCGGATATATCCGGTATCCGTTCCCACCCCTATTCACCAATATTAAGAATAAGAACCTGTTTCCATGTCATTTGAGCAAAAGGGCATTGAAAGTCGGTGTAACATTTTGTTATTGAAAATGGCCACTGAAATGTAAACTAAAAAAGAATGAATCATTAGATTTTTTAGAAATTAATGGATAATTTAGTGTATATATACATCCCTTTTAACTATATAATAATCCTCCACTTTTTCCCACTATCCTCTCGGTCTTTTCTAATCGAGTTGGGTCAATCCATTAAATAGTAAGATTCTCTCAGCATAGATTTTTTGTATTAACAAAGACGTAAACTCGAGATCTTTATTAAGCAAAATAAATATCGAACCGGTTCAACTAATCATATTGGTAAGTAATGCTTAATTTAATGAAAAAGAACAAGAAAGGATTGGATAAGTGCCAAGATTTCGCTTCTTTCTAGAGTATCTTTAGGATTTCATCGTATTTTTTACCCGGCCAAGATCATGGTATCAATCATTTTGCCAAATTTATCTCAATTCTCTAATTGAAAAGGCCACAGTCTTTTTTTTTTGGGTCAATCAAAAGCTAGAATTTTTAATACAGGCATAGTTGGTAAGCTTAGTTAAACCGAGCTGAGGGGGGAGAATATCTTACAGCCCAGAAAAAGTAAACGGTCGAAGCTAAATCATATACATAACCCTACGCAATTTCACCCAGAAATGAATATCTATTAAAAGCCATTAACGCCCAATAGCTGGGTTTGTTAAAGATAACGTTTGGCTTATTTAAGAAATAATATATAAGATCAAATATCTTTAAGATTTTTGGACTCGATTTAGTTAATATTTGGTATCTTCCGATATTATTATTCCCATTTTTTTTAATTAAAAAAAAAAAGAAGACATCATCTCTAATACAATACGAATAGTTTTTTTTTTGTGTGAACTCTGATATTCAGAAATTTAATTGAATTACGACTAATTTGAGTTGAGTCAGCTCACTGAGGGATAAAGTTTTCTCAGCGTGAATTTTCTACATTTACACCACTCGAACTCAAGATAAGGGGAACAAACGGCAAACCGTTTGAACCAATCTATATAGGTAGAGACCTGAACTTTCGACGAGAGGAGAGGTTGAAGAAGCGGTTATGAGCTCTCTCGTAGGCGAACTCATTCGGCCCCACTGGGCCCGAAATGGCCCATCTTTGAGCTCATCCGATAGGCCCGGCCCGCTTTCAGCGGCAGCTTCACCTTCCGCTTCCATGCACGTGCAGAGGTTGTCGCAAATCTCAACTCATTCTCTCTCTCACTTTCTCTGTGATTTGTCTGTGTGGAAAGAACCCCAAAGTTCCGCCATGGGAGAGCCTGATCCTCCTCCGCGCCGTGTATCAGTTCACCAAGCTCTGGGCGGTGGCTTCGGTACGCTCTCTCTCTCTCTCTCTCTCTAAACTTAACTGATTTCATTGATTTTAGCTGGTTTTTGGTCGATCGATTGGTTGTGTGAGTACGATCAGCTAGTTAATTACTTGCTTGCATTTGATTGTAGTGGCCGATCTGCTCCTTTGGAGGAGATGGGGAGGAGGCGTGATAGTGCTGGCGTCTGCGACATCGCTGTGGTTCCTGTTCGAAAGAGCTGGTTACAATCTCCTCTCTTTCGCCTCCAACGTCCTGTTGCTTCTTGTTGTCATCCTCTTCCTCTGGGCTAAATCTGCTTCCCTCCTCAATCGGTAAGAATGCCGTGTTCTGTCTTTTGCCTTTGATTTTCATGGAGGCCGCTAATTGCTTTGATTAGATGGGCATTCAACATTTGATCTTGACTCCCCTTTTGATTTCAGATGGAATGAATGTATCACAGTATTAGGACCTGTAATCTTTGCAATAAAAATATCACTTTTTTGTTTGCTTCAGGTTTTTGAGGTATTTGTCTTAGATATATCTCTGACATTTAATGTTACCTACCGTGAAAGTGACTTAAATTAAAGTTGAATGGAGAAACATGATAGAAGCGCTAAAATCTCGAGTTACTTCTATGAAGGTTCACATTCAGAGGGTTACTTCCTAAATAGAAAGTTGAGGCTTTTATTGTTTTTCCTTTTCTTCTATTGATGGAGCTTAAACTGTTCAGACCGTTACCTCCCCTCCCTGATTTGGAGATTTGTGAAGAGTCTGTTGGTAAATTTGCGGAGCTAATGCGAGAAGCGGCCAATTATGTGCTTTCCTTTGCACATGACATAACTATTGGTCGAAACTTGAAGGTTTTCCTTGAGGTCAGGCATGATCACCTTATCGAATTTTTCTATTACGAAGTAACCTTATATTTCGATACCTTGTCATCATGAAACGAGTTCACATTGCCTGCACTCTTCGTTCAGGTTGCTTGTGGATTGTGGGTTTTATCCTGCATAGGCAGTCTGGTCAACTTTCTTACTCTGGCTTATATCGGTAAATGAATATCTGCACTCCCTCATTTTTCGTCACTTTCCAACTATTGTCTTCCGAGACATTGACAAAGATGTATTTGACCACTTGACAATGCAGGGGTTCTTCTTGCGCTGTCAGTTCCCTATATATATGAGAGGTACCAAGACCACATTAACCCCAAGCTATGTGTCGCAAACAGGGTGATTCAAACGCAGTGCAGGAACATTGATAATGTCTTGAAGAAGATGCCGTTGCCCTCGAATAAGGAAAAGAAGATTCAGTAGGCAAGTTTCCTGTCAATTACTCTTTCCCATTTCAAAGAATAGCAGTCGATCCGTATAGAAAATAAGTCGAGCTTATTTGTTTCGGTGTTAACACCATGATTGCCCTACTTTTGTCCAAATAAAATCATATCATTCTATGTGGTCGCAAGTATTTAGCATATCTTGTTGCATGTCTTATAGGCTGAAGAGGTTTAGGAGCAAACTGAAAGGCGTGGAAGAGTGTTAATCCTTTGATTGATTAAGACAAAGATGCATGCTTTGGTGTGCATTGGACAGCCACTGATGCAATTTCTAGATGTTTTGACTGCAAGTTAGTTTCACCAAATTGTCTTCATTAGGACCCAGAAAGACTCCAAGGAAAATGATCGAGTTATGATGGTCCCTTCTGCCTTGGAGGTCAATGGTGTTGCCAGTGTTTGATCTGCAGTTTCTAACCTTAGATTTGCTTTATTTCAGTTGAGTGGAGGTTTCCTCGGTTTGTGGGGCAGTTGCTTGCGTGATACATTTGAGGTATATATTTCTTGTAAGTGATTGTCATAGAAAGTATTTTGGCCGTGTTTTTTATTTTCTTTGGTAACTTACCTGGAATCGTTCATCTTCAGATCTTATATCATATTCACATCACATTTCCCCTTCTCTTATGAGTGTTACGCAATCAGCCTCGACTTTTTTCTTTTCTATTGTCCGTCTATATTGAGAAGCACCATAACAGATTTCGAATGTTGTACATGAATATATTGGATATTGAAAATTAAGGATAATGAAATATATGAGTCATATCTATGGTTGGATATGGAGAATTGAGTTGAAATTGTATGTTTGGTTCCATCTGAAGTAAGACGAAGAACGCAAAATAGAGTAGTCTCAATCATGTGCTGGCGATATGTCTTAGGCAGCAAACAAGAAGAAGAGCACCAAAAAGAGCAGAGGTACATTGTCATGTTTGAACACATTTTGGGAGATGCCGTCGATGATGTCAGACTGCTGCAAGAAGAGATATCCAATCTCCGGAGGACAGATTTCATACAGATTGAGTGGTTATCTGTCTGTTGATGAAGCCTTACTGTAGAGTTACCTGTTCGTGAAGCCAGATTGTAGGGCACACTAGGCTAGTGATCAGAAAGCCAGGCCATCATGTGAATATACATAAAGTTACAGTGATATACAAGCTATTTTTTTCCCTTTTCTTACAGGACTTTTTTGATTATGTAATATATATATATATATATAAGATCTTATTAGTGAGAGTGGAATTTGGAACTTTTTTTATCTCTTAGGTGAGAGCATATTCTTTTTTAATAAAAGAAAAATGGACTCCAACTGCATTAATCAAATTCAATTAGGTTTCTGAATAACAGGGTGCGTATCCGAATAAAGAAAAACTCAAAATAGATGCTAATCCCTTTTCTTCTATTTTTTTCTTTTAGAAAAAACTATCAATTTGGTTCTTGAAAGGTTTAAAAATCAACAATCTAGTCCCTCAAAGATTTTTACCATCAAAATGGTTCTCTAGTCCATTCCGTCAGACAAATTGATCCTACATTAGATAACCGTTGAAATTTGCTGAACTCTGTTAATCTAATCTCTAAAAAAAAAAATTAAAAAGCCTTTTTTTAATAATACACAGGGGAAGGGAACATTGGCCCCCCGGGGGGGGGGGGGGGGGGGGGGAGGGAACCTCCCGCGACCAAATCTCTACTGCGTTTTTACTTATAATGTGCGCAAAAATAGTTAGTCAAGGTGATTAATTTGTGGACAAGTCAAGGAAAATCTCTGAAATTATTTCAGTATTGAACTTTAGACGTATAATTGTTCCGTACCAAATCTCTTTAGAAAGAATTCCCCCTTCTTTAAATTGTTCAAAAATGACGTTAACGTTGTTAGTGTCAAGGTGATGGTTTTCTAATGGAAGACCAATTTGTCCGGCGGAATGGACATTGGGAATCATTTATGATGATAAAAAATTTTGAAAGACCAAATTAATAGTTTTCTCTTTCTTTTATTGAAAAAAAAAGTCATTTAAAAAGTTTGGAAAATAATAAAGTGGTACTTTTTTTCTTCTCCAACAAGCCGAGGTTAGGATGCAACAATTAACAAAACACAAACCAAAGACAGCCTCGAAGACAAAATTGTAAGACAAATATTCTAGGAAGGGTGAAATTTCTCAAGGAAAGGAACGAAAGAGACAACAAAGGGTACAATTGTGCGGCACACCAACCGTAGTTTCCTCACTAACTTCTGCATGAAACTTAAATACGTGGCTCTCTATAATATAAAATATGCTAATCATCGAGAAATAAACTAACGAGTTTGGTGAGATTTTTTTGCAGAGTCACGGGCGCAGATTCAAATTACCAGTTTTTATTTTTATTTTTAAAATTCAAGATTTCAAAATTCTCATGTTTTCTTCCTGATGACCCTCATGTGTATGGACAGTCTTGAAGTGTTTGCATTAGAGGTGGACTTTCGAAAAACGTTTTGAATTCTTAACTCGAAAGTCAAGTCAATCGCTTATATTCGGGAAGATCTCGAGCAAATAATCACATTAGGTATGCATACGAGAAGATCCGATGTGCAACACACATACTCTTCACGGGTTCTGATCTCAACCGTGGTAACAACTCCCAAAGTCGATGTGCTGATGAGTGTTTGACAGTTTTTGGCACAGGAAAGACATGTAAGGCCAAGAGAACTACGATGCATTCGAGCTTTTTAGGGGCATAGTTAACAAGTTATAGGACTTTCCTTTTCTATATCCTGAGCAATGGGCCGCATTGATGAATCCAAACCAACCAGAGATCACCTCTCTGTTTTGCTTGGCAGAGAAAAAAAATCAATTGGGACATTTTTTGTTGGCAAGTCTTAAAAGGGTCCACTCGACAATGGATTTTGGAGGGGGAGAGAGACCAGACCAGATCGAGCAAATTGCCCGTGACTCTGCTTGTCCCTTTATCCCGATCCATTCCTCGAGTGTTCTCTATCAGACTCCCTTTTTCCACTCTTTGTCATGCAGCTTCCATGCATGAATGTCACTGGCAGATGTATAAATACACATTCGTACATGTATATATATACACTTATCTAACTGTATATACATAGGATGCATGCTGTGTTTATGCATGTGTTTGTTATATGTTGTGAGAATAAATGTATGGTCCTTCCCCGTCTTTATTTAATTTAATTTCAATTCTTTCTGGGGTCCTTCCTATTTAAATTTGACAAAGCGGATATGGCAGCTTGGCCATTGTTATTCACCAATCAATGTTTAGGCAGCAGTAGTTGTTTAATCAGGAGGAGGCGACCCCCCGCTGTCCTCCGGAAACACCGAATACTGGATAAAAGAAGGGTTCTCTTAATTATTCGTGAAAATTCTTGCATTCCATCCTCATTTATGTCGTAAGTCCGTCTATCGCGGGGTTAGTCGATCTGCAAGTTTATTGGCACTGCAAGTAACTTTGCCATGGGAAGAAATACAGGGAAGGAAGAAAAGATGATTAAACTGTCAAAGATCCAACAGCAGGAGGGTGGACTTGGCCCCCTGTGGTGTGGGCTCCAACTCACTTGGGTGTCTTGTAGCAAGCATCTCACATTAAGATTCCTCTCCTTCAAAAAGCCTAAACTCTATTTTGAAAAATTTAATAGTAAAATAAACATCGTACAAGCAGTAATATAATATATATATATATAAAGAAATATTGCGGAAGTATAATCATATAATTATTGCTCTGCTGTTATTGTAAGAGTTGCTGTGTGAACTGGGTTTGAGTTTAAGAGAATCCTGTCCCTGTAATTTTTCTTTCTAATCGGTAGGACGACTACTCAGCCTGTTGGACCGAGTCATTTTCTTCCTGTTCGGACGTGTGAACCTGACAATGAGTTATTTTCAGTTGATTTCGAACCCTTACTTTGCAAATAAAGTCCACTCATATAGTGCGTAGCTTGTCAATTGCATCACGTCCAGTATTAATCTCGTCCCTTAATTTAATCAAATGAAAGTCATCGTATGTTCAGCAAAAGAGTAACCAAATGGCAACGGAGTCGGTACAACAAGGTACCACATCTCGTTATCTTTAATCATGCAGGCTTAGGTTGCTTTCATTGTACCAACTGCACAACACACAAGCAAACATAAACACATAGTTTTAGCCCTTCTCTCCTCTGTTCTTCCTAATGTTTCGCTCAAACTTCTAGGAAGCCCAGTCCATTTTACCCCGACACTGATCTTTCCTTCTCCCCCAATTTCAGTTCCCACTGTTCATTTATTACTATCAGCTTTTTTGGGTCTTCCTTTCCTTTTCACTTTCATCTGTTTCATCCTCTTATGAACAAACTCACTCACCAGCTTTCCTGCTTTTCCCCTTCCATCCATGACCTGTTCTGTTTACGGAACACTGGCCCTTCTTCTTCTCCTTCCTAATCCCTATAAGATTTGGTGACCAGAACAACAGAAACTGCCCCCGTGCCCACCTCTTTCCATTCACTATGAATTCGCAGCCGGTCGAGCGGACTTGAGTGATTCCATTCGTCCCGAGAAATCATGACGCCTGGCCCGAGCCAGAGAAGCCTCAGTTCCCGGTGGAGGATTCTTGCCTTCAGTCTTGTCCTCCTCAGCCCGCTAGGACTGGCCCTCAACTCCGATGGGGTTTTGCTTCTTTCCTTCAAATATGCGATCTTAAGTGACCCGTTGTCAGTCCTAAACTCCTGGAACTATGAAGATGTGAGTCCATGTTCGTGGACCGGGGTCACCTGCACGCAGATTGGATCTTCCAGAACACCGGATATGTTCCGGGTCACGGGTTTAGTCCTCCCGAACAGCAAGCTCCTTGGCTCGATCCCGCCGGAGCTCGGGCAAATTGAGCACCTGACAATCCTCGATCTCTCCAACAACCTGTTTAACGGATCCTTGCCCGACACCATCTTCAACTCATCTTCTCTCCAGGTGCTCTCGCTCTCGAACAATGTCATATCGGGAGAGCTGAAAGCTACCATTGATGAGTTGAAGAGCCTCAAGCTGCTGAATCTGTCGGACAATGCCCTTGCTGGGAAGATTCCTGAGACCATAAGTACCCTGCCGAACCTGACGGTTGTGTCCCTTAGGAGCAACTATTTCTCAGGAAATGTTCCTGGCGGTTTCGGCTCCGTCAAAATCCTGGACCTGTCCTCGAACCTCCTGAACGGTTCCCTACCCTCAGACTTTGGTGGCAGCGAGCTTCGGTACCTCAACATTTCCTATAACAAGATCTCCGGGCCCATCCCGAAGGAGTTCGGGTCCCACATTCCAAGGAATACAACGGTCGACCTCTCCTTCAACAACCTCAGCGGGGCTGTCCCGGAATCACTTACTTGGATGGACCAGAAGACTGCATTCCTAGCTGGAAACTCTGATCTCTGCGGGAAGCCGCTCAAAATCCTCTGTTCTATCCCTTCGACTCTCACCACTCCACCCAATGCTTCATCAACATCCCCTGCAATCGCCGTCATCCCGAAGCCAATCAACTCTAGCTCGGACCCATCAATGAGTTCCCCTGCAGCAGCATCCGTGCCGAACAACCAAACAGGCCATGGGCTAAAGCCGGGGACGATAGTGGGAGTAGTGATGGGGAACTTGGCGGGGATCGGGATTCTCGCACTGGTTATACTCTATGTATACCAACTGAGGAAGAGGAAAGCTCTCGTAGCTTCGGACCAGAAACCAAACAACTTGGAGAAGAAGTCCGTCTCCGAAATCGTAGTGACTAGTCAGCATGAGGAGCCGAGAAAGACCGGTACTTCGGCATGCTCGTGTCTTACAATGAAAGCAGAGGAAACCTCTGAAGCAACATCAACCTCGGAGAGTGATCAAGAAGAAGATAAACATGTTACCGTTAATGATCAGGTAATCAACATTATTGTCAAGCGGTCTTATTAATTAGTCTCACACTCAACGGTTTACAATATCGAGTTTCTAACATCTCATTACGATTTGTTATACACTTTGACATGGATTCTTACGTTCTTAGGTGAACGGAAATGCGGCGCACAAGGTAGGATCTCTGGTAACGGTAGACGGAGAGACGGAACTCGAGCTGGACACATTGCTAAAGGCATCGGCCTACATCCTAGGGGCGAGTGGGGGAAGCATCGTGTACAAAGCAGTGCTCGAGAACGGCGCTGCATATGCTGTGAGGAGGATCGGGGAGAGCGGGGTGGAAAGACTGAAGGACTTCGAGAGCCAAGTCCGGGCAATCGCGAAGCTCAAGCACCCGAACTTGGTACGAGTCCGGGGGTTCTACTGGGGGGATGACGAGAAGCTCGTGATCTATGACTACGTCCCCAACGGCAGCCTCAGCAGCGCCGGTTACAGTAAGCTTTCCTTTTTTACGTTTACTAATTCACCACATTAAGCCACATACTTACCGATCTAACAAGGCAGAAACATTATAAGACGTGTCGACATGACAACATATACATCTTTTATGTTGCGTTATCATCAATCACGGGAAAGTGAACGCAACATTTTCTACCCAGAGAGGCTATGGCGGTGTGTTGGTACAGGGCAGGGATCAATGTTCACTGCTCTTTGAAAGCAAAATCCAAGAAAAAACGCGAAATAGGCCAAAATTGCATTTTGTCCCTTTCAATTTAGAAAAACATCGCCACAAGGTTGAGTTACCTCCACACCCTTTAGCCTGCTTTTCTTTGTGGACAAGAATAACGTGGGTCTCCTGCAATTAGCTGCTATTGATTGGAACTTGCAGTTTTTCTCTCTCTCTCTCTCTCTCTATATATATATATACATATGTGCGTATATATTATATATATTTTCTTAGATCACACACTGCGCAAGATCTTTTTTTCAATGTATATGTATATATATTTGAGATGGCCAGAAATTTAATTATTATGGGATTGACCATATCAGATTTGATCTGAGAATGTCCTTTGGTGTTATTCTTTAGGGCATCTCATGATTCTTTCTTGGTTTCTTTGGCTTGGCTGTCCCACCCTTAAGAGTAATAATTTAAAATTTTATTCCAACAAAAATATAGTAATTTACTGCTGCCATCCAAATGGGGATGCTTAAAATTTAATTTTGTTTATGGACAAGTTCAGACTCTTTAGAAAACAAAATAATAATAATAAATTATTTCAGTACGATCACGAAATATTCTCAATTGATTGGTTAAAATTAATGTTTCACCTTTTTAATAAAAATGTTTTTTTTTCGAAACTCCATGTGCCTTCTAATTTCAATGTTTATAGCAAAAGCCTGGCAATAACAATATATCTTTTACGTGTGGTTCAAGTTCATGATGAGTCGAATATGGTGTTTGGCTAATGATCCTTTGTAATTTTTGAAGGTGGATTATAATAAATTTGATGTTCTGTTATTTTGTTTGGCCGATAAAAAAGAAAAACATATTAAGTTCTTCTACTTTATACAATCGTGCTGATTATGTATGTCCATATTTGTAACCGTCAGTACTAATTACAAGAGTTTTATGCCGTGTCAAACACAGGAAAGGGGGCATCCTCGCCGTTTAACCTGTCCTTCGAAACTCGACTCAAGATAGTCAGAGGAGTGGCTCGAGGCCTAGCCTACATTCATGAAAAGAAGCAAGTGCACGGCAATATTAAACCGAGCAACATTCTTCTTAGTTCAGACACGGAACCCGTGATTAGTGACCTAGGTCTTTATCGACTGATCATTGGCAACCAGAGTCTCAAACTAGGAACTGGTTCAACCCGGCAATTTGGAAGCCAACGATTCAACTCAACCATCCGTGAAGGCCACCACGATAGTCCTAGCCCCTACACACCCATTGGCTCGGCCACCTCAGGCACGGTGTCTCCTTACCAGGCGCCGGAGTCTCTAAAAAATGTTAAGCCCAATGCTAAGTGGGATGTCTACTCGTATGGCATCGTTCTACTTGAGCTTCTCACCGGAAGGATATTCATGGACCCAGAGCTAACCCAGTGGGCCGCCACGGTATCCAGTACGGCCACTGAAGACAGAGACCGAGCCCTAAGGATCATCGACGCAGCCCTGAGGGCCGACATGGCGGCAAGAGAGGAAGCTACGATGGCTTGCTTGAAATTAGGGTTTAGTTGCGCTTCTTTAGTCCCACAAAAAAGACCTTCCATGAAAGAAGCAATCCAAGTGCTTGAAAAGCTCCCATGACAATGTATTATTTGTTTATTCTTCATGTACTAATGATGTTGTTGCACTATTTGGGTCCCACTAAAGTTAGCCCACTAAATTAAAGGTGATGTCTTTTTCTTTTTTTTTTTTTCATCCTTTTTTGACTTGAACTAATGTAGCAAGAAAGGGGACGAAGATTGCCCAAGAAAAAATTGTAAGTTTGCTGTGTTGAAAAGATTAATCAAATATGTCGCTTTTTGGCACGAACCGGAGTTGTTGAAGAATATTGTTCACCCAAGAAAGAAAAAGTTGTACTAGAATGTCACATAATTGATATGCGGGAAGTTTCGGTATAAGTTGCATTTCTGGCGTGCTGATGGGCAATCATCAAAGGTAAGAGGCAAACTCATTGGACCATAACTAGCGAAGGACCTAGTATCGATCGATTTCTAATCACTTCATACATGGTCATCCGTCGAGTTACGCAATGTTACTATTGAAGCACTTCTCTGGCAGTTTCCCATGTTTTTCCAGTTTGGTATACAGAACTAAATACATATACAACCGTGGTCTTCTCCAAAGGAAAACTCCAAAGGTTGTTTTTCCGATTGAAATGATTAGAAAGAAGTTTCACAAGAGTATCATCAGTGACTTTCCTGATGATTCAATGGCAGATCCAAGGAAATTAAAGCAAGATACTGAGAAACATCATCACGATCAAACTGGATATATATATATATATATATATATATATAATAGTGCAGCTTACCCAAAAGAAAAAACTAATAGTGCTGGACGACCGATCGTCTTCTAAATTAAAGAAAATGTCGAGTGATTTCAAACCCATAAATTAAGTTGGGAACCGTATAAGTTGTCTCATGAGCAGTCGAATAAATATTAAGAAGGCATATTATTTGTGAAAAACACTAATACATATAATGCGGCAGTGGACGTATGATATACTGACATGCATATATAAGTATAATATTGATATGTATTTGTGTAATATGATATATTGATAAGATGGACAATTACTAGCTGGCTAGTAAGCTTTGTTACTGTTCCTTCTCATATTGTAAGGTTGGAATAAACAATTAATGAATTGGGAGCGGGACTGTGTGGATGATTTTTGCTTGGCAATTAATGGGATATTTATTACCCAAAAAAAATTAATGGGATATTTATGATTAACGGGCGGCTAAAGTTGGGAGTGGGTCTCGCTCTCTTATCCCATGCTCTCTAAAATTAAACAACTTTGTCCTCGTCAGCTTTTATTACCTGCTTCTATATATATTTTATGATCTTTTGTCGCCGAATTGATGAGGATTTGGTGTTAATGAGGGTTTGCTGATGAATGCTTTATAATTTGTAGGGCTGCCTACAACCTCCTCGTTCAATATATAAATATATATATATATATATAATATACTCCTATTGGGACAGTTGTTATATGAGAAATGGACAGTGCATGTATGTTAGGAGAAATGTATCTAGTGAAATGGTCATACCATGTCAGTGTTGCCACGTGGTGCCACTTACCAATCAGACGGTGACATGTGAAAAATTACTTCGTCATGTCGTGGCAATGCTGACGTGGAGCGACCGTTTCACTAGATACTTTCCCGTATGTTAGCTCTGATAGACCAAATAGAGGAAGTCGGTTGAAATTAGTATGAGTTTTGCCATGTTCTGTCAAGATCATGATATGTGATATATTAATCCGGCCGATAATTAACATAAGCAAAACATGCTGCCGGCACTCACTCGGGCTAGTAGCTACACATAGGTCGATGTTCATATCGCAATCTAATTACATCACATTATTTTTCCTAGATTTGGTGTATACTAAAGCGATACGACAATTTCCTGGTGAAGTCAAACAAGGAGCCATTGAAGTGAAGGATCTGTGTATTTCAAATGAAAGCGATAATAAAGATTGTGTGCTGAAAAGGGCAGTATCTAATATAATACATCCCCATCCTTAGAATTTTTATGTCAATATGTTCAAACTAAAATAGTCGAATCCAGGGCGGAGCTAGAAATAATGCTGGCGGGGGGCATGAATTAAAAGTTTCTAAATATTGGTAGGACTCGTCATAAAATTTTGGAGCAAAAGTCAAATGATAAAATAATTTAGCGGGGACATTTGTGTTTTTTAGGGGCAAAAGTTAAGATTTTGACAAATTTACATATAAAATTATTTGAAATGGCAAAACTGCTGGGGGCCGATTCCCCTCCCCCAAGGAGCTTTGCTAGCTCCGCCCCTGACCGGATCCCATTAGACTTTCGATTACCATAGCATAAAAAAAAAAAAAGAATTATCGTAGAGAGAAGTGTACATCGAGGAAAAAAAATAAAACTCTCTTAATCATCGAATTTGAGATCTCACTAAAGAAAAATAAGTATCAGTATCAGACTGTTTAAATCAATTCATGTTAGCTCCCTATATGATGATATTGAATCAGCGTGATTCGAGGCATATTTTATAGTCGTTTGGATCGTGGGTAATGAAACTATGAAAGGTTATGGTCGATTGGATCACAAAGCGCGATCTCCACAAGCTCTTAGTATAATAATAAATAAATATATAAATATAAATTAACGGCAACGAAAAAACACCAATAGAAGGTCTTCTCTTTTTTCTTTTTTTTTTCTTTTTTGTGCGTTGGAAAACTGGGCAAACACTTAGGTCTTCTTGTTTTTTTTTTAAAAATATATTTTTTATGAGAAGGCTGCTTATTCATGCATGTACGCATGTGTATATATATAATACACGAACATAAATCAAGCAAAGTGAGTTGAGGATTTGGTGCCAACCAAAAGGGGTCATTAATCAAGTCAATCACAATATGGGGCTCGATGTGTCCCCCCTTTTTTCTCCACGCATTACTAACTATCCTTTATCGATGATTATCTTTATTTAATTAATGCTGCTTAGCATCCTTTTTGGTGAATCAGTGGGCCCCATAGGCACATCCATTCTCGCTCTCTTTTTTTTGAACTTTTTTTAGCTTATATCATGATATTCAAAAGTTCAATCTCCCAATCAATAATTTTATCTATTTATAATACTCAAATTCGAAATCTTATTTAAGATAAACAAATGCGAAAACGCTTCAACTAATCTTTTTTTTTTCTTTTGTCTAACGGACCACGACATGATTGGAATTTACACAAACTTGAATGATCATAGTTTGATCCGAAAAAAAAAAAAGTGGCCCGGTTGTGTATTTGGATTGGGCTGGCTCCAATTGGGCCTTTGAGACTTGGTTCAATTGAGGCCCGACATCTGTCATATGGCCATCGGAGGCCCAAACTATATTTGACAATTCACATTAAATCTCGGATCCAATAGAAAATGGAGGCTCTGTTTTGACTACTTTTTTTTTTTTTGGCCCCCATTTGGGTGTAAGGCTCTGTTTTGACTTAAAATGGTTTTCAGCTTTCACCATTTGGAAGTCCAATATCGCCACATTAACTCGAGTCCCACCTAAGACTCGGGCAACATTCCCTATCCATCCACCATAAGAGAGCACGTAAGGACCCGATTCTCCCTCAAGGGTCAACCATACGTTGACTCGGGTCTCAAGTGAAGAGGAAACGTCCCTACCGGATGTAAACGTGTGAGAAAAAGAGGCATTTTAATAGGAACGACTCGATTCACGACTGTATTAACTCACGTTGAGGTCTAATCATACCATGACATAAACATCCATGAACAAGTTGATTTGAAGTAGCTTATCGTCAAAAGATTATACGTTATAACTTATATTTCTTACAAGCCTTTTCTCTCTACTTTATTCGCTTAGAGATTGTATTCTTACCTAAGCTAAGTTTTTCCGATATGTCTTAGGTCTTCGGAATTGCAATGGAAGCATGAAGATCTTGTCGGGGCTCGGAGATTCAACACTTTGGAGATATTGCTGTGAGAGTCCTCCGAGTCCCATTGCCTATCACAAAGTATTCGAACTTTCATCTCCACATCGAAATGTACCCTCTAGACCCATTTTCATTTGCAAAAGGAATTATTTATGAGATAAACGCGATTGTTAGTCCGTATAATTATGGTCTAATTATCATTATCATTATTATTATTTATAATAGCCGCAAGGAAGAAGTCCAAATTCTTTTTTTCTTTTGAATGAAAAGAAGTCCAAATTATGCTAATAATATATATATATAATAAATTATAATATGACTCAGTGTCACCATAATACGCTTAATATTTTAGTTCAAATGTTTACAATTTGTTTGGTTTGTGAGTCGTATTTTTAAAATTTTAACTTTAATTTTAACTATACTCGTTACACAACAAAAATCAATAAAAAAATTATTACTTTTCTCATTTTCTTTAATTTTTTTAACCATTCAATTCAATTTTTAATATTAAATACTCTCAACTATTCATTACTTTTTCACACTTTTTCTCATAATTCAACAACTCAATCATTACAAATCAATTAAAATAAAAACTCAACTCTACTTAACTCTAAAATCAAACACACCATAATAGTATTTTAGTTAAGATATTTAGTACTTTTGCCATTTATGAAGAATTTTACAAAATAAAAAATACTTCAATCGTAATAATAACAACTTAAATTGAAAGTAGAAGAAAAAAAATACTCTTACTAATCACTAAACGAATCACGGTGAGGGAGAGTCGTGTTGGGAAAAATCAAAGATGTCTGTTTTTTATTTGCTTGAGATTGAGATATTCTGCTAATATCCTCACCAACTCTTGGGCCCCCTCGGTTCCATACACTACCGGGCAGATACCTGTTCCACTGTTCCCAGATCTTACCTTTTTTCTATTAATATTATTTTTCCTCCTTTCTATTCTTTTTTCTATATAACTAAAAAAATGTCAATAAAAATGGAAAAAAATAAGATAAATAAAATATCAGATTTAAATGCCTTTTCTTCACACACTCTTTACCTTTGAAAACAAAAGTTTTTTTGACCCCTTAAATTTATGATCTATATATATATATATATAGCCTACAGGGATGGGTTAGGAGTCCTAGCACATACATGAATTATTGAAAGAATTTCTAGGATTGTCATAGTCATCAGCTTCTGCTAAACGTATTTTGACAGAATCTAAACTAATGAATCTAACAATATCTAGTGCCATATCCAATCCTCAGTATATTTTGATAAGATAAAAAAAAAATCAAGAAAATTGAACAATTGACGGATCAAAAAGTGTGAGCCAATGCCTAATATTTAATAAATGTATAATTACCTTCCTGAGGACTTATTTTCATTGTTATCAGAATCGAACCGGACCGATCGGTTCGACCGGTCAAATTGTGAACCGACACTATGTTTGGTTCGGTTCGCCTGAAAATTCAAATTGCAGATTTGGGCGGCCGGATCTATTAAATCGGTCGATTTTGAAATAAAAATCCATTAAATCGGCTGCTTCTATGGATTTTATGAATTTTTTATTTAGTATAAAAATTGCTTAGTTGTATAAGAATTTGAACTCACGACCTCTAGCTTCCCATACTAACATACTACCAACCAAACCACCACTACTTTTTGACTCTTTTAACTCAACTTTTAAGTATTTATTAAAATTCAATATTTATTTTGAAATAAAAAAATATTAAATATAAATATTTTCTTACACTATTCTTATATTTCTTTAAAATCATCATACTTCTATCTTAATTATCATAATTTTTTAAATAAATATTTATTTTATTTTAATTAAACGTGCGGTCCGACCCATGAAACTCCCGGTTAGATCCATAAACCGATAAACTCATACCCCTTCCGATTCATCATCCGGTTCAGTTTTGATAACACTGCATATTTCCACTCTGATGTTTGCAAGCCCACTTGATATGATATAAAATGTACGACAAATAATTGCATGTTAAGAAATTCGTAAATCTAGGGCCCTTAAAAAAAAGAAGAGGAAAATCTGGGGCCCTATTTCCTCGAGAAAATTTAAGAAATTTTTTTTTCAGTGCATTGGTAAAGACATGCATGGCTCCAAATTTGTGGTGGTTGTTCGGAATTTGTTTATTTTATGACTTGTTATACTGCCGCGTGAGCTCACGCGATCGGAGGAGCGCTGTAATCTGTATATATATAGTATACGGTGGCTTCTGCCTTTTTCGTGTCAATGCTCTGTACTTACTTTCACGCATTGCCCCTGATGAACGGTGTCTTTACATTTTTACCATTTCCACCTATTTTCCCCTCCTTTCATGACATTCATGTAATAATAATAATCAGACTTTCCTATTTTGTTGAGTAATTTATAATTTGTGTTTGAAATATTGAATACTTAAAAATTTATGTACGATCTCTCTTATATTGGAAAACGTGCCTACTGCAGTGAATTGGTAGCTTTTCTCTTTTCAAAAATTTTGAAACTTTTTATTAAATTTCTAACAATTTCCTAATACTTTATAGTAGGAAATAAATAGATATTGAAGAATTTGTATTCCTAACTTAAACCCGTAAAATTGTAATATTTATACGTTTCATGCTTATTGGTTGCTTCTAATTTACAAAAGAATATTATTAAATTCTTTTGATAATTCTCATGAGTACTTATAATGGCATGCATATAATGACATCTATGGGTATTTATTAAATTTGCTTATTGAGATGAATTTTTGGAAGTTAATTTTTTTAATTTTTTATTTTTTTTGCAAAAGAAGGCTACTTTCTTTTGAGTGTAAGTTTTTTACTTTAATCCCACAACTTCTTTAGAAACAACAAAATAGTCTCATAATAATATTTTTCACTAATTTAACTTAAACATCTACATTTCATTTACCAATTTGGTTCAACAATTAACCCCTCAAACAAAAAGTTGATGTGAATGCCTAAGGCCCCGTTTGAATTGTTAAACTGATTTTAGAATCATGATTTTGATTTTAACTCAACACACTACACAACAAAAATACACGTTTCCCAAGTCAAATCTATAATACTATCTCATTTGTCTTTTTCCACAATCAAAATCAAAATCATGATTCTAAGATCACACTAACAATTCAAACGCAGCAATGAACATGAAAACTATTATTTTAGGTGAACTTCTATAAAATAATGTTTTTTTTGTTCTCTTTGAAAATTAAATTTTTTTAAGGACTTAGAGCTCCTTGGTTGCCAACTAACCCCATAACCTCTCGTTGGGGGTGGTGGCTGGCCAGGAAGCCTCAACTCCTTTGATAGGGGGTAGACTTGTTGGGGGTTTCTTCACCAGTCATTGGCAACAAAAATGAGATAGTCATGTTCCTAAGTGTTCATGTTCGCTTTCGGTAAGGAATCCATGACTAGGCCAAATTGATAGACTAAGTAAGAGCATCTATAATAGTCGAGGCGAACTATTGTGCCAAAAGGAGCCCACTGGAATCCATGTAATCGCCACGTCAAAAAGTAAGGTCCTCACCTACATTGACACTATAAGTTCCAATAGTTGGCACTCAAGTGGGTGCCAAAAGGGGTTTAGGCTCTCTTTTCCTTCTAACGGCTGTTTTAGGATTCTTTTTTAAGGGAAAAAATAAAAGCTGTTGGGGCATGGGCTGACGACGCCATGTGTCCAGCTCCAATTGAATTGGGATCGATCGGAATGAGTTCCTCCTCAGATGTACTGGGCTGGGCACCGGTCTCAATTCCAAAAGCGGGGGCCGGGGCGAAGAGATTGCCACATCGGCGTTCGGCCCCTATTGTAGATGGCATAATGATGATTAAGTGAAATTGATGGCAAAAATTATTGGGGGATCAAGTTGTTTGGTTATCGAAAAGTTGAGGGACTATAGTGATAGTTGAGGCCTGAGGGTTTCTTTACCGAACACAATTTGGAACATCTCAATCGCTCCTCCCACTCGCCTTCCCGCCAAGCGTGTTCACACGCGCCCCTCTCTCCCTCTCTCGCCAACCTACCAACCATTGACGCTCACAATAAATCCTCCTCAGATCTCTCTCCCTTCTCTTCCCTCCACTGTCCACTCTCATCCTTCCAACTGACCTAGGCAGCCGCCCCCCCGCCGCAAATGGCCGCCACCGGTTCTGTCCGCGCCACCTCGGCCCTTAACGTCAAGCCCTCCCAGCTCAACCTATCCTCCAAGCTCCCCTTGCCCCCACCCTTCTCCGTCACCCCTCTCTGCCGCCGCTCCGCCAACTCCCACCGCCGCACCCTGGTTCTCGTCCGCGCCGGCCTTGACGCTAAGCCCACCGTCCTGGTCGCGGAGAAGCTCGGCGAGGCGGGGCTCACCCTCCTCAAGGACTTCGCTAACATCGACTGCTCCTACAATCTCTCCCCGGAGGAGCTCTGCACCAAGATCTCCCTCTGCGACGCCCTGATCGTGCGGAGTGGCACGAAGGTCACAAGGGAGGTGTTCGAGTCCTCGGGAGGGCGGCTTAAGGTCGTTGGCAGGGCTGGGGTCGGGATCGACAATGTGGATCTGGCAGCTGCCACCGAGCACGGGTGTCTGGTGGTCAACGCCCCCACGGCAAACACTGTTGCGGCGGCGGAGCACGGGATCGCCCTCCTCACGGCCATGGCCAGGAATATTGCCCAGGCTGATGCGTCCGTTAAGGCCGGTGAGTTTGCCGTTGCTTTGATTTTAGCAAGTTGAGCCTCTTGCGCTCTTGGTTTCTTTCGAGAATTTCGTCGAGCAAATATAGGACAACGTAGCTCTGCCACGAAAGGAGTGAACTTTTTTGGCGCTCCTCCATTCTACTCTGCGGTTTGAAAGCACCAACCTCTGATGACACACCGGATCCGTAGATAACGTTGAAATTAAAAATTCTTAATTTGGTATTGTCTGATCCTTTCGGACACATGAAAATAATGGGTTGTTCGGTCCGGATCTGATTCAGAACACATTAGCTGTCTCTAGTTGCCAGAGTGAAGAGAACTTGGAATCTTGAGATGGGCTGTTCGAGGCCTGAATTTCTTCAGAAAATCAGAGACCGTTTAGAAGTTGGTGAACTTTTATAGGTTCAGTTAGAAAAAGTGAGTCAATTTTATGGGATCCAGAGATTCTCTGATATATATAAATATATATAGCTGGAAAGAGAAAATAATGTGACAAAGAAGGTTCTTTTCTTTATCCCTTTTGAGGTTCATGGGGTTTCAAAGGTCACTCCTGTTTCATGGGATTCATGTTTGCCCCTTATGATATCGTGGATTGAAATTCGCTGAGAAAAACCGCTCTTTTATCAAATTTTTCAAAAAACTTTGATACTTAAGTTATTTCTATCATCTGATGCTATTTATTTGATGCAGGTTGCTGTCTACAGCTTTACTTAATCCACTCAGTATACTAATTTTACACATGAAAAGATCAGACCTTTTTAATTTATGAGTGTCTATCAAATGCAGGAAAGTGGCAAAGGAACAAATATGTCGGAGTCTCCCTCGTGGGAAAGACCCTAGCTGTTATGGGCTTTGGGAAGGTTGGATCAGAAGTTGCTCGCCGTGCCAAAGGTCTTGGGATGCATGTTATTGCACACGATCCTTATGCCCCTGCAGACCGGGCCCGTGCGATTGGTGTCGACCTTGTGGGATTTGATGAGGCCCTTGCTACAGCAGATTTCATCTCCCTGCACATGCCGCTGACTGCAGCTACAGCTAAGGTTCTCAATGATGAAACGTTTGCCAGGATGAAGAAAGGAGTTCGAATTGTTAATGTTGCTCGTGGGGGTGTGATTGATGAGGAAGCCCTTGTGAGAGCTCTGGATGCAGGAGTTGTTGCTCAGGTATGGTAGCAGCTTAGACTATTATGCCATAATTGCTTTTTTGGGCTATTTGATTTAATTTTTCTCAATTTTCAGTTGGCAAAATGCCTGATGCGTGAATTACATAAAAAATTTAAATTTATTCTGAATGGAGCTGTTCGTAAGAGATGTTGGTTCAATAGGAGAGTAGATCTAATGGGGCATTTCCTTTACAGGCTGCACTTGATGTTTTCACAGAGGAACCACCATCAAAGGACAGCAAATTGGTGCAGCATGAAAATGTTACTGTGACCCCACATCTCGGAGCAAGCACCATGGAGGCCCAGGTTAGTTCAATAATCAGATCATGAGAATTTTTACATACATGGTTCTTCCCCAAATATGTACAAGCTGATTTGGTCCAAAATCCACAGGAAGGAGTGGCCATTGAAATTGCTGAAGCTGTTGTCGGAGCTCTGAAAGGGGAGCTTGCTGCCACTGCCGTCAATGCACCGATGGTTCCTGCAGAGGTATGCAGCGTGTTTTTTGCTTTTGTCTTCGTTATGTCTACTATTTTCATCATGTTCAGTATGCTGAAATGAATGTGGTGGAAAGAAATCGCCAGCAAAAAATCTGACCATGTATGCCGATTCCACTTCCATCTTGTGTCTATCTTTTCATAACCAAAAAATACGGATACCCAACTTTTACCCCAATTCTGAGTACAGCTAGTTAAATACTTGAGAAACTTAATGAATGGTGTTTGATTTGATCCTTTAAACAAACAGGTTCTCACTGAGCTGAAACCATTCGTTGTGCTTGCCGAGAAACTTGGGAGATTAGCGGTTCAGTTAGTAGGCGGTGGAAGCGGTGTGAAAACCGTGAAAGTTACTTATGCCTCTGCTAGAGCACCTGATGACCTCGACACAAGACTCCTGCGGGCAATGATCACGAAGGGCTTGATTGAGCCCATCTCAAGTGTCTTTGTGAACTTAGTAAATGCAGACTTCACTGCTAAACAAAGGGGGCTCAGAATCACTGAGGAGAGAATTATCCTCGATGGTTCCCCTGAAAGTCCTTTGGAGTTCGTTCAGGTTCAGATCGCGAATGTGGAGTCGAAATTCGCTAGTGCTATATCAGAATCAGGGGAGATCAAGGTCGAGGGAAGGGTTAAGGATGGGATCCCACATCTCACTAGGGTGGGGGAATTCGAGGTGGATGTGAGCTTAGAAGGGAGCATAATCCTGTGCAGGCAGGTTGATCAGCCCGGGATGATTGGGAGGGTCGGAAGCATCCTGGGTGAGGAGAATGTGAATGTGAGCTTCATGAGTGTGGGAAGGATCGCTCCAAGGAAGCAGGCTGTCATGGCGATCGGAGTTGATGATCAGCCTAGCAAGGAGACTCTGAAGATGATTGGGGATATCTCTTCAATCGAGGAGTTCGTGTTCCTCAAGTTGTGATTCCAGTCATGATAACTGGACCTCAGCCTTGATAATGCGTATCCCATTCAGTTTTTATCCTTGTACCGAACTATTCTTGGGCACAGAGTTGTCTTGTCTTTTGACTGGTCTGTGCCCAAATTTTGATTGAGTGATGTAATATGTCAGTGTTTTGGGAATTAGGAAGCGTTATTAGGTTGAAGAGGGATAAATGAGTTGATGTTTGTTTGGTTATGATTCATATAATAAGCTTTTAATTAAGTTGTCATAGCTCTCTGATCACGAGAGAATAAAGATTGTTGTCACTATGTCACATGTCATCAAGAAATATAGTAATTCAAAGATCTTCAGCATGTTGCATCTTTCGCAGCGATTTAACAGTTGAGCGTTCGCGATCCAATAATTAAATTTACAGCCCAATATACACAACAAATATCAATTATCCTTTCATCCCGCCATGGTGTATGACCCAACCGACATGTACGCAAACAATGATAATATCAACATCCAGCGAAGGACAGGTCCAGATTTATAATCGGTGTAAAGCATGTTTCTTCTCCTGCATATGCAGCTACATGGTTTATTTCATGCTAAAACCATCGTCCCGACAGGGTACAATTACAAGAAAGATACATCGTACAACAGAGAAGAAATTATCTTCTGGCACTCAAATGGTAGGGCCACCATATGAGAAGAACTGCAGATGTCTCATTTATTCTATCATCACTAGATGTCCTTTTGTCGACCTTACTCATAAGCTGCTGTATCTATTGATGTAATTTCATCCTCCTATGATTTTCACAAAACCCATCTGTTCCGAATTTTCCCCATTCAGCCTTAGGTGGAGCGAAAGATTTCTTTGCCCAACAATGGAAAATATACCGGGCTTCGGCACTATCTTTATGAACCTGAGAGGAAAGGGACTTGGGCCACAGTCGTTGGGATACTGATGTGGAGATTTTGGACTGCTAAATATGCAGCAATTCCAGCTGCATAGCCAGCAAATGCGAAACCACTCACCTGTCCAAATTTGACAAGTTCGGCATTCTTGAAATCAATATCTTGGGTGATAGTTTCAAATGGACCATCCTTTTGAAAATCTCTGTAAAACTATTTCCAAGGCATGCCTTGGAAGCAAATCATATTTTTCTGTTATGACCAACAGCGAGTAGATTTGACCCGTGATGATCCAGAAAACAGTTCCCAGATGCAATTTTCAGGGATAATTTTCTTGTAGAAAACAGAATGATATCTGCAACATGGCCCAGGAAGAAGAACTGGTCTCTTACCTTTCGCAAGTACCAGAAGAAGTCAACCTTCTCCATCCCCATGAACGCTACCCCAGCGGCAGACCCAATGACTAGCATGGACCCACCGGTGCCAGCACAATAAGCTACCAACTGCCAGAATTCTGAGTCTTGTGGGAAAGATGTGAGGTCGTACATCCCCATCGTTGCGGCAACTAGTGGGACATTGTCTATAATTGCAGAGACGACTCCTATTGCCCCCGCTACCAGTTCGATGTTAGGGATGTGAGAATCTAGGTAGTTGGCCAGCTCCCGCAGAAGTCCTGCTGCTTCCAGGCTAATCCAAAGCATGAAAATGAATCATATCAGTCATAAAAAAAAAGGGAAAAAAATTTCAGATACGTAAGCGGAATAGACCAAATGTGATGATAAATGTCTGACCAAAAATAAAGAATTTCTTTCTTATGTCAAATGTAGAGAGAAAAGGTCTAGTTTTTGTTTACCTGCTAACAGACAAGAGAATCCCGAGGAAGAAAAGGGCTCCTTGGGTATCTATACGAGATAATGCCTGTGGAACCTTTAACCTTTGCCTCTCGGACTCACCATAATGAATAGCATCTGTAAGAATCCAGAGAACTCCAAGCCCAAGCAACATTCCCATGAATGGAGGCAGACCAGTCAAGGCCTTGAATACTGGAACAAATATCAAAGCTCCAATACCCACAGCAAAGACGAGCTGCCCTCGAGGAGCCATCTGTTCTGACGCCAAAACATTGGAAGAGTCCTGTCCCTTACCATTAACTTCACTGGACACAACAAATTTGTGTCTTAGATTAATCTATGACTTCAACTAGATGATGTTAGAAACATATTGAAATGCTACCTTGTAAAAGACATAAGAGCAAGTGGGACGGCTAAAGAGACTGCTGAGGGAATAAACAAGCCCTGAAAGTGTAGAACAGGTGGTTTTAGAACTATAGTGAGAATTTGCAACAAAGAATGCGAGAAATGATAAGGCTTGTGTGAGAATGATATGATCCTTGTCATATTCATTAATATAATGGTAAAATATTTAAACAGACCTTCATTGTGGGCAATGTGGATATTTGGCCATGTATCCATAGCATTGTAGTGGTAACATCACCAATGGGAGTCCATGCCCCACCAGCATTTGCTGCTATGACGACAACTGCTCCGAGAAGTCTAAGCAAAGAAATGCAACATTTAAAATGAAAATTCTCAGCACGAAACTATAAATGATTGGATACTCTTAGGGCAGGTTTTGTACGAAGAAAACAAACATCTCATAACAGAATCACCATGTAGATACACAACAAATTATATGGGTATTCCGTTCCATTTCCAATATTATTTACAGCACAATCAATAGGTAAAGCTTGGTATAGACGGGCTGAAGGGAACAAAATAAAATGATCATATAAATTTGTCGAACTTAATAATTTCTATCTTAAGCCAATTTAACTGCATCTCTTCATGCCAAATATAAGAGCACATTCTTAGAGTGGGGGACCTGGTGGAAACGACGTAAAACTAAATAGTGTAATCCTTAAAGTACTTGTCCCTAACAAGAAAAAAAGATCTACAAATAGTAACTCCTAATGATCAAACCCAGATCGACAACATTTTAGGTACGAAATTATTACTAGCCATACCGTCGATACTTTATCATAGTTGAAATTGTTAATATCGTTGTCAAGCGACACTCTGATGGAAAATTTCGAAGGACATATCTATTTTAGCGAAGAAATCATACTCCTGATAAAACTCATCAGCACATACTTGCGGTACTCAGATTGTGGAACGAGTTTCCTCAGCAAAGAAACCATCACAATGGTAGATGTCAGGTTATCCAGGATTGAACTCAGGAAGAATGTTACAAAGCCCACCTGTGTATCAACACTCACAGATAAGCACAATCTTAGACATGACATTAGAATCAATTGCCCCATCTTTATTCTGCAGAAACATGTAATAGTAAAGGAATAATTTTTTGCCATATTATAGGGTTCTTCAATTTAAGCTCAAGAACACTTCTGTCACAGCAAGAATTCCCAATAGAGTAATATGGGTAAAATTTGAGCACTTACCACCCATAAGAGGGTCCGGGGTTTTCTAGTGGTTATATTGTCTGTGACGAGTTTAAATCCTTGATGAGCATCTACTATCTCCACGATGGTCATAGCACCGAGAAGGAAAAATACAATTTCGCTGACTTCAGCGGATGCATGAGTGAGCTCCGAGACAGCTATTTCAGTTGAAGGAGCCTAAAAAGAAGAAGGAAAAAGATGGAAGATAATAAGCTTAAAGATTAACTTTTGCCAACTTATGCTAATGCAATCTCAACTAATATTAATAATAGCCTGGTCAGAATCTTACCCCAATACTGCGAACTATCCACAAGCTCACAGCCATCAACAAACCTACACCGCTTTTATTGAAAGCAAGAGATTCTTCAAAAACTATTCCTGCATATCCAATTACAAACAAAATTGCCATTGCAAGATCCTGCATTATGAACGAACCAAAAGATCATCACTGTGGTTACAAACCAATTATTGATGCAAGAAACATTTTCTCCTAAAGCAGTGAAACGATCAGCGCTGGCATGTAAGCAAAGAACCTGATTTGCAGCAACCCATGAGTGGTTAATTGCCGCAGTTCCTGTTAGAGCCGCGGCAAATATGGCAAGAGCTTTGAGGAAATCTGTCTTCGGTTGGTAAGTGGCTTCGAACTCTTCCGAGCTTACTTCATCAAGCGAACATAGGGGATCACATGCTCCGTTTGTTGTAAGGTCCTGTAGATACGTTTTGCAGTCACTAAAAAGACCATGAGGATTTTGTGTTCATGTGACATGGGTGCTTACACACTAAGAATCAAATTCATGAATTCATGTCAAGAAAGATGATAAAGTAATGAATTTGAAAGAGAAAAGACATTTTATTGAAAGTGGAAAATGACAGTAACACTTCCAGACACATAACAAGTTTATCCTGTCTTAAGAAGTTGAAGAAAACAGGGACCATCTGTTCTTTGTTGTGTGCTTGCAAGGTGACATGGAGAACGGTGCTGATGTTGAATGGTTTTTCAGTAGAGAAGTTACTGCCTGGAGGAAAGAGGTTGATTGGCTATGGAAAGTTTCAAAGGAGAACCTATCCAATCGCTTGCAGACAAGCTAGCCTGTAAAGCTCATGTCTATATGATGTGGAAGACCAGAAATGAGTATTCCATGATGTAAGAGAATTATCAACTCAGAAGAATGTGGCTGGTACTAAAGGTGCGGTTTGTGGCCAGCACTGGGATCAAAGACTTGCAGAGGAAAGTAAAAGATAGCAAGCCACAAGAAGTTGCTTGATGACCGGGGAATGCCCCCGTAGTTATGAAACCTGCATCAACGGCCCTAAGCATGCATTAAAGGCCTAGTTTCTTATCTTTTTGGTTTTGGTTGCTGTTGATACTTGTATCAAACGTTTAGTTGACATTATTAATGAAGAGCAACCTTTCGAACAAAAATCTTCATCCACAACATTTACAATTGGAAGTCCTGATTCCACAAGCAATATAAAATGGATGAAATTTCATCATTTTCTTTTCTATATCACGATGTAAAGATTCAGCCACAGCATAGCATACTCTACATGCATAACTACTTTAGAGTCCATGATCTCATCTCGGTGTCATCGGTAAGCTATCACATATACAGATGGAAGCAGGGCGAGTCAAGTACTGAAATATCCAAAAGATACCATAAAATTGTTCTATACTATTCTGACTCCCTGCATTCAGAATTATTCTCATTTGGCAAAAGCACGACATTAGCAGCAATGGTAATGGGCATTGACTATAAACAAAAGCAAAATATCAACAGATTGTACAAATCTAACAATGCTCATGCCGTAAATTAATGAGCCACAGACACAATTAGGCGTGAAAATTCATTAATTTTAATTGAATCATGAACCTTGAGCCGTTCTTCCGAGTTGGGCTGAGGAGCTATGTCCTGAGGCTGTACCGGAGGAGAAGAAGACCCTTTTGCCTTATCCTCGGCTCGAGCAAGAATGCTGCCCCGGAGAGACCTCGAAGCACTGAATCTACACACAGAGGAATCAGCGAGCAGTGACTGGGAAGGGATTGAGACTGACGGGCGGGGGTGATTGGGGGGGATAGGAGGCGAGAGCCCCCTGTAGCGGCGGGAAAGGGGAACGTGGGTTCCAAGAGAGACGGAAGCCATTGAAAAGGTCTTGATGCTTCAAGAAATCAAGACCAAAAGTGAGGACTTTGATACGGAGGAGGACGAAGCTGAGAAGAGAAGTGAGCTTCAATGCATGCGATGAAGTGTGAGACGAAGAGTAGTTTTTCTTTTTTTGGGTTTAATAAAAAAAATTATAACCTTTTTACATTTTAACAATTTTAGGACTAATTTTTTTTCCTTAATCTATAAATATACAATTGATTTAATAACAATTCTAACACCGCGTCAAATATTTTTTTTTGATTAATTTTGACAGAATTGAGGCTATAGAGAGCGTTGTCAACCCCAATCGAGGGATGATGGCCGGCGTCGTAGCTCCACCCTTTGGAATCGGAAAAATTCTCAATTTGAGAGTTCTCCCTATTCAGAGGCCCCCACCCCCGATTGGGATCGACACCCTTTGTGGCCTCAATTCCGTCCAAATTAAAGGAAAATTTAACGTCGTATTAAAATTGATATTAAATCGAAAATTTATATATTTTTAGGTTAAAGAAAAAAAATTATATTAAAATTATTAAGATTTGAATTTTTTTTTGTTATTAACCTTTTTTTTTCCTTCCATTCATTTTGGCGTTTACAAATTCGGGAGGACAAATCGCTCCTGCTTTTCTTGTTCAGAAGCCATGTGTTGTGAGTTTTTGGACTAATTACTAATTAAGGATCAATTAGTAATCTTTACAAATGAATAGAATCTTGTCAAATTTCACCACCTCTATGGAAATTGATAAGTAAAGGTCATTCTTTGTAGGTGGAAGCGGTTAGAAAACTGCACTCCATTTATATTAATCGGACATTATGCCTTTATCTCCTGCACGATATTCAAAATCATTAGAAACATCTCGTAAGCAGGTGAAATCCCATCGGGGGATTAATAAGGATTATCTTGTAAATTGAAAAAAAGCAAAAAAAATTGGGTATTTTTTTATGTAAAAATGTTGCTCGTTCATTTTGTTGATGATTTTGTTTTATTGGGTAGATTTTCTGGATGAACTGAAATGAATTAAGGGAAATTTAATTAGGTCCTCACCTAAAAGGAAGAGAGAGCCTTCCCCGTGAGCCACGTGTCGACATGCCGGTCTCATAGATTTTCTGGTCGCCCTCATCTCAGCTTGAGTTCAGTTCATTCATTCAGTCCAACAGATAACACGACCATCCCCCAGAAATCAAATCGAAATCGAAGCATAATGGCCTTCGCTCAAGTCTCTGCCTCCCCTTCCCTCTCTGTCCGCGGTATACCCCTGCCTCTCTCTCTCTCTCTCTCTCCGTGTTTCTTCCTCTGTTCTGTTCAAACAAGTTTTCTTGCTCTGTCTTCTATGTTCTTGCAGATGTTTGTGCCGTTGCCTCGCCAAAGAGCGCTCATGTCGTTCCTTCTCGGGTAACCTCTTCGAACATTGCTCTGGTTCGGACCGTCTTTGCCACTGGTTCTCCTCTAGGTGGGTTGATTTCTCTTATCCTAAAATTGATTCTTGAAATTGATGCTTGAACTACTTGACATGGCATTAGGTACATGTTGAGTAAGAAACCATGTATGAGAAGGTTAGCTTTTTAGGACTGGGGGAATATGGAAATACCTATTTGCCTGCTGACATTAAGCTAAGAATTGCATTGGAAGAATGCGTTTGTAAGCTGGAAACCGGCAGTGGAGATGCCGAAGTTCTTGTTTTTCTGCAATCTTAGCTATTCGGTGTTTCATATTCTCGAAGCAAAAGGAATACTATTTACCGAGTAGCGCCGTGAATAATGTAGGGAGAAAGTTCTATCGATATACATGATCAATCTGGAGTCCGGACTTTCTTTAGCACAGTAAGCTTTCATGTGCATCCTGCAAAATTGTTAATTGAGAGCAGCCCAAAGACCTTTTTTTTTGGGACTCAGGTATTGCTTGTGCAACATTTAGCTCCAGTCGAACGTTAATCGGCACATTCAATTCAGGTTTCCTCCCGAGAAGTCCTCACATTGCTAGTTCCTTTTCTTCTTCACTCCAGTGATTCCAAGATCTTTGAAAGCAAGGAAATCCGCACGCGTGGCAGCATCTTCAGCACCCATAAGATGTGAGCAAAGCACTCAGAGCAGTTTGGACATATGGCTAGGTCGTCTAGCAATGGTTGGGTTTGCTGTGGCCCTTAGTGTCGAAATCGCAACAGGAAAGGGGCTCCTTGAGGTAACCTACGTGATTAAACCCTCTTGTTATAGCCACTCGCATCAGTTCAAATTTGTTCCCCTCATGGATGTTCTTCATCTTCATAAGATGTTGTGTTTGTGTATCTGCAGAATTTCGGGCTCACAACTCCTTTGCCTACTGTCGCCTTGGCCGTTACAGCACTCGTTGGAGTCCTAACAGCCATTTTCATCTTCCAATCAGCCTCTAGGAAGTGATCTCATATGGATAACTCCGGTGGATCATAGTATGTCTGCGAAGTTTGTGATTACAGGGAAAGAGTTATATACATTAACTATTGTCTTATGTTCCAAATTTTTTTATTTGTGCCAAAGAACTACGCACAAATCATTTCCTAGCGTAACGTAGCAAGGATTTGTTCTAAATACGTAATGTATGTTTTCTTCGTAGTTCAATATCTATCTTGAAATATTATTGCAAAGAATGATTATTCTTTTCTCGTCCCATGAATTAAATTACTGTTATCAATTGTTTCACACATTTACATGAAATCCTATCCCTCGATGTAGGTCCGCGTTCACTTTGAACAACCGAAAAGACAACATTTGTAACACCAAAATTGTCTACTCTTATCTCTTCAATCAGATATCCATAGATGTAGGGGCACCCGACGCCTTGGCCTTCTTCTTCTTCTTCTTCTTCTTCTTCTTCTTCCCTCCATCCTTGTTAGAGTTATTCTTTGGTTTCTCCTCTGTTATTGGTAGTGTCCTCTGCAAATGTTGATAAATATAGCCCAACGGGTCCTCCTGGTAAGCTCGATCACTAAGAACTTCCTTCAACCTCTTGGACTCATTCACCCTTATAAAGTCGAAAACAAATGACATCAGGCACATTTGAAGCGATTTCTTCCTCACAATAACTGAAGAAAGAGCTTGAAGGACATTGTAGACACAGGATACTCACACTAGTTCTGTCCTGGACTTGCAATTCAGCTTAAACTTAGGTGTAGGAGGTGGCCGCTTCGGTCCCTTCAGCTCGGGAAGGGACTCTGAGAGCGTGGAGAGGTCATAGGCTCTCAGCTTCTTTTGCCGGCTCCTGAGTTTCTTCTTCTGCCATAAGCATAAAAACTTACTCAGCTCAACAAATCCATTTGGATTTTAACCTAAAACACTGAAGTGTGAGGCCAGTAAACTACTACTTGTTACACACATTGTATCGAGAACATCATGAAAGCCCCCAATGAATAAATATTGTAAACCACGGAAACTCGACAATTAGACGGTGCTGCAAACTATTATGCCTGGGTCAACCTAATGAGTTCTCCGTTGTGTGCTAAATAGGAGTGACAGCAGACAAACTCCAATTATCCACCCACAAGACGAAATTTCAATGCATTGGTATATCTAATGTCTCCTCAGCTAAGATAACCAAAAAGAGATCTTTTCAATGTTGAAGAATTTAGTCTCTCAAAATCTACCAAGAAATGACCTCATTCCATCAGCAACACCATTCTATCCTCATTTTAATCCCGAAAACGAGCAAAATAAGGGGGGACAAAAGAAAACCAATCACAGAGCCTCTCTCGAAGCTGGTTTAGCTGTAATATGATGCAAAATAGAAAATCATACAAGACCCAAGAGCTCACCTTGGTAATGGATTTCGTGGCAGTCAGAGAAGCAACAGTATCTCTAACCTCTGCAACCGTCGTATCAATAAACGAATCAGACATGTAAAACTGGAAAGACAAACTAAACACGGAAAAATCGACAGGGACGTGAAATTAACAGTGCACTCCTAAGAAACTGGACGTACTGGAATAGAACTCGAGTTTCTTCTCGAACTTGCGGTCGGCTTTCGATGGCAAATCTGACCTGAACAATCGAAATAGCAGAGCTTAACAGCGTATTCAGATGGATTAAGCACCCAGTGGCCATAAACAAAAGCAGTCTTTATCACCTGGCGCCTGGCTTTCCCATTGTTGCTGAATGTGAAGCTTATGTCGGTGGACAATTTGAGAACTTCCAAACCAGCACGGGAGAAACAGAGAATAAAACTCTGTTCAAGTTTGCCTTCCCAAATTCCCCGCAGGTAGCAGCCGACCCTCTCTCCCTCTATCTCGCGCTCGCTCTGTCTTTCTTCTATCAGTGAAATCTCCCTGTAAGGTAACGGAGGCTAGGGTTACGACCTCACCTCTCAGAGAGGGTAACGCCGGGGAAGACGGTTATGAACGACGTCGTACTGGAAAGGGCATTCCCTTTCCCGCGGAGGAACCCGACCACAAGTGTTGGGCTGGGCCTTTGTTAGCCTTCTAGGATTGGTCCATGTCCATTTCATGGCCCAACGGGCCCACTAGATCTAATTGTCACATTAAAGTTAGATTGCTAAGGGGGACGAGAGAAGATGCGAGGCTCACACTCAGCGGACGCCAAAGTGGATGAGCGACGGTTGAGTGGTACAGGAACAAAGTGACACAAGGCGACACATCTCGAGTTCGAGTTCGTGAGCCCAAGTCAAACAAAAGAACCAATACATTCATGCGTGAGAGTAGTCGGGAAGAAGTCGACATTCACCCTTTCCCCGAAGTTAATACATGGGATGTTCTTACGCGCCTAGAATAGTCAATTAAAGAAGGCTCCTCTTACAAACATGACATGAGCGTAATTAGTCTACTGAAATCATCATATTTTTAATTTATTGTAAATATGTTCCAGAAACTGTTTTCATTAGGAGGGGAGGGAGATCACAACGTGGACAATGCGGCGCTGACTGATTTTGGATCTCTCACAACTACTTATATAAATAGAGAGATATATATATATATATTATCTATTTATAAATTCACAACATGTACTTGTGAAAGTAAAATTATGGGAAAATGCCCATTATATTATCTAGGAACAGGAATATTCAAGCATCTTGGCCAGCTGGGGGCAGGTACCTCACCCTCAAGTTGGTCAGAGTCTGAAAGCAACACCTACTTTGAAAAGTACAAAACTCCGGCCATATAGGAGTTTTTGCTCAAATTAGATTTTTTTGTAAAATATTTCACGTAATAAACTCCTTTGTAAACTAATTCTCATGATAAACTTACATTATTTTATTTATTTATTTATGTTTTCCAAAACATTTTAATTTGTTTGATTTAAGTTATTGGCCCAATAAATAATAAGTAACATCATTCTTCTTTTTTTTACGTAGATTTCCAAAACATTTTAATTTATTTGATTTAAGTCCTTAACCCAATAGAGAATAGGTGAAAAACAAAAATACCATTATCATTCATCATTAATTAAATCCTTAAACGATTGCTCATCCACAAATCCCCAAGGGTGGGTATGTTTGATTAAAAAAATCGAGGACGTAGGTAGATGATCAATTCTACTTCAATTCGGTGTGTAGTCAATAACCGATTTGATTAGTGACTTACTATAATCCGTTAACCCACAGTTAACTAATCTTTAATCATAAATAGGTTTAAAAATATAAAATATAAAATACTAAAATGATTAAATAAAATTCAGTAAAATAACTAAAATAATCTAAATAGTAAAAGATAATTGAAAATTAAATTAACAAAATTAAAATATTCACAAAAATTGACTTCAATTTACGTTTGATTCTTAAAAATTGCGTCCAACATAGCTGAACCTGATTAATTTTTATGTAGATTTCGGTTAAACGAATCGGAAAAATGGGTATAGTAAATAAAACATAGAAGTACCTTTAGGAATATGGAAATCAGTTTCAATTCACGCTTGACTCCTAAAAATTATCCAAAATAGCCAACTGGTTAATCTCTTTGTAGAATTCATTATTTTTTAAAAACTCGATTAAGTGGTTAACCGAATTAGCAAAATGGCTAATATTTTTTTTAATGATTTTCCGCTTATACCTTTTTAGGGTGTTTTTAAAAGAGTTTAAAGAATAGCCTTTGAATTAAAATGATTTTACACAAAGAACTCTAGATTGAAAATTATTTTCAAATTAAATCTAGTTTTGAAATAAGTTTTAAAAAGAAGTCTAATTTGAGGAGGAGAAAAAAAACTCACTCTCTGCATGTGCACTGTACTCCGCACCAATCTTTGCCCTTCATCTTTTTCAAGAGTTTATAAAAATTTCTGCACAATTTTGGTTCGAATACACACACACACACACACATATATAGGATCAGAGGGTATATGTATATATTACATATATTGAGATTACCTGAGTCAGTGAATCCCAGAATAGATACTTTTTTCCTCTGATATCCGCAAAAATGTTCTCCATAAAATAACTCTCCTATTGAACCTTTCACCCAATTCGTATATGGTAAAACTAGTTTTGGTAAAATTGAGGCTTAATTACCTAAAAAAATACGATTTTTGAGTTTTTTTCAAAATATAGTATGACTTTTGAAAAATAGCACAAAAATGTACGACCTTTACATTTTTTCCTAAATATAGCACGACCATTTGAGAGTAGCATATAAAGGCAAGACATTTGCACTTTTTCCTAGATATAGCAGGACCTTTAGGTTTAGTTGCGCATTTAGTATAATGTAAATTATTTAGTTAAATTGTAACGATAACAGCTAGTGAAGCTAACGGTGCCATGTGACATAACATGATTGGACAACAACAGTTGACAAGCCTAACATAGATCTAATGGTGTTAGGTGCCACTCGTTCAATCATGTTATACCACATTGCATCGTTAAAATTCCCGCTAGCTGTTATCTTTACATTTGACGGAATAATTGACGTCGTGCTAGAATTGCAGCTCAACCTGAAAGTTGTGCATTTATGTACTATTTTTAAAAGGTCGTGATATATATAGAAAAAAGTGACAAAAGTCGTACATTTATATGCTACTATGTAAAGGCCATATTATGTTTAGAAAAAAAATGTAAAGGTTGTGTCTTTCTATACTACTTTTTAAAGGTAATAGTATATTTAATAAAAAATGTAAAAGCCATGCTTTTTATGTAATTAACCGTAAAATTAATCCACCAACAATATTTCAATTGATATTCCTTTTCTCGGGTGAGATTAAGAACGCCCCCGTATATTGGTCCAAATTAATGTTCATTTGGTTGCCTGGTCATGAAATTTTCCCGGTTAGTGATTTTCTTTTATTATTATCGTTAAATAGATAACAATAAAACGCCTAAAATACAATGTACAAAATTAAAAGTTACTTCTCTTTTAACGCGGTGGATAATTACAGTACCGATCATACGCAACACCAATAGATCGACGGTGTGTAATAACAAAGTCACCAAAAGAAAGGACGTTCTTGGAAGGAAAACTACCCCTCTAAAGTAGAAAATTAAAATATAGTCGGTAGAGCTGTTAGTGGGACGTAAATAATAATTAATTGTTGTTCACAAAAACTTGTAGGCAGCAACGAGCAGTTTATGTACTCCACGAGAATCTCATAATGACACCAATTATATTTACACTGATGAATTCCAATAATATACATATGAACCAAATCGAAATCTTTAATGAATTTACTGCAGGTGGACAAGCTAACTCAATTTTCTCCACACGATACATTATGAGTTTCCGGTGCAGTCGAACGTTACTACATGTTTCAAATCCTACATACATACATACATATATATATATATATATATATATGAATTTTAATATACACGACGCTGTCCAGAATAGAAGTCTCTTTATTCGTCATCCCCTCCTTTGTCTCAGCATAGGTGGGGTCGATTGTTTGTGAATAGTGGTGGAGATGTTTGGTGACTCCTAGGCTTTATATAAAAAGTAAAAGTTGGGCGTAGGGGAGGAGAGGATATGTCCCAGCAGACTACGTACTATTCCATGTTATAAGCTGTGGAAATGGGACCCCGCTGGTTGTTGGTGATTAACAGCTCATTTTTGGTTAAAAAGGACATATGAGATAGAGAAACCCCAATCATGTCATTGATAGAACTAGTCATACATGAAACTATATGCTATATAGAATCGCATTACATTATTGATTACATGTCGTGGAAACTCTATCCTTTTATGATTATGAGTTTAGACGGAGCGGGAATACGTTGAAATCCCATTTATAGATTAAAAAAAAAATCCCTCTTACAATGCAAAACATCTGTATCTTCATATCTAAGTAACTGCATATACGTACAAAGAATTCATCCAAAAAAAATTGCATATGCAAATAAGCGAGCTTTCTATAGTAGCATAAGTCGACGATTCGAAATGAAGAGGTCTCGAATTCAATCATCACAAGTGAAGACTTTGTGTCTTTTTTTTTGTTTCGCTTTTTTCTACTTTGATATTAGACTTATGAATCTCTTTATAATCGAAAAAAAAGTAACAACATATGTGCGTATCGAATGATTGAATTGAATGTTACGCCAAAGCATACATCCATCATATAGGAGATGAAGTAATCATGCATTGGGTATGAAGATTCTAAGCTAAGCTATGTCTTCTCCATTAACATTAATTGCACCAACGTCGGAGTTCCCTCGTACCCAATCTTGTGTTAACACCACAGCACCCGGGAGGAAAGGAAAGGTCACCCGAAAGTTTCAAGGGCAAAAGCCTCTTTATTCAAAATTGAGGAAATGATACAAATGGCATACGCTATCACTTGATAATTAAGATTTTAGATTTCATATTTAATGAGATTATCAGTATCTTTTTATGAGTTAATTAAAATTTTATTTTATAGTAATAGGCTCGTAGGCCTCCTCCTATAACATAAAATAACATAAAATAAAACAAAGGTGGACTACCGTCTCTTCAAAGTCATTCATACTGTGGATGGAAAAGGAATTATCTATGAGAGTTACATTGTGAGAGATCATAAGAACACCATCCAAGCCAGTAAACAAGGTCGTCGCACGAGTTCTCGAATACCACAACCCATGATCTTCACCAGCATTCTTGACCACAACTAATGCATGCAGTGTCAAGTTATCCATTAGCTCAAAGTCCGCTTCGCATATGTGAGATTTTGATATACCATAACCGTCTAATAAAAAAAAAGATTAGTCTTATTAGATACATGGTCGGATTAGTTTTGAAAGCCCATCGTGTGAAATTAATTAAATGGGGGACAAACACGTGCGCGACGTATCGAATTTGCGCTCTGATACCATATGAGATTTTGAGATGTCACAACCGTCTAATTTAAAAGGTTAATCTTGCTGGATACGACCACAATAGTACCGAACGTTCTGAGCCTCTATATACATAACGATTACATTTTGATGGATTACAAATGCAGCATTCTTCTTTTACTTGAGTGGCTTCCAAAAAATTGAGAATCCATCATGAGTAATAATATAAAGTGCATGCACACTGATTGCTCCTTGACTGTGACGATAAGCAAACCATCGATCTTAGTAGGATAAAACAAATCCTAATCTAAGTTATAGGTCCTCTTACTTAATAGAATCAACCAAAAAAGAGCAAAATAATTCAACCAAAACCAAAAGACAGAATTTCCTTCCAACCAAATCTCGTGCTAAAGTCGGATACGTGCGGTTACCGAACGCCACCGACACCTCTTTCTTTGTCCATTTTACAAAAGAAAAAAGAAAAAAAGGGAATTGAAGTGAAAAAAGAATACCTCTTTCCCTTGGCCACAGCATCCATGCGGAGGAACAGGAATTGTCATTAAATGGCATCAGATTTTTTTTTTAAAAAAAAACTATAAATTCCACGTTAAATTGAACAAATTCTAAAAGAAGAGAGTGGAGCATAGTAACATAATCCTCGTCTGTCAATAAAAAAGTTACATGTTCGATTCTTGTAATGAAATTATCCATACATATTTATTATATTTATTAGAATTTTAATTTCGTTTTACTAAACTTTATTCTCTATAATCGAAACAAAAAAGAATGAAATCTGCCGAGAAAAAGAAAAAGAAAATTATATCAATTATCTTTACGGACAATCATTCGAGCCTTCTGAATCATCAAATCAGTACCAATTCCATTATGATTTTCTGAACGTTCAAGATCAACACACTAATTCATCCCAGTGCTGATCTGACGGCAGAAAGGGTCCAAAAAATGGAAGTTGCACTTGCGGTGCAAAGTGTAAACGCAAAAGCACTGACTGCCCACAGTTTCCAGATCCAACGCAGTGAATGCACTGCTTCCCGTAAAATAATGAGCAGCAAACATTTCAGCTTCTGTCACCAGTCCACTGCAAGGCAACATCTACTTTCACACCTCTCTCTCTCTCTCTCTCTCTCTCTCTCTCTCTCTCATGTGTAAGACTGAAGATTCTCTCCGCGCTGTCAAGTCCCAAATTTGTTCACCTGAAACATTAACTCTGTCGAATATCTAATAACAATGGAGCTTAGTTTGATTGCTCCATTGCCGAATCTAGCTAGTTTTTCCTACGAACATGATAATCTTAACTTAACAATCTGGAAGTCATATATATCCGTCCTACAAATATCGTTGCATCGACATTTCAGTAACTACTAATAGATGCATTGCACCGACTTTTCAGTAACTACTAATAGATGCATTGCACGATATACCTTCAAATTCCATCCACTTTTAGCCAGAATCACACCACAGAAACCAAAATGATCCAGCCGAGATTGTACCGACCCCCGATTTGCCTGGCCCAATGTTGAGGGTATATATCCTTGCCATGAGTTAGGCTTTTGAAAATCACAAAAAAGAAAATTCAAAAACAAATGCAACGCGATCCTCGTGAAAACCACTTTAGATGGTTGTCGACACCGATACCAACTTCCGGTTTGTATATGGTCTGGTGGAGACGTCATAGATCCGGTTTCGATTCAATAAGTAAGTTCTAATGTATCTATCTGTCATTACAAAACGCGAGGTCGGGGCCTTTCACACAAAGTTAATTCATCTTCCTTGGTCTATACTCTTTCCATTAGGAAAAATCTCTTCTATACAAAATACATCCGAAGGATGCATTCAATTTTGCCCTTTCCACCCCCCACTGTCTTATTACACAGAGTCCCTTCCCAACCCATCCCCGTTATTTATTAATATATTATATTTTAGCTTGAACAAACAATATTATACTACTAATAAAAACTACAAAAAGAAAAAAAAATTAAGAAAATAATAATAATAAATAAAAATGAAAAAAATCTCCTCTGACTGGGAACCTTTGACACATACTAAGACCTCGGTTTCCCTCCATAAGCTTGTCTGCATATGGCGACTGGTTTCTGGGAAGGCACGCACAGCTGGGACGACGCCGGGCAGCCCTGCAGGCAGTTGTACCCCAGGCTGCCGGAGAACGCCGTCGCCGCTGAGAAGAACGCCGGCGGCGGCTTCCCCGTCAGGAAGTTCCCGTCGAGGAACAGCCTCCTCAGGGTCTGCTTCTTGCTGAACTCCACCGGGATCCCGCCGCGCAGCCGGTTGTAACGGAGGGACAGTGACGACAGCAGCGGATACGAGGCCAAGTTCAAGGGAACGTTACTGTCAATCAAGAAATTAATCAATCAAAACGAAAATGTACGTCAGCCCAATTTTTTTTTTTTAAAAATCATATTATATATAAGATTTTTCTCTTAAATGCCAACATCCCCAAATATAATTTCATCGAGTTTACATGATTTTCTAATTTAATTAAATAAAATCTTTGGCCAATTTTATTTATTTTTCCGTGAAATAAAAACAAAAGAAAAACAATTTTCTTGGAAGCACGATTTCTTTCTTCGTACGACAATGAATGAGTTCTTTTCGACCTTACCCTTCGATTCTGTTGAACCCCAAATCGACGGCGACCAAGCTGCTGCCGGCGCCGGCGGGAGGCCTGGGGACGTCGACACGTGTCAGGGTGTTGTTGGCTAGATCGACCTGCTGGATCGAGGGGAGGAGGAACAGCCACGGCTCGAGCGTCCCGGAGAGCGAGTTCTGGCTGAGTTCGATCACCTCGAGCTGTGCCAGCCCGTCGAAGGAGCTCCTCTGGAGCGGGCCGGACAGGGAATTGCCCTTCATGGCCAGCTCGAGGAGGTCCGCCGGCAGCTTAGGGATCGAGCCGGTGAGCTTGTTGAAGCTGAGATCGAGCCTCTTCAGGTTGGCAAGCGAGCTCATCGACTTCGGGAGAGGCCCGGAGAGGGAATTGTAGGCGAGGTCGATAGAATCGAGGCTCCTGAGGGAGGCGATGGAGGGGGGGAGTGAGCCGGAGAACGAGTTGGACCGGAGAGTCAGTATCTGGAGGTTGGAGAGGGCGGAGATCGAGGGAGGTATGGGGCCGTGGAAGGAGTTTTCGGCGAGGTCGAGGATGGCCAGCTGGGAGAGCTTCGAGATGAGCGGGGTGAGCGTGCCGGAGTAGCCGGCAGGGTCGAGGGTGAGTTGGGTGACGCGGGACGAGTCGGCGGAGCAGGAGAGGCCGCAGGTGAAGAAGGCGCGGCGGGGGGAGGAGCAGGGGTCGGCGGCGGAGAAGTTCCAGGTGGCGAGGCAGGACCAGGAGGGGATGGAGGAGGGCTTCACAGCGGACTTGAAGGCCTTGAGAGCGGCGACCTCGGACGGGGCAGTGAGCGAATCGACGACATTGAGGGAGGACCCGGAGAGGAAGACGAGGAAGAGGAGGAAGAAGGAGGAGGAGGCGGGCATGGTGGGAAGGTTTGGGTGTCCTTTACTTTGGGAATGGGAGGGGTTTAGTGATGGCGAGAAGGGGCAATGGGCGATGGTGGCATGTTGGGGTTTGGGAGTTATATGTTTGTGGGGGAAGGAGAGTGGTGGGGTTTGGGTATTTACATTTAGGTGACTTTCTATGGTTGGCATGCACTAAGCCCTCTTGGAAGTGGGAGCCAATGTGTGATATGGTTCTTTAATCCTTATGCAAATCGGCACAACGATATTTGACATGACCTGATAATTCATGGCAGTCGAACAATGAGTATGATGTATGTACGGGCTGCCAATTGAAACTTCTTCTCGTCTTGTCTGTGTCGGAGCGAGTGCAAGGATCCGCCATAGACGAGGTTCGGTTGGTCAAGAGCAATCACTCGGGAATCTCCCTTGGTGTCAACGAACCAAAGTGTTACATTGCCTTCTGAATTATCTCGCATTGCTGCGAGGAGTGTATCCGTGGTAGATTTTGACCCATCCTGAGCAAGACAAAGTTCCTGAAGGCCTGCGGTTCGAGTAGTATCTAGTATAAAGTGGTGACTCGATACTCAAATTGAGAAGTTAAAATAATGTAAGTACTATTCAGCTGCAGCCGATGCAGTAAGAAAAATCTTTATGTGCTCTCATATCATCCTTATGATTTTGGATAGCTCAATATACTAACCGGAATTGGAAAATGCCGACATAGATTTTCTGTAATGATTTTGTTAATTAGTTAGGGCTTTGATTTAGACTTGGAAATAATAGATAAGGAGGAAGGAATTAGCTGTCTTTGGACCCTTGTCTTACTCAAGACAAGCCTATGGTTGGTTCAATTGTAGGGTGGCGCAAATTATTAATTGGGATTTTGTCACGTGGATTATTTTTTATATTTCAATTTTCAATTTTTAGCATTCTAAATTTCAGTAATGAGGCACCACAAAATAAATATTAATCATGCACGTAATTAACATATTAGCCCCAACAAACACACCATATAAATTATGACAATCTACACGGTTAACTTTGGCCAAAAGCGCTATAAATTATATTATTTTTCGCGAAACACACTAGTTAACAAAAACTGATCTGGATATATGAAATCTTTAAGATTCAGATACTAATTGTCAGTATTTAGTGTTAGGACGAGACAACAATATTTGAATCCTTGAAAAATAAGACATTTTCATTGCGAGATCGACATATTTTGAGGTGAGAGTTATTTCTCCGTATTGGAGTGTCCGATAAGAAGAGTCATTTAATTAGAAAGAACATAATGAAAGTATCTTCTGGTACGCCGACAAGGTTGAAATGAAATTAGTATCTTTGTACTGAGTATAGCTGAGTAATTGTCATAAAATGTATCTTTCATATGCGAAAGATTTATCATTTATGGTAGTGGGTCTACATTTAGTCATTTGGTCAATTCTTGTGCCCATATGGGGCTTAATGCTTGGACTGTATCCATCCACGCGCGCTGGACATAGTCTTATAGGGACAAATCTTAGACAAAACTTTGCAGATTTTAGCATCACAAATTAAGAAAATAATCACATAGTTATTATGTCTATATATATATATATATATATATATATATTATATCACATCCGATGACTCTAACTTCTCTCTATCCTTCCCACGGACAGCCTTTCTATGTTTCAAGACATTGCTGTCTTCACTCACTAACCTTGTCAACTTTAAGGATTCAACAATTATAAAAAGGATCTGCTTAAATTGTAATCAATTTAGGGATATGGAGCTTTCAGTTCTTTGACTGGATATGTGACTATGCCTAGATTTAACAATGGGCTGAGAACATCATGACCGAATACGCTAATCCAACGACTAGTGATGCCGATCGAAGTAGTCTTTCTCTGCCAAAAGTCACTGCATAAACAATAGCATGGATTATGTTGTGTTATTGGAAACTGTTGAAAGATGTGAAACAATGGTGTATGTGCATACACGCACTTGAGGTTCTTTAGATTTTGAGGAAGATGTGCTCCTGAATACCGGCGATGTCACCGATTTTTTTTATCGTCTCTTCGGCCGGGTCCTCATCCAGTTTGATTATCAACAGGGTCCTGCCGGCCTTCATGAAACTGATGTTCACCTTTGCCTCCCCTAGAATGCTTCCCACTCCCCCGATCAAACCTGGCTGATCGATCGTCTTGCAGATCAAAATCCGACCCTCCAAAGGGCAATCCACCTCGATGATCCCGACCTTTGTGAGATATGGAATCCCATCCCTTACCTGTTGAGACAGAACAAGTGACTCTGAGGCACTTCACGAATCCATTTCAAAAGTTAAGAATAAGTAGGCAGGGAACTTTGCATTACCTGTCCCTCAACCTCGATTTCGCCAGACTTCGATAGGGCACTGGCGAATCTCGACTCCACGTTTGCTACCTGTATCTGTATAAACTCGAGAGGGTATTCGGGAGAACCATGTAGACTTATCCGCTCCTCCGTGATCCTGAGCCCTCTCTGTTTGGCAATTGAATCTCCATTGACCCAATTCACAATTACGCTCGAGAAGGGCTCAATTAGGCCCTTTATGATTCCCACTCGCAGGAGCTTCGTGTCGAGCTGATCAGATTCTCTGGCAGAAGCATAGGTCACTTTTACAGTCTTTAGACCGCCTCTTCCGGCTATCAGCTGAACGGAAAATTTTCCCAGCCTGTTGGCCAGATCGAGGAATGGTTTCAACTCTGCAAGAACCTGGCACAACAATTGAAACAATGAGAGAGGCCCCTATTGAACAAGATTAGAACATGTTTGAATCTCGTATAAAAAGTTCGAAATTTCTGGAACTAGAGTTTGAACTGATGAGAGGCGTATCATGGTTTACTTCTGCCGGCACCATTGGCTCATTGACAACCGTTGCAGGTAGATCTCCAGTTAGTGCTTTATTTACAGCTTCCGCAATTTCGATGCCCAGTTCTTCCTGCAGAGAAATTTACCGTGAAAGTCACTCGGCGACTTACATGGAGATAGCCAGTAAACCTTCACATGGATCCAAGGTACTAATTCAACCAACCTGAGCTTCGATTGTATAGGCTCCTAGATTTGGCGTCACGATAACTCGGTCGTGCTGAATCAATTTCTCGTACAGTGGCGGTAGATCCTCCACCAGCAAATCAAGTGCTGCCTACAACATAGCAATCAATCACGACATGATGATAAGTTTCTAGTCAATAAAGGTCGAGCTAGTCTGTTTGTAGAAAATGGTCCAATTGTCTTCATCTCTTCCGGGTTACAACCTGAAATGAAGGATATGGACTTCCATGAAACTGGTATCACATCCAGTTTCTGGATATACATTCTCCTAGAAAATGAATAGCATACCCGAGACACGATTCCCGCATCTAGTGCTCTCAGTAAAGCCTCCTCATCGATCAATCCCCAATGAGCAACATTGAGGATCTGAACCCCTTCCTTCATCTTCTTGAACGTCTCATCCTTCAGCATCTTTCTCGTCGTGGAATTATGATGCATGTGCAATGAGATCATGTCCGCGGTCATCAGGGCCTTGTCGAAGCCCACGAGCTCTATCCCGATTGAATGAGCCCGGTAAGAGGATGCATATGGGTCGTATGCTATCACCTGCATCCCCAGGCCCTTGGCACGTCGGGCCACTTCGAATCCGACCTCCCCAAAGCCCATCACAGCGAGCGTCTTACCCGCCATCTGCACTCCCAGGAACTTTCCCCGCTCCCAACTGCCTGCTTTACGATAAACACCGAGTCAACATCTTCATAGGCTGCCCCCTTCGTCCTATGAAGTTGCCCATAATGTTTTGCAACTTGCAAGCCGAATTAAACTAAGAAGAAACTCTGTGGAGATGCTCTGTTGAGCGTTGACTTTGAAATATTGGAAGGCCACCAGATCAGCACCCAGTTTAATTAATCTATGAAGAACCATTCAAAGGTAGCGAAGCTAGGGGAGAACGAAATTAACTAACCGGACTTAACACAGGCAATGGCTTGCCAGACATTCCGGACCATGGCGGTCAGGAGTGCGATCCCGTGCTCCGCAACCGAGAGCTTGCTTGCACCCGGCGCATTGACTACAAGACAGCGGTGCTCGTTTGCTGCCGTCAGGTCCACATTGTCAATCCCGAACCCAGCGATCCCGACCACCCGCAGCCTTCCTTCAGAGCACTCAAAGAGCTTCCTGCTGAGCTTGGTCCCGCTGCCGATGATCAGAGCATCGCACTGGCAGACTCTGCTGCAGAGCTCGTGAGGCCCAAGGTCAAAGCAGCAGTCGACTTCATTGGACTCCCTGAGGAGGGCCAGCCCCGCATCCCCAATACGCTCTGTCACGAGGACGATGGGCCTCATGGCGGCGGAGCTGGAGAGGGAGGTGGATATCGACCTCGGCGAACGGCAGTGGAAAGATTCCAAGCAGAGCGACGGGACTGGGAACTTGTGGAAGGAGGAGGCAGCCATTTCCTGGTGATAATCAATCCAAGGTTTGCTGTGGGAGAAAGTGACGAATTATGAAATGATACGGCGTGAGGAGTGAAAGGTTGTAATCTAGTGTATTTATACGATTGAGAAGAATAACTTCCATAATGTCTAGCTTCAATGTATCAGAAAATGAGGGAAAAAAAAAGGGAAAAAAAAAATTCATTAGTAAAATGCTGCAAATTTTCATTAGAAATCGCCTTTAAATTTCTCGTAAAATACAATCTAGTTTGATTAGCTCCAAATTCTTGGGTAAATATGTAAAGCATGCTTGGTAACGAAATAAATCCTTCCACTACATTTTCTTATGCGGTATTACTTTTATGAGCTAAAAAAAAAAACATTCAATTAACCAACGAGTATTGGTTCAAGCGATTCGACGTTCGTGTCTCGAGTTCGAGTCTTTGTAAATATAGAAAATCCTAAAGCTTTACTCCTTAGTGGACTGATCCGGTTCGATTGGATTAGTCGAGATTCATAGACTTTCGGATATCAGGATTCACAAAAAAAAAAAAGAATATTCCATTTTTCAATTTGATAGAATGTTGATAATTCTTTACATAAATTCAAATAATGTTCATTCTACTGATTTTACTTTCATATAAGCATAATATATATATATATATATATATTGTTTCTTTCATCTAAATCTAAATATATAATAATAATAATAATAATAATAATAATAATAATAATAATAATAATAATAATAATAATTTGGTAAATAGGCCTATTTGCTTAAATATATATGCTCTCAGTGTAACAAAAAAAAAGTATATATTCCCTCAAATCCTCAATTTAATTTTAAAAGTATTACTTTTTTACTTTTCAATATAATTGCATTTCGCTATATAAAATTAATTAAATTCCATTCAGATTCATCCCATTTCATGTGTTCCAAATATAACTAATCAATTACTTGATTTTTTTTTTCCAGTAGAGAATTACTTGAATTTGTTTACACCATAGGAAGTAGAAACTCAATAAATATTTAACTTTGGCCATATCAATCGTCGCACGTGGACATTGGAAAATTCTGTGATACATTGTATATATGGTACATACGTGTATTCAATGGTTGAGATATAATCTTGAAATTTCAAAAAATGAAAATTTAAAAAATTTCAATGGTTAAGATTTTGAATGTATGGTATCATCATATCAATTTCGATTCCATATCATAAAATTTTTGGAGAAATATCAATTTCAATTCCCGTATCATAAATTTTTTGGGGAAATAGAGAATTGAATGCTGAGTTAAGGCCTCCGCTGTAGAAGAAAAAGATCATGGTTTGATAGCTGCTGAGAGGCTAATGACCTGTTTGTTTTCAGGATTAAAATCACAAAAACTTTAATTTTAATTTTAACTCAATCCACTATACAATAAAAAAACACATTTCCCAAGTAAAAAATTTTAACTTTAACTCAACACACTACACAATATTTATCCTTTTCCACAATCAAAATCAAAATTACTTTAACTTTGAAACCAAACGCACCGTAAATGTTCCCTTACTCGTTGCCTTTATATGTGGGTGCATTCTATTAAGTCCATAGGCTTAAACCCGATAATCATTCATGTACTTTTTATATGTACATCGCCCTTAATCCCTCTCCACATAGGAGAGATTGGCCGGTGCCCGATATCCTCAGGGGACGGATTGGAGGCCATGGTGGCTCAACTCCTACCGACTCGGTGGCGTGAGGACAGGGACACGGCAGCAGCAACTGATTCCCTTTCGCGGTGACCCAACGTTGTACTTTCCTCGAACTGTTGCCGAAACTATACGGCCGTATGTACTCGACATACGTCCAAAATATAACAAATAATAAATGACCATTGACGAAATGCAGATTAAGACACGTGCCCGTACTATATTAGGTCATCTAATTTGGATTTTGCTCTCAATCACATAACATGTTAGGTTGTCAACGGTAACATCGCATAGTATGTTTATAAGTGCCCGTGTAATTTATTAATACAGTCGATGTCAAACTACGTGTATCTGGAATTAATTCTCTAGCATTCATATCTACTTCCTGTTGAATTCATCGTCGCATAATGCGAATCTCGTAGTAATTAGAGTCCTCAATTTTACTTTGGCAAAGGTCGACCTTGTGGAACAGCGATGGAGGGCGGCCAAGTGGGGCAACGTGACGGGAAGCTTGAAATTCCTTCACAAAATGTGGTAAAATCTTCATTAGAAATTGCCTTGAAATTACACGTAAAGTACGATCTCGTTTGGTTGGCTCCAAACGGACATCGTATTAATCTCGATCTCATATCATAAATTTCTGGGAAAAAAGAGAAAAATTTAACACTGACAAGGCCTCCGACTGGAAGGGGCCACCGCCACTGATGTCTGATGGGAGAATGGATATGCCGGTATCTGCAGAAGAATGGATGTCACTGGTGGCTCAACTCTGATCGACTCGGTGGCGTGAGGACAGCGACATGGTAGCATAGTACCCAACGGGTCACAGCAGCCGCTCCCTTACGCGGTGATCCAGCATTGTATTTTCCTCGAACTGCTTGCGAAACTATGTAGCCACATAGTTGATGTGTCCAGAATTGATAAATAAATTGACCATTGACGAAATGCAGAATAAGACAAGTGAATGTGCTAGTAGGTCATCGATTTCGGATTTTCCTCTCGACTCATCACACATGTTAATGGTCACATCGTTTTATCTTTCTATAAGCCCGTGTAGTTTATTCATTCAGTCGACGTCAAACTACGTGTATTGGGAATTATTTCTAAGACTGAAAGATCAATGTGTTTGTCCGCCATAGGCTTCTATTGTGACGATCCCTACCTAACCCATGCAGCTCTGCGGACAGTCATATCTATTCCCGGTTGAATTCACCGCGTCGCATGAATCTCGCAGTGAAGTCCTTAATTTTATAGATTATATTGTATAGCTAATTTAACGTAACCCCAAGGGATTTGACCTAACGGTTAAGATACGCCTAAGTTTGCACCCGATCCCGGGTTTGAATCTCCTTGGAGCCACCGGAGTGCCTTTGACTTGATTACTCACTCTGTGTGCCGCCAGGGGTTCACAGAGCTTCAGGGATTAATCGGGCGAACCCTATACACCCCGGGTTAGCAAAAAAAAAAAAAAAGCTAATTCAACGTAAGATATAATAAGTGGCAACTTGCAAAAGCAAGCTCGGGAATTAGTCTATTTAGAGGCCAATAATTGTTTTTTATTTTTTATTTTTTGGGTTGTGATGTAGGACTTTCAAATGAAATTCCTTAGCATTAGTTTGGAAAATTAAAAGAGCTTTGAATTGCCACCTAATGGTTACACTTAGACGTCGTGATTTTCCTTCCCCCTCACGCTCACAAGCTGGTCTACATATCAGTTTATATCTAGCCAAATTTAATTCTCTCTCTCTGTCTCTCTCCTTTTATTTTCCTGTTATAAGGGAATACTCTCTCTTTTCTTTGAAGTAGGGAGACATATTCCGAACAAGTTCTTTGATCAGGAGAAAGAAATGATCAATTCAAAAGATTTCGTTGAGCATCGACAATTCAGATGCATCTTCGTGATTCATATGTTTCGATGGTTTCATGTCTCCAGTTTCCTTTTGTCAAGCACCACCACTTTGTCCCAGCCTCTCAGTTTATGTGATTATTCTTTCCTTTTTTTCACTCTAAATTTTCAAAATACTGCTCATGGAATCTATAGTTCCTCTCGTTATCATCTTTTTCCCTATTTCACCCCCCTTTCTTATCAAACTCAGAAAGAAATTGAGAGAAGAGGAGTACAACGAAAACAAAATTGAGAGAAAGAGGATATCCTACAACACTGAATAGATCAATTTTCGCCTACCCAAAAAAATAAAACAATTTTCTTTTGTCGGTGAGTAACTACGTCAAAACTAAAGTACGTAATTACTTTAATTTCGAATTCATTTTAATCGAAATTTTCTTGCTTCGTCCCTCGTTGGGCAGTTAAGTATATCGTGTTTCCAGGAAAAAAATAAGTATATACTTCAACCCCGACAATAGTTGAGGGAAACATGATATTTCCAAAAAAATTCCCAACATCAACTTTGGTATTCGGAAACCCAATAAGATTTCATTAATTCAGTTTGAGCCGGATCGATCCACTAACGAGTAAAACTCTCCAGACGTGTATTCATTCACAAGACTCAAATCCGAGATCTTAGTTAAGGGGAATAAATGTTAAACTGCTTGAACTAATTTACAGTAGTTATTCCCTAAGGGGTTAATTAGGTAAAAACGTACGAACGAGCTTTTCACATTTTATCAATTTTAGTATGAACTTTTTTCTTTGACTTAAAATACACAAATTATTGATTTAATATTAATTTTAGCACAATGCCAACTTTTCTGTTATTTTGAACGGAAATTATTGATGTGTACTACCGATGCCATGTGGCTCATTATGATTGGTCGAGTGAGACTATCAGATTATCTTTAATAAAAAAATTATTCTAGAAAATTCAAAAAATAAAATAAAAAGGGGAAAATTGAAGGGGACAAGACATGGGGCCGTGGTTGGTGGTGGGGCTCTCCGACAGCAACCACCCCGATTGGGGTCACATTCTGTGATCATTGGTTACCTAATCGGGGGTGCTAGTGATGTTAACAAAAAAAAAAAAAAGTTAACATCTCATATTAAATCCATAGTTTATGCATTTTTAGGTTTAGGAAAAAAGTTCGTGCTAAAATTAATAAATTGTGAAAATTTTTTTAAAAGTAATTAACCCTTCCCGAAAATATGTACGTGTTGTTACATTACGGTTATGTATTTGAGTATTATTGTTTGAATCTCTATAAATATATATTGTTTCCGCATTTCAATGAAGGAAGAAAGCCAATTTTTCATTTTCCGTTTTCCCTAAAAAATTGGAGAATTTCTTTTCCCTCCATTTAAATCCTTGTGGGTTCTTTCGGTATTCCTCTGAAACGAGGACTTCGTGAGGAGGAATGATTCGAGAATAGATGAAGAACTCGTGAATTTGATGAATTGAACGAAATTAGAATTTCATTTATTAAGAGATAAAAACATTATGAGTACATATAGATATAAAAGAAATTCAACCCGAAGAGCCTTTGAAGGCCTACACCGGATGGAATGACTATGCTGATATAGTTTAGGCCTGAGATTGCCGACATGGGGGCACTCGAGCTGTCGAGGATGGAACGAACCGGTACCGCATTGAGACGTTGGGAAGAATAGCCCCATATTCAAGCTCGAACTTCCTGGACGATTCAAACGGAAAGGACCGATGTCGTTGAAGACGAGCTTGGCTGCCACTAATGTATGATAGCCTCGAGTCGTTGAAGACGTGTCTTGCCACCATGGGATCGGTTGCTCTAGTCGTTGAGGATGGAGATCCTGACCGCCACGACAAGCGGTGGCTCGAACAATTGAGGGCGAGGCCCTAGCCGTGACGAGCCGAGGGGGTTGTCTACATTACATCTACTCCTAAGATAGGGGCGCGAGGGGCTGGAGATAAAAGTTATGAAGTTATTTTGTTGAAGTTGATTTGTGTCTTTTCATTTGAAGAATGGATCCCCTTTATATAAGAAAAGCTCAGAACGGTTATTCCTCAATTATGCGTGAATGGCACGTAGAGCCACTTAATGGATAAGAACATGGGCAACACTTATTAATTTTGAGTGGATAAATCCAAATAACCACCCACGAAGTGGTTTGAAGGAGCAAACTGTGATAATGCTCTTGAAGATAAGTCCACATGTCAAAAATAAACCGTTTTGCTAGCCATGTTGCCTTTCATCTTATAACAAATTAAGACACGTGTGGAACATGAGGAAATCTAGTAACGGTAAATTACTAGATATTAATCTATTTATCCCGCCTCCAAGATTGTAATCGCATGGAAATTTTCAAGGACATAGTTGAGGAAACATGATTAAATGTTGAGAGTACAATGACATACTCAATATTTATCGCAAAAGTCATATATATGTGGTTCGGGATTCGAACAGTGCGTTTGGTTTCAAAGTTAAAGTAATTTTGATTTTGATTGTGGAAGATGACAAAATGTTATGTAGTGTGTTGAGTTAAAGTTAAAATTAAAATTTTTGTGATTTTAACCCTGAAAACAAACGAACATGAAAGGTTTGATCTCGGTAAAACGTCATCGTATTGAATTTGGTGACGTCTCCGAGTTCGAACCCCGCGGATTACTCATGCTTTACCGACATTACTCCTTCGAGGAATAATTTAGGCTAGTTTCTTTGGAGAATTACGATTATGCTCATGGGGTCGTGACACAATCAGGAGTTGCCATGTATTTACGGATAATTTATCAGGAAATTAAATTTATACCAGTAACAGATGCCCTGCAGCGTGAAAATCGAGTTAAATTTTTACGCAACTAGAAGAATCAACTCCACGATAAATTTTCTAGACGTCGAATTTCGAATTGATAAAATATCGTTGGTCCTTTTAAGGGGCGATCACCCTAGGAGAAACATTTGAATTGCGTTTTCACAACCACTACACTGTAGACATGCCACGAAGGGAGATTCAAGCTCTTCTTCGACGACATTGGTCCTGATCGGTTGAATCGGTTGCTCTGGCCGCCATGGGATCGGTTACGAAGAGCTTGCTGCCATGGGATCGGTTGCTCTGGTCGTTTGAGGATGAAGATCCTGATCTCCACGAACCGTTGAGGGTGAAGTCCTAGCAACGACAAATCGAGGGGGTTGTCTACATTATATTTACTCCTAAGATAGGGTCGCAAGGGGCCAAAGATAAAAGTTACAAAGTAATTCTGTTTAAATTGATTGATGTGTGTCGACCCACTAAGTGATTTGGAGGAGCAAACTTTGATAATGCCTAAGGCCACCTGTAAAAAAATGACACGTCTCGCTAGCCATGTTGCCTTTCGTCTTATATATCAAATTAAGACAAGTGGAACATGAGGAAATCTAGTATTGGGAACTTACTGTATATCAATTTGTTTATCCGACCTCCAAGATTGTAATCGCATGGGAATTTCCATGGACAGAGCCGAGGAAGCGTGATTAAATGTTGAGAGTACGATGACATACTCAATATTTATCGCCGAAGTCATATATATGTGGTTCGAGATTTGAAAGGTTCGATCTCGGTAAAATGTCGTCGTATTGAATTTGGCATCATCTCCGAGTTCGAACTCGGGGCGATTGCTCATGATGAAACGACATTTCTCCTTCGAGGAATAATTTAGGTTTGTTTCTTTGGAGTATTACGATTATGCTCATGGGCTCTTGACACGATCAGGAGTCTCCACGCGTTTGCGGATGAATTTCCCAGAAAATTAAATTTATACCGGTAACATATATTAACTTGTCCACACTGAGGAGGATTGGCCCATAAAGCAATAGTAATTTGCAAGCTTTGCATTCCCGTATTGGCTACCGAGGCTGAGCTCGTCAGATGTGTAGACTGAACTAGACTCTTTTGAATCTTAACATTGTTTTATACTGATGAAAAGTGACTAATAAGAATGTTGATTGCATAAATAAGAGTCGGGGGCTTGAGAAGTTTGGATCCTCATGAAGATGCCCTGTTCAATTGAAGCGACCCAACGTTGCCTTTGCGTCGACATGACCCTTGCCGAATGAATATTTCAGCATTCTTAATTTGAGAAACAACAATTTATTTGTTGAAAATAGCTATGTCTTCATCCCGATAATAGAGTAATAAAATCAAAATTTGAAAGAAAATAAAAAATTAAGAACAATGGCCATGACAAAACGGCCGCTCGAATAATAAGGTTCATGAAAAATTAAGTATGAATTTCTTTTTTAGTTATAAAAAGAGATCCATGTACTTAATAAGATGAAATAAAAATCATAATAAAGAGTCACGGATAATCTCATAGTGAATATCGAACATGAAATATTTTAATTATTAGATCAAAATACGCGTCACAGCGTCACATCCTCTTTGATAATATTACGAATGAGTTCTTTTTTTTTTTTTTCCGCTAAGTGAATAGATTATTCATTGAAACTAGATTAAGCTATAAGAAAGTTCGAGCAACCATCAAAGTTAAAAAAGGAATCAAGATTCGACGATGAAGCCAACGTGGCCCAAGTCGTATGCTAAGAGGTTACCCTTACGAGAAATCCAAGTACATCACCAATTACATCACCGATTCGAGAATAAACGAAAACAATATAAAATATCACTAATAATTGTTCCAATTTCCCAAGGTGCTTGCTGCGGTTTGGAGATTGTTTAGACGAGGACAAGGGCATCACTTTCAATTCACACCTTGTGCCAACCTATGTCAACAGCTATTGAGAGGGCGAGAAGGACAACTAGACCTTTGGCTTGGAGTGGAGAGGTTGTGGCAGCTTTGGAGAACCAAGAGAAGATGACTTCATTATTAGGGCCAGTGGCATCTCCTGAGATGCAGGATGTCAAATTACTCATGCGACATCAGTGTTCAGTTTCATCCATCCCAGGTCGGGGGGCTTTGGGGGATGTTGTCGTGGAGCGTATTATCGTTGCTTGGAGAAGCCCGAGGTGCGGAGTTGTTTTTGAAGGCTTTAAGGAGACGTTGCTGAAGCTGCATAGGATCAATCTGTTTTCCTGCAAAGACAATTTCATTCCTCAGCTTCCAGAGATGATAGAGCACAAGACTGCCGTATAAGGAAAAAGAAGCACGATCCACATAATTACCAATGAGAAGCATAGGAGGATAGGCAATAAAATTAACCAAATCCATGGGAGAAGAAATTAGAATAACATTAGCAAGCATTCTCCGCGGTGATTCCCTCCAAACAACACGATTGAAAAAGCAATCACCAAATAGGTGGGCATATTCATCGGAGTTAGTTCGACAAAGAGGACATGATATACCATCTTGTACGAATCAGAAGAGACATTCACTAGCTACTCTCCATAAATGGATTTTGAGCCTTTCATGCATCTTTAAGCCCCCTATGAGTTTCCAAATTGAATTGTTTGAGGGGTTAATTGTAGCATCATCTGTCATAGGGGTCCAAATGATAACGTCCTTTTGCTCTGTTTGCGAGATGTGGATGGACTGAATGTTCCTTATTGTAGCATCATTAAAGAGGTTACAAAGCAGCGGAACATTCCATCGGTTAGGGTGGAAGAGTATAAGATCTTGTACCTTCATGTTGTGGTCGGTCTGTATGTTCAATGTAGGGAGAGGCTTACAAGAGGCATTACCTAAAATCCGAGGATCAAACTAGACCGAAGTTGAGGCACCATTACCTATGGAGATGCATGTACCTACTTGGAGGGTGTCCTTACACCACTGAAGACCTTTCAAAGCCGGAGATGAACTAGCCGAGGACCTATTAAAAGAAGAGAGAAAATTCCCATACTCTGCTCTTGTAGCCCGGAGAGCTAAGCTATCTCTAATAGAGGTTAAAATCCAAACAGTCTTAGAGAGGCATAACTTTATTTCGACTAATTCGAGCCAGGTCGGCTCACACTATAAAAAAAAAAAAAAGATTACCAATCACGACACTCCACGTGTCTGGAAAGCTCTGACGTGGCATAGTATTCCTTCTTCACCCTTCCCTCCCCAGGCTGCCAGCCTCTGATTCAGTCCAGTTCAGTCCTCTCCCCTCGACTCCCGACTCCGCCCGCAGCCACCATGAAAGCTCTCCTCTTCCTCCTCTTCCTCTTCCTCCTCGGACTCCTCTCCGGCGCCACCGCCACCGCCACCGCCACCGCCACCGATCCCGCCGCCTACCCCACTATCCCTGAATGTTCCGTCTCCGCGGGCGACGAGGAGCTCAAACCTGTGCGTCGAGAGATCTATGATGGTGGCCGAATCTTTGACATCAGCCACCGCATCACCTCCCACATGCCCACCTGGGGTTCCACGGAGGGACTGGGCCAGTTCCTCTGGCTCCCCGCTAGCATGAAGAACGGGTCCCTCGCGAACAACTCGGAGATGAAGCTCCCCGCCCACACGGGTACCCACGTGGACGCCCCCGGGCACGTCTTTGATCACTACTTTGATGCCGGGTTCGATGTGGACACACTTGATTTGGGAGTTCTTAACGGTAACACATTACAGTTGTGCTGTCGTTTTTCCGTGGGCATGATGATTTGATTCTATTCTATGATTGAGCTGCTCCTGAACTCAGCGTTATTTTGTCCGTTGGGTCATTGTTTCCCGGGATAAACCGTAGTGCAGTCGAACCGCCAAAGCTATATCTTTTGTAATCTCTTCCTGTTAAATTCGTCCACAAGCAGTATACTTTCTTCCTCTCGCTATTGTTTGGAAATGATGTTCATCTTCTAGACTTTTTCTCGAGAACTTCTTGATGCTTTTGCCGTGATCGAGTTTAGATGGTTAATATGGGAGGTCAAGTACTCTGGAGTCTCTACCAATCCATCACATATAGGTGGCAACCATATGAAAGGTATTCTTATGTGCAAGCTGATCATATGATGGTAGGACAAGACAGTCCTGCAGATAGTGTAAGCAACTATACCTTCATTAACTATTGCTGGAGCCAAAGGAAATTGGGAGCTGTAGGATGGGAGAGGTTGAAGCTAAAAAAATTGGGGTGTTTAAGCAATCAACATGGTGGTAGCATATGAATTTGGCCTTTCTTGGAGTCATATTATGAAAACGTGGATGTTGGATTCAAATTAGTACTCTTTATGAACTAGTTGAAACTGTTTGGGAGATTGTTTCTTTAGGTTTTGATAATCTATGTTTTTGGCCTTGTTCTTTTGGATAGACTCAGTTAATTGTTTTGGGCAGTTTTGTTATGTTTTGCCTGTTTCGTCAAATTGCTTCTCCATTACTTGAATTGGAGATGTGCTGATATTGATGTCGCTTTCATTTTTGTAGGTCCTGCTCTGTTAGTCGATGTTCCAAGAGACAAGAATATTACCGGTACGTTTTTTGATGGACTTCTCCACTTGTTATTCAGAATTTTATTATGTAGTTTTTTTATTGCACCCTGACTCATGTGATCTGCTCGTGCATTTCTCATAAAAGAGAGAAGGGCCGAGAGAGAGAGAGAGAGAATACTGCTTAAGCATCTAATTTGATGCACTTGGCCTCATCGATGAAGTTCTATTGGTGAATACAACAAAAAAGATATGCTAACTTCAATGATCTGAATGTCACAAATTAGAAAATGATCCTGTAGTTCTATCAGATACTAGTGGTTTTCTAGTTATTCAGCTATTATCTATGAACCTATATCTCTCGGTGTTTACTGACAGAAAGTTGCAAGCTGTGTTTTTATCAGATTGCATATGCCATATAATATGTCCACTCAGAGTCTGAAGCTGTCACATTCCTTAAATGAGCTAAGTAAATTTGCTTGTTTTGCTGAATCCTTTCACTGTTAATTATTTCAGCTGAAGTTATGGAATCCTTGCATATCCCCAAGGGCGTTCGACGAGTGATCTTTAGAACTCTTAATACGGATAGGTATGCTTTAGTTTCCATGGTCGTTTGGCTTGCTGTTTGAATTTTCAGTATCTTTTTCTATTTATTTAACTTGAGTATTGCACTTATTGGGTTGTGATGAGATTTTAGTAAGAATATAACTGATGGATGAGATGAAGGTAAGGTGGACTTAAGATAAAGCTGGCCTGCACTTGTTGGCATCCTCTTATTTTCTGAATCATCAAAGGAAGGCTAAAAATATGGACAGTAAACAAAAGTAAAAGCAGTTGAGTCCAAGTTTTGAGGTTCTCTTCAGGAAGCTAAAATATTTTGTCATCACATCTCAGTAATGACTATAGTTGAACTTCATAACAGAGCATGCCAAAAGAGTAGGAAAAACAAAATCCTTTTTTCTCTTATTGAAAGACATCATTACCCTTCTATATTGTATTTTCAGCATATTTGAGTCTGTTAATGATCAACAATGCTCATAACAATGAATTTAGAGTGTTATATGATGATTGCACCACTGCTTATTTTCAGGCGTCTTATGTACATGAAGGAGTTTGACACGAGCTATGTGGGATTTATGAAGGATGGAGCGAAATGGTTGGTAGAAAACACGGACATCAAGCTTGTCGGTAAGACGTGGCAAATATCTGTCTATTCTTGTTGAGAACTCCATTCACTTTCTAGAGTTCCTTTTCTAGACATGGTTTTTTGCTAATAATAAGACAGTTAGGTTTAATTGCTTGACATAATTGTTTGCGTCTACCTTTTATGCTAGTTCTAGCTATGAATTGTTGCTTCTGGGTGTTGCTTTCTGCTGAGTTATAAACCCATGGCCTTTGGACCCTCTTATCATTAATTATACCTTCATTTTGATTATTCTACTGGCTAGCCAAGTAACTGGCGAACTGGGGACGCATTGATGGTCAGTGTCCCACGAGTCTCAAACTTTTACCAGCAAAACCAGCAAAAAAAAAAATGTTTAAAAAATCAAATATGATATTTGGCCATTTAATACTTATGCTTCTGAAATGAACATTTCATAATTTTTAGTTTCCCTTATATGTTTGTGTGCATGCGTGCAACTATAATTTGGAAAGGACTGACTTCTTTTGATGTGGATATGTAGGGATTGATTATTTGTCTGTTGCAGCCTATGATGATCTGATTCCATCTCATCTCGTTTTCCTTGAAGGCCGGGTAAGTTTTTCCCTTTGATATTTCCGATTTCACTTACATTGCCAGCAGGACACATGTTTACATTTATAACAAACTAGCAGTCAGCCAAAAGATCTTTTTGGACAATGCTACTGCTGCTGCATTTAATTGTTGATTTCGTGGCTCAAACTTTCTAGATAGTGAATGTAGATATCATGCTTTGCGCTAGAATTCGCTCTTATTCTCCTCTGTAGTTTTACTTGCTTACCCAATGCTTTTGACACACTCTGTACTGGTTATTATGTTTCTCAGGAAGTCATACTTGTGGAAGGCCTCAAACTCGATGATGTGCCGGCTGGGATATATTCCATCCATTGCTTGCCCCTGAGGCTGCTCGGGGCAGAGGGGTCGCCAATCAGATGCATCCTTATCAAATAAGTCATAGATTCTCTTGTGAGTTCATTGTAGATTGATAGATAAATCTTCTTGTGCATGAATACCATTTAACCTACCGCCTCACAATTAGTAGAACCTCCTAGGGAGCATATACGTTATCACAAAACCGATTCTTTTAGCTTCCTAGGATGTCTTTGCAGCTTTTCCCTAAATTGTGCATTTGTTGAATTGTTGCAGGGAGAGTAGGATGCTGAGGGATTCCCCGAGGCAGAGGATTTAACTCTAGCATACTATGTTCATATCTTTGTAAATAATGCCTTTAGATATTTTGCGGACAGTGAGCTATTTATGGTAGTTTCTTGTTATATCAGGCACCATTAGAAACATATTCAACTAGTGGATTTTCTTTTTCCCTCCCTGGATAGTGTCTCTTCTGAAATCCCAGAGCCTTATTTGGGGTTTAATTCAGCGGTGTATCAACATTAAGCTGCAGCATGTTTCCCCTGATTTTTGGACCTTGAGACTGATATCGCAGAATTGAGGCTTTGGAATCCTGTTTGTACGGGTTTGCTCGATAAAAATGTAAGTTGAATGCAATGTGGGACGCATCTCAGTGTACAAGAATAAGTTCTTTCCGTTTGATTAGGTATGCAATGACTTAATCCCTGTTAAGGCTGCGCTGGCGTAAGAGCATATGTTAATCTTGATGATAGGGGTAGATAGAATTAAGTCAATGGGAGGGAGCAAAGTGAAGCAATTATCAAAGTACAGGTGGCGAAGTCTAATAAGTTAGGGGCACAACATACATAAGAATAAAACTTCAGGGGCCTAAGGTGACTTCTATGTTCCATCGGATGCTTTGATTCATAGAGTCGTTGTCAAGTGTCAAACTTTGCACAGAGTATATATCCTCAGTAGTCTCACCTGGCTCTACATCACAGCAACCATGAAAGCTCTCCTCTTCTTCCTCTGCCTCCTCTTCCCCTTCATCACTGCCTCCTCCGTGGCCTACCCCTCTGTCCTGGATTGCTCCCTCTCCGATGGTGGCGAGGGCCTCCAGCCTCTCCGTCGAGAAACTTATGGAAGTGGCCGGATTTTCGACATAAGCCACCGTATCACCTCCGAGATGCCGGCCTGGGAGTCCAAGGATGGGCTGGGGCAGTACCTCTGGCTCCGTGCGAGCATGAAGAATGGATCAATAGCAAACTTCTCGGAGATGAAGCTGCCAGCCCACATGGGGACCCACTTGGACGCCCCGGGCCACGTTTTCGATCACTACTTTGAAGCTGGGTTCGACGTGGACACACTTGACTTGGAAGTCCTCAACGGCCCTGCTCTGTTGGTTGACGTTCGAAGGGATAAGAACATAACTGGTACTCACTTCTCAATTGACTTGTTAGGTTTGTGATACTGTTGTTGTTGAGCAACTGGTTTTCCTAATAGTTTGTGCTATTTAAAATATGTACCAACCACCACTGATAGAGCTGGCTGCATGGCTTGGCTCTCAGTTGCTTTATGGACTCCTCGATTCGACATAGTTCTCCTGGTCCTGAAATCACGAAGCATAATCGAGTTGAGGATTGGTGTCCAATTCAATTCCTGTCAGAAGTAGCTACAAAGAGAGAGAGAGAGAGAGAGAGTAAAATTGCTCGAGAATGGGAGAGTACTGAATCCATAGACGTAAGTGACCCGGAAAGTCTCACATGTGAGACAGGTCCCGTGGATTCCACACGCTCCCTTCCCATGTGTGTATAAAAAGTGACATCGTTTCTCGATCTTGCTAAGCCTTGTACTTACTGCATGCTTGTGATGTGGGTTGCAGCGAGCGTCCGCCATCACATATGTCGATCCACATGGGGCTCAGTCCCTTCCTAGTGTCAGCCTTCCCCGAATAATATCACATATATCTCAGTACTTCCCTGATGTATAAGTCGGATTTAACATGCGGGGATAGGATAAAATTAGGAATATCACGAAATAGAAACTGAAAAAGAAAATGGTTGCCTGGAGTTGGTAATAGCAGACACCATCCATGACGGATGGCCAAATTTTCTAAGTTGCTGGGTGATAATAAGTTTTGAATTTCTAGTTGCTGTACGAACAAAGGACTTAATATGAATGGTGCGAGCACTTCTTTTCCAATTATGGACCAGTCCTTGTCGGTGAATAAGTTTCTTTTTTTCTGCTGTCGATTCTTCTCAGCTGAAGTTATGAAGTCCTTGCACATTCCGAAGGGAATACGACGTGTTCTCTTCAGAACTCTAAACACTGATAGGTAAATTTTAACATCTTTCATTTGGTATGGCCCTCGAGCTCTTGGTAATGCTTTGTAAGATGAATTAAATGCTGAGCTGGGGAGATGACAAAAAATCAGTGTTGCATTTGTGCTCATGTCGTTTTTAATATCCTAACATCCTATTTATCTGCTTTCCATAACAATATACCCCAAGAATGTCCGGACCAAACTTCTGTTTATTTATCAGGCGGCTCATGTACAAGAAGGAGTTTGATACGAGCTATGTTGGTTTCATGAAGGACGGAGCACAGTGGTTGGTAGACAACACGGACATCAAACTTGTCGGCAAGTTGCAAGTCTCTTACACTCATAACCAAACATTTGTATTCCATGGACAGATTTATGTTTTAAATAATACGATTCTGAATTATATTTGAAGAGAAGCTTCCATAGGTCGTTCACTTCACTCCCTGCTACTATCTTGCCTTTCCTTGAACTTATCTGGGACATACTGTTTTCATGCTAACACATCCCTTGACATGGAAAACCAAATGCAGGAGTTGATTATTTGTCTGTTGCTGCCTATGACGATCTGATTCCATCTCATCTTGTTTTCCTTGAGGGCAGGGTGAGACTTTTCCATTGAATCTAATATACATTTTCCCTGACTTCGTTATACTGTGCTGTGGCTCCTCCAGCTGAACCCCTCTGAAATGCTCCTCAGGAAATTATTCTGGCAGAAGGCCTCAAGCTTGATGATGTGCCAGCCGGGATATATTCCGTCCATTGCTTGCCCCTGAGGCTGTTCGGGGCAGAGGGATCACCAATGAGATGCATTCTGATCCAATGACCGATCAATCTTTATTAAGTTCTGAAACAAACACACTCTTAATCCGGCTTGATGGAATTAATGACTTTATATGTACCCATTGAGCTCAAAATCACCTCTCAAAACATAAAGCCGAGTGTATGGTTTGAGTTTTGAAATTCATGTTTAATCATGGTACTTGAACTTCCGGTGCTGCTCTATATGGCCCAAAATAAAACTTGTTCTGCTCTTTCTTTTCTCGGAATGTCAGATCAAGGGCTGTTAAACTCTTCTCCCCACTATGAAAGTGCGCTACAAATAATATCTCATCGTTTCGTCCCCTTTTCACTATCCTTGTAAAAAAGGGAGGAGCGAGATATGCAGTCCATGTATAGATTGCTCCATGGTCCAACAATACATCCTGGGCGTCATAATGGCGGGGTTTGCACACCATACACTATGTCATTCAGATCGATGCTCAAAATGATGCTAACATTCAGCTTCAATCATGGACAGGTCCTGCAATCGAATGAGATGTGTGATTTCAACGCTTGGATGCCAAAGATGTTTAATTATTTCAGTGGCATCTCCCTAAGACGAACATGCTCTTGAAGTTCAAGGCACACAGTTCTGAAGGAGTTGAGAAATCCAAGTTTTGAGGTTCTCTTCAGGAAGCTATAATACTTTTGTCATCACATCTCAGCAATGACCGGAGCTGAACTTCGAAACAGGGCATGCCAAAAGAGTAGGAAAAACAGAAGCCTCGTTTCTCTTATTCAATGACATTATTAATCCTTCTCGTTCGAATCGTCAGCACAGTTGCACAGAGTGCGCCAAGGATGTCCATTAAATCCGTTACTTCTGTGGCATCTCCCTAATATGAGCATGCACTTCAAGTTCATGGCACACAACTGTAAAGGGGAAGGTAACTTAAATCTGGGATGTTTCAACAATTATAATAAGAGTTGACTCAATGGAGTCAATGCAGTTATATATCTTCTCAAAGTTTCATGTGGTCCGTGGGGTGATCAGCTTTGCTTTGTCTGCTCGATACCAAGAACTTAGGAACCGAAAAGGTGATCATAGGTTGCACCTTTGCTGAACTTCACGGTCTCCTCCTCAAATAGAAGTGATGCCATGCTCCGATCAAAAGCCAAAAACATCATAAGCAGTACTATTGGGAAAAAGAAAAAAAAGAGAGGAAAATTTCTGCCCGACAGTGGAACACTTAATTGGCATGTAATCACGCGAGTAATTGTCGCGTTTATCAATTTTTCAATGAAATAATCCTCTTTCGCTCATCTTGACTTTAAAATACAAAATTTCTTTGGACTTCGCCCGCTTGGACAAAATTTCTAGATCCGTCCTTGAATAGAAGTAATTGTAAATGGCGTCTCGATCATCGGTTGCACCACAAGGGAATGCAACGGTTGCGTGAAATATGTGCTCGAACTGAATTTGCTTTGAGTTACCAAAAGTGATTCCATGTGAAGGAAGACTTTTCTAATTAAGGAAATTAACATCCACTCCATCTCAGGATTTCTGAGCCTGAAGTTGCTCGTAAGGATACTAGGGTAGTGCCCACGCACTACCGCAGGGTAAAAGCTTATTCGATTAATAATTCTGTGATTGTAGTTTATACAATACTCAGTATGACACATAATAATCTCGACATATAGTAATAGTCTTAATTGTTAAACGATGTATTAAGACTATGGTATATTGATTAATATGTGTTATACGATATATAAGCTAATACCACGTTATGGTTTGTCTGAATTTTATTTTTAATAGTTATAAAGCCATGTTCTATATTATTAGGCCATTTTCTCAATTAATATTTGTTAGGATATTGCAATATATAAAAAGAATTTATTTGATATTATTAATAAGAAGAAAACTATTCTGATATATCAAGACTTATTATAAAATTAGGGCGCACCGAAAATATATTGTACTCAAATTTTTTTTATCTATTACTATAATAAAAGTATTAAATAAATTATCAGAAAAACTTAATAATATTTAAAAACCTTATTAACTCTCAAGAAATCACATATATAATTATTTTAATTAATTAATTTCCAAAGAAATAAGAAAAACATTCTCTTAACACCCACATTAGCTCGTAACACATATTTCGTTAAGGAAAAAAAATACTTGAAGTTACCCCTTAATGAGCGAGTTTTCTTTCTATAAACGTTTAACATAATTTTTTCTAGTGATATATTATACATCATTATAATTTTATTTATGGTGTTAAATCAATAAAAAATTATTATTATGACATATTCTTCTTTAATAATTTTTTATATTACTACCACACATGGCACGTGTGTATTCGCCTCTATACCTATGAAAAGAAGAGAAAATACTTCAAAAATTAATTAAGAATATGAGAAAAGTAGCAAAAACAATGATGAAAAATGTCTAGATACATCATAAATTATGCAAGATTAATACTCCCTATCGGACACCTTGTACTTGTATGTGGTCGAATTATAATATGTCCCGTGAACTTGTGCGTTCATGAGAGTCGTGGGGAATAGTCGACCAAAACTCGTACACCCTTCTTCATTCAAAAGAAAAAAAGAAGTGTCTTGCCGAATTATAATTGTCTCGTGAACTTATAGAGTGTTCACGAGAGTCGTGGGAAATAATCGATTGAAATTCGGATACCTTTCACTATTAAAAAAAAATAGAGAAACACATATAAATAGTTGGCCGAAACTCATGCATCCTTCATTATAAAAAAAAAGAAGAAAAATCCGTGTAACCGTTATAATAATTCGTGGGGCTGGATTATGATTGTTCGGTGAATTTGTAGGGCACTCATGAGAGTCATGGAAAATAGTTGATCTAAATTTAGACATCTTTCATTATTAAAAAAATAAAAAGACATATAAAAATAAATATTAAATATTATAATTTTTAGAAAAAAACTAAAAAAAAGAAGAAGTGACTGCTGGTGGGAAAACCCCACCCACTCCCACCTCCTTCCAACGGACCTCAAATCATATCCTTACATAATATAATATAATATCATATAATATAATCCTTCGACATGTGTTTATACGAAGAATAGCTATACATGTTGCTAATTTTCCCGCGGCTGAAAGAAAAGAAAAGAGTAAAAATATGGATTTTTTTTAATGGAATTCATTGGCCCTATGTTCCCCAAGAGACGATGATCAACTTATTTAATTATTTCAGTAGAATGATAATATGTTTGTTTTTCTTGTTAAGATAATAATTTTATTTATTTATTTATTTATAATCTATATTCACTTAGCAAAAATGCACCGTTCCAGAAGTTGTCCAAAACTAAAACCCACATTGTAGGGGTTGGTCGTCTAGTCTTCCTCCCCAAATTCTCATCACCAGACCATAACCTCACTCACGACTGAGAAACCCTAACCTGTGGAAGCACGCGGAGCAGTTCCAGCTATCGAAAATGGATGTCGTCTCATGCCAACGGTTCCCAAAGATCAAGATAAGGGATGATGTGGCAGACGACCTGGCAAGTCGGTACTTAGAGAAAAATAGGTTATGACGACCCTAACTCAAAGGAAACGGCCTCCAGAGCAAAACTCACAGCCCTTGGCTGTGAAAAGACGAGATTTTGGCCGAATTCGGTCGTTTAGGGCCTCAAACGGGCATTTTTATGTTATTTAGGCGTTTTTATAATTTTAGGAAAAGTTTATGTCTTTTGTGCAATTTAGACATTTTTAATTCTATTTAAGTGATGTAAACCCTAGGGTTGAACAGTAGAGAGTCGTCTTTTGATTATCAATAAAATTCAGAGCTTTCGTGCTTTGTCCAATCTCGAATCGATTCGAGTTTGATGCCTATTTCCTAGTATTCGTAGAATCAACAGGTATAGAAGGTTGTAGTTCCGATATTCGTGCGCGAATCAACGGGTCTGTGACGGTTACTCGCGTTGTACGCTGCGTCAGTTGGTATCAGAGCCAGGTTCGTTCTTGGATCAACGATGCCGCCCAGGAGGAGGAATCGTGTGGAAGATGTTCATGACCGTAAAAATCTGCGATATCTGGAGCAGAGGCTAGATCCGCTGGATTAGAGGATGGATCGTATGATGGAGCAGTTCACACAGTAGATGGCTGCACTTTTGGAGAATCAAAATCGGAGAAACCCTAATCCGAATTCTGACCTTGATCGAGAGGAAATCGAGTATGATTCCAATTCTGAAGGGGACGCGACTTTGTTTTCCGAAGAGGATCCATCCGATGAAGCATTTTTTGTAGCGGGAGGCGATGGAGAGCCCAAGTTCGACGAGGAGGAGGAGACTGTGACAGGAATTAGGATTGGGGCAGCGGTGACGATAACTAAATCTATCAAGGAATTGCGGGATCTCGGTGAGTGTTTGCCGAATCTTGACAGTGGGAACCTTGACTGCACCCGCTCTAGACCACGTTCAGCTTTTGATAGCAATGTCGTTTATCAGTTTGAGATAATGGAATATATTCTTGATTTTGACTTCGATGGGCATGGGGAAAATCATACTGCTGATTTTATCTCTAGACTCCTAGGGCGAATTCGAGGGCGAATTCTCTCCATCCATGAGAGAATGATGTGGCAGACGACCTGACAAGTCGGTACTTGGAGAAAAATAGGTTCTGACGACCCTATCTCGAAGGAAACGACCTCCAGAGCAAAACTCACAGCTTTTGGCTGTGAAAAGACAAGATTTTGGCCGAATTCGGTCGTTTAGGGCCTCAAACGGACATTTTTATGTTATTTAGGCGTTTTTATAATTTTAGGAAAAATTTATGTCTTTTGTGCAATTTAGGCATTTTTAATTCTATTTAAGTGATGTAAACCTTAGGGTTGAACAGTAGAGAGTCGTCTTTTGATTATCAATAAAATTCAGAGCTTTCGTGCTTTGTCTAATCTCGGATCGATTCGAGTTTGATGCCTATTTCCTGGTATTCGTAGAATCAACAGGTATAGAAGGTTGTAGTTCCGGTATTCATGCGCGAATCAACGGGTCTGTGACGGTTACTCGCGTTGTACGCTGCGTCAAGGGAGATGAAGGACGACTACATCAAGTTCATGGCCATGCAGCACGTGATGCTCGTCGAGGTGTAAAATTTCTGCTTGGTTTATAAGCGATTGAGTTCATTTTCAACCTAAAAATTTGAGCCGGCAGATTGTAGTACTCAATTTCTTAGAAGGCGTTTGGTATGAGGTAATCTAGATCTAGATTATCAGGAATGTTCTTTTAAATTGCTTGGACCCACAACATTACCATGTTTGGTTGGGCCAGATTACTAGCAATCTGAATTGCTGTGGTAATCCACATTACCACCAAGTTGGTAATCTACTTTCCCTCCATATGGGGTGTCTATGTGGATTACCACGAAAGTGGGAACGTGAAAAAATTATTACTCCAAAGGTGGCCTTGTCGTCTTCTTTCGTCTCCTCTTCCGTGTAATACCTAGTAGGGGTGAACCTTCCATTAAAGCCTAGGAAGGGCTACTGGAACAAGGATAGCCAGGTGGTCGGAGCAAGCATAGCAGCGGCAGCCTCCATATTCCGCCCGGCGAAGCACCCTCTGTTCCTGCCATTGCCATTGCTCTTCTTCCTTTCTTTTTGTGTGCTTTGAATCAAAGCTTTCAGATTCGATTTCGAAGCTTCCAGATTTGATTTTAAAGCTATGTGCTGTAATTAGAAGGCCATGCACTTAAAACAATTCATATGTGCAGAGTCAATGGAGTTTTGCATATATTCTTTTTGTTGGTCTCTGCTTCTCTTGGGAAGAGTTTGGGCATGGGAGGAGCCTGGGCTCTGGTCGACATGACGGGATGAGAAAAAGGGGGGAGAGAGCATTTGGATTTTTAATTTTTTTTTTCCTTTTAACATGTTAAATTGAGGGCATTATAGGAATAAAATTTGAAATTTTTAGATGACCATCAAATACCAAATAAGGTTATGTAAATTACTGGCAATCTAAAAGTGATGTACCAAACACTTGTAATCTGCATTACCGGAAATTTAATTGATAGTAATCTATATTATTGGAGCAATCTCATTTGGTAATGTACCAAATACCACCTTATAAATTTGTGATTTTTTATTCAATATTCCAATGTTGGACAATAACTCTCAATATCCGCTTCCACGCCTCCATGTGACAACATGAACCTGAACAACCCAATCTCAAGAACCGACTAAAAGTAGGGCCCACTTCCTTGCTCGGCATTTAACCATGAGGTGGACTTCTTTTCATCTCGGGCGAGAGGAGGTGGGGGGACAATTAACGACGGAAGGGGCTTTCTCCCCGCACTCAAATTTAAAGAGACCAAGAGACCAGGAGTTCAACGCTCACCAAACCCTAGATGTGATCAGCAAGGACCTGATCAGCTCCAACCACATGGTCGTGCCCCAGATGGCCAAATTTCCTTATAACTTTAAGCTGTTGGATTAAAATGTTTTCAATTTCTAGGAATTAATATAGACAGGACGAGCAGTTCTTCTCTGGTTTCCTGCTTGAAGTTTTTCCAGGGAAGATATCGATACTACTAACCGGGGAAGTTGGTGATCAGCTACTTCTTGAAATCAAGAGATTTCAGATTTGATATTCATCACGGGATTACTCATATCTCTTTATTAATTATTAAGATTTATATTTTATTATATTAGGATGATGCCTCCTTTGCAAACAGAAAAAAAAAAAACTTCAATAAGGCTTTACCTGTATTTAGAAATACCGATCCAGCTAGGAGTTTCTGTCTCTTTGCTCGTCTTTCGGAAATCTTGAACAAGTTAATACATGCTGCCCGTATAGGGCCCGACTATGCTAAAGCCTAAAGGCCAATGATTAATTAATCGCGAGTAAGCTGAATTCTAAAAGGAAGGATCTGAATTCATGCTTTATAATGGCCCTTTAACTAGGGGGTTGCTCTCAATTATGGACAAAATAAAACTTGTTCTAATTTCCAATGATTCTTTTCCAAGAATTTCAGACCACACCCGACATTCGCGCGGTTGCAGGCTTCTTAACCATATAAATCCCGCTCCATTATACTGTCCTTGTTATTAAAAGAAGATCGACAAGTTCAGTGCGTATACAAATTGTTTCATCGTCCGAGCTACACTCCTATGTAGATGGCGGGCTCTTCACACAAACTCGTACTATGCCGTTCAGATCAATGCTCAATGAACGAAGCTAGAATTCAGCTTTGCTCCCATTATCAAAAGTCTCATAATGAATCTCCTGAGAGAATCTCCTTAAATCGTGGCCACATCCCGCTAACAAGTAAAACTTACAATACGTGCCAGAGATGTCCATTGAACCGGCCCGTTGTACCTCTATGGCATCTCCCTAATATATGAACATGCACTTCAGTTTATAAGGCACGCATCTGTAAAGGGTAATGTGAATCTGGGAATTCGTCTTTTAAAAAAAATAAATATATATAGTTATAAGCGTTGACTCAACGGAATCAATTTCTCAAGGTGTCATATGGTCCGCGGGTGAGCTTGCTTTCTCTGTTCAGCACCAAGGACTTAGGAGTCAAAAAAGGTAAATAGAAATCTGTTGCCCTTACAAGAACTTTTGAGGGTTTCGTCAAATGGAAGTGATGCCACATGCACTTAAATTTAAAAAAAAAAAAGAAAAAAAGAAAAAGAAATGTTTTCTCCAAACCGAAAGTGATGCCATATGTATGAAGGATGACTTTCTAAGAAAACATCTATTCCTCCTCTTTCTGAGCCTGAAGTTGCTCTTAAGGTTCTCCTTTTGCATGTGTATAAAAGGATTGCATTAGCAAGGCCACAGAGCATCAAGAACCAACCAATTCTCCAATATTTGTTCCTTGTTTTCACATAATGGCTCAATATGTCACGAGGCACGTCCGAGTTTCAGCAGTCATCCTCTCGATGCTTGCTGCTGTAGCATTAGCAGCAACGCCGCCTGGAATAGCCAAGAACCCGAGCAATGCAAGATGCAAGGACGGTCGGTACAAGGAGTGCATGAACTTGGAGCACGTTTGCCCCAAATTCTGCCCAGACTCGTGCTCTGTTAACTGTGTCTCCTGTAAGCCTGTCTGCGGGAACTGGACTGCACCTCCAGTGGACTCCAGCCCTCCTCCTCCTGTCACCACCACTCCACCCTCTCCTCCTCTCCCGGTTGTCGTCACGCCTTCACCACCTCCTCCAGAGTCAGAGTCACCACGGACTCCAACACCTACAACTCCAGCATCTTCCCCACAGCCACCTTCTCCCAGTAGTCCGTCGCCATCCACTCCAGACAGTTCGCCACCACCTTCCAACCCCCCTCCTTCACCTACTACTCCTACTCCAAGGACACCATCGAGTGAAGCTGCCGGACAGCAGAGAGTAAGGTGCAGGAATCGGTACTATCCCCAATGCTACGGGCAGCAGCTCACATGTCCAAGTGCTTGCCCTACTGGATGCATGGTCGACTGTGCCTCTTGCAAGGCCGTCTGTCGTAAGTTCTACAAATCCTCAACAAATATTTACTAGGTTTGAATGTTTGAAAAGTTCCGAATAATGGAAACTGTTGTGTAATTTTACTGTTTCTGCAGCAAACTCACTCACACACTCACACAAGGATAGAGAGATAGAGAGAGGTGAAGGAATAAAGAAAACGTATATTCACTAATCTGCAGAACAGAGTTTTGAGTACAAGAAACAAACATAAAAGGAGAGAGTACAGAACCTGTCCTCACGTACAGGATAACTGCAGAACTGCTTCTGCACACCTGTCCTAGAAACCTTAAAATTAGCTACTAAAAGTAACAGTAAAAGATAATGCAACCTAATAACTTAAATGCAGATAAACACAACTGCTTAACAAAGCAGAACGACAAAGATAAAATTAATTCAGCAGCACTGAGACAATACTCCAACAGAAACAGCTTGAACTAATGAAAGTCACCTTGGGTACTCAATAATGCTATCTTTTCTTCTTCACATTATTTAAAATTGGATGCAGAGTGCGATTATCCAGGAGCAGTGTGCCAAGATCCGCGATTCATTGGCGGCGATGGGATCACCTTCTACTTCCACGGGAAGAAGGACCATGACTTCTGCCTCATGTCCGATCCCGACCTCCACATTAACGCACACTTCATCGGTAGGAGGAACAAGTACATGAAGAGGGACTTCAGCTGGGTCCAGTCGGTGGGGATTCTCTTTGGGAAGCATCGCCTCTTTGTCGGAGCTCAAAAGACTGCCACGTGGGATGACTCTATTGACCACCTCGTCCTTTCCTTCAATGGAGAGCAAATACTCCTCCCAGAAACAGATAGTGCGTCGTGGCAGTCCGAGAGCATACCGACCGTCTCCCTCTCTAGGGCGGGAGGGAACACCAACACCGTCACGGTAGAAATTGAAGGCAAGCTCAAGATCATGGCCAGGGTTGTCCCGATTACTGAACATGAGTCTAGGGTGCACAACTATGACATTACCCCAGATGATTGCTTTGCTCACCTTGATCTTAGCTTCAAGTTCTATTCCCTGAGCAACGAAGTGGACGGCATATTAGGCCAGACTTACAAGCCCGGGTACATGAGCCTGGTAAAGATTGGGGCTCGGATGCCAGTTATGGGAGGGGATGACAAGTTCTCGGCTTCAAGCCTCTTCGATACTGACTGTGCTGTGGCTCGGTTTGTTGGCAACCGCAACGTGGAGTCCAATGACAATGCTGTGATGCTAGAGCTGCCGACCTTAGGGTGTGCAAGTCGAATGGATGGAAAAGGAGTCGTTTGCAAGAGATAAGAGCTTACCGTTGATTTTTAATAAATGTTTCTATTTTGATAATTACCGGTAAAGAATAAGCCTGGAAAGCAACAAATAATTGGTGAAGGAATTGCCAATGCGAATACTATATTAATTATGTATTGGCTCATTCGAGTTCTTGTCCAAAATTTATAATTAAGTATGTAACCAGAAAAACAAAATCTGTGTTCAAATTTCACTTTTCCATACTGTGCTTGTTATTTTCTAAGTTTCTTATATATAATTAAGTATTATGAAGTTAGGAATTTATTTGATCAAGGAGTTGGGCGAAATCCAGAGCTTGGGATAAAATAGTGAGAGATATTGAGACCAAAATAATGAACAACATATTCTTATGGGATGGGCGAAATGTTAAATATAACACACTGATATTGTAAATTGGTAGTTCAGTTAAAAATACTAAGTTAAGCGAAACAAAAGCGTAACTTATTAATAAGACTAGTGTTATGACCCTTGTAACACACGGGTTTGTTTCAATAGTTCAGTTCGAATTTGCTACTAATTCTTCTATTTAGTCGTTAATATTATTCAGATTCACTCCAAATATGAAGTGCAAGTATTCCAATTTGATTTTGCAAATATTTTTTGAAATATTATATTGTTAAATCCTTACTTTCATTAATTAAATTTTTACTTTTTGTGACCCTCGTTCGTAGAATTAGAGTCTTGTTTTATATTATTTTTGAAATACTTCGTACAGGTAACTATGTATTTCGTTTAATACATGTTGAATCTTGTTAATATAATACGAATATACATCGAAGATATCACATTTAGATATATAAATTTTATTTTGCACATTTTTTGAAATATTACAATCAAAATCCTTATTTTTTGATAAATTTTATTTTTTATTTTATATGCGATCAATATTACGTAAATAATACATCTTTAAGTAATATTTTAATTTTAATATCAAACACAGTTAGCAACCCGCGGCCACCATGCATCCTGTCTGCCCAGCCATCAGCTAGCAACCCGCGGGCACCATCCTCTCCGCCCCGGCTTGGCACAGCGCGATTATACAAGGGTCCCTACTCGCGCCGACGACTCCAGTGCCCCTGGCTGACCTGGGCCATGGTTGGTTGTTGCTCCTGCCACGCGCGTCGCCGCCCGACCTCGCCCGCGGTTACCCGTGCTTGGCGCCGCCCAAATCTGCCCTTCATTAGCGATATTGAGCTCGTCCGCCCCTTATCCGTACAAAATCTTGAAATTACATATGAATTTGTATTTTTTATCCTATAATTGTTAAATTTAAATTTTTTAATATTTTTCTGAACTTTTAATTTTGTAAAAATGGATAGCAAATACTGTAATTCATTAGAATGTGTGCAATTAGTTTAAGCAATTAGAATGTAATTAGAATTTATTTTATGAAAATGAAATTCTAACTTGAAAAACGTAATTGGATCAATGTAATTATAATTTGTTTATTAAAAATAAAAAAAATTCAATTACATTGTAATTAAATTTTGGCTAATTAACTAATTTAACAAAAAAAATGTACTTATGATACTATATGATGAAATTTAAAATAATTAATTTATAATTACTAATTTATTTAATTTGATGAAAAATTAAAGTTTTATTTGATGGAAGTTAGAATCTAGTTAATATGAATATATATATATATATATGTGTGTGTATAAGTATACATGTGAATTTGCCAAAGTATAATTTTTTTTTTGTTATATAAGTTTGTGGATCGTCTATGGGAGTCTGACCCCCCAGACACTTGTTGTTAAGCCCCATTGAAGGTATAGTCAAATATTACGTTTATATATATGACATATAGTTGATCTGTAATTGAAAGTTAATTTAATGTTTAGTTAGATTGGTTGTACATGACCCTAGATTAGTCGCCATTTAAGAAATGTGGAGAAGGATGACGGTATTTGGGGAAGTAGTTGAGCCTTCCCATTATGGATTATTAGTTATGTTTGTATTGTTTGTAGTGGCGTAATAAGGAGATCTAAATATTAGTTATTATTTGTGCCTATGTGATTGATTGATTAATTGATATGCTTTGAAGTGTTTGTATTTTTTAATCAATATGTTCAGATGAATATCCCTCCACATCAGGAATGGATGTATAATAAAAATAATCCAAAATATGGAGGTATTAGGAAAGAGTTTGTCGATGGGGTGAAGGAATTCTTGCTAGTTCCACGGGGCGCAACGGAAGCGAAAAGGAACAGAAATTCAAAATTTCCTACCCGTGAAACTAATTCCAAGACCTACTAGAAGAATAAGAGTAAATAAAAACGTACATGGAATATTTAAAGTTGTCGACCGAGCGTCCCACGCGTGACGCCTCTACTGGAATCCACACCGACTTTGTCGACGAGTTTCGAGATCGGCGGTGCTAGCGACCAACACTCGAAAGAAACACCGATGCGACACCCGAAATTTTCAGACTAATGGACCTAATTTGAGTTGAACAATTCAACCCAAATTATATATATTTTATATGCACACATATTGCACGTACATATATATATTAGCATATATATAATATGTGTGCGCTTTTATATATAAGCATATATATATATAATCATGCTTACTGCCCTTTTTATAAGCAATATGGGGGGGTGAAGATGAAATCCCAACCGATGTGGGATTTAGGGAATTAAGGTTCCCTTATGACATGTGTCCTTACACATGTTAATCCACATAAAAGCCATGTGTCACCATATTAATCGTGCATCAATTTGGTCCATTTAATCTAATAAATCGAGTCTAATTAATCGACAAATTTAATCTCATTAAATATCCAATTAATTAGTCGCACCATAAATCATCTAATCTCTATTAGATGATTTTATTGTTTCAAAATATCTCGTCAATTTAGTCGTAGTGTGTGACCCTGTAGGTTCCCAATTACGTTGACAGTAATATCAAAATCTCTATTTCAATATTACAAACAGTGAGTGGCATCTAGCAATGCATCACTGTTACTCAAGTAATCGGAAAGTCAATTTCTCGACGAACCTTGTGACCTCCGTTACCGTGTAATATAATCCCTTTGTCCTCTATATCTCTATTGAGCCCAAGGCATGGTTGATGACATCCTTGTATGGCTCAATATCTTTTTCTTGGTTTACCGGGTAAGTCTATCAGAACAAATGAGCTCGATATCATTATATCGACTCATTTGGGTATGCATACACTTTTAGACTTAACCACCAAGTGGCCGTGAGATATCGCTCCCCCGTTTCGTAGGAGGGACAAATCCTATCTTGATCACTCACATTCCTCTCCATGCTCTGTGGTATACCCAATAACTGTCTTTATAACCATCCTGTTACAGTGGCGTTTGACAGTATCAAAGTATATGACATTACATGTAGGAATCTATGATGACCTCAAGTCAAAGGACCATTACACTATAGTCACTTTGAGATATGCTAATGACAGTCACGTAACAACCCATGTAGCAATCTCATGGCGGATCAGTCCTATACACATTACTCTTAATGTATACATGTGGTGTGATTTGATATCTCCATATCCATGACCTATGAGATTTGATCATCAATCAACACTTACACTAATCTAACTGTATTATCGTTGTCCTAATTAACGATAATACTTTGACTATGGACATTTAGGAATAATGTTCAATAATTATAGGATCTCACAATCAAGTCACACTTGATGCCTATTGAACCTACTATTCCAAGGACATTATTGTGTAAAATCATATTTAGCGCAATCTACACAATAACAGATATGCCTCGTAATATAATGAAATACATGTCATATTACAGAACTGATGATAGATTGCATCTAGGGCATACACCAATTCCCAACAATCTCCCACTTGCACTAGAGCCAATCTGGCATCTGTCTAATGCCAATAGATCTAGTGTGAGCCTCGTGCTTGCGCTGCACAAGAGGCTTCGTAAGTGGATCTGCGAGATTCTCATCTGTTGGTATTCTGCATATCTTCACATCTCCTCTGTCAATAATCTCGCGAATGAGATGGAAGCGTCTGAGTATATGTTTGGATCGCTGGTGAGACCTGGGTTCCTTAGCTTGCGCAATGGCTCCATTGTTGTCACAATAGAGATCCACTGGGTCTGCGATGCTAGGAACCACAACAAGTTCTGTCACGAACTTCTTGATCCAAACGGCCTCTTTGCAGCGTTAGAGGCAGCAATATACTCGGCCTCTGTGGTAGAATCGGCTACTGTCTCCTGTTTGGAACTCTTCCAACTCACAGCACCTCCATTCAGGCAGAACACATACCCTGACTGCGATCTACTGTCGTCCTTATCGGTCTGGAAACTAGCATCGGTGTAACCTCTTACAACGAGCTCTTCTTCGCCTCCATATACCAAAAACATCTCCTTAGTCCTTCGTAAGTACTTAAGGATGTTCTTTACTGCAATCCAGTGTCTTTCACCTGGATCTGATTGGTATCGACTCGTCATACTCAAAGCATACGAGACATCTGATCGAGTGCATAACATAGCATACATGATGGATCCATAGCTGACGCATATGGAATCCTATTCATGCGGTCCCTCTCCTCTCGAGTAGAAGGACACTGAGCCTTCGAAAGGCTTATGCCATGTAACATAGGCAGTGACCCTTTCTTAGAATCCTGCATGCTAAATCGCCGAAGCACTTTATCTATGTATGCACTCTGACTTAAGCCAAGCAGTCTCCTGGATCTATCTCTATAGATCCGATACCTAGCACGTAGGTAGCTTCGCCTAAGTCCTTCATAGAGAAACCCTTCCCAACCAAGTCTTCACAGACTGTAAGGAAGGAATGTCATTCCCGATCAGAAGTATGTCATCTACATATAACACCAGGAAGATTACTATGCTCCCACTAACCTTCTTGTAAACACAGGGTTCATCTTCATTCTTGATGAAGCCAAACTCTTTGATTGCATCATCAAAACGAAGATTCCAGCTCCTAGAAGCTTGCTTCAGCCCATAAATAGACCGTTGTAGCTTACAAACTTTTCTGGCACTATGTGGATCGACAAAACCCTCAGGTTGCGTCATATACACATCCTCGAGGAGATTCCCGTTCAGGAAAGCAGTTTTGACATCCATTTGCCAGATCTCATAATCATAATAAGCTGCAATTGCAAGCAAGATCCTGATGGATTTAAGCATAGCTACCGGGAAAAAGTTTCGTCATAGTCACACCATGAACTTGTCTGAAACCTTTTGCCACAAGTCGGCCCTTAAAGGTAATCACATTACCGTCCATGTCAGTCTTCTTCTTGAAGACCCACTTACAACCCAATGGTTTTGCCCTTCAGGTGGATCAACCAAAGTCCATACTTGGTTAGTGTACATGGACTCCATCTCAGATCTCATGGCCTCCAGCCATTTCTCAGAGTCTGGGCCTATTACGGCTTCCGCATAGGTTGTAGGCTCATCATTATCTATGAGCAATACGTCATTGTCTTGAGTCACGAGAAATCCATATCTCTCGGGCTCATGACGTATCCTACTAGACCTACGAGGCTCCTGTGTCACCTGTGTAGAAGATTGTGCCACAACAACTTGTGATACTTGTTCTGCAACACCGCCCGTCGATTGGTCAATGTCATTTTGTGGTAGAACTTCCCCAAGTTCTAATTTCCTCCCACTAGTTCCTTTGGAGAGAAACTCTTTCTCAAGGAATACCGCAGTTCGAGCGACAAAACACTTTGCCCTCGATGGGATTATAGAAATAGTATCCTCGAGTTTCCTTAGGACCCCACAAAGTAACATTTGTCCGATTTAGGGCCAAGCTTATCCGAAGATATCTCTTCACATAAGCTTCGCAACCCCATATCTTTAGAAAAGACATCTTGGGACGCTTCCCATACCACATCTCATATGGTGTCCTTTCAACTGATTTCGACGGAGCATTGTTTAATATGAGAGCAGCTGTCTGTAGAGCATATCCCCAGAAGGAGTCAGGTAAGTTTGCATGACTCATCAAAGATCGAACCATATCTAATAAAGTTCGATTCCTCCTCTCAGCTACACCATTCCATTGTGGTGTTCCAGGTGGAGTCAGTTGAGATAAAATCCCACACTGTTTAAGATAGTCAGCGAACTCATAGCTCAAATATTCCTCCTCGATCTGATCGAAGAACTTTAATGCTCTTACCAACTGATTCTCCACTTCATTCTTAAATTCTTTGAACTTTCAAAGGATTCAGATTTGTGTTTCATAAAACACATATCCAAATCTACTGAAATGAAATCATCAGTAAATGTAATAAAGTAGAGATACCCACCTCTAGCAAGCTTGTTCACTGGTCCACACATACATCGGTATGTATGAGAGCCAAAAGATCACTAGCTCGCTCACCTTTTCCGGTAAAAGGGGCCTTAGTCATTTTCCCCATTAAGCAAGGTTCGCATGTCTCGATCGATTCTAAATCAAACGAGTCCAGTAATCCATCCTTATGGAGTCTAGAGATGCGATTCTCGCTAATAATGGCCTAAACGACAATGCCAGAGGTAAGTCGGGTTCGAATCATTAGATTTGAACCGTTTGGTTTCCACATTATAAATAGGCGTATCTAGATCAAGAACATACAGACCATTACTTAAATGTGCACTGCCATAATATACATCATTCATGTACATAGAACAACACTTGTTCTTTATAGTGAAACAAAATCCCTTCTTGTCCAAACAAGAAACAGATATTATGTTTCTACTAATAGCAGGTACATAATAACAGTCGTTAAGATCTAATACAAGCCCAGTAGGTAAAACTAGGTGATAAGTCCCTACAATTAATGTAGCAACTCTTGCTCCATTTCCAACTCGTAGGTCCACCTCGCCCTTTGTCAACGATCTACTGTCCTTTAGGTCCTGCATATTTCCACAAATATGAGCACCACATCCGGTATCTAATACCCAAGATGTAGAAGTAGTAGATACATTAATCTCTATAACATGGATACCTGAAGTGGAAGTCTCACTTCCCTTCTTCTTCTTCAACTCTTCCAGGTATATCTTACAATTCCGCTTCCAATGTCCAGTGTTGCCACAATGGAAGCAGTAATCATTCTTCGCCACCTTGGCTTTAGGCTTCAAACGCACCCAAGTCAAAATTGGATGCACCTTTAGCCTTCTTGCCTTTACTCTTGCTCTTGCCCTTTCTTTTGTCCCTTGGACCTTAGAACGGACATCCCCTTGCTGATATCATGCTTCGCTGTTTCTCAACATGCTAAGCAGTTCAGGCAATGGTTTATTGTAGTCATTCATATTATAGCTCATAATGAACTGACTATAACTGCTGGGCAGCGACTGTAGGACTAAATCTGTGGCCAAACTCTTGACCAAGAGGAAATCCCAGTCTTCCCAGAGTCTCACAACGTACCCAATCATCTTGAGTACATGAAGACCCCCCGGCTTAACCTCAGTCAACCTTGCTTGAAAAAGTGCTTTAGAGATCTCGAATCTCTCATGTCGGCCTGCTCTTGATAGAGCCTGCCTGAGAGTCACGATCATATCGTACGCCTTCATGTTCTCGTGTTGCTTCTGAAGCTCCGAGTCTATGGTGACTAACATGAGACATCCGACGTTTACGGCATCATCATGATGCTTACTATAAGCATCTTTCTCCAGCTTGGGGGCATCGTCAGGCGGTGGCGCAAGAAGAGGTTGCTCTAAGACATATAGCTTCTTTCTTGGGTGAGAACAATTCTCAAGTTTCGATACCAACCAAGGAAATTATTCCCTGACAGTTTGTCCTTATCAAGGATGGATCGCAAACAGAAAGTACTAGAAGTGCTCCCTGCCATGGTAACTACCATAGAAATATACAAAATAAGTATATGACACAACTATTTAATGAGGACTTTATAAATATTGCTCCCACTATTATATCAAATCAATGACCCTCAACATTGATTCAGAGAATATCATTCTCATAGTAGCTCAAGATCCATATCTCACCAAGCTCTGAGTCAGCGAGGGCTGATTCACCCAGAACTGGCTATTTAGGTAGGGAACTCACTTTCCCAATTGCATCACATGCAACTCTTGATTAGTTGAGTGAATAACTCCTTATTCAAATCTATCTTATAGATCGATGCCCAACTACATGCCTCTGAACTCCTAATCCTATTAGGCTTGCTCAGTTAAGTCCGACCCACTGGTAAACACAACGTCTTACTAGGATAGATAAGGGCATCCTGCGAAGGCAAGGTCTACACACTCATCGATCTTGGTCTTGACGAGCGTTACACGGTGGAAGGATATGGACTTAATATTTTGAGGGATTTGATTAACATTTAATCGATCTCACTATACACTATTATGTAACTATTACATATAGTCCACACGTATAACTATTATACTAACACTAGGACATAGTCCATGTCTAACAGTCATGCACCGCAAATATCAAACATAATCATACCAGTACCAAGCATAAAATCATATTTTATGCTATTATCTACTCAGATTCTAACTAGCTAGGCTCTGATACCAATTGCTATTCCACGGGCGCAACGGAAGCGAAAAGAAAGAACAGAAATTCAAAATTTCCTACCCGTGAAACTAATTCCAGACCTACTAGAAGAATAAGAGTAAATAAAAACGTACCTGGAATATTTAAAGTTGTCGACCGAGCGTCCCACGTGTGACGCCTCTACTGGAATCCACAACACGTACTCTGAGTCGAGTTTTCGAGATCGGCGGTGCTACGCGACACTCGAAATCGAAACACATGCGACGACAACAATTTCAAAGTGAATAATGGACCAACAAATTTCAGAGTATATAAATCTAACATAACAAATCACATAATCATTACATAATATATAGCATATATATATATCAGTATATATATATATTAGATATATATATATATTATTCATATATATACATACATATAATATAATCATGCTTACTGCCCTTTTTATAAGCAATATGGGGGGGGAAGATGAAACCCAACCGATGTGGGATTTAGGGAATTAAGGTTCCCTTATGACTGACATGTGTCCCATACCAGTCACCATATTAATCCACATAACCATATATGTGTCACACCATATTAATAGTATGGCTAATCCATAATTAAGTCCTTTAAATCTAATTAATCGATTTAATTAATCGATCAATTTGGTCCATTTAATCAACATATAATCATCTAATTATATAGACATATTTATCTCATTAAATATCCAATTAATTAGTCACCATAAACTCTAATCTCTATTAGATGATTTTATTGTTTCAAAATATCTCGTAATTTAGTCGTATGTGTGACCCTGTAGGTTCCCAATTACGTTGACAGTAATATCAAAATCTCTATTTCAATATTACAAACAGTGAGTGGCATCTAGCAATGCATCACTGTTACTCAAGTAATCGGAAAGTCAATTTCTCGACGAACCTTGTGACCTCCGTTACCGTGTAATATAATCCCTTTGTCCTCTATATCTCTATTGAGCCCAAGGCATGGTCGATGACATCCTTGTATGGCTCAATATCTCTTTTTCTTGGTTTACCGGGTAAGTCTATCAGAAAAAATGAGCTCGATATCATTATATCGACTCATTTGGGTATGCATACACTTTTAGACTTAACCACCAAGTGGCCGTGAGATATCGCTCCCGTTCGTTTAGGAGGGACAAATCCTATCTTGATCACTCACATTCCTCTCCATGCTCTGTGGTATACCCAATAACTGTCTTTATAACCATCCTGTTACAGTGGCGTTTGACAGTATCAAAGTATATGACATTACATGTAGGAATCTATGGTGACCTCAAGTCAAAGGACCATTACACTATAGTCACTTTGAGATATGCTAATGACAGTCACGTAACAACCCATGTAGCAATCTCATGGCGGATCAGTCCTATACACATTACTCTTAATGTATACATGTGGTGTGATTTGATATCTCCATATCCATGACCTATGAGATTTGATCATCAATCAACACTTACACTAATCTAACTGTATTATCGTTGTCCTAATTAACGATAATACTTTGACTATGGACATTTAGGAATAATGTTCAATAATTATAGGATCTCACAATCAAGTCACACTTGATGCCTATTGAACCTACTATTCCAAGGACATTATTGTGTAAATCATATTTAGCGCAATCTACACAATAACAGATATGCCTCGTAATATAATGAAATACATGTCATATTACAGAACTGATGATAGATTGCATCTAGGGCATACACCAATTCCCAACAATTCTTGAGCCATGCTTCCCAGTTAAAGAATTGCGTAAGGGAAAAATTCAATGTCCGTGCGTAAAGTGCTAGAAGAAAGGGCATTATTTACCACTCGTTGAGGTTCAAGAACATTTGTATCGGGACGATTTTAGGCCTAACTATTGGATTTGGATTAATCATGGGGAAGTTGATCCTTATGCGGCTTCTAGTTCTTATGAGAATCCATAAAATAGGGACACAGACATGGTCTATGATGCGGTGATGCAGGATTATGGGCATGAAATGCATGTAGGATCTTCGATGTCTGTTGTTGAGGAGCCAAATGCGGAGTCCCAAAAGTTTTACGAACTTTTGGAGCATTATAATGAGCCAGTATGGTGGGGTTCGGACCAGTACTATGCATTGAGTATCGCCAATAAATTATTGAGCGTCAAAAGTGATTACAATTGCCCCCAAGGTGCAATCAATGAGCTTCTAGCCATTATACCTGGTCTCATTTTTTCGCTGCTTTTGCAAGTACTCATAAAAATGTTCAATTTATTATTCATTGTATTATGCACTAATCAAAACGTTTGAATGTTCTACTAATGCAGATGAGTAAGAAACGTAAGATGACAAAAACTACAAAGCGGCACGATAGTGCTGCACATCTCCCTGATGGTGACATGGCCGGTCGGACATACATATTTTCAAGGATGAGCATTTCCTCACTGCATCAAGCATCCTCGATGACACACAGTCCATCACCTAATGCTCATGTTTATGAATCTCCAATGGGCTCACATAGTCAACCACAAGTAAATAAAACTTCATTGTCTACGTATATAAATATTTTTTATAAATAGATTATTTGTAAACTGAAAAATTTACTTACACGTACCCCCTTTTAACCTTGATGAACATGCACAAGAGGGACCTAATAATCCTCATGTGCCTCCTCTTCAGCCCAGTGGTTTTCCATTTGATATTATTGAAGACGGTATGGTCATTTATCCTACCAAGCCTTGTATGATCAATGGGTGTCATTTTCTCATATCGGACGACCGGGATGGGTATGTCTTATGTTTGCCTTGTTGAAAGATTAAAAGTGCACAACCATGAGAATTATCTTTCTTAATTTGAATAACACACACACACACACACACACATATATATATATATATATATATTGCATATTCATTGATTTCATTCAGGGCATCAAGATGGTTATGGCCATTTTGAGGAGCTACATCGACCGCTTCTATAAATCGGGGCCACTTGATAGTGAAATTCCATAGGGATGTCCCAGAAGCGGAGAAAGAGTTCTTATATGGAGAGTGGAATGTATGCTTGTTTCGAATAATATACCGTACTTGTTTTGTTGTTAAATTGATAACTAATTGATTGTTCATATGCAAAAATTAGTTTACTTCAACCCGCGATGTGAGGGATATATGAAGAAGGCTTTCATGCATAGGTGCGGCACTCGATTCTGTGGTTTGTTTGGCTACTATCGGCAGAATAAGGCGACAATAAACTTTCTTGGAGAAGCTCATTTGGCAGAGCTACAGGAGGTATGGAAGGTGGAATCATTCACTCGAGAAGAAAACATAAACAGGGCTGATCGTAACTCTAATGCTGGAGCTTCTGGCCACTGCGGTGGAAGTGTATCCTTTGGTACACATGCTTATCGAGAAACGACTCTCCCAAAATACTCAATTTCGTTATTTTCTTTTGTTATTATACAAATAATCATGATAAGTATCCATCCATGAATCCTTTGCAGATGAAGACCGCAGGTTCAGTACCTTCGTTGCCCGCCATGTTTGAAAAATACCATAAGAAAAGTTCGACTAAAGAGTGGGTTAGTCCATTTGCGAAGGAAACAAATGTAAGGTAATATATGAAAAAAAATGATTCATTACATCCATTGATGAAAAAAACGTGACCTTGTATTGATCCTTTTTGTAGAAAAACGTGACTCAGACCACCACTCAGGAAACAAATGAAATGTTGAAAAATTCATATAGAGCGGAGTTATGGAGAAAGGTCATTGGGAAGAACAAGAAGGGGCACACCTATAGGCTCATTGACCTCCCTCCTTGCTCGAATTGCCACGAAGCAGGCCCCTCTGGGACGGCATCGAATGCACACCCCGCAACTCATGAACATTCCATGATGATGAAATTGGTAGTCAAACTTACCAAGAAGGTTGAGAGGGTGATAGCACCGATAAAAAAATTCCATAAGGAGAGCAAGAAAAATCAATCCAAGAAAAATGATATTTCTCAGTCCAAGAAGGGGAGACGTCAAAACAAGGATGAGGATGAGAATAAGGATGAGACTCATGAGGAATCTGACAAGGAATTCTCGACCGATGATTAGTTTCTGATATATCTTTAGATTTATGTTTTCTCGACTTTATATATTGCCTATCTTTTGAACTTCTGCATGTTGAATTGCCGTTGAAACTGCGTGTGTTGTGATTTTGGATATTTTGAATGAATATTATCTGAAAAATGTGTAAACATGTTGAAGTGTTAAATGGGATATCGATAATTTAAGGGGAAACTTTGCCGGATTTTTTTTCATCCCCTTACGACATATAATTGAATATGTCGTACTACTTTAGTTGTGATAATAAAAAATAATTGGTGTCGATCATTTAATATAATGTGTTAGCTGGAAGGTTAAGGTGTTGGTCGGAGATGGTAGCTGGGGTGGAAGGGCAGGTCGGGTGTTCGAATCCTGCCCGTTGCAAGAAAAATGGCAGAATAAAGTAATAAAATGGGGGCCAGTTTTTTATTTTTTATTTTATATTTTTTCGCTGTTTCCAACGGGTAGGTCGTCGGAAACTCCGTCAGAAATATGGAAATATCGTTGGAAATTTTCCGACGAGGTTTTCGTCACCTTGGCCCGTCGGAAGAGCCGTCAGATTTTTGACGAAAAATCCAACGGAATTCTGTTGGAAACTTCCGGCGACTTTCCTTTGGATTGTTCGTTGGAAATCCGACAGACTTTCCAACGGATGAGGCGTTGGAAAGCTTTTCGACGGGTGTCTTCCCATCGGAAAGCTTATAAACGCCATGTTTTCTGACGAGCTGTTTTCCGTCGAAAATCTGCCAGAAAAGTAGTTCTTCGACGGATTGTCTTGTCGTAATTGGCGCTAATTCTAGCAGTGTAGCATTTGTTGTACTCAAGTAAATTTTACTTACATATAGATTATTATTCAACTAACGCCACTAATTGAAAATCCATATTTTTATCGTTCTTTTCTTTTCTTTCAACTTCAGAAAAATTAACTACATAGCTATCCTTCATATAAACAAACGGAGTAAAGAACGACTGCCATGAAGTTTACAGGGGTTCGGTGCTCATACCTAATTCGATAAAGAAGTTTGGCCCTATTATAGGTTTTCTCCATGAGATGATTAATTCTTTGCTTAATTATTTTGATTAATTTCAATGTACTCGTTCACCCAAAAAAATTTCAATGTGTGTGCACCCTGTGATATGAGACCGATTTCAAAATGCACGCTGTGATTTAATTTGTCTCAAAATATTTCCTAGAAATAATCACTGTCTCGATATGCTTCAAACATGCCTCTAACACCATAAATGTTAGGAGGGGTAAAGGTTCATGTGCGGTTCACATGACCCCTTATCAAGTACAATATAAGCAAAAGATTGAAAGGTAGCTTTCGTAAGGGTTAGCATTTTTTTTTTTTTACACAGAAAAAAGATAGCTTCGTAAGAGTTTGCATTTTTTTTCCTATTTTTTATTCATAGATTCCTAATTATTTTAGTGTTATCTGTACCCATTGAGCTCAAAATCACCTCTCAAACATAAAGCCGAGTGTATTATTGGCATCCTCTCATTTTTTAAATCATCAAAGGAAGACTGAAAATATGGACAATAAGCAAAAGTAAAAGGAGTTGAGACATCCAAGTTTTGAGGTTCTCTTAAGGAAGCTATAATACTTTTGTCATCACATCTATGAGTTTGAAACAGAGCATGCCAAGAGAGTAGGAACAACAAAAGACATCATCACCCCTTCTCGTTCGTATTTTCAGCATATTTGACTCTGTCAATGATCAACACCATGCTCGTAATGATCCCCTCATTTTGATTATTTTGTTGGCAAGCCAAGTGACAGATGAATTGGAATCACACTGATGGTCAGTGTCCCATTAGTCTCAAACTTTTACCAGTAAAAGTTGCACGAAAACTGTCCAAGGAATCAAATATGATATATGGCCATTTAGTCCTTATGCTTCTGAAATTCCATAATGTTCTACTCTCTCCCCTATATGTTTGTAACTGTTGGCATGTGTGCAACTAGAAGTGGAAATGAGTGACTTCCCTTGATGTGGATATGTAAGGATTGATTACCTGTCTGTCGCTGCCTACGATGATCTGATTCCACATCATCTCGTTTTCCTTGAAGGCCGACCGAGACTATCCCTTTGATAGTTCCGATTTCACTTACACTGCCAGCAGTATAAAGCTTCCGTCCATGTCATCTTTTTTCGGATGACTGGGTCTTCCCAAAAAAAGATCTGTTTGGACAATGTTGCTGCTGTACTGCATTGAATCGTTGATTTCCTGGCTCAAAATTTCTTGGTAGTAAATGTAGATTTCACCTATGAGACTACGAGTTGCTCTTTGCATTATTCTCTTCTGCATATACTTGCTTACCCGATGCTTTTGACACTATAATTGTAAAATGTTTCCCAGGAAGTCATACTTGTGGCAGGACTTAAACTCAAGAATCTGACGGCTGGGATATATTCCATCCACTGCTTGCCCCTGAGGTTGCTCGATAAATCTTGCTGCTACCTTGAATTACCATTTACCTTACCGCCACACTTTATATTATAACATTGTAGTAAGCATATATCTTCTCATAAAACCGATTCATTTAGCTTTTTATAGGATTCCTTTGCAGCTTTTCCCCAAACCGTGCATTATCGAATTGTTGCAAGGAGCATAGGATGCAGGGACATTTCCAAAGCCCGAGATTTAACTCTAGCCTGCTACGTTCATATCTTTGTAGATAATGCTTTCAGATAATTTTGCAGACAGTGAGCTATTTATGATAGTTTCTTGCCATATCGAGTATCATTAGAAACATAGTAGACTTTCTTCTCTTTTTCCCCTGCCTAGAGCTTCTCTTCATAAATTTTGAAGCCTTGCCCGGGATTGCATTCTGCAGTGTATCAACATTAAACTGCAAAATACATCCCCTTATTTTTAGACCTCTAGGCTGAAATCGTGAAACTAAGGTCTTGCAAACATGTCCATAACGGGTCTACCCGATAGAAATCTCAGGTGAATGCAGTGTTGGACACATCTTAGTCTACGAGAATAAGTTCTTTCCATTTGATTAGGTATATAAGCATTAACTTTCCCGGTCAAGGCTGCGATGGCGTAATAGCATATGTTAATACTCATGATGAAGTGGTTATCAAAATAGTAAAATAAAACTTGTGAAGCGATCATGAATTCGACTTTGTCGAGCCCTATAGCAACCACAGTCCATATTCATTCACCAAAAGAAGTCAATATTAGCTTATGCATTAAATCATTGTCAAGTGTCAACCTACTACGACACAAATTTCTTCGGCTCCATTAAATATTTAACCTTTGAACTGAGCATATATCTGTAGTAGTCTCACTTGGCTCCACATCACAGCAACAATGAAAGCTCTGCTCTTCCTTGTCTGCCTACTCTTCCCCTTCATCACTGCCTCCTCCGTCGCCTACCCCTCTGTCCCAGACTGCTCCTCCTCCTTCTCCGATGGTGGTGAGGACCTCCAGCCTCTCCGTCGAGAAACTTATGGAAGTGGCTGGATCTTCGACATAAGCCACCGGATCACCTCTGAGATGCCAGCCTGGGGATCCACGGATGGGCTGGGGCCGTACCTCAGGCTCCGCACAAGCATGAAGAATGGATCACTTGCAAACTCCTCAGAGATGAAGCTGCCGGCCCACACCAGGACCCACTTGGACGCCCCGGGCCATGTTTTCGATCACTACTTTGATGCTGGGTTCTATGTAGACTCACTTGACATGAAAGTCCTTAATGGCCCTGCCCTGTTAGTCGATGTTCCAAGGGATAAGAACATAACTGGTACTTACTTAATTCTCAGTTGACTTGTTGGTTTGTGATTTCGTTGCTGTTGAGCAACCGCTTTTCCTAATAGCTTTTGGTACTTAAAATTTCAGTTTTCAGTTCTGTGCGGTTTCAGGAAATATGAAACTGAAACCAAACATTTTAAAAAAATAAATCTTTGAAACCAAACCAAACCAGATTGTTCTACAGATACACCAAACTGAATCGATTTACTCGGTTCAGATTTTCCGTTTGAACAAATTTGGACAGCACTAGATAGAGCTGGCTGCATGGCTTGGCAGTCAGTTGCTCTACGGAGTCCTCGACTTGACATAATTCTCCTGGTCATAAACCATGAAGCATAGTCGAGTTGAGGGCTGGCATCCGATTTGATTTTGTCATAAACAGCTAGAGAGAGTACAATTGCTCGAAAATGGGAAAGAGTACTGAAACTATGGTCGTAAATGACCCGGAAAGTCTCACATGTGAGACTTCATCTAATGCCCTACTCATTTGCTATGGCCCTCGAGCTCCGGTGATACTTTCTAAGATGAATTAAATGCTGAACTGGGGAGATGACCAGTTGAACAGAGCTTGCATTTGTGATCATGTTGTTTTATATCCTATTTATCAGCTTTCCATGTAACAGTATACCCAAGAATGTCCGTACCAAAGTTCTGTTTATTTATCAGGCGGCTCATGTACACGAAGGAGTTTGATACGAGCTATGCCGGTTTTACGAAGGATGGAGCACAGCGGTTGGTAGACAACAAGGACATCAAACTGGTCGGTAAGTTGCATCACATCTCTTCGTATGCACTCTCCTTAACAAGTCTTGTCCACTCATAACCCAATATTTATATTCCATGGATAGAGTTACGTTTTAAACAATATGATTCTTCAATAAGAAGCTTCCATAGGTTATTCACTTCACTCCCTGGTACTATTTTGCGTTGCCATGAACATTTCCGGGATATACTGTATTCAAGCTAACACGTCCATTGATATGGAAAACCAAACGCAGGAGTTGATTACTTGGCTGTAGCTGCCTATGACGATGCGATTCCATCTCACCTCGTTTTCCTTGAGGGGAGGGTAAGACATTTCCATTGATAACTAACTTCATTACACTGTGTTGCGGCGCCTCCAGATGAATCTCTTTGAGATGTTCCCCAGGAAATTATTCTGGCAGAAGGCCTCAAACTTGATGACTTGCCAGCCGGGATATATTCCGTCCATTGCTTGCCCCTGAGGCTGGTCAGGGCAGAGGGATCACCAATGAGATGCATACTAATCAATTGATTGATCAATCTCCGTTAAAGTTCTGGAACAAATACATGGTGGTGATTGAACTTCTGCCGCTCCTCTTAGTGACCGAACTAAAACTCTCTCTGCTCTTTCTTTTCTCAGAATGTCAGATCGCTTGCTGTTAAACTCTTTCCATGATGAAGTGTGCTAAGGGCTTTCTTTTCTTTTTGGTGCCTTCCTACCTTTCAATGTACTCTTTGATTAGCAGACCCTAACCCTTGATTCCGACCGTTCGATTGAGTGGAGGTGGACTGAAGTATGAAAAGGAACTTACGTACTCAAAATATAATAACTAATAGGCAACTAAAGTACATATACGATCTCTCGCAAACGATTAATGTGTTGTGAATTCGTAAAATGAAATAGAATTTGAATACGAACCAAGACGCAACCAGACAGATACAGAGAACTGGCCTCTCCTGTTCAATTTTTGGCAGTCAATATAGTTCGATCTAGACAACAATAAAAACCAACCCAACCAGCTGCTGTAATAAGAACCGACTTAACCCAAAAAAGGGACCACATCCACGAACATAGGTACTTCAACAACTCTGCTTAAAGCAGCTCGATTTCTATTTCTTTTTCCCCCAGTTCGACTTTACAACAGAGCGAACATGGCAATTACAGCAGCAGCCAGTTCACTCCACAACGCACAGGAGTAGCCAACGTGCACAACACATAGAAGTTGGGACGTTGCTGGTAACATTAACGGCAGCACTGAATATCGAAATTCATCATCATTGTCACCACATGCTGGACATTGGGCATGAGCTTCATATTGATTCAGCACTAGAGAAAACAACACCGAGCACTTTAATAGGCTTCTTGAAAAGGGCATTAGCTCATGGGAGATAAAAGTAACTGATTTGAGCAAGAACCCCGTGTTTAGACAAAAAAATTGCAGTAAACCCGATCATCTCCATAAAATACTCGATGGTAACTAGATCTCCACTTTTGGCAGTTTCAACATAAAATTGCAGTAAACAAGGATGTCCCCGGTTGAAGAAAATGAACACTACACCACCACATTTGAAAAGAAGAGAAGTAATGGAGCAAGCAACAAAAGCAAATACAGAAATAACAGAACACAACTGATTGTGCAGAGCAAACAGATTAAAGCAATCAGGAATTTACAATTGCAAACACGTTAATCATTTTGATTCTAAATTTACAGAACCCAGTTCGAGATCTTATCGAACATATCCTAGCAATATATTAGTATGCCACTACAAAGTCAGACTTCAAGCAGTTGTTAGGCTATTGTGATAAAACCTATCAGTACAAGTTATAATAACAAAAGGCTTCTCGACTTTCTATCTAAAGCAAGCATTCGCAAAAACCAATCATTAGTTACCTATCAGGTGAATCAAATATTTGGCCCAAAATTCTCAACTAAGTCCATCTGCTTGGGCTGGTACCTAATCTGATGAAACAGGTCCCTGAGCTTTGGGTGCGAAGTCATCTCCTCCAGGATCTTATCGTAAAAAACAACACCCAATTTCTTCTCATTCTTATCTCCATTGGATGTGGTAGCAGTGAATACAAGCTCAGACAGCCGATCCTTGTGGGCTTGCTTCTGGTACTTCTCCCACTCAGAGGTCCCTTTCATAATGAGGTGGTATGTGTAGACCACTCGCTTCTGTCCAAGCCTGTAGGCCCGACTAATTGCTTGCTTTTCCTTAGAAGGGTTCCATACCACATCGAGAAGGATGATACGAGAAGCCCCTACCAGGTTTATCCCCTCTGCACAAGCCCTGATGGAGGCCAGGAGGACCCTCGCTTCACTATCAGGATCATTAAAGAGGTTGATAATCGGTTGCCTCTGGTTCATGCTGAGTTTCCCAGTCATCATGAGAACCTCCCTCCCCTTCGTCCATTTAAAAACTGAGCTCAGCTGGAGGGCAATTGAGTCCAGCGGGTCGATGTACTGGCTGAAGACAAGGACTTTCTCACCCATCGTGAGGCAGAGCCGAAGGAACTCCACAAGGAACCTTGTTTTGACTCCTTCACTCGGGTTGAGCTTGTGTCTTTCAAGTTTCTCCTCCTCTCTAGAGATTACTGACCTCTCCTCAGCTTTTAAGCTCAAGACAAGAGATGGATGGACAGAGATTAAAGCTTGCTTGTGTTCGAAGTCAAACACGTTGTCCTTCCTCTTCCTCTTCGCAGTCTCAGTGTCATCAGCACCCTGAATGCTCCTCAGTACATCCAACTGCAGCTCGCTCGGGTTCAGGACCACCACAGTATCCCTGAGTCCAGGGAGATTCTTTTGCAATATATCCCCCTTGTGAAGGTGAACAAATGGGGCCATAATTGCCTTGATCTCGTTAATCCCTTCATCAGGGTTGCCATCGATATAGGTGCTGGTCCCCCTCTTACAGAACCTCTTCAGGTGTGGGGGGATCGACTCAGCAATCTTTGGCCTGACAACATAGAGAGTATTGTGGAGCTCATCAAAGTTGTTTTGGAATGGGGTCCCCGACAAACTAACTCGCTTCTTCGTTTTAAGCCTCATTATCTGATTCCACACATCACTTTCTCGGTTCCGAGGAGTATGACCTTCATCAAGAATTACCAGACCTGGTAGTTCGAGTAGGATCTTCCTCATCTGCTCTATCCGCGCACTTTCCTTTGTGAGTTTGGCAAACATTTCATAGCTCACCACAAGGATGCTCTTGCTCTTACTCCATGAATACAGCTTTACCATTCGAATTGAGTCGATGTTCCGAGAGAGCCTGTGGGAGTCAAGCATCTTGACAGCCTCTATGTCCTCTTTCCCTGAGAGCTTCCCGTTGAGGTTATGAAATGGAACTCCAACTCCCCATTTCTTTTTCTCGTCCTCCCATGTGAGAAGCAAACTCGAGGGAGCAATGATGACAGGATGGGAGTCAGGGAAGAGCTCTAGATATGCCTGCAGGAAGACGAGGGTCAGGCGAGTTTTCCCCGTCCCAGGAGCATGGGAAATTATGCAGCCACCAACATCTTTATGCTTCTGTAAAGAGCGGTTTCTCAGCTCATCGAGAATAATGGACCCTGCAAGATTCCTCCACATAAACTCGAACCCTTCTTTTTGATGGGGGTACAATTGATTTCTCGTTCCGGGAATGAGATCCCACACAGTTCCACTGCCAGTTGGACCGAAGTAATCAGCAGAACAGTCCTTGGGGGCCTGGAACTGAAGGCTATCTAAGGTTGCAGCATCCTTATCCCGGTAGTAGCCCCTGTGTTGCGTTTCTGAGGGGAAGTTGTCCTGAAAATTGAATCAACAGGAGCAAGAAAAAGCCTGTAAAATTCTGAGGCATTTTAAAACAGAAAGCAGGCTCTACACTAAGGATTACAAAGAACTTACAAATGGGGCGTAGTAGCCGTCTATCTCAACCGCGATGTGGGAGCAGTAGCGGCACCTCTGCCCAATTTGCTCATCAAGGATGAGGACATGCTTCCCTTGGCGGCAGAGGGCAGTTTGAGATGTCTCGAGCTCTGTATCATCTGCATCTGTATCCTCATTCTGCAGGGCATTAGGAAAATTCAGTTTTCCATGTTCTAACAGATGCATCAAAGAGAATGTACTGAAATTCGAAACCCAAACAACTATGATGATTTGATTTCCATTACTTCAACAAATCCCATCAGAAAAATTAGTTCTGTCTCCAGAATTACAGGACAGTCCATTTTTGCTTGTACATGTGCATTCAGCTCAATCTCCTCCAATCCCATTAATGCAAATTACGATTAGAGCTCACGCCATGTCGAATTAGCTAACACAAATCATCCCGAAAAAGACAAGTCAGTTAATTCATACACTCACCCGGGGAGAGTACGAACCGATCTGATCTGCCTTGAGACCAAGGTTCATCATTTTCCATAAGTCTTCCATCTCCTTCACGTACTCTGATTCCTCCACACGTTTCTCATCATCAAACCACGGGAACTTCACAGGAAGCAGCTCCCTCACCTGCTGCTCATCTTGGGACCCGTCTCCAATTTTGCCATCCTTCTTCCATATTGATTCGGCAAGAATTTCAAGAAAGTCGGACTCTCTCGAGATCCTCTTCCGAGCTGGAGCCCTTCTCCCCTCTACCACAGTTTTCTGCTTCTTTGGAGGTCCCTTGCTGCTGCTGAGAGCGCCCGAGTCCCTCGCTTCCCCATTCTTCTTCCAAGGATGATCCGAACATCCTGAATCTCTTTCACTTTTTCTCTTACCTTCTCCCTTCTTCATCGTAGGTGCCTTCTTAGTCGGGGGACTGAGTGCAATCTCTTTCTCCCTCAATTTCCAATGGCTGCTTGGAAATGGAGTGTGTCCCGGTCCTGTGGCCCCTCTCGTGCTCATTCTCGGGCCCGCCTTTGACCGAGTGCGGCTAGCAACTGCACCGGGCACCTCTACTCTAGCAAACACATCAGGGACGTCATCCATGTCATCGCCATCACTCAATCCTAAGCTAATCATCTCCACATCATTCACCTCTACCTTTGGGCTAGAATGAGAACCATAATACTGCAGCCCACCTTTGCGAGAACTACCAGCAGTCTCCTTCTGTTGAGCTCTAGGCCTTCCTCGTTTCCTCTCTTTACCGGCCTTTTCGCACTGCCGAACAATTTCATCACGACTCTCTGTTCCCCCATTCTCCTCCTCCTCCTTCTCCTCACCCTCCGAACTCAGGCCGAAGCACTCATCATTACTGTCCTCAGCATCAATCTCATCAGAGGTCTTATTCTCCTTAAAACCAGAATCAGTTTCAGGAAGCCTCTCCTCGCCCCCTTTGGGAGGGCCCTCCTCATCATCGGAGGAGCTTGGCCCAAGACTGATCACACTATAGTCGTCCTCTTCACCCCCCCTCCTCCTATTTTGCATCTCCCTGTCACGCCCGGCCCCAGCACGAAGATCAGTACTTCCATCACTGCCAAACCCCACGTCTAAGCCATCGACATAATCACTATCTGTATCACCCAGGGAAATGACCTCGTAGTCCCTGTCCTTACTCCGGTTTCGGCGCTTTCCTCTGCTGCCGGGACGGGCTACTCCGGCGGGGTGTCGTGATTTCTTCGCCGCAGAGGAAGAAGCTTTCGTTGCCTTCGTTTCTGAAGGAAAGGTACCTCCTTTCTTCCTCTCCAAGCCTCTTGAGGAAGATGCCGTCGACATTTTTCCTTTCTGGAGCCGGGTTCTCCAGGCCACCGGGCAAGTGAACTCCATGGCAGATTTCTCCGAGAAACGGCGGCCCGAAGGGACCAAGAAACGAACGACTAGAAGAACAAGAAGAAGAAGCCCTTTCTTTCTGAACGGCGAAAGGGAAGATGAGAAGATCAGAGCACACGGAGTAGATAGAGAGAGTGAGAGAAAGGGATGACGGATCGGAGAAAAACAGGACCGAGGGGAGAGGGGAGAGAGAGAGATAGACAAGACATACAGAGAGCAGAAGGGGAGAAGCGAAGATGACGTACGGACAAGGGAGCTATATTTGCATGGGGGAGCAGTCTTCGGGCGCCAAAAATCAATTGTGATTTAGCCCATAAAAATTAGTCTCGGCCAATATGTCGTATGAGAATGATAAATTACGTGCTCGATCATTTCTTTTTTAAGATAATGATGATATCATATATCACAAGAACATTTTCAACCGATCCGACCGGGGAACAATCAGCATAATGCATCTCGAGATACTAACAAGTTATTAGAGTGACCGAAGAGGCAGTCATCACTACCATATTATCAGAGTACTGGCACAGTATATTATAACGTGAGGACTTGCGTCAATAGGTTGCTGTCAATTTAGTCATGAATCGTTCGAACTCCGCTTTTCCTACATGGAGGTGTCATTGATCTATAAATCTTCTTAATTCAACCTAGAGGAGAAGTCCTTAAATTTATTGCCCTTTAGTTGATGTTAAGAAATCATCAATGCCAGCCTGTATTATTGAGCGTAACATCTCATCGCAGAATTAATTGAAGCATATCAGGTCAGGTGAGGGGTACGGATGGAATGTTTTATTAGTAATCCACATGCGACTCTTGAGTTTTTGAAGCATTTTTATGTTTGATTTCACAAACAAATCGACCGGCCTTGATTCCTTCTTAGCTTATTCCCGCTTGTTATGATATTTTTGATTTTACAGCGTACGCTCACGACCTGTTTTGACGAGGAATTTTGAGCAAAAAGGGTGGACGCCATTTAAATGACAACATTTGTGATCCAATAATAAAAGGTATACTAACCTAAAATTCATGAATTATATTCATTTTTTTCCACTTTATTGACGAACTTTACTTTTTAACACGAACTTTGATTTTCTTATCACGTTTTTCATTAATCTAATTTGTTGATGTAGGGACAAACGGCGCTGAGATGGCAAACTGTATCATGCCATATCAACAAAAATACTATAAAATAATAAAAAAGAAAAAAAATGCAAAGGCCTTTGATCGAAGAAGGGGGAGGGGCACTCCTGGCCACCTGCCCCTAGATGGAGATCTTCAATGGAGTCAGACCTCGTCGGCGAACTCCGTCCGAGGGCAAGTGGCCAGTGGGACCGTCTCCACCCCTTGATTTTGGACCTGACTTCGAAGAACCCAATTGTTGGATTCTCCAAAATAAGAGGGTGGGGCAACCTAGCCGCCCAACTCCATCCACCTCCATCTTGGGGTGGGTCGACGAGAGGCACCCCCAACCCAACCCCAGGTTTCCGATGAAAGACTGTTGGTAACCTTTACTATACTTTCTTTATTTTTTGATTGTTTTATATTATTTGTGCTGATGTGGTGTAACACCATTTGCTACTTAAGTATCGCGTGTCGTTATATCATCAAATTGGATGGATGACAAACAGAGGAAGAAAAATAAACTCCGAGATTTTATATGTCGAAAAATAAAGTTGATGACAAAAGTGAAAAAGGAGCAAAGTTAATGATTGTTTGTGTGGAAGCAGGTGGGTGGGAGCAAACCCGGCAATGGTTGGATGAAATTAAACATGGATGGTGCTGCAAAGGGTAATCCAGGAGTGGCCGGGGCTGGCGGATTTGTGCGTTACCAGCTTGGTCGGTCGTTAGGAGGTTTCGCCTGCAATATCGAGATTGTGACATCTGTATCAGCTGAAGTGTGGGCGGTGAAAACGGGCCTAAATATCCATTCGATTTTGGATTTGAAACTCCTTGGAGTTACTGGAGCGTTTTTGGCGTGATTACCCGTTCCATAAGCCGTCATGAGTTCACGAAGCCTCAGGAATTAGTCGGGCGAAACCCAGATACCACGGGTTAGCGAAAAAAAAATAATAATAATCTTGACTAGTGCTTTTGAGCTTCCTTTTAGGGCTTTGCCGGGACGATATTGGTTAGTGGCAGTTGAGCACATTTTCCCGAAAGTAAAAAAAGTATGCAGATTGACTGGTGAATCACGCGATTACTCTTCTCTTAGGGGTTCATGGACTTACTGAATGCATGCATGGGCTCGATCGTGTTATGTTTGGGGTTTTTATATGTGTCTAATGTCTCGTCTTTGTACTAGTTAGTTTTATTTAAGGGTCAATAGTCTAAAAAAGTATGACATTTGCACTTTCTTCTAATTCTAGTACGACATTTCATTTTCAAACATAGTACAATGTTAAATTTTTCGTCAATTTTAAATTACAATATCACATGTCGTTACGTTATTAGATGAGTGAATCCCACTTATTTTTATTTATTTTTAAAAAAATTAATTATTTTTTTAAAAAGAGGTCAGCTAACGGGTTAAGGACCGAAGGAGGAAGGGTCCGACGATGGTGGCTGCAATCGAGGCCACCACCGCCAGAATCAAAGGAGCCCAGTCCCTCCTCCTTCGGATCTTAGCCGACCCCTCCCTTTAAAAAAAATTAGAAATTTTTTATTAAATAAAAATAAGGGTGACTCACTCATTCAATAGCGTGACGACACGTGGCACTACCATTAAAATTAATGGAAAATTTAACATCATACTAGGTTTGAGACTAAAATGAAAGGTCGTATTTTTCTGGGTAATTTTTGAAAGGTCGTTCTAGAATTAAAAAAAAATATAAATGTCGTGCTTTTTGATGTTATTAACCCTTTTTTTAATGTATTTAGGCCTCGTATTTTCACAAAAAAAATTCCTTGTACATTGAATAAATAAATAATTTAAAATTTCTTTCCTTTTTTTTCCCTCTTTCCTCCCATTATAATATTTGAATTCAAAAAACTAGTTCTCTCACTACGCAAACATTTTAGTTATGATATGTCACACTGAATTATACTCTCATTTTTTAATGCTATAATTAATTTGTACAAAAAAAAAAATGTTCTTGTCATTTAACTTGTAGTGCCGGGAAACTTTTACCCCTAAACTATTATTTGACAAATTTCTTTCTTCAATTATCATGTAGGGTAAAATGTATCCCTCACGATAAGGAAGGTTCAAAATTGCTCGGCCACCTCCCCCAACCCTTGTTGGCCGCCATGACCACAGCGATGTAATCAGGGACTACGAGGTAGCCGATGACCTTCCCCAGCCGGAGGTGGTCAACACTGCCTATTACAAATTTTTAAAAAAAGTGAAAAGTAGAGAAAATATTATGTGTAATAGGTATACTACGTATATGACATTGTGTCACGAGACACAAATTTTTTTATTTTTATCAATAATAATTTTAGGTGATATTTCTATAAGTTAATACGTATTAGCGACTTTTGAAATTATCTGGTGATCTGTTCATTACATCATGCATTTAAGACTTTCTTAGAAAGAAGAAAAACGATGACATCATATAGCATATGAGGTCATAGCCACGTCTATGATCCAAATATTGCATTCGTTTTGTCAGAGATCTCAAGCCTTCTTGATCAGGAGGCATTGCTTTCTCCTCTGGAATTGTGGTCTCCTGCCCCTGCCGCTGCCGCCGACGACCTCAGCTCCTCCACTTTCGACCAATTTAAAACACAACCGTGGATCACTCCTCTGCTGCCGCCTCCAACGTCAGCTCCTCTTCGATCCATCTATAACACGACTGTGGGATCAACTCCGTTATGCCTTACCAACCAAGAAATTCAATGATAAGGATGAAGTCACCGATAAGTTTTTGACTTTGCAATGAGAGACACATAGCGGGTAGGTCCCCCACACTGATCGACACCAGCTACGACTATGTCCAGCGCGCATCTTCTAGTCTGGGGAGAGATGCGTCTCTCAAGTTGGGTCCCTTTATCAAGAGATCCAGTCAGCTATTGCTATGTGGGGCTCGTAGAGAGATCCAATTAGTTACTGCCACATGGCGACAACGAGCACCACGCGGCTTTTCCCTTCAACTTTACTTCTTCTTTTTTTTTTTTTTAAATTCGGCCATTGAGAGCATGCAATGTGGGATCCATAGCCAGAAGCTGTGGATCCCGCTACTTTTTTTTTAATATATAAATATATATGTAGCTTCGATTAAAAGATTTAAAAATAGAGATGGTGATTGTGATATTAAGTCTTTATTTTTATTAAATATGTCTCTAAATGATGTGATGATTATATAACAGTGATGGGCCCACTTCAATGACTCGAATTAGAGATCGTGAATGAATATAATCAAATCAATGCCACTGCACCTCAAAATAGGGAAGTACGTAATAATAATATAACTAAAATTACATTATGAGTGGTTAATGCTGCGTTTGGTTTCAAAATAGAATTTTAAAATCAGATTTTGACTTTAAAAAAGAGTGGTATAAATAGGGCCCACCTTTTAACTTTATATGAGTTATTTTGTTTTGTTGTGAAAAAAAGTGATATAAATGAGGTCCACTCTTTAACTTTGTATGAGTTATTTTGTTTTGTTGTGAGTAGAATTAGGTTAAAGTTGTGATTTTAAAATCACATTTGCAAACCAAACTGAGCATAAAAGTTTTACATTTAGGAGCTACCAAAAAAAAAGTTTTATAGTTATGTATAAATAGAAGATTATAATAGTATTATATTTTCTAGATAACAATAATTAATACAATTTTTAGATTATATGAACAAATTATGAAAAATTATAATTAAATGAAAATAGAATGAAGTAAGCTTCTTTTTTTTTTGTGGGAATGAAGAAAGCTTTCGCATTATTAGTATAAGAACTTTTAGTGATGTAACACTTTGGTATATAAACAAAAAATTATAGCAATTCTGTGTTTAACTTTTTGTTTTTGTAACAATGAGGTACAAACAGTCATATGCTGACACCGTTAAGTTTTTTTTTTTTTTATAACGTAAATCCTACATAGCTATCAACTTGTTAAGATTTGATGACAGGGCTTAGGTGTAATTGTCGATCTCCATTTGGCATTTAAAAAAATCATTTTTTAAGAAAATTTTAAACTTAATTTTTTTATCAAAATTTTGTAAATAATTAAAATTTGTACTAGTTGTGCATTTCACTCTGATTTATATTATGCATGAAGGAGTTTGTTCTTCTATAAAGTCCTTCAAAAACATAATAGAAAATTAAGGTGGTATTTGATTTCACAATTAAAATGTTACACCACTCCACTCCATTCTATCCTCAATTCAACAACGTAATCATAACATTTTTAATATTTTTCTTCCGTTTAATAATAAATTTCCACATATATATTTTCCAATTATTATTATAACTAAATTTTTAATAAACCGCCATATGCTTTTACATCGACGTATATATACATTTTTTTAATCTTTTTCTCTTATTTTATAATAAATTCTCAAATTTATATTTTTCTAAAAATTATTACAATCAATTTTTAATAATAAATTCCATAATCTACTATTACCTGTTTTGTCCGAACACGAATAGAATGGATTAGAACTGAAATCCTATTTCTAATTGAGTTTTAAAGGACATATATCATTCTCTTTTATTAATTTTATGGTATATATGCAGAATTTGAACTCAAGATTATCAAGATTATCATCTCTGAGTGTTTTGGCAATAATATGCTTATAGAATCACCTGATATTTCTAAAATGTCTTAGTAAATGACAAATATAAATATGTAACAACATAATAATTTCATAAATTCAACTGACTTTTTAATTTTTGATATATTAGTTAGTATTTATTGTCTTGATCAATTTAAAGCAAAATATCAAGCGTCGTACTATATTAAAATATCCACATATGACAGGACATTGCTTTGTAAGGAAACAAAGTTAAATTTAACTTAAGTTAACTTCACTTTACTTTTTTCTTAATTCAATCACACAATCATTACTTTTTTTTATTATCTTTTTCTTCAATTTAATAATAAATTCTTTCATATACTTATTTTTATATATTATTATAATTAATTTTTAAATATTAAAATTTCTCAATTATTCGTTACTTTTACCTCATTTCAACGACACAGTCATAATTTCTTATCATCTTCTTCAATTTTAATAATAAATTTTTGGATTAATCACCTAAAAAGAAATGGCATTTACATTTTTTCCTAAATATAGTACGACGTTTAGAAAATAGCATAGAGAGACACGACCTTTGCATTTTTCTGAATATAGCACGACCTTTGAAGAGTAGTATAGAAAAACAAGACCTTTGAACTTTTTTCTATAAATAACACGACTTTTAAAAAATAACATAGAAATGCATAACCTTTAGGCTTAGTTGCGATTCTAGCATGTTAAAAAAGAAGACCGCACCTGAAGGTCGTGCCTTTCTGTGCTATTTTTAAAGGTAATGCTATATTTAGGAAAAATGTAAAGGTCGCACATTTCTTTACTACTCTCTAAAGGTTGTACTATATTTAGAAAAAATCTAAAGGTTGTGTCTTTTTATATTATTTTTTAAAGATCGTACTATATTTAGGAAAAAGTGCAAAAGCCGTGCTTTTTTTGGTGATTAATCCTAAATTTTCTCAACTACTTTTATATTCATCCCTTAAAATAAAATTAAATAAAATTAAATAAAATTCTACTCTGTTACAAAGCGTAACGTGACTGATAGAGAAATATACAGAACTATCAAAAATTTGATGGATTAAATTGAGTTTTAAAATCTTGAATGTTTTGGAGTACAACTTTTCCCCTACGTCTCGGTTTATTTTCAAAAAGTTATTCCAACTAATTTACTTTTTATATGCAAGTCCTGAATTTTTCTTTTCTCTTTCTAGTTTTGCCTTTTCTTCTTTTTTTTTCATACAAATTGTTCTTCTTTAAACTCATACTAGGCAAACAACCCGTGTTTCGCTGCGGGACAAATACACATTTGTACAAAATTTATGATGCCATGATTTTGAATGTATCCTTACACGTGTAGCGACATTGGTAACTGGTAAGGTCACCTAAATGTGTACTTGCATACAAACTTATTTGAATTCATGGGCTTATTTCCGAGAGGAAGGAACTCCTTCTTATCAAAACATAGATATTTATTCAAGTATTACTTGATTTTGTATATGATGTTATGCAATTTTTATCTATTTATGCATTATTATTATTACAATTTTATCACTATACTTATTTATTAAAATATAAGTCACAAATACACAATATGCATCAAATATACTATTTATGTATATGTGTTATTATTATTTTTATTATTATATTGTGTTGCTTTTATTTTGCGCCTATTATATGTATTGAATTATATTTTATATAATATGGAAAAATCTAGATAAAAATTGGGGAAAATTTTTTTTTTTAGGAATAACTGGTCCGATTGTAACGATCATGTCATTTGACCCATGATTAAATCGAGTTACCTGCTACTTTGTCGGGCTAGTTCAAAAACACTGGAACAAGAGGGAAATAAAAAAAATGTGGAAACAAATTAAAACAAAAAAGAAACACCCAAGATTGGGAGAATGTTTCCCACTCGTAACCTAAAATTTGAAAATAAAAAAAAACTTGCATATATTCTAGTTCTATTTCAAATATTTTCCCTATGAAATTTCTTTTGATTCTTCTAGACAAATTTGAGGAATGAATTTTTTTTAGGAAATAATCGATCCGAGGACCAGATCATTTGTCCCGATGTCTTAACCGAATCACTTACTACTTTATTTAAGTCGAATTTAAAATACAAACAAATGGGTTAGAAAATGTAAAAATTAAAAATGGAAATTTTAAAAAATTAAAGCAGTCGCTAGCACATTGATCGGATCATAACAACTTGATCTTATGTCCAGACAGATTGATCGAATTATCTACTAACTTGTCCAAACCGTACTTAAAAATACTGATGAAGGGGGAAAAATATAAAGTAAAAGAATAAAAATTTAAAAATTGAAAAAAAAGCAGTCGTGAGTGAGGAAAAGCGTCCCACTCGCCAGCTTGTCCTAGAATGGGTGCTGAAATCACATATTGGTTAATTGTATTACTTTTCATGTCTTAGAAACATATGGTCCTATATTTGGCTCAGTCACGGATTATTGTAGGCATTATCTACTTCTCCAAAAAGGGTCTTTATTTAATCATTTTGGGGCTAGCTAGATTGCTATATATTACACCTGTCCGTGTTGCATTTTTTTTTTTATAATTTCTTTTGCCGAGCTACTCTTCTTCTTCTTCTTCTGTTTTTTTATTTTACTTTGAGAATTTTGCCGAACTACTTTTATTACTTACTTGGATCTATAACTTATATAAATTATTATCGCATTAACTGTGTACGTGATTGCGGTACTATATAATTGACAGAAAATCTTCTATATCACCCGGGGCATTGCATGAGGTTTCTACGCGGTACATATAATAGTTTGTCTATATATAGACTCAGTGAAACAACTAAACTCAAATACAGATCATCATTATGTCAAAATAATATCTAAATCGGATATATTGAAGTAAACCAATGATCTTAGTATACATATTTCTATTTTACCTTTCAGTATAATATATGCGACCTGTACGATCTTAGTTTTAAATATTTTATTTTCTAATATTGTCTCTAATAATGTTTCTTCCTACCATGCGGGTTCTTGTGGACCCGTTTGGGTACATGCACGCGTCGAATGACTTATTATTGACTTATCATGGTCAAAATTGGTGCAAAATGAACAATTTGGTCACGAGATACTTTGGTTAAGTTCTTATTCTCCGATCCGGCATCGACCTGCTAAAAAAATATCATATCAATTCTCCTTCTACTTTTTTCTAAAACAATTTCGAGAAAGAAAAGCTTTGAAGAAAAATTTAAGGAAGGACAGAGCTATAGTTTCAAATTAAGGTGAATATAGGACAATGCCCCACAGTTGGAGATTTTATTTTTTTTCCCTCGTAATTAGGAAAACCTAGATAAAAGACCCGCGCATATGCACATCTTTAAGTTATTAACATAATAAAATAATCGATAATCTATATTTAAAATGACAATTAGTATTATAATATTTTTTAACTCCAAATCACAAAGTAGAAGTCGAGTCAATTCTTCTGATTGGCTAGAGAGTTTATTCTTTTGTTCTCGTAGGGTTTGAGAACATGTGTGTTTGTTAGAATGTATATATTTTATTCTTGATACTGGAGAGCCTGGAGATGATTGAGGTTTTTTTTTTCTTTATAGATCACAAATAAAACTTTTTACAACTGACTCTGGAAGTACTATCTTAAAGACAGTTAATTTAACAAATATAACATTGTCAATACCTTTTATAATATAAAGTACTGACACCCAGTCACAACCTATAGTATGAAATTCTTTTCATAATTATGAAGAACATCTCCACTATGTCAAAGTAGAATTCTAGTACTATTGTTTTTGCTTCTGATGTAAAGCAAACACCGTAATCGATTTAATCAACTTTAAAAATTGTAAGATTTGTTTTAACGCACATGTTCAATATCTCTTCGATGACTTCCTTCGATGAGAATCACCCACCATAGTCTCTTTTCTATTAAAAATAATAATTACATTTAACTTATTATAAATGTAAATATATAACCCCTTAATAAGTGTAGGTCCTTGCAAATTCTGTGGCAGCATGATGTCGTGCCACATGCTACGTCCTTATTGGTGGCGAAATGAAAGGTCATGCAACGAAAACCTCGCTTTGTCCTACGTGGCGCATCCAAGCTTATTGTCTTAGTTTTTATAATTGTGCAGATTTAAGATCTTCTCTTATATATATTAAAATTAAATGGAATGCAATAAATGTAGTTGAATATAGCTAAATTTCTTAATAATTGTAATTAAAAGAAAATTCAAATAAAATAAAGAAACAACATAATCTATACATATAGTAAAATTAACTTGCAAGCAATAAATGCACTTCAATTAATTAAATGAGAATTATTAAAAAAGTAAATCATATTTTCATATTATGAACATGATATAATTCGAAAATAATAAAATACTAATAAGAGAATACACAATCTTTTTTTATGGGGTAAGAAGAATACGCAAAACACAATCTTTTAAATCAAAATCCATTCATATAATAAAATTAATAGCAAGCAATAAATGCACTTCAATGAATGCAAAATTATAAAAAAGTAAATAATATTTTCAAAATTATAAACAAAATCTAATTTGAAAATTAATAAAATACTAATAAGAGAATAGACAATCTTTTAATCATGGTAAGCAATAATAAACAATAAGAATTATAAAATCTTACAATATACCAAGGAAGCATATAATGTTAAAAAATGAAATCTATGAAAAAATGTAATGGGCACTTTTCTTTTTATTAGAATGATACCTTTTGTTTTGTACACAAGTTTGATAATCATGTTAGACAGAGTGAATTAATAATGTATATATTAATATTATAATTTTAAAATTATAAATGGTCAAATATAATACTAAATATATAGATAACATTTTTAAAATGTTCAAATATAGTACTAAATATATAGATAAAACACACCCGCCCAATGGACGAACGATTAGTTGTAAAATTATTATTAGATCGCTAAACTTACTCTAATTTTATTGTTTAAATTATTTTCAATTAATAATTAAAAAATATTATTATTCTTAATAAATATATTGATTGTTTTAAATGTGAATACAATTATAATAACTGATATATGAAAATGAACCTGTGCAAAGTAATGGATAGAGCACTAGTATTGTTATGTAATTTAAACTACTCACACGAGAGTTTCTTGTTCAATCAATAAGAGCTTCCCATTTGACCAATGAGGATGACTCGTTCGTGAACCCTCAACTTTTTGTGAAGTGTCCCGTCGAGTCTCTGCATTAATATATACTTTGACTTTTTAAATTTTTATTTTCAAATTTTCATAAACATCTTCTTTTTCCCTTCTTGGGAAAGCAATTCTTTGTGATAAATTCTTCCTCTTTCGATATGTATGTTGATTGTAATTATGATTTTATTATTACGCAAATCAACTTTTAATTAAGCATTATTGATTTTTTTATTTTCCAATATTTTTCTATATCATATATCATTATTTTTCAGGGAAGAAATTTTTATATTAGATTGTTCCGCTTTACTGCTATGTATATATTTTAATGATAATTTCATTTATTATGCACCTCTGATTTGAAATGAATAATTTTTTTTTGGTTTTTTGCTAAAGCCACAGACAAACTATTTGAACATTTTGAAATTTAATTTATAAGATATTTATTAATTTTCCCATAAAAATAATTATTAAAATTTTAAAAATGTGGTGCCCCGTGCAACATGTGGGTTTCCATGACTAGTTATATATAGTAAAATCAATTTAAGTGCAATAAATTTAATTAAATAAAGCTAAATTCACGTTAATAATTATAATTAAAAGAAGATTAAAACCAAGAAAGGACAATTAAGCTATTCAATAAGATAAAATAAATGAGACCTGGTTCACAATATTAATGACGGTTACAATTAATTTTTTTTACAAATGAACATTTCAAATTTTGATTGGGAAAAAATATTTAAAAGAAAACTTCACCAAGAAAAATGATGGGAAGATATACTTAAAAAAAAATCGGGTGTATAGAATTAGTTGCATCTGAATTGAAAATGTTATGAAATGACAAGGAGTTACAATGAATAAAATATTGAAAGTAGAAACCAATCTCATTATACAAAATAGAGGACTTTAAAAGACTCAAAATTGGTGAAAATTTTATAATTTCTTAATGCAATATGTGTTTTTAATTTCTTTGAAGATATTGTTGATCATAATTATGCATGGAAATATACATTTTTAATTATTACTCTTTTATTTGGTCATATTTATTGAAATATTTTAATAACAATGAACCAGTGAAAGATTTCAACTTATTATAAGCAATAAGATGTTAGGTAATATTCCTAACAAATCCATGCAAGGCGCGGAATATTGAACCTAGTTTAATTTATTATGCGAGGTTTAGAGGTTCCTCTGTTTATAGGGTAAAACCTTTGGCTCATTAATGTAGCTGCCAAAATTTATGGTTGTGTATATATTGGTCCCCATCCCCAATTGCCAATACATTCCCTCCACTAATGTTCCGCTGCATAGCCATAGCATCGCATCAACGTGACTAGAACCGTACATTATATAAATCATTAACCAGAAGTTTGGTTCAACACGTATTTCAGATTTCATTCGAACTGATCATCGGGCCATCGAAGCGGTAACATTGTTCATGGAGATCTCCAAGACCTCTAGCCTGAACCTCACAATCCTCGCCCTCCTCTTGATGACCGGGCTTCTTTATATCTTCCTCAACTCTAATTCATCTCCAATCTCACTTTTCCCTACGAGAATTGCATCCTCGTCCTGCTCCGAACACAGAATACCAGTATGCTTTCCATTTTACATAGTATTTTTCTGTCAATGATTCGTCATAAAAATATGTACATTGTGAATGCAACATGAACGTGGTTATTATCTTAACATTATTTCAGGCAGAGTCTGCGTCCCATGAAGCCCCGCCGCCAGATGACCTCGACCTTGCACTGAGAAGGGCCTCCATAGCAAACCGGACCGTGATCATAGCCATAATGAATAAAGCTTATGCGGATCCTGCAAACTCGGTGGACTCAGACCAGACCATGCTGGACCTGTTCTTGGAGAGCTTCTGGCTCGGGGAGGGCACGAGGAAGCTGCTCGACCATGTCCTGATTGTGGCAATGGACCGGACGGCCTACATGATGTGCAGCTTCCGCAGGCTCAACTGCTACAGGTTAGTGACGGAGGGTGTCGATTTCGCGGGGGAGAAGCTCTACATGTCAGAGGATTTCATCAAGATGATGTGGAGCAGGACCATCTTCTTAACTGACGTTCTGAGACGGGGTTACAGCTTCATTTTCACGGTACATATATATATTCATTAAATTTTTCTTGATTATACAGAAAATCGTAATAATATATTGATGAATCGTTGGCACTGTATCAGACCTAGATATTGACATGTTAAATTTTCGAATACGAGGTGATACATAACGTAAAATGTTCATCATAAAAATAATAATTGATTAAGATGGATCATATTATGATATATTTAAGAATAAATCAGTAAATTGATGTATTTTTTAGTATGTGCATGGTATCTGGAAGCCTAAAAGTCTCCGATTAATCTAATTTGAGTTGGGTCGGACCACTAATGGGGTAAAGCACTCCAAGTATAGATTTTCTCCATTTACAAGACTCAAACATAAAACCTTAATTAAGAGGAATAAACGTCGAATCGAATAAACCAAGTTAATTGATGTATTTTAACCAAGCACCACTTCTTCATAATTTTCTTCTTACCCTTTCTCTTTTCTTCCTCTCTCTCTTTCGCGAGTGGGCGGGGGAGAGATCGAGCTTCAAGAAATAAGGAATGTTTGTTATCTCTAATTTTCGTTTTACCATATTTGTTACATCATTCAATAATAAAACTAAACTATTATGGTTCTCACTCAATAACGAGAGTTAAAAAAATTTCATCAATTTTGTATTTACCATAAAAGTTTATTTAATAACCAATATGGAGTCTAATTGAAACTAATAATCTAAATATAAAAGAAAAAAATTATGAACTCTTTACTAATAGTAAATGATCCGAAATTTTCAAAATCAATACTAATTGATATTTCATATAGTATAAAAGCTAACATTCTTCTCCACTAATCTTAATTTGAAATTTGAATATTTAGAATTTAAAAAGTACGATCGTAATTTAATAGGCTGTGTAATTGGCCTGCTAATTTATGTAGGCAGACTTTACTTGCAGTAGGCTTGATATTCATTAAAAGTATCTTGTAATCATAGACAAATCAATGCCTAAGCAAGAATTAGTATCCATCAGACTGGTCTAATTTTGCGTCGTTAAAAAATAAGGACATTTCTCATCCCATATAAAAAGAGACTACTTAAATTACTTATAAATTGAAATAGACTTTTTACTAACACAAGTGCGAATCTTGTGACTGAATAAATGATAATATTATCTCTTAGTAGGTAAAACTCACTGAACTTAGATTAATCGAACCTATTAAACTTTTGAAGGCCATGTGGTGCATACTCACTGAATTGGTCGATTCGATCGGTCGGACCGAGAACCAACACTATGACCGGTCTGTCAAAATAGTTATGATTGGAGAAGGAATTGAACCTTAGACCTCCAAGCTATTACAGTGAAGTCTTTCACTCACTAATCCACTGAGCTATCAAGTTTTTCTTGTGCATTTTTTACCACTCCTTTGTGATTTATCTTAGTGACCATCCTAAATGTCTATTCATAACCGCATTTTAATTATTTTTCTTAGTAATATTGTAATTATTGCGTATTTATCAAATTATAATTATTTTCATTGGTAATATTATTATTTATTTAATTTTTTTATCAAACGTGCGGTCTGACCCATCAAACCCCCAATTGAACCCATAAACCCATGAACCCATGCCTTAATCGGTTCGATATCCGGTCCAGTTCTGATAACACTTTTTGCATACTGCAAAAAAAAGAAAAAGTCTCGCATAGTTAAATTAAATTAAAAATTAAAAAAAATTAAAAGGGAAGGGTGGTTTCCACGGGTGGGGGAAACCCACCCTATGGGAAGGATGGACTTTTTTAATTGTTTTATATAAACTATTTTCCTAATAGTGTTTAGTTTTAAGAAAAATTTAGTGAAAAGCTAATGAAAAACATATAGGCAATAAAAAATGCAAAACTTGGCAGAAAATACACAACTGTTTATGGACACAACTTTCGACTTTTTCTCTATTTAAGAAAGATAGTAAATTACTGGTTTCTTTTTTCTATTTAACCTTTAATTTTATTACTTCCATTTTTTTATATAAAAACCTATACTTTGACTTCTAAAAAGGATCTAATAAGAAAACATAAAAAGCGGTTTACCATATAACTAGGAAGTAGTCCGCACTATGCCACGGATATCAAAGAACTCCTTTTATCAACAATTAATATTTTCATGCGATTGAAGTTAGAGAATGGATATTAGTAATCAATATAGCATGACTCATTTTAAAACTGATTCAACACTCTAATTTCGGATTTGTTTCAATGTTGTGAACATACATGAATGTGGGGGAAAAATAAATGAGAAGCTTAATTAAACTAGTGAACTTCCACGTGTGTTGCACGTGAAACTTTCTTTGATAAGATCAAAATCTATAATACTTGATCGACATAATATATGCTTGAAAAAGGATACACAAATTAATGGACCACAAGATATTCATGAGTTTAAAATCAAGAAAACTCTTTTAGAAAAAAAAATATATAAATTATAAGTAAATTAATAATATCTCTTTTGAATGAATTTATAACCATTTCTAGTAAGAAATACATTCTTGCTTTAATTTATAAATAAATAAAATATAAAATAGTTAATAATATATATGAGGGTTGATGACTCAAAAAAGTAAAAATTTGCCCCATTCATTATTTTTAGTATGAAATTTTTTAAGGGAAATTTACCTAGAATTACTCATGGTTTACCCGTTTTGTCAAATCTATCATATGTTTTTTTTGTTAAATCTATCCCATGGTTTACTTTTTACATCAAATTTATCCTGGCGTTATCTTTTCCGTCGATATCTAATGGCCGTGCTGATGTGGCACCCACATGGCAAGTGTGGCCCACTATCCCTCCACGTGCCACGTCAGCACGGCCGTTAGATGTTGATGGAAAAGATAACGTCGGAATAGATTTGATGCAAAAAGTAAACCATGGGATAGATCTGACAAAAAAAAGCATATGATAGATTTGACAAAACAGGTAAATCATGGGCCATTTGGGGTAAAAACCCCCATTTTTTTATTGCACGAAGAATTACAAATTATGAGTTTCGTATCACGTCTAGTATGCTATCATTTCTCCGTCAATTTTAATGGATTGTTCTAACATGGCACTAATATGGTAGACATGACACATGAAAATCTTCCAAGTGGACACCATAGGTATTTAAATACTAAATTAAAAATAAAAATTATTAAACATAACTATTAATAAAAATACTTAATTTAATTTAATAAAATAAAAAAATAATATTAATTTCGATGAAAACATATATGTATATATATTGATAATAGTATTTACATATGTGTAATATAAAAGGAGTATATACAAAATTAGCATACTAATTACAAATCACTATATCTAAGTATATGTACCAGTTTTTGTACAATTTTACGAAATTATCTCAATTATAAAATTGCTCAAATTTTCAAACTCATATCTCTTATGTTGCTCCTCCATCAATTCACATGTCATCTTCCACTCTACTTTTTACTTATTTCTCCTCAATTCCCATTCTATATTTACCTCAATCTAAGTTATTTTTCTTTTTCTTTCACTAAAAACATTATTTTTTCAATTTTCATCACAATGTTTTAAATTTTTTAATAATAGCACAACTATGTAGAATTACAAATGGTATATAATGATGAAAATACAAAGGGAAAGTTTTAAACTATGTTTTTTTCACACTGCATGTAGTGTTGGTACATAATCTAGTATATGAATGATAAAAATTTGATAAGCACAATTAAAATAATAGAATGATTTTTAAAAATAAAATTAATGCAATTAAACTTATAATTAATTTAAAGAAAATATTTTCAGTTGATATATTTTTCTAACTTGATCTTTAATTTCAATAGAATATCCTAAAGAAAAAACAGCGAAATGAATTTAAATTTTTAATAAAATTTTACAAAATAATTAATAGAAATATTATCTTCAAGAATAGTCTTGCAATGACACCCATAACTCGAAAATTAAGAAAAACCCGACCCAAATCGATCAAAAAATTCGGAAAATTAAAAATCTTAAGGGTGGGTTTAAGTTTTAAAGAAAGAAAATCCAAAGTTGATTGGACTCGATTTTATGTATATATAAATTTATATATTATAATTTATACTCAACAAGTAAAATTAATAAAAACAAACAATACACTTGAGATCCCACCTAAGGTACAAGAGTAAATTTAATTTGAGTTGTAAATTGATAAGTTGTATTGATAATCGATATTAGATTTATATTGGAAGCAAGTTACCTCTCATTTTTTACACACATACCCTTGAGGATTAAGAACAAAAATGTACCTAGAGCTCGTGAATGGAGGACATTGACATCATAAGAACTCTAAGCTTGTGCAACATTGTTAGTAGGTGGTGGTGATAGACACTATGGTAGCAATGGCTAGAACGGTAGCCAATGTTTGTGGCCAAAAGAAAAGAAGAGAACAAGAATATGGTAAGAAGAAGAAACTTGAGATAAAAGAAAACAAAATAAGATAAAAAAATAAATTAATGATATAATATATCTTTTCTTCGAAACTCTTTTTCTCTTTCTTTCTTTTTTATTCTCCCAAATGCGACTTTTGTATCCATAGAATCCCATAAAAAATTTGATTGGCACTTTGAAAACAAATTACCGACACCATAATGTCCTAAATAGTTTTTTGAATAAATTAATATAAATTTTGAAAAATTCATAGACAAATTGTTTGAATTTCTTCGGTATTTTTGAAAAGACATAATCACATGATATATGTCAGTAACTCATTGGAAAATATTAATCTATAAAATAATCTTTAATAATTCTTAATATAAATTTTGAAAATCCATACAAATGTAAATAAGAAAGGGGACAGATGAACTGTGAACGTTGAAAGGAAAAGTTATTTTATATTTGATACATTCGTCAGAGTAAATAATCATGAAAAAAAACATGCTAGGTAATTTTTATAGAAATCGAAAGGTCATGTGAAAAAATAGTTATAAGTTGATTTTTGAAACTTTAAAAAAAATAAAGGGATTATGGTAGAAGAAAGAGAATGCGCGAAAATTTTTCCAACGACTTTCAAAGTCAAAGAATAAGAATAATTAAAAGGAGAAGTAATTAAAAATCGAAAGAGAAAGTAGAAAGAGATACAAATGTAAATAGGAAATGGGGAGAGAGGAACCGCGAGCGTTTATTGAAGAAGTTATTTCATATTTGATACATTTGTCAGAGTGAATAATTATGAGAAAGCACATGCTAATTTTTATAGTGACAAAGTATGAAATAGTGCCTTGAAATCGAAAAGTCATGAGAAAGAATACGCCTAAGTTAGTTTTTTTATTAAAACGAATGAAAGGATATCAAGCTATTTAAAAAATGTAACGTTTAGAATCATTCGTATTATTTAAATAAAGGGCAAAATAATAATATTATTAATTTACCAAGGGCAAAAGAAAAAAAAAAGGTTGGAGAAACACTTTGAGAACGGTTGTACTTTAGAAGAGATGTACAAAGTTTAACTCGGCTAGAGCAATGTATGATATAATATGTGAGGCAATGAATATTAAGAATGTGCAATGAATTGAGAGTAAAAAATGTGTGAAAAAAATTATACTAACAGAGCACACCAAAAGTGTGTGAGTAAAATGTATGAAAAGAAAAGTAGAAATTCATGAAGATACAGATTATTTTTTGGAACAAAAATTGAGAAAACATGAATTTTTAGAAACAACAACGTGATTCATAGCGATGAGAGAAAAAATGTATGAACTTGTTAGGAAAATAGATGTTGAAAACAAACATATGATGCTCGAAATTTTAAAACTTTAAATCGTTATGAAATAATAATAAAATAAACGTAACTGTGATAAATGGCTAACTTGATTGAGAGAGATGCGAGACGATAAAACGTCCAAAATGAGCAATGAATAGAAAGATCATGTATATATATATATGTGTGTGTGTGTGTATACATATATATATATAGTAAAAATGCGCGTTCAAAAGTTATGAGCTTATAAGTTGGGAGGAAAAACGATGGTATAGGAGAATTTTTGGAATATTAAAATTGGAGAAACTTGTCATGCCTTTATACATAGTATAGATAATAATATAAGATAAGCATGATATCACAAAAATTTATATGAAATCTTAGAAATAATGATTAAATAGATTTACATGAAAGAGGGAGAAAAAGTGAGGAATATATATGAATAAAAAGTGCAAGATCAGAAGGAAAAAAAATGCAACAAATTAAAGGTTGTAGTAAGTTATAGAAACTAAAAGAAAATTGTAAAAAAGCAATCATTAGGAAAGTCCACTAAGCCATATGGCTCCCTAAGGTTAGGATGGATCGATATTAATGTATAGTTAGAAAAATAAAATATATATTTCAAGTAATAGGTGGTTAAAAATCTATTTAAATAGTTTTTATTTATTATTTATGCTTTTAATTATATAGCATTTTGTTTAAAAGGGTAAAACAGAGAGTTGGAAGAATTAAAATAAATCAAACTAAATACCTATATTGTTATATAAAATATCATACATAATTTACAAACAAAATTTAGTTCGACATTATTAGTAAATATATATATATATATATATATATGTATACTTGAGTTTATAAATAAATTTAATGAAATTGAGTCATGTTAGACTTCCTGAAAATGGAATTAACTCATTTTATCATATAATGTATAATAAATTTTTTAAGATTAATTAGTTGAGATCTTATAATTTTATTAGTTATGAGTCACAACAGTATTCTAAAAATATGTATGTATAGAGAGAGAATAATTTAATGATAATATTTTTTGCTTAGTAAAAAAGACAGAGAAAAGAATCGAGAGATCCATTAGAACTAGACATCATAATGGAGAAATATTCTAACACTCTAATAGTACCCATTTCGTCGCTATTTCTCTACGAATTTATAGAGATAAAAGTTGTGTGTGATTTATCAAAAAAAAAGTTGTGTGTGGTATTATTTTGAGAACAAATACGTATGAGTGTCAATTAATATATAAATAGTTAAGACGTGATTTTTTTTTTTGGAGGATGTATGAAATATCAAAAGAAGGGGTAAAAATGAAAAACAATCCAAATTTGTGGCTAGATTTTAAAAAAGAAGAAAAGAAAAGGTTAGAATGAAAAAGAAAGAAAAATGTGGGACACGTGTCCTTGTCTAAGTTAACACTGCTAAAACAACTGTTTAGTTTTATTAAAGATAACTTACCATAATAAAATTAGTATCCCAAAAATTAATTAAACAAAATGTGCATAGCATATGAGAATGCGTTCAGTGTAATATTATATTGGAGATTTTACGTCCAATATTTCATGATTTTTTCATTTTCTCAGATCTATCTCATGCTTTAAAATTTTATTAGAAAAGCCTATAGTTTACTTCTTGTTTTAAATCAATCACAGTGTCAAGTTTTCCGTCAATGAAATATAAGTGGGCTCCAAACATATCTTATAGTTTTAATTTTTTTATCAAATTTATTCCATTATTTTAACTTTCTTCTCAAATATATCACGGGCAAAGGGTCTCGGTGGCAAGGATAGGCCACTTACGTTTCACGCTAGCAACACCGTTAAAAATTGACGGACAAATAATGTTGGGATAAATCTGAAATAACATGAAACCATGGGTTTTTTTTTTTGCCATGAACTTTTTTGAGTAATTTTTAAATCATGTGATTAATTTGAAAAATGTGATCAAATCATGAAATATATGACGTTAAAACCCTATTATATTTGTTTGTTTGACAAATGTCGGTACTATGGAACCATGGAGTTGACACCATGATTTTTCCCCATAATTTATATTAGGATTTATTAGGAAAATTGTATATTTGACCAAATACCTTTTCTTATTTTTCTATTTTAGTTCATTTTCTTGTTTTTTTTCGATTTCACACGATATCTTTATTTGCTTTGATATTTTAGTCTTTTCCCTTTTCTTTGATCATTTCACCATGTACCATTTGCTGAATTTTCTGTTTTCATCATTTTATTTAATTTCCAATTTGAGAAATTCAAATTAATGGTTTCTAACAATTTCATCCTAGACTACTAGTTCTCTCTTTTTCTTTTTAATCGTGTACTCGGCGTTGTGCACTATGTTTGCCTTATTTATATTATTTAATTTGGCATCAAAACGCTAACATGACATTTAGTGGAGTAAAAAATTATTTCTAGAAAATTAATTTATTAATTCCTGATTCTTATTAATTAATTAGCAGCTGATACATTCACTAGATTTGATATATTCTGAAAATTAACAAATTTCTTTTTCCTCCTTTGAACAGGATACAGACGTTCTGTGGTTGAGGAATCCGTTTGGCCGATTAAGCAGTAATGAAACCGAAGATCTCCAGATCAGCACCGATTATTTCAACGGTGACCCTTGGTCGGAGGCAAACTCCATCAACACAGGCTTCTACTTCGTGCGATCAAACAACCTGACAGTCTCATTGTTCGAAAAATGGTACTCCATGAAGGACAACTCTACGGGAAAGAAGGAACAAGATGTCCTGTTGGACCTAATGCGATCGGTCACATTCAGAGCACTGGGACTTAAAGTTAGGTTTTTGGACACCCTTTACTTCAGCGGGTTCTGTTCCAATAGTAGAGATTTTGAGGCAGTCACCACCGTGCATGCCAACTGCTGCCGAACCATAGTCGCGAAGATATTAGACCTTACAGCAGCTCTTAGGGACTGGAAGCGCTACAAGTTTTCAAACCGGAATGGCACAGCTCCTTACGTGTGGTCGAAGCATGTCAATTGCTTGAAATCGTGGAGCCCATAAATAATATGGTTTATTAGGGCATAATATTTGAAATTTTTATATTTAATTTATAACGAAGAAAAGAATCTTATCAGAGTTATAAATAGAAAGAGTAGTTTCATTTGTTATTATCACATTAATCTGTATTTAATTACATATCTATCTATATAATCTAAATCTAAATACTATAAAAAAGTTGTCTCTTTTAAATTTAAATACTATAAAATTAGATTATTTCTGAGTAAGATGGGGAACTTTCCTCATTTCTCGTCACGTGATATGAGGAAACACCAATCAAAATGCATGAAACTGGGAACTTGGTGATAATCATTCGAATAGTTACCATAATTATTCTTCATTATAAAATTCTTACTGGTTCTTCCTCACCACGTCATTTGAGGTACGATCATCTAAAATTTTCTCCATTAGCTTATGTTAATACTTATATTTTAATTTACTAGTAATATAGCACATGTTGCACGTGCCAAGTAGCAATTTGCAACTCACATAAATACAGTAAGTCATTTTTTTAGGTAAATTTCGACTGATTATAAAATGACCAGCGACACTCTTCCTTTCAAAAATTAGTTCCACTTGGTGACTTTGTTATGGAATTGTCATGGTCTTGCTAACGATAATGCGGTGAATACCATTCGAGATCTGATAGCAACACACCGTCCTGATGTGCTGGTGCTCACGGAGACAAGACTAAACCTTAGCCGTGCACGGGTGTTTGCAGACAGATTCCCGTTTGATGGCTGGGAGGCTACTCCAACTATAGGACACAGAGGCTGAATCCTTCTTTTGTGGTGCTCGGATTTTGTCCTCGTTAACACTCTTGAATACACGGAACAAGAGATTCATGTCATTATGGGGGTAAGAAATTCTAACTTCAAGTGGCTTTTTTCTGCAATTTATGCAAGCCCTAGGCTAGAAGAAAGAAGAGTTTTATGGAATAATCTAGAGTCTGTTGCTTTACTGCATAATATGCCTTGGTGGGTTATAGGTGACTTTAATGAAGTTTTAAATGAATCTGAAAAATTGGGTGGTAATCCAATCTGCATGTCTAGAGCACTCAGGTTTGCCGAGGTCTTAGATAATTGTTCCTTTACGGATTTGGGTTTTTCTGGTCCCCGTTTTACCTGGACCAATCTTCGTCAATTTGGGGGCCTCATTCAAGAAAGGCTAGATCGAGTGGTAGCCAATTCTGCTTGGAGATTGTTATTCCCTAACGCTAAGGTCCATCATTTACCTCGAGTACACTCGGACCATTGCATAGTGCTGGTGAATTTTAATCCTCTTCCTCGGTTTAGATCTGATAGGCCCTTTAGGTTCGAGACTATGTGGCTGTCTCATCCCCCTTTCAAGGATCTAGTCAGAGAGGCTTGGGAGGAGGGGGATAATAATCTTTCCTCTTCTGTTAAATGTTTTGCTCTTAGGGCGTATCAATAGAACATTGATATTTTTGGAAACATTGTTTTTATAGAAAAAAGAGGATTCTAGCAAGGTTAGAAGGTATCCAAAAGAAACTTACTTTAAGACCTTATTCTTTTCTTGTTAATTTGGAAAAATCCCTTCGTCAGGATTTCAATTCTCTCCTTAGAAATGAGCATGATCTATGGCTTTTAAAATCTTGTTCAGAATGGATTTTGGAGGGTGAGCGTAATACAAAATTTTTTCATGTGTCTACTTTGGTCAATGGGCGTTGCAATAAGATTACTGCTTTGAAAAATTCTGTGGGGGAATGGATTTCAGATCCTGTCCAGCTTATGGGGTCTACTAATCAATTTTTTATTGACCTTTATACTTGTGGCTTTTCTGAATCTCATCTGAAATGTTCGTGTGACATGAATGCTTTAAAACCTACTCCTGAGGATCTTTTTCAAGCCCTGCTTGCTCCAGTGAATGAGACTGAAATTCGTGGGGCCCTAAATTGTTTAAAACCTTTAAAAGCCCCTGGCCCTGATGGGCTTCACCCCATCTTTTTCCAAAAACAATGGGATGTGATTGAGAATTCTCTTGTGGAATTTGTCCAAAGAGCTTTAAAGGATAGAACTCTCCCGGAAGGGGTCAATGATACTCTCATTTCTTTAATTCCTAAATGCCTTAATCTGGAGAGTATATCGCAATTTCGCCCTATTAGCCTTTGTAACACTAGCTACAAAGTCATTTCTAAGATTTTGGTTGGTCATATTCGTCCATTCCTTGATAGTTTCATATCGCCCTTCCAATCTAGTTTTATACCGGGGAGAAGGGCTAGTGACAATGTTGTTATTTTGAGAGAAGCCATTCATACCATGAAAAAGAAGAAAGGGAAAGAAGGGCTTATGATCTTAAAATTAGATTTGGAAAAGGCTTATGATAGACTCGAGTGGAGTTTTGTTAGGAATACTCTTGCATTTTTTAACTTCCCTGAGTCTATCATTCAGCTTATTATGCATTGTATTTCTTCATCCAAAGTGAATGTGCTTTTTAATGGGGGCCATTTAGCTTCCTTTCTCCCATCTCGGGGACTCCATCAAGGGGATCCTCTTTCTCCATATCTCTTTATCTTGTGCTTCGATTATTTTTCTCATTTGATTGACAAGGAAGTACAAAGTGGAAATTGGAAAGGGTTTCGTCTTTCAAGAGGTTCTCTAACCATTTCACACTTGTTTTTCGCGGATGATATCATTTTGTTCGGGAAGATGGATGATCATACTTGCTCTTCTATGGCTAACCTGCTTGATCTTTTCTGTTCCTTATCTGGACAAAAGGTAAATAGTGCGAAATCTCGGATATGTTTTTCTTGTAATGCTTTGCCTAATTCGAGGAATAGAGTCAGCAGTCTATTTGTGCTATCAGAGGCTTCTAGTCTAGGGATATATCTAGGCTTTCCCATGGATATGTTGCTAGTTTCACAGGATCTACGGAAGCGAAAAAGAAACAAAAATTCAAAATTTCCTACCCGTGAAACTAATTCCAAGACCTATTAGAAGAATAAGAGTAAATAAAAGCGTACCTGGAATATTTAAAATTGTCGACCGAGCGTCCCACGGGTGACGCCTCCACTAGTATCCACACCGACTTTGTCGACGAGTTTTCGAGATCGGCGGTGCTAGCGGCCACTACTCGAAAGAAACACCGATGCAATACCCGAAATTTTAAGACTAATGGACTTAATTTGAGTTGAACAATTCAACCCAAATTATATAAGCTTTATATGCATACACATATATTCACGCATACATATATGTATCAGAACATATATATATATATAAAGCATACACACACATTTGCATACACCTGTATATATATATATCTATATCATATATATAAGTAAGTATATATGTATGTTGTCCCCCCCTTTTATAAGCAACAGGGGGAGGAAGAAATCAAAACCCCACCGATGTGGGATAATGAGAATTAAGAGTTTGAAATTGCCATGTGTCATCACATGGATCGTGCATCAATTGTGTCCATTTAATCTAATAAATCGAGTCTAATTAATCGACAAATTTAATCTCATTAAATATCCGATTAATTGGTCGCACCATAAATCATCTAATCTCTATTAGACGATTTTGTTTGTTTCAAAATATCTCATCAATTTAGTCGTAGTGTATGACCCTGTAGGTTCCCAATTACGTTGATAGTAATATCGAAATCTCTATTTCAATATCACAAACAGTGAGCGGCATCTAGCAATGCATCGCTGTTACTCAAGTAATCGGAAAGTCAATTTCTCGACGAACCTTGTGACTTACGTTACCGTGTAATATAATCCATTGTCCTCTATATCTCTATTGAGCCCAAGGCATGGTCGATGACATCCTTGTATGGCTCAATATCTCTCTTTCTTGGTTTACCGGGTAAGTCTATTAGAACAAATGAGTTCGATATCATTATATCGACTCATTTGGGTATGCATACACTTTTAGACTTAACCACCAAGTGGCCGTGAGATATCGCTCCCGTTTCGTAGGAGGGACAAATCCTATCTTGGTCACTCACATTCTTTTCCATGTTTTATGGCATACCCAATAACTATCTTTATAACCAGCCTGTTACGGTGGCGTTTGACAGTATCAAAATATACGACATTACACGTAGGAATCCATGGTGACCTCAAGTCAAAGGACCATTACACTATAGTCACTTTGAGATATGCTAATGACAGTCACGTAACAACCCATGTAGCAATCTCATGGCAGATCAGTCCAATACACATTACTCTTAATATATACATGTGGTGTGATTTGATATCTCCATATCCATGACCTATGAGACTTGGTCATCAATCAACACCCACACTAGTTTAACCGTATTATCGTTGTCCTAATTAACGATAATACTTTGACTATGGACATTTAGGAATAATGTTCGATAATTATAGGATCTCACAATCAAGTCACACTTGATGCCTATTGAACATACTATTCCAAGAACATTATTGTATAAAATCATATTTAGCGCAATCTACACAATAACAGAAATGCCTCGTATTATACTGAAATAGATATCATATTACAGAACTGATGATAGATTGCATCTAGGGCATACACCAATTCCCAACATATGTCGGCCACTAAGTCCAGTTCCTTTAGTTTCTTAGTGGATAAAGTGAAAGATAAACTCGGGGGGTGGACGTCTAGGCTCCTATCCATGGCTTGGTTGTGCTGTCTTGATTGATTCTGTGTTAAATGCAGTTCCTTCCCATATTATGCAATGCACACTTCTACCCCAAAATGTGTGTGCAGCTCTTGATCGTCTTGACAGGAACTTCCTTTGGGGCTCTTTGGAGGAAAAAAATAAACTACACTTAGTGGGTTGGGATACAGTTACACTCCCAAAAAAAAGTGGGGGTTTGGGTATTAAGAGTGCAGAGGGCCGTAATCTGGCCTTGCTTGGGGGTTTTGCTTGGAGAGTCCAACAAGACAGCAGGCCTTGGACTCGCATCTTATGTCATAATTTTCAAGTGAGGCCTTGACCTGGAAAAGGGTGCTCCCTGAATAGATTGGCCCTGCAGCATGGTAATTTTGTTTGTAGCTTGGGTACTAAATGGGCCATTGGAGGTGGTCAAGAAGTTAACTTTTGGTTTGATACTCGAGCTGATGCTGGACCACTAAGGTCACTTATCTTGGGACCTCTAGTTGAAAGGGAAAATAACATTTTTGTGGCTGATGTTCTCAAACAGGACGGATCATGGGACTGGGGAAATATCTCCTTTCATATCCCTGACTCGATTTGCGATGCTATTCTCAGTGTCCCAAGGTCTATTGGGAGCCATTCAATGGATATTCAAGTGTGGAATTACTCGAGCAATGGCCAGTTTAACACCAAATCAGCATATGAACTGGTTTGTGGGCGGGACCCTAAGGTCCCTGATAAAGAATGACAGTGGCTTTGGAAAACTCTCTCTCACCCAAGGATTATCAACTTCCTATGGCTCTGCTGTCATGAGAAAATTGCTACTACAAACTTGTTGCATCATAGGGGCATGAGAATCACTCCTACTTGCTCCATTTGTCATAATCATGTTGAGGATATCTCCCATGTTCTCAAACAATGCCTGGTAGCGATGGATTTCTGGAATTCTTTGGAAGTCCCTCTCTCAAAGCGGGACACTTTCATATTGCTTATTTGGAAGAAACGGGATGAAACTATATTTCAAAGAGCTTCAAACTCCGTAAATCTTCCTAATCTTTGTATCTGCAAATCAGCATAGTTCCAAGCACTCTTGTCCAGTACGGTTATTCGGACGACTCATTCTATGAACATTGCCTGGACTTCACCACCCTCGAGATGGATGAAGCTTAACACGGATGGGTCGGCCTCGGGTAACCCAGGCCACGCTGGGGCTAGAGGGGTTTTGAGAAACGAGTTAGGTCGTTGCATTCGAGGCTTTGCTTTGTTTCTAGGAACGACCAACAGCCTTGTGGCAGAATTGTGGGCGATACGTGAGGGGCTTGTTATGGCCAAATCCCTGGGTATCCGGTCACTTTGGGTTGAGTTAGATGCCAAGGTGGTTGTGGAACTAATCTGGGGGTCATCTCAAGATAATTTCTTACTAAAACCTCTTATTGATGATTGCAGGGAACTCGGGAGACACTTCCGAGAGTTTCGGGTGCAGCACGTTTATCGTGAAGTGAGCAAGGTGGCAGATGCTCTTGCATGGATTGGACGGGACACCGGTCAAGACCTCATGTGCTTTGATAATCCACCATCAGATGTGGCAGCTCTTGTAACTTATGATACAATGGGGATTTCTTCCCCTATATTTGTACGAGACCACACCACGGATATGGTTAGGGGACTAAGTTCGTTTGATTAATGTTATTTCCTTTCTACCAAAAAGAAATGCTAGCTAACTTCGAGTTCTCGCTCAAGTCCTACTGTTGCGGTGGCTTCTTGGCTGAGGGAAGATCTCGGTCTATGAAGATCTAGACTTGAATGAGACCAAGGCAAGCCTCGATTTTAGAGGGAAACGGATAGCCTTGCTTGGGACCCAATCTATCTATCTTTCAGCCGAAAGATGCACGATGCTACATTTGCATGTCATTTCTGCAGTAATTGCTGCAAGTGAGAGATACATTTCCCTGGAACATGCAATTGCCATTTTCTTCACCGGATATGCACAATATACTATATATACGATCAACCAGCACACCAGCATCTTCATCTTCATGAGCTCTTACTTGCACAAACAATGCACTTACTATTTCACCAATTTTCGTCATTTAATACAAGAACTCAGCTCATCATTTAATAGAAACACCGTGGTAGGGATTGACAAAAGTAGCAGATGAAGATGTGAGTTTCCATATGGTCATAGACACAGTGGTCTCTTCTGGTGCTTGAGGCTGCGCACCTTCTTGAGAAGCCCTTTGCGCCCGGGGAAGGGGTTATAAACCTCTTCTAGTTCTACCATATTCTTGTTTGATCCCGACCAGGATGCCTCTTCTTCCCCTTCTCCTCTGCCCCCATCGGCATTGGCATTGGCGTTGGCATTGGCATTGGCATCAGTATTTCTGCCTAGCTTCTTCATCACCTCATCAACTACGTTAGCCCCAGACTTGAATCCGTACTTGTGTCTCTCCGATCTCTTCGATTTCAGCCTCTCCCTCCTCTCTCTCCTCCTCTTCTCCTCTTCTGACAAGACGAGCCCCCCTCCACTTCCACCTCCCCCTGTGATCCTGAATCCATCCCCTCTACTTGTCTCACCTGATGCACTCATCAAATCTCTACCTTCTTTGCCGTTGCTCGAATGAATCCTTCTGGGTATCCTCCCACCTTTGGATGTGCCTAGGAGCTCGAAATTCACCCTGCTCCAGCCCACCTTGTCGTTATTATCCCACCCGAATCTCTCACTGATCTCCAGCAGTTCGGAGACAGCACTCTCAGTCTTCGATGTGGTGGCCCTATTCCCGTTGAGCAGCCCTTCAGCAAACTCCCACTCGATTTTGTCCTTGTACACCGGATCTTCAAGGACCTCATCTGTTGTGCCAGGCCACAGTTATTCGTTCACTCATTAGTTTACATATATTTAACCCAATCGACTATCCTCCATCGTAAAAAGAAATAAAGATCGGACTGAACAGACGACAAGGGGAATGTATGGATAAAATGAGAGAGAGAGAGAGAGAGAGAGAGAGAGAGAGAGAGAGAGAGAGAGCATCATATATAAGCTCACCCGCTAACCTGGACCACTCCTCGAAATCGCGGGCTCGGAGGTTCTTGGATATCCACCGGAGGTAGGTTGAAGGTAGAGTTCCGAGCATCTGGCCTTTGTACTTGCCGAAGTCCATGACTCTGTCTCGGGCTGGGATGGCGGCGGCAATGGTAATGTGGGGTTTATTGATAAAAGGTCCACGACTGCGAGCTGCCAACCTCATGGTCCGATCGGATGTGAATCTTGGGAATAATAAGAATGATGAAGAAGAAGAAGAAGGACTGGGAGGAAGGTAAAGGATCATTGGGGTAGGGTTCTAGGGTGCAGTTTGGCGTAAGAGGCGAGTTATCAATTCTAGTGTAGATGGAGGGGAAAGAAGCCTAAGTTGGCGCCAATAATCCAGAAGTCTGCCCTAATACGATAAAAAAGCAAACCAGAAACTCACCGGTCACAAAGGTCTAGCAAGTAAGATACTCCGACATGTAAAAGATTAGAAACTAAAGATCAAAACCAAATGCACCAGCATCAACCTATGCAGAGGAATTAACAGATCAGCCATCGGCATCCAACAGCATCCATGAGAAAAATCAAACAGAAGGGGAATTTTTGTTTTTTTGGGCCTAAACCGACAAAGAACCAATTACAAGGTAGCAGCTCCTTTTGATTTTTCTCCTGGGGCTCTCCGAAATTGGGGGAGGAAACAGTCAATCTGAAGATGTTTCGACAGAGGAAGGACATAAAAAAGCCATCAATTACCTCCATTTCACACGGACTCATACACCAGCTACCATTTCAAGACCAAAAAAGAAAAAAATCCCCCAGAAATGCAAACCCAGAGGCGCTACTACTGAATCAGACAGAGCAGGAAGAAGCAGCAGACCGCGGAAGAAAGGGAAAGAAAGCATACCCAGATCGCCAATTTCGAGCTAAGAACCTAGAAAACTAAAACGAGGTAGCGGCTATAGATTTTCACGTGTCGGAAGGGAAGGGGAATGATGCGGGGAAGGGCATAACAGGGAGAGGAATGGTATATGTAGGAACGGATTGATTCTCGATGAAGACTACAAATTATAAGAGAACAATTAACAGAGAAGCAAAAATGGGAGTAGACTGCAGTTGAGTATACATACCTGAAGAAGAAGGAGGAGGAGGAGGAGAGGGGGGATTAATGGCGGAAGGACAATGTAATGAATCGAAGGGAGGGAGAGCAGCAGGTTCAAGTGGGACGGCCGACGGAGTAGCAGGAGACGGAGCATTGATAACGTTGGTGTCCGTTAATAATGGTGCTCAAAATAACCAATTAGCCGAACCGAACCGAACCGATCCAAAGGAGAATGCAAACGATTTAGGAGATGGGGTGGTCGATGCTCTAATCCCGACCACCACTGCTCCAGACAAGGTAGCTGCCAGTTTTTGAATTTAGAGAAAATATTCAATAAGATAACTTGAAAATACGAGGTCAAAATTGGAAAAATGAAATACAGAGTTGCCGAGTGAATGCAAGATCGATTGTGTTGATTTAGACTTAAAATTTCAACATTTAAATTAAATGTTAAAATTTCATTTATTAAAGTAAGTTCTTTAATAGACAGTGAATTATTTCCTGCCAAGAAGGAAAATGAAGGCAGTAATAGCGAAGATTAGCATGAATATTTTCATTATTGCTTACCATGTATAGTTTATGTATTTTAGTCATGTATAGATAGTTTACATACTTAGAACTCTGTACATCACTATTTATTCTAATGAATTCACCTCACACAGCAAGTGAGGATTTAGCTAATACACTGTTCTTTATGGTATCAGAGCTTTAAACGGATAACTCCGATCAGCTCATCTGCTTCCGCTCTTTCTTTCTTTTTTTTTTTTTTCAGTGATTATGGCTGACACCACATCCTCACTCGACTCTTCCTCATCTTCCTCTCTTACTTCTTCTGCATCCTCATCTTTCATCATACAAACACCGTCTACTATTCCGACGATTCCCGTCAAACTTGATGGCCAGAATTACTTATACTGGAAAGGTGTTATGAAACCTTTGCTAGCTACCTACGGTTTGCTAGACCATGTTGAGGGTCGGGCTACTGCTCCTAGCAAGACAATTGTCGGTACTGATGGTGTTCAATTCTCTAATCCTGACTTCCTAAAATGGGAATCGAGAGACAATTTTGCTCTCACCTGTGTTATGCTTGCCGTCACCGAGGCAATTGGGGTGACTATCCTCACTGCTAAAACCTCTCACGAGGCCTGGATTTCTCTGGAACGTGCCTTTGTGAATCAGACAGCTGCACAGGAGGATTTACTCGATCAACAATGGCGTGATTTGAAGAAGGGCTCTAAATCGATGGCTAAATTCATCAATTCGGTGAAGGAACATGCTCTTAGATATGCTCAGATCGGGAAGCCCAAGAGCACTGCCGAGATCAACCGCCGAGTTTATACCGGTCTCGGCCCGGAATGGGAACCCATCGTTCTAGCTCAATCCGAACGCATGCTAATAATCAGCACAGACGAGCTTCAATCGCTACTCGTCGGGCACGAAGAACGACGCCTATATGCAGCTAGCCATGGCGCTCCGTCTTCGTCCGAAAGTGCCCCTCTCTCGGGGATTCTTGGTCCTCCTCCGGTCGAGATTCACTACACTGATGGCCGAAGCAACCACAGCGGTCGCAACAAAGGCAAAGGAAAAGGAGGAAAAGGCAACGGGAGAGGAGGAGGCTCGGCATGGGTGTCTGATCGAGGGACAGGAAGAAGAAACCCTAATCAAGGGGGGTCGGGTGGAGAAGATAATCGACTCGGGTCGGGTTATGACAGCACGGGTCAAGCTTACTCGGGTAGCTTACTGTTGGGAATTGGTGTATGCCCTAGAGGCAATCTATAATCAGTTCTGTAATATGATATCTATTTCATTATATTACGAGGCATATCTGTTATTGTGTAGATTGCGCTAAATATGATTTTACACAATAATGTCCTTGGAATAGTAGGTTCAATAGGCATCAAGTGTGACTTGATTGTGAGATCCTATAATTAATGAACATTATTCCTAAATGTCCATAGTCAAAGTATTATCGTTAATTAGGACAACGATAATACGGTTAGACTAGTGTGAGTGTTGATTGATGACCAAGTCTCATAGGTCATGGATATGGAGATATCAAATCACACCACATGTATACATTAAGAGTAATGTGTATTGGACTGACCCACCATGAGATTGCTACATGGGTTGTTACGTAACTGTCATTAGCATATCTCAAAGTGACTATAGTGTAATGGTCCTTTGACTTGAGGTCACCATAGATTCCTACATGTAATGTCATATACTTTGATACTGTCAAACGCCACTGTAACAGGATGGTTATAAAGACAGTTATTGGGTATACCACAGAGCATGGAGAGGAATGTGAGTGATCAAAATAGAATTTGTCCCTCCTACGAAACGGGAGCGATATCTCACGGCCACTTGGTGGTTAAGTCTAAAAGTGTATGCATACCCAAATGAGTCGATATAACGATATCGAGCTCATTTGTTCTGATAGACTTAACCGGTAAACCAAGAAAGAGAAATATTGAGCCATACAAGGATGTCATCGACCATGCCTTGGGCTCAATAGAGATATAGGGGACAATGGATTATATTACACGGTAATATAGGTCACGAGGTTCGTCGAGAAATTGACTTTCCGATTACTTGAGTAACGGTGATGCATTGCTAGATGCCGCTCACTGTTTGTAATATTGAAATAGAGATTTTGATATTACTGTCAACGTAATTGGGAACCTACAGGGTCACACACTACGACTAAATTGACGAGATATTTTGAAACAATAAAATCATCTAATAGAGATTAGATGATTTATGGTGCGACTAATTAATTGGATATTTAATGAGATTAAATTTGTCGATTAATTAGACTCGATTTATTAGATTAAATGGACCAAATTGATGCACGGTTAATATGGTGACACATGGCTTTTATGTGGATTAACATGTGTAAGGACACATGTCATAAGGGAACCTTAATTCCCTAAATCCCACATCGGTTGGGATTTCATCTTCACCCCCCATATTGTTTATAAAAAGGGGCAGTAAGCATGATTATGATTATATATGCTTATATATAAAAGCGCACACATATTATATATATATGCTAATATATATATGTACGTGCATATATGTGTGCATATAAAATATATATAATTTGGGTTGAATTGTTCAACTCAAATTAGGTCCATTAGTCTTAAAAATTTCGGGTGTTGCATCGGTGTTTCTTTCGAGTGTTGGTCGCTAGCACCGCCGATCTCGAAGACTCGTCGACAAAATCGGTGTGGACACCGGTAGAGGCGTCACGCGTGGGACGCTTGGTCGACAATTTTAAATATTCCAGGTACGCTTTTATTTACTCTTATTCTTCTAGTAGGTCTTGGAATTAGTTTCACGGGTAGGAAATTTTGAATTTCTGTCCCTTTTTCGCTTCCGTTGCGCCCCGTGGAACTAGCAATTGGTATCAGAGCCTAGCTAGTTAGAATCTGAGTAGATAATAGCATAAAATATGATTTTATGCTTGGTACTCGTGTGATTATGTTTGATATTTGCGGTGCATGACTGTTAGACATGGACTATGTCCTAGTTGTGTTAGTATAATAGTTATACGTGTGGACTATTATGTAATAGTTACTTAATAGTGTATAGTGAGATCGATTAAATGTTAATCAAATCCCTCAAAATATTAAGTCCATAACCTTCCACCGTGTAACGCTCGTCAAGACCAAGATCGATGAGTGTGTAGACCTTGCCTTCGCAGGATGCCCTTATCTATCCTAGTAAGACGTTGTGTTTACCAGTGGGTCGGACTTAACTGAGCAAGCCTAATAGGATTAGGAGTTCAGAGGCATGTAGTTGGGCATCGATCTATAAGATAGATTTGAATAAGGAGTTATTCACCCAACTAATCAAGAGTTGCATGTGATGCAATTGGGAAAGTGAGTTCCCTACCTAAATAGCCAGTTCTGGGTGAATCAGCCCTCGCTGACTCAGAGCTTGGTGAGATATGGATCTTGAGCTACTATGAGAATGATATTCTCTGAATCAAAACTGAGGGTCATTGATTTGATATAAATAGTGGGAGCAATATTTATAAAGTCCTCATTAAATATTGTTGTGTCATAATACTTATTTTGTATATTTCTATGGTAGTTACCATGGCAGGGAGCACTTCTAGTACTTTCTGTTTGCGATCCGTCCTTGATAAGGACAAACTGTCAGGGAATAATTTCCTTGGTTGGTATCGAAACTTGAGAATTGTTCTCACCCAAGAAAAGAAACTATATGTCTTAGAGCAACCTCTTCTTGCGCCACCACCTGACGATGCCCCCCAAGCTGAGAAAGATGCTTATAGTAAGCATCATGATGATGCCGTAAACGTCGGATGTCTCATGTTAGTCACCATGGACTCGGAGCTTCAGAAGCAACATGAGAACATGAAGGCGTACGATATGATCGTGCATCTCAGGCAGCTCTATCAAGAGCAGGCCCGACATGAGAGATTCGAGATCTCTAAAGCACTTTTTCAGGCAAGGTTGACTGAGGGTAGCCCGGTGGGTCTTCATGTACTCAAGATGATTGGGTACGTCGAGACTCTGGGAAGACTGGGATTTCCTCTGGGTCAAGAGTTGGCCACAGATTTAGTCCTACAGTCGCTGCCCAGCAGTTATAGTCAGTTCATCATGAGCTATAATATGAATGACTACAATAAACCATTGCCTGAACTGCTTAACATGTTGAGAACAGCTGAGCATGATATCAGTAAGGGGACGTCTGTTCTAATGGTCCAGGGGACCAAAAGAAAGGGCAAGGGCAAGAGTAAAGGCCAGAGGGCTAAAGGTGCATCCAAGTATGACTTGGGTGCGTTGAAGCCTAAAGCCAAGGTGGCAAAGAATGATTACTGCTTCCATTGTGGCAACACTGGACATTGGAAGCGGAATTGTAAGGTATACCTAGAGGAGTTGAAGAAGAAGAAGGGAAGTGAGACTTCTACTTCAGGTATCCATGTTATAGAGATCAATGTATCTACTACTTCTACATCTTGGGTATTAGATACCGGGTGTGGTGCTCATATTTGTGGAAATATGCAGGACCTAAAGAACAGTAGATCGTTGGCAAAGGGCGAGGTGGACCTACGAGTTGGAAATGGAGCAAGAGTTGCTACATTAACTGTAGGGACTTATCACCTAGTTTTACCTACTGGGCTTGTATTAGATCTTAACGACTGTTATTATGTACCTGCTATTAGTAGAAACATAATATCTGTTTCTTGTTTGGACAAGAAGGGATTTTGTTTCACTATAAAGAACAAGTGTTGTTCTATGTACATGAATGATGTATATTATGGCAGTGCACATTTAAGTAATGGTCTGTATGTTCTTGATCTAGATACGCCTATTTATAATGTGGAAACCAAACGGCTCAAATCTAATGATTCGAACCCGACTTACCTCTGGCATTGTCGTTTAGGCCATATTAGCGAGAATCGCATCTCTAGACTCCATAAGGATGGATTACTGGACTCGTTTGATTTAGAATCGATCGAGACATGCGAACCTTGCTTAATGGGGAAAATGACTAAGGCCCCTTTTACCGGAAAAGGTGAGCGAGCTAGTGATCTTTTGGCTCTCATACATACCGATATATGTGGACCAGTGAACAAGCTTGCTAGAGGTGGGTATCTCTACTTCATTACATTTACTGATGATTTCAGTAGATTTGGATATGTGTTTTTGATGAAACACAAATCTGAATCCTTTGAAAAGTTCAAAGAATTTAAGAATGAAGTGGAGAATCAGTTGGGTAAGAGCATTAAAGTTCTTCGATCAGATCGAGGAGGTGAATATTTGAGCTATGAGTTCGCTGACTATCTTAAACAGTGTGGGATTTTATCTCAACTGACTCCACCTGGAACACCACAATGGAATGGTGTAGCTGAGAGGAGGAATCGAACTTTATTAGATATGGTTCGATCTTTGATGAGTCATGCAAACTTACCTGACTCCTTCTGGGGATATGCTCTACAGACAGCTGCTCTCATATTAAACAATGCTCCGTCGAAATCAGTTGAAAGGACACCATATGAGATGTGGTATGGGAAACGTCCCAAGATGTCTTTTCTAAAGATATGGGGTTGCGAAGCTTATGTGAAGAGATTGTCTTCGGATAAGCTTGGCCCTAAATCGGACAAATGTTACTTCGTGGGGTATCCTAAGGAAACTCGAGGATACTATTTCTATAATCCCATCGAGGGCAAAGTGTTTGTCGCTCGAACTGCGGTATTCCTTGAGAAAGAGTTTCTCTCCAAAGGAACTAGTGGGAGGAAATTAGAACTTGGGGAATTTCTACCACAAAATGACATTGACCAATCGACGGGCGATGTTGCAGAACAAGTACCACAAGTTGTTGTGGCACAATCTTCTACACAGGTGACACAGGAGCCTCGTAGGTCTAGTAGGATACGTCATGAGCCCGAGAGATATGGATTTCTCGTGACTCAAGACAATGACGTATTGCTCATAGATAATGATGAGCCTACAACCTATGCGGAAGCCGTAATAGGCCCAGACTCTGAGAAATGGCTGGAGGCCATGAAATCTGAGATGGAGTCCATGTACACTAACCAAGTATGGACTTTGGTTGATCCACCTGAAGGGGCAAAACCCATTGGGTGTAAGTGGGTCTTCAAGAAGAAGACTGACATGGACGGTAATGTGATTACCTTTAAGGGTCGACTTGTGGCAAAAGGTTTCAGACAAGTTCATGGTGTTGACTATGACGAAACCTTTTCCCCGGTAGCTATGCTTAAATCCATCAGGATCTTGCTTGCAATTGCAGCTTATTATGATTATGAGATCTGGCAAATGGATGTCAAAACTGCTTTCCTGAACGGGAAGCTCCTCGAGGATGTGTTTATGACACAACCTGAGGGTTTTGTCGATCCACATTGTGCCGGAAAAGTTTGTAAGCTACAACGGTCTATTTATGGGCTGAAGCAAGCTTCTAGGAGCTGGAATCTTCGTTTTGATGATGCAATCAAAGAGTTTGGCTTCATCAAGAATGAAGATGAACCCTGTGTTTACAAGAAGGTTAGTGGGAGCGTAGTAATCTTCCTGGTGTTGTATGTAGACGACATACTTCTGATTGGGAATGACATTCCTTTCCTACAGTCTGTGAAGACTTGGTTGGGAAGGTGTTTCTCTATGAAGGACTTAGGCGAAGCTACCTACGTGCTAGGTATTAGGATCTATAGAGATAGATCCAAGAGACTGCTTGGTCTAAGTCAGAGTGCATACATAGATAAAGTGCTTCGGCGATTTAGCATGCAGGATTCTAAGAAAGGGTCGCTGCCTATGTTACATGGCATAAGCCTTTCGAAGGCTCAGTGTCCTTCTACTCGAGAAGAGAGGGACCGCATGAATAGGATTCCATATGCGTCAGCTATTGGATCCATCATGTATGCTATGTTATGCACTCGATTAGATATCTCGTATGCTTTGAGTATGACGAGTCGATACCAATCAGATCCAGGTGAAAGACACTGGATTGCAGTAAAGAACATCCTTAAGTACTTACGAAGGACTAAGGAGATGTTTTTGGTATATGGAAGCGAAGAAGAGCTCGTTGTAAGAGGTTACACCGATGCTAGCTTCCAGACCGATAAGGACGACAGTAGATCGCAGTCAGGGTATGTGTTTTGCCTGAATGGAGGTGCTGTGAGTTGGAAGAGTTCCAAACAGGAGACAGTAGCCGATTCTACCACAGAGGCCGAGTATATTGCTGCCTCTAACGCTGCAAAAGAGGCCGTTTGGATCAAGAAGTTCGTGACAGAACTTGTTGTGGTTCCTAGCATCGCAGACCCAGTGGATCTCTATTGTGACAACAATGGAGCCATTGCGCAAGCTAAGGAACCCAGGTCTCACCAGCGATCCAAACATATACTCAGGCGCTTCCATCTCATTCGCGAGATCATCGACAGAGGAGATGTGAAGATATGCAGAATACCAACAGATGAGAATCTCGCAGATCCACTTACGAAGCCTCTTGTGCAGCGCAAGCACGAGGCTCACACTAGATCTATTGGCATTAGACAGATGCCAGATTGGCTCTAGTGCAAGTGGGAGATTGTTGGGAATTGGTGTATGCCCTAGAGGCAATCTATAATCAGTTCTGTAATATGATATCTATTTCATTATATTACGAGGCATATCTGTTATTGTGTAGATTGCGCTAAATATGATTTTACACAATAATGTCCTTGGAATAGTAGGTTCAATAGGCATCAAGTGTGACTTGATTGTGAGATCCTATAATTAATGAACATTATTCCTAAATGTCCATAGTCAAAGTATTATCGTTAATTAGGACAACGATAATACGGTTAGACTAGTGTGAGTGTTGATTGATGACCAAGTCTCATAGGTCATGGATATGGAGATATCAAATCACACCACATGTATACATTAAGAGTAATGTGTATTGGACTGACCCACCATGAGATTGCTACATGGGTTGTTACGTAACTGTCATTAGCATATCTCAAAGTGACTATAGTGTAATGGTCCTTTGACTTGAGGTCACCATAGATTCCTACATGTAATGTCATATACTTTGATACTGTCAAACGCCACTGTAACAGGATGGTTATAAAGACAGTTATTGGGTATACCACAGAGCATGGAGAGGAATGTGAGTGATCAAAATAGAATTTGTCCCTCCTACGAAACGGGAGCGATATCTCACGGCCACTTGGTGGTTAAGTCTAAAAGTGTATGCATACCCAAATGAGTCGATATAACGATATCGAGCTCATTTGTTCTGATAGACTTAACCGGTAAACCAAGAAAGAGAAATATTGAGCCATACAAGGATGTCATCGACCATGCCTTGGGCTCAATAGAGATATAGGGGACAATGGATTATATTACACGGTAATATAGGTCACGAGGTTCGTCGAGAAATTGACTTTCCGATTACTTGAGTAACGGTGATGCATTGCTAGATGCCGCTCACTGTTTGTAATATTGAAATAGAGATTTTGATATTACTGTCAACGTAATTGGGAACCTACAGGGTCACACACTACGACTAAATTGACGAGATATTTTGAAACAATAAAATCATCTAATAGAGATTAGATGATTTATGGTGCGACTAATTAATTGGATATTTAATGAGATTAAATTTGTCGATTAATTAGACTCGATTTATTAGATTAAATGGACCAAATTGATGCACGGTTAATATGGTGACACATGGCTTTTATGTGGATTAACATGTGTAAGGACACATGTCATAAGGGAACCTTAATTCCCTAAATCCCACATCGGTTGGGATTTCATCTTCACCCCCCCATATTGTTTATAAAAAGGGGCAGTAAGCATGATTATATATATATGCTTATATATAAAAGCGCACACATATTATATATATATGCTAATATATATATGTACGTGCATATATGTGTGCATATAAAATATATATAATTTGGGTTGAATTGTTCAACTCAAATTAGGTCCATTAGTCTTAAAAATTTCGGGTGTTGCATCGGTGTTTCTTTCGAGTGTTGGTCGCTAGCACCGCCGATCTCGAAGACTCGTCGACAAAATCGGTGTGGACACCGGTAGAGGCGTCACGCGTGGGACGCTTGGTCGACAATTTTAAATATTCCAGGTACGCTTTTATTTACTCTTATTCTTCTAGTAGGTCTTGGAATTAGTTTCACGGGTAGGAAATTTTGAATTTCTGTCCCTTTTTCGCTTCCGTTGCGCCCCGTGGAACTAGCACTTACCACATGCTGGCCCGACTAATCTTGGGCCCAATAACTTACAACATGCTGGGCCGACTAATGCTGGGCCTAATTTTGGCCGGCCCAACTTACTTCCTTCTTCAGCCCGTGGCCCATCTCCTCTTGGGCTAAATCAACATTTTGGATCAAGGCAACACTTCAGGCCCGGTCCATCTGCTATATGTCAGATTTGCAATCGCGCTGGCCACACCGCGCCATTCTGTCAGTTTAATCAATTTTCTGGGGCTCAGGCTCATCTAACCTACGGCTCCTCTCCAACACTTTATGATCCAGACTGGTATATGGACTCAGGAGCTACACATCATGTGACTTCAGATTTCTCTAATCTTAGTGTTCGTGATGCCAATTTAAGTTCAGATCATCTCCATGTGGGTGATGGTAAATCTCTTCCAGTTTTAGCCTCTGGTTCTTCTACTATTAAACTTCCTTTACGACCTTTGCATTTGAAACATATTCTTTATGCACCTAATATTTCCAAAAATCTCATTTCTATATCTAAATTTGCCAAAGATAATACCTGCTTCTTTGAGCTTCACCCAGATTGTTTCATTGTGAAGGATCGTCATACTCATCAGGAGCTTATGCGTGGCCCAGTTAAGGATGGACTTTACTGTTTCCACCCGGGAGGCAGGCACATCGAACGTCCTGAAGCTCATCTCTCTGTGTCTGGATCTAGTGTCCTATGGCATCAACGCCTTGGTCACTCGTCTTTTTCCACTATTCGTCATGCATTAAGTACTTCTTGTTCTCTGAATAATGATCATATTGGTCATATTTGTCCTGCTTGTCAAGAAGGAAAAATAATAAATAATTCTTTTCCACCTACCTTTCATAAAAGCACATCCTTATTTGAGCTTATTCATACAGACATTTGGGGTCCTGTACCAATCACTTCTCATACTGGTCATCATTACTATATTCACTTTCTTGATGATTATAGTAAATACTCATGGTTTTATGTTCTCAAATCTCGATCTGATGTACTTAGTGTTTTTCGAGCTTTTCGGCTTCAAATAGAGAATCTCTATGGACATCGAATCAAGTATTTTCAATCAGATGGTGCGAAGGAGTTCTTATCTGCGGATTTTCAATCTGAACTGCAGAAAAATGGTATTTTTCATCGTATCTCGTGTCCTCATGTTCCTCAACAGAATGGTTCTGCTGAACGCAAACATCGTCATATTGTTGACATGGGTCTTACATTACTTTCTCATTCTTCCATACCATCAAAATTTTGGGATTTTGCTTTTGAAACAGCGGTATACCTTATTAATAGGTTACCTACTAGATCTATTAATTCCAAATCTCCTTATGAAGTACTTCATGGCAGTCGACCCGATTATTCTATCTTACGGGTATTTGGATGTCTCTGTTTTCCATATTTACGTCCTTACACCCGTCATAAGCTAGAACCTCGATCCCAACCCTGTATTTTCCTCGGATACCCTTATCACTATCAGGGTTATCGATGTCTAAATCCTACCACTGGTCGTATTTTTTTATCTACTCGAGTTGTTTTCGATGAGCATTCCTTCCCTTTCAGGACAGGTGCGCCTATCTCGGTGGATGCTGATCGATCCTCTTCTAGCCCCGCATTTGCTACTGGTATGTCTTTTCCCTCTTCTTCCAATATCAGTTCCACTTCTATTCCTATTCCATCATCTGTTTCTATGCGCATCCCTAGCTTCAGTGATCCCGTCACTTTACCCACTGAGTCACCTGTATCTGCTCCTGAGGTTCATAACCACTCTACAGATCCTACAGTTCAGGTTGAGGATGCTGTGGGTGCTGTTGTTGCACCTGCTACTCAGAACACTCACAGGATGATGACGAGGTCTAAGGATGGTACTCTGCCTCCTCCTCGATTCTCTATCTCTCGCCACCCTTCGGCTTTTTCTGTTTCTGCTGCGCTACAGGAACCTTGCACATTTGCTCAGGCTAGCAAACACTCTACTTGGCGAGCAGCGATGGAGGAAGAATATACAGCATTACTCCAGAATCACACTTGGGATCTTGTCCCACCTTCCTCTGCGCAAAATGTTGTTGGTTGCAAATGGGTTTACCGCATCAAACAAAAGGCCGATGGCACTATCGATCGTTTTAAGGCTCGACTGGTGGCAAAGGGATTTAATCAAAGAGAATGAGTCGATTATTCAGAAACATTTAGTCCAGTCATCAAGCCGGTTACCATTCGGACAGTTCTCTCTATTGCTGTCTCGTCCCAGTGGCCGATTCGACAACTAGACGTGAAGAACGCATTTCTTCATGGGCATCTCGCTGAGGAGGTTTATATGTCTCAACCTCCCGGTTTCATCGATGCCTCTCGTCCTAATCATGTCTGTAGACTTCGCCGATCTCTTTATGGACTCAAGCAAGCTCCCTGGGCCTGGTTCCAACGACTTAACACTTATCTTCAGAAACTTGGGTTTTCGGATTCCAAAGCTGATCCCTCGTTGTTTATCCTCCGAGGACCTACTTTTCTTGTCTATGTACTCGTCTATGTTGATGATATCATCCTGACGGGAACCCCAGGTGCACCCTTCCACTCCATAATTACTGCCTTACAACAGGAATTTGCCATGAAGGACCTCGGTCCTCTTCACTATTTTCTTGGAATGGAGGCACGCACTGATGGTACTGGACTCTATCTCACACAGTCCAAGTACATTCATGATATCTTAGCTCGCACTTCTATGCTGGAATGCAAGCCTATCAGCTCTCCAGTCTCATCAGGATCTCGGCTTTCTCTTCATCATGGAGATTCTTTTCCAGACCCTTCTCTCTACAGGAGTACAGTTGGTAGCCTCCAGTATCTCTCGCTCACCAGGCCTGACATTGCCTATGCGGTAAATCAAGTATGTCAGTTTATGCACTGTCCAACTACTGTTCATTGGATAGCGGTGAAACGTATCCTACGATATCTCAAGGGTACAATCACATACGGCCTTCATATTCGTCCAAGCCCTATCTCATCTATTCATGGTTTTTCGGATGCTGATTGGGCGGGTAATCCTGATGATCGTCGTTCTGTCAGTGGTTTCATTGTTTTTCTTGGCTCCAATCCCATCTCTTGGAGCTCCAAAAAGCAGAGGACAGTTGCCCGATCGAGCACTGAATCTGAGTATAAGAGTCTCGCCAATGCTACTGCGGAGATTCTATGGCTCCAGTCCCTACTTCAGGAACTTGGGGTTTCACAGCATCACCCTCCGACTCTTTGGTGTGATAATATCTCTGCGATTTATCTTACGGCGAATCCCGTCTTTCATGCTCGAACCAAGCACATTGAGATTGACTATCATTTTGTGCGGGAGTGTTTCATGCGCAACCAACTATCAATCCGCTTCATTCCTTCCGATGACCAACTAGCTGATGCACTCACAAAAGGCTTATCTTCTTCTCGCTTTGTTGACATCAGCTCCAAGCTTCACGTGGCACAGTCCCCGTTCGGCTTGCGGGGGAGTAATAGCGAAGATTAGCATGAATATTTTCATTATTGCTTACCATGTATAGTTTATGTATTTTAGTCATGTATAGATAGTTTACATACTTAGAACTCTGTACATCACTATTTATTCTAATGAATTCACCTCACACAGCAAGTGAGGATTCAGCTAATACACTGTTCTTTAGGCAGAAACACACATCAAAAACTTCCCTTTGGTTTTACATTTTAACTCTAATTTTAATTTTTTTCACTATACAATAAAAATTAATAATACAATTATTACTTTTTATTTTTTAATTTTTTTAATCATTCAATTTAATTTTTAATATTAAATTATTTTGCATATCTATTACTTTTTTCACAATTTAACAACACAATCATGATTTTTTCTCAACTATTTATCATTTTTTTCATACTTTTTTTTTCATAATTTAACAACATAATCATTATAATCCAATTAAAATCAAAATTCAATTCTATTTAATTCTAAAATTAAACGCATCACAGCCTTCAAAAGTTCAGCTATTGTACTCTCTGGATAAGGATAAACAAACATAACAATGAGAGCCCCACTAAATTCCAAAATACCATTTTCTTTTATTTTGCTGGAAAGATTCTTAAATCCGAAATATCAATTACTCTTCATGTATCTCAAGAGATGCATGGAATGAAACCTGACTATATATAGATTACTTTACTATATACAGATTATAGTAGATTCTAGCAAATATGGACTTTGTTCTACATATTTACGACCTTGCAGGGCAAGACAATAGTAACTTGTTTGAATTGTAAATTATGGATTGTTATGGAGGGTTATCATAATTCATCCCTTCATAATTATTCATAATCTGCAATCTAACCAAGTAGTTATAAGAGAATTTGAAGAGTCAAAGGAGTGAGAAGATGACTACAGAGGAAAGCATACGATAAAGAAGGGACATTGTGCTATAGTGGTGGCAAGAGACAATGCAGATATCATGTATCAATGATGGAAGTGGATATGCATGAATTTAAATTAAAAAAATTCAATAATTGATTGTCCTTTTTATCAGAAAACAATTTTGACAAAGAAAAGCTTTAAAACAAGAAAGGACGGTGACATGACCCGTAATATCGTGGGCTTCTCTTTGATTTTTCTATAGGCTTTACTTTTTTAGGTAGATGTATAGGCTTTACTTTAATCTTTTGTTTTCTCCCGTAGTTAATGAAAACCTTAACTATGGTTAATTATGTGAGGCATTGCAGGTTTCTCTGTTTAATTTATGAGCACCGCTAAATCATTCGAATTGGGAAGTGTCGAACACTTTAGATGGGGTTGCATGGAAAAGCGTGCACATTTAATTCATACGAGAGAGTCGAAAGCCTTATTTGGATTGTAGATTAAAAAATTTTAATTTTACCTTTAATTCAATACATTATATAATAAAAATTCATATTTTTTAAGTAAAATATTTTAATTTTAATTTTAACTCAACACACTACACAATAAAAACACACGTTTTTTAAGTCAAATTTATAATCTCATCTTATTTGTCATTTTTTTATAATCATAATCAAAATCAAAATTAAAAATCAAAATTATTTTAATTCAAAAATCAAATTCACCGGAAGGCTCTTTCTAAGAAAATAGTAGGAGAAAAAGTAATTTCCCTTAATTTATAGGGCAAACTATTGGCTTGATTAATTAAGCTGCCAAAATTCATTGGTTCCCTACTAAACTTCAGATGCATACCATTCATTCTACTTTTTCTTCCTTTCCTTCCTCTCCTCTATTGTTTCATGGAGAAATCCAAGACCCCTATTCTGAACCTCACAATCCTCCCCCTCCTCTTCACTGGGCTTCTCTATATCGTCCTCATTTCTAATTCATCTCCAGCCTCACTACTCCTCCCGCCGAGGGCCACATTCCCGGCATGCTCCGGACACAGAAAATCGGTAAACTCCCCATTTCTCTTGCTAGTTTTTCATCCCTCCGTTGTAATGCAACACAAACATGGTTCTTACCATTAACTTCAGGCAGAGTCGCCGGCTCATGAAGCCCCGCCACGAGACGACCTAGAGCTTGCACTGAGGAGAGCATCCATGGGGAACCGGACCGTGATCATAGCCATAGTGAACCAGGCTTACGTGGACCCTGCGAACTCGGAGGACTCGGACTGGACCATGCTGGACCTGTTCCTGGAGAGCTTCTGGCTCGGGGAGGGCACGAGGAAGCTCCTCGACCATGTCCTGGTCGTAGCATTGGATCGGACGGCCTACATGATGTGCAGGTTCCGGAGGCTCAACTGCTATAAGTTGGTGTCGGATGGGGTCGATTTCTCGGGCGAGAAGCTCTTTATGTCGGGGGACTTCCTCAAGATGATGTGGAGACGGACCAATTTCTTGACTGACGTTCTGAGACGAGGTTACGACTTCATTTTCACGGTATGTTCTATGTTTATATATTTTGTTGATTTGCTCTAGAAATTGTTAATAACTCTGATTAATATGGCATAGCCTTCCTACTAAAAAAAGAAATTGTTAATAACTCTGATTAATATGGCATAGCCTTCCTACTAAAAAAGAAATTGTTTAATAACCCTGATGAGTATTGGAATGACGCACAAGATGCAAATTGAGGTAAAGATATAAGGCCTTGTTTGGACAGTAAGAAAAAAACTTTAACTCAACACACTACACAACAAAAACACATATTTTTCAAGTCAAAAATTTTAACTTTAATTCAAAAGACTATACAACAAAAACGCACGTTTTTCAAGTCAAATTTATACTCTCATCTCATTTGTCATTTTCTAAAATCAAAATCAAAATCAAAATCAAAGTTATTTTAACTCTGAAACCAAACACACCATAACAGTGCGTTTGATTTCAGAATTAAAGTTTTGAATTTATAATTTTGATTTTGATTATAAAAAAAGATAAAAAAAAATAGAGCCTGTGGACCCTATCAATTTTGTTATGTAGTGTATTGGGTAGTGTATGAAATTGTATATTGAATAATATACGGGGCCACCAATTTAACTTCGAAAAAGCATGTTTTGTTATGTAGTGTATTGAGTTAAAGTTAAAGTTAAAATTTTAAACCGCGACTTCGAAACCAAACGGAGCAACACTTCTTTCGCAATTGAAGTTTAAGATTTTAACTATAACTTTAATTATACTCACTATACAACAAAAATTAACTCTTTAAAATAAAAAAAGGTGGACTCATACATAAACTCACATATAAATCAATTATATTCAATTCAATCTTTAATATTAAATTCTTTCAACTATTCATTATTTTTTTTATATTTTTTATCATAATTCAATAATACAATCATTACAACCCAATTAAAATCAACATTCAACTCAACTTTAAAATTAAACCTACCTAATTCATGTTAAATAGTACTTTAATTCTCGAATAAATAATATAGACACAAAACCGTCAGTCCAATCACCCCTACGCCGATGCTCGAAGAAAGCATCGGTCCTAGATCCCTTTCCCACCGCTTTCAACTATTGTCATTTTAGAAAATTGAAAATTCAAACACCTTTTAAAACAGTTCACCAAGCTTAATAAAGCGTGGGTGTGTTGGATAAATTTTTATATAAAATGAGCTTAATTTAGATTTGAGTCCACCTTCAACACAAAAGTCTGTGGGATTATTGTCCTCTTACACCTCCAATTGTTCTCTAACATTCCGTCCTTACGTGGTATCGTGTTGTCTTAAACGTTCTACATAGCCTAAACCATTTGACAGAACCACTCGTATACACACATCCGACCTCACTACAAAGTCCCAAAATTGGACACAACAGATGCTTGTTCGAGGCGTAAGCTACGCTTATACTCGAGCCTACGGGTCGTACGGACCCACACATACACACACATTATGCACGGTACGTGTCCAAGATTGTTATCTTGGGCTCTAATACTAGCTGAATAATTTTTATATATATAAAATGATTTTAATTCGAATTTGAGTGCATCTATAACCTAAAAATCTAAACTTGTAAGTTGCTGGACTTTTATCTCATATAAACTGCTCAATATTTCTTTGTTTAACTGGTTTGGGACAATTGCCCTTTCATATCTCCAATTTTTCTCCAACATGGTGAAGGTCTACCTTCGTTTACGCTTTTGAAAGTATCGAGTTAGGACGGTTACGTGTTAGTTTTGACTATGCTTTGCCAAGCATCGGCAAAAAGTGTGGTTTAAAACCGACACTATAGTGAAATAAATATATGTTGGGTATAATATATACCCTCATCTCTTGAGGTTTTATTGAATGACTCCATATATTTTTTAAATTTATTAATATTTTTAAAATTATTTCATTATTCTTAAAAATTTGTATGATAACAAATTTATTTGGGAAATGTTTCCGTGGTAAATGCTACTACCACTCCAACGAAGTTACGGACGATCTAGTTTCATAGTTTGTAGCATCAGGTGGTGGTGCGGTGGCCAACAAAGTCTCCATTTCGAATTCTAAATTTTAGAGTTCCTAGTTTAAAATATTGATGTTATGATTGAGGTCTCGCCAACTGTAAATGCCATCATTGTAGATAACTGAAGGCTTAAATGTCCTCCGACGATCTCGAATGGGGTATCTACAAGCGTTATTTTTCTTTTCTTTTTATAATTTTCATAATTTTAAAAAGATATATTTCATTCGCAAAAAACAAGGGTAAATGTGGACCAAGTGTGTTAGGGGTGTACGAGTCCGGGTATTCTGTTTTTTTCACGATATCCGGACTCTACCCTGTAAGGAACGCGTTTCAAGATTTTGGAAATGGACCATACCTTATTGAGTCATAGAATTGGAACCTATCCGGAACATGCATGATACCATGGATCCGGGTACCTTGTTGGAACCTGTAAAATTTCATCCGTAATTAGTAATAACGCAAAATCGAATGTCGACATAGATTTAGATTTTTTAAAATTAGTGACTATATTTTCTAAACATATGAATATCTTAATATAACTATATATATAATTGAGAAATTATTATCCGGGTCACAGTATTGGTTCCGGTTCCGATTCTAAGTACTATATATGCAAGAATCAAAACCAGAATATGTTTTTCATCGATTTCTTATTTTAATACTCGGATCTTACTCAATTTTTAATATGAGTTATCCGGATTCTACCCTAATTGGTAGCTTTCCATCAGTTTCGGATATACCCGGTATCCGTATACACCCCTAAAGTGTGTTACCTTAAGAATAATTTTAAATAAAAGATAGGGTAAAATTGAAAAAAAAAACTAAAAACTAAGGACCAATAGAGTTTTTCCTTTAGTTCACATGGTCAAAGGGGTGCGGGGTGCAGAATGAGAGAAGGTATGATGGAACAAAATTACTTTTGATGGTAAATTTTTATTTTTATTTTTTATTCACGAAGAAAAACTTTGTTCATATATAACTTTGTTATTGTAAATAACTGTGTTCATATATAAATAAGGGGAAATTCAAACATGACATCGAGTTACGATGACACGCTTTGTACTTTAATTTAAATACTTAGTACTTTAGTTCAAATGTTTGGTATTTTTGCTATTTGTGATGGATTATATAAAGGGTAAATTGTACTGGTGGATCAAAATGTTTTACAAATGTTTCATTATGGTCTAAAAAGTTTTTTCCGCTACATGATGGTACAAAATATTTAAAAGTTGTTTTATAATGGTACAAACCGTCAACTCGAGCTTGACGCCGTCAAGCCGACGCTGACAAGCCGACGCTGACGTGGCTACTACATGTCACTTCCTTGCTGACGTGGCCGAAAAATTTTAAAACTTTTAAAAATAATTTTAAATTGTAAAAACTTTTAAAAAGAATTTTAAATTTTAAAAACTTTTAAAAAAAATTTAAACTTTTAATTTAAAATTTAAAAGAATTTTTATTATTTTAAATTAAAAATAATTTTTATATTAAATTAAAAATAAATTAAATTTAAAATTTAAAATTTTTTACAAAATTATTTAAAATTATTTTTAAAAATAAAAAAATTATTTAAAAAAATTTAAAATTTTTTTAAAATTTTTCTAAAATTTTACTCTTTTTTTTTTTTTTTTTTTGTATTTTTTTAAAAGAAATTAAAATATTTTAAAATATTTTTTTCAAAATTTTTACTCTTTTTTTGTATTTTTTAAATTTTTATTTTTATTTTTTAGGACTTTTTAAAATTTTATTTTCTCTTAAATGACGTGGCATACTATGATTGGTTCCACGTAACAAAAGTGACACATAGGACACGCCACATCAGCTAAATGTTAACAGCGTTAGGGCCAATTGACTGTTTGTACCATCATGAAATAACTTTGAAACATTTTGTACTATCATGTAGCGAAAAAAACATTTTGGACCATAATGAAACATTCGTAAAATATTTTGGACCACCAGTGCAATTTACCCTTATATAAAATACTAAATACTTCAATTGTAATACTAAATCCTTCAATTCGAAGAAGAAGTAAAAAAATATTTGTACTAATCAAGATTATTAAAAGTACTTAAATACTTGAACTGAAGTACTGAGCGTTTGAACTGAAAGTATTAAATGTGTTACGGTAACTTGATGTCATGCTAAAAAGACCCATGAATGAAACCGATGATGCGTTTGACACTACAATATTGAATATTGAACTTTGACATTGCTCCAATTCCCCTTCTTGGGGATGCAGTGAATTTAATATTGAATGGCGAGCTCGACCATGGTATGATTCCTCCGATCGGACTTATCGGGGAGGCAATGAATTTAATATTGTTTGCTCCACTTTATCGTGTAGGCAGTGAATTTATTTGACTTACAATGCCCTAGAGGTGGAATTGTCATGAAACGACTGTCGATCAATAACAAGAAGAATTTAGTGCAGTAAAACTCATTCTCGATTTGTAGTAATGAAATACTAGAGATACCCAACAATGAGATGATACAAGTCGCGAAACAGATTCCGATCATGTATAACAAAAGAGGGGAACCACTGTCATGGAGCTTATAGTGATGAGAACATCAAGGATGTACTTGGACTACCTAAGGTACAGCCCCTTGGAGTAGAACTAAAAAGGCAAAGCCAAAATTTATACGAATAATTAGAAGAAAAATTATACAAATAATTAGAATTATCATTGTTTCATAAACTTTTTTTATTTAAGTTGGGCGAAATTTTAAGATGACTGGGCATTACGATGACATATTTGGTATTTTAATTCAAATATTTAGTATTTTTTTCAAATATTTAGTATTTTAGTTTGGTATCAAAACACTTGAACTAAAATACTGACTTGTTGATAAAAAATACTAAACAATTGAAATAAAATATTAAACGGTGTCACCGTGTCACCATGTCATGCTAGAAAGACCCTGCAGTTGGATACAGACACATAGCTCATCAAATTACAACACATAAATGTCTGTCATATTTTATGGAAAAAACCAAACTTTTAGCTGAGGTCAAGGGTTGTCTACCCAACCTCAAATTTCACCAGTAAGTTAAAATCAACTATTTTCACATCATTTGATGGGAGCCTTATAATTAATCCGTCCCCCACCATCTAGTTATTTCCCATATCTTATTAATTAACTAAGAGCATCCCGTATTACGAGAGTGTATGAAAAAATTAGCCATCTATATATCAGTGCATTACGCGATTGTGTGAAAAAAAAATTAACAATCTCTATATCTATATATAAAAGTAAAACAAATTACGTCAAGTGATAAATACTCATAATAAATGTTATCAATATTCTAAAGTAAATACTATAATCACTAAATAAATATTATAAGTAAATTACACAAAGAATAAATAAGTATATTATACAACAAATAATTTCTCATCATATATATACAATACCACGCATAGAATTAAAGTATAATAAACAACTAAAAATTATTTTAATTTGTTTTGGGTCCCTCAAGTTTTTAATCATGAAAAATTGCTTAGAAAAAGCCACCACAAGCCACCACATTAGCTTTCTGTCTACTTTTTGACGGAGTATAGACAGGCACGCGCCGTGGAGTGAAAAATTTTATTTTTGTGTGCTATACAATGAAATCGTTTTGATTTGTGGTGCAGCGTGAAAAAATTTTACTTTTCATGCAATATGGTGAAATTATTTCAACTTGTGCTGCAACGTGAAAAAGGTCTCCATACTATGTTGTATAGTGTAATTTTACCTAAAAAAATTTATGTTAGTAAAGTGGCACAAAATGTCGACTCATGATCAAGAGATTATGAGTTTAGTCCTCACAAATGGGACTTATGTGTATTCTTTTATTTATTTTTTTATTTCTTGTTCTTATATTACGCCATGTGTGCCTCCCTTATGACCGGAAAAAATTATATCGTCGGAACTTTTGGGATTAATAACTATGGTATATAGCTTATAGTTAACGGAATTTTTGGGAAAGAGCAGGTGTTATATATTGCATTATTTTTCTAATTGACCGAAGATAGCACTGGTAGCAGTTAACTTAATTTTGAACAGTTCATTTTCATTTTCAATTTTCTCCTTGCCTTTGAACAGGATACAGATGTTATGTGGTTGAGAAATCCGTTTATCCGATTAAGCAGTGACGAAACTGAAGATCTCCAGATTAGTACTGATTCGTTCAACGGTGACCCTCGTTCCGAGGAAAACTACATCAACACAGGCTTCTACTTTGTCCGATCGAACAACCGGACCATCTCATTGTTCGAAATGTGGTATTCCATGAAAGACAATTCCACGGGAATTAAGGAACAAGATGTCCTAGTCAACCTAATGCAATCGGGCAATTTCAAAGCATTGGGACTCAAGGTTAGGTTCTTGGACAGCCTTTACTTCAGCGGATTCTGCACTGATAGTAGAGATTTCGGATCAGTCAGCACAGTCCATGCCAACTGCTGCCGAAGCATAGTAGCCAAGATATTCGACCTCACAGCGGTCCTTAGAGACTGGAAGCGGTACAGGTTTTGGCATCGGAAGTCTGGATATGCTCGGAATGAAACCTTTCCTTACAAGTGGTCGAACCATGTCGGCTGCCTGAAGTCATGGGGGATACCAATAAATAACACGCTTACTTAGGGGAATTCTGGAAGAAGAACGCTCTAACCATAGCAGCATATTTATTTATAGGATAACATCTCCGAGTATCCGTTATCTTCCGATAATAATAAAATTCAAGGAATATATGTTCTCAGTGATTAGGATTAGTCTAGACTAGATATAGTTGGGATTATATGAGTGTTTCACGATAGATGCAAATTCCAACATTTTCCATCGACAAATACCCATTGAATATTTACTCACGAAATGCCCTACATTATTGTCATGTCATTTTCATCCCAAGACCTACGCACACGTAGGAAAGTTGTAGCAACTAGGGCCATAAGAAATTCATGGCGCACTGCCAAAAAGGTACATAAGAATGTCTGTCTTTTCGATTAGCCCTTTTGTTTCTGGTCATATATTTCTTTTCTTGCTTTTTGGATTACAAATCAGATTCACAGAACTATATAAGAAAACTAGAAAAAGGGAAAATAAAGGAGCACCATGAATATGAGAGTAACGTCTCTCACTGTCAATTGGACATGCGATACCACTACATCCGATCTCCTTACTCTGCTCTAGTCGTATTTTCATATAGGGAACGGTGTCAAGATTCAATGTTGATGACTCGATCTCCACATCGAGGGGTCTCAAACAGGCTTTGCCAATAATTGATGAGGCGAGTTGACGATATATATGCATATATGTTTGTTTGACAAATTGCAGTACGAACCATGGCCTGCACACTGCTTTCTGCCGACACATATATAATATCCATATTTACATGTTTCTATGTACATTTTCTTGCTGCGATACAAATCTTCTGTAATATCTTTCTAACCTTCGAAAACTTACAAGAAAATTTTAAGGAAAAATATGAATATACGAATAATTAAAATTTATCCCCGTCTTATAGATACTTTTGAATTAGATGCAGACTTTACATATGTGATGAGTTCGATGTTATTGGTTATATCTGTTCCTTTACGTCTCATAGTTTTTCTTTCCTAGCTACTAACTGATGATCAATTACGAGATCTAAATGGCTTAGTATCAAAATATTATGGGCTCCAACCGATCGAGGTCGCTAAATCTCAATCTAATAACTGCCACAAAACCAAACTTTGCTTAGGTCAAGGTTGCCTACCCAAACTCAATTTATTTCACCGTTTGATGGAAATCAATTATTTTTCACTTGATTTGATGGGAAAAGGTTTCAATGGGTTACCCCTCAAGAACTAATTTCCCGAGTCTAATGAATTAACAGCTCATAGATTAGAGTTGATAATGTCAATAGCAAGTATCGTTGCCAACCAAATTCAAGGATTCTTTTTTCCTTCCAAATGATCAGGTGATTTGTGTTGTATCCCGATGTTCATGAATTTATCTAATTACTTATTCTTTTTGGGCGAGAACGAGAATGAAATCCATAATTAACATAACCTTTGGGTAATAGAGCTGGTGTTATATGTTGCACTACTTTTGTATCCTCTGATGTTTCAGTTGTAGCACCTAACAATTAATTTTTGAACAGGACATCGATGTTATATGGTTCAGGAACCCGTTCGCCCAATTAAGCGGCAACGAAACCGAAGATCTCCAGATCAGCATCGATGTGTTCAACGGCAATCCCTGGTCCGAGAAAAACCTCATCAACACGGGCCTTCCACTTTGTTCGATCAAACAACCGAGCTGTCTCCTTGTTCAAAACATGGTACTCCACGAAGGACAATGCCGCGGTGAAGAACAGGATGTCCTGCTCGACCTGACGCGACGGGGCACATTCAGAGTATTAGGACTCAAGGCTAGGTTCTTGGACACACTTTACTTTAGCAGGTTCTGTACCGACAGTAGAGACTTCGGATCAGTCACCACAACGCACGCCTACTGCCGAATCATAGTTGCCAAAATATTCGACCTTAGGAAGGTTCTTAGGGACTGAAAGGGGTACAGTTTTTCGAAACAGAGGGCAGGATATGCTCGGAGTCGAACCATTATCACAAGTGGCCAAAGCATGTCGGTTGCTTGAAATCGTGGAAAATACCGAAGAATAATACGATTCATTAGGAGAACTCCGGATGAGGAACGCTCAACCCACACCAGCATGCATATATATAAGATAACAACTCCATGTATTCGGTCTGATGACAATGATCGAGGAATTTATATCTTGTGTTTAGTCTTAGATTAGATACAGTTGGGATTTATAACTATATGAAGTCTCATATTGTTTTTATTTATGCAGTATTTTTACAAAGTTATATGGTTGTATGGTTAGTTCCTTATTAAAATAAGAAAATGGGCACATTCTTAGCATCCAAGGATCCGTGGCGCAATGGTAGCGCGTCTGACTCCAGATCAGAAGGTTGCGTGTTCGATTCACGTCGGGTTCAAATCCCTTAATCAGGTCCTAATTCTTATTTTTGGCCGCCTCCCATTTCGCATCTTTTCTTTCCTCCGACCTGCAGCTTCAGTTTTAAGAGAAGTTAATCCTCTGCAGCAGTTGAAGCAGATCAACAACCTCTGCTTTCGCTCCGAACCAGTGGCCCGTCTCAATTTACCTTCGACTTCGCATGTGCGGTTTTAATGCTCATTTGCTATTTGAAGTTTTCAATTTCAACCTTAATATCCTTCCTTACTACAAAAGTTGATCTTGAACCAAGTCACTTTGATGCCCTTCAAATCCATTTGCAGAGAGAAATTCTGGCTCTGCTACTGCTAATTGTTTCCTCTGAAACTGAGGCATCCGTATAGTGTATAACCTCTCACTGATTACTGAGGTCCTGTCATTGTCCACTCCTTTCTTACAGCAATACACATGAAAAACTGCTCGTTTAATGTGCTTGGATGACCAAAATTCAGCTCAATTTTAGACCACCGACTACATTGGAACGCTCTCGCTTGATTACGATATCTTCCCTCTATTTTCAGATATCCTTCTCATTTGACAGTGTAATTCCAGTAAGGAACCCATCGAAACTGCAAAGACCCGCACTAATATTCTCAGCAGAATCTGCAGAAATACCGACTCTGCAGTAGTTCCATGCCTGACACAACCACTTGATCTTTGATCTTAGTTCTTCATAAACAAATATGTGACTGTGTCACGAATTGGCAAAATTCAGAACGATGTAGCCACCGCCTCGATTTGCATGCAGTTTCGGATTTAGACTTCAAACTGAACTGCTTATTGTTGGTTAAGTAACAACTACACGCAAAGAACATTAAGCAGACATGCAACTTCATTCTAGCACTGATGAGTAGAAGATACCAATCGAGTTAGTCCTATGACAAGACAGAACATATACTGCAGTAGTTCGTGAAGACATACCACATTCCACAACAACTATACCTAGTCGGGAGTGCAATGTAATTCCGGATTCAACATTGCCCGAACAAAAGATAATCTTTGCAAAACCTCAATCATCCATACTTCATGGTTTAAGACACCAACTGCTAATTATCGAGACAGCAAGGAGGAAAGAAAGATAAAGGAGAGTGAAGAGCGAACAACACTGGGTGAATTCGAAAGCTATCACTGCAAAGAACCGCCATAAGAAATTCACAAAGAAGCTTGAGAACTATCAATTGAGAGTCAAGTTCCCACTCAAAATCTCCAGGTATCCAATCCGATAATAGTAGTAATCAAGGAATATATGTTCTTATTGATTAGGACTAGTCTAGATATAGTTGGGATATATAAGCATGTCATGACTGAAACATTTGTTTGACTTTGACCACATAATATTTCTAGTGAGTTTCAAATTAATTTACATACTGTAGAGAAAGTGTGCCCATAGAAATCTTAATTTTTCGCTTAGTCACTTTCCCATGGTTGGAAATTACTGAAGAGTTTCGTTTGTGTCGTGAAGTTATGGGAACCAATCACATGACTTACGGGAAGCAGTCGGTCCTCTCTCTATTATGGGACTCGAGAGATTAATGGTCATATGTATGTTTAGGGCACAGAAGTGGAGCAAGCAATTTGGAATTAAAAATAATGCACGTTAACTAAAATGGAGGGTCACTTTAGACATACACGAGCCCTGGGATTGGTAAACATTTAAATTGAATTTGATCTGAAATAGGGATGGATCGAGGGGGTTAGTTGTCTCCTTAAAATTTTCGATGCTAAAAGAAAATTTATGTATATTAAGTTTTTGTTGAAATTCCTCATGTCCACCCCCTAACTCGTGGAAGTTACTATCCTATTTGTTCCTTGAAAGAGTTTACCCCTAAGTCCAAATCCTGGGTCTGACCTTCATCTGAAGTAAACCCAGCTTTTGTCAAGTCAGGATTATTGTTGCTTTTCTTTCAACTAAAGATTATTTAAAAAGAATTAACTGTATCTGACTAACTAAAACTGGCCAAGAGACAATCACATGGATATGCATTTACCATACGTGTGTTAGTTCAGGTGATTTTACACTTTTTTTTTTTCAAATCTTAAGCATGTCTCAGATTCGAGTTCTATGTACGAAGAAAGATCAATCAACTGGGATTGAATTTCAAATATAATGTGCCTCAAACAAAACGAAATAAAGTACACAACCAATTTTCATAGGTTGGATATTTCAAGGATGATTTTCTTTGTTAAAGCTTACGTGTATAGGCGTGTTTCACATTTTGACTTCTATGTTTGGCCTTTGCCCTTTTGGTATCTTTTGACAGCTGGTTACCCCCTGGGTGAGGTAATGAACATTACGTGCTATATGTGCCTTTGCCCTTTAGGAATTTGGGTACAGCTTCTCGTAATGCGGCTAAATATTCAACGAGCACTAGATGAATAATAACTAATTAAAATACAAGTAAAATTTATAGGATCATTGGATCATGTTTACTGCTTATATATATTTTTATTGAATATTATACGATTCTTGACTGAATATTTACTCACGAAATGTCTTACATCATTTTCTTTTTCTTTTTCTTTTTTTGGTAAATTGCCCTACATCATTGTTGAGTCATTTTCATCCGGAGACCTACGCACACCTAGGAAAGTTGTAGCAATTAGGGCCATAAAGAAATTCATGGCACACTGGCGAAAAGGAAAATAAGAATGTCTCTCTTTTCAATTAGCCCTTTTGTTTCTGGTCATATATTTCTTTTCTTGTTTTTTGGTTTCTGTACCGACAGTAGAGACTTCGCGTCAGTCACCACCGTGCATGCCCATTGCTGCCGAAGCATAGTTGCCAAATTAGTCGACCTTAAGATGGTTCTTAGGGACTGGAAGTGATACAGGTTCTCGAAATGGAGGACGGGATACGCTTGGATTCGGACCATTCCCTACAAGTGGTCGAAGCATGTCGGTTGCTTGGAATCGTGGAGGATACCAAAGAAAAATACGGTTCACTGGGGGAACTCCGGATGAGAAGCGCTCTGACCATACCAGCATTCGTATGTATAAGATAACAATTCCATGTGTTCGGTCCGATGACAAAGGAATTTATATTCTTGTCGTATAGTCTTTAGATTAGATATAGTTGGGATCAATATCTATAAAAATTATCACATTATTTTTTTCTTATTTATGCAGTAAATTCAGTTACAAAGTTATATGGTTCCATTTATGGTTGTTTCCTTTTGTGGATATGTTTGAGGATTACCCTTATAACAATACCCAATTTTTACTAATAAAGGTTAACGGTTCGGTGCTTGTTCCCCTTAATCAAGGTCTCGGATTCGAGTATTAGGAATGAAGAAAATATTTGATTGAGAAAGTTTTACCCCTTAGTGGACTGACTTAGCTTAAACTTGATTAATCATAGTCCGTTGGGTTTCTGGATACCATGGTACTCACCGAAAATACTTTATTTTGATATTGATTTTATCCGGCCAAAAAAAAATTCACCTCACGCTTATCATTGGGGGAATTCTGTCAAATGAAGTCTAAAGTTCATAACATACAAATGGAAGCTTGATATTATGTCTTGCCTCTTGCATTCATCCTCCAGAAAGCATGGGAATCCATGGAGACATACTTTTCATGACCAAGATCTTGACATCCGCCATCCGGCAACTTTTGAGTTCATTAGAGGCAATTGCTGACAATTACTTTTCTGAATTAATCTATAATAATAATAATAATAATAATAATAATAATAATAATAATGATGACAATAATAATAACAATAACAATAACATATATAAAAGTGTGAAACTCACAAAAGTATTTTTAGATTTTTCAAAATTCCAACTTTGCCCTTCAATGTATATAGACATTTTAAAATGTCTATCTTGCCCTTTCAATGTATTTGAACAAATTTTAATTGTTTTTGCACCTTAATTATTGTAACTAAAACACCTCTTCAAGTGGTATCTCTTTGTAACTATTGGTTTTTTGGGTTATTCCTAATTCAATAATATAATTTTATTCTATGAAGCTCAACCAATATTTCTTACATTACAAAGTTCTGAATTAATCCTTGGAGATTTTTATTTTACATTAAGTGTATATGGGAAGTTATTTACAGAAAGACATGACTATTGAATTATTGGAGATAAGTCCCCTTAGTTGTAGAAAGTCATGAACTTTAATTATAAGGATGTGTTGATTCATTTTGTGATTGAATGTGTCTATTTATTGAAAAGGCACGATAGTGATGTTTCACTAATATAAATATTCATTTTTTCTCAGTTTTATAATATTTAGAAAATTCTCTTGTCTTTCAATAATTTTCTCTCCATTATCTCCGAAAGTCCTTAAAAAATATTCCAAGATCCAAAACCTCATTTTTGTTTCAAAATTTTCCAAGAGCACCCGAAAGATTTTCAAGTTTTTCGGATTTTCTATTTGAGTGCATATTAGAAGATTTTGAGTGGTTCATTATATCTCCGGGAGTAGGACATCATCACTCTATTGCACCAAGGTAGTAGCGGAAATCAACTTTGAAGTCAACGCCTTCCATAATGTGCCTCGAACCGGTTCTGCATGCAAAACTTTTCCTCATTTTTCTTAGTTATTAATTGCGTGTGTTCTTCCTGTTTTGTTTCTTTTTGTGAATAAAGTTCCAACATTCTTCCCTGTTCCTTTCCAGATCAGTCTATATTAATGTTCTAAATAGTTTTTTCCCCTTTTATTATAGAGTTAAATTAACGCAACAGTTATTGGACGAAAAGGTATTTTGGTTGCCTTCATTTTGCGATTCATTAAAACCTATACTTATTGAATTAGTATATGATTCATTAAAACCTTTTAGAATTCTGGATTGATCTGAAAAATTGAAAAGAGTCGCAGGGACTAAATTGAAACAGCGTGAAAAGTTTGTAAAATCGGGTTTGGAGTAATTCCGTTTATCAACGCGGTCCACAAACAATTATCTCACTTTATTATCACCCAAACAATCATTAATATACGAAAATGAGGTCCTATACATGCCACTAAGTCGGGATTTATACCAAGTTCAGAAGGAAATCAGATCGCAGGAGTTGGGTCGGATGACCCGATCAAGTCTAGCAGACCTGACTGGTCGGAAAAACACCCGGAAGGAGGATCTGGGCGGCTGGAACGACTCTAGCGGCTTCTCCGGGCTGGCGCGGAAGCTCTGGGCTCTCTAGGAGCTACCGAAGGTGGTCGAGAATGACCATCAGCCGGCGGGTACCTGTTTAAACCCGAAAGAGAGAAACTGACCCAGTTCAAAAAAATGGAACAAAGAGAAGGAGAGGCGATCCGGGTGGCTCCGGCGGTTCGGGTGTCGCGACTTTAGGTTCCTGAGACGTCCTGGTGATCCGTTGGAGCAGTCGTCTGGTCGAGGAGCGAGGACTTGTCCGTATGTGTCGTGGAGCTCTCGGCTGAGGGAGTGAGCTGAGAGTTGAAGGGGGACCACGGAGCTGAGAGTTGAGGGCGTGGAAGAGGTTGCGGATCAGGGAGCCAAGGGGAGAGCGAGGAGTCGTGAGAGTGTGTGAAAGTGTCGGTGAGTTAGGAGTGTGAGGGTTTTCTTCGAGCTGGGGTGAGCTGTGAGGTTTTTTTGGTTCTCCGAACTGAGGGCGTCCGCGAGCTGAGGGCTTGACAGGAGAGGGGCGAGTTGAGGGTTCAAGGGGAAAGAGACGAGCTGCGGGTTCGAGGGAGGAGCCGAAAAGGGGGTTCGAGCTAGGGGAGTCAGAGAGAGAGAGAGTCCAGCCAAGAGAGAGAGTCCCAGATCCTTTTTTTAGGGTTTTTCCGTTAGGGTTTCTTCATCTCCGCCCGTAAGGAAAAGAGGGAGCGGAGGGCTTTTTTGTTTTTTTTTTCGAGCCCGCAATGTTGCGGCTAGGGTTTCAAAAAAAAATGAGAGAGAGAGTGAGGTGAGTAGCTAGGGTTTTTTTTTCTATGGTTTTTCGGCTGCCTTCAATGAAAAGAATAAGAGAAAAAGAAAATGAAGAAGAAGAAGAAGAAGTGGGGGCGGGATCTGGGAAACGATCGGGCAGGGCAACGGTCATAAGTCCTAACCGACTTCTGACTGGGTCTGACCGGTTTGTCCCTTTTTTTTTTAGATTTAGAAATTCAAATTTAACGCGCGTAAAGATTAAAATTCTCGTCTTTGCAATTGGATGTTAAAAAAATGATCCGGGACTGGTATTGTGTTCGGAAAAATTTACAAATCAATTTTATGCAATAAAATACTTTTCAGCCTTAATTTTAGTCCCAGATTTTGAAAATTGACATTGACGCACGTGAAATTCAAAGACTACCCCATGGGGTATTTTTTTTCGAAAAAATGGTAAATTAGCGTTAAATTGAGAAAATGTCATATTTTCAGAAGTCGTGAATGCTCGAGTAATTAACCGAAAATACTTCCCTCATACAGGCGACAAAATGATGATTTTGCTCCTCTGGAGCCGGTAGATCAAAATGGGGTGCTGAAAGCTACATTTGAAGGAAAGTTTTCCAGTATTATACAATTTTTACATACAATTTGAAGGACATATGGAGATTATGTTTAATTTCTATTCCTGCATATTAAATTAATTACAATATTTTTATATTTAATTAAATAAAAAATAAATAAAAAATTTCACGTGTACCTTCTAGTTATACAAAAGGTGTAGTACTTATAAAAAGATCATGCTAATATTGAGGATTAACACTAATAGTATTTGAAATTTGAAAACCATGGTATTTCGTTAGAGGGACATTAAGTACAAAGAGAAGAAAAGGAGTACCAAGCGTTCCTTACGTTAGTCCTCAAAATTCCAGGAGTTGTGGTACTTTTATGAAAGCGCGTAATACTTATTATGAAAAATTAACCCTAAAAAAATTAAAAGTATATACTTATGATAAAATTTGAAAATTATATTACCTTGTTACAGAAATATCAAATATAAGCAGAAAGAAATGGAGCACCAAGAATTCCTTAACTCAATACTAAAATTAAGTTGTGGTACTTTTATTATAAAACGAGTAGTACTTATGAATTCATATAAAAAAGAGTAGTACTTATGAAAAAACCATGCTAGTAGTTTGGGTAAGAACTAATAGTACTTAAAATTTGAAAATCTAAGTAGTTTATTAGAGCTACATTAATCACAAAGATGAAGAAAAATAGAGTATTAATTGTTCATGTGCTTAGTACTAAAATTTACAAAAATTGTGATACTCCTATATAAACGCATAGTATTTATGACAAAACATTTCTCATATTGAGAATATAAACATAAGCAAAGTTCAATTGAGATCAATAAATACTTCTCAATGTAAACTTCACTTGAAGTCATCAAATGCTCTTCAAGTAAATGTAATGATTATCAAAATAATCTATAAACATATAAATATGAAAATTGATATAAAAATTATTTTCATTCTATTCAAAATATTTAATTGAGCGTATATGAATAGATTATTACAAAGTCACTAATTATAATTTCTGGTCATGTGTAAGAAATAAAAGTCTCACGTATAAAAATGTGAATATCGAAGAATACTACTTTAAAAAATATATATATATGGAAAACGAGTATTGTCTAAACTAAATATATGTAGTAAATAAATATGCAATACAATTATCACTAATTAAAATAACTTTATCTGAAAATAATTAAGTCAACTCGTACATCGGATTTGCAAAAGATTTCTTTGTAAACACTAATTCTACGAACTTATGTTCAAAAAGAAAATAAAAGTATGATTTTAAAAGTAAGAGTATCATTAAATGTTATATTAAAAGTTGCCTCTAAATTATTTAATTTTACCCTATTATATTATAAATTATTGTCTGAAATTTGAAATAAACTAACTTTTTATTGTCCTTAAGAATTAAAATTTTTATTAAAACTGTTAAATTTATCATTCAAAACAAGTGCAATGCAAGGGATTGAACACTAATCCTATATAATAGTACCTAAAACATTTCAACAGAAAGACATTAAATACAAAAGGGTACCAAATGTTTTTAGCTCAGTACTAAAACTATTTAACATATGTAATACTTAAACTATTTAACATATGTAATACTTTGTTTGGAAAAGCTAGTACGTACTTGTACCAAACCTTATAATTAATAGTACTAATTTTCGCATGATAGTTAGTACTCTAGTTCATAATGCAGTACTTTACGTTAGCCAATAGCCGAGTACACGTATTATAATAGTCTATAAAATACATAGTCATCTGGGGAGTTTGCTACATGCAACTTGAACCTCCGGTATTGCTTTTCCACCACTGGATCTTGTTTTTGAGAATCCAAGGGTGGAGAAGGCCTTTGTCATGGTGACATTTATTATATTATCGATACTGAAGAAAAAATTATTAAAACAATGAAAGAAACAAAAAAAGAAAACAAATTAGATTCACTTTGCACCCTGATTCTTGTATCATCTACGGGTTTGAAGTCCGTAATAGTGCCTATTCAATCTCTCGGGATGCCTCGCATTAAACTCCTAGAACTAAAAAATGCAAGCAGTTTGAGTCTTTGACCTACTTAGCTTGCTGATATTAAGTCATTTTTGTTCTCATTTTATCCTGATCGCTCATCAGAAAATAAAAGAAATGGTCAGAAGAAAATAACTTGTTGAGAGGTAATTTACCAATTTTTGTATCTTCTTAGTAAGGAAAAAAATATTAAATATAATTATTTGCAAATTTAATTCATAAATATTAACTTAAAACTAACGTCAATGTTTAACCAGGTTACATGATTTTAAATTATTATCAATTCTTATTAATTTTTCAATCATGTAAGTGGCATTACCTGCGCTTCGGTGTCACTCGGTGTGGCCAGCACGGAGCCAAACTTGCCACGAAGAAAGTGGACTGGATGCTACCGTGTCCGCCTTTTCCAATCACGGCAGTCTATCATCTAATTAGTCCTAATACTATGTTCTCCAAACTTGACCGTCGAGCTCTAGAGGAAGGGGATGTTATGCTTTTTACTTTTTAGTAAGTCAATCGATCATGAGAGAACTAGCGCATGTTATTTTTTTTTTAATTTTGTTTGATTTAAATTTGATATTTAAAATATCGTTTCATGAGAGTGATTAATAAATTGTGTTTCAATATCTCTCCAATTTATTGCTAATGCAATCACAATATAACCTCCACATGTTAGCTCAAACTAATCTCTGATCTGGTGTTAGTTGCTTCAGACTAATAATGTAAATTCTCCTTTTTTCCTTTTTAAAACAACTTAGAGATAAGAAAATTTTGCAAGTAAAAGGAAAAAGACGATTAGAGAAAAGGTGAGAGGAAAGGGGGGGGGGGGGGGGGGGGGGGGGGGGGGGGGGGGGGGGGGGGGGGGGGGGGGGGGGGGGGGTTGCAATTGCCAACCTGAGATTCTCAAATCCCCCAATTATACATATATGGTGATGTAGAAATTCATATATTATTCCATAAGTAATGAAAATGACCCCTAGAAGTTAAGAATTTTTTATTATTTGTCTAATTAAATGCCCCCTTAGATTCATAATCAGATCGGCCAAGAAAATGCCCCCGAATGCATTTTGCGTGCTCAAATGTTTTTGCAAATCTAATGCAACTACCTAATTTAATTGAAAAGGAATGACTATATTTTAGAAATTTCAAAAACTAATAATAAATAATCATGTTCCAAAAATATAATATATTATTGAAAATTTATTGGCAATTTAAAATTTGAATTTAGTAGGCGGAGAAAATTTTAGTAATTTATATATAATATATTATTTCTTATTTGCAAATATTAGAATTCCAATCCATGCAGTATCCTAAATACTAAAATCCAGTTTTCAAAAACAAAACAGTGGAAAGAGAAGAAAATCACAGTGAAGTAATTGAAGAGAAGAAAGTCACGGTGAAGAAATTAAATTGCAAATGTTCAAAGCAACGACGAGTAATAGCTAACCTCTTTCTCTTTGAGTTTTCTCACAAATCTTCATGGCATTATCTACATTTATTTTGATTTTTTCTTCTGTGAAAGATAAATTTTTTAGCATCGAAGATTAAAAAAAAATTCTTGAATGATTTTCAGATAATTAGACCTCGTCGAGACTATTTGTAATTTATTCTGCTTTTCTTTCAATCAATTTGATTTTTCCATGTCGGTATTATACATTAAGTATAAATATATATATATCCCCATTTTGGTTTTATCTTTTGCCCCACCAGCAAATTTTCTGACTCCGTCCCTGGTGAGGACAATGACCCACAATATCGTGGTTTTTTCCCCTCTCGTGATTGGTGACAAAATTCATCGTCATGTAAAACTTTCTCTAATTATGCTCACAAAATTCATCCTCGATGTGTATGTCTCCAACTACGACCAATCTATTTGACTCCATTAAGAAGGAGTGTAATGCAACATCACGTTTTCTCGCCTAAGAGTTTTCATTAATTTCGCTTTCAATTTTTATCAATGATACTTTTTAATTATATCATTTCATTTTTTTTTTTTTTGCGTGTGCGTGGGGGTGGGTGTGCTTTCTTTTTTTTTTTCTTTTTTCTTTTTTTGAATAGACTAGGGACCAAAGTCAAACAAGAAAAGTATATTCCTTTTTCAATTTCGTTTTCTCTTTTATTAGATTGACGGATCTCCCTCCAAATAGAAAAAAATACATTGGCTCGTATGAACTTCAACCCGATTACATAATCAACATGACAATTATTCTTCTTTTTTTATTACAAGATAGGTTGATATTAAAACAATAAAATAGAAATCCTAACAACTAATAAAAAGACATCGGTTATCAAAAGAGGCGTAGCGTAGTGGCGCACTCCTATATTTAGTAAGCAAAAGTTTTCATGTTCAATATTTAGTTGGATTATATGTATTCTTTTATTAGTTATCATGATTTTATTTTATTGTACTAAACTCACAGGCTTCATTCGTAATCGAAAAAATAAAAAAAATATTGATATGAACTTAGAACCTCTTGGCTCAATCCATTATGGGTCTACTGGTTATTTAATAGTTATTATGATGCGAAAGCGTGTGGGAGAATGCTATGTTCTCTTTTGATTCTTCTTTCTTCTTTAACTTGTTATGAGTCCTGATCATGTTGTGCATCCTCCAATGAGTGTACATATATATATATATATCATTAACCAAAAATTTGGTTTCACAGCTCAGGTTTAATACGAACCGATCGGACCCGGTAAGCATCGTTCATGGATATCTCCAAGACCTCTATTCTAAACCTCACAATCCTGATCTCCCTCCTCGTCACTGGGCTTCTCTATATCTTCCTCATTTCTCCATCTTCAACCTCACTCTTCCTCCCGAGGACTGCATTCTCGGCCTGCTCTGGACACAATAAATCAGTAAGCTCGCTCACCACTCCGCTCAATAGTTTTTCATCCCTCCGTCATAGGACACGCATTGCGAATGCGACTTGGACATTGCTATTATTTTATAATTAATTTCAGGCAGAGTCAGCAGCCCATGAAGCCCAGCCACAGGACGACCTCGAGCATGCACTCAGAAAAGCCTCCATGGCGAACCGTACCGTGATCATAGCCATAGTGAACCAGGCTTATGCAGACCCTGCAAACTCGGAGGACTCAGACAAGACCATGCTGGACCTGTTTCTGGAGAGCTTCTGGCTCGGGGAGGGCACGAGGAAGCTCCTCGACCACGTCCTGGTTGTGGCGATGGATCGGACGGCCTACATGATGTGCAAGTTCCGGAGGCTCAACTGCTACAGGTTAGTGACGGAGGGTGTCGATTTCGCTGGGGAGAAGCTCTACATGTCAGAGGATTTCATCAAGATGATGTGGAGCAGGACTATCTTCTTAACCGACGTTCTAAGACGGGGTTACAGCTTCATTTTCACGGTACATACATATATTCATTAAATTTTTCTTGCTTATAGAGAAAATCATAATAATATATTGATGAATCGTTGGCACTGTATCAAACCTAGATATTGACATGTTAAATTTCTGAATACCAGGTGATACATACCATAAAATGTTCATCTTAAAATAAAATAATTAATTAAGATGGATCATATTATGATATATTTAAGAATAAATTAGTGAATTGAAAAATATTTCAATATCTATTTTGAAAAATATTTCAATATGCTTTTTTAATAAATAAATTCATAAGCATCACTTTTAATCTCTAAGTGGATTTAATATTAACATAAAACTTGTAATAGCCTTTAAATATTCCAATTACGGTTTCAAGAATGTACAAGCATTTGTAACATTGGAAATTGGAAAAAGAAAATAATTTAATTAATTAAATTTGAAAAGATTATAGTTATTCCTAAATTGCATTACATTTTTTTAATCTTTGAGTTTATTTGGTGTTGGCAAAATTTTTTTTAGATATTCTAGTTAATAACGATTTTCTTGTGAAACCAAATATTGGAAAATGGAAATAATTAATAAATTGAATTTACAAAATTATATTTATTCATGTATTGCATTAATTTTGAAATCCATCAATTCTTGCATTAAAGAGGGTATAGAAGATGACACATGAAGATCAATTTATTTGCATCAATATGGGTTGAGAAGATGCCATGTTGTGGAATTTAGAGAAGTCAAATGTAATACATAGTAGATTTCAGTGATGGTAAGAGTGACATTTGGCGAAACCACATTCATTCTCTCCCTTCATATTGGCATTATATATTACATATAGATGATCATACAATAAAACTTATTGTGTTACATGGCGAGGTAGGATAAAAAGAATTTCTCCAAGTGGAATAAATTAGTGAATTGAAACATATTCATATTATGATGATACCGTAAAATGTTCATATTAGTGCATTGACATATTTTTTGGTATGAACATGGTATCGGTAAACCCAACAGTCCCCGACTAATCTAATTTGAGTTGGATCATATCACTAAGGGGATAAAACTCTCCAAGTATAGATTTCTTCATTCACAAGACTCGAACATGAGACGCCTTATTTAAGGGAAAGAAGTACCGAACCGCTTGAATTGAGTTATGTTGGTAAATTGATGTATTTTAACCAAGTACCACATCTTCATAATTTTCTTCTTACCCTTTCTCTTTTCTTCCTCTCTCTCTTTCGCGAGTGGGCGGGGGAGAGATCGAGCTTCAAGAAATAAGGAATGTTTGTTATCTCTAATTTTCGTTTTACCATATTTGTTACCTCATTCAATAATAAAACTAAACTATTATGGTTCTCACTCAATAACGAGAGTTAAAAAAATTTCATCAATTTTGTATTTACCATAAAAGTTTATTTAATAACCAATATGGAGTCTAATTGAAACTAATAATCTAAATATAAAAGAAAAAAATTATGAACTCTTTACTAATCTTAATTTGAAATTTGAATATTTAGAATTTAAAAAGTATGATCGTAATTTAATAGTCTGTGTAATTGGCCTGCTAATTTATGTAGGCAGACTTTATTTGCAGTAGGTTTGATATTCATTAAAAGTATCTTGTAATCATAGACAAATCAATGCCTAAGCAAGAATTAGTATCCATCAGATTGGTCTAATTTTGCATCGTTAAAAAATAAGGACATTTCTCATCCTATATAAAAAGAGACTACTTAAGTTACTTATAAATTGAAATAGACTTTTTACTAACACAAGTGCGAATCTTGTGACTGAATAAATGATAGTATTATCTCTTAGTAGGTAAAACTCATCGAACTTAGATTAATCGAACCTATTAAACTTTTGAAGGCCATGTGGTGCATACCACTGTTATCAGATCGGTCGGACCGAGAACCGACACTATGACCGGTCTGTCAAAATAGTTATGATTGGAGAAGGAATTGAACCTTAAACCTCCAAGCTATTACAGTGAAGTCTTTCACCCACTAATCCATTGAGCTATCAAATTTTTCTTGTGCATTTTTTACCACTCCTTTGTGATTTATCTTAGTGACCTTCCTAAATGTCTATTCATAACCATATTTTAATTATTTTTCGTAGTAATATTGTAATTATTGGGTATTTATCAAATTATAATTATTTTCATTGGTAATATTATTATTTATTTAATTTTTTATCAAACGTGCAGTCTGACCCATCAAATCCCCAATTGAACCCATAAACCCAAGAACCCATGCCTTGATCGGTTCGATATCCGGTCCATTTCTGATAACACTGGTGCATACTGCAAAAAAAGAAAAAGTCTCGCATAGTTAAATTAAATTAAAAATAAAAAAAAATTAAAAGGGAAGGGTGGTTTCCACGGGTGGGGGAAACCCACCCTATGGGAAGGATGGACTTTTTTAATTGTTTTATATAAACTATTTTCCTAATATTGTTTAGTTTTAAGAAAAATTTAGTGAAAAGCTAATGAAAAACATATAGGCAATAAAAAATGCAAAACTTGGCAGAAAATACACAACTGTTTATAGACAAAACGATATGAAAGTACATATTTTAAGTTCTAACAACTTTCGACTTTTTCTCTATTTAAGAAAGATAGTAAATTACGGGTTTCTTTTTTCTATTTAACCTTTAATTTTATTACTTCCATTTTGTTTATATAAAAACCTATACTTTGACTTCTAAAAAGGATCTAATAAGAAAACATAAAAAGCGGTTTACCATATAACTAGGAAGTAGTCCGCACTATGCCACGGATATCAAAGAACTCCTTTTATCAACAATTAATATTTTCATGCGATTGAAGTTAGAGAATGGATATTAGTAATCAATATAGCATGACTCATTTTAAAACTGATTCAACACTCTAATTTCGGAATTGTTTCAATGTTGTGAACATACATGAATGTGGAGGAAAAATAAATGAGAAGCTTAATTAAACTAGTGAACTTCCACGTGTGTTGCACGTGAAACTTTATTTGATAAGATCAAAATCTATAATACTTGATCGACATAATATATGCTTGCAAGAGGATACACAAATTAATGGACCACAAGATGTTCATGAGTTTAAAATCAAGAAAACTCTTTTAGAAAAAGAAATATATATAAATTATAAGTAAATTAATAATATCTCTTTTGAATGAATTTATAACCATTTCTAGTAAGAAATACATTCTTGCTTTAATTTATAAATAAATAAAATATAAAATAGTTAATAATATATATGAGGGTTGATGACTCAAAAAAGTAAAAATTTGCCCTATTCATTATTTTTAGTATGAAATTTTTTAAGGGAAATTTACCTAGAATTACTCATGCTTTACCCGTTTTGTCAAATTTATCATATGTTTTTTTGTCAAATCTATCCCATGGTTTACTTTTTACATCAAATTTATCACAGCGTTATCTTTTTCGTCGATATCTAACGGCCGTGCTGATGTGACACCCACGTGGCAAATGTGGCCCACTATCCCTCCACGTGCCACGTCAGCACGGCCGTTAGATGTTGACGGAAAAGATAACGTCGGAATAGATTTGATGCAAAAAGTAAACCATGGCATAGATCTGACAAAAAAAAACATAGGATAGATTTGACAAAATAGGTAAATCATGGGCCATTTGGGGTAAAAAACCCCATTTTTTTATTGCACGAAGAATTACAAATTATGAGTTTCGTATCATGTCTAGTATGCTATCATTTCTTTGTCAATTTTAATGGATTGTTCTAACATGGCACTAATATGGTAGACATGGCACATGAAAATCTTCCAAGTGGACACCATAGGTATTTAAATACTAAATTAAAATAAAAATTATTAAACATAACTATTAATAAAAATACTTAATTTAATTTAATAAAATAAGAAAATAATATTAATTTCGATGAAAACATATATGTATATATATTGATAATAGTATTTACATATGTGTAATATAAAAGGAGTATATACAAAATTAGCATACTAATTACAAATCACTATATCTAAGTATATGTACCAGTTTTTGTACAATTTTACGAAATTATCTCAATTATAAAATTGCTCAAATTTTCAAACTCATATCTCTTATGTTGCTCCTACTTTTTACTTATTTCTCCTCAATTCCCACTCTATATTTACCTCAATCTAAGTTATTTTTCTTTTTCTTTCACTAAAAACATTATTTTTTCAATTTTCATCACAATGTTTTAAATTTTTTAATAATAGCACAACTATGTAGAATTACAAATGGTATATAATGATGAAAATACAAAGGGAAAGTTTTAAACTATGTTTTTTTCACACTGCATGTAGCGTTGGTACATAATCTAGTATATGAATGATAAAAATTTGATAAGCACAATTAAAATAATAGAATGATTTTTAAAAATAAAATTAATGCAATTAAACTTATAATTAATTTAAAGAAAATATTTTCAGTTGATATATTTTTCTAACTTGATCTTTCATTTCAATAGAATATCCTAAAGAAAAAACAGCGAAATGAATTTAAATTTTTAATAAAATTTTACAAAATAATTAATAGAAATATTATCTTCAAGAATAGTCTTGCAATGACACCCATAACTCGAAAATTAAGAAAAACCTGACCCAAATCGATCAAAAAATTCCGAAAATTAAAAATCTTAAGGGTGGGTTTAAGTTTTAAAGAAAGAAAATCCAAAGTTGATTGGACTCGATTTTATGTATATATAAATTTATATATTATAATTTATACTCAACAAGTAAAATTAATAAAAACAAACAATACACTTGAGATCCCACCTAAGGTACAAGAGTAAATTTAATTTGAGTTGTAAATTGATAAGTTGTATTGATAATCGATATTAGATTTATATTGGAAGCAAGTTACCTCTCATTTTTTACACACATACCCTTGAGGATTAAGAACAAAAATGTACCTAGAGCTCGTGAATGGAGGACATTGACATCATAAGAACTCTAAGCTTGTGCAACATTGTTAGTAGGTGGTGGTGATAGACACTATAGTAGCAATGGCTAGAACGGTAGCCAATGTTTGTGGCCAAAAGAAAAGAAGAGAATAAGAATATGGTAAGAAGAAGAAACTTGAGATAAAAGAAAACAAAATAAGATAAAAAATAAATTAATGATATAATATCTCTTTTCTTCGAAACTCTTTTTCTCTTTCTTTCTTTTTTATTCTCCCAAATGCGACTTTTGTATCCATAGAATCCCATAAAAAATTTGATTGGCACTTTGAAAACAAATTACCGACACCATAATGTCCTAAATAGTTTTTTGAATAAATTAATATAAATTTTGAAAAATTCATAGACAAATTGTTTGAATTTCTTCGGTATTTTTGAAAGGAAATAATCACATGATATATGTCAGTAACTCATTGGAAAATATTAATCTATAAAATAATCTTTAATAATTCTTAATATAAATTTTGAAAATCCATACAAATGTAAATAAGAAAGGGGACAGATGAACTGTGAACGTTGAAAGGAAAAGTTATTTCATATTTGATACATTCGTCAGAGTAAATAATCATGAAAAAAAAACATGCTAGGTAATTTTTATAGAAATCGAAAGGTCATGTGAAAAAATAGTTATAAGTTGGTTTTTGAAACTTTAAAAAAAATAATGGGATTATGGTAGAAGAAAGAGAATGCGCGAAAATTTTTCCAACGACTTTCAAAGTCAAAGAACAAGAATAATTAAAAGGAGAAGTAATTAAAAATCGAAAGAGAAAGTAGAAAGAGATACAAATGTAAATAGGAAATGGGGAGAGAGGAACCGCGAGCGTTTACTGAAGAAGTTATTTCATATTTGATACATTTGTCAAAGTGAATAATTATGAGAAAGCACATGCTAATTTTTATAGTGACAAAGTATGAAATAGTGCATTGAAATCGAAAAGTCATGAGAAAGAATACGTCTAAGTTAGTTTTTTTATTAAAACGAATGAAAGGATATCAAGCTATTTAAAAGATGTAACGTTTAGAATCATTCGTATTATTTAAATAAAGGGCAAAATAATATTATTATTAATTTACCAAGGGAAAAGGAAAAAAAAAAGGTTGGAGAAACACTTTGAGAACGGTTGTACTTTAGAAGAGATGTACAGAGTTTAACTCGGCTAGAGCAATGTATGATATAATATGTGAGGCAATGAATATTAAGAATGTGCAATGAATTGAGAGTAAAAAAAGTGTGAAAAAAATTATACTAACAGAGCACACCAAAAGTGTGTGAGTAAAATGTATGAAAAGAAAAGTAGAAATTCATGAAGATACAGATTATTTTTTGGAACAAAAATTGAGAAAACATGAATTTTTAGAAACAACAACGTGATTCATAGCGATGAGAGAAAAAATGTATGAACTTGTTGGGAAAATAGATGTTGAAAACAAACATATGATGCTCGAAATTTTAAAACTTTAAATCGTTATGAAATAATAATAAAATAAACGTAACTGTGATAAATGGCTAACTTGACTGAGAGAGATGCGAGACGATAAAACGTCCAAAATGAGCAATGAATAGAAAGATCATGTATATATATATGTGTGTGTGTATATATACATATATATATATATAGTAAAAAAGCGCGTTTAAAAGTCATGAGCTTATAAGTTGGGAGGAAAAACGATGGTATAGGGGAATTTTTGGAATATTAAAATTGGAGAAACTTGTCATGCCTTTATACATAGTATAGATAATAATATAAGATAAGCATGACAACACAAAAATTTATATGAAATCTTAGAAATAATGATTAAATAGATTTACATGAAAGATGGAGAAAAAGTGAGGAATATATATGAATAAAAAGTGCAAGATCAGAAGGAAAAAAATGCAACAAATTAAAGGTTGTAGTAAGTTATAAAAACTAAAAGAAAATTGTAAAAAAGCAATCATTAGGAAAGTCCACTAAGCCATGTGGCTCCCTAAGGTTAGGATGGATCGATATTAATGTATAGTTAGAAAAATAAAATATATATTTCAAGTAATAGGTGGTTAAAAATCTATTTAAATAGTTTTATTTATTATTTATGCTTTATATTATATAGCATGTTGTTTAAAAGGGTAAAACAAAGAGTTGGAAGAATTAAAATAAATCAAACTAAATACCTATATTGTTATATAAAATATCATACATAATTTACGAACAAAATTTAGTTCGACATTATTAGTAAATATATATATATATATGTATGTATACTTGAGTTTATAAATAAATTTAATGAATTTGAGTCATGTTAGACTTCCTGAAAATGGAATTAACTCATTTTATCATATAATGTATAATAAATTTTTTAAGATTAATTAGTTGAGATCTTATAATTTTATTAGTTATGAGTTACGACAGTATTCTAAAAATATGTATGTATAGAGAGAGAATAATTTAATGATAATATTTTTTGCTTAGTAAAAAAGACAGAGAAAAGAATCGAGAGATCCATTAGAACTAGACATCATAATGGAGAAATATTCTAACACTCTAATAGTACCCATTTCGTCGCTATTTCTCTACGAATTTATAGAGATAAAAGTTGTGTGTGATTTATCAAAAAAAAAAGTTGTGTGTGGTATTATTTTGAGAACAAATACGTATGAGTGTCAATTAATATATAAATAGTTAAGACGTGATTTTTTTTTGGAGGATGTATGAAATATCAAAAGAAGGGGTAAAAATGAAAAACAATCAAAATTTGTGGCAAGATTTTTAAAAAGAAGAAAAGAAAAGGCTAGAATGAAAAAGAAAGAAAAATGAGGGACACGTGTCCTTGTCTAAGTTAACACTGCTAAAATAACTGTTTAGTTTTATTAAAGATAACTTACCATAATAAAATTAGTATCCCAAAAATTAATTAAACAAAATGTGCATAGCATATGAGAATGCGTTCAGTGTAATATTATATTGGAGATTTTACGTCCTATATTTCATGATTTTTTTTCATTTTCTCAGATCTATCTCATGCTTTAAAATTTTATTAAAAAAGCCTATAGTTTACTTCTTGTTTTAAATCTATCACAGTGTCAAGTTTTCCGTCAATGAAACATAAGTGGGCTCCAAACATATCTTATAGTTTTAATTTTTTATCAAATTTATTCCATTATTTTAACTTTCTTCTCAAATATATCATGGGCAAAGGGTCTCGGTGACAAGGATAGGCCACTTACGTTTCACGCTAGCAACACCGTTAAAAATTGACGGACAAATAATGTTGGGATAAATCTGAAATAACATGAAACCATGGGTTTTTTTTGCCATGAACTTTTTTGAGTAATTTTTAAATCATGTGATTAATTTGAAAAATGTGATCAAATCATGAAATATATGACGTTAAAACCCTATTATATTTGTTTGTTTGACAAATGTCGGTACTATGGAACCATGGAGTTGACACCATGATTTTCCCCATAATTTATATTAGGATTTATTAGGAAAATTGTATATTTGACCAAATACCTTTTCTTTTTTTTCTTTTTTAGTTCATTTTCTTGTTTTTTTTCGATTTCACACGATATCTTTATTTGCTTTGATATTTTAGTCTTTTCCCTTTTCTTTGATCATTTCACCATGTACCATTTGCTGAATTTTCTGTTTTCATCATTTTATTTAATTTCCAATTTGAGAAATTCAAATTAATGGTTTCTAATAATTTCATCCTAGACTACTAGTTCTCTCTTTTTCTTTTTAATCGTGTACTCGGCGTTGTGCACTATGTTTGCCTTATTTATATTATTTAATTTGGCATCAAAACGCTAACATGACATTTAGTGGAGTAAAAAATTATTTCTAGAAAATTAATTTATTAATTCCTGATTCTTATTAATTAATTAGCAGCTGATACATTCACTAGATTTGATATATTCTGAAAATTAACAAATTTCTTTTTCCTCCTTTGAACAGGATACAGACGTTCTGTGGTTGAGGAATCCGTTTGGCCGATTAAGCAGTAATGAAACCGAAGATCTCCAGATCAGCACCGATTATTTCAACGGTGACCCTTGGTCGGAGGCAAACTCCATCAACACAGGCTTCTACTTCGTGCGATCAAACAACCTGACAGTCTCATTGTTCGAAAAATGGTACTCCATGAAGGACAACTCTACGGGAAAGAAGGAACAAGATGTCCTGTTGGACCTAATGCGATCGGGCACATTCAGAGCACTGGGACTTAAAGTTAGGTTTTTGGACACCCTTTACTTCAGCGGGTTCTGTTCCAATAGTAGAGATTTTGAGGCAGTCACCACCGTGCATGCCAACTGCTGCCGAACCATAGTCGCGAAGATATTAGACCTTACAGCAGCTCTTAGGGACTGGAAGCGCTACAAGTTTTCAAACCGGAATGGCACAGCTCCTTACGTGTGGTCGAAGCATGTCAATTGCTTGAAATCGTGGAGCCCATAAATAATATGGTTCATTAGGGCATAATATTTGAAATTTTATATTTAATTTATAACGAAGAAAAGAATCTTATCAGAGTTATAAATAGAAAGAGTAGTTTCATTTGTTATTATCACATTAATCTGTATTTAATTACATATCTATCTCTGTATAATCTAAATCTTAATACCATAAAAAGTTGTCTCTTTTTAATCTAAATACTATAAAATTAGCCTCTTTTTGACTAAGGTGGGGGAGCGGTGCTAGTTTCACAGGATCTACGGAAGCGTAAAAGGAACAGAAATTCAAAATTTCCTACCCGTGAAACTAATTCCAAGACCTACTAGAAGAATAAGAGTAAATAAAAGCGTACCTGGAAATATGTCGACCAAAATTGTCGACCAAGCGTCCCACGCGTATGCCTCACCGGTGTCACACCGACTTTGTCGACGAGTCTTCGAGATCGGCGCGGCGAAGTCAACAACACTCGAAATGAAAACATGACACGTTTATTATATGACTAATGGTACCTAATATGTGAGTTGAACAATTCAACCCAAATATATATATATAATGCATAATATGCACATATATATGCACATGTCACACTATATTAGCACATATAAATATGTGTATATTAGGATGTATCATATTATATATAAAGTATATGCATATACACACATATATATCACATATCACATCACTACATAATAATCAGTATAATGGCAGAATGTACATGCCCACACGAGTATATGATACATTAAAATAAGCAGTTTACTATAGATATGATGTGTCATACATGCAACATGTGATCGTTGTGTGTCATAATCTGATAAGTCAGTATCTATATAATCGAATGAATCAATAATCGCTCATCAAATTAATCGATCATTATTGAAATTGCCGTCACATGGATCGTGCATCAATAATCTATCAATCTCTAATTAATCGACAAATTAATCTCATTTATCCGATTAATTGATCGCACCATAAATCATCTAATCTCTATTAGACGATTTTGTTTGTTTCAAAATATCTCATCTAGTCGTCGTGTGTGACCCTGTAGGTTCCCAATTACGTTGATAGTAATATCGAAATCTCTATTTCAATATTACAAACAGTGAGCGGCATCTAGCAATGCATCAATGTTACTCAAGTAATCGGAAAGTCAATTTTCGACGAACCTCGTGACCTACGTTACCGTGTAATATAATCCCTTTGTCCTCTATATCTCTATTGAGCCCAAGGCATGGTCGATGACATCCTTGTATGGCTCAATATCTCTTTTTTGGTTTACGGTTAAGTCTATCAGAACAAATGAGCTCGATATCGTTATATCGACTCATTTGGGTATGCATACACTTTTAGACTTAACCACCAAGTGGCCGTGAGATATCGCTCCCGTTTCGTAGGAGGGATAAATCCTATCTTGATCACTCACATTCCTCTCCCATGCTCTGTGGTATACCCAATAACTGTCTTTATAACCATCCTGTTACAGTGGCGTTTGACAGTATCAAAGTATATGACATTACATGTAGGAATCTATGGTGACCTCAAGTCAAAGGACCATTACACTATAGTCACTTTGAGATATGCTAATGACAGTCACGTAACAACCCATGTAGCAATCTCATGGTGGATCAGTCCAATACACATTACGCTTAATGTATACATGTGGTGTGATTTGATATCTCCATATCCATGACCTATGAGACTTGGTCATCAATCAACACTCACACTAGTCTAACCGTATTATCGTTGTCCTAATTAACGATAATACTTTGACTATGGACATTTAGGAATAATGTTCATTAATTATAGGATCTCACAATCAAGTCACACTTGATGCCTATTGAACCTACTATTCCAAGGACATTATTGTGTAAAATCATATTTAGCGCAATCTACACAATAACAGATATGCCTCGTAATATAATGAAATAGATATCATATTACAGAACTGATTATAGATTGCCTCTATGGCATACACCAATTCCCAACAATCTCCCACTTGCACTAGAGCCAATCTGGCATCTGTCTAATGCCAATAGATCTAGTGTGAGCCTCGTGCTTGCGCTGCACAAGAGGCTTCGTAAGTGGATCTGCGAGATTCTCATCTGTTGGTATTCTGCATATCTTCACATCTCCTCTGTCGATGATCTCGCGAATGAGATGGAAGCGTCTGAGTATATGTTTGGATCGCTGGTGAGACCTGGGTTCCTTAGCTTGCGCAATGGCTCCATTGTTGTCACAATAGAGATCCACTGGGTCTGCGATGCTAGGAACCACAACAAGTTCTGTCACGAACTTCTTGATCCAAACGGCCTCTTTTGCAGCGTTAGAGGCAGCAATATACTCGGCCTCTGTGGTAGAATCGGCTACTGTCTCCTGTTTGGAACTCTTCCAACTCACAGCACCTCCATTCAGGCAAAACACATACCCTGACTGCGATCTACTGTCGTCCTTATCGGTCTGGAAGCTAGCATCGGTGTAACCTCTTACAACGAGCTCTTCTTCGCTTCCATATACCAAAAACATCTCCTTAGTCCTTCGTAAGTACTTAAGGATGTTCTTTACTGCAATCCAGTGTCTTTCACCTGGATCTGATTGGTATCGACTCGTCATACTCAAAGCATACGAGACATCTGATCGAGTGCATAACATAGCATACATGATGGATCCAATAGCTGACGCATATGGAATCCTATTCATGCGGTCCCTCTCCTCTCGAGTAGAAGGACACTGAGCCTTCGAAAGGCTTATGCCATGTAACATAGGCAGCGACCCTTTCTTAGAATCCTGCATGCTAAATCGCCGAAGCACTTTATCTATGTATGCACTCTGACTTAAGCCAAGCAGTCTCCTGGATCTATCTCTATAGATCCTGATACCTAGCACGTAGGTAGCTTCGCCTAAGTCCTTCATAGAGAAACACCTTCCCAACCAAGTCTTCACAGACTGTAAGGAAGGAATGTCATTCCCGATCAGAAGTATGTCATCTACATATAACACCAGGAAGATTACTATGCTCCCACTAACCTTCTTGTAAACACAGGGTTCATCTTCATTCTTGATGAAACCAAACTCTTTGATTGCATCATCAAAACGAAGATTCCAGCTCCTAGAAGCTTGCTTCAGTCCATAAATAGACCGTTGTAGCTTACAAACCTTTCCGGCACAATGTGGATCGACAAAACCCTCAGGTTGTGTCATAAACACATCCTCGAGGAGCTTCCCGTTCAGGAAAGCAGTTTTGACATCCATTTGCCAGATCTCATAATCATAATAAGCTGCAATTGCAAGCAAGATCCTGATGGATTTAAGCATAGCTACCGGGGAAAAAGTTTCGTCATAGTCAACACCATGAACTTGTCTGAAACCTTTTGCCACAAGTCGGCCCTTAAAGGTAATCACATTACCGTCCATGTCAGTCTTCTTCTTGAAGACCCACTTACACCCAATGGGTTTTGCCCCTTCAGGTGGATCAACCAAAGTCCATACTTGGTTAGTGTACATGGACTCCATCTCAGATCTCATGGCCTCCAGCCATTTCTCAGAGTCTGGGCCTATTACGGCTTCCGCATAGGTTGTAGGCTCATCATTATCTATGAGCAATACGTCATTGTCTTGAGTCACGAGAAATCCATATCTCTCGGGCTCATGACGTATCCTACTAGACCTACGAGGCTCCTGTGTCACCTGTGTAGAAGATTGTGCCACAACAACTTGTGGTACTTGTTCTGCAACATCGCCTGTCGATTGGTCAATGTCATTTTGTGGTAGAACTTCCCCAAGTTCTAATTTCCTCCCACTAGTTCCTTTGAAGAGAAACTCTTTCTCAAGGAATACCGCAGTTCGAGCGACAAACACTTTGCCCTCGATGGGATTATAGAAATAGTATCCTCGAGTTTCCTTAGGATACCCCACGAAGTAACATTTGTCCGATTTAGGGCCAAGCTTATCCGAAGACAATCTCTTCACATAAGCTTCGCAACCCCATATCTTTAGAAAAGACATCTTGGGACGTTTCCCATACCACATCTCATATGGTGTCCTTTCAACTGATTTCAACGGAGCATTGTTTAATATGAGAGCAGCTGTCTGTAGAGCATATCCCCAGAAGGAGTCAGGTAAGTTTGCATGACTCATCAAAGATCGAACCATATCTAATAAAGTTCGATTCCTCCTCTCAGCTACACCATTCCATTGTGGTGTTCCAGGTGGAGTCAGTTGAGATAAAATCCCACACTGTTTAAGATAGTCAGCGAACTCATAGCTCAAATATTCACCTCCTCGATCTGATCGAAGAACTTTAATGCTCTTACCCAACTGATTCTCCACTTCATTCTTAAATTCTTTGAACTTTTCAAAGGATTCAGATTTGTGTTTCATCAAAAACACATATCCAAATCTACTGAAATCATCAGTAAATGTAATAAAGTAGAGATACCCACCTCTAGCAAGCTTGTTCACTGGTCCACATACATCGGTATGTATGAGAGCCAAAAGATCACTAGCTCGCTCACCTTTTCCGGTAAAAGGGGCCTTAGTCATTTTCCCCATTAAGCAAGGTTCGCATGCCTCGATCGATTCTAAATCAAACGAGTCCAGTAATCCATCCTTATGGAGTCTAGAGATGCGATTCTCGCTAATATGGCCTAAACGACAATGCCAGAGGTAAGTCGGGTTCGAATCATTAGATTTGAGCCGTTTGGTTTCCACATTATAAATAGGCGTATCTAGATCAAGAACATACAGACCATTACTTAAATGTGCACTGCCATAATATACATCATTCATGTACATAGAACAACACTTGTTCTTTATAGTGAAACAAAATCCCTTCTTGTCCAAACAAGAAACAGATATTATGTTTCTACTAATAGCAGGTACATAATAACAGTCGTTAAGATCTAATACAAGCCCAGTAGGCAAAACTAGGTGATAAGTCCCTACAGTTAATGTAGCAACTCTTGCTCCATTTCCAACTCGTAGGTCCACCTCGCCCTTTGTCAACGATCTACTGTCCTTTAGGTCCTGCATATTTCCACAAATATGAGCACCACATCCGGTATCTAATACCCAAGATGTAGAAGTAGTAGATACATTAATCTCTATAACATGGATACCTGAAGTGGAAGTCTCACTTCCCTTCTTCTTCTTCAACTCTTCCAGGTATATCTTACAATTCCGCTTCCAATGTCCAGTGTTGCCACAATGGAAGCAGTAATCATTCTTCGCCACCTTGGCTTTAGGCTTCAACGCACCCAAGTCAAAATTGGATGCACCTTTAGCCTTCTTGCCTTTACTCTTGCTCTTGCCCTTTCTTTTGGTCCCTTGGACCATTAGAACGGACGTCCCCTTGCTGATATCATGCTCAGCTGTTCTCAACATGCTAAGCAGTTCAGGCAATGGTTTATTGTAGTCATTCATATTATAGCTCATAATGAACTGACTATAACTGCTGGGCAGCGACTGTAGGACTAAATCTGTGGCCAACTCTTGACCAAGAGGAAATCCCAGTCTTCCCAGAGTCTCAACGTACCCAATCATCTTGAGTACATGAAGACCCACCGGGCTACCCTCAATCAACCTTGCCTGAAAAAGTGCTTTAGAGATCTCGAATCTCTCATGTCAGGCCTGCTCTTGATAGAGCTGCCTGAGATGCACGATCATATCGTACGCCTTCATGTTCTCGTGTTGCTTCTGAAGCTCCGAGTCCATGGTGACTAACATGAGACATCCGACGTTTACGGCATCATCATGATGCTTACTATAAGCATCTTTCTCAGCTTGGGGGGCATCGTCAGGCGGTGGCGCAAGAAGAGGTTGCTCTAAGACATATAGCTTCTTTTCTTGGGTGAGAACAATTCTCAAGTTTCGATACCAACCAAGGAAATTATTCCCTGACAGTTTGTCCTTATCAAGGACGGATCGCAAACAGAAAGTACTAGAAGTGCTCCCTGCCATGGTAACTACCATAGAAATATACAAAATAAGTATTATGACACAACAATATTTAATGAGGACTTTATAAATATTGCTCCCACTATTTATATCAAATCAATGACCCTCAACATTGATTCAGAGAATATCATTCTCATAGTAGCTCAAGATCCATATATCACCAAGCTCTGAGTCAGCGAGGGCTGATTCACCCAGAACTGGCTATTTAGGTAGGGAACTCACTTTCCCAATTGCATCACATGCAACTCTTGATTAGTTGAGTGAATAACTCCTTATTCAAATCTATCTTATAGATCGATGCCCAACTACATGCCTCTGAACTCCTAATCCTATTAGGCTTGCTCAGTTAAGTCCGACCCACTGGTAAACACAACGTCTTACTAGGATAGATAAGGGCATCCTGCGAAGGCAAGGTCTACACACTCATCGATCTTGGTCTTGACGAGCGTTACACGGTGGAAGGATATGGACTTAATATTTTGAGGGATTTGATTAACATTTAATCGATCTCACTATACACTATTATGTAACTATTACATAATAGTCCACACGTATAACTATTATACTAACACAACTAGGACATAGTCCATGTCTAACAGTCATGCACCGCAAATATCAAACATAATCATACCAGTACCAAGCATAAAATCATATTTTATGCTATTATCTACTCAGATTCTAACTAGCTAGGCTCTGATACCAATTGCTAGTTTCACAGGATCTACGGAAGCGTAAAAGGAACAGAAATTCAAAATTTCCTACCCGTGAAACTAATTCCAAGACCTACTAGAAGAATAAGAGTAAATAAAAGCGTACCTGGAATATTTAAAATTGTCGACCAAGCGTCCCACGCGTGACGCCTCTACCGGTGTCCACACCGACTTTGTCGACGAGTCTTCGAGATCGGCGGTGCTAGCGACCAACACTCGAAAGAAACACCGATGCAACACCCGAAATTTTTAAGACTAATGGACCTAATTTGAGTTGAACAATTCAACCCAAATTATATATATACTTTATATGCATATATATGCACGCACACATATATCAGCACATATAAATATGTGTTGCTTTTTATATATAAAAAGTATATGCATATACACACATTATATATATACATTCACACACACATATATCCATACAACCTCACTGCCCCTTTTTATAAGCAGCTGAGGGGGGAAGAAAATTTGTAACCCACCGATGTGGGACAAAGAATTAAGAGTTTGAAATTGCCATGTGTCATCACATGGATCGTGCATCAATTGTGTCCATTTAATCTAATAAATCGAGTCTAATTAATCGACAAATTTAATCTCATTAAATATCCGATTAATTGATCGCACCATAAATCATCTAATCTCTATTAGACGATTTTGTTTGTTTCAAAATATCTCATCAATTTAGTCGTCGTGTGTGACCCTGTAGGTTCCCAATTACGTTGATAGTAATATCGAAATCTCTATTTCAATATTACAAACAGTGAGCGGCATCTAGCAATGCATCAATGTTACTCAAGTAATCGGAAAGTCAATTTCTCGACGAACCTCGTGACCTACGTTACCGTGTAATATAATCCCTTTGTCCTCTATATCTCTATTGAGCCCAAGGCATGGTCGATGACATCCTTGTATGGCTCAATATCTCTTTTTCTTGGTTTACCGGTTAAGTCTATCAGAACAAATGAGCTCGATATCGTTATATCGACTCATTTGGGTATGCATACACTTTTAGACTTAACCACCAAGTGGCCGTGAGATATCGCTCCCGTTTCGTAGGAGGGATAAATCCTATCTTGATCACTCACATTCCTCTCCATGCTCTGTGGTATACCCAATAACTGTCTTTATAACCATCCTGTTACAGTGGCGTTTGACAGTATCAAAGTATATGACATTACATGTAGGAATCTATGGTGACCTCAAGTCAAAGGACCATTACACTATAGTCACTTTGAGATATGCTAATGACAGTCACGTAACAACCCATGTAGCAATCTCATGGTGGATCAGTCCAATACACATTACGCTTAATGTATACATGTGGTGTGATTTGATATCTCCATATCCATGACCTATGAGACTTGGTCATCAATCAACACTCACACTAGTCTAACCGTATTATCGTTGTCCTAATTAACGATAATACTTTGACTATGGACATTTAGGAATAATGTTCATTAATTATAGGATCTCACAATCAAGTCACACTTGATGCCTATTGAACCTACTATTCCAAGGACATTATTGTGTAAAATCATATTTAGCGCAATCTACACAATAACAGATATGCCTCGTAATATAATGAAATAGATATCATATTACAGAACTGATTATAGATTGCCTCTAGGGCATACACCAATTCCCAACAAGCGGAACAAAACGTTTCCTTACTTTTTTGCAAAGTTTCTTTAAGTAAGCACATTAGCTTATGTTAATACTTATATTTTAATTTACTAGTAATATAGCACATGTATTGCACGTGACAAGTAGCAATTTGCAACTCACATAAATACAGAAAGTCATTTTTTAAATAAATTTCGACGACATCCCTTATAGTTTATGAAACGGCCAGCAACACTCCTCCCTTCAAAAATTAGCCACACACCACCCCTCCTTTCGCTGACGTGACACCAAGAGTACATTCACTTTGTCACGTGGATCCCATATCACGGAACTGCACAAACCGATCTGTTACCTGATATCTATACCCGAACCAAATCTGACCCGATTTAAGGGGAAAAAAAAGTAGAAATCATTGAAATGAGGGATGGTGTGTGGTTAATTTTGAAAGGAGAGGGTATCGCTAACCATTTTACAAACTATAGGAGGTGTCGTTGTAATTGAGCATTTTCTTTTTTCAACACAAAAATGTAACTGCTGGAATTTGACTGAAGTCCCTAGTCCAACTTGCAACATTCTGATTCTTGACAATAAACAAGAATGAACCGGACAATCAATCTCAAAATAGATTTAAGCAAAGGACAGTCTTCCGACCACCTGCACGTACATGAAATGGAATTCACATTTTAGAGGAAATATAAAACAACAAATGCACCCATTGACCCCGTAGCCTTCGCTGTTAAATAAGCGGAGATACTTGTCGAGGCCGTGCGAGGAAGAATATGAAATAAGTAGATCTAGCATTTTGCGGAGGCTTTTACTTTGATAGGAGCATGCAAAAGGCGTAAAAATATCAATATATAAAAATAATGATAGCGTAAAACATAATAATGATCACGAATAAATGATAATTCTACGAAGTAAAAGATAAAAACGAGGGTGATGCTTATCTGAGCATTGCATGAGAGCTACTTAACAGGAGTGATCGCTTGATGCATGGGTAATTAAGCGATACATGATGCCAACTTCGATGATAAATTATTGGCGTAAAATGAATGGGATTAATAAAAGTAAGGAAAAGATCTAATTTTTGCTCATAAAGGAAAGAAGAGATTGAGGAAAAAAAGCACTCCCTTTTCCGAATAACCGAAGTTCTTGAACGTTTCTCAAAGAATGTTGAAGAGCCGCAACCGACACGAGGGGCGTCATGATTAGCAAGGGGAGTCGCTAGGTAACTTCCAAGTGCTTGTTCGAGTCTTACTGTTGCGGTGGCTTCTTGGCATAGGGAAGATCTCGGTCTATGAAGATCTAGACTTGAATGAGACCAAGGCGAGCCTCAAGTTTAGAGGGAAACAGATAGCCTTGCTTGGGACCCAATCTATCTATCTTTCAGCCGAAAGATGCACGACGCTACATTTGCATGTCATTTCTGCAGTAATTGCTGCAAGGGAGAGATACATTTCCATGGAACATGCGATTGCCATTTTCTTCACCGTATGTTCATCTTCATGAGCTCTTACTTGCACAAACAATGGACTTACTATTTCACAAATTTTCGACATTTAATACAAGAAATCAGCTCATCATTTAATAGAAACACCGTGGTAGGTATTGACAAAAGTAGCAGATGAAGATGTCAGTTTCCATATGGACGGTCATAGACAAAGTGGTCTCTTCCGGTCCTTGAGGCTGCACACCTTATTGAGAAGCCCTTTGCGCCCGGGGAAGGGGTTATAAGCCTCTTCTAGTTCTACCATGTTCTTGCTCAATGTGGCGGCCCTATTCCCTTTGAGCACCCCTTCAGCAAACTCCCACTCGATTTTGTCCTTGTACACAGGATCTTCAAGGACCTCATCTGTTGTGCCAGGCCACAGTTATTCATTCACTCATTAATTTACATATATTTAACCCAATCGACTATCCTCCATCGTAAAACGAAATAAAGACCGGACCGAACAGATGACAAGGGGAATGTATGGATAAAATGAGAGAGAGATAGCATCATATATAAGCTCACCCGCTAACCTGGACCACTCCTCAAAATTGCAGGCTCGGAGGTTCTTGGATATCCTCCGGAGGTAGGTTGAAGGTAGAGTTCCGAGCATCTGGCCTTTGTACTCGCCAAAGTCCATGACTCTGTCTCGGGCTGGGATGGCAGCGCCAATGGTAATGTGGGGTTTATTGATAAAAGGTCCACGGCTGCAAGCTGCCAACCTCATGGTCCGATCGGATGTGAACCTTGGGAATAATAAGAATGATGAAGAGGGAGAAGGACCAGGAGGAAGGTAGAGGATCACTGGGGTAGGGTTCTAGGGTGCGGTTTGGCGCAAGAGGCGAATTATCAACTCTAGTGTAGATGGTTGGCGCCAATAATCCAGAAGTCTGCCTAATACGATAAAAAAGCAAACCAGAAACTCACCGGTCACAAAGGTCTAGCAAGTAAGATACTCCGACATGTAAAAGATTAGAAACTAAAGATCAAAACCAAATGCACCAGCATCAACCTATGCAGAGGAATTAACAGATCAGCCATCAGCATCCAACAGCATCAAAGTCCAATAACGTATAAAATGATATACATTCAGCGCAACAACTGGAGAATAAGCCCAAGTCCACAGAGGGGGATTTTTTTTTTGGCCTAAACCGACAAAGAACCAATTACAAGGTAGCAGCTCGTTTTGTTTTTTCTCATGGGGCTCTCAGAAATTGGGGAGGAAACAGTCAATCTGAAGTTGTCTCAATCCATATCTGTGTGATACTTTGAATGGATACTATAGTGCAACTAGTATACCATAGTGCAACATTTTACCATATGAAGAGTTATATTTTTTTTTTTATCAAATGCCAATTGGATCATACTAAGAGCAATTTTGAGAAAAATCTCGATAAATTAAAAAGTTTCTTCATAAATATTGAATAATTTGAATTCATTAAATTTTCATGCTCATGTGCAGTGCGTAGGCTTGCACCTAGTTTAGTTAAAAATCTTTTATAGAATTATTTTAGACCCCTGCGACGAGAGCTCGTCATTTGTTCAATGAGAGACTTCCATGAGCTTTCCTTAAGCTAATAATCAAACGTCCATTCACATTCCATGTATTAATCTATTATGTGATTACCAAGATGAATTCATTACTTAAATAGAAATTACACCGAAAATGAGATGGAGAAACTTTTTCAAAGTTTATCCTAATAATATTCATGAATTCAATTTTAAACATTAATTAAAATTAAAAAAAACACAAATGCCTGTGGAACTCGTGGTTCATGTGACTAATTAAATTATATTTATAGTATTAAGATTATCAATGTTAAAACATACAATAACTCAAAGAAATATAAGAGAATATACATTTACGAGGCACTTCTCTCTAAAGTAAATAGAAAAATGAAGTTAAAAAATGAATAAAATAGGCCAAATAAGAAGCATAGCTTGGTTGGTTAATTTGCAAGCTCCAACATTGGAGAATGGTGGGAGGTTACATGTTCGAATCTTATGGTGAGATTATTTGTGATCCATTATTAGTTATCAAAATTTTTATTTCATTGTATTAGTATCTAGGCATATCTTGTAACCAAAAAGTATATATAAGGACTCGGGGAATACCAGTACTGAAAATCAAATTTAGAACCTCTTGATCCCAGATCGAGAATGATGCCTCCACTCCAGACTCCATTACTCCACTCACATTAATTGATGAGGTAATTATTTATTATAAATTTTGCAAATTAAATAAAACAACTGTCGATTATTAGGTGAAAAATGAGTTGATGAAGTTTAGTTGTCATAAGAATGAAAAAAAAATATAAAAGGTTAACTTGAAACGCCAACATCGAGAGGGACTGAAGTACTTACATTTTATTACTGTTAATTATTTAAATTAAGAAATGCCAAATATGCAAAATCTAATTCATTCTACTGTTGAAGTATTTTCGCTTATTTAATATAGCTAAAAAGTTGAAATTCGAATAAACTTTTTTCATAATCAAATTGAGTGGAGAACAATTTGATGAAATTTTAATAATTATAATAAAATATTCCGAAACATAAGTTATATTAGAGTTAAACAGCTAAAATAAGTAAAAGTTGTTTTAGTGACTTTCTAGCGGAAAATGGAACTGATCCACCAAAAGAGTTTTGGAGTGATACTAGTGCAATAGCACGCGCGTTGCCCTTGCATTCCTATTCTTTGATTGATTTCAATTTCTCACTACAACTTTTTTTTTATCATAGACATTTACAACCTAAAAAACAAAGAACAAACAATATAGTTCTTTGAGAAATGTCAGTTTCCTATTCTTTTTTTTCTTTTTCTTTTTTGATAAATAAAAAGGCTGGCATCAATGATGGCAACCTTATTGCACTCCGCTACGTAATGTCGATTTCCTTATTTATCTTTGACTCTTACTGCAAATCCATGCCTTCATCCCCCTATGAGGAGTGAAGTAATCAAAGAAAGAAGTGAGAACATTTCTATTCTATCCATGTCTATGGAAGACGAGAATGAGCAAGAGAAGCACAAATTGATGTTATCACACCAATATGAAAGGGATGTGAAGAACGACAAAAACTTATTCGCAGACTGGCTGAAGAGCCTTCTCCAACAATATCGAAATGCTATCATATCCTATGGTTAATAAAGGATTAAAAAAAATGCACCTTAAAGAGTAAAAGAAAATATTAGCAAGACTCAATTTGATATGTGTGATGCTATATTAGCAAAAATTGCATTCTTATATGTTTGGACTTTTGTTCATTGTTGAAGCTTCTTGCACTTTTTCCTTCAGGCATGTTATTATACAACACCAAACTTTTCTTGAAGCAAAACAAAGTATCTCATCATAAACTACAATATATGATTGATCTTCGGGGTAAAATCTGGAGCGGCTGTTCAGCAGGAAAGGAAGCAGAAGACAGACCAACTGATGAAGATGGTTATGGAGAGAGGGCGGGATAAGTGTCGGTGGCAAATCGAATGGTGAAAAAGAGACAATTGAGAGGGAAAGCGAGGGAATGGGGAGGGGAAGTTTTATTCTTTTTCTTCTTTTGACATAACATATGTGATTGAGGAGGCACGGTTCCAACTAAAGCACCCGAAGAAATCTAAAAAAGGCATAATTGATGTCTCTAGGTGCGAAAATACTTCAAATAGTGTAGTATCCATAAGTGTGAAAACGGTCAATGAGGTCCACATTTTTTATTAAAGGTATATATCGATATAATTGAAATGAAAAATACAATTAAATAGATAAATATGCAAGTAGACCTTGGCGTGAAAAATTTCATTTAATTTAATTTATATTTTATACTAGTAAATTTAATATAACAATTAAATTTTATAGTATGTAATCACGTTATTAATTTTTTCGGGGTAACTGCATGAAATTACGTATAATTAACTCCATAGTCTACGACAAAAGCTATATTATAAGAAATCAAATAGTATATTGTACTAGTAAAACTGAAGGATTATACGATAATTAACTCTTTAATGCCCAACAAATTTCTATATTAGAAAACTAGCTTGTATCGTCATCGTCATAATTATGCCATGCGGCTCAAACTGACGATTTTCAATATCAGTTTACTTGAAACATTAACTCCCTTTTCGGGACGTCTCATGCCAGCAAGGTTTCGTGTTTCCCCTCATTGCCAGCTACCGCGTCTTTTTTTTTTTTTTGGTTAATTTAGCATTGATTGATAATTTTTACTTGTCATCGTAATCCACGTGTTTTTCCCCCCAAAATGAGTGTGATTAATAAATTACTTTTCCCTATCTCAATTCCTTCGGTGAAATCACGAAAACCCCTCACTTATTAGCTAAAATTAATCATCGAGTCCAATCAATATATATATTATTGTTCATGGGGGTAAACTCAATATCAACCGTGCGCACCCGAATTTCATCTCGTCGGAGCACGCATGCGCGTGCCTATATAACGCGGCTTGAGAGTATCTACCTTCCCGGGGACGCGCGACAGACACACGTGAGAAGGAGTCGTCACTACCTGTTTATGAGCCGAAGGTCGAGAGCCGGTGAGTTGCCCGGGTCTAAGGGTATGGGATACACCTAGTATGCTAAGGCAATAATCTGTACGGAACCGGAAATTTCGAATTCGGGGATTCTATTATGTGTCAGCCTATATCCTACATGCCCTTTCGGTACTCTAGCTTACTAAGCTTATCATTTTATTTATTTATCGCATGATTTAGGGTTGCACTTGACTCACCCGTTTTGACATTGTAAATTCAAAAAAACACTCCGACCATTCACTATCCGACCGGGATTCTTACATGAATAAATGTACATAATAAATCCTTACATTGTTCTCTCAAATAAGAATACAAATTACAACAACTGAATCTCGATCGGTTCGTATTCGGTCATTATTTCACTCATGCTCACCGTATGGTTTTGGAAAAGACTGAAATTTAAATTAAAATACACACTCGATGTATGGGGGCATTGGACCCCGTGATCTACGATTAGAGGCATTGGACCCCATGCGAATTGTGTCCTAAATGATTGGGCTCAACCCGCATAATAAACAAGTGCAAAAATTGTAATAGGTAAGCACAAATAAACAAACAATGGAATTTTGTTATTGTCAAATTTACGTGAGTTAACCGATTATTAACTAGATATCTTGGCATGCAAATTCTACCCTAAAACAGACAAAATTGGTGATGGAGAGGACATGGAGCATTCGACGTTATTTTTGTGGACCCGACAAACACAATATCTGTAATCGAGTCCCAAATGCGTGGGTTGTTTTAAAATTGTTCTGTATCATGACAATGTAGCTTTTTTATAAATTAAAATAAGAGTGTTTTTGCCTAAAACCCGAAATCTAACCCTTTGCTCGACTATTTGCCCGTGTTTAATTAAAACGAGTTTGTGATTAATCCGTTTTTTCGCGTTTTGACCCATTCTTAGCACAAATCTAGGGAAATGGGAGCACGAAACACCACTTGGATGCCAAGATCTCTGCACATGACCAATATGAGACCGGACAACCTTTCACAGGCCGTCCTCGCTCATACCTCTAATCCAATTCCCTAAGTGCCCAAATCTACACTAGGGTGACGGTAGGATAAGAATCGATAGTCATGCTCTTGAACAGGAAAATATGTGTGTGCATGAAAAATCAAGATTACATGGCATGGACTATCGAAAATCGATAGCTGGTGTCGACTGATCCCTTGAATCCGTCGGGGTCGTGGAGGCCCCGAAAGACTCGAGAGACCGATCACTCAACCCAGAAGTGGTCCAAAAAGGACTCGTATACCTCGACTTAAGCCGCCTCAAATCGGGCCTAGACTTAAGTCAAGACATACGAGTACTCCCTAGATATCCATGCTACGCGTGACACGTAACTCGGTGTTTTTAAAATTGTGAATTTTTAAAAGGGGCAATGCCAACAGTTTTTGAACTGTCGACGCGATTACAAATTATTGACCGGTTCGTGCATTTCATTTAAAAGAGTCGAGTGATTCGTTTTAGCCAAGTTTAACGTCCCGATTGCCCCATATGTGAAATTTTGAGTTAATTAAAAATTTGCTGAATGCATTAATTTACGGGTCTCAAGTCGTTGGAACGGTCATTGATGGACCGCCCCGATAAAATTGCAATTCCCGACCGTCTTGGGGTTTAATCCAATTTTTAATCAAATTTACGTGATTAAACCGATTCATGCGAGATTTTAATCAAAGACAGTTTTAAACATTCCAAGCACGCTAATATGGACAAAATGATCACAATAAAATTAACTCGTCGGTTTTAAGTCCAAGTGATTAATTAAACCATTTGATGTATCTTTTGCCTTAGAAACTATGGATTTACAAAGCAACTTATTTGAATCTAACACATTTAACTTACGATTTATCATCCAATCAAAATCAAATATGAAATACGGTTGTATGCAATCATATATCACTCACGATCATATCACACATTTTATAAATTGTTCAAAGATCAAATTAGAATAATTTCGAAAGAACGGGGACTGATTTGGAAATTCGGCTAAAAAAATCTCGGGGACTGATTTGAGACGACTTGAAAAGTGTTCCGGACTAACTTGGAAAGTTTGAAAAGTTCTGTGGCTGAATGGGAATTAAAAATGACCTGGGACCTGATTGAAACAGATTTAAAAGTTTGGGACTGATCTGGAAAAAGAAAAAAGGATTCACAGGGACTTAACTGAAACGAATTAAAAAGTTTCCTGGACTGATTTGAATGACCTGAAAATTATATGGCTGACTGAAAATGTTGAAAATGGCCCAGGGCCTGATCGAAACAAATTTTAACGTTCGGGAATGATCTGAAAAAAGTGGAAAATCTCTCAGGGACTGAACTGAAACAAATTTAAAAGTTTTCTGCACTTATTTAGATCATCAGAAAATTCTATGACCGAACTGAAAATGTTGAAGATGGCCCAGGGCCTGATTGAAACACATTTTAAAGTTCGGGACTGATCTGAAAAAAGTGAAAAATGTCACAGGGACTGAACTGAAACAAATTTAAGAGTTTTCTGGATGGTTTAAATCATCTAAAAAGTTAAGGACTATGCAGAAAATACTGAAAATGGCCTGGGACTTGACTGAAACGCATCTGAGAGTCTGGGACTGATTTGGAAAAAAGTAAAATGTACCCGGGACTAAAATGAAGCAGATTGGAAAGTTTATAGAACCGGGTTCAAAACAAAACCCGCTCATCTCCACGGTCTGCAATCGTTCATTTCTCATCAACACCACCCAAACAAACATTAATACATGAAAAAGAAGCCCTAAACATGCCATTAAGTCAGGATATTTACCTAGTTTGGGGAAGAAAGAAATCCAGAAGTCAGATCTGTCCTGGACGAGTCGGGTACCGGTCGGGTTTGGCAAACCCGATTGACAGAGAAATGTCCGGAAAGGGTAGTAGGCTAGAGCAAACGGTCCTGGCCGCTCCTCCGAGCTGACGGAGTGGCTTCAGGCTCCTTGTAGTTTCTAAAGGTGGTCGGGATGGCCACGAACTAGGGCGTATTTGTCCAAACCCGGAAAGCAATTAGCAGACCCGATTAGAGAAAAAAAAATGAACAGAGAGAAAGAGGGGTAGTCTGGGGTGGCTCGGGCGTCGCGACTCAGTTGTTGCTGCTGAGCTCAAGGCTCGTTGCCACTGAGCTGAAAGTGTCGGAAGAAGGGGGTTAGCTGAGAGGAGGAAGTGTGGGAGTAGGGACAAGCCGAGAGAATGCTAGCTGAGGGTTTTTTTTTTTTAGGAGCGTGAGTTGAAGGGAAAGTTTGTGAGCTGGAGAGAGTTTTCAAGCGGCTGCGGAAGATGAGCTGGGAGAAAAAGGGAGTTAGGCGGTTGAGCTGAGCTGCGGGTTGTGTCCAAAGGAGCTGCGGGAACCGAGAGTGGGAGGGGAGCTGCCGGTGTGTCTCAGCTGAAGGCGCAAGCTTGGGTTGGATGAGAGAACTGCGGGTTTTTTTTTGGGATGCCGAGGGAATGAGAGCTTCAGCTGGAGGGAAAAAGAAAGGCGGTCAGTGTGTTGCTTAGGATTTCTTAGCTGGAGATTTTTAGAGAGGAGCTGTAGGCGGTCCAGTGAGGGAGTCCCAAATAGAGGAATGAGCTCAGGTTCTGATGAGGTTTTTTTTTTGTGGAGGGTGAAGCTGTTCGAAGAAAACGTGAGGAGTCGGGGTTTCGGAAGGCGATGGTGATGGATCCATTTTTGGCTACAGTAGAAGAAGAGAGGGGAAGGTCGCCGAGGAAGCGTATCTGAACCCGAGGTTTCAAAGAGTTGGTTCGAGCTTGAGGGTTTCCGGGGCAGAGGTGGCGTGTGCCGAGGGAGAAGAGGATGACATCGAGGAGAAGATGGCTGCAGGTTAGTTAGGGTTTTTTTTTCTAGGGTTTCTTTTTTGTTCAGCGGGGAAGAAGAAGAGGAGAGGAGAGGAAAGAGAAGAAGAATAAGAAGAAATTGGGGGGGGGGGGGGGTCTTGACCGACTTCTGACCGGCCCTGACCCCAACTGTCCTTTTTTTTAGATTAAAAATTTAAATTTGAAGCGCGTAGAGATTAAAATTCTCGTTTTTGCAATTGAATGTCGAAAAAAAAATATCCGGGACCGGCATTGTGTTCAAAAAAATTTATGGAACAATATTGTGCGATAAAATATTTTCTGACCTTAAATTTTCGTCCCAAATTTTGAAATTTGACATTGATGTACTTTAAGTTCAAAGACGTCCCGTAGAGTTATTTTTTGAAAAATGGTGAATTGGCATTAAATTAGGAAAATGTCATGGAGGGTGAAGCTGTCCGGAGAAAACGTGAGGAGCCGGGGTTTCGGAAGGCGATGGTGATGGATCCGTTTTTGGCTGCAGCAGAGGAAGAGAAGGGAAAGTCGCCGAGGAAGCGTATCTGAACTCAGGGTTTCAAAGAGTTGGTTCGAGCTTGAGGGTTTCCGGGGCAGAGGTGGCGTGTGCCGAGGGAGAAGAGGATGACATCGAGGAGAAGATGGCTGCAGGTTAGTTAGGGTTTTTTTTTCTAGGGTTTCTTTTTTGTTCAGCGGGGAAGAAGAAGAGGAGAGGAGAGGAAAGAGAAGAAGAATAAGAAGAAATTGGGGGGGGGGGGGGGGGGGGGGGGGGGGGGTTCTTGACCGAATTCTGACCGGCCCTGACCCCAACTGTCCTTTTTTTTAGATTAAAAATTTAAATTTGAAGCGCGTAGAGATTAAAATTCTCGTTTTTGCAATTGAATGTCGAAAAAAAATTATCCGGGATCGGCATTGTGTTCAAAAAAATTTATGGAACAATATTGTGCGATAAAATATTTTCTGACCTCAAATTTTCGTCCCAAATTTTGAAATTTGACATTGATGTACTTGAAGTTCAAAGACGTCCCGTAGAGTTATTTTTTGAAAAATGGTGAATTGGCATTAAATTAGGAAAATGTCATGGAGGGTGAAGCTGTCCGGAGAAAACGTGAGGAGCCGGGGTTTCGGAAGGCGATGGTGATGGATCCGTTTTTGGCTGCAGCAGAGGAAGAGAAGGGAAGGTCGCCGAGGAAGCGTATCTGAACTCAGGGTTTCAAAGAGTCGGTCTGAGCTTGAGGGTTTCCGGGGCAGAGGTGGCGTGTGCCGAGGGAGAAGATGATGACATCAAGGAGAAGATGGCTACAGGTTCGTTAGGGTTTTTTTCTAGGGTTTCTTTTTTGTTCGGCAATGAAGAGGAGAGGAAAGAGAAGAAGAAGAAATTGGGGGGGTGGGGGGTGGGGTCGGTCTTGACCGACTTCTGATCGGCCCTGACCCCAATTGTCCTTTTTTTTCTTTTTTTTAATTAAAAATTCAAATTTGACGCACATATAGACTAAAATTCTCGTTTTTGCAATTGGATGTCGAAAAAAAATTATCCGGGACCGGCATTGTGTTCAGAAAAATTTATGGAACAATGTTGTGCGATAAAATATTTTCCGATCTCAAATTTTCGTCCCAGATTTTGAAAATTGACATTGATGTAAGTGAAGTTCAAAGACGTCTCGTAGAGTTATTTTTTGAAAAATGGTGAATCGGCATTAAATTAGGAAAATGTCATATTTTCAACAGTTGCGAATGCTTGAGCAATTTACTAAAAATACTTCCCCCGTACAAGTGACAAAATGATGATTTTGCCCCTTTTGGAGCCAGTGGATCAAAATGAAGTGCTGAAACCAACGGTGCATCTAGAGGAAATACCAGGCTAGCGGGCTCTTGGGGGGTGTTTCAGGATGCCGGCAACCAGTGGGTGTCGGGATTTATCTATAATGTAGGATGTGCCACTTCAGTTATGGCCGAATTATGGGCCGTCCTCATGGCTTTGGAGCATGCGGGGTCTTTGGGCATGAGAAGACTGGTGGTGGAGGTTGACCCTGACGTAGTTAGTAACTCGGTTGTTTGGTTGGGCTCAATTGTCTCCTTTCAAGGGGAGAATGGTGGGGACATCCCTTCGGTGCTGAGTAGGGAGCAGGCCGTGTTTGATAAGCTAATAGCTATGCGGATTGGATGGCCGTTGGTTTTTTCCGCGTAGGCACTTAGTTTTTTTTACTCGCCACCATATGGCATTAGGTCGATCATGTTTGGTGATTGTGTTGGGACCTCATTACCCCGTCTTTTTGTGCCTTAGTTTCAGCTGCTTGTAATTTGATCGGGCTTCCGCCTCCTTTTATTACCGGGGGGTGGAATCATGGATTTGTATTGGTCTCCAGCTACCAATATATTGGCTCCACTAAACTTCAGCTGCATAAATCGCATCGCATCAGCATGACCATTCTTCTCTCTTCTTCTCCTTCCTCCTCCTCCACATCATCTATGCAAATTGATCTGATGTGTGTATATAAATCATTCCCCGAAACCTTGGTTTAACAGACGAGGTTTAATTCGAACTGTTCGGACACCGTACCATTGTTCATGGAGATATCAAAGACCTCTATTCTAAACCTCACATTCCTCACTCTCCTCTTCACCGGGCTTCTCTATATCTTCCTCATTTCTCCATCTTCAACCTCATTCCCCCCCCTGAAGGCTGCATCCCCAGCCTGTCCCGGACAGCGGAAATCGGTCAGCTCCCCATTTCTCTTATTAGTTTCTTCGTCCCTCCATCGTAAAACATACGTACGTACACTGTGAATGCAACAGGGACATAGTTGGTTATTATCTTAACGTTAATCTCAGGCAGGGTCTGCCACCGATGAAGCCGTACTCGCAGATGACCTCGATATTGCATTGAGGAGGGCCTCCATGGCAAACCGGACCGTCATCATAGCCATAGTGAACCAGGCTTATGCGGACCCTGCAAACTCGGAGGACTCGGACAGGACCATGCTGGACCTGTTCCTGGAGAGCTTTTGGCTCGGGGAGGGCACGAGGAAGCTCCTCGACCATGTCCTGGTCGTGGCGATGGATCGGACGGCCTACATGATGTGCAAGTTCCGTAGGCTCAACTGCTATAGGTTGGTGACGGAGGGGGTCAATTTCGCAGGGGAGAAGCTCTACATGTCAGAGGATTTCATCAAAATGATGTGGAGCCGTACCATCTTCTTGGCCGACGTTCTGAGACGAGGTTACAGCTTCATTTTCACGGTACGTGTCGCACGTTTTATTCAATTTTTATATCGCTTATATAAAAATATATATCATGCAGTTGTATCCATGGATCGTTGGCATGATCTTGATCATGATTATATTTGGCTCCGCTGATAATAGCCCGCTCGTGCGAGTAATAAAGAAAACCCGTACATGATTGGTTCTTATAATATCGATAGTTAAATCGAAAAATACAATTTAATGTTTGATGGGTTTTGACGCTTTGGTGTAATCTACGTCATGTCAAAGTGGTTTAATCTAATTAAAACTGTGGGTCCGTGAATATTCCAATATCTTGTACTTTATTATTTCATTGTCAAAGAAGCCTTCAATCACAGAGGGTGTAGTGCTACTTACAGAAAGAAAAATGGTATAATGCTAATTAAGATATTTTAGATTCGATAAAGGGATCACATGTATTCATTTATTAGTTATTAAAATTTTTATTTTATTATACTTAGATTTATGAACGAATTGAAAAGAAAAAGCCTCCCAATATGGAAAAAAAAATTATCAGACTGTCTTGGTGATAGAAAAGATGCAAATTAATTTAATGGGTTTAGCAATAGCTCCCCGGATGGAACGACTGATGAATGATGAAGGGGGAAATTGATTAATTGGACTGAGAAGAGAGAGAATCAATCCAAAATTTAATGGTTTCCTCTATTTTATTTTTTTCCTTTTTGCTTTTATTATTACGAAGTGGGAAATTTTAATGAGTTTGTTTGGTCATATAAGACCAATGCCTTTGAGCGTAGTATTGAACGGCGAGATCGCTCCGCCTTCTCGGGGATGCCATAAATATAACTTATATAAAGGCTCTAGAGGTGGCATACTGGCATATGTCATGGGATGGCCCTCGGTATCAAAACGAATTAATGCAACAACATTAACTCTTCATCTTACCAAAAGAGGGTATAGCACAAAAGCGGTCCTCGTCTATTAACGTAAAGATCGCATGTTCAATATCTAGTAAAATTATGTGTGCCTCTTTATTAGTTATTTAGAATTTCTCTTTCATATTTTAGCAATGAATCTCATTTGTAATTGAAAAAAAAAATTGAATTTGATTTGACCAATAAGACTTCTCATATGATCTATATTTTCTTTTTCTATCAGCCTACTAGCCCTGAAATGAAAGAAATGGGGGGGAAAAAAAAAGTACCGCTATGAGGAGGCAAATTGCATCAAACTTACGAGCAAGAATATCCCATCAGAAAAACTCTGTTTGGATTATATGGAAATTTAGGTAAAAAGAAAGGGTGAAGAGTGTAACCGGAAAAAAAAAAGGAAAAAAAAAGGACGATGAGAGAAAATTGTATAGAAAATTTAAAAAATTCTATACAAAATCCCCTTTACTTTTTTTTTCCTTTCATTTGTATAGCTTCTCCATCTCATTTTCAGTGTTTTATTATTATATAATGAATTTATCTTAGTAATCACTTAATGGATTAATATAGGAGATATAAATGGATAATCGTGAGCTGAGGGAAAATTTATAGAAGCCTCTCATTGTATGAATAGAGTGCTCTCACTGCAAGAGTTTAAAATGATTATATAAAACTAGGTACAGTTCCGTGCATTGCGCGGGTTATTAGAGAAATTAATAAAATATAATGATTTGTTGTATATATGGATAAATTATTTAATTTCTCTAGGACAGATTATTAAAAAAACTTTTAATATTTATTGGAATTTTTTTTAGAAAATAATTAGGTATAATCCTGCGCATTACCCGAGTGATTAGAAAAATTAATAAAATATAATTATTTGATATACATATGGAGAAATTATTTAATTTCTCTAGGTCAGATTATTAAAAAGAAACTTTTAATATTTATTGAAAAAAATATAGAAAACTTTTAATACTTATTTGTGATTTTTAATATAAAATTAATTGCTTTGGTTGTATTAAAATTGAAATTCAAATACATAATTCTTTTTTCAAAGAATTAATTATTTGAGTAATTAACTATGAGCTGAGGGTTAGTAATTAGAGCTCTCACAACTTCTGTTACATCCGACCACGATACGAGGGTTAGCAAATGGAATCCTCGCGTCTCTCGCTTCAGCTTTTATATAATATAAATAGATTGCGATAGTGCACGTTAAGTACACATACACAAGAGTCGTGGATTGGTAACCCCTCAAACCAAAGCTGATCCGAATTAAACCAACTTTATTTTTTTCTTTTTTAAAATGTTAGTTTGAATTATTGCGTTGTAGCAGTAGGCACAACCGTTTTTTATCGGTCGAATATTATAGGAATAATTTGGCTACGAAGAGGTTCTTGGGGAGAGACTGTTCGTTGAATCTGGTTTGAGAACACTTTTCACGGAGGCAGTGCCACCATTGTCATGTCTTTCTCTTACATGTGCAAAGAAATTGTAGCAATTAGGGCCACGAGAGAAATTCATGGCGCACTGCCGAAAAAATACAGATGATTGTTGCGCAAATGGACAAGCAACTTCTCTTTTCAAACCTTTTTTCTTGTTCTTTTCTTGGACATGTTTAGTTTCCTTCAACAGTATGGCAATGAAAGGGTGATAAGATTAAAAATGTTACAAAAATGCTAAGCTCTCGTAAATTACGTGTCTAAAAATCTTCATAATTCAAAATTTCACTCATCTCTACTTAATGACGTTAGATGTTATATAAATTACAACTATTATGAGTGAAAGTTTGAATTCTTTTAATTAATTATTAGAAGATTATAGCAATACTCTAAATATTGATCAGACAACAAAAGACCTCCTTGTCCAAGGATCTCGAACAGGCTTTGCCATTGCCATTGCGAATATTGAGTTTTGCTTTAAAATTGAGTTCAGTTGAATTTTGATTTTAATTTGTTTATAATGATTGTGTTGCTGAATTATGAGAAAAATGTGAAAAAATAATGAATAATTAATATAAAATAATTATTGTATTGTTGAATTATAAAAAAAAATAATAATTGTGTTGTTAAATTAAAGATAAGTAAAATTAAAATGGAATAAAATTGAATAGAATTAAAAATAATTTTAAAACCAAACACCGAGACAAGTTCACGCTGTGGATGTTGATTACTATTTGTCTCTTTGTTTGACAAACGGCAGTCTGATGGAGCAATGACGCCTACCCAAATGTTCTCTGCCGACACTTATGTCAACCTCCATTGAAATCTAAAGAAAACTATCAATATGATTTTTTTTATATTACCATTAATTTGATTCTTCAAAGATTTTTACCATCAATATGATCATTCAAAAATTTTATTGCTGTCAATTTGATCCTTCAAAGATTTTTGTCATCAATATGGTCCTTTGAAGATCACATTGCCATCAATTTGATCCTTCAAAAGTTTTTGCCATCAATATGATCCTTCAAAGTTCATTCCATCCGTCAAATTAGTCATCCGTTAAAAACAACATTAGTATTGCTCAACTTCATCAAATAATTTCTATCAAAAAATAAAAATAAAAATAGTAAAAAATCTATTTGCTGAAATAAAAAAATCGACAATATTTCTCATTCTAACACATGCACTACGATTCTGTCAATCACCCGATAGTCTCCATCTCCACCGCCATCTCCATTCATCTTCATCTTTCCCATTGATATTGAGAAGAAAAACAAAGAAACCAAGCAGGCACGTACATTTCTAACATGAACATACACAAACTAAGTTTTACAAAAAGAGTGTGAGAAACACTGAGACAGAGCGGTTTTTCTTTTGTCTAAATTTTTTTTCTATTTTTCTATTTTTTATTTTTTTATAGAAATTATTTGACAAAATTAATCAATTTTAACATTTTTTAATAGAGGATCAAATTGATGGCAATATAATCTTTGAATGACCAAATTGATGGCAATATGATTTTTCAATGACCAAATTGATAGTTTTCTCTTGAAATCTACATAAGTAAAATTTACTTGAGTAACAATAAATGCTACTCAATAAATTTTTTTATATTAATGTAATTGAAAAATAAAAAAAATTGATTTTTAATTTATGAAATTAAAATTGTAATTGAAATACTACTTAAAATGTATTATTCACGTAACATTGATCACATATAAAATACAAAATAGAATTTATCAAAAAATAAGGATTTTGATCACAATATTTCAAAAAATGTGCAAAATAAAATTTATATATCTAAATGTGATATCTTCAATATATATTCGTATTATATTAACAATATTTAACATGTGTTACTCATGATTTTAAAAATAATATAAAACATGACTCTAATTCTATGAATAAGGGTCATAAAAAGTAAAACTTTAATAAACGAAAGTAAGGATTTAACAATATAAAATTTTAAAAATATTTGCAAAATCAAATTAGAATACTTGCATTTAATATTTGGAGCGAATCTGAATAATATTAATGATTAAATAAATATGCAATGCAATTAAATAGGAGAATTAGTAGCAAATTTATACTAAACTATTTAAAGCTAGTTTAATATATTAGGTCTGTAACTCAAAACATTAAGTTATTATTGAAAATTTTCATTATACTAAAAAAGTAAATTTGTTTTTAAAATTTATGAATTATTCTATTGAAAATTGCATGGGTCATAACACTAGTGTTCTTCTATTATATTTTTTTTTCCTATAATACAAATCAATGAAACTATGAGATCTGATTCAAAGACAAATTAAATTTAGTGGACGGACTTAACTTTCAGTGCATGATTTTAAATATTATTAAAAACTCCATGTTTGTAGTCAAGATTAGACAATGCCGAAAGAAAAATTAAAATGATAATAAAGTATTTACCAAAAATTAAAGTGAAGATATTTCGTGCTTAAGAAAAAGAAAAGAACAGAACTTCTACAAAAAAAAAAAGACTTTTTTATAATTAAAAAAAAACAGGTCACTAAATTTAGTAACTGCCACAAAACCAAACCTTTTGCTTAGGTAGAGGTTGTCTACCCAACCTGAATTATCTCCGTTAGATTGAAAATCTATCGTTTTCACATGATTTGATGAGAAACCTTTTAACCAGGCCGCCCCCACCACACTAATTTTCTGAGTCTTATCAATTAATTTGCTGATAGATTAGACTTGAAGATGTCAATTGCACGTAAAGAATCTCTGGCCATCCAATTTCATGGATCTTCTTTGTCCAAATCAATTAAATTAGGAACCTAAGAAGTTTGACCTCATGATTCGAGAGGAGTTCATGCATTCGTTCGATTTCGGATTTGAAATCACTTCGGGCTATCGAAACGTTTTTAGTATGATTATTCATTTTGTGCCGTTAGGAATTCACGGAGCCCCATAATTAATAGGAATTCTGACATCTCATGTAAAAAAGTGAAATATTCAATTAAATAATGTTGGATTTATATACTCTGATAATTCACTAATTTAATTTTTTTGGGTAAAGATAGAGACCGAAATCCATAGTCAACATAATTTTTGGGATAACAGAGCAGGTGCTACATATTGCAATGCTTTTATGTTGACTAAATTTCCAGCTGTAGCACTTATAACTTAATTTTTGAACAGGACACAGATGTTATGTGGTTGAGGAATCCTTTGGCCCGATTAAGCAGCAACGAAACCGAAGATCTCCAGATCAGCACCGACGTGTTCAACGGCGATCCTTGGTCCGAGAAAAACCTCATCAACACGGGCTTCTACTTTGTCCGTTCGAACAACCGAACCATCTCATTGTTCGAAACATGGTACTCTACGAAGGACAATGCCACTGGAAAAAAGGAACAGGATGTCCTGCTCGACCTGATGCGACTAGGCATGTTCAGAGTATTGGGACTCAAGGTTAGATTCTTAGACACCCAATACTTCAGCGGGTTTTGTACTGACAGTAAAGACTTCGGGGCAGTCACCACTGTGCATGCCAACTGCTGCCGAAGCATAGTTGCCAAGGTATTCGACCTCACAGCGGTTCTGAGGGACTGGAAGCGGTACAAGTTTTCGAACCGGAGGCCTGGATATGCTCGGAATCGGACCGTTCGACACATGTGGACGAAGCATGTTGGTTGCTGGAAATCTTGGAGGGTAACAATGAATAATACTGTTCATTAGGGGATAATATTTTTTTAAAAAAAATTCTTGTATATAATTTGTCATGAAAATAATCTCATGAGATCAGTTACATATAGAAGATTGGTTTCATTGTTGTTAATGCATTAATCTATATATATATCTACAATCTATCTATCTATATCGATATCTATATATTAATTAAGTTCACTCCTCTACATAAATTAGGGAAGAAAATAATCACTATCAGATTTCAAGTTTAATTATATAATTACTAGTCACAAAATTGATGACAACATGGTGATATATATTACATATAATTTCCAATTAAAATGACAAATCGTTGTTCTACCAAACACACCACCTATCTCTTTTTAGATTTATGAACTGCCTTTGTAACCATAAAACGACAACATACTGCAGTAACTATAACAAGTTGAAATGGTAATTACTGTCTCTTATTTTATAGATATATATTATATAAATATACATACACACATGATAGTCGTTTCTTGACTTGTTAGCTATTATTTCAATTTAATGTGTCTAACAAGTTTTTGTTTAGGTAAAGTATGAACTTGATTAGTTTACCGTTTTATTATTTTGATTGATTGGTAATCTTCCTTTGATTCCTTCAGGTTTTTGTGTATTAATCATCCCAGGATCGACTTCTTAATTCTTTTTTTCTTTTATTATTATATTTTACGATTTATGAACTTCAAATTTGACATTGTTTCAAGCATTTATCAACTAAAATATGCTAAATACAGGTTGCTTTGAACTTTAACGTGAGAGAGTATTTAAAATGGTCTCGTGTTTTTCATTTTATTACTTCAATTTTTTATAATTTGTTGTCATAAAATCCTGTCATGATTTTTAAAAAAATTATTGTTGTAATAAATTTCTTTCAGAAAATAACTTTTTATATTTGTATATTTACAAAAGTTTCCGATAAAAATCCGTTGAAAGATTCTGTTGGAAACTCTGAAACTGATATTTGACAGAATTTCATGGAAATTTTCTACGGGGCATTCCTCAGGTGCACTAAATTTTTTCTCCTATTTATGGCTTGCTTCAATTTCTATTAATTACATTCATATGATTTTGACGTCTTTGTGAAATGGACAGAAAATAATGATATCATATAAGGTCATATTTGATGCGCTGGAATAAAATGAAATGGAAATAGTTCGACACAGAAAAATATGAATATATTAATTAAGGAATATATGCCCTATTTATGTTTAACATGAACATATAAAGGAGTATGATTTGAAAAATATACTTGTTTATCAAAATGTAATATATTTAGATATAAGAGTTTTAAATATATGATAGTGGTGAGAGAATTAGTTGTAATAATGGAATAAGCATTATTTATATTTTATGAAGGAATGACCGTTCCATCAAATTTATTATAGGTGAGATCAGGGAAGTGCAATAGGACTAACACCCTCGAGCTAGAAGAAGCCGATACCATGCTCTTTATCGAGCTTCACAGCCTAGATAGTGAATTGTTTCCCGCCAAAAAGGAAAATGATGGCAGAAACGCTCATCAAAAAGCATTAAGTAGCCTTCAAAAGTTCAGCTATTGTACTTTCTGGATAAAGATAAACAAACATAACAATGAGAACCCTACTAAATTCCAAAATACCATTTTGGTTTTTTGGCTGGAAAGGTACTTAATTCCAAAATGCAAAGTACTCTTCATATATCTCAAGAGATGCATGAAATGAAACCTTACTTTATATAGATTACTATATACAGATTATAGTAGATTCTATCAGATATGGACTTTGCTCTACATATTTATGACATTGCAGGGCAAGACAGTAGTAGCTTGTTTGAATTGTAAGTTATGAATGGTTATGGACGGTTATCATAATTCATCCATTCATAATTATTCATAATCTGCAACCCAAGTAGTAATAAGAGAATTTTAAGGGTCAAAGGAGAGATAAGATGACTCTATGGAGGAAAGAATACGATAAAGAAGGGACACTGTGCAATAGTGGTGGCAAGAGACAATGCACACATATCAAGTATCAATGATAGAAGCTGATATACATGAATTTAAATTAAAAAAATTCAATAATTGATTCTCCTTTTTATTAGAAAACTATTTTGACAAAGAAAAGCTTTGCCAAACAGGAAAGATGGTGACATGACCCGTAATATCTGGTGGGCTTTTCTTTGACGTTTTTTTTATAGGCTTTTCTTTAATATTTTGTTTTCTCCCGTAGTTAATGAAAACCATGATTAATTATGCGAGGCATTGCAAGTTTCTCTGTTTAATTTATGAGCACTGCTAAATCATCCGAATTCGGAAGTGTTAAACACTTCAGAGGGGATTGTATGGAAAAGCGTACATATTTAATTCATGAGAGAGAGTTGAAGGCTCTTTCTAAGAAAATAGCAGGAGGAACAGTAATTTTCCTTAATTTATAGGGTAAACCATTGGCTTGATTGATTAAGCTGCCAAAATTCATTGGTTTCCTGCTAAACTTCAGCTGCATACCATTCATTCTACTTTTTCTTCCTTTCCTTCCTCTCCTCTATTGTTTCATGGAGAAATCCAAGACCCCTATTCTGAACCTCACAATCCTCGCCCTCCTCTTCACTGGGCTTCTCTATATCGTCCTCATTTCTAATTCATCTCCTGCGTCACTACTCCTCCGGCGGAGGGCCGCATTCCCGGCATGCTCCGGACACAGAAAATCGGTAAGCTCCCCATTTCTCTTGCTAGTTTTTCATCCCTCCGTTGTAATGCAACACAAACATGGTTATTACCATTAACTTCAGGCAGAGTCGGCGGCTCATGAAGCCCCGCCACGAGACAACCTAGAGCTTGCACTGAGGAGAGCATCCATGGCGAACCGGACCGTGATCATAGCCATAGTGAACCAGGCTTATGCGGACCCTGCAAACTCGGAGGACTCGGACAGGACCATGCTGGACCTGTTCCTGGAGAGCTTATGGCTCGGGGAGGGCACGAGGAAGCTCCTCGACCATGTCCTAGTCGTGACATTGGATAGGACGGCCTACATGATGTGCAGGTTCCGGAGGCTCAACTGCTATAAGTTGGTGACGGACGGGGTCGATTTCTCGGGCGAGAAGCTCTTCATGTCGGGGGACTTCCTCAAGATGATGTGGAGCAGGACCAATTTCTTGACTGACGTTCTGAGACGGGGTTACAACTTCATTTTCACGGTACGTACTATGTTTATTTTGGATTTGCTCGAGAAATTGATAATAACCCTGACTAATATGGCATAGCCTTTCTACTAATAAAGAAATTGTTTAATAACCCTGATGAGGATTGAAATGACGCACAAGATGCAAATTGAGGTAAAGATATTAATTCATGTTAAATAGTACTTTAATTCTCGAATAAATAATATAGACACAAAACCATCGGTCCAACACCCCTTTCCCGACGCTTTAAACTATTGTCATTTTAAAACATCAAAAATTCAAACACCTTTTAAAACAGTTCACCACGCTTAAAACGTCGGTGTGTTGGATAATTTTTTTATATAAAATGAGCTTAATTCGAATTTGAGCATATATGCAATGCAAAAGCCTAAACTTATAAGTTGCTGAGCTTTTATCTCATATAAACTGCCCAAAGTTTCTTTGTTTAATCGGAGTGGGACAATTGTCCTCTTACACCTCCAATTTTCCACGTGAACTAAACCACCGACGGAACCACTTGTATGCATACATATGCCCTCACTACAAGTTCCAAAATTAGACACAACGGATGCATACCCGAGGCGCACGTTGTTTACAATACCCCCACTATAGATAACCAAAGGCCTAAATATTCACCGGCAATCTCAAATGGGTACCTGCAAGCGTTATTTTTCTTTTCCTTTTATAATTTTCATAATTTAAGAAAATTATATTTCATTCGCAAAAACTAATGGTAAACGAGGACTAAGTGTGTTACCTTAAGAACAATATTAAATAAAAGATGAATTAGGGTAAAATTGAAAAGAAAAACCCTAAAAACTAAGGACCAATATAATTTTCCTTTAGTTCACGTGGTCAAAGAGTGGTGGGGTGCAGATTGGGAGAAGGTATGATGTGACAAAATCTCAAAGATTGGCAATCGCTGGCTCCCAAGATGGATGGATTGACAACGATTGATGAACTGGGAAATTAAATGAGTTTTTTTTTTTTTCGATAGGTAAATTATGGAAGATATTACTCTCATAATTTCAAAATAAATGTTATTCTTCCTTTCATAAAGTGTATTTTTCAAAACTCGAACTTATATTCTCGTACTTATGGGATTGTAATTGCTTATCATTTAATTATTTTTAAAATGATTTTGTTTTTTTATTGTAAAGTTGGAAACTAAATAACTTATATATAAATGAACGAAAATTCTAATATGATATCGAGTTACAATACGCTTAGTACTTTAATTTAAATATTTAGTATTTCACTTTAAGCGTTTAGTACTTTACTATTTATGATGGATTACACAAAATACTTAATACTTTAACCATAATACTAGATACTTAAATTTGAAGTAGGAGTAAAATACACTTGTATTAATTACGATTATTAAAAGTACTAAATGCTTGAACTGAAGTAGCGAGCACTTACCAAATATGTGACGGGGACTCTATCTCATCTAGAAGGACCCATGAATGAAACCGATGCGTTTGACACTACATACAATATTGAATATTGAATATGACATTGCTCTGATTCCCCTTCTCGGGGATGCAATGAATTTAATACTCCGATCCGACTTGTCGGGGAGACAATGAATTTAATATTGATTGCTCCACTTTATCGTGTAGGCAGTGAATTTATTTGACTTACAAGGCTCTAGAGGTGGGATTGTCAAGAAATGACTGTCTGATCAGTATCAGCACGAATTTAGTGCAGGAAAACTCGTTCGCAATTTGTAGTAATGAAATACTAGAGATACCCAACAATGAGATGATACGAGTCAGGAAACAGATTCTGATGAAGTATAACAAAAGACGGGAACCACTACCGTGGAGCTTACAGTGATGAGAACATCAAGGATGTGCTTGGACTACCTGAGGTACAGCCCCTTGGAGCAGAGCTAAAAAGGCCAAGGGCAAATTTATATGAATAACTAAAATTATTATCGTCTCATAAACTTCTTTTCTTTTTTTTTTTAAATTGGGGAAAATTTTAAGGTGATTCAGTGTTACGATGATACATTTAGTATTTTAATTCAAATATTTAGTGTATTTTTTAAAATATTCAGTATTTTAGTTCGGTACTAAACACTTGAACTAAAATACCGACTTATTGATAAAAATATTAAATAATTAAATTAAAATATTAAACAGTATCATCATGACATATTGTCATGCTAAAAAGACCATAAAGTTGGATATGGACGCAGAGCTTATCTCATCAAATTACAACCTAAATGTCTCTCTATCATATTTCATAGAAAAAACCAAACTTTTAGCTGAGGTCAAGGGTTGTCTACCCAACCTCAAATTTCACCAGTAGGTTAAAAGCAACTATTTTCAAATCATTTGATGGGAGCCTTATAATTGATCCGTCACCTACCACCTAATTATTTCCCATGTCTTATTAATTAACTAAGTGCATCCCGTGCATTCCGTGAGTGTATGAAAAAAATTAACAATCTATATATCTGTGCATTACGCCAGTGTGTGAAGAAATTAACAATCTATATATCCATATATATAAAGTAAAACAAATTACGTCAAGTAATAAATGCTTGTAATAAATGTTATCAATATTCTACAGTGAATACTGTAATCACTAAATAAATATCATAACTAAATTAGACAAAGAATAAATAAGTATATTATACAGCAAATAATTTCTCATCTTATATATACCTCACATAGAATTAAAATATAATAAACAACTAAAAATTATTTTAATTTGTTTTGGGTTCCTCAAGTTTTTAATCATGAAAAATTGCTTAGAAAAAGTCACCACATTAGCTTTTCGACTACTTTTTGACGGAATATAGATGGGCTCGCGCCATGGCGTAAATTTTTTTATTTTTATGTGCTCTATAATTAATTTGTTTTGATTTGTGTTGCAGTTGGAAAAAATTTTTGTTTTTCATGCGATATGGTGAAATTATTTCAACTTTATGTCGTGGCGTGAAAAAAGTCGCCATATTGTATAATGTAATTTTACCTAAAAGATTTATGTTAGTAAAGTGGCACAAAATGCCGACTTATAACCGAGAGATTATGGGTTTAATCCTCACAAATTATACTTATGTGTGTTCCTTTATTTATTTATTTATTTTTTGTTCTTATATTAGACCATCTGTGCTTCCCTTACGACTGGCAAAAAATTATATCGACGGATATTTTGGGATTAATAACTATGATATATAGCTTATAATTAACGGAATTTTTGGGAAAGAGCAGGTGTTCTATATTGCAATATTTTTCTAATTGACCGAAGATAGCACTGGTAGCAGTTAACATAATTTTGAACAGTTTCATTTTCATTTTCATTTTTCTCCTTGCCTTTGAACAGGATACAGATGTTATGTGGTTGAGAAATCCGTTTATACGATTAAGCAGTGACGAAACTGAAGATCTCCAGATCAGTACTGATTGGTTCAACGGTGACCCTCGTTCTGAGGAAAACCACATCAACACGGGCTTCTACTACATCCGATCGAACAACCGGACCATCTCATTGTTCGAAACGTGGTATTCCATGAAAGACAATTCCACGGGAATTAAGGAACAAGATATCCTAGTCAACCTAATGAAATCGGGCATTTTCAAAGCATTGGGACTCAAGGTTAGGTTCTTGGACAGCCTTTACTTCAGCGGATTCTGCACTGATAGTAGAGATTTCGGGTCAGTCACCACAGTCCATGCCAACTGCTGCCGAAGCATAGTAGCCAAGGTACTCGACCTCACGGCAGTCCTTAGAGACTGGAAGCGGTACAGGTTTTGGCATCGGAAGGCTGGATATGCTCGGAATGAAACCTTTCCTTACAAGTGGTCGAAGCATGTCGGCTGCCTGAAGTCGTGGGGGATACCGATAAATAATACGGTTACTTAGGGGAATTCTGGAAGAAGAACGCTCTAACCATAGCAGCATATTTATTAATAAGATAATATCTCCAGGTATCAGTTATCTTCCGATAATAATAGAAATCAAGGAATGTATGTTCTCATTGATTAGGATTAGTCTAGACTAGATATAGTTGGGATTATATAAGTGTTTCACGATAGATGCAAATTTCAACATTTTCCACCGACAAATATATATCCATATTCATACGCTGCCGCATGCAAATGGTGAATTAACCTCATGTAGTCTATATGGCGATCATATTATACATGTTTATTATTTAAGGTCACTAATAACCTATCAAATTACAGTTGTAAATTTTCACCCAAGAAAAGTTATAATTGTAACTCGTATATTATGCTGGTCTAAATTTTCAAGGCGTGCGCACTAAAAACGTGTCATTTCCCATCCCTGTCTAAATTTTATGCAATTGAACAACAACAACAAAAAAAGAGGAAATGCTATTGATGAGTAGGAGGGAAATTCCAGCAAATTACTTAGGGCTCAGGATTGCGACCTTGTATTGTAGGCCGAAAGGCAGCACTAATCTGGGGTTGAGCGGTTTTTTTTTTTTTCGGTGTGTACCTTGGTATCCAGAGCCCAATGGGATCTGATTAATCCAGTCGGAAAATCGAGCATTAAAGGTTATTCTCCCTCCCAACAAGTACGCTTTCCGGGATTCAAACTTGTGTTCTCCTCCTTACGGGGTGGGCTGAGCGGTCATTTGTTTGGTATGTTGTCACCTATTATTTCCTAGTTTTCAAGGATGACCTATTTGATCTCCTCCGATCTTATAATTTTTTTTGGTTTCTTGAGTGTTTTGCCATGTACTCTTTTCAGTAATAAGAACAAATCCTCATTACTTCCAAAAAAATAAATAATAATAGGGCCCAAGATTGCAACGCGTTAATATCAACTGACCCACTTTCTCCTTCACGGAACAAATTTAGAAGAAAAAAAATGGGGAAGGGAATTTGTGAGTTTTTTACATGAGATATTATGATGTAACCATCATTCTATTGACGGAAATTAATTTCCGTTTTAAACATTTGTTTGACTTTGACCACATAATATTCCAAGTGTGTTTCATATTAATTTTCATATTGTAGGTAAAATCTGCTCACTCAAATATTAATTTGTCACTTTAGTCACTTTCTCATGGTCGGAAACCATTGAAGAGTTTCATTTGTGTCGTGAACTTATGGGAACCAGTCATAAGACTTACTGGAAGCAGTCGGTCCCTCTCTCTATTATGGGACTCGAGATATTAATGGTCATATGTATGTTTAGGGCACAAAGGTGGAGCAAGCAATTTGAAATTACGATAATGCACGTTAACTAAAATGGAATGGTCATATGTATGTTCAGGGCATAAAGGTGGAGCAATCAATTTGAAATTACAATAATGCACGTTAACTAAAATGGAGGGTCAGTTTACACATACCCAAGAGCCATGGGATTGGTAAACCTTTAAATTGAGTCTCATCTGAAGCAGGAATGAATCGGGAGGGGCTAAGGGGGATAGTGACCCTCCAGATTTTCGATGCTAAAAGAAAATTTACGTATCATTATTAATTTTTTTATTGAAATTCCTTACATTCGCCCCCTAACTCTGGTAATTACCATTCTATTTGTCCTCTCAAAGAATTTGCCCCTAATTAATAACAAATCTTGGATCCGTCCCATTCTGAAGTAAACCCAGCTTTTGTCAAGTCAGGTTTATTGTTGTTGTTCTTTCAACTAAAGATTATTTAAGAAAAATTAACAGTATCTGACTAACTAGCTAGTTGGATTCACGTCAAACCGGCCAAGAGACGACCACATAATTAAGTATGCATTAACCAAATGTGGGTTAGCTCAGTTGATTCAACACTTCTTTTTCAGTCCTTCAACATGTCTTAGAATTGGGCCCTGTGTATAGAAAAAGATCAATTAAATGAGATTGAATTTCTAAATACAAACTGCTTCAGGCAAAAAGAAAGAAAGTATACAACCAATTTTCATAGGTTGAATATTTCAAGGATGATTTTCTTTGTTAAAGCCCATGTATATGTGTGTTTCGCATTTCGACTTATATATTTGGCCTTTGCCCTTTGGCTCTGGGTGGGATAGGGAATATTCCCAAGTCATTGGGAAATTGAGAACAGCTTCACGAAATGTGGTTAAATATTCAATGAGTGTTGAATGAGGTAATAAACAATCATAGTATATGTAGGTGAAAATTTGTGAGATCATTATGACTCTTAATTAAGTAATACTGAATATTTACTCACGAAATGTCCTACATTATTGTCATGTCATTTTCATCCCGTGACCTACGCCCACATAGGAAAGTTGTAGCAATTATGGCCATAAGAAGTTCATGGCATACTGCCAAAAAGGCACATGCGATACCACTACATCCGATCTCCTTACTCTGCTCTAATTGTGTTTTCAAATAGGGAACGGTGTCAAGATTCAATGTTGATGACTCGATCACTCCATATCGAGGGATCTCAAACAGGCTTTGCCAAAAATTGATGAGGCGAGTTCACGATATATATGCATATATGTTTGTTTGACAAATTGCAGTACGAACCATGGCCTACACACTGCTTTCTGCCGACACATATAATATCCATATTTACATGTTTCTTTGTACATTGTCTTGCTGCGATACAAATCTTATGTAATATATTTCCAAACTTCGAAAACTTACAAGAAAATTTTAAAGAAATATATGGATATACGAATAATTAAAATTTATCCCCGTCTTATATGTACTTTTGAATTGGATGCAGACTTTACATATGTGATGAGTTCGATGTTATCGGTTATATATGTTCCTTCACGTCTCATAGTTTTTCTTTCCTAGCTACTAACTGATGATCAATTACGACATCTAAATGGCTTAGTATCGAAATATTATGGGTTCCAACCAATCGAGGTCGCTAAATCTCAATCTAAACTGCCACAAAACCAAACTTTGCGTAGGTCAAGGTTGCCTACCCAAACTCAATTTATTTCACCGTTTGATGGAAAGGTTTTGTTGGGTCACCCCTCAAGAACTAATTTCCTGCGTCTAATCAATTAACAGCTCGTAGATTAGAGTTGATCATGTCAATAGCACGTATCTTTGTCAACCAAATTCAAAAATTCTTTTTTTCCGTCCAAATGACCAGTTGATTTGTGTTGGATTGATACATTCCGATGTTCATGAATTTATCAAATTACTTATTCTTTTTGGGTGAGAACGTGAACGAAATCCATAATTAACATAACCTTTGGGTAATAGAGCTGGTGTTATATGTTGCACTACTTTTGTATCCACTGGTGTTTCAGTTGTAGCACCTAACAATTAATTTTTGAACAGGACAACGATGTTATATGGTTGAGGAACCCATTTGCCCGATTAAGCAGCAACGAAACGGAAGATCTTTATATCAGCATCGATGTGTTCAATGGCAACCCCTGGTCCGAGAAAAACCTCATCGACACGGGCTTCTACTTTGTTCGATCAAACAACTGAACTGTCTCCTTGCTCGAAACATGGTACTCCATGAAGGACAATGCCACGGTGAATAAGGAACGGGATGTCCTGCTCGACCTGATGCAACGGGGCACGTTCAGAGTATTAGGACTCAAGGCTAGGTTCTTGGACACACTTTACTTTAGCGGGTTCTGTACCGACAGTAGAGACTTCGGGTCAGCCACCACAATGCACGCCAACTGCCGCCGAATCATAGTTGCCAAAATATTCGGCCTTAAGAAGGTTCTTAGGGACTGGAAATGTCACAGGTTTTCGAAAGGGAGGGCAGGATACGCTCGGAATCGAACCATTATCACGAGTGGCCAAAGCATGTCGGTTGCTTCAAATCGTGGAAAATACTGAAGAATAATACGGTCGATTAGGAGAACTCGGGATGAGGAACTCCATGTATTTGGTCCGATGACAATGATCGAGGAATTTAAAGCTTGTTGTTTAGTCTTAGATTAGATACAGTAGGGATTAATACCTAAATGAAGTCTCACATTTTTATTTTTAAAATTTATGCAGTATTTTTACAAAAGTACTGTGAATATTGAAATAATAAGATGGGCACATTGATTGCATCCAAGGATCCGTGGCGCAATGGTAGCGCGTCTGACTCCAGATCAGAAGGTTGCGTGTTCGATTCACGTCGGGTTCAAATCCCTTAATCCGGTCCCTTTTATTTTTTGCCGCCTCCCATTTCGCATCTTTTCTTTCCTCCGACCTGCAGCTTCAGTTTTAAGAGAAGTTAATCCCCTGCAGTAGTTGAAGCAGATCAACAACCTCTGCTTTCGCTCCGAACCGGTGGCCCGTCTCAATATACCTTCGACTTCGCATGTGCGGTTTTAATGCTCATTTGCTATTTGAAGTTTTCGATTTCAACCTTAATATCCTTCCTTACTACAAAAGTTGATCTTGAACCAAGTCACTTTGATGCCCTTCAAATCCATTTGCAGAGAGGAATTCTGGCTCTGCTGCTGCTAATTGTTTCCTCTGAAACTGAGGCATCCGTATAGTGTAGAACCTCTCACTGATTACTGAAGTCCTGTCATTGTCCACTCCTTTCTTACAGCAATACACATGAAAAACTGCTCGTTTAATGTGCTTGAATGACCAAAATTCAGCTCGATTTTAGACCACCAACTACATTGGAATGCTCTCGCTTGATTACGATATCTTCCCTCTATTTTCAGATATCCTTCTCATTTGACAGTGTAATTCCAGTAAGGAACCCATCGAAACTGCAAAGACCCGCACTAATATTCTCAGCAGAATCTGCAGAAATACCGACTCTGCAGTAGTTCCATGCCTGACACAACCACTTGATCTTTGATCTTAGTTCTTCATAAACAAATATGTGATTGTGTCACGAATTGGCAAAAATTCAGAATGATGTAGCCACCGCCTCAATTTGCATGCAGTTTCGGATTTAGACTTCAAACTGAACTGCCTATTGTTGGTTAAGTAACAACTACACGCAGAGAACATTAAGCAGACATGCAACTTCATTCTAGCACTGATGAGTAGATGATACCAATCGAGTTAGTCTTATGACAAGACAGAACATTTACTGCAGTAGTTCGTGAAGACATACCACATTCCACAACAACTATACCTAGTCGGGAGTGCAAATGTAGTTCCGGATTGAACATTGATCGAACAAAAGATAATCTTTGCAAGTGGAACCTCAATCATCCATACTTCATGGTTTAAGAAACAAACTGCCAATTATCGAGACAGCAAGGAGGAAAGAAAGATAAAGGAGAGTGAAGAGCGAACAACACCGGGTGAATCCGAAAACTATCACTGCAAAGAACAGCCATAAGAAATTTACAAAGCTTGAGAACTATCAATTGAGAGTCAAGTTCCGACTCGATATCTTTCCATCCCTATGAAATCAACCAAGATAAAGGCTAAACATAATAATCTAACTTTTTCTCACCTCCTAAATCCGAATTCTAGCCGAAACAACTAACTTGTCTCTATCACTTTGATCAGTTCCCATCCCCTGTTCTCGACAGACTCATAAACCCAAAGTAATTCACCGAAAGCCGACTATGAGTTCTCAGGTGAGGGCATCCTCTTGGCCATCTTCTTCTTCCTTGCCGGCTTCTCCGTGACAGCCCTTGTGAATGCATCCACGATTCTCTGCTGCGACTCAAGGACCATCTCCGTACGCTTCATCTCCATCTCCATCCTCATGTTCTCCATCTCTCGAGCCATCTCCATCTTCATCCTCTCCATTCTCACAAACCCATCCCCCAGGCCCCTTATCGCCCCCACCATCTCCTCCATGGGATCCCTCTCCCTCTTCCCCAATCCGACTTTTCCCGATTCCGACTCCCTCAGGACCCTAGCCCCATATCCTCCACCAGCACCCCCACCAAACCTGGCAAACCTATTACTTCCACTAGCATTAACGCCGGAGCTGGGGCCAGAACCGAAACTCCTATCAAAACTCCGATCGAACTTCCTGTGGTCAATCCCAGGCTGGGCTATACTAACGGCACTCGGGATTTTGATCCGAAACCCACCTCCGGATTTGCCCGCAGCAGGGGTTTCATGTCCAACTCCATTCCCGTAAAGACCATAGACGCTTCTCGAATTTGGGGCTATACCTTCGAAGAGCTCGTCATCATCTTCATCGTCCATGTCTTCGTTCTCCTCTTCACTTTCAGGGTCTTTAGGAGCCCCGGGGCCCTTCTCCATGGCGTCCATGTGCTTGAAGTGTGCCCAGGAGGAAACGAATCTCGCCACGGGAAGGGACCGGGCGCGTTGAAGCTCAGCCCTGTAGCGCTTCCTCAGCTTCTCCATCTTGTGCCTGCACTGCACGGCAGTCTTGGGCAGGGACGCAGCGGGGCAGCGACGGGACACGACGTCGGCGACATCCTGCCAGTGGGGGGCCTTGAGGTTGCCACGGCGGAGGAAGTACCACTTGTCTCGGTAGGCATCGATCAGCGCCACCGTTTCCTCCTGGGACCAGCAGGGCGGAGGGAGACGTCGGGGGTTCGCGGAGGAGGGTTGAGATCTGGTCTCCTTCGCCGGTGAGGACGGTGGATCATCGTGCATCGGGGAGCCCATAGGAGGGGAAGAGTCGGGGGCTGCCTCTGTGGTCATCGGAACCGAAGAAAGCGGCTGCAGCTAGGGTTTGGTCCTGTAGAGATCTGAAAGCAGTGCAATGGAGAAAGAAGGGACCGGCGCCGGCGGCGTCAGCAGCGGCGGTGGGTGAGGCTACGAGATGAAGGAAGAATTGGGTGGTGGGGGAATTAGGTTTAAGGAGGTAAGATGGGAGGTGGTGGTGGTGGGTGGTGGGTGGTGGGGAGATGTTAAAAAGGATGGTGGTGGCGTTGCGGCTGATTAGGCCACCGATTAGGTGGTGGTGGCGTGGGGCTAACGTGCGCCGCCTAGGGAGGGGGTGCGCACAGCGCACACCCCCGACGGAAACGGGGCGGCGTTTGTGGGTTGGGGGTGGCTGTTGTTTTGTCCGTTGTGGAGATCTGACCTCGTTTGGGGATTGGTGGGGGGCCATTAACGGCGTCAGTGGAGATAACGGGGGCGCCGCCCCAGACGGTGGCTCTGACTGGGTCAGGGGGCTGACGGTGTCGTGAGTTAATTGGGCTGTCCCCTCTTTTGGGCGGTGGACGGTGACGGTGTTAGCTCCCGGTCCATTCCTAGTAATGATCCTAGTAATTGCTTGTTGGTTCCCACTAGGGCGGGCTTGGCTTTGATAGCTCTGCACAACTTCAAAATATGTTTGTGTTTATGTTTATGTTTATGTTTTTTCCTGAATAACTTCAAATTACTTTTAGAGTGAAAATCAGTTTGCCCCCGACTTTTGAGAGTACAGAACATTTGTCCCTGATTTTTAAAAATTTGCCTGTTACCACCTTACTTTTATGAAAATAGGCACTTTGTCATGTCCGACAATTTTACGGTCAAAATCAGTCACACGAGTGGCGCATGACACTTTCAAGGGGAAAAAAATGTCATTTTATTATGGTAAATTTAAAAAGGAAAAAGAGAGAAGCAATGCAAGAGTTGGAGATGGGTGAGGACAACCCCGCCAAACATCTCAACCCCCGACCAAAGTTGCCGGCGAGGTCAAACCCCGCCGGCGACCTTGGACTGGGGGTGGGGTTGTGCAAACGAGTTGACTTTGCTGAGGACCTTAGTCGGAGGGTGGGGTGCCCCAGCGCTCTTCTCAGATTCCAAAAATCTCAATAGGCATCTCAGCGGCGAATTCTAGAATAAGAGATAGGAGTACCCCGAATCTAATTCAATTGTTTTATTGGTTTTCTCTTAAAACAGAAAATTAATAATCACACAAAATGATAATTAACCTCTCCCAAACCTTCTTCAACTATATAGTTTTTTTTTTCCCAGTTCTTGGAAGTATTATCATTTATGTTTTAATCGGTCCTCTTGGCTCCTCAATTTGCATAGTGAAAGCGGATTGTTCTATTTCCAGGGATGCAGAAGATAAATCCATTCAACTTGAAACAATGAATCGATCGAGAATATAAAACAGATCCGGAAAGCATTAACAGCTTCTCTTGGTGCAGCAACTGATTTTAGTGAGAATATTATTCGTTTCAGTTCGCGTTGTCTTCGGCTTTCTATCATTGGATTTTCTTTTAACGTACTAAGAAGGACATATCTTATTCGTTTGCAATTTCGAGATTAACCCAGGGCAAAACTTAAGGATGCTGAGTTAGAAGAACAACCTTTTCATCTTGCCAGGACAACTCCTGCAGCTTCAACGCATGTTCCAATCAACACGAAACCTATTCGTCCAACACAAAGCAAACAACTGAGCAAGATGGGCTTGTTGTTTTACAAGTAAAGATGGTGCCTTAGCCAGGTTACTCTTACCGCATATTTGGTAATTGAATTCGTTAAGAATAGATGGGACAAGGAATAGATAGTTTTCCACAGTTTGTTAATGCGGAATGTGTGAACGGAATTGACGGAGAAGAGAAGATTATTAAAAATTAAATTATCAAAATAGCCTCGACATATATGTTACTTTAAATTATGTAAGATGATATATATTATTAGAACTCCCCAAAAAGATATATTACTCTATATATTAACAAAAGGCATCAGAACGAGTTCTGTCGACATGCTTCGTATATTTCGGTCAAAAAAACATGCTTCATATGTTGTAATCGTATTTATTTTCACATATACTATAGTATTTTAATAAATAAAATAAAAAATAATAATTGCTTCTACAAATTCGAAGGAAGAGACAAATGAGTTGTCCGTCCAATTGGAAAATTAAATGGACACTCAAGCCAATATTGGTATTTTCCAATTTTCAGTTCACAATGGGCCTAGAGAATTGGCCTGGAACACCCAATACATATGCCATGATCAGGAAAAGCATTTCTCCATTCGTCCGGAATAAGTATGGATCCGGAAATCTCATTACCGACGCAAAATTGCAACCAAACGAAGGAGTGGGCCTTCCCTTATGGAACCTGCCCGGAATCGGAAAGCCCATTCTGGGCTACGAAACAGGCCATAACTCTTTTAAGAATTGCATCAAGGATACTACTGATGGCCAGAATTAGTCCTAACTATCTACCAATCCTAAACATCCCCATCGATAGTTAAGATTAAATTATGGCCTCCAACAACACTCCCAATATTGAGGATTACAACAGAGGATAGGCATTTTGTATACCTATCTCATATGTAGTGTCTTAGTATTATGAAATAAGAGGAAACTAAAGAAGATTTGTTTTCCAATTTATAGTTGCTTGAGTTTGTTTGTTATGCAATTGTATGCATTTACTTTTTAGTGAATACAAGCAATGTCGAGAGTTGATTTTAAACTTGGTATATAAGGAGGAATCTCTCGTAAAACCTGTATTTCTAAATTCAGAGTTTTAAGATAGCTGTTTTACACTCTCTTTTTTCTTATTACAAATGAGACTTGTGAATTTAATACAATGAATTAGAAATTTTAATAGCTAATAAATGAGCATGGTAGTCCCACGAGTACCGAACTCGAAACCTCTAATTATCGAGAAAAAGTATGCGTCACTGTGCTATACTCTTTTTGAATTTTTGCACACGGGGGGCCGATGGCAGGACGAAGGGAGCTTTTTGGTGCTCATGGCCTGCGCCTCGAAGGTGTATATAGTTCTCGGGAGGTGCACTACTGCCCCAGGACGACCCATGCCTTCTTCGCGAGCTTAATGTCGAGGATGCCCCAACCGGTGATCGCCAAATACTCCGATGTATGTTTGTAGATCGATAATAAAATGAGGAAGAAAGTTTTTATGCAGAAGACTGGTTTTGTGCTGTACGTTTTTATGATAGTACGTGAATGTGCGCGCGCGCGCACAGAAAGAGGAAAATTGCTTATGAGAATATATATCTTCTCCATCTATAAAGATTGTGTATTTGTTAGTGGATATTTAGGATATTTGTGAATTTTGTGTAATGTTGCTTTTACTTTTGGAATTCCAAATTTGTTTTAAATATTCGAGATCATATAATTCCATATTTATGGTATGTGAGGCAAATTATACTCTGATTAATCAATATCTCAGTTATATTATTATTATATCATCTCGTGAAAGTCGACTTAATGAAGTTTCAGAGAGGTAATTTATTATTCGATGAAATTTTTTTTATATGAACCCTGGTATATAAAAGTCCAATTGGGTCCCGACTAATTCAGTGTAATCGGATCGGCTCGCTAAGGATAAAACTCTCACAACGTGGATTTTCTGTATTCACAAGAACTCAAATCTGAGACCTTACTTAAGCGAAATAAATGTCGAACTGTTTAAATTAACACATGTAATATTTTGAATATCACGCTTTAGTTTACTTAGCAAAAAAAAAAAAGAATATCACGCTTTAGAGTAAAAAATAATACATTACTTTTACTGGACAATATCGCTATCCTTCTTCAACCTATTACCCTTTAATCGTCAATTTCCCGATAGTCAATTTCCCGGACAGCCCTTTCTTTTTTAACTAGTTGTATATATACAAGCCAATCAAGGGTAAATTCTAGTTAATTCTCTCCGTAATGCATTGACATCTCTTTTTTTTTTTTTGGATAAACGAATTATATGCCACTTATCTAATGCGTTTATTTACTAAAGTTTAATATTTTAGCATAATATAATTGTGCCTTGTCTTAGTAAAAGTATATGTTTATTCTAATCTTATAAATCCTTTTTAGTTGCAAGACCAGACTCACTTAATGGATAGACTTGGAATTTACTTGGTAACATGTATCTTGCAATATTTTGTTCTTGACTTATGTTTATTCCATCGTCTTCTTATTGTTGATTTACTATTCAAGTGAACAACAATTTCCCTCTCGATTTTTTCTCTTAATCCTTGGCTACTGCCACAAGATATTTTTCCTATTTGTTTGAGATCGGTCCAGGCCATTCAGGTACTTTATATACTAAAACATTCTGAATTAAAAAAATTACTATTTTAGATTTATCTATTACTACTAGTGCATTCAGAAAGGTTCTCAATTAAGTGCTAAAGCGTAATACTTATAAAATGCTGAAAATACATTTAAAAAAAACATTTAGATTTCACTGGAAAAATATATAATTGGTTATATACCATGATTACTTATCTTATTGATTGGTTTAAAGATACCAAACAATAAATATGAAATTACTTAATATCATTAAAGAATATTGATAATTCTTTATTTAAATAAAACATAATTGATGTTATAAATAATTAATTCGATTTTTCCATAATTAAGTGGATTTTCCTTAAAAATTAAGGTTAATATCGGAGTGAATTAAGGTATAATCTTTTAATAATGTACATTACCAAACTATTATATATTTGATGGACTTTTGAAGTAGTTAATCGGCAAAAGAAGAAAAAAAATTTCAACTCTAATATTTAACCAAAATGAAATTGCGATAAATATTCATTTTAAATACATTAGTAATTTAATGTTCTTGTTGTATGGCACTTACAATAATTTTTAAAATATCCAAAAATAGAAAATGAGCAATAAATTAAATAATACAAAAAACCCTAGCAAAAAGTAGGATTAAAATCACGAAAATAAGTTTAGATTTAAAACTACAAAAGGGTTAAAAGTTGAGGACCGAAATTGACCTTTTCCCTTAATATAATATATTTATGCCATATTCAATATCACATTGTATCCTTTTTTTCCAAAAATATCACATTGTATCTCATGTCTTGTATTAGACAAATCTTCTATATCATTTCCTAACGCAGCTCCTCTTGGCTACCCCTAATTCTTACCGCACCCTTTCGTCGTCTTGAAACATTTCGCTTAACGTACCTATGTCTCTCTCCTCGCTCTCTCTCAATGGCTTTTCGAAATCAAAATTACCAATTAAATTAACGTGAATCCTGAAAGAGCTTCATTAATAACATAAAAGATGAAGCCAATGCTCCTCAATCCAACAAAAAGAAGAATAAAAAGATGATCTCGACTTAATAACTTGGAACTATTCACTATAACAAAACATTGAATTTAAGAACAAGAAGATAAGAGGCATAATCCTAATTGAATTAGAATAGGTTATCCCGTAAATCTAATAAATTATTAGGGGCATTTTAATAGTTTTATGCCTTAACGAGTTTGAGCCGAATTTTGAGACAAAATACCATACTTTTCCATTCCACACCCTATATGGTTTTGGTCAATAATCCATAAACTCTTTTCATGACCCCAGGAGCAAAAACCCTTTAATATCCCATTAAAATTAGGGAAGAGTCAAAAACCCATTTATGAACATCGCTAAGGTTTCTCCTACGCTTTATGTTATGTCTTTGCCCATCTATAAACCACAGGTGTTTGTTTGATTGATTAGCTCTTCTATTATCCCTCACATGCCACTTGACCCACAAAGACCGTGAACATTTTGTCGTACAAATTGAGCTAGCACCGTCAGATTTTCCTTTTCCTTTTCCTTGTTATGGAGAAGCGCCAGACCTTCGTGGATTCATGAGTTCCGTGTACTGATTCTTTTCGAGATTGGTTTGGAGTTAAGTAGGTAAGGAAAGTCGGGTGCGGCGATCCGATCAACGAAAACCATCCTGAAATGATGTAAGCGATAAAATCATTCAGTAGGCTAATCTTGACAGTTCCATTGCCGATCTAAGGACGTGCTCTTGGACGATTATAAGAGCATTATTGGATTTATATAGAAAGGACATGAGTTCTAAGTTCTTCCTCGAAATTTCTTCTTTCATGATAACTACTCATATCAATTAAGAAAGAAATAGTTAAAGATATATAATTCAAGACAGCCTACTGCCTAATCAAGAGCTTTCCCCTTGAAGAAAAGATTTTCAGAGGACACGTTTCTATAGTCTACACAAGTAAATTGTTCCCCTGCGGGTCCAAAGAGCTCAAGCCCGATGCCGGTCCCGGTTCCATGTTTGATCCTTCTTCAATCTTCGCCGTGACGGTCTTCATCATCCTCTCCAGAGCGTTGTGGTAGTACTCGAGCTCTTCTGGGCAAAGGCCATCCATCGGGCTGGCCCACCAGAACCCTGGAGGCCCTGGCTGAACAGCGCACTTCGCCTTGGTCCTCTCCCTCTCCAGCCTCATCGAGGCTTCGAGGTAGAGCTGCTTGGACTCATTCAGGGCCTGGATGTATGCGCCAGAGGGTTCAATCTCGCCCAGGCTCCTCCCGTTCAAGTAGCCCTCCAGCACCGCATCAGGGTCAGGGTTCCCGAAGCAGAAGGCCTTCCTCCCCTCGGAGAAGGTCAGGATCGCAACCTTCGACCCGCACAGGATGGACATCTCGGCAGCCTTCTCGAAGAGGCCCTTCCGCCGCTTTGTGAACGTGACTCGGCGGATTTCCACCTTCTCCCGCTTCTTGATCTCGATCTTCTGCCTTCCTCGGGTCGATCTTGGCAGGGGAGCTTTCGAAGTGTCGGCCATCGGATAATAAATGGATGGGCAATGAATAAGGATATAGAGTGACAGTTTTTGAGCCGAAATGTGCACCCTATAAATGCAAGTCCTCCCGCAGTATATATCTTAAGAGATTTCCCTAATGGAGACATTAGAAAGGAAATCTTTTCATAGATGCATTAACGAGATATTACAGTCTCCAGTCTTTCTAAATTTCACGACATGAATAATCCACAAGGGAGACAAATTGTGTCGGGATTATATGCCGCATTACTGGCAAATGGTCATTTCTAATTTTATGAATATTGCGTATCTACGAAGATGCCTAGCAACGAAGGAAAGTAGAAGCCTCTTTGTTAAGGAGACTAGTACCGATACACGCATCGCGTCCTCTGATTATATAGCTCAACAGCAGCATTGCGTTCTCTGATCGTTATGGATGTGCTTTGATCAATCGGGTGATTCGTTGGAGATTATGTGACATGGTCCGATCCAATGTACCTGTTTATCGTCAGTATGGAATTAGGCATGTGGATGGGTTGAACCCCCAGAAAGAAATTGGTTGGACCAAACTCCGTACGATATCGTTAAGATTGGATTGCCCGCACAAGCTTCTAGGTTGGGAATTATCATAGTCGTATACATGCATGTATATATATATATATATATATATATAATTTACTAGGCCTTGTGCCCGCGGTACGTGCATTTCCAATTTAGGGTTAATGACATAGATAGACACATGATTTGCAAACACATGCTAGATGTGGGACAATAAACAAACTACGTGCCTATCCGTATCATTAACCATTTAATTTATAATAGACCCATGGACATCTTTATAACTAAAAAAAATTTTTGTATTTTCATGATGATTTTTATTTTGTTGTTTGTCCTTCCGTCTAATAGATTCTATGCCCAAACACGACAGTCCTATATATGTACACCAGGGTAAGGTGCCCGCGCGATGTAGCAGGGCTGAAATTGTTTTAATCAATAATATCATAATCGTAATTTATTCAATACTCGATATATCACATAATCTCAATATATACATATAGTAATAGAATTAAAATCATGACCTCTTAATTGTTAGTAAAATTTTATACATCATGATTAGGTGTATTTATTAATATATCTGACATGATATAAAAACTAATATTAATCTTTTATGCTTTGTCCCGAATATATTTTTAATAGTTAAAAAACCATTTTTATTATTCCATTGAATTACTTTGTTCAAATGATATTAGTTAGGAATTAGGATGTTGAAGTAAAATATATATATATATATATATATATATATTTGATATATCTTATTAAGAAGAAAATCATTTTACCAATAATGGTTGGTTCAAGCGGTTCGGCATTTGTTTCCCTTAATCAAGGTCTTGGATTCGAGTCCTGAGAATGGAGAAACTCATTAATTGAGAGAGTTTTATCCCTTAGTGAACCGACCCGGCTCGAACCAGATTGTCAGGACCCATCGGGCTTCTGGATACCAGTGTACAAAAAAAAAAAAAAAACATTTTCATACCTTTAATAGATTTTATCAAGTAATCTGTTACTTAGGGTCCATGGACTTTATCTGAGTTTAGGAGAGAAGCAGATAAATGTGAACGAACACCCCAGTAATTAAGATATATCTATTGAAATCTGGCGGAGATGCGGTTCTAAGTATTAATTTATTTTCAAATTGTACGTGTGGTACGCGCATTGCCCTGTAGTAGTCATTATAATGAGATAATCATCCCATTAATTGATGATCGAAGGAGTGGTCTTTAGGTGGATAGGTATAGAATTGCTCGTAATGAGAAGAATACCTTACCTTTTCTAGCTAATTCAGGGCCCGACGCAAGCGATCTCGGCAAAAAAATCATTTTTATGGATAATGTATTGGCCATTTCACTAATATATTGTGATGCTATGTCGTCATACATGTTCTACAATGAGTATTAAACTTGAAACATCTTAATTGTCAAGCAAAATCATACGTCACTATATTACACCATGTTTATTTCCAGAACTATATCTTGGAACTAATGATCATAAAGAAACATGATAAGGGTAGAGAAAAACGAGCTTTCATATATCCATCACACTTCATCCGTTGACAATATATTCTCTTTCTCTTTGGGCTTCCTTTCCAGCAGAAAAAACAGCTCACCCGGGTTATAGGCCTCCTCATTCAAGCATAGATCATCCCTTCCCCTGAAGAACGCATGGACGATTATGATCGGAGTCCCGATAGCCAAAGTGACCATGAGATGGATCCCAGCCTTAGTCAAGACGAGCTCTACGGCTATCAATATGGCCAGGAGCGTGAGAACAAGCCTCCTGTCGATAAGCCTGTGCAGGACAGCGGTGCTGGGAAGGAGCCGCAGGAGGAGAAGATACGAACAGGCGACTGCGCTCGTGGCTATCAGGAGGAGCAGGGAGAGCTGACGCTTTGGTATGAGGCTTATGGACAGACCAGTCCATAAGAAGAGCGTGTAGAACAGCCAGAAATAGGCAACGTTCTTCACGATACGAACTGCGGCAACCTCAGGGCCAGGAGGGACACTGAAGGGGCACAGCAGGCGAATATCAGCCCGTTCTTTTGGATCCGGGATTTCCGAAGAACGAACTGATGATGAAGTATAGGTAGATGGTCGGTTTCTTATTTCTTGACTATCCATTTCCAATTTTGGAGTCAGAGGTGTGAGGCTTTGAAGAGTATTCTATATCTATATATAAGATCTATACATATGTTTGTTCGACGTGTTTGAGGGGGTCAGGTCAAGTCTATTAGATATATGGTAGAATTTTCCACTATATATCGTAGAATTTGGTTCAGCATCCATAGGTCAAAGCTTGAGAATTCTGTGGCACATATAGTTGAAATGCAGATACGATAATAACGTATATTTACTTGAAAATTTTCAAATTATTTTGCTATAATTCAAGTCAATTATGTAAAAAAAAAAAAGCATGTAATTTATTTTAAGGTCAAATAATTTTCATGATTTTCAACGACGCAACGTATTGTATTTTCAACTCCACATATTGTAGATCAACCCGTCAAATCTAAAGTGAGACGGAGGGGAAAAGTTCAGATAATAAGGTTACCTTTCTGCTGAATAGCAATTAATAAGGTTAGATAGCTACAAACGACATACTTTGGTAGTGGCCTAGTGATTAAGAAGTTTACTCTCGAGGGATTCTATGGTGCAATCAATTAAAATGATTGCATCATACAATCAAGTAAATTTCCAAAAATTTAAGTAAAGAGTATATATTTTACTAAAAAGTTAAATAAAATTCTTTAATATTTGTGTAAATGACTTTGAAATTTATATAACTTGCCTTGAAATTTGCATATTGTACTTTGAAATAAATGTAATTTACTTTATTTGTTTGTAATTTCTAGACAATTAAGTAATTTACTATTAATTAAAGTAATTTATTTTGATTTTAAAGTAATTTACTTCGATTGTATGGTGTAACCACTTTAAAGTGATTACATCATAAACCTTCATGTTTACTCTCATATAATTTGGTAACCCGAATGTCCCAAATTCAAATTCCCTCTAATGCATTTGTTAAAAATATTTGCTAGTTGTGTGCTCTTTGGCTTGGACTTAAGAGACACCGGCTTCTGTAAACTATACTGAGCATTTAATGTTGTTACGCTGACAAAGTCAGTGTTTGTGCTAATTGGTCAGTTCATTTGATATGTTCATGGTTGAATACGAGAGTCCAAACATTGCGTAGCGGGGATGGCAAGACCGCCACTACTCCAGCCCACCATTTTTATTTAGCAAAAAAAGCTACAAACAACGTACTTTTTCACATAGAAAATGAGTCTAGCTAGGCGGGGGCTGTATCTCTCTCGAATCTTTGCATCCTTCGGAGCACTAAAGCTCGTGGCATTCAACTTCTGCATTGTTTTCCTCGAAGCCCCACCACCAGGTTCCTCGAGTAGTACTGGGACTGCCGCGGTTCCCAGACAGGCCTGCATCTCCTGCAATAATAATCTCAAGACCGCTACTTGTCGAACCACCTGAACTTCAGTGATCTCCAGCTTCAATCACACATAAAACTTCTTCACATACCCTCCAAACACCTTGTAGACGTATGATGGGATGCCTCGAGCAATCTCATGCACGGAGCCGGGCTCCACATTGATCAGTTCAGTGAGAGTAGTCTCCATGGTGGTGAGCAAGAGTTTGGGTCGACGGAGGATCTGAGCAGCACGACGACAAAGTGTGACCATGCTGCAACCTCATCGTACTCAGAATCATCAATTACGAGCCACAGGCGTCTTGCATGACAAGCCGATGCTTCCAAAGTAGAAAAACATCGAGAAAGCACTCCTGCAGGTAGGCGTAGACGGGATCGATGCTGCCCCACGTCCTTGAACTTCCAGTCCGTGCAAGGTGGGGTATGATTTAATGATGATGAGATTACCTTGGCAGCGTCATTGCACGCTAACACTTTGATGAGTTAGCAATTCTTTTACCGAATCACGCATACGGCAATGACAATGAAACCTGGAAATTGAAATTTCTAAAGAGCTCACACAGGAGAAGCTTATAATAATTGGTAGGAAGAGAGTTTCAATGACTTCAAATATGGGAATAGATGGAATATGATCTGAAACAGTTCAGAATTTCCGTTTTCATATTTCCATTCCGATAAACAGTATTTCCATTCTTCTGGCCCTGCCAGTTTTTTCTGCCAATTACAGATCTAAAGCAAAGTCATGGTATCAAAAGCATCCCGGCCAACTCCTATCAAATATGTCTCGGTAATTCAGATTCCCGTGAACGAAAACTTTAGGCACTTTAACCTGCAAATTAGATGAGAATGATACCCTCAGTCTGCCGAACTGTCACAAAATATTATTGGTGAGAGGGAGAGGAGATATGTACCAGTGTGACCGGAGGAGACCTGTTCTGAAGACTGATCCTCGAGAATCCCTTCACCGAGAATAAGCACTTGTATCCACCAACAGCAGCATGCTCACTATGCAAAAATATTTTTACGACAATCAACCCAGACTCTTCTTAAGCATTTTTAACAAAAGACTTCAGTCGTTTTAAAATGGGTTTCCCTTCCTGCCTTGTGGAATGCATGCTGGCCCACACAAAATTTAAGAACAAAATGAGTAGTGATTCCCGACGATCAAAGTTACCTTATAAGATAGGTGAAATTTCTCCGGCTGAAATCTTCTAGGAGAATCCCTTCTTCCTTAGAGTACCTGAAATACATCTAAACTAAAATTAGTACACACAAAAATTTTAATGTTATTGACCTTTAACAGACTAAGGTGACACTAATTTTCAGCTGAAATTGTTGATTCCTGTTCCCAAGATAATGTAAATGGAAACTTCTTAATATACCTGAAAAGATTATCATCTTCGCAGAAACGAGATATTCCATTCATGGCTGAGAACGTGTCAATGTGGACCCATTGCTCTTCTGTGTCTTTAGCGAGATGGCCTGCATATGTAAAAAAGCACATTTTCGATGACCAATACCACTGAAAACAGAAGAATGGGCTTAGATGATGAATAGTAAGGTAAAGGTATAATAAACTAAGGTATCACAGACCAATGATAGCAATTTCTCTATTCGGTCTTCGGTTGTTAAAAACAACCGAAAATATCTTGATCAATCGTGTTGCCATTCACAACGTGATATTCACTATATAGTACACTCATAGAGGGAACTGTCTTGAACAGCCAAACCTGGTTGAGTTTATGAGAGAGAGCCGTAAGACTTACCACTCTTGTGCAGGTATTTCAATGCATAGCCACTGGGATAATTCTCATACGACGCCAAGAAGGTGAGCACTGTGCACCCTAGACTAAAAGAAGTGGAAAAATAAGAGAACGAGCAAAATGACAGATTGAATTACTTCTCTGAACATATAGCCAAGAGATCTAACCTGACCAAAAATGATCCTACCATCGCGAGAAAGAGCAGCTTCCAGAAACTCTTTTTTCGGTTATTATAGCTGCAAAAATCATTTGAAGGATAAATAAACAAGTTAACCCAAAGCAATTTGAATCTTAGACAATTTCAAATCCAGCCAGAGCATATCTTCACTGGAACTAACCAATGTTTAGATGGAGGGATTTCAAGGTAGAAAATTTGGGGGGACCTGTTATCCTCCAAATCCTTACAGTCAAATAGGGAATTCCTTTATCTTGAATGAAAAATGAAAGGATTCTTTTTGAATCAAGCAAAAGAATTCCCAAATTGATGGAAGTGATCTAAAGGACGAACACTCTCCTTTTGAATCATCTCCCCTCTAATCCCGCCATCCATACAAAGCTTAAAGGACCCATCCAATAATGTCCAAGCAGACCAATTTAGAGAACAGTAGGAAATATTATAAAATGTAGCAGCCACATACATTCTGCTAGCTGTAACTGCCGCTGCTAAGTTGAACATTGGAACCGAACCAATTATGAAACGCAGCTCCTGCAAAACAAACATGATACTAACTTTGTCACAACTCAAACCTCTAATTAGAAATCAAATAAATTGCTTCCATGTACATCTGCATGTTATTACCTTGTGTGGAAGTTTAGAGTAAAGCAGAATGAAGGAATATACGGGAATCACATAAAACAGTAGTCTCCTATCAAGCAACACACCAAGCTGCAGGAAAGTTAAACCACCAGAAAAAAGAAAATGTCAAGAGTTGAGATTTGATAATGAGATTCTCAAGAAAGAAGTTAGTTCCATAACCCACCATGGAAAGAGGGTAAGCTATGAGCAACATGCGAGGTAGGGCTGAAGTAAAATACCAGTGAATAGGGTGAGTCTGAAAAGATATATTAATTAAGGAAAATACCAGATATTATCTTCAAGAAGAACACATGCTTAATAGAACAAGAGAACAAGCAAAAATCACACTCAATTTAATTGGTACTTGAGATGCATGGATATTATCTATTGCGCCACAAAGTAAATGCATATAACAACTACTCTCAAAACCCGACTTGATGGATCCTGTGAATGAATGCAAAGACATTAGAAGAACCTAAATCGACAAAAAGGTTCAAAATGAACGAGAATGACAAGATTTGACATAGACCGAGTCAGAGTCTAAAAGTGACAAGCCATAAACACCTCCATAAGCTTTACCAAATTTAAATGACCATGCACAGCTGATTGCCTGATCACATATGTTTACCAAGTGTCGGTCACAGACAGTTATTCCAAGCTTCAGTATATTCTTCCCTGAGAAACCATTTATAAAATTCAAATTTACTTCTTGCATCCCGGTCAACGTTCTCAAGCTTCTGTGGAACAAGCTGCAAATGGCCTCTCTTTGGTCACATAACCAAATAATAACAGATATCTCATAGATGACAAAAAGGATCTCTACCACAAAATGCATGTTAATCATCAGAACAATGAGGTAACCGTGACAAGGGAAAAATTCCTACTTTTTCCAATAAAAATAGCTGAAAGAATAAGACGTAATCAAGGATTTCCTAGGGCATGCTACCATCATCGACTTTTAACAAAGGGTTAAGTGAAGATCATCTCATCCTGTATGCAAGGACTAATTCTGAACCATTTATGATTAAAAGAAGCAGCAAAAGGGACAGAAATGTTCCCTAAAAGAGGATACACCCCATTCAGAGCTCCTATTCAAAACAGAGTTAAACCAGAAGACTTCAAATTCAGGCCACAAGAATCTCCTCCACATGATTGTGTCAACCAAAGTTGTAAGACCTGCAACAAGAAGATTTCATAACAACGAGTCCAGCACCATTCCAATATTACTATTAAGTTAAAGTGACGGAGGAACAACTAACCTACACACAGAAGAGCTGCTCCAACGCAGTATTTAAGGGCTTGCAGTAATGAAATTGATTTCGTCTGTAGTTGAAGAAGTATTATGGTAGGGCATTAGTTCCTATCTACAAGTGCAAAAAGCCACAACATACTAAACAGGTCACACATTACAGGGTATGATATCAGAAAATAGTTCTAAAGACTAAAATAAAAAGGGAAATAAAGGTTTGTGACAGATAATTATATAGGTCTAAATGCGCTTCCCTACTTGAAGTTGCATGTCTTAGGAGGTATCATGTTAATGCAAGAGCTGTAGTACATACTTTTCACAGAGGCTTCTGTAAGAGGGGATCTCTTAATGGGATGTCTTACCAATAAAAGTTCTACACCAAGAGGGGCAAGGAGCAGCAGAATATCACATCTAACGACAAGTGTTGCAAAGATCTGATGATTAGAACCAGAGCCATTAGCAAGTGTTACAATGAAAAATGCCTCTTTTGATGACCGCTGTATGATGAACGAGCATAGATTTATTGAACATAACATAATACAATTTCAACCAAAGTAGCAGGATATACCAGCGAATTCAAGGCTAGATAAAATTTCCCTTTCATCCAAAACCCATATCCAATGTTCACTGCAAAATAGATTTTTAAAAAGAGAAAAAAGGAATGTGAGAAAAGCAGAGTGTGAGAGACGAAAGATTGTTAAAGACAGCCAACAGACCCATGAAAGAGAACAGTCCTAAGATTGCTTGCTTGCTCTCTAATCTAAGGATATATATTAAAGAGGATATCTATCATAAGCAAAGTGAATTCCGAGTCAGAGTAGTAATATGAGTATTTATATCAAGTAATTTACCTAAACCAAGTGCCAATGTATTAGGAAGTGGACGGCTACAGTAGAAAAGCAAGTGAAACTGCAGTGCACTTAATATGACAAAGAAAGCTTCTACTTGACGTCCCAACTTGTTTCTAACCTGCACAGATAACAAGAAGCCTTAACATAATCGTCTAACATACCAGTCCTTAACACCATCCAAAAGAAAAAAAGAACGAAGAAGATTAGAGAAATATATAGCACTCCAGTCCTAAAAGAAAATGATCAAATCAGAATAACAGAATCCATGAGCAAAGCATAATATGACATCAAATTGCATTATAAAAAATTCAATATTCCAAACATCAAATGCAAGTTAAAAGTCGAGAATATCAGATCATACATCAAACTCAATTTCATCTTCATTAATTAATAGTGATAAAAATTTAAATAAATTTATTTAGTTAAGGGTACCTTAAGTATGAACAAAATCTTCCATCGCATCATCACGCTGAAGTAATTGGCTTACTAATGGGGTTTACATTCTTAGCCATTTCTAGAATTCGGAGGCATAATGGGCAACAAATACATTATTATTATTGAATTTGGGCGGTGGAGATAATTCGGTAGGTTCAACAAAATGGTTGGACTTAGACAGCCAGAAGCTCGTTGTAGACCAACCAAGTACATATTATTCTTAACAGTGATAACAACCATATGAGTTATATGTCAAATATAAGAGTACTCCAATAATTGATCTAGGATTTGATAAAGAAAACCAGGAAAAGGCCCCAGACATCCAAATGAAAGAACCCATTGAAAATTTAAACATATGTAAAGCATAGTCAACAAAATTACAACAGAAAAGATGACAGAAAACTCATGCGGAAATGTCCATTGAACCACTGCAAGAAGCATTTACAAGAACTAACAAGTGATTACTGCAGGAAAGAAATCAAAATTGAACATATACCTGGATGCGAAAGAACCTTAACGTCAATAATATGATCCCACCTAACACCAGTCGAACTGGCAACAACAAAAAAAGGCAAGTCGATAAAGCAAATAGTGATAATAAGCTTAACATATTAAGGAAGCAAATAAAAAATGGGAAAGACTTTGTACAAGTAGATGTGGTTTACAAGTGAACTGCCGCCAAATGTAATAGATCGAAACAGTTGGCAGAATCTACAAATACCAATAACTAGTTTTATATGTGAAGGAGAAGCAAAAGAATTTCAATGAGCAGGACTGTTGGGAACAAACATCCAAATAAGGTTCAAAGTGAGTTTTCCATCAGCTATAATGCAGGAGAAATCATTCTTATCTACATCCCTAATCCACCTCTCATTGAAATTTAACATCAGGAGAGTCAACTCCATCGAATGCCTGTCTATTCCTCTCTTCCATGTCATCCCAAAAATGAAGGAGAAATCTTAATGCGAGAAACCTTGTTGCAAGATATAAAACATAACCAGTGCAAGTATCCAACTACAGCAAATAACTCACCTGCTATAAGACTATAAATCTTAGGAAACTGCAGCAAGCCCATCACAAATACAAACGGTGATGCTAAAATTGACACCAGGAAAGCACCTGCGAGGAATTAGAAACAACAAAGGAATGTCATTAATGTCTCTCAAGGAGGAGTATTCACTCATTTCCATCAATCAAATCAGAATAAATTGCACCCGCATTCGATATGGTGATCCATTAACTTAGTTTTAGGTCTTATTGGAGGTAAAATAAATCCAACAGAACTTCTGTCCAGAGATTCTTTTCTTTTCTTTTCTTTTCTTTTTCCAAAAGGTAAATAAATCCACGCACGCACACACGCACGAGCGCGCGCATATATATAATACAGAACTACACGAGCATCGAACAAGTGCAAACGCTATATGCATATTGAAATAGTGTATTTTTTCCATTCTCATACTTTTTTACTGCAGTTCTTCTCCTTTCTCTGGAAAGGGAAGTCAGTTGTGCTAAGACATAAAACCATGAAGAAGAAACAAATATGACATTTTGGACAAAGGAATAAAAGGGCATTTAAAAGAAATGTGACAGAGATATTTATGTTTCAAGATGGTTGCCCGTCTTTCGCACGCACTGCTGCATTCTATTATTATATATAGTTTTTATATAAGCGTGAATTTGAATACGCTCCAATAAGTAATTCTTAGTGAATTTAAATCTATTGATGATTTTAATTTGGCACATATATTGGACAGGCACAACATTGCATTTTTCCACTTGTAGTTATTTGAATATATAAGGTCTATCTTTGAAAAGATATTTGTAATTTCCAAGAGTCATTAGTGTCAAAATATAAGTCGAAATAGAGATAAATCACAATTTGAGAAAATTCTTTTATCCAGATGTTATCAAACAGACCTTCCACAGTTCGCGACTTAGAATTTATATGTTCTACATCTATTCCAACTTTGAGCTCATCCTTTTCTATACGGTGCAATATAAGTCGTGTAATAGAACTCTAAAATCGTCGGCAATCTCAAATTAAATGTGTAGCTTACCAATAAAAGTGCGAGGAACAACACCAGGGAACTCCAGGTGATCATACTACACAGAAAGCAGAACATCACAGTGCTGCTTAGAGCCTTTGCAAAAGGGAAAACTATGAAAACCAGGGGGGAAGTAATCACCATCAAATCTACCTTATCTAAGTGATGCCGATGGTAAAGAATGTCATGCATCGCCTGGCAAAAAATAGTAACCAAGATATTCAATGAGCTAAACTGCAAGACACAATCTACACTATTTTACTATGTTAACAACAGAATTGATCTTCCTATCAGCTAAAAGTAAACTAAAACAAAGCAGACTTTCATCTGCACTATGAAAAGGATCACATAAGCAACGGGGATCCGCCAAATCGCGTTCAAAAGATACCATTCGTAAAAAAGCTTGAACCGCTTAATCGTCCCACTGGAAGCTAATGGAACACTGAGTCAAAGCAGAAAAGAAGCAGTACCTGAACGTTGAAGCTCTCCTCGACCTTAGTGTAAGGTGCCATGAACACATAAAAGGCGGCAATCGATCCCAGAAGCAGGTCATAACCTATCAGAAACAATTCATCAAACATATCATAGACGGATGCAAACTTCTGCTTATGGAATGTGAAGCTCCAATGGGGAAGAGGTCCGAAATGTAGGACTTGCCGTAAAGGCTGAAACTTTTTGAAATTTTAGACGCCATTGCTGCCGCTGTTGTTCAATTCAGTCGATCGAGGGGAATGGGACTGATGAGAAAGGTCGGGAGAGGAGGGAGAGGAGGGAGAGCGAGGAGTTGCAAAGAAAGAGAGAGAGAAAGTGGAGGAGAGAGACAGAGATAGGTTGGGGCAATTTCGGGAAAAAGAAAAATTTTGGGCCACTTTTTATATGTTTCAAAAAGTTAAGAGTGAAACCCAATTTTATAAGTAAATTTTACTTTTCATGGTTTAAATTTAATGTACTAAATTACAGTGTTATCAAAACCGGACCGGACGTTGAACCGAAAGGAGTATTGGTTGATGGATTTACGGGTCCAATCGGGGGTTCGATGGGTCGGACCGCAAGTTTAATTAAAATTAAAATTTTATTTATATCATTAAGAAAATTGGGTGTGTTTGTTTTCGCAACAAAGTTTAACTCAACTCCACTTATCTTCAATTCAACATCACAATCATTACTTTTTTATTTTTAAAATATTTTTAACCATTCAATTCAATTTTTAATATTAAATTCTCTCAACTATTCATTACTTTTTCACAATTCAACAATACAATCATTACTTAATCATTATTTTCTCTCAATTATTTATTACTTTTTCACACTTTTTCTCATAATTCAACAATACAATCATTATAAATCAATTAAAACCAAAATTCAACTCAACTCAACTCTCAATCAAAACACACTCTTGATGTTTAACGTACTCCGATTCAAAAAAAATTACACAGAATACATTCATGCAAGGGTAAAAAAATAATTATTCAATGACTATAAAGCTTTTAAAGTCGAGTACGTAGACCAAATAAGAAGCATGGCTTGTGTGGTTAGTGAATGGTGCATTAATGGCGGGCAATGAAGGTCAGGCGTTCGACTCCTTCCCCAAACATCTTAATTTTGAACATTTTCAAACACAAAAAGAAAAGCCATAGAACCTATTAAATCGATCGGTTCAAAGAGATTTTGCTTAAAAATCGATCGGTTTCTTGGGTTCAACAGTTTAATCCTGCATATCCGATTTTCATTGAGAACTGAACCTGTGAGAATGCCAATTTTCGATCGAACCGGTCGGTCTGGTCCGATTCTGATAACAATGCTAAATTCTCTATCAATATCAATATCATCAATGTAAGTACTTGTGCTTTACCCCCTATATTGCACGTGTTTGTTTATAGTAATTTTTTACGATTTTTGAATGATAAAAATTCAAAATCTTTAGTTTTTATTTGATGAGAAAATGATAATTATAGAATTTTTGTAATTTTAGTATTTCTTGTACTTTATTCTTCTATATTACATTAATTAAGTTTCATGAATTTGAATAATTTTAGATGAAATGATCCAATCACTCCGATAGAATATTTACTTAATTAAGATTTAATAAGATTAGCTATATAATACTTTTGAAATTTTTTTAATGTAATACAATCAATGTAATAAATTAAGAATAATATACGGTTAATAATATTAGGTTGTGCTTGGATTTAGAGTTGAGTTTTGATTTTAATTGATTTGTAATGATTGTATTGTTGAATTATGAGAAAAAATGTGAAAATGTAATGAATTGTTAAGAGAAAGTAATGATTATATTGTTGAATTATGGAAAAAATAATGAATAGTTGAGAGAATTGAGAATTTAGTATTAAAAATTGAATTGAATTGTTAAAAAAATTGAAGATAAAAAAGTAATAATTGTATTGTTGGATTGAAAATAAGTTGAGTTAGAGTTGAGCAGAGTTAAAAAAATTTCTTTAACCAAACAGGCCATTAATCATTATATATAAACTTGGTTTATATGTATACTTATCTTCATAAAAATAATTTGTATTATGTTTATTTGTCATACTGAAAATTATCAATGTAGAATATTTATATTAATTAATTTGGTAGGTCAGAAAGATCACAGATGAATAATTATATGATCTTATGGTAGTATAAGAATTAAATATTTGTAAATAAAGATGTCATAAGATATTATTTTTAAAAATGCATAAAATGAAATTTTTAAAGAATTTAGATAAATCACAAGGCATAATATGATCTTCGGTTATAAAATTATAATTGAACCATTCAAAATTAGTCCAATTCTATTAAAGATTATTTTTAAGTTAATTACTGAAAATGTTTCTCTTAATCAGTAAATTAATCTTCTAAAATATGATAATTATTATAAAATGCAATATAGATATTTGAATATAAACCCATGCAATGCGCAGGATTGAACACTAGTATGTGAGTATAACTTACTCGACATATTCATAATAGATTTAATATTTAACTATTTTTCTACAATTTGAAATATGCTTTGCATATTTGTGCTACAAAAGTGATTGCATCTTAAACTTTTCTCCATTCCCGATAGTTTGCAGGTTCCAAACTCACCCACGTTGCACTTACACACCTGCTACTTTCTTATACCATGATATCTGGAAGTCTAATGGCCTCGACTAATCCAATTCGAATTGAATCAGCCTATTAAGGGATAAAATTCTCATGATCAAAATTTTTTTTCATTCATATGACTCGAATCCGATATTTTATTTAAAGAGAATATCTATATTGCATTTTGCACTGTGGTACACACATCCCACTTTGCATGATTGCAACGCATGAAACAGCATGAGACCTTAACCGATATTTGATTGGGCCAGCTAGCAAACGGTATCTATCTATCTATGGGCCGAAAGGAGGTGGGCATGAGGAGGGGACATATTCTAAGGTGACCCGAACGAATATACCGCCTGGTCCTGCAGTTCTAGGGTTTCAGGGTTACCATCATCGTTTTGTTCCTCCAAGACACATATATAATCTCACCACTCCGCCCTCTTCTTTCACCACTATCTCTACTAGACCTTTGGAGCTCAGAGCTTGTGCTGGAGCTTTCTTTACACCTAGCAATGGAGCAGACCTTCATCATGATCAAGCCCGATGGGGTCCAAAGAGGCCTGGTAATATCTCAATCCTCAAGCTTCTTGGTTTTCCATTCTTGATAAGCTTGACAGATCTGTCGTTTAAGTTTTAATTGGTAAGGAAGTGTAAGAAAAATTGTCCCTTTCTGGCTTTATCTAGATGGACAGCTCCCAACGCAGAAGCCATCTTTTTAACGATGCTCCAAACTGCTGCTACTTTAGCTTTACCGTGTGGAGATTTTATTGCGAAATGATTGATGTGTTCTTATTGTAATTATGTTTTTTTTGTTAAGGTTGGTGAAATCATTGCCAGGTTTGAGAAGAAGGGCTTCACCCTGAAAGGTAATTAAGTTTTCAATCGTCCCTTGAGTTTGATCCTAGAGATTGAGGAAAATCTAAAATTTGTACCGTGTTTGGTTTGCGGTTGTTAGGTTTGAAGCTCATGAGCGTGGAGCGGTCCTTTGCTGAGAAGCACTACGCTGATCTTTCTGCAAAGCCCTTCTTCAATGGGCTTGTGGAGTACATTATCTCCGGCCCCGTTGTGGCCATGGTCTGGGAGGGCAAGAATGTTGTGGTGACTGGTCGCAAGATCATCGGGGCCACCAACCCTGCTGATTCCGCTCCCGGCACCATCCGTGGAGACTTTGCCATCGACATTGGCAGGTAAATCCATCCCTCTTTTTCTGTCTGAGTAGGCTTGCTCGAACTGTTTAATTTATGTAGATCACGCTGTCATGAAACATAGTAATGGTGAATCGATGGGTTTAGTGAAACTGAGATGCAATGACCAGTCCGTTACGTTTTTCTTTCAGAAACAGTGTTGTACGTGTTTGAGCTGAGCTATTTCACTGGATTGAATTTGCTATTATGTTCCCAAAATAAGAGTGATTTCACGCCTTCTTAATATTATCAATTGTTGATGTTTAAGGGCAAATATCTAACTCATCATGGTCAAGCAGAAGTCAGCACATGCAAGTCGGCATTGATGTTGGTCTTTTCAATTGATTTGGATTAGTCCTTTATGATGATACAAAGTTGTTTTGTAAGTCTCGGAAACCAAAAAGTGGTTTTTACCGATGATGTTTCATATGATGATGTCTGTGATTTGCAGTTGCCTTTATTGATAATTGAAGATGCTTAACTGTCATTGTCTTACACAACAACCGATAATAATTTCATTGCTTCGTGGCCTCTTCGATTTGTGCATCGGTGCTTATGTTTTGTAATGATTCACGTTTAGCTAATAATTGGATTGGATAGAATGGCGAAGGAAAAAAAATTAAATGATTGAATGACTTTCAACGACTGACCATAGTAGTCAATCACTTGAATGGAATGCATATGTCAATTTATTTAGCTTGAAGAGTTCGTTTGGCGGAAAAACGCTGATCACCATGAATGATTTTATTGCAGGAATGTTATCCACGGAAGTGACTCAGTTGAGAGTGCTAGGAAGGAGATTGCGCTGTGGTTCCCCGAGGGTGTTGTCGGGTGGCAGACCAGCCTCCACCCTTGGATCTACGAATAGATTCCTCAGTTTCCTAGAACGGGCTGTGTTCTTACACAACTCGATGACGTACCTCTATTTATCCTGAACTCATGCTCAAAACTATCATTGGCTGAAGTTTTGACATTTAGCAAGTTGGGTTATGGTTGTGGCAATTTGCGTGCGACACCCTCTGGGTTGAGTCTACTATTAATTCGAATTAAGCTTAAGTACGATGAAAACTCTGCATTGCATATCCACTTTCTTCAGTGTGACGAAAGAGCGGCCTCGACCTTCTGCCTTTGGCCATTCTCAGTATTTTCTCATTTTTGTGTGAATCAGACTGTTATTGGTGGGTTTTATCTTGTTAGTTCGACAATGTCATGATCTGGATTGTCAAATTGAGGAAAACCAGAGCCGGTGGAAGTCCTTAAAGAAAAATCAAGGCAAAAAATACAGAAAACACGAGGCTGATGGTGTAAAGTACCTCGTAATCCTATGAATCAAGGTGAGCGTGGGTAAAAGCAAATTCTGAATGCGAACCCATGGTATAAAATACACCCAGAATCAATTCAGTTTCATATAGCTGGGGAAGGATTTGGGCCGTACACAGAGAGAGAGAGGACTGCCCGAGTTATCTGCAGGAAACCGTCAACTGTATGGGATGGTTGTTGACTATTGGAAGCAACTAAGCTAACGGGTGAGGACACTGTAGGAGGGCAATTCTTCAAGTCGCGTCACATCTTCGAGCATGAGCTCGGATTCCAATTGATGGCGGGTGGATTTCATCACCACCTAGAAGGAAAGTTTCCAGTTAGGAGCAAAACTATAGAATAACCAACCAAGTAAAGCCCCATTGCAGAGTGCAGGCCTGAAACGGAACTGTAGGGAAGAAAGATGTGCATACGTTAAATTCCATGTACGATGCACGCATTGAAAGCCACTGCTGATCCATTATCTTGAATGTGATGCAATAGAGAAGGTCAAAAGCTGATTCATTTTCTGCAAAAAGCAAGAGAAATAGATCCCTTATTACAAGCTGAGCAAACGACAGCTCCAGTCAAAGGAGTCAGAGCCACTCCGTACTTGCATGGAAACAGAGCAGGCTTTAACAAGAATATCAGATAAATCAGATGATCCCACCTGCAAGAAACTTCAAGAAATTTGCTCCGGCAATAGTTCTTGGTTTCACTGTAAATCAATGCACAAGATGATCAAAACATACAGAATTTTAAAATGCCTTCTAGATTATAAACATAAATAAAATCATGTTGGATAATAGGGTTCAGGTTGAGAATTGAAGGGCATATTGGATAGTGTGGTAAATTCTGCAGGAACCAAACAAATGATTATCATACTAAAATAACAGTGTCACATTTAGCAATAGAGTTCCGGACCTGCTTCAAGATCAAGCATTTGGATAAGCATAAACGTGATGTTCACCCCTGCTACTGCAAAGGGGTATTCCCAAGCTGACCGAACACCTTCACGCTTCAGAAGCAGATCCTGGAAAGATTTCTGCAATGAAGTATTTGTCAAGTCGCATTACAAAGCAAATTACAGCAGCACAAGAAGGTATTGTCTTTCTCGAGTCTGAGCAGAGTGAAAGAGGAGATACTGGAAAATTTCTGGCAAAGTACAGCAGGTTCTCCAATGATATAAAACCACCACCCCTGTATGTATGTTCACAATCAACATATCAGGGTAATGAAATGTGGTAAGTAAGCAAGAAACAGACACAAAGAGACCTAGTAAGCGGGGGGTTGTGTTCATATACCTAAAATCTGTTGACGGGTCCTTCCCTTGCCAACCCATTTCTTTCCATTGCTCAGATACTAACCCTTGTAGCTGTTCTTCAGGAAAGGCAGCATTCCACAATGACCTTAGAGCATCCTGAGAGGGGTAATATTCCAGAGTTTATATATTCAAGTTGGGAGAGAATTATTCTTGAACTAGAGCTTCGGGAGATAGCAGTGCGTTTTCAAAAGTTTAAAAGGGCATGAAATCTTGTCCTTCGTAGAACTTGGAGATCCTCCTAAGCTGCCCAATCAAGAAAGAGCTTGCCAAAGCTGTTAGATGTTTCCCACTTTGTATAAGAACTTCCTGAGCTACAAACTCAGCCAATACTCATCACACATTCATGCACTTACATAGGCCTCAGAATTGCTATTTGAAAAACACTTCTACATGTCCATACTAATTAATTCAATGGTTAGAATCTGAAAAGGATGTGTTATTAAATAAGTTCCAAGACTTAAGGTACCTGATGTTCCGGATTAGAGCAATCATAGGAAATGTCCATGCGGCGTTGTAGCCTTTCCAGGCTCTCCTCCTGGCAACATCAGATTGAAGGTGCTATTTTAATAGCATCCACTAATTTTAAAAAAAAGGGGGGGGGGGGGGGGGGGGGGGGGGGGGGGGGGGGGTGGGGGGTGGTGACCTATGTGATATGTGGCACGTAGTTATTGGAGAATCTGCAAATGGAATAAATCAAAGGAACCATTGAAAACCCCCAACTGAGTAGGGCACTAGTTTCGGGGAAAACTGAAGTCCCAGGTGAAAAATGTTACTAAATATATGCACAAGACAAGTTGTGAATTTTACTTGTGCAGGGGTAAGATCAAAGGATGGATGCGGGTCACTATCTCTCCCTTGTGCACAAACACAGGAAAGACCTCGGCCAAGCCATGCTGCTGAACCTGTCACAACTTTAGATGCAGCAAACTGCATTAGTTACAAGTCATTACTAATTTCTGTTCCCATTTTCACATTGAGCTGGCACAAACTAAAACAATAATGTGTTGGAGATCATAAAAACATCTTTAAGCTCATCCCAAAGATAAATTCTCACTGCAAAAGAATCTGCAGTTCATAGGAGTTCTGCATTTAACATGATGATAAAGAAACCTAAAATATGAAGGAATTTATCAGTACATACCACATTCTTATTAAAAAAATAATTTTCTACATGAATTGAAGATAATGTAGCCCCAATCCAACATTTAATTACCACACGAATGCAGCAGTATCAAATGGAAATACCAAGATCAGTGGACTGATTTCAAGAACCACATGCGTAATTCATGAACTAGCCGAATACATTTAACACTTAAGCAACAGACATCTTGAGGATTAAAATAAATGTAACAATTCCTACTGACTTTTGGCCTGGTGTAACAAGAAAATGGCATCAGATATTGGATACTTTTCATAATTAATGAGAACAAGATGATAAATAATATTGTTTATCCCATAATTCCCACGTGAAGCAAAAAGTAAGAACTGATTCTTTCACTGAGATCAATAACTCAAGGAGGCTCACCGATCAATACGATCTGCATCACTAAAAGCACAAAGTCCTGTCCAACTACAGCATTCACGAGACTAAATTTGAATTCCGGCGATCTAAACACCGAAGTTTACCACCTAGAGACACTGAACGGAATTTGGAAAACCAAGCTAAGCACTGCTAGCGTAGAAACTGCCTCGGTCGGCTACTGGCGCAAAACAAGATGCGCCTCCAGACATTCATAGCATCTAATGGCAGAACAGAGCGCAGTTGTATCATACCAGAGGGAGAATGGCTGATGTTGCTTCCATCAAGGCTCTGAGAGATTCTCCTGACGGCAACAAACGATCCTCCTGCATCATCCATCACTGTATTCTACTGCAGACCGACCGCCACCATTACTCTTCCAGAAATACTCCCTCGAATCTCCAACTTCTACTTTACTCCTCGTTCCGAGATCCAATATCCAAACGAACAGCTACAATGAGCAGCAGAAGCCTAACAGAAATTTAATAGTATAAAATAAAACCAGCCGCGTAAATTATGCGAGTAATCATCATCCATAGACTGGTGGAGCGATCAGAAGGAGCGGTGAGTCGCAGCACGAGAAGCCAAATACAGAAGTGGCCTGAATTCTACCGGAGAACTTCCATTACCGAAAATGGATGACGCGATGAAGAAGAAGCGAAGGGAGCTGGCCTGGAGGCTCCGCGCGGCAGTGTAGTCGATCTGAGTAGAAATAAAGAAAGCTGAAGCGGAGAATTGAGGAGGCGGCGCGAAGGTACCTGTTAAGAGAATCCGGAAGGGGAAGAAGACGATGAAGAAGAAGGAGGAGCGGTTAGGGCTCCGCCATCGAACTCCATCGTCGAGCAGTTGCGCAGAGAGAGAGACAGAGAGAGAGAGAGAGAGAGAGCTAAGTGCGGAGGAGAGTGGAGTTCGTCTTGCTCTCTTGGAGACTACGACGACGCACTCCCTCTCTCTCTCTCTCTCTCTCAGTGATGAGCTGAGTGGGAGCGGATTTTTTTTAAAAAAAAAAAGTTAATAAAAAGACCTTTTTTTACCGGAAAAAAAAGGAGGTTTTCTTTTATTTTGAACTTCGCAGAATGTTCCTTTCCCATCTCTGAGGGAGGGGGTGGCGGTGAGTGCTCCCCATTAATTAATTATAATTAATTTCTCCCTCGACTTGGGGTGGCATAATTTTTTTTTTTAAAAAAAAAGGAAAATGGTATTTTTCTACTAAAATGGAAGTTTAATGCAGAAAATTTATTGGTCGGTTATCGACTATTACGTACACAGTAAGCGATTTATGGCCGTGCAACACGATAATGTGGCAATCTTCTTTATGATGATGATGAAACGCATGGCGATTTGAGAATTAACGGATGGGGGATTAGCTTATATCGAATCCAAGCTATGAGATAACGAGTCTAGCCATCTTATATAATCCAAGGTTTTCTCATTTACATTTCAGTTCACTCGATTCTCAGCAAATTCACAAGTCCACGACTTGTTCGAATCAAGCCTATTCAGATTGAACTATGTATTGGGCAGTTCTCGAGCTGGAAATATGTCCTATGCCGTCGAATGACACAGTTACGTCTTTCAGCGTATGTTGCCTCTAGATCAGGGCATCATGCTAAGGAAAGATAAAATTAGTTGGGAAAATATGGAGAGCAACTGAAATAATATAATTCAGAAATATGTTATAGGCTATAGCGAAATAGAACCAAAACATATGAATAAAGTATGACATTAATAAAGAGAGCGTAGCAAAGTGACGTAGTCCTCGTTTAGTGATCAAAAGATTTCAAGTTCGATATTTAGAATTTACGTTTTATTATATTAAGCTCATGGATTTTTCCTATAATCGAAAGTATGACGATGTAACAAGAAATACTAATACAAACGCTCTAAAACAAAATCGGACAGCCGGGTTCATCGTAACTTATACGTAGCCGAGTGACTCGATTGAAGTCTGCATTGGATGGGGTTCAAATATGTAAAAAATGTGGGTCATTTGTTTAGTTATTTATTATAGGCCTCTAACATTGCAATATTTTACTCATGTCATTTCCAAGATGACGCGCCCCAACACTTCCTAACTTTGAGACACATTATCCGCAGTTTCACTCACTTGACAGCAGCAGAGAATTCGAGAGAGTTTGATTTCAGAGTTAAAGGAATTTTGATTTTGATTTTAATTTTGATTTTGATTGTGGAAAAGGACAAATGAGATTGTATTATAAATTTGACTTGCGAAATGTGTGTTTTTATTGTATAGTGGGTAGAGTTAAAACCAAAATCATGATTCTAAAATTTGATCATGAAACCAAACGGGCCCTTCGAGTCTCGGGATTTGCTTTCTGATCAAGTAAAAGTGCAAAGAGGGTTCACGTTCTGACATCACTTTCGTTTTAGGATCAAGAGGTTTGGATTTGATTTTTCACTTTCTTTTTCTATTATAAGATAGCCTTATGATTTAATATAAAGATAGCGATAACTAAATATAATGAGTATGAAAGTCTCATTAACAAGAATCGAACCTAAGATCTCATGGTTTGAAATTCCTAGTTCTCCTTCATGCACACAAATGTTGTCCTCAACTGTTCGATGGGTTTATACGGATTCGGTCATCCTCAAGTTGTTCGAATCAAACCTCTTGACCAAATTTGACTTATGTTCCATTGTTTTTTTTTTCCTTCCCTTCCTGATGAACAAACTGGACCGAGGCCCGAAGAAAAATATAAAAAGATGAAATCAAATATTGCAAGATCGGATAAGAAAGACCCAACTAAATCGGCAAAGCCGCTTTAATGCCTAACGGAATCCACCTCGAAGAAGTGTGATCCTGACGATATGTGCATACTTCATCATGGCATCCAATCAACACAAGGATAGTGCCTTTCCCTATTATGTGCGACTGACCTCCACTCACCAATCTTTTAAATCAATTCTCGGATGTGGCCTTTACCCAGCTTCTTAATTAATAGTAGACGCACGACCGAAATTTTCAATTATAATAGATTTAAATGAAAACATTAATTGATGGAAAATAAATTTTCAAAGAGAGAAAAAAAAAGAGGAGGTGATGGGCGGCAAAAAAAGGCATAGAGAGTGGAAAAGAAAGAGAGGAAAAAAATAATCAAAAGAGAATGCAGTGAAGTGGTATACGTTCTCATCTGATAAATAAGAGATTCCAAGTTTAATAACTAGTGTGCGTTACGAAAATTATCGGCACGCCTTTAATTTTAAGAAAATTTTGCATTTTTGTTATTTAAAATTAATTTGTCACCATATTCTCAATCATGAATACTACTACATTAGATGGGCATGCATCAATCCTCTTGGATTAGTTCCTGTTGAGATATATTTTCTCATATGGAAAAATTAAGGAAGAAATCATAAACTTATATGAGACTTGGATCCAGTAACCTATCAGTTTAAGTTTTTGTATTGCAGATGGGCTTAAGTCCGTGTAGGCCCAAGAAAAATTTTAACATGGTATCAGAACGGGTTATGCTTTCGCATGCTCGAGTGGGCTCACTCCATGTTAGGTCTAATGTCTCTCTGTGTTTGGCACGTGTGTGGCTAGGTACAACTTCGAGGCAACCAAAAAATACGCCTCATATTAGTCAAGCTCAAATGTGAAACTCGTAGTAATTAGTTTGGTTTGTCCCATGGTCAGTTATGGAGGGCGGGTGTTTAAGTCCATGTGGCACATCCTTGACTACACGTTGCTACGTAAGGACGGGTGTTGAGAGTGATTATCCCACACGGAAAACTTAAAAAGAAATCCAGGGATTTATAAGAGATTATATATCGCAATCTAATGGCTCGAGCTTTTTGATTAGAAATGAGCCTGACAACTTATAGGCCTAGTGAAATTTTACTGTTCTCTTGCATTATTGTTAGAGATATCAATTAATACCTCGAGTAATCAACGACCGTGACCAGCTAATACTACAACTGCGGTTCATCAGGCTCACATTGATCAAGAGAGAAATAAGTCGATGTAATGAAAGAACAGATGAGATACAATGTATATAATTATTTCTATTATCAGAAGAAAATTACCGAAACTATACGGCACGTCGACGTGGATCTTATCGAGAGAGGGGATCCAAGAGATCAAATGAAGTAGGGATTGTGCACGAGTCACATGGCATGTTGCCATGATGATGGAACATAGCTGATTTATTAACTAACAATTGATAGCTCCAAGATGAGAGTCACATTGGTCCACTCGCATGCCCCAAGCCATCAATAAAGAAAGAGTTTGTCCCTCACCTTTGCTTTGCTTTGCTTTACGTGTGAATAATTAGGAATCATGCATGCAACTCCCTTTTCGTGCCCTCTTCTTTTGATTGATGGCAGTGAATGAGTCGCATCATGCTTTGCCATGACGAGACCGACTAATTTCGAGAAAATTATTTTAGTCGACGACTTTCATCAGTTTTGTATCAATAACGATGACAGGATTCCATTTGATCGTATCAGGGTGGCCAATTTTTAAACGCAACTATATGAATGTTCTGGGACTAGCTAACAGTAATAACGCACATGGCAAAGGAATAGAATCGGAATGTAATAAAACCGGGACCTATTATCAGTGGGATTCTCTTGCACCATCCGTTCCATTGATTGGGCTTCTCTTGATCAAGTCAATCTTATGAAAATCTTTAAAAATTCTAGCATTTATTTAGTTATCAATTCGGCCAAATTTAGGAGTAAAATTGGAGGATTTCTATCAAAGGATGTATAGGTCAGTGCCGCATTTACCAGATAACCGAGAGAAAATTTGGAGGATTTCTTCTTCTGATATACTATCTATAAGCCTTAGCCATGAAAGTCATGAATAATATAGTTATTGTTTTTTGTAGGAATGATTATTTGCCTATATTTGTGTGGAGAAGTGAGTAGAATCTTTTTAAAAATATATGTATATATATATAAATGACCAGAATCACCAGATTTTTAAAGTGAATAAATAAAATAATCCTTAAAAATAAATTGGATAAAATGCAATAACCTCCCTTAATGTTTGGAGAAATAACACTTAATCCTATTTGTTGATAAAATATGCACTTAGTCCCATTTGACTTAGTTGATCAAATTATCATTTTTGTGAGAATGCTTATTAGGGTATTTAACTATGAGTTCTTTTCTTTTTTAGTCCATATATATATTTTTACTAAATAATGTTTTCACATTATATAAAATGCGATACACGATCTTTATCATTTTTATATTTAATTTTTACTAAAAAAATAAATATAATTAAAAAAAGCTTCAATCGGATAGGATAAATAAAGAGAAGGAAGGGGGTGGCCCGTTGTCAGGCACTAGGGATGAAAGAAGAGGTGAAAACGAGACCCGACCTAACCCGACCCTAAAACCTAATACCCAATTTCAATTTCTGACAATTTCATACCTTGATCCGATTTTAGGGTTTCTGAAAAAATCCGATAGGGACCGACCCTAACCAATTTTAAATTTCAAAATAAATTTAAGGTTTTTAAATATCTAAATTCGTTATATGTGACTTTGAATTTTGTAAATGAAATTAGTTTCTGTTTTGGCAAGTATTACACTCAATGTAATTTGAATTTGCTTCATTTAATGACCACCACCAGGGAAACGTTACTGGAGGCCTTTTTCCTCCCTTTTAACCAGTTTATTTTTTATTTTATTTTTATTTTTAAAACTTTTTATTTCTAAAATTTTAAAAATATATTTAAAAAAGCCTTATAAAAATATTCTATGTAACGTGGCTGCTTTATTTAGGAAAAAGTAAATGTAAAGTCTTGAAAAGAAAAATTAATACGTTATGAACTCAATTGATGTTTTTTCTTAAAATAATAGTTTGATCAAATAAGTCAAATAGAACTGAGTGTTTATTTTTTCAACAAATGAGGCTGAGTGTCATTTTCTCAAAACTCAAAGGAGGTTAATGCACTATACCCAAATAAGCTTGAGGATAGGAATTCTTCCTATGATATCTCTTATAATTAAAAGTAGTCTGAATAAATCAATCCGAATTGAGTTAGGTGATTCAAAATCTCTTCTTTCTAAATAATTGCTTAGATTTAAGTCTTGTGTAAATTTTTTTTTAAAAAAAAATGTCACGTTGTGTACACCGGCAATATATATATATGTGTGTGTGTGTGTGTGTGTATGGATATGTTGGGGTTGACTGGATAATGGTGTAAAGAGAGAGAAGTGGAGTAAGTGAGGAAAAGGTGTCATCACTTTCAGGTGGCGACACGAAAAAACTTGATATAAAAGATGGTGTCGGGTGTGGGGCTTTCGTATCTTTACCAGACATACATATATTGCCTACTCTGGGTTTCTGTTCCACTCATTTAAGCGCTAGCTGCTGTAGCTATCGTTCCAATTAGATTCAATTAATCACAATACACAAGAATTTCTCTTTTTTTCTTTTGCCTTTTCTGATAATTGGAGATTGACGTACACGTTTGATTGGATTAATTTGATTCGACGGATTTCCTCGATGACTAATCCACTTTTCACAATTATATTTTCGAGGAGAAAATTCAATTTGGCAACGTTTTCTATCTCATGTCCTGTTTATCACATGATATTGGCACAATTAAAAGATCTATTGAGGTATGTCTAATTGGCGTGTAATTATGCGGATGATATACTACATAGCAGATGCAACTGAGATATAAGCAATTATTTGGTGAGTATTACTTATTCGTTTGGATGAATAGTATCCAATAAAAAATGTATGTATGAGTAAGTATTTGGTGGGTATATTACTCTTTACTCATTTACTTAGAAAAATATTTTGATTGGTTGTTATTCATTTATAGTGAAATAGTAGTACTGTCATAATATTTAGTCGGTAGATATATAAGATGCTTTTTCAATGTGCACCGTGACGCTTGGAAGTTCAATAGATCCTAACTAATTTAAAAACCCTCCACCTTATATATAAGATAATTTGCTGGAACTATTTTTTATTACCATGGGTGCTCGTGGAACTGGGGGTAAAAATGATGTCAGCTTGCTTCATAATTAATGATAGGGATCAGAAGCACACTAGCGCAATTTTTTTTATTAAAATGTCTATATCTATATCTATTATCTATCGGGTGATGTTATCGCCATTCGCATCCAAAGACAATCGTGATGGTTATTTTAATTATGGCCATCGGATCCCATACACAATTTAGTAAAAGAAGAGTTTTTTAATCTTCTTTTTCTAATGATATTATTAAATTATTTTTTTATAATTATAGATTTGAACAATATCAATTATTAAAATACGCCCTTATCCAAAAAATAAAATAAAATATGCAGGCATTAAAATCTCTACGCATGGCCATTCATCTAGTTTTTGATAATTTGAGAAGAGATAAGTTTACTAATAAATTGAGCATTAAACAATTAATTCGACATCTTGAAATAGTTGTTTAAATAATAAGACTTAATCCATGTTACGTTTAAGGTCCTTTCATATGATCAGTACCATTAAAATCCACGAAGTTTATATTAACCAGCGTTAATCCACATATATTGCACGTGAGAGGCTGAGAGCTCATCTTTCATATAAGAATATAGAAAATTAATATAGTATAGAGGCAACTAACAAGAGAAGTCAATAGTTAATATATAGATTGCCAAAAAAACCAATTTTATAATGTAAAAACTATTTCTATAAAATTCAAATAAAGATAATATATTTTTTCAAATTTTTTCCAGTAAATTTTTTCTATGCGAACCTTGGTATCTGGAAGTCCAATTGGACTCGACTAATCCAGTTGAGCCAGGTCAGTCCACTGAAAAGTAAAGTTCTAATAGCGTTAATTTTCTGCATTCATAAGGACTTGAAGCTGGGACATTACTTTAGCGGATCAAGCGCATAACTGCTTGAATCAACCCATGTCAGTATATCTTTTCAAAATTTGAAAAAAGCAAAATCTATCTACATCCATGAAATATTGAAATTTAATAAAAGAAGTAATGTAAGTTTTGGAATGCTTAATTCAATTAGCCACTCGTAAAAGATAATAATGTTAGTCACTTACCAAAAAAATTATCATCTAATATCTAAAAAACATCATTCAATTAAATAGTCATATTTAATTGAAAAACCATTAAATTGAAGGGTCATAGGGTCATGTTTTAGAATAATTGATGTTTTGCACGGATTTACCTTTTAATGCAAATTAAGGCAACAATACTTTTTAAACAATATCTTGATTTCGTGATTTTGATCTTATATATTATCGTCTTTTCATTCTCCTAATAACTTTTATAAAGCCAAAAAAAAATGTACAATGAATTGTAAGGGTAAATAATATTTTATTCAAATAAAGATATTAGTCTATTCATGCAAATTTTTGTTTCATTTTGCATTAGTAATTTTTCTTAAGTAAGTTGATTTACAAAATTTCAAATTATTATTTTCTCATTTTATTCCTTCGAAGTTTTAAAGAAAATATTGTATATAACAAAAAAAATCTTAAAATAATATTTTAGCCTTCAGAAATATATATTTTTTAAATCATCGATACTAGTACTAATATTTCATACTATTTTCATACGCATTAACCACTAATAATAATTATTATAGATTTTAGATAATAATATTGTATATATGAATAATAAAATTTTATATTATGTTTGTCGTCATATATTCAAATTAATTTACATTTTTATTTCTAATAATATGCCTCATTAAACATACAATTTTCCTTGGCTTATGTATATATTATATTAGATTATTAAAGGGAGGTTACGAAAATGTTCATATACATTGAATGAGTGGTATTGCTAAGTAATTATGAGGTGTCCACATATATCATAATAATATATAAAAGCTGAAGCGTGACGTTGTAAAGTCCTCATATATTTGAAAATAAGAACCATCATCTCTTCATTCAAGTGATTTTTTTCACTTTTATTAAACCCTCAACTTTTCATTCAAATGGCTTTTCCACTTCTGTTATATGAATTATATCTCTCTCTCTCTCTCTTTATGTTCCATTTGATGTTTAGTCGTTCAAGCATCCAGGATATTTGTATAATACCAAAGAAATAAAAAAATTTATTGAGAAAGGAAAAACTTTCTAGGAAAGTTTTTTGAATAATTTAAATCATGCATGTAACGAAATCCTTTAAATAGGTTCTTTCAAACACATATTATTTAACTTTTTCAATTTACTTATGTTCAGTCATCACCATTTTTCCCAATACATATTATTTAACCTTTTCGATTCACTCATTATATACAGCCATTACCACTTAATCATGCAACTTTTTCTTATTGATGTACATATGTGTTAAAGTAATATGTGATTTTCTTTTCCTCACATCAATGACATACATTGCTACGTTAATGTTTATCTCATCGTAATCCTCAGAATTTTTACCACTTTATTCAACTTGGGGGCGACTATAGTTAATTTTAAAAATTAGACGATCACCAGATATCTGATGGGGGCCCAATGACGAAACCCTGAAAATGGGCTGAAGCCCAACTAAGCCCAATCAGACCGACATCAACCAACATCAAAATTGAAATAAGGCTTCGATGTAAAGCAGTAAAAATTTTATTATCCGTAACATTGCCCTTTGGACCTCCTTTTTTAACGTTAGAGGCCCTATAGACATCTCTTCCATTCCCCACACCGTCTTTGATCGGGAAGGAGAGATGTAATATGGACAATAACGATTTGTTTTCAATTCCAGTTATATCCATTAAAAAGAAGTCAAAAAATTTGAGCATTTAAATAGAAACGTGTGAGAATTCACATAATCTAACTATTAAATCGAACCGTCAAATTGTTAATTTCCACGAGAAAGAGGAAAATAAACCATGAAAGGTAAATTATACTTGTACTCTAGGGGTTCGAAACCTACTTAACGTATCTCGTGATTTGAATTAATATATACAAAAAAAAGATAAAATTTATCTCAGTCAATAGATTACGAAACTTCAAATATCTAAAAACAAAAGGAAAGTAGTACTGGTAAAATCTTTATATGCTTTTAAATATGAAAACAAAAAAAGGCATCATTGTTATGAACATTTATAAAGAGAATTTGCAAGAACAAAAATGAGGTAAAAAAAATCACATATATTAGAAAATAAGTCCAAATAGTTCATCCCTTATTTTGATAAATTCATTTACCATAAAAATAATTTATTTATTTTAGTTACAACATAGTCTATAAATTTAATATAATGAAATAAAAATCATAATATCTAATAAAGTGGTACAAGTAGTTTCCTCAAACAATTTATTTTTTCGATTACAATGAGGTCTAAGACCTAGTACAATGAAAAAAAATCATACATAACTAATAACGGGAACATGTAGTCATATGAGATATCGAACTCGTGATCGCTAGGTTAATAGGCTAGGACCATTGGGATCATCAGCATGGTCTAAGCCGGCTAGTGACCCCAATTGGGGGTGGGTAGTTAGCTGTAGCGCCCCACCTCTTTCTTCAATCCAGCTCTCCTTTTTTTTTTAATAGATAAATGATTTTATAGTTACTTTTTTATTTTGTTTTATGTCCCTTATGTTGCTATCTGTGTAAAATTACTTAGGAAAGTCGTCACGACTATTTTGTTAATTTTTAATGGAATCCCGACGGCGTGCTGTGTAGTGAAAAAAATTTGTGTTGTATCATGAGATTATTTAAATTTGTGTTGCAGTGTGAAAATTGGAAAAAATCCATATTATACAGTGTTTAAGAAAAAGAGAACTCAATATAAGTCTTGAAAAATTCAATATTTGTCAAGATTATGTATAAAACATAGAAAATAAAAAATCCAATCACGATAAGATAAATTTTGTATTTTCAACGTTGTCAAGATTCATATAGTGTTATATCATGTCTTATGTTAACTAAATACATAAAATTGGAGAACCAAAGAATTTTGCAAAAAACAAATTGTGAGAAAAAGCAAAAAATTGAAGAACTTATTTTCAAATATCTAATTGTAAACATATTAAAATAAACTCGCGAGTGTGCGTAAAACTAAAGTATTCTTGTGGTAATAATATATTTTAGAGATAAATCGATAACAATTTATATGTGGTACCTCCCTATTTACAATGTACCATACATAATATAGTATAGATAAAATAATACAACATATCTACATCTATAATAAAAATATAATTTGATTTGCTTTTTGAAAATCACATTATAACAAATGATATCTACAAAAATATAATCTAATTTGTTTTTTTGAAAAGCAACTATGATTTTACATGAATGTAGATCTTCTCATAAAATATTTATAATTTTTAAAAATGAAAAAAATCAGTCGCATAAATCTATATTATATGTTTTAAAACAATAAAAAAAATCATTTTTGAAAAAAAGCTCAAAAACCTGAAAAAAATAACAATCAGTCTCACAAATAACAAATTTATGTTTACATCTTTTAGAAAATTTTTAAAAAATTCTTTTTTTAAGAAAGCTAAAAAATCGACACTTTTATTTTATTTAAAATGAAAATAAAATAACGCATCGTCATATCTATAAAAATATGATCTAATTTGTTTCTTAAAAAGTAAATTACGTGATTTCTTTCACTTCTATCTAGATATGTTATATAATATTTATAATTTTAAACATCTATACATTTTTAAAAGATTTCAAGATTTTGTTTATTAAAAATCTAAGAAAACAAAGAAAATGTCATTTTAAAATGGAGTGTTCTGAGGCATTTTACTCGGATCTATCATGTTTCTGCTTTCATATATATATATATATATATAGATATATGAAGACAGATATAGATATAGACACAGATGTTTTTGACTTAAAAAAAAAAAACGATCCACAAAAAGGATCAGGAAGATTATAAAACAATTATAGTAACGTCAAAATCAAAATTGAATAAACGAGTAAAACAAAGGGATGAAATTAGATATTCTAAGATAATTGACTAAAAGCATATTTCTCCCGATTATATATCGCGATATACGATCACATAGAATAGTATAATAATCACTAACCTGAGACCGACGTCGGAGGAGGTAACAGTGAAATTTGAGAAACATCAAATCAAACATCGACACATGACCTGAGACGGGGGAATCGGCAGCGGTGGGCTGGTCTGGTCTCTCCGTCGTGTCTCCGCCTGCTGCGACCGAACAATAGGCCGTTGATCGGCACCGATGGCGGAAGAGGACGAGGTCCTGATAGAAGTGGAGGCCGTACTGTCCGTTTACGGCGACGATTGCCTCGTAATCGACAAATTCCCTCCCCACCTTCAAGTACACGTCAAGCCTCGCACGGCCGACGTCTCCTCCCAGCAGGTTATCCCCTCTCATCATCTCTATGCAATTGCTGACCGGTACCTGTCGTTGCAAATGCACGTCTCCCTAATGGCACAGTACACCGAGAAGGAGCACTGGTTTGAATTTTATCATGAAGTTTTTTGAGGGAATCTCTTTGCTTTTATATGTTTTTTCACGTACTTTGATGTTCACGAACTGCCTGTCGTGCAATTTGCAGTTCGTGGAAGCTGTTATCGGCATAAGAGCAGGTCCCCAGGTAACTAGCTTTTCATGAACATATATGTTTTGCTTTGCGCAGAGGGGGGGCTGCACTAAATGCTGTTGCTTGGCGGCTATTTGTGCCGAAATTGGGTATTTGTTTTCAATATCTTTGCGGCAAGTTTCTGTTCGCTGTTGGTAGAATAGATATTGAGCGTGCCCATTTTCTGTTCGGTGCTCGGCAATCACGTATATTCAGTTTCAGAAGACAGTTTTGGAACTTGTCTACTGGAATTGGCTAGAGTTTAGTATTTAAAATTCGCAGTGTGTTCAGAGTTGGAATCTACTACCAGTAGTTACTGCTGGAATGGCTATAGAGGCACGGCACTTTCTGGCATCTGATTTGGCCTTTTTATAGAGAAGCTATGTTCAGCAAAAGGGTCGGAAAGACAATCTTGGATTATTTTTCCGCATTAAGTGGGTTGCTGCTGGGTTTACTGCTAACATGGTTTTGCTTGATCACATCATTCAGATTACTGTTGTTTCAAGTCCTTTGCTTTATTAATATCTTGATTGATTGTGTTTTCTGATGTACAAGTCGCAGCTGAGAAGTTTCTTGATGTACCTGTCGATTTGAACATGGATTTTATCTGCCTGTCTCTTCAGATTATGTTTCTCCTTGGAGTTTGAGATGATTGCCTGTTTTTACAAAAAAAATGATTGAACAACTTTGCAAGGCAAATTTATTACTAAACTACTGGCATTTGCAGCCATAATTACTTCTAAGGAAGATTTTGGGAAGCCTGAAGGTAGTTACCCACCATGAAGTCTGTCGAAACTGAAAATTTTTAATTATATATATTTGTATCCTACCTCTTTCTTTTATAAATTTTTCTTGTTTTGGTTCGCTTTTGACCTTACTACGGCTCCTTCTTATTTTCCTTCTGGGACCAAATTTTCAGGGCCACTCCTGAGTATTATAATGCTGTTATGCAATGGAAACTCAGTTTCACATTAATCTATGCATATGTTTCTGACTGCAGTATCCAGATGAACCGCCTCACGTTGATCTTATAGAATGCAAGGGTCTTGACAAACAGAGACAGAAGCATCTTCTAGTCAGCATAGGAGATAGTGCTCAGCAGCTCTCCTCATGTTTAATGCTGGTGGCACTCTGTGAGGTAAACTGTCAAACTAACTATACAACTTTTTAAGAGGTGGTGATACTGAGATTTATACCACATGCAAAGAGTGATGGATTTAACTATACCTCTTTATGTTTTACTCTTTAGTTTGGTGCTCTCTGATCACTTGAAGTGGAAAAGCAACTAAAAGAGGTCCCAAACATCTAGCCCAAGGGCTGGTTTTTCTGATTTTAGTATGAAAAGCAGGGATTTTTTTTTTTGAAAAATATTATCTATGTTGCTGCAAAGAACTGCTCCTCAACCGAAATTTGTATTTTTGTGCTCGATAGTTCGGGCTCTTAGGTTACTCCTTATTCAAATGGTTGCCATTATCAATTTTGGCTGCTAAGATGCTCAGCAAGGAGCTGCCTTGTGTTCTGCTAAGATGGTAAATGGGAACTACCTTGTGCCAATTTAAGCAGATAGATGCACTGCTTGGTAAATTTTTGAAAGCATGTGTCACTTCTATAATTAAAAATATCTCGCAAATTGAATAATCTGATTTTTGCTGAGAAGCAAAAGCCAACTTTTTTATCAGTTTTCGCCACACCTGATCAGCCTACTTTCTGTTGGCTTTTCGTTGAATCTAAAGAGGCATTTTTGGTATTTACAATCATATTCCACTTTGGATCAATTCTAAATTGAAGCTGGAGTCCTTTGTTTGATAGCAACTCCAGGAACTTAGATCTGAACGGACCACTTTTGATTTGCTTTATGATCAGTTTGGTACAGATTATATAATTATTCGGATGCAGAATTCGATATTTCTTCCATTTGTTGTACTGAATGGACCCTCATAAAACATCCTGCATGGTGATTCTTCATCCACAAATAATTGCTTCAGCAACCAAAATTAGTATGGAACCCATGTATGTTTCTTGAAATTCCCAAACTTCCATATATCCAGAGTCCCATGGTCAACTCTGTTGGTCATTTTTGGCACTGAAGCTCTGCTAGTGGCTGATGGCCTGGGGGCCAACGCTTGCCTTGGCCTCTTTCAACAAAGCAATGTCTGGCTTTGCCATTGTGCCTATGGCACCCATCAAATCAAGGTTTTTTCATTTTTTTTTTGGTTGTTGTCCATTTATTAATTACCTATCGAGAGAGGAAGGTGAATTGCTTTTAAATTTCTTGTGCCTCTGTAATTGATGATAAATTGGATTATGAGAACAGAATTAGTGGATGATGTAGAGGAAGCTACCTCATTTAGAGGACTAAGGCACTCATTGAGAGGACTAAGGCAGTGAGCGAATATGGGGATGGCAATATTTTGAATTACCAAGATTTGTTATGTCTTATTTGAGAATTCCTTTACTTATATGACTTATAAATCTTGTCTCGTGCACACATGCCCATCTTTCATTAGTTTCATCATCTCTCTTGTTATAACTGTTCTATGAGCTCTTAGAAGTATTGCTGGGGTGATACTCTTCTTTGAGGATGAGACTGGATATGATACTGTGAATTATGATGATCAATAAAAGTGACGACAAATCTAACATTTAGAAAGGGAAAAAGATCCAAGTTTTGAATAAAGAAGACTTCATGTCTATCTCAAAAAAAAAGGGCTTGTATCTTCATTGGCATGTAATTTGATGCTTCACATGCTTCTGTTTTCCATATTCTCTTTACTTTTGGCTAGTAATACATCTTTAGCTTATTTTCTCATTGAGGTGCTGAATTTTGTATGCATGGAGGACTTGTTCTGTTTGTTTGGTGGTGGTTAGTTGGATTTGTTGTATTTATAATAGCACTTTTTGGTCCATAAAAGAAGAAGACTTTTGATACTGGGATAATCATTCTGAGATGCATCTTTCAACTAGTGGGCTGCTTAAACCTGCAGTATCTTGCAGGGACTTTGTTAACTGATGCAGATCATGCAGTGAGTCTACAGATAGCTGAGGTTTCCTTTTAGATTGCGGGGTTATGGTGGACATTCAAATTAGTCTCTCAACTATAAGTTGTGACCCCCACCCTTCCCAGTAGTGTCTCCTTGCAGGAATTTGCTTGGATGATGATCATAGTGGCCAGTGGATACTTTTTTAGTCCATATATGCCAAAGTCCACTTGACAAGTCATAAGAATGTTTCTGCCACATGACAAAATATGATCATGACCACTGTTTTTTTTCTCATTGTGATTCTTTCTTTTTTATTTGCTCAAACGAAAGATCTATTGAACATTTCTTCTAGGAAGCCGTGGAGATGCTGTCTGTCATGAATCACCCGGATGGAGATTGTCCATTGTGCTTGTATCCCTTGGTTCCTGAAGAGGAGGAGGAGAAGACTCTGCCGTTTATGAAGCTGATGTCTTGTTTTCATTGTTTCCACAGGTTGTGTTATTTCCTCCTTTTTCTGTTTTGCCTTCTTTAATTGATAGCTTTCACTGGTAAAGTTTCAAAATAATATTAATTGGTGATGCTTGTTTCTGCTCTTCTGGATATGGCAGTGAGTGCATTATTAGGTGGTGGAATTGGCTTCAGAAAGAAGAAGATCATGATGGTAACGCCGATGGCCCAAAAGGTACGTTGTCAGCTCATTTTGATTTGTGTAGGAGGAAATTGCTACAGGGGAAGAAAAGTCTTTGTAATCATCGAACATCAAGTCTTGTCGAGTGTCTTGTTGGGAAGTTTGATATTTTAGGGACTGAATAGCTTTCATGTTCTATTTTTCAATAAAAAAATCTTAAAGCCTTTGATAACATGCAAATATATTGTACTAAGTAAATGTTCAGTGTGCGGCTTGAAATGTAACTTTCCACTGGCCTTGAACAATCTGACTTGTGAACCATGGATGCAATTATTTCTCTGCAAATTGTTCCTAAAGAAATTGCCACCTTGCAGCATGCACTAAATTTAATAATAATTCACTGGTGTGACTAAAGGGACCACTTTTCTATGCAACTTACAGTTCTTGCCTGGAACATTATATAAAGACAACATGTAAATGTCATCACAAAAGTTAGAATGTCTGTACTTGTTTGTCTGGATAACTGTCAAGCCTATATCAGCTTCGAGCATTTAAACTTCTTTTTCCTGCAAGGAGGCTAGCTAGAGCTTTTGATCTTTCTTGGTGCTAAACTGCACAAAGACAGGTTGTATCTTTCTACGGAGGATTTTTAGAAATGGTTTTTCTTGTAAAAATTCGTGCTCGTAGAATAATCTGTCTACTGTTAATATTTTGTTGTTATTCATGATCGGGACTTGTCAGTATGTTTCGGATGAGTCACCAAGAGTGTATACCTATATCATTATTTGGGCCAGGGCGGAGCTTTGGGTGATGTGATAGGTCCTTACTGTTTATTTGGATATCATAAAGATGCATATATACTATGCCAATTATTTCCAAACTTTTCAGCTTTCTTTGTTTCGTGCATGGTGATTGACTTTGGTACTAATTATGCATGCAGAGCCAGAACAGAGTAAAGGGAATTGTCCAGTTTGCCGTAAAACCTTTCAAGCGAAGGATTTAGAGCACGTTGTTGATTTGGTTGGCTCTCATTCCTCGAAATTGGTATGTCCGTTTATTATCCAGATCATTAGAGATAGGCAAACGTCAATTTGGCCCATGAGCGTACAGATCATGGAAACATGAGAAGAAACAAGCGGTTGGGTTTAAAATGATATCAATGATAAGAGTCGTTATGTGTACCTCCCCGCATATTCTTCTCTGATATTTGAGCATATTGAGGGGGTTTCTCTATAGAGTGCCCCAACGGCTAAATCTTGAAATGTGTGGGAGAAAATGTCAAGAGGCCACTTTGGAAGGAATGGACTATTTTAGGTTGTGCATTTCATGTCACCTTTTCACTGTCAGTGTACTACTTTTACGTGTTGCCGAGGAAAAAGTCTCTAATGTGATTTTGGTCTTTGGGCTGATCATGAGTTGACTATGTTGTTGGACAAAGCACTTCAAAAAGCCATGTGCTTGTTGGCCAAAAAGCATCGTGAACAAAATTCCTTCTGTCTTCTCATCATGGAAGCATTATTGCTTGAAGGAGCTCTCTATTCGAGAGCGATCTTTCTGTCGTCCTTTCTTTTTCTTTTTTTTATCCCTCTCCTTTTAGTGGTCATCATGAGAATGATCGCGTTTTCGTAATCTTTGATGCTTGCTGCTTCATCAGGGCCCTTCACATTTCATTTCAATTCCACAATAAACCTGCAAATTAACCTTGGCTTTTTTTCTAAGTACATCTGAGCTGAGATTCTGACTTATTCATTTGAATGCTTTAGTTTCTAGCTTTTGAGGGTTTTCTTGTACTTTAAGCTGATCCTTTCATCTTATAGTATTCTTATTTTTTTATTTTATTTTTATCTCAGATATATTGTATGCTCTATCACTGTCGGGGTCAAATTTGGCGTGACACATTATGTCAAGTGTTGTTAGCATTCCTGTATATCCTATGCAAGTATGAGTGACTGTCTTACGTAATCCCTATCTGTTGAATTTCAGAGTTGCGAGGAAAATGAAGTTGGTAAGGACGACAAGCTTCTCTACTCTGATTCAGAGAATATTAGAAGGCAGAAATTTGAGGCCATATTGAAGAGGCAGGAAGAGATAAACGGGTTGCTTGAACCTCGAAAAGATTTAGTTGTCCAACCTGGTATGTTTCTAACCCCGTCGGTAACTTCGTCTGCTTCTTCGTCGATCACTGAGACTACTGAACAAGAACCCTCGCGAACAAATTCGAGTAGTTTTGGTAAACATCAAAGGGATGGGGCAGTTGCTTCAGATGCCAACTCCACTGGTCCCTCAAACGCTCGTGGTAGTGGCGAGCATCGGAACCATGGTATGAGGAAGAATAAGGTTCGAAATGTGAGAAGACAAGACAGGCATTGGGTAAAGAAGGACGAAGGCACTGCGAGATGACAGTTTTGTGAAAGTACTATTGGTTTTTTTATGAAAGTTGGTGAGTATAGATAGCATCATCATCCTCGCCTAGAGGGAAGGACCTGAAATTCTTTAATCGTGGTCCGAGTTTTGTCTTAGTTGTCGAAACACAGTAAGAAACAGGTTTGCGATGCCAAACTGCTTTTGCAATACATAAACCATGCACCTTAAAGTTCTTGATCTGCTTTCTTGGGTCGAACGCAAGTGTAAGTATAAGAGGAAACCTTTTGCCACCACATGTGATTTTATTTTTAATACATAAATTATCTTTTCTATACTGTTTTGCTCAGAGATTCCTTCGACTTGTGATCGTAACCAGAGGCTGCCTGTGCAGACTCATTTGGGACGGTATGGGCTGAAGCAGGCTATCACTGCTGTAGTGATAGAGCATCGCTTTTGAGTAATCGATCCTTGGGTACGACACATCTATGTTATAGCATTTGGGGCATACCAGTAATGGAGGCGATCAGGACTTAAATGTCGATATGCACATATCAGCGCGTTTGGGTGCCCCAAATGCATTGGATCAATCACATTATGCTCACGAGCTGATATTGTGCTGTTCAGTACATTCCAAACAGAACCTGAGTTGGAAAGCTCCATTCTCTTCTCTCCGACTGTGTTTCTATAGCTACTGTTCACTGAAACTTATATACGACAAGCTACAATTTAGAGTCGAGCAGAAGTCCGGAGAGAAAAGAAAAGGAAATGGCATTGAAAACTGGGGAAAAAAATTGGAATGTATCAGGAACAGCAGAAACTTTCGATCATGATATCTCTCTAGCCGATTTTATCAAGTTCCGCAAATCCTATAACTTCCTAATGATCTAGGGAGCATAAGGCATATATATATTATTCCAAGATCCGTCGTTAATGATCTAGAATCAAGCACTCCTTTAACAATGGTAAACGTTGGATTTGTATGCGAGAAAGATGACTAGCTAGTGTGTGTGAGACTGCAGAGACCTGGACGAGTCTCCGTCGTCTGTTTCATTAGCATAATCGGAGCATTAACGATTGACATATGCCACCCCCACCTTAAACAAGGTCGCTGATAGCACTTCGGTGTAATTACACGGCAACTGATATATCCATCGGCAAAAGTCTTAAAAAACAAGTGGGTAGAGAACAATGATGTCCATGATTGAGAATCTGCATTGCTTTATTGATTTGGATGCCTCATATTGCTTATGGCCATAGCTCCAACTTTTCCAACAGGTAACAGCTGGAGTTGCAATTGCTGGCCTCAAGGAAGGCCGATAATCGACTTTTCAAAAGTGAAGATTGTTGTTGCTGGTGCTGGAAGGTAGCAAATCATATCCTTATGGACTTGATTAAGATATATAATTTCTCCCTTCTTGAAATGTTGCTTACAGGTCGGCCATATTTAACGGAAAAGACAGACTTAATCCCATCATCAGTGGATATATAAGCATGCCTAGTGAGAAAAATCGGACAGACTAGGCATACTGTTAATTATAAGAACGCATGCACAATGTGCAGCTTAGGATGAACAAAATGAAACCATTCTCATAGTTGTGTTGGCGGTGTTTTCCTAGCTGGAGAGCTGTTTTTAATAAAACTTGGCGAGCCAAGGTCTTCTCATTAATAGTTGTCTTGTCTGATCTGCATTGTCTTGTTTGAATCCTTTCCTACTCCTAGGCTAGCATATCATTGGCGGTTTCTCTATGTTGGGATGTGAATTCCCGAAGTGATACATTCTCGAAGAGCCGTATATTCTTCTTACTGATCTACAATGATAACAATATCGGGCAAGCCTATCATATATGTAATCCAGCCCAGTGCAGGTGAGATCATTGTGTCTTCGGTATAGCTGCGTCTGTTCTGTTCTTACTCGTGTAAATAGTGCATACCATTCTTCTGAATACTTACTAGTATTTTTGTTTGTGCATTTGGAGAAGGCATCACCTATCTACTTCCTTTTGTATTAGAAGTTAAGGCAAAGTTTATGTGATATGAACAGCCAAATGTTATGCCCTCTTACCTTTTCTTGTTGCAGGGGAATTCAGGAAAAGGGCACTTCACATTTTGGGCTGTCATCTACCATCGCACGGGGAACAGTAGGCTCCGCTCCGTGGTGATCATCGCATCGCCTCTGATGGAGAGCTGGCACACGATACGGAGTGTGCGCTGGAATGTTCACAAACTACATGCTTATGGAGAAAATCGGGGAGATCATTCTCGAGCTGCAAGCGGTCCATCAGAACACTTCAAAGCCTGAAGCTGAGAGGTTATACCTTCCCGAGAAGGAGAAGATCAAGAAGATGGAGGCATCCGAGCAGCAAGTCCAACCCACGCCCTGGTCACCCGGAAGATCATATTAAGATAGTGTTAAAAGTCGAGCAGAGAGAGTGATCGATCTCTCAGCTCGCTTCGAGTACTCCAAGTCCACGATGTCGTCAAGTTGAAGGGCTTGAGATTACAAAATGTAATAAATCATAGTTATGGACCCCTGCATTGCACAATTTTGTAAAGAAAGTTTTATTATGAAAATGTTAAATATTAAGACAATAATTGATATCGGTTTATAGTTTATATTAATATACAAAAAAAAATATATTTTTACGTAAACTTTAGTATGCTAAATTTAAAACTTACGTTAGATAATGTAATTTTAGAGCTCATAAGCATGTAATTCATGTAAACTATGTCAGACATATGATCTCGATTGTCAATTTTTTTTTTCAGTGGGAATCTCAATTATCAATTTAATATGTAAGAAAATTAGAATCCTAAAAGTTCAAAATTCCTAGATTTAGTTAATGAAATAATGAAAATCATAAAATAAATAAAATGTCAAAAGTTAAGTATTCAATGCTGTCTTATGATCTCTCATATTTCATATGTTAAGTTTTAATATGAATAATTTAAGATAAAATAACCAATCAAGACGTTAATAGATTTACTTAATTTAAATTTTGTAAGACTAATAGTGATTGTTAAAATTAATAAAGAAAAGTATTATATAATTTTAAATAATTCTTAATTTCCTCAAAATTATGTATATTTATTTACTAATAAGACAACAATAAGTGATTAGCATCTTTCTTTAGTATTTCTTTGGACACATTATCTTTAATTAGAATAATAACAATAATAATTATTTTTATTTAATTTTTATATTACATACTAAATTATTAAGACATTTACCATTTTACCCCTATTTATTAGGATATTGTCAAGTTTATATATTATATACATAGATTAATTTCTATACAACAGATTAAATTATTAAGATATTTCACTATTCTATCTTTATTTATTAAGATGTCGTCAAGTTTATATATTATAGATGATTCCCTATAAGTCTCTCGTACTAACAGATTGTTTGATTTATGCTTCCATATGATGCTCTTTCCAATAAAAAAAGTTGTCTCACAGTTGAGAATAACTTGCGTACGAGGATAACCTTCCCGCAATGGCAGAGAGATTGATTATGCAGGTTGCGATGCACATTCATTACTGAGACATCCATTCACTAACAAAACCAAAAAACACAGCCATATCAAATGTACCATTCGCATAACACCCGTTAAGAAACTTCCTAACCAAAACCGACACAGTACTCATAATAGGAAACTGATGGACTAAACCTCTCCCCGGGGTTTTCACTTCTTGTCCTCCTTCTCAGCCTCGGCCGCCTTCTTCAACCTGGCACCATAGTGTCGCTTGTTTGTCCGCTCCACACGAAGCTTGGCATAGGCATTGAATGACTTCATCTCATCTGTGACCTTGACGAGCTCAACGGCAGGCTTCTCCCTGACAATAGGCATGAAAGAGCCTTGCACCTGAGTGGCGCTAGCAAGTTCCTCGGCAGTAGAATCACCAGCCTGTAAAGAAAAGAGTCAAATGCAGACATCAGCTCAGCAGGACTATACAAGACTTCATCTAGCTACACGGTCTGATGAGAATCTGGCATTGCTCATAAAAATATTTTATTTCTTAGTCTGATCAGCTCTCCCAAGGAGGTACCTCAGAGAATTCAAGAGCCTGTTCTCAGGCGCATTTAATTCAGGCTAAGAACCCAAACCCGACAAAATAGCAGATGACCCTAACAATCTGCTTTTTTTACTGCCAATTGAGTTTGGCATTTACCTTGAATTTCCTTGGTCGTCTCGGGAAGACAACCAACTTGGCCTTGTAGGTCTTCAGCCTCTGCACATTGGTCTGGAGACTCTCCAAAGATCTGTTCTTGCGGCGATGGTCCACTGCAATTCCGATAGTTGGAGCTAGTTTCTTGGGAATACCAGCAGCCTAAGATACAATAGGAGATGCAAAAAATTGGAAAAGGTAATCTGTGTTTTTCAGCTCCCTTCGTGAAGAGCTCATAAGATTTTGATGTGCCAATAAAATGAACTGCCACGATGATGCATCTCCTTGCATAAGAAAAAGAATAAACAAAGATACCTTGAGCTCCTCAAGAGAGAAACCCCTTCCAGCCCTGACTTTCATGTTGTACTTAAGGGTCTGACCGTGAACAACCGGCCTAAGCGGTCCTTCAGTAGGCCTAGGGAAAATCTTCACAGCCTTCTTTTGCCTAGCTGGAGATGGTAACAAAAGCCAGCAACAATGGAGAAACGGAAAATACTTAGCTTCAGTTCGGAGACCAGGAAAACACACAAAAGGTAATCGAATCGAGCAGCAATAACTGGCATACCCAGGCGTCTCCTGACTTTACGAGCAGGCTGGTTGAACCAGGTCTTGACATAGTTCTGCCAGTGCTTCCTGAAGTGCCCATTAGGCACAACATTATTGTGCTTCACCATGACTTACCTACCTACAAGAGCAGAAAGAAAACAGCCCCGGATCACCCTGATTTATATTTATTTCACTTACTAATTTAAATATATAAAGAGCAGGCAAGATCCGAAGCGTACACCTAATGGTTACTGTTACATCACCGCACACGATACGGTGCGATACGATTCACACAGCCGGTCAGATGAGATGATCAGAGACAACGGACAACAGAATTATCCACATTACATACTTCCCTAATCATCATCAGAGTAAGAAACAGAACACCCATTTCACTAAATGTCGGGAAGGGACATCGACCAACCAAAGCCACAAACATTCAAAAATTCCCCATTTGAAGCTTAATTAATTCCAAAACAGACGAATTGATTGATTAAACCAATTAGCAATCATCCAGCCGTCAAGACATTGGAAGAAGCAAGTGAGGACCTAACGAATAATGGAGACATTGGAAGGAAGAGAGAGTCATTTCGGTTCGGTACCTGGCTCTGGCTGTGGCTGTGGCTGTGGCTGTGGCTGTGGCTGGCTGCCGCAGAGGAACAAGGATTTTAGGATACGGCGGCTGGGGTTTTTGACAGCACAGAGGATAGGCGGAGGGAACTGAAGTGATGGGAAGGAAGGAAAGGTAGGGACGACCGGGAAGGATCAGAAACCCTAGCAAGCTTGAGATTGATTGAATTGCTTCTTGGGCCCACTGTTTTACAGTAAAATATTGGCCCGGCCCATAAATAATAGAGTTTGCAGGCCCAACAGATAACATGGCTCGGCCCGGTGGCTGCTCTGCTCCTCCCCGAGCCGTCATTCACTGGTCCAGCCAGGCCCCCGTGTCACTCTCTCTCTCTCTCTCTCTCTCTCTCGCCGGCCGATGCTATTGCTCTCGGCCCAATGCGCCGGCTGCGCTCACATTGCCACTCTCGTCTCCCCTCCCTCAGATTCCTTCGTTACCCTCCCGCCAAAACCCCATCTCCCGCCTCTCTCTTTTCCCTCCAGGGACCCCTCGTTTCTCAAACCAAACGCTCCGTCCTACTGCTACTGTTTTCGTTTTGCAGCTCTAGCTCGAACTCCAACTCCAACTTCCGGCATTGACGCTCCGAGCTTATTTGATTCTCTCTCCCAGTTTTCCCCTCATTCCGGTGATGCCCGATTCCGCAATTGGAATTGGAGCGCGTATAATCACAGTCGGGTCTTTTTTTTCTTTTTTTTTAACAGTCGGGTTATCAAAGATGATCGAGTGCCAAGGTTACGCCTCGAAGGGATTTTCTGGTAGAGACAATGAATCTGTTCAACTGCAGAGAAACTGCATTTGCGTTCTTTGAGTTCTGTTTCCGGGACCGTCCCGAGGACCCGCCGCTCATGGTTTAGTGGCTGATGGCCTCCGCTTCCTTGCGCAAGATGCTGTCTTTTGGGTTATCAGTAGGTTCGGTTTGTCTAGGCTAAGGAATTCATGAAATTCATGTGAGAGAAGCACTGCCTCTTCGAATCTGATTTTTCGGTTCTTGATACACTCATGAGAGCGTTTCTAAAGGCTGCCCTGCTCTCTGAGGCGCTGGATATTTTGAGTTGAATGAGGGAGGTATAGGTAAGGCCCAGTGTGTCGGCCACAGCAGTTTCTCTTCAAGCTGTGCTGAGGATTGGTGATTGTGGCAATGTTTGGAAGTTGTCCAGGGACATGATTCATATGGGCCACTTGCCCATCAAATCCCAATTTTGAGGCATTGACGTTTGGGTTTTGTAGAAAAGGGCACATTGAAATAGGAGAGAGTCTGCACCATGTAATGGTGAAGTTCAGGTGCAAGCCTGATGTTTTTACGTACAAGAATTTGATCAAAGCATATTGTATGGGTGGGAAAACTGTAAAAGGACTTGAACTGATGCATTTGATGATTTTGCGGGCTGCAAGCCCAACCGTGCTACCTTCAGTATTATTACTCCTGCCTTATGTAAAGAGGGGAATATAGTAAGAGCCAGGATTCTGTTTGATGGGATTGTGGAGAGGGTCTCTCTCCAAATACTTTCATTTATAACATTCTCATGGATGGATATGTTAAGGCGAGGGACGTGCATCAGGCTGACATGCTTTACACAGATATGACAGCAAGGGCGTGCCTCCTGATTGTGTTGCTTTTAATATCTTGGTTTTGGGTCATAACAAGCATGGAAGAGAAGAAGATGTGGTAGGTTGTTGAAAGAACCATCTCTGTATGGTTTGGTCCAAGATTTTTCCCTGTATGATTTATCAGTAGCCGAGTTATGCTGGGCTGGTCGATTGGAGGATGCCACAAAATTTTTAAAGATATGCTCGAGAAAGGAATAGGTGTGAGCTTGTTTGACTTCAACTCAATCAATGCTGGTTATAGCAAGGGCAGGGTTGCCTCGACCTCTTTCAGCAAAGCCATATCTGGCTTTGCCATTGTGGTTATGCCACTCATAAAGTCAAAGTGTTTTCTAAAATTAAAATTTTTTTCTGTTGTCCATGCATTAATTACCTACGGAAGGGGATTTTGGTCTTCCAAATATGAGCTTATTCACATAACCAATTTCTGAAATCTTAGCTTTCAGCTTTGCTTGCCAATCAATAATATAAGTTTATTATTGTCTCAATTATTGAATTAAACCAAACAGAACGTCTACATCAGAAGGAGGAAAATGCTGCAGCCATTTCTGTGTTTGCACCAGTTATATCATCCTCAGGTTCCCTATCGCCAAAAAGAGCTTGCGTCTACTCTTCCGGACTCTGGCACACTCTTCCCTGCAAAACCAGCATAAGATGTAACTGCTATGAGTTTGGAAAGAAACCAAAAGAAGGCGTCTGTAATTGGGCTGGTGAAATCTTGGCTGTAAAAAGTTAGGCCTGTTACTGGTTATGCTGAGCGTCAGTGATTGCTTTCATGGCTTAGAAGAGCAACCCAAATTGAGATTTCTTTTTCGACTAGGATAGTCTTTAAGGCTTTCTGGCATGGATAACTATTAAAGCAGAAAGTGAAGATGCTTATGCCCACCGATAATATATGATTAGATATTCTGTGGTTAGAAGCATGGGTAGTGGTAACATTATTTTATTTGTTGGTAGAAATACTTTTTGAAACTTCATCTTTGATGCTTAACAATCTCTGAACTTATTCTATGGTCAAGCAAAATAGCAAGTTATCTATTCAGAACTTTAAACTTGAAGATTTTTAAGATAGATTATTTTGATGCTACCACTTATATATATATATATATTTTAGTGAGCATATAAAGGGACTAGGTTAGTGATGCAAAAGATTCTACTTGCAGGTACATACAAGGCATCCTGATGGTGTTTTTTCAGTTGGATGAGAATTGGCTGAGTTTTTATGGCCTCGCTCAATCTGTGGACACTTGGTCATGGATTATTTTGTCCAGTCTATTTTACAAATTATATAGTTATCTTTAATAAAGATTGTTAACGAGGTTTGGAGGATTAGGTCTCTATTGTTTGTCCAGATCTTGACTTCTAGCTTGATAGATGAAGGTGATTTGCTTTTAAATTATTTTGTAGTATCCCCATATGCATATGGTGTGACTGTAGCCTCTGTTAATGTTGTGACTCTATTTACTGCTAAATTGGATTATGAGAACAGAATTTGTGGATGATGTAGAGGGAAATTCCTCATTTAGAGGACTAAGGCACTCATTGAGAGGACTAAGGCAGTGATCAAATATAGGAACAGCAATAATTTAAATTTCCATGATTTTTTATGTCTTGTTCGAGAATTTCTCCACTTATATGATTGAGAGTCTTAGGCAGATATGAATATTTTTCACTAGTTTTTTCATCTCTCTAGTCCCTTGTTTTAACTGTCATAGGAGCTCTTTGTTGTATTGCCGAGGTGATACTCTTCTTTGAGGATGAGAACACATACGAGAGAGTGAATCACAATGAACTCCTAAAAGTGACGATGAAACTAACATTTGGAAAGGGAGAAAATATCCAAGTTTCGAATAAAGAACACTACATGGCTTGCATCTTCATTGGCATGCAATTTGATTCTTAACATATTTCTTTTTTCCATATCCTCTTTAGATTTGCAAAATAATACATCTTTAGCTTGTTTTCTCCATTGGGTTCTCTACTGCACTTAGTTTGCTGATTTTTTGAATGCATGGAGGACTTGTTCTGTTTGTTTGGCTGTGGGTACTTGGATTTATTGTATTTATAATAGCACTTTTCAGTCCATTAGAGAGGGAAAAGGTTTGGTACTGGGATACCTAGTGAGCTGCTTAAACTTGCAATATCTAGCAGGGACTTTGATAACTGGTGCAGATCATGCAATAAGTCTACAAATAGCTGAGGTTCTTTTTGGACTGAGGGATTATGCCAGACATTCAAATTAGACTCCTAACAATACACCTGCCCTTCCCGGTAGTGTCTCCTCGCAGGAGTTTTCTTGGATGATGATTGTAATGGCTAATAGATACTTGTTTAGTGCTAACCATGTGACGTAAAAGCCTTTCATTTTTCCTACCATATAGGAGAAGGTTAAGGTGCTCGAGAGTCTTGCAGCCAGTTATGGAATCAAAATCTTGATAGGATCTTTGACAGGTCCTTTTTATTTATTTATTTTTCCTTGCAGAAAGTCTAGACAGTTCTGAACTTTAGTCCATTAATGTTAAATCCTATTTGACAAGTCATAAGAATGTCTCTGCTGCATGACACAATATGATCTCAATCGCCGTTTTTCCCGCACCGCCATCCCTTGTTCATTTGCTCAAGGAAAGATCTAGTGAATACTCATTAATTTTCGTCGGGGAAATTGTGGAGATGTTGTCTATCATAAATCACCCAGATGTAGATTGTCCACTGTGCTGTGTGCCTTGACTCCTGAAGACGAGGAGAAGACTTTGCCTTTTATGAAGCTGATGTCTTGTTTCTATTGTTTTGACAGGTTGTGTTGTTTCCTCCTTGTTCTATTCACCTTCTTTAATTGATAGCTTTCACTGGTAAAGTTTCACAGTAGTATTAATTGGTGATGCTTGTTTCTGCTCTTCTGGATATGGCAGTGAGTGCATTATTAGGTGGTGGAATTGGCTTCGGAAAGAAGATCGTGATGGTAACATGGACGACCCAAAAGGTTCGTTGTCAGCTCATTTTGATTTGTGTAGGAGGAAATTGCTACAGGAGAAGTCTTTGATATGATCGAATATCAAGTATTGTAGAGTGTTTTGCCTAGAAGTTTGATACTTTTAGAAACTGAATAAATTCCCTGTTCTAGCTTTCAATAAAAATTCTGCAAGCCTGTATTTAGTTCAGGTAACATGCATATACACTGTGCTAAGTAATTATTCAATGTGCGGCTTGAAATGTAACTTTCCACCGACCTTGAACAATCTGACTTCTAGAACCATGGGGGGCAGTGATTGCTCTGCAAACTGCTCCTGTAGAAAAAGAAATTGCCAGATTGCAGGATGCACTAAATTAATAATATTTCACCGGTGTGAATAAAGGGTCTGCTTTTCCATGCGATTAATAGTTCCTGCCTGAAACTATATATAAAGAGAAACTGTAATTGTCATCATAAAAGTTAGAATGTCTGTACTTGTTTAAACTGTCAGCCTAGATCGGTTTCAAGCATTTATACTTCTTTTTTTATGAAGAGAGGTTGGAGCCTTTAATCTTTATTGGTGGTAAACTACACAAAAACAGGTTGTATACTTCTGAGAAGGATTTGTACAAAAGGTTTTTCTCCTGCTTCTTGTATAAAGTTGTGCTTATGGGATAATCAGTGAACTGTTAATATTTTGTTGTTATCGATGTCGCCAAGAGTGTATACTTATATTATTATTTGGGCCAGGGCAGATCTTTTGGTGATGTGACAGGTCCTTACTGTTTATTGGGGTTACCATACAAATGCATACTACTATGCCAATAATTTACTCTTCTGTTTTCTTCTTTTCGTGCATGGTGATTGACTCTTGTACTAATTATGCATGCAGAGCCAGAAGATAGTAAGGGAATTGCCCAGTTTTTGGTAGAACTTTTCAAGCGAAGGATTTAGAGTATGTTCTTGACTTGGTCGGCTCTCGTTCCTTCAAATTGGTGCGTCCATATATTAGCCACAGCATTAGAGATAGGCAAATGTCAATTTGGCCCATGACTATGCAGATCATGGAAACATGAGAAGAAACAATCGGTTGGGTTTAAAGCAATATTGATGAATAGAGTTGTTATGTGTACTTTGATTTTTGAGCATATCGAGGGCTTATCTCTATTTAGTGCTCCAATAGCCAAAGTTTGAAATGCGTTGGAGAAAATGTCAAAGAGGCCACTTTGGAATAAATGGACAAAACTGTTAGGTTGCGGGGCGTTCAATGTCAGCTCTTCAATGATAACGTACAACTTTTACGTGATTGGGGAAAGAGTCCGTGATGTCATTTGATCTTTGGGGCTGATGATGATGAGTTGATTATGTTGTTGGATAAAGCACTACAAAAAGCAATTGAAAAAGTGATCATAGTAACTGCAAATTAACCTCAGGTTTTTTGTAAGTACATCTGGTCTGCTACTTTGACTCTTGTAATGTGATACATTTGAATGCTTTAACTTCTAATTTAGGGGGTTTAAAGAAGGATGAAGGCACTGCTGGATTAAAGTTTTAGGAGATCACTCTTGGATTTTTCATGAAAGTTTATGGGCATCACCACCGTCCCCGATTTCTTTGATCTTGTTCCCTGTGTATTCTTAGTTTTCAAACCACAGGAAGAAACAGCATTGCGATGCCAAACTGCTTTCACAATACATGACGTTGAAACTCAAAAGTTCCTGGCTGCTTTCTCGGGTTGGTTGAGCTCAAGTGTACTGTGTACGTAGAGGGGTCCGTCTGTTGTGCAGTCTATGCCTTGTCTTTTGCCGTGTAATGGTGCCGAAGATTGATAATGATATTATTCTTTGCAGAGACTGATGGTCCTTAATTTGGCCGGGCTCGATACAAACTAAAAGATGGGAATTGTGGGTGGTTTTTGTCAGTAGGGATGGCTGGCAGTCAGGCAAGCAGGGGAATTGTGTTGGTGGGAGGGAACAGGGCCCTTTCTATTGATTTGCTTTAGGAATGCTCCATTTTTATTAAATTATTATTAGAAGGAGCGGTGGCCTCCGACGAGCAAATGTCTTTTAGTTGATTAATTCATTATGAGTTAAGTTGGTCCTTCAAGGAGTAAAATTCTCCTAATGTGAAAATTTTCTATTCACAAGGTTCGAATAAATTTTATTTAAAAAAGAATAAGTGTCAAACAGTTTGAATCAATTTACATTGGTATATATTCCCCACTTGGTTTTCTTTCACCCGTTGCAAGCAAAATTCCCTCTACCAATTAATAGGATTGGATTATATATATTCACAAGTAATTAAACTTGTATACACTACTCAGATTCTTAGTGGAATTACGTTACATTTTCGCTATTGCTAGCTAATTATTGGATATGCTTATTAAAAAAAAAAAGGTTAACTATTGGATACTTTACGTTCACGATCAACGCATCGTTGAAAAAGAAATATAGAAAGTTATGTGACAAATGTTTTGTTTATTTTAATATGTGGATTTATGAAACTTTCCTTGTTAATTTTACAATGTTAGGTTTATAGGCACAATGACGCATGCCAATGAAATGTACTATCACAATATGAGTAGCAATAATATGTTGGATCCGAGTAAAGAGCACCGAAGAGTTACTCCTATGATCAAAAGTTTACGGAGATATTGGCGACTTCCCATCTCTTACTTTCAAATTTTAATTTATTGCATATGAAATTCTATACAATCAGCACTTATGGATATATTCGTAAAATTATTATTCTATACAGTTAGCTGTTGACATAAAGCAAAATATATTCTCTTTTCTTGTTTTATTAATCTGAAATATTATTAATACATATTCTTAGAATATGGTGAGTTAATGTATGTTCCAACAGAAACTTCCTACAAAAACCGTGCTAAAAATGTATTTCCCTTAAAATACATAAAATTATATTTCCAATTTATATTTTATTTTTATGACCTTAAACACTAGATTATTATTAATTTGAATATGATAAACACATGTATATACAAAACGAAAATTATAAATCCGTGCATTATAACTGAAATTTTATAAGATATAGTTCGATAATTTATATATCTAATTTTGTGAACTACCAATAAATAAAAATGGCTTCATAAAACTTACCTATTATTTAATGGAATTCAAGAAAAAGCCAAATTTATCTGTTATCTGGTAGACTTCAGGAAAAAAGTCAGCTAATTTTTAATTAGAGAAATTTGATTCTGTGAATTTATTTTTATGGCATCAATTTACGAAAGTATTTAGGGAAAAATACACGGCATAGCACCATTAAGGTTGTGTCAATTGTGGGATAAACTTTCAAAATTGCATAACATGGCACAAATTATGAGTTTTGTGTCAATCATGGCACATCGTGTTATATTTTTTTTTGTCAAAAACTAACTGAATGCATACACGGAATGTTTGTGGCTCCCAATTTTTGCCTAATAGATTCATGCCCTAATCCAAAATGGCTTGACCCGAATTTGGCCACCCGTCCACCCAATTCCCTTTCTTTGATGCCATTTTCATCCGCAACTTTGTTTAGCACGTCATTTCAGGGAGAAGGGGAATCGAATGGGCGGTGGCCAAATTTGGGTCTGGCCATGTGGGGTTACGGACATAAAACTCATAGTTTGTTCCATGTCGTGCAATTTTAAAAACTTAAGCCACAATTGACACCACCTTTAAAGGTCATGCCATGCCATGTATTTCTAGGTTAATGTCAGTCGGGCTGTAATTTAACAAATTAATTAAAGTTTGTTTTATAGCTTAACAACTACTTAAATACTAACTTCTTATAATACATACAGGAAATCGACTAATGAGATGTTAATCAGTTGGTAGCGCTCGAATATTCCAAGCACTAGGTCATGGGTTCAAGTCCTACTTGGGAGCAAATAAAATGAAAAGGTCTCTCTATTTGTTGTCGGACCCGCTTGCAGTAGTAGTATTGCCCTCGAATCCTAGTCCTTTTTATTCATCAAAATGAAAAAAAAAATGTACACGAAATCGGAAAAAGAATTATGCAGGCCATCTGGGCCCGTCCGCGAAGCACTATAAGGCCCAGAAGGTCCTTAATGCTAGTTGGCGGTCAAACAATTTTGATTTCCTTATGGAAACAATTGCTTTTGGTCCTCGTGTTCTATTTTGTTTTTCTCTGATCTTTCCTTTTCTCTGAATATTTTCCCGTTATTCTTTTTGAAAATATTTTTGATCCTTACGCATGATGTCCATTTACAAGACATAGACGTATACCCGTCGCTACACACTGGATTTTTTATTAGATTAAGAGGGAACATACTCTCTATTTATAACAAAAACATTTTTGAGAAAATTGAGTCTATAGGATACATCGTGTTCTCTTATTTTTTTTGTTCCAGTCACAATTAAATCCTTAAATTATTCTATAATAAAAATAAATATAATATCTACATATTATGATTAAATAATGATAAAATAGTTTTATTTTAAAAAAAAGAAAGAGTATGTACATGCACGTGTAGTCGATTGGAAGGAAGAAGGATAAAGAGATAGAAAAGAGGTGAGTGGAGAAAAAAAAGGGAGAAGTGGGTGGCTATTGTCGTAAATTTACTATAAATTTATTAATTTATTGGCTCATATAAATTGAAGTACGTATAGTGTGGGTATTTTGAGTCTTGAAAATGAGACGAAGTGTATTTTGGGCCTTTATAATAGTAGAAAAAAATAAGAAAATAAAAATAAATAAACCAAAAGAAGAGGGGAAGAGAAAAAAGCTGATAATTAAGGTGACAAGTTGAGAGGTGGGAGACAATATGGGAGCAATGATTCATATCTCGTGTGCCTCCTTCATCATGATATTCCAATATTTTTTGTCAGAAGGAATATTTATTCATGTAATTTTAATAATCTGGATTTTCTTCGGGCGTTGGAAATGGTTGGGCAATAGCGCATATATATATATATATATATATAACTAGAGAGTTGTCAGTGCACTACACGCAAAAATTAATAAATAAAATCGTACATAGTATATACATATATATATTGATGGAAAACATATATTATTTACTTCATAGTTAAATTTTACTTCAATTTAAGACAATAATTATAAAGCATCTGAAAATTTTGACAATTTAATATCCTTATGAAGAATACATTATGTATTCTTCGACCAATCTTTATTATGTCATTATATCGGTGTATCTTCTCCATAATATTGTTGACTTATTCAAGTTTCATAAATAATAATCCCTATTTAAATACTTTATAAATCGGCATATAAGATTGAATTAAGAACAATTATATTATATTATTATTTTATGATATTATTATTATTACTATTAATTACTTACTTACTTCATGATTAAGTTATTGAATTTCTATTGGACTTATATGGGGCTAGGCCTATTTTCACTTAAAAACTCAAGCTAATAAGTGGTGGTACTCAAGTCTCATATAAACCCATGGATATTCATTCATTTTTTTTTTCATGTGGGATTAACATCACCAACACCTGCCCTCACGTGCAACATGTAGTCTATTTTTGCCTACACGTTGTCTCGTATCCTTAAACACCCACCCTCAAAAATTGATCTCGAGTCGGGCTCATCTTCCGTGCTCGAGCGATGGGGACTTACATGAGGCGCATTCTTGACTACACTCGGACATATTGGGCTTGACGTGGTATGGGTGCGCATAGGCACGCATATGCGTAACTTGAGTTCCGATACCATATTGAATTTCCATTAGGCTTATACGGGTTTGAACCTATTTCCACTTAAAAAACTCAAACTGATAAGTGGTGGTACTCAAATGTCATATAAATCCATGAATATTCATTCATTTTTTCTATGTGGAATTAACATCATCAACATAAGTAATATCTATATTTACATTAATTTATTTACATTTCTTAAAAATAAAAGAGAAATTTGAGAATATGAAAAACGAACGTTCTCTGACTACAATAGAAAAGGCCTATTGTGACCTTTTTCTGCCTACGCTTAGCAAAATGTTGCCAAAAGTTCTGCGAAATGGACTTTAGGCAATGCTTCTCAAAGAGATCTACCCTATAGTGAAGCTTTGTAAACGCGTCAACATAGACCTACCCTATGGCTAAAAGCATCGCCGATGAATTCATAAAATAATTCAAAATTTTAAAATTTTTAATCAGATGTACCTAGGGCAATGCTCCAAAGCATTGGCCTAGGTCACCTTATGTTGATGCTATAAAGAAGAGTCGCCAAAGGTAACCCTTTACCGACTCTTTTTTAAGTGTCTAACAAGAGGTATCTTAGGTGATACTTTGAGTGATGATTTTGTGTGTAATATGAAAATTAATGTTGGTGGGAATGATAGATCGAAAAAAACAAATTTTATAATTATATCAAGATTTTTCAATTATTATTTTAATTAGTTATTTATTTTGATCATGCTTTGTTGTATCGTTAAGTACAAATGAATTCTCAAATAGTGCTAAGTGTACAAATATGAATTCGGTTCTTACAAATGGTTCAAAGTATTTTAAAAATTATGAAAATAAAAAAATGTTAATTAAGAATAAAAACTTCTTTAAGTAAGTAATAAATATAATTAATTGTGAACAAGAAACAAATCGGGAGTAGCAACCCAATTGGTAACACGTTTGGATGCCTAAGTGGCAGTCCGGGTTCGAACCCCCTTAGGCGCAAATATTAAGCGGGGAGCATGGGCTCTTGGTGCATGCATGGGTGCATGAGTGCACTCAGTCCGACTTGGGCTGTCCTGGACTGGCTTGGGTTTTTTTTCCTTCTTTTGAAGTAGACCTTGGTCCAACGTTTGAAGGGTCAAGCCAGATCTTGCGTAGGCCGATCCTTAGAAACGTTGGCACAGGCATGCTAAAAGGCCACGCTTTTAAGCATTGCCTTCACCCCTATGACGACGCTTTTCATTATCGTTGGCCGAACCTATGCTGACCAGACATGAGGCGGCACTTTCGAAAGCGTCGCCACAAACTTTGCGAGGCTTTTGGCAACGCCTATAAACGTCGCCTAAAGTCCAAAAAAATGTTGCGATAGGTCCTTTTTGTTGTTGTGTCTTCACGAGAACTTCCGAAATGCTTCCGGTTTACATATATATATATATATATATATATGAGATGAGATCCTGTCTGAATTTCAACTTTTAATTTTTGCAAATGACGAATCATAATGAGAATATGTATATTAACCGAAATTTAGCTAGTAGATCATTGCAAGTATAAACTGTTTGTATTATAAGCGATGATGACAATGTCAAAAGCCAAAGCCCGGATAAGATATAACCAGGCCGTGATGATCATGCATGATTATGTGTCTCTATCGTGCTCGGTCGGGGCAGTAGCAGCCCGCGGTTGAGCCACCGCTGCAAAACCCCTGCTTTCTCTTTCTCCTCTAGCATCTCTTTGATCGGTTTCCTTAGAACTCCAATAAAGATCCGGTCGTGTAGGGAGGTGAGGTCAGAGATGATGGGACGACCGGCCGGAGGAGGGTTGGCTCTGGTCAGGTAGGGGTGGCAGAGGGGACTGGGAGGGCTCAAAACCCTCTTTGCATTTTCCATCGATTTTGACATAAGTATCAGCGGCAAGGAACATTTTGCAATGCCCACATCATATTTTGCTGCTAAGTACAATAGAATACTACTGGGCAGAAATGTTCTATCTACCCAATATATAGTTTAGGGAGTCCAAAGTTTAGGCCTTGCTTGCCTTTTGAATTTTTTTTAATTCAACTAAACTTAATTTCACTTATTTTTAATTCAATAACATAATTATTACTTTTTTATTATTTTTATTATTTTTTTAACCATTCAATTTATTTTTTAATATTAAATTCTCTCAACTATTCATTACTTTTTTTCACAATTTAATAACATAACAATTACTTGATCCTTATTTTTTCTCAACTATTCATTACTTTTTCACATTTTTTCTCATAATTCAACAATACAACCATTACAAATCAATTAAAATAAAAATTCAACTTAGTTATAAAGGAATTATGACCCACACATGCAGATAATACCCGCACAATTTCTGTAACCGAAAAAGAAAAAAAAGAAAAAGAAAATGACCCACTCGGCCAGATTGCAGAGAACGCTAGGGGCGAAAGGGACAAGAATAGGTCTCCCTCGGCGCCGGCCTATTCTAAGATTACCAAGAGCCTCAGTGAACAGTTGCAATCATAGACCGAAACCATTTCCTAAAGTTATATTTTTCTTTATTTAAAAAACCTTTTATACACAAAAATATTAACGTTATTAGGATGCTCTCGAGATCAACATATCAAAACCTGACGGAATATCATCGAGAGCCAGTGTTTATCAGCAAGTTATTCTTTTTTTGTTGAAATTTTTTTCTTAAAATTATGACACATCTATAAATTTATCAAGAATGACATTGCAAAATCAATGTAAACAGATAGTGCGTCATTGAGAATATGCTTAAAAGAAAAGGTAGGAAGAAAGCGAAAGCGGTTAAGGATTGAAATGGATTTTTGTCAAGAATGAGGTAAATCGATTAATTTAGGAATACTTCAAGAGAGAGATCAGAGAGTGTAAACATACGTAAATTTTAGATTCTATTTCTCCTCAATTAATTTCTTTCGTGGTAAGCCGATCGGGGAGCCCACCAAATAATTTCTGCCAAACTTAGGGAACAACTCAATGACTTTTCTGCCAATTAATGGGTCCCTCAAAATTGCAATAATTTTGTCTAGAAAAACATGTCCTGTTTCATTGGTACACAAATCTTTTGTAGCACTCAAATCTCTTCTTCAAAATGTCCATTTTGATTTTGTAATTTGATTTTAACATTTTAATTTTAATTTTAACTATACTTACTATACAACAAAAATCAACTCTTACAATTCAAAAAGGTGGGTCCCATATATAAACTCACATACAATTCCATTATACTCAATTCAATTTTTAATACTAAATTCTCTCAACTATTCATTATTTTTTCAACAATTCAACAATATAATCATCACATAATTATCGCTTTCTCTTAACTATTCTTTACATTTTCATACTTTTTTATCATAATTCAACAATGCAATCATTACAATCAAATTAAAATCAAAACTTAACTCTATTTAACCCTAAAATCAAACACATTATTATGCTCCGTTTGTTTTCAGGATCTGATTTTAAGATTTTAACTCTAACTTTAACTCTACTCACTATACAACAAAAATAAACTCTTCAAAGTAAAAAAGGTGGGCTCTATATATAAATCCACATACAACTCCATTATACTCAATTCAATTTTTAATATTAAATTCTCATAACTATTTATTACTTTTTCACACTTTTTTTCATAATTCAACACCACAATCATTACAACTCAATTAAAATCAAAATCAACCAATTAAAATCAAAATCCAACTCTCAAACCAAACGCAGTCTTAATATTTTACATATATAATTGTCACTCCAATTATTTCACAATCCATCCCTATCAGGAATCTCCAAACAATAGAAAACTTATTTTCTTTTCTTAACAAGTAGTATGATTGCCAATCAAATATGCACATTATTCAAATCAATTTATCTATAAAAAAAATACTAGATCCTCCTAAGTAGTATGCCTAAAACATCCTCCTAATTTAAAATCTCACTCACATCAATTGAATGTTTTTGGATAATTGTGTAAATTATAACTTATCCCATTGTGAGTAAAATCTTGAATTATGAGGATTTTTAGGTTAATTATTAGGAGGACAGAGCAATAACTCTTTATATATACGTATATAAACGATTACGAAGGAGGCCTACTTTACGAGGTAGCATATAGGGCTCTTTTCGGGAACAAATTGCTCATAGTATAGGGGCTCTTTTCATCTTTCTAATTACAGAAGATGACCCAAAATGAATAAAAATATATACGAATACTTAATTAATTATTCGCAATAACAACTATTGTGCATGGCATGAACAAAATTCATGTGCATGGCAATAGCCTCTCTTGTGTTGGGCTCTATCCCACGAGTGTATATTATTATTAGATGATTGGCTAACAGAGGAGAGAGGGGGACCCCCACTTCATGGGTGTCCTTAAGAAGCTCCCGTTTGGGGCTATGGGGACAAGGGAGTTCCAAGCATTGATGGGGTTGACGGGATTAATTTGGAAGTCCTACGAGACTTAAAATTTGAAAGCTCAAAATTAAAACGTGGGGCGAAGCCAGATTTGGAGGGGGCAGTTTCGCAATGACATCGCTTGAGTTCTCATTGGCAAATGAGAAATGGAAATAATCTGCGAACTTGGCATGTGTTAAATTCGTTAAATCGTTCATTATCCCTTTCTACAAACTTTTCTTTCCGCGCGTGTCGAATTCTATTCCGCATGTTGTTTTAGCTTCATCACTGGCTCTTTTCCCCCCCTCTATATTTTACATGTGATATTATTGCCGCTATCTCCAACCGTACATGGTGGTGCCCTGAGTTGTCCAATCAAGAAAGATACAATACGACGGTCAGGAATTATATTCCGTTGCCACGATCTCGGAAAAGTGAAATACGGCTGGATATTCCAAACCCCCCCCCACAAAAAAAACGCTGGTTTTTTTATTTGTCATGAAAAAACTAGTATATATAAAATGGATTGAAACTGCAGTTTATTTGTGAGTGGATTTGTATTTTATTTATGTAGATGGGAAAATCAATTTCCTCCGAAATTTGTCAGCATTCGAACCTACGAATCTCTCTGCTATAATAAATGCCCCTGATTTTGTTGAAAATTGCAGGGGTGCCACTCCTCTCTACTTTCGGAATATGCAAATCGGAGGATGCAGCGCTGCTCTACGTAGATGCGTGTCAAATTGTTTCTATATCTACTTTCAGAATTTATTTGACCACCACCTAGTCTATATAAATCTATATCTAGGTATTTAAAACAAACTCCTAGGTATTTAAAACAAATTCTTGGACTTGAGTGATAAGGGGCCACCATTCTTGTGATAAGAATTCACCACCTAAGCTTTATAACTAATTTCGCAGCTTATGGTTGATCAACCATTCAAATTCCTATATATTTAATTAACAATATCATATTTTTTATTATAAAAGAAAATCTAATTTTCTTCGGTCTAAAGTGAAGCACCATGATAATGTACAGCCTACTTTATTCCTTTAGAGTATATACTCTATATACTCTAATAATTTTTTTTAAAAAAATTTCAAATAAAGAAGGGCTAATCACCTAGAAAAACACGACATTTACACTTTTTTTTTCTAAATATAGCGCGACCTTTAGGAAATAGCACATAAATGCACGACTTTTGCATTTTTTTCCTAAATATAGCACGACATTTGGAGAGTAGAACAGAACTGCACAACCTTTGCACTTTTTCCTAAATAGAACACGACCTTAAAAAAATAGTACAGGAATACACGATCTTCAAATTTAGGTGCGAATTTAGCACGTTAAAAAAGAAGATCGTGCCTAAAGGTTGTGCCTTTCTGTGCTTTTTTTAAAAATCGTTCTATATTTAGGAAAAAAAATATAAAGGTCATGTATTTCTGTGCTATTTTTCAAAGGTCGTGCTATATTTAGAAAAAAAATGCAAATGTCGTGCTTTTCTAGATAATTAACCCAATAAAGAAGTAATCATTTAATTGGAGAAACCTAATTTGGATCCTTCATAGGCCCCTCTGTTGTTGGGGCCAATCGTGGAATATCCAGTCTCGCGATCCTATTGCAGTTTTATAGACATACAATATACGTCGGATTATTCCATCTGGTTATTCTCCGACAACTGCTGAACAAGAACAACAAATTTTCAAGGAAATAATGGGAATTTGGAAGAAATCAAATCAGACATTTTTCAGAATAGATCAGTCCGTAGACTCTGGCTTATCAATTATAGGAGTATGTTTCATGTTTTCTTTTAATGTTAATCATCTATAAAAACAAGACCTCTGTACCTTTTCTTAAATATAATACAATCTTTAGAAAAAGCACAAAAAGACACAACTGTTGCATTTTATCCTAAATACAGCACAACCTTTGAAGAGTAGTACAGAAAATCACGATATTTGTACTTTTTCCTAAATATAGCACGACCTTTAAAAGTTAGCACGAAAATGCACGACTTTCAAGTTTAGCTGCCATTCTAGCACATTAGAAAAGAAGATTGTGCCTGATAGTTGTGCTTTTCTGTGCTATTCTCCAAAAATCGTGCTATATTTAAGAAAAATGCAATGGTTATGCTTTTCTGTTCTATTTTCTATAGGTCGTGCTATATTTAAGAAAAAGTGCAAATGTCATGTTTTTCTAGATGATTAACCATTTCTTTTATATATCTAAATAATTGAAAAGCATATTGCTAAAAAGATCGAGAATTTGGTTGTACTCTAGGCCACTTTCGAGGATATATGAGATGTGGAAGAACTTATCAGAATGCATATATTTGAATTCCTGCCGACTAACTTGTTTATATAACATCAACATTATTAGTTCAGGTGGTTAAACACAGTGGTACCTCTTTCCGTTAAGTATACAGAGTCAGGTTTGAGTTTCTTGAATAGAAAAATTTCACAATGGAGAGAGCTTCACTCCTTAATAGGCGATTGACTCGAACCTGAATTAATCGGAAACCATTAAACTTTCATATATCGGGTGGTGCACATTGACCTTCAAGAAGAACTTTGATTGCTGATTGCTCGTCCTAATAAAGCTCCTTTGATTTGCTTCCTTTTCTGCAGGCAATCCATTGACCTTCAAGAAGAACTTTGATTGCTTTATTTTTCAAATATTTATGGTCGGTAGTCAAGGGGACGGTCGAAGAATAAAGATCCATTTTCAACCATAAGATCAGATGATAATACATTATTAGGGCCCACTTGTATGGTGAACAATACCCTTGTTCCTCTTCTTATATTTATGTCTCATGGAGGAAAATATTAGTGCGTATTCCACTGTATATAAAATGTATTAGTGATAGTTTATTAGAATTATAGAATGAGCCCACCTAAAGGTCTTTTATTCCCACCTGAATTTATACATTATCCCCTGCAATCTATAAAATCAAATTTGCTAAAAATCTTAGCAAATATGTTAACTTTCCAGGATGCTCAAAGGTCACAACAGAGCATAAAATGTGTATTCCCCAAGCTAGATATAGTATACAAGTAGATATAATGTGTATACGCTTGGCAGTAGTCTGCGATGTCGTCATACATTTGAGGCTGCCATTGCACCCCGTAGTCATTGGTGAGGCAATTTATGAAGGTGAAAAGAAGAAAAAAAAAGAGAGCAAAAAGCTTAGTTTAACAATCCATAAGCATCCGTTATTGCATATACTTAGATGTGCATGTTCCTAAGAAATGATTTATGTAATATATATATATTTCAAAGAAATGCGAGTATTCCACCTAAGGACCTACCTTTTTAACAATCCTAGTATTGTTTTCCCTCGTCCCTTCTAAAATGCATATCTAGAAAGAAAAAGAAAAGAAAAGAGCAGAAATTAATAGATTCAATCGGTTAAAATCTTGTAATTGGGTGTTTCATACTCTTTTATTTTCTTTTTGCTATTTTTTATTTGGCTGCTTACGTAATAAAAAAAATGCCTTTTTCGGAAAGATTTTGAAGCTCTATAATGTTAGTGATGTTTCCAGCTTTAGCATATCTACAGAATAGTATATATGACGAATATTAGAAGATGCTCTAAAATATTTCAATTTCCAATCTTTAATTATCTGAATCACGCTAGGCGGGTTGGGAGCCATAAACAATTAAACTAGCATATCAGATATCTCCATCCACCAAAAATATAGATAATTATATATATATATATATCATCTCTCAATGACTTTTATAATGTGTCAAAATAACAAAAAATGTAAAATTTTAAGGGTAAGCTGGATATGTTGGGTTTTACAGTAAGCAGGTCTTCTGTACTCATTGAAATTTCGTAATCTCGGACCCCAACTTATGATTACCCTTTTTTTTTCTAATATTTGGAATCGGAAAACCAACTTTATTAGGTACTAATAATCAACTTGCGACTACTTAACATTGCACTGGGTTACACGTACACCATTATCTATCTGTCGTAGGAACCTTTTCCAAATGCACAATGAAGATGGCGCCAAATAAATATGATGATCCTGATGTACATATTTTAATTTGTTCAGATGGAGGAACGAAAATACAGCACTTACTTACAAAAAAGGGAAAAAAAAAAAAGGAATAAAGCCAACACTCTTGCTCATGGTTTGAGTCAAGGCCTCCCCCGTTGCGCACCAGCTGCTCTGTGGGGGGTTTCCCCCAAGTTTTTTTTCTTCTTCTTCTAATTCTAATATAAAGTAATAAGAAGGAAAAAAAAAGATAGTGCAAAAAGGTTATAAGCCTCGAAGCACAAATAAAATAAAATAATAGAAATTTATCCATGCATAAGATGACCTAATCCGCTTAATTACCGCGCTCCAACTGTAATGACATTTTCCAATATGCATGAATTGATTAATTTAGAAGAGGAACTAAAATTAAGATAAGAAGAATAAAAAGTAACGACTGGAGATGGAATTTGAAAAAGAAACAAAAATAATGTGAGAGAGCATTTTTTATAAGTTAACATGATAGAACATAAGATCATGAGGTTAGGAGGAGAGAATAAAATAAGAAAATGTTGACATGGAGGAAGAAAGAGAGCGGGGAGAGTAAACTAAGTGCACAATGTTGTCCTTTAATTTCTCTCTTTTATTATAAATTGTATCATTTTTAATATAAAGTATATTGTATTTAATTAAAAATAAGGATATTTTCGAGTACTCAACTAATAATGTGTTAGTTACAAAATTGAACTTTTGCTTAAATAATTCTATAAAATATAAAATAAGATGAACCTAAATATATCTGATTATAATCTATATATAATATAATAAAGTGGAGCCATGGTAGGCCTAGTCAAATGTAGGAATCGAGCGCCTAACGGAGCAACAATAGAAGCAACGAAAAGCAGAAAAAAATTTAAATTTTTTACGACGCGAAACCTAAGAACAAGATCATACTGAAAAAAAAGAGATAGAAAAGCGTACTTGGGCGCGATCTTATCGCGCAAAACCGATATCAGCTCGTCAAACCAAGCGCTCCACGCGTCACGCCTCTACCGGTATCGATGCCAACCTCATCGACGGAACTCCGGCCTTGGCGGTGCTAACGGCCTATACTTGAAGGAGGCGCTCGAACAAGATAAAATTATTAGACTAATGGACCCGAATAGGGCCCTTCAACAAGTTATAATCATATTACAACTTGCCATGATCGAATCAGGTAATTTTTGAACCCGAACATCGATGCCCTTTACCAAGGCCCTTGACCCCCCATTTATAGGCTTAGGGGAGGACCCATGGAGGTTATGGAATCAATGTGGGGTAGATAAAATTGGTTATCCTCACGCCATGTGTCCGCCACATGTCAACTTCTTATTGGTCCACTTGTCATCATATGATTGGACCAAGTGTTGTTGCCCGATTTGTCCAAGTGTTAACTTATGATTTGGCCACTTGTCAGTTGTATTATTGTCGTCCTAGTTAACGATAATACTTCGACTAGGGACGTTTAGGACTAATATTAATCATTGATAGGATCTTACAATCAAGTCATACTTGATGCCTATCGAATCTACTATCCAAGGAAGTTATCATGTAAAACGAAAGTGCAACAACACGATAACAAAGATGCCTCATGATATATAAATGTCATAATACATAATTGATGACAGATTGCCTCTAGGGCACACATCAATCCCAACATCAAATGCCTTAGAAAGCTTAGTTGTCGAATAAAATTTTCTCAGATTTTTTAGTTTCTTTTTAATTTTTACATTAATTTTTTAATGAAAAGCATTTTGTACGAAGTTTCAAAAGTATTTTGGGATAAGATCCTATTTTCTTCGATTTTATTTTTTTTGAGTTTTTTAATAATTTTTTTATATAAACTATTTGTAAATTTTTATAAAGTATTTTGTTATGAGATTTGAATAAAACAGAGCATTTTTCTAATTTGATAAAATTTTATTGATTACATAATATTTAATCTAATAGATCACAATTTTTTTGAATTTTTTAAATAAAAATGAATATTTTTATAAGATATCAATATAACAGAATATTTTTGAAACTTTTTTAGATGATTTTATTATCTGTATAATATTTGATAATCTTGAATATTTTAGGTTTAAAATAAAAATATAATAGCTAATCACATAAATATTACAGTATAATTAATATATATGACTGATGTTAAAAAACTATCGATAAATAAGTAAAAATATATAATTATATCATATACGTATAAATATATATTATTTTTAATTTTATGTTAATATTGATATGTTAGTTATTAATTTTATGTTAAACAAAGAATTTAAGATTATCAAATATCATGTAAATGATGAAATCTTATAAATTTTTTTATAAAATATTCTATTATATAGATATCTAATAAAATAATATTAATTTAATTTTTAAAAAATTCAAACATTTGATGAAAGCCTATATTAAAGATTGTCATGTGACTATATAATACCAAAATAAATATATTAATATATTAATATTATATAAATATATAGTAATTATAACTTATTTTAATACTATATTTATGTACTTTTATTTATTGAAAATTACTATCTATAATAATTATTATAAGGATATGATATAAAATAAAATTGACAAAAAAATCACATTTTACGCCGTGTAATACATAGATTTTAGAACTAGTTATAATAAAAGTGGGAAAAAGAAATCTTTTAGACCCAATGCTTTTGCAGACAAAGAAAAGCAGCCAAAATTTCACAAAAGAAAGGAGAAAAAAAGAAAAAGAAAAAGAAAAAGAAAAAGGAAGATAGAGAGCAGCCAAAAATCACATCAACCTTAAAGAAAAGAGACGGCCTTTGAATTTTAAGAAAGGACAGAGGAAGGACACGAAGGTCCATTGCGCAGATATATATGTGTTTTGGGAAATTCTAACGTTACATAGTATTAGGGTGACACCTAGGTACTTCCATTTTAATATTTACTACTTTTATTTTTTGTAATGAAATATAAAAAATACTAAACATCTTAATTAAAAAATAAACACTTAAATTGAAAATACCAAATGTATCATCGTGATTCATTGTCATGTTAGACAGACTCATGTATTTTTAGATTTAAATAAAAGAACGGAATATTCAAACAAAAAAAATTATAGGAGTTCTCCCTTATTATAATTAAAATAATCAAAATTATTTTATTTCGATTCGAGTCACGCTTTACGGAATCTCTTTCTTGTACACTCATATATAGATTTTTTTTTTGTGAAAATACGGGGCCAAAGCCCTAATATATTAAAATAAATTCAGCTAATACAACGACGAGGCGTTGTATATACATGTCTAATTCTTTTTGCAGATACATATAGATATAGATTCTAATACAATTACATTGGCATACATATATATATATATATATTGTACGGAAAGAAACATTTCTATATATATCGATCCCCAATTAATGGCTGTCAATGGTGCTATTCCTATTCCACTTTTGATGAGCGGAGCAGGGGAACCAAAACCCAAGACCTAAATCCACAGGCTTCTTATTCTTAAAGTGGAACTTGCACAGATAAGTCATGAACCAAATATCATACAGAAGATGAGTTTGGCATGCATACATGCATAAAAGGAGTAAGACCATCTTAAAAACATGCAAGAGCCAATTAATGTTAACTCCCCCAAAGGGGAAATCAATAATTTTGAAAACGTGCAAGCCCCGCACATGCTTAGGAATTGGCATGAGTTCTATATGTTATTAGTGATTCTTAAAAAAAAAAAAACCGTACGTTAATTAAAACGTTTTCTTTTGCTGGGGGTGAATGGAAAAGAAACGTCTCTCTTTTATTTGTTAAACGTGGATTGTTTGCTCCAGCAAGTTTCGTGGACAAATAAGAGGGGAATCATTACTTTAACCTCCCAAATAGGCCATTATTTTGGCCCCTTTTTACCCTAATTTATATGTTAGCAGGGATTTTTTTCCCTTTAAACTAGTACAATGAAATAGAAATGTTAAATATCGAATAAAGTAACACGAGTAATTTTACCTGAGTATCGAACCTGAAATCTTTTGATTATCAGGCGATGACGTGCGTTACTACGCTACACTCTCTTTTTTACTACTCTTAGCAGCTACTTTTTTATTACAATTATACTACGTCTGATGTGTATTGCCGCCTTATGTTGAATGACCCGTACGTGGGTTACATTCAACTATAAACTACAACTCCTACATACGTGGAACTCATAGGTGTACGTACCTCTCTATTGATCACAATGGCGTTGATTACCATTTACGTGTGCATAAACAAGTTGTGATAGGGCACATCACGATTTGCTTGTGATAGGTATGTCTACAGTGAATGGATAAAGAGGATACTGGTGTAGTACATTGATACATATTATCGCCTAAAATCAAGAGGTTTCGACTTTCATTCTTGTCTATACATGAATGCTATCCGTCACGAGGTTAGCATCCCTTTTGTTAGTTGTCTATTTGCTGAGACAACACAAAGCTTTCCGAAACAGAGGAAGAATCTACAAACAGTAACCTGACATCTTTGCTACAAGATCGATATTTGAAGACGATTCATTGGCTTCGTGAACCATAAAAATATGCATTATGAACATGGGAGAAATATGAGCAACAACAATACGTAGCATATAATCAAATAAGCGATTAAGGGAACTGTGAGGAAAGAGACTCATAACCCTAATGTTACCGGAATGAAAATGACATGGATATTTCATCCTCTCTCACCATCTGCTTTTTATAATTAACGAGTTGAAAAGAGCATTCCGGTTTGATAATCTTTTTTCTTTAACTTGGTTGAATGACCGTTCCTTACAAAACTTTAGCAATACTCTTTTTCATCATTCCAACTATTTTTTTACATTCAACTATTTGCTTTCTGTGTACTAAACATTATCTCAGTACTATAAGATAGGAGAAAAAAAAAAGGAAAAAAGAGAGAGAAATAAAGGGTACCAAAGCTCCATCTTTAATATTGAATATTAGACCTCTTTTATAATTGAAAAAAAAAAGTTCAATCTTTAATAAGAATCGAAAGCTGGGACTTTTTGGGTCCATGTTGAGGCCGGTGAATACCTTACTTAATTAATTAAGCCACTTAATTTCTGGAGTAGATATGATGTATTAGTTCGCACGTGTCGCCATAATTAGGGAGCGGTCGGAAAGCGGGGGTTGTCATCTTCCCCAGATTGCGGCCGAGTCAGAAGTCCATAGCTTGATTGGAATTGGAGCATTGGGATTGTAATAATCGTAACATAATGAGTGAGATGTTTGACCCCACAGCACGACTAAGCAATCTCTCCCTCTCTCTCTGTGTCTATTGTAATTGCACCCCCCTCGGAGCGGTTTTTTCCCGTTACGCATACTATGCTGTCCCCGTCAACCGTATGTACCTTCCGTCCGGAAAGATATATAATGGAAAATTTTTCTTTTCCTCCGAAGATATGGAAAATGGAAACCTTTTTGAAACCCAGAGAGTTTGATTTATAATTCATGAGACTAGTTGACAATGTATGATTAGATCGATCGTGCTCATATCCAAATTGGACTTAATAAGAACTAACTGTTATGTTATCCCGTGGGTCTCATGTGTGTGAAAAGATTGAATGCATCATAATAATCGATTGACTAATTAAATGGAAGATAAATAAAGGCGGGTACAATACGTATGTTAGATCTTAAAAAACACCAAGGGATATTAAACAATTTCTTTATTCGGATATAAGAGAGGTACATAGATCTAGTATAATGAAATAGCTAACTAGAAATTATAATATATACCTAAATAGGTACATATATCCTACTAAAAAAGGAGATATAAATAGTTCCACTAAGGGTAGTGAATCTGAAAGTTGGAATTTATTGGTTACCCGACGAGAGATGCGTTACTACGCTCTATACCCTATTTTTAACCATTTTAGCTTAGGGAAAAAGACATTTTTAATCTTATAAATTTAGCCTTTGATCAATTTTGATCTCTAAGTTTTAAAAGTGTCGAATTAGTCATATATATTTGCTTCATAAGGCAATTTTGGTTTATTTCGTGACTTATAGGATCAAAGATGTCTTTCTTTTTTAAAACTTGTAGAACAAAGTTTTAATTGAAAGTCAACTTATATGATCAAAAATATCTTTTTCAAAACTTATAGGATCGAAATTGTCTTACGGAGAAAATGTATAATATTGATTCAGTAATTTTAAATTTTATAAGATCAAAATTGATAGAATGCCAAATTTATAGGATCAAAAATATATTTTTCCTTTAAGCTTATTATATGAAAGCATTCACGGTAATTATTTATTACTTGAAGCATTTTTCTTTCCTTGATGTTATCGGAATGGAAAGAGGGAGAGTTGTAAATATGCGATTCTTCTAGGTACTTGCCTTATATGTCATTGTCGTGTATAAACACTCAGTTATATGCGACAAGATGCGTAAAGGGCCTTACTTGGTCGTAAAAACACGTACACGTGGCAGAATGCCTTGCACGCATTTAAGTTTTCATCAGAGATAAAAATGAAACTATCATCGCCAAGCCATAGATTGTACTTTACTAACTGGAGACCCGTGCTTCTGGTTAAAAGGGCAAAAAAAAAAAAAACGCACGGTTAAAAACTAATTAAACTACGTGGGAAGTGGATCGCCGAAGAAAATTATGTAGGAAGTGATATCGTGTCAGGGACCAAGCTAACGGCTGAACGTGAAGTAACCATAATCTCACAAAAAAAAAACAAAAAAATATGTAATCAGTTGTTGTGCCAGGATAATATTTATTAAATTTATGAAAAATATAGAAAAGATCCTCCACAAAATGAGAGATTATTTATATGAATTCAGTAGGCCACATTAATGGTGGACTGAGGCAATCGTGGTTGATACATACATAAAATTGTTCCCATCGTTCTGATTTAGTTGGTGCCAATTCTAGGTTAGTCTCTTCCAATAAGGTACACTTGTTACAATCAATGATATGTCACTTTTATATGCATGTACTAATTGTTTGCCCGTGCTATGCACGGATTTTTGACTAGAGTGGTTATTTTTAGGGAGTTTTTTAAAAATTTGACATCATAATTTTTTTTGGAGAATTAACATCATCTGTTCTTACATTGAAACAAATCAAAAATTAGTGTTTACAATAACAAACTAAGTATAATTCAAAGTGAATTATAATACCAAATATGAAAGAAAAAAATGATATTACTTTGAAAACATATTACATTTTCGTGAATATCGAACTTGAAAAAATTATAGCAGGCAATTTTCATGTATTTTGCAACAAAAAATGCAAGTAATCCATTATCATAATTCTTTTTACAAATTCATATTTTAAAAAAAATTATAAATAGATTTATCTTTTACTATTTCAAAAGTAATTAACATTTGAGCATGCTTGTTTGCATATCGGTAGATTTCCTTTCAGTTACTATTTGCTTAAAAAAATTTCTATAGATATTTAACTTTTAGAAACTGAATTTTTTTAAACCAACTCTGAGAAATTCTTTTTTTTTAAATCAAGCATGTGCTTGCATATTAAAATTATTAAGCATTTAATAATATATGACTAAGAATTTACTAGTTTATATGTATTTACTAATTTAATCCTAATGGGTATACATTTACAATTGTGCTACTATTTATTATATTGTATTCAACTTTATCTCATTTACTAATTTAATTATAATGGGATATACATTTATAATTGTGCCACTATTTATTATATTGTATTCAACTTTATATATAGATAGATATGAGATCACCTTTCTATCCCTATGATATCATTACATTTACTTTTATGACCTTATATATTATCGGGTAGTCAAGTTTATATATATATATATATATATATCTGACAATGAATAGCTCAATCCATGACTAACACAGCGAACTGGGTCTGTTTAATAATTTCTCACGAATATGGACAATAATAAGTATATATTTGGAATCTCCTTTAGTAATAATTGGATATATGTAGTGTTCTTACTTTAATATTTCAATGCATAATTTAATTTTTGATGCATATAATTTTCAATTTTTCAATTAAATTTTCGATGGGGTCAATTCATTGTTGAAACGGACATAGTAAACAATTTTTTTTTTCTCTCAATAAGTGATATTTTCTCGGTTAAGGAGGCCGAGATCCCTATAATATCACGGCTAATTGTTTTTCAGTTTCTAATTAGTTCGTTCATTATTTGCTGATCAGAAACAATCAATATGAAAATATAAAAATGAGAAAGTTACACAAGGTTGCCCAATATAAGTCAAATTATAGAATCCTTAACTTGACGTTGAATTAGCCTCCCAATTCCAATTAAATCATTTTTTATTATATTTTGTTTGTATCATATTCGACTCATCTTTGTTAATTCTACATATTATTTTTATCTAGTTATAAATAAAAAATTCTTAAAAAACAAAAAATTTCCTCAAAAATTGGAAAAAGATTTCTCCAAATATGAGATTTTTTTTTTCAAATTCAGTGTACTAGATATCTTATAAATAAAATAAAAAATTCATTTTATGAACATCTTTCTACTTATAGTAGTTTTTTGGGTAAATTTACGGTAGTTTTTTTTTCAGCGTAAATCATGGTATATGGAAGTCCAATTAGACTCGACTAATCCAGTCGAGTTGGGTCAGCCCACTAAGGGGTAAATATCTCCCATCGTGGATTTTATGCATTCATAAGAATTCGAACCCGAGATATTATTTAAGCGGAACAATAACCGAACAACTTAAATTAACCCACGTTGCTTACAATAGTTTTTCCTTTAGCCTAATCCTATACGATATCTCCTACCGTTCCTATACCTTTATTCATATTTCCGGATGATCGCCTCTCTACACCTAAGTTATTTCCATTTTCATAAGATAAAGAGTAAGTATATATTTGTTGTCATGATTCACCTCTCTGATCCCTTACTCAATATTTTTTGTTACGTTTATTCTCGGCAGTATAAATAATTTACTTGTCCCAGAAAAAAAAGGATATTCTTAATTTGATCATAATGAATGGGATTTCTTGTATTTTTTTAATTCCATTCTCTAATCCTTGACAGGTCTATAGACACCTCTATAAAAGAAAAAATATTTTAAAAAGAAAACAAATAAAGGGAGCATAGGATATTATGCACGCATTAATGAAGTAATGAACTACAAAAAGGTCCAGCCTTTTCGTATAGAAAGCTTAGCTATTGGTTCATATCTTGGTAAAATATCAATGGCCAAAAGGTACTTTTCCCACTTAATTATCAGGCTTTTAACCTTCTGAACCAATCATGGATGATTGAGAATAAATCATAACCTCTCTCTCTCTCCCCCTCCCCTCTGTCTCTTAAAAAAAGAAGAAGTTATCAGGTGATAATATCATAAGTCAATATAATTTTTTTAGTTTTTCTTATTTTTATTAGTATCACAAAATAATTATTATTGATAAAAATAATTTTTTTTACGTGTTTGATAATACAGTACCACGTAATATACTCATTCTCATGTGTCTCACGGAAAAGAAATCAAAGAAATCACTCACTCCACCAAACACCAGATCGATATCTCCACTAACTATAAAAAGGGGTATCCTCCATGACCTACCACTCGCAATGGCCATTGCCACTAAATATTCTTCTCCTCCATCTCCTCTGTCTCCTCTCTCTGCCCTGCTCTTTTCACTTGGCCTGGGAAACCCCGCAGACACATTAATTAAGTTGGTACACTCCATCTCTTGGCTGATATACATCACTTATATATATATATATATATATATATATCCCGTCGACAATGAGGCTCTCCTTGCGACCGGTTCACCCGTGCAAGTTCACTCTCTCGGAGAGCCCGGCCGTGCGCTCTTGCACAACCACAGTCCAGTCCGCGAGGTTGAAAAAGACCTCACCGGACATCCACACTAAGAAAACTCTAGAGCATTTACTTCACCCGCTCGAGCACCAAACCTCAAGCTACAATGATGCGAGGCCCGTGCCCGTCAGGCTTGGCAGAAGATGGATGGAGTACCAAGGCATACGCAACTGGGATGGGCTCCTCGACCCACTGGACGATAACTTGAGGTGCGAGATCCTACGATACGGGAATTTCGTCGAAGCAGCCTACAAGGCCTTTGACTTTGACCCATCGTCCCCGATGTATGCGAGCCGGAAGTTCTCCAAGGCATCATTGTTCGAACGGTGCGGTCTGCCTGACACTGGGTATCGGATAACTAAGAATTTGCGGGCGACCTCGGGGATTGAGTTGCCCGGTTGGGTTGAGAAGGCTCCGAGTTGGGTGGCCACCAAGTCCAGCTGGATTGGTTACGTTGCTGTTTGTGAGGATAAACGGGAGATCGCGAGGCTCGGGAGGAGGGACATTGTGATCGCTTATAGAGGAACAGCCACTTGTTTGGAGTGGCTTGAGAATCTACGTGCAACTCTCACTCACCTTCCATCAGTAAATGGAAATAACAAATTAGGAGCTGGTGGAGACGTAAGCTGCAGCCAGCCGATGGTGGAGAGTGGCTTCTTGAGTCTCTACACCTCTCGATCCCCCGCATTCCCGAGTCTACAAGAAATGGTCAGGGAAGAGATCATGCGGCTCCTCCACTCATACCGGGATGAGCCATTAAGCCTGACCATAACTGGACATAGCCTTGGGGCTGCACTCGCCACGCTTACGGCATATGACATACAAAAGAACTTCAGTCGTCAGGCCCCACTTGTCACAGTGATCTCATTTGGTGGGCCCCGGGTTGGTGACTGGGCCTTCCGGAGCCAGTTGGAGAGGCAAGGCACAAGGGTCCTACGAATAGTGAACTCCGACGATGTAATCACCAAGGTTCCTGGCTTCACCATGGACGACAGAGATGATGCCCCAAGTAATGTGGCAGACTTCCCGAGATGGATCCGCCGGTGCATAGCGGACACCCAATGGGTCTATGCCGAGGTGGGAAAGGAGCTCCGGCTCTGCAGCAGGAACTCTCCTTACCTGAAGGGGATCGATGTTGCCACGTGCCATGATCTGAAGACATACTTGCACCTGGTGAATGGCTTTGTGAGCTCAAAGTGTCCCTTCAGGGCCACGGCCAAGACGCTTCTAACTCGCCATTTTAGCACGGAAAGAGTTGGTTCACACTAGTAACCTAGAGTCGGGACGTATGTATATATATGGTACTTCCAATTTTTTTGTACGTAGAAGATCATATGCTAGCTAGTTTGTACAGAGTGAATTTTTTGGGGGCCAAATCTGGGGGTATATTCAGGAAAATGCCTCCTTTCTTACCAAAAAGAGTAATCCGCATTAGATTGCTCATTATGGAGAGCACAAAGCAGCAGTGGCTAATACAACACTTCTTGCCTGCTTTCCTTATATATGTGCATGCTGTCAATCCAAAGCATTAGAAGAGATATTTGTAGGTAATTATAGTGTGCGAAGATATTTTTCAAGTTGATCGCGCGAAGAAAAAAGAAGACAAAAGATAAACAGAAGGTGAGAAAAGAAAACACGAAGATTGGGTAAAACACGGGATATCTCAATCTTATGAGTTGAGACTACGCTCGAACATTCATTTGATCTTAACAGTTAACCACAAGATACTTCCTACAAATTCTTCCCACTCTATTTGCGGAATAAAATACAGTCATCTTAAAGACAGATGAAGAATGGGTTATACAGGACAATAAGATGGGCAAAACTTGAGCAAATTTACGAGCCAGAGAGAACTTTAAAATAAGACTGTTTTAGTAATCTTGTGTCTTACAAATGACGTTAAAAAACACCGATGAAACTGCTTCAAATTAGTAAATAAACTTTTTAATGTGGGTATCATATGTGGTTTGTAATAACTCCATATAATTGAACAAATCTTATTAATCAATCTTGATTACCTATCAAGTCGATATGAGAAAGAATCACGGTTAAGATATTGATTTTTTTTATCATAAAGATGATTTTTCTGCAACTCCAAAATAATTTCTCCTAGAGCAACCTTGCGTTCCTTGAGTCCCCAGCCAGTGAGGCTTTCCAAAAATAAAATTGAACCCACTCCTAGACACAAAAAATGGAAAAAAAAAAAGAAAAAAGAAAAAGAAAAAGAAAAAAAGAAGAAGATTAAATTGGGATACTAGAAGTAGCATATCGTTAAAGGGTCACAGACAAAAGATTACGAAATCGGCATCAATAAAATCTGATGTTGTGGTCTCCAATAACAAAGTAGTCAACGATAATTTTGAATTCAGCAAGTGAATAAATTTTGGCTGTACATGACATTTTTTTGAATAATTTTATATTTTTTATTCAAATAATCTTGGACAATCTTAGCTGGTTTTTGTTTACATGCAATATTATAAGGAGTAATAAAAATTTCTTAGTTGTTTCTGTTCAATAAATATCGAAGCAAAGTACGATAATGGTCACCGACCTTCACATTGTACAATTGAGGGTCTGTCTACGCAAAAAAGAGCTGGAAAAGCTAGGATAATCATTGTTCAGTCACAACTTCGGACGGAAAGAACCCGCTCGATGTGCCTCCCGGCTGATAGTAACATAAAATCACGGTTGTGATAAAGACAGCGAGTTCGTCACACAAGATGGCTGGAAGATCTAGATGTATCAGAATATATGATCTCTATTGGGTTATCTCCAACCATTGAACGCTTGCCGTCATGACTCACGTTGTCGCAGTACTTATCAACCATGAGGCACCGACTTTGAATGTCCTCATAGGAGGATGCAAAACTTCTATATTTTTATTTTTCTATTTTGTTTTATTTTATACTTTTGCCTTAGTTATTTATTTAGACGTTGATTGGGACATGCAATTCATTGAGCTGCCGTCCACGCCTAACAACTGAGTCGGTGCCCTTTGTGAAATCAAGAAAATAGTGTTTTACATTCTAAAAGTGTGTTACAATTATAGCCCTTTGTCTTGGCCTTTCATTACCTCCCGTCAAAGAAGTCCTTTTCCCATACGTTCGAGCAGATCCCTAGGCAGTCAAAAAGCCATTGAAAAGAGTGGAGGACGTGAAGAAAGATACCGAATTTCTAATTGGAGTTGATCATTATGGTTTGAAATAAATGAGAGTCACCCTCATTTTGGTCATCTAGAGCTCACTTATCAACTGGGCAATTTTTGCTCCAAGGGGCAGTAGTTCGGTGTTTGCCACGTCCAATTTTTTCAAACAAAGGAAGTTTTAGTATGCATGGGTTCAACATATCGAAAAGAATTTCAACCTAGGTCGACTTGCGTCCAGGTTGATTGCGTCCGTGTTATGCATAGTCCTACGGTGGATCCTGTCCTCAAAATTTCATATCTGGTTGGACTAGACATGTATATCGTATGTGTTATTGCGTGTATACATTGTTTGAAATTCTTGCCTTAATGTTTTACCACGCTTGTTTCATTCATCCATGTATATATCATCAGTTGAAAGAGTTTTCCATCGTAATTCCGCTATTGTAATTAATTTGTTTTAGTTTTGGATCCTATAATCCTCTGATGATCAATTGTGTTCGGTTTTGTTGTTTGCGCATTGAAGCTTGACGGGGAAGCAACAACAGTGAAAACTGAGTTAGAAAATAAAGCAACGACAGTCTCATAGGAGGAGCAACCGACCACCAATTTTTTTCAATCATAGCCGAATCCTGTTGGTTTGGTATAAGGATATAAAATAAAGAGACGTATAAATCTCACTGGAAGATCAAACTCAACTTCTCTTAGTTTCCGATCCGCGCCTTTTGCTACTACACTTCGAATTCTTCTTTACCCACCACCAATTTTAACTAGTAAAATAGTGGAAGGACTATAAGAGTGTTCAATTTGTAAAATTTTATTATTTGGCTCATCTTCAACACAAAAGCTCAATTTAATAAATTGTGTTACTGAATCTCATATAAATCTAATGATTTCTTTCTATTTTCCTGATGTAGAATTGACAACTCTCGACACTTATTGCGTCTATATCAATTGAAATTTAAAAGCTCACATTGGTCTAACTAATCTAAATTCAAATCGAAACCTTATATAAGGAAAAAATCTCTCGATCATGAATATTTTCTATTCATAAGACTCGAATTCGAAATCTTATTTAATGAAAAAAAAGGCGTGAAACCACTTAAAATGAAGAAAGACTATTGTAAAAAAAAATATATTATTACGGACTAAATTAGAAAAGCCCGATAAAGTTTACGGTCGCAAATGATAGAATTGCGGAAAACAATTTTATTGGGACCCATAGACCCACCGCATCGAAGTTCTAACTTCTGCCGCGTACGGTGCCGTTCCAAATTTGTGGGATATTAATATTCACTCCCAAAAATAATTTCTTTTTTACCGAACTCCAAAAATGTTTTTTTTTTTTTTGCAAAGTACACTCCAAAAATGATTGCTAAATGGCAAATGCTACGCTAAATATGGGATATTTGCACTTCGCACCTATAGCTCGTGCATAGTCTATATTGCACCTAAAGGATACAAATTGTCTCATTATGCACCCCGAGATTCCAGTTTTTTTATTCCAATTTGCAGCACGACCATAAATCCATGAAACAATTTGACTGCTCTTGAAGTTGTTAGACCTATGCTTTGTCGATCTCAATACTAATTGGTGCTTCTTTCCCTACTGTTATTCGGCTTTACAGCGATTATTGATCTTGATTGGTATGGCTATTTTCCGCGGGGAAAGAAAAGGTTTTCTTTTTGGCCATTTGAAGTTGATGTCTATAATTACTTATCAAAAAAAAGTTGATGTCTATAAATTTTCCACTTGAAATGTTCTTGATGGGGAAAGTTTTAATCTCTATAATTTGCAAATGGTCCTGCTTCTGATATCTTTTTCTTTGTGTTGATCATTCATCTTAGTTAATCATTTGTTAAGGTGACGATGAATCGACCAACGAACAAACTGTTTGAAAATGTGGAGAAAGTGTAACTCACTTGAAAGGACTGCATATCAGATGTTACATGTGGTGCAAGGGCCAGGATAGGAATAAGGATTCCATAGCACAGTAGTACTATTTGCGGCCGTGACTTTCTAGAAAAAGTTTTTTCTTTTTTTTTTAATTACAAATTTCAAACAAAACAATGACTTTCTGGAGTTGTTTCACTTAAAAGTACCACGGTCCACAATAATATGGCTAGATTGCACCATCTATGAAGGTAAATTTTCGGACCAGAGTGGGCGCATCTGTTTACGATTTTGAATTCATAAAAACATTCTCGTTTAATTACTCACAGAGAGTTCAAGCAGTCAGTCCGATTTTCCAATCAACTTCATTTACATTTTCATGCATTGGCTCTTTCATGTTCCAATACATCACTATTGATCGATTTCGGGATCCGTTTTGTATCTACATTTCCATGTACCAATAAACTTTATCTACATTTTCATGTTCCAATACATCACTACTTGTTAACCGTACATCTTAATGGATCTAAGTTATCAAGAAGATTAGAATCATATCAACGAGAGTATGAGATTGGAATTGGGATGCTATAGTACTAATTAATCGCAATTGTGAATTTCTAGCAAAAGGATTCGGATAACAGATTTCAAACAAAACAAACTTAGAAGGCATCCTGATTGAGACTAAGGTGATGTTTGATTGAACTTATATTTAATCAACTATTAAAAATTAAATACTCAAATTTTAAGCACTCAATGGAATAAGTGCTTAATTAACTAAGTAAAAATTGTTTGGTGGAGCAAGTGTAAAAAATTTGAAGTTCTTTCATGTCGTATTTACTTGATAACCCAATTTTTTCCCTTTCTTTTACTTTTAACCCACTCTTTTAATATTATATTTTTCACATGAATACTAAAAAAAATGATTTTTTTAAGCGGTGATCGATTGCAGATGGAGGGGGGCGATGGTGGTTCCGGCTCTAGACACCATCTCCCAGGTGAGGTTGGTCCTTGATGGTTAAATGCCGCGACTCTCTTAGTATATACACATGTTTCAGTCACTTAAAATTGAAATTCATGTATCATAACCAATGTTTTTGACATCCTCTCTGTCAAATGAACTTACTTAGTTGTAGACACTAAATTTTGGTAAATTCTAAAATTATATATATGTCCGAGAAATCAGCATATATACTTTGCAAATATTATGCTAGGCCGACCTTAAAATTTGGGCCAAAAAATTATGTGCATTGTTTCATGACTTTGGGCCTATATATTAGAGGAGTTGATTTATAGGGGCTCATCAATTAGTCCATAGTCAGGCCACGCTTCAAGAATGATTTATTCAAAATTATCGAGAAATATGAAAGCCCAAAATTAGTCTGTTCCTCCTTCGTTGGGGTTAGAATTGAAGAATTAAATGATGTGGCTAGAAGTGAGCAAATCAAAAGCTGGGGGTTGAATTGAAAAGATGCAAAATGAGCAATTAAACTCATAATGCATGTTTCCATAAAAAGATGATCTTATATATATAGATACAGATATATGTATATTCCCATACATTGTTTTTTTTTCTTTTTTTTGGTTTTGGTAAGATCTCGTGGTACTCTGAGTTTATTAGTTGAGAATAATCCCCACTTGGATGTCACCTTGTCCAAACTGCAAATTACTTTCGGTGTATTTTGAATATTCACCGTACATAAAGTCCATCAAATGCTATCGAATTTATTCATGAAAAGTCGATCACTTTGACAAATGCTTGGCAGTTGAGGCTACCGTTGTTAAGTTACATGCATGCTTAATCATCATGAAAACGTGGAGGCATGTGTTTGGCGAGCTTAATTAGTAAGGATGAGGAAAAGGAAAGGAGAAGAAGTGCGGCTACCACTCTCTGTCTCTGATATCCAATTTAAAACTTTTATTGTCAACCCTTGTCATCATTAATATATTTTCTTTTCCACAAATGCTGAAAGACATAGAGAAAAAGGGATCTAATGGATCATATGCATCATTGCCCACTACGTCCGAGCATTGCATTGTCTCAGGACTCTCAAAATTAGCTAGGCTAGCTAGTATATACATATGCCCATATTGTAATGCTCTATTGGAGTCCATAGCAAAGCTGTTTGTACCATTTACAAATGGGGGAGTGATATAAATGCGAGGCTGAATAAGGCAAATCATCACAAGTGGCTCTTATCCTAATGGAAAGTCCAAGGATCGATGATGATTTGAAAAAATTCATCAAGAGCAAATGATTTATTCTTGAATACATCATTTCTTGCAGGTCATACACTAAACTATAGTGAAAAGCAAGATTAGACGTAAATAGCTCCGTTATCTTTTTTCTGATAACTCATATAAGCAAAGTCATTAATAAAAGATGGCAAAAGAGCCAGATGTCTCACAGATGATAATAAAGGAGTAACATCATAATGAAATTACTGAGATAGTAACTCCTTTGGAACGACGGAGCAAAGACAGCAAACAAAAGAGTAAGTTAAATCCAAGAGACAAAATCATGAAATCTCTGGATATCGAACTTTGCCAAAAGAGTCAGCAAACGGGTTTTCTTCCCTAAAGGAGTGTTGATATCTCACGCATTTGAAGTGTTCATAGCTTCGGATCCTTTAAGTGAAGCTGCCAAAAAGAAGTGCCTCACATCCTCCGAATGATTTCCACACACAGCAAACCTGGGCTGGGCTTATTTTTTATTTTTTATTTTGGTTCATGAAGATTATGTTTGTGATTTTTTTTTTTCTTTTGAAGAGAAGATAGTGGTTGCCCTAAAGATTGACGTGATCAATAGAGTGCTTCCAGATCAGCTTATTCAGCACATCACTGTGCATTTTGCGGCAAAAAAAGAATTAATTGCAATTTGCCTGGAGGTTGGTAACTATCCTTTCTTCCCGGCTTAAAAAAAAAAGAGTCAATATTGGGTGAGTATTACTTATCCATTTAGATATATAACACCCAATAAAAATGCCTGAAAGTAAAAAATTGATATCACAATAGTCCACAGATTCCCATTTATGAGCATTTTGATTGACTTTTACTCATTCAAAATACATGAATAATACTCATTGAATATTTTTTCTTAAAAAGAAAAAAAGTCCTTCGCAATTGAAAGCACCAATTTCATTAATGGACTCATTACTACATGATTGTGTGCTATATTTTAGGAAATTAAATAGCATCATATCTCAATATTGAGCTATTTAATATTTTAGGATTTTATTATATGATTTGATGCCCGATTTAAATCCAATTCGTTACAGATTTAGATTTAGTTTCTTGATTTTCATTTAGTCATTTGACCTAAAAATAGGCTACCAGTTTGTATGATTTCTGAGTCAGTCATAATAACAAACTAGTCATTTAACCCGCGAGAAAATATTGGATAGGTAACACACAATCATTTGGCTGTGTAAAACTCTACTATTACATGACAAGTGTCCCCTTATATAGCGTGTCATTAAGGAGTGGAGTTCTACAAAACCAAGTGGTGTGTATTACTCACCCAATATTTTTTCCTAACTCGTGTGTTGCGCGGACTTTTCTGTAATTTTTTTATTTTATATTAATATATTGTATTCATGTATTTTACAATAACAAAAAATTTGAAATAAATAATCTCCTCGAAAATATCTAATATATAAATATACATTACGAAAATTAAAAAAATAATTATGAAAATGTGGAAAAATCTAGATATATATATACATGGGAAGTAAAAGGTCGATCGTCCACAAACTGAGAGTTACGAACAGATAATCCTCATCAATCAAATGAATAGCTCTCATGATATGAGTCTCAATTACATGATATAGATATAAATTTAGAGTCTCTACTCCCATGATTTTGGCCCTACTACTGCTATTTATTCTTGATCTTTCCGAACCCTCTTCTCCTCTTACTTCTAAATTTCTTCATCGTGGCTTTTCCATTCATATAACAAAATGAAACTGATTTAAGAGTTATAAAGGCAAAGGCTCTCCTTCGTCTCACTTTTAAGTATCCATGTATTTTACAATAACAAAAAAATTAAAATAAATAATCTCCCCGAAAATATCTAATATATAAATATACATTGCGAAAATTTAAAAAATAATTAAATCTAATAAATTTAAGAAATCAACGTGCACGGGAAGCTTATAAATATAAAGTTCTATACTATTATATAAAGGCAAGGCTCTCCTTCGTCTCACTTTTAAGTTTTAAAAATACCCTTTTCACATGAACTTCAAATTTTGTGAGTCACTAAGTTGAGGTTGGTATGGTAATTAACCAATGAATGACTACCCATCCCGATTTTCTTCCCACCTTTTTTTTTTAATGTTCTCATACAATTTTTTATTAAATTATCGAGCTTTTTGATTATATCATTGCTAATAGTTATGTCGTTTATCTTACAAATGTGACGTGGGGTCAAACTCTAGTACATATTATGAACAAGTGTATCATTGTCTATAGAGACATAATATAATCTTGGTATTGGAGCATAATAGCTCTCCACCAATACAAGAATCTGGCAAAATTAGTCTAAGAGTCATCACAATTTGAGACAAACTAGTGAAAATGTTAGGCTTCCGCCTCATCTCTCCACCGAAAAAAATAGTGAAAATGGTAATTTTCTTTCGGAAAATTATCAAGTAATTTGATGTCCTTTGATTGGTAATATTATTTATGCCATCGGAATTAGTAATAAAACCTCTCACAAGACTATATTATATTGGAAGACCTTTTTTTTTTTTTTTTTGAGGGGGAAGCTTCTGCCGTATCTCTCTACTCTTCTCTCTCCCTAACGAGCTCCCAAGCATAACGCGGAAGGGAGAGAGTCAGAAGCCAAGCTCATTGATTGGAAATTAAACACCAAAAATTTGTCAATTTTAGGGTAAATGTCACTATACCTAAACCTTTTCTAGAAATATTGGTTTTGTTTCTTTGGGTGCAAAGTCAAATTAATGTCGATCTATTCTTCTGATCAATTTATCTTCTCGGAATATCTCCATGGATCAGACTTAACTATCAGTTGGACATAACCGCTTATAACAGAGAATGTTCTGTTATTGGAAACAACGATAATCAACGTGCACGGGAATCAACTCATAGGTTGAGTGCATGCGCGCACCAGTATCTACGGCATTATGGATTTAGAGGGCCACTATTGGGGAAATTATTGTATGGAATGCCCTCACCAATATGATTCCCCAATATGGTTAATTAGAGAGCATCTATATACAATACTAAAAGCCAAGTCAATACGCGAAGTGTGACTTCTTGGACCTTAATATCTTGCTATATTTCAATCTCCACCTTTGCATGGGACATTTTTATGAATATGTAAATTTTATGTTTTTAGTAGAATGTATATTTTCAAATTAAAAACTATATTAAAAATGTAAAAACAGTTAGCTTTTATCCGTCTGACCCGTGTATATGCGCATGTCCATTGTCTAGATTTAATTAGTTTTCATGAATTGCTAAACTCATTTTAGCCTAAAACTGTCAAATTAAATTTGATTTCTTAAATTTATTAGATTAAATAATTTGCTAATCGGTATTCCGTATACCGGTGAAACTTGGGATTAAATCATACTAATATACCAGATAAATTTTCTTGCGTTTCATGCTTTAATGTCAAATGATCCAGTAAATATTCGGTTGATTGATGCCACATATTAGCTTGAGTGACAGCCATTAAAGACATGTGCAGGCAAAAATCATGTAGTCCTCTATCTAAAAAAGTACACAAAACGAGATGTCCTTTCTAAAAATAGAAGCAACGAGAGAAAATGGAGCAGTGTGGTTATAGTCATTATCCTTGCCCTGTCATAGACCCGTTATTATTTAATTTTATTTTTAAAAAATTGACGTGTTAATCATGCAAATTCATTGTGCCTTTTCTTAAATAATGTGATCATTGTAATTGCAAGAAAGAAGGTCTTACGAAAGACAGACCAATGATAAAAAGATTAGGAAGACAACGACAAAGTTAGTTAAAAAGCAAGAAAAAATAAAAAATAATAAAGTGAACAATAGAAGAGAAGTATATCACCAAGTAGTTTAGGAGAGTGTTACATCTAAACAGTAAAATTCTATATAATTTTTTTGGCTAACCATTCAATAAAATCATTTGATTATCTACAACGCGCTGGTATAAAAGAAAATTATGCCTCCTCACCATTTTATAGCTCACTTTAATAGCATGTTTGTTTTCAGGGTTAAAATCACAAAAAATTCAACTTTAATTTTAATTTTAACTCAACACACTACACAACAAAAATACACATTTCCCAAGTCAAAAATTTTAACTTTAACTTTAACTCAACACACTACACAACATTTGTCCACAATTAAAATCAAAGTTACTTTAACTCTAAAACCAAACACACCGTAAATTTCTCCTCTACCACCAAAAAAGAAAATCCTCAATAATTTCTCGTATGACAATTCAATTTTGTTTCTTTATTAAAAAAAAAGTTCATAACCTAGTTTAAGATGGGAAAAGCGAAACAAATAATACAAAAGTGCCCTAGTAATGATCAAATTCATGATTTTTATGTTTCGAGTCGTAGCGACTTGTATCGCTAAATCAAACCCCTTTCCTTTTCCTCTGACAAATCATAGAAGCACACGTACATACATATAAATATAAATATATATATATATATATATATATATATATATATATTCTTGGTACCAGTGTTATCAGAATCAGATCGGACCGGGCGGTTCGATCGGTCAGACCGAAAATCGGATCTATGTCCGGTCCGGTAGCTTAAAAACCGAAAATACATAAATAAACCGGTGAACCCAAAAAACCGGACGGTTTTTAGACAAACCCATGTGAACCGGCCGGTTCATGGGTGGTTCAGAATTTTTTAAAGAAAAATCGCAAAATGCATAACTCAGAGGTTGTGATTCGAGGCAGGGGAAGACGGGTGGATCGAGGGTGGACAGAGAAGGGGTAGACGAAGAGCAGCAGAGAGAGTCGAGATCGCCTAGAGAGTCGGGCAGAGATTCGTTGAAGGAATTCCTTCCAAGGCTCAAGATGGTGAGTTCCTGAAGCTGACAGAGGAGAGAGAAGGAGTTGAGGGGAGAGAGAGAGGGGTGGGGTACATGCAGTTGCAGGTTTCAAATGGAGGCAATTCATCTACTAGAAGAAAGGGACAATTAGTTCTTCTCGATCAAGGCCTTATTCCCACATTGCATGCCAAGTCTGCTCTGGGTATGAACAGATATACACACGCTATATTTGACAAGTTTTTTTTAGGTTTCGATGCTTATTTCTATCTTTCGTTCAAACTAGGGTTATTTTTGAAAGAATAAGAAAATTTTGGGTGTATTTTTATAATAATTATGTATTATATAATTTTTAATTAAAATGTGCGGTTCGACCCATCGAATCCGGTTGAACCCATCGAACACGTGAATCCATACCTTGACCGATTCGACATCCGGTCCAGTTTTGATAATACTGCTCGGTACCAATTAAAATAAGTATATGCTTCCTACCAAAAAAAAAAAAGTATATGCTATATGAAGAGCACAACATACATAACTTCTCGCCATTATTTAGAAAAAATGAATGTCCCTTCTCCCATATCTCAACCTTCTTCGAAACTGAAAATGAACTCCTTTGTCCAATCCAACTCCTCCTTCAGACTTGCCAATAGCAGCCCGAAAAAATTAGAAAACCGCAATCCTCAGGACAATGGGCTCAAGCGCAAGGCATTGGCATCCAGAGACACCAACAAGAAGCACACGAAAATAAGCAAGGATTGGATGGAATATCAAGGAATCAACGGATGGGAAGGCTTGCTCGATCCTCTAGATGACAATTTACGTAGTGAGATTCTTCGTTATGGTGACTTTGTCGAAGCCACCTATCGTTCCTTTGATTTCAACCCTTCTTCACCTACTTATGCTACTTGTAAATACCCTAAGAGCTCACTCCTCACCCGCTCAGGGATCCGCTGCAGCGGATACCGGGTCACGAGGAACCTAAATGCCACTTGTGGTGTTGAGTTGCCTGCTTGGCCTGTGAGAGTCCCGAGCTGGATGTCCACTCGATCTAGCTGGATTGGGTACGTGGCAGTTTGTCACGACAGGAGAGAGATTTCAAGGCTGGGAAGGCGAGATGTGGTGATCGCTTTCCGGGGCACCGGAACTTGCTTGGAGTGGATCGAGAACCTGCGTGCTGCCCTGACATGTCTGCATGGCAGTGGCGTTGATGATGGGCCCATGGTGCAGAGCGGGTTCTTGAGCCTGTACTCTTCGAAGGCTTCCAAGCGCCAAAGCTTACAAGACACGGTACGAGAAGAAGTCAGAAGAATCATCAGGATGTATGGTGAAAAGCCCCTCAGCTTCACGATCACAGGTCACAGTCTAGGGGCAGCGCTGGCTACACTTGCCGCTTACGACATACACAACACCTTTGCAGATGCCCCGATGGTGACAGTTATATCGTTCGGGGGCCCTCGCGTGGGGAATAAGAGCCTTGGATGCCTCCTAGAAAAGAGCGGGACCAACATATTGCGCATCGTGAATTCAGATGATCTGATCACCAAGGTTCCCGGGTTCGTCATTGACAACAACAATGGTACAGTAGACCACAGGGATGCAACAAATGCACCGGGCCTTCCAGGCTGGTTAAATCAGCGAATGCAGGACTCACAGTGGCTCTATGCTGACATCGGACGAGAGCTTAGGCTCAGTAGCAAAGACTGTCCATACCTCTATGACATCAACGTCGCGACCTGCCATGAGCTCAAGACGTACCTTCAATTAGTCAGCGGTTTTGTGAGCTCGAAGTGCCCTTTTAGGGCTACGGCGAAGAAGGTGCTAAGTATGCGTTCCCATGGGAGTCGAAGCTGATCCAACGGCATTCTGACATTGTGTGACCTTAGCTTAGTCTGAACTAACAGGAGACGACTAGCTAGCTAGAAGGTTGTCAAGGATTAATTATTACTTTGACTGTATCTAATTAAGTTATAGTTTGTCACCCGAAAATACATTGTAGTATATTTATTTATTTATTTATTTTCTTAGTACAAGGTTGTCCACGAATCATAGTCGAACAGAAACAAAGCATGCAGGAGAATTCCCACTACAGCGAACCATTAATTAGATTGGCTAATCAATTCTCCACTATAGACGTGAACCTTTAATTATCCATCAATTATCCTTTTCAGCTATTCCTGTCCATCCTTTAGTGGGATGAAGGTTTATTTGTCAGAATTAAATGTAAAACATTTTAATTCTAAAAAATGTATTTGTTATTGCGCTATACGCCTTTTCTATATTCATCTTCCCTTTGTCTTTGGGTGAATAATCATCAACACCATCAACCCTCCGCAACATCAAGACCCAAATACAAAGTGAAACTTGAAGAGGTCATTCCATTATCATAATAACTAGAGAACGTGCCTGCACTTTGCTGCGGGGACAAATGTTCCCTCAAAATATTTGTTAGATAAATATAATTGATATTTAAAAATTAATATTTTTTATACCCACTTATTTATATATTATTATAACATCTTAAAATAATAGATTTAGAATGTGTATGAGTCTTCTCGTATAATAGGGGAAAAAATATTATTTGTAATTCAAAAAGTACGTGTATAATTAGTATACTTCCTTACGAAAGATATAATCTAGAAGAAGAAGTTTGTATTTATTAATGAAAATTGGTGTAAATATAAGTATTGATTATATGTATAACTCATTAGAAAAATGTAAAATAGATAGAATAAAGCAAAACAAATGGTATCAAATCTTGTAATAATCAAGGAAAAATAGAAAAGCTTGTAATCATATGGACGAAAAATGTGGCATTATATTTAATTGTGAACGCTATAGGTTCGCTTCTATAGGTGACATCACTTTTATATATAGTACTCATAAAAAAAAACGGAGAAGTTGCATGTAATAGGGATAAATCTAGCTGAAAAAAATCACAAAAAATAATTTTTTAGAAATAACAGTCCAATTATAATGATCGAATTATTTGACTTGACGACTTAATCGGGTTACACTGCTACCTTGTCAGGCCGAGCTTAAAAACATTGGATAAAAAAGGAAATTAAAACAAAAAGGAAAGATATATAGGAGAAGGAAATAGTTCCCCGCCCGCAACCTAAAGTTTGAAAATAAAATTTCATATATCCTAATTTATATGTCTAGTATTTCTAATATGAAATTTCTTCAGAATTTTATAAATAAAAGTAGGGGAATATTTTTTCGATAAAGAAGTGGTTTGATCATATGATTGGATTATTCGACATATATCGCTCAAGAAAGAATTGTTCTCAGTTAACAGGTTGGTGTAACATTGCTTCCACCGAAAACAAAAAGGTTCTAATGTTACAAAATGGAAATTACTTAAATTGGTGATAAGTTGAAATAGTTTTTTTTTAATCAACATGGGTTAATTTTAGGTGACTCGGCATTTTTTCTTTTCAATTAAGGTCTTGAGGGTGAGTCTTATGATTCGAGAAATTGACAAAACTTTTGATCGGAGAGATTCTGGCAGTGACCAAGCTCGCCCAAATATAGGTTAACCGAATTCAATGGACTTTGAAATACAAAACGATTCACAATGAAAATAGAAAAATGGTTGTATAGTTAAATTAAAGGAAATTTTAAAAATAATAAAATTTAAAAAAAATTGGGATGGGTCCCACGAGTGGGAAAACCCACCCCACTCGCCGTGAGAGCAGGACGAACCTGCTTTCACTTCTTGGTTAATTAATAAATAATAATAATAATAATTTCCTCCATTGTTCCCAAAATGGGCAACGTCCACTATCCAATCTATAGAAACTCCTGTTTCTTCTCCAATCCCTTTCCCATATTTGCTGAATGTCTTTCGGATGTTTATTTCATCCACCAGCTATGGAATTCGACTTTCCACACGCGGCCTCTCTAATTGCACCATGTATCTCATTTAACTCCTAAGACTAAAGGTATTAATTCTTCAATTAATTTAATCATTTTAATTAAAGTATTATACTAATTGCCTTACGTACAATTATAACTTTTTAATTAAAAACCACAATTTATCATAGCAACGATCCCATACAATATGTAAAGAATATACAAAAGTGCACATTCTTCCAGTGTTATCAGAACCGGACCGGATGATGAACCGGAAGGGGTACGGGGCCATGGGTTTATAGGTCCAACCGGGGGTTCGATGGGTCGGACCGCTCGTTTATTTAAAATAAAATAAATATTCATATTATTAAAAAAATTATGATAATTAAGATAAAAGTATGATGATTTTAAAGAAATATAACAATAGTATAAGAAAGTATCTATATTTAATATTTCTTACTTCAAAATAAATATTTTATTTTAATAAGTACTTAAAAGTAGAATTAAAAGAACAAAAAAGTGGTGGTGGCTTGGTTGGTAGTATGCTAATATGAAAAGCAAGAGGTCGTGAGTTCAAATCCTTATACAACCAACCAATTTTTACATTAAATAGGAAACCCATAAAAACCCATAGAACCGGCCGGTTTAATGAAATTTTGCTTAAAACCGGCCGGTTCAATGGGTCCGGCGGTTCAAAGCTGCCATTTCGGTTTTTAGGCGAACCGGACCGGACTTGGTGCCGGTTCCCGGTCCGACCGGTCGAACCGGCCGGTCCGGTCCGGTTCTGATAACAATGCATTCTTCTTTCATCTTCTTAATGTCCTTATGGGATTTTGAAGAGAAGAAAAAATTGAATTTGACTTCTATTTTTTTTTCCTTCGCACATATTTTTTTTTTATAAGATTTGATACTTGCTGTTTCTAGAATGGTGAAGGAACAGAATTTCCAGTGAAGGCTCTTTGGGAATTAGGATAATTTTGTATACGCTTTAAGTACTTAAAAAATTTAGTATTCACTGAGGACTATATATGATGCCATTTAAGAGTTATTTATTTTTAGCAGTTAAAGCCTCATGTTGAGATGCTGTAATGGATTAAGGAGTTGGTAAACCACTGAATCTTATGAGTTTGAGAATTTTTTTCTGTATATCGTCAATTGTCAACATCATTTTATACTTATACATTTTTTAAAATAATTTTTCATTAAATTTTAACACTTCACATTTATCATTTTATACTTTTTTCTTCTTAATTAGCGATCGATTAAATTACACTAAGAATGACGAATTTAAAAAGTTCAGAGATATATGCAAGATTAACAATATCAATTAGAGACGCAATCTATTATTTCCTATAACTGTAAGGCTATATAATTCAATGTAATAATTTTTTTCGGTTACAAAGAAAGTATATGGGCATAGATAAATGAAATAATGTAAGAAAATTTAATTAAAATAAAGAACGGATGCTGCTCTATTTGCATAGACGCGATCTATGAATTTTTTTATTTTATTTTTTTATAAATAAGGGCAAATCCATGGAGAAATTAAGATGATGAACGTGCAAGGAACTATAAAGAAAGAATTTTTGTATATTCATTAGATATTGTATGGGATTGTTGCCCATAATAAATTGTGGTTAAATTAAAAAATTAATGTTGTACATAAGGCAATTAATATAAAATTATAATTAAAAAATAAAATTAATTACAGAACTAACATTATTAGTTTTAGGGGTTAGGACATATGACGCAATTAGAGAAGCTGCGTGTAGAGAATTGGATTCCATAACAGGTGGACGAAATAAAAATCCATTCCTTTAATGGGTGATGCTACAACTGTTGGTAGCAAAAACAACCATCACGGTTATTTTTTTTCTAACCGTTACATCCCTCTACGTAAGATCATGGTCGTACACGTGTTCAATATTTTTTACCTTAAGATTCTTCCCTCATAGTTTAACTATCAATATTTTTGGCCCTGCATGTTCTTGTCGGCACTCGGTCTTGCTGTGAACGAACCAGATCCTCTTCGATATTAAACTGAACCGAAAAGAAAATTGAGTCCCATAGAAAATTCCTTAAATACCAAGAAAGAAAAAAATGTTGCGATAAATCTAACAGTGAGTACGGAAGTATACGTATCACCTCAAGTAATATAGAGTGAATAAGAGTATTATCCCACAGAGACTGATTTAGACCTTACTAAAGAAAATTGAGTCCCATTGAAAATTCCTAAAATACCAAGAAAGAAAGAGAGGTTGCGATAAATCTAATAGTGAGCACGCAAGTATATGTATCACCTCAAGTAATATAGCGTGAATAAAAATATCGCCTCACGGAAACTGATTTAGATCTCACTAAGTACCAAAACTGTCACAACTAGCTTTTATCTAGACGATCGATTCCAGAAAAGTGGTTAAAACTAAATCGAAGAACTAAACTAAGACAACAAAATAATCACGAGTGGAATCAATGGAGATGAACCTAGGACTTTCAATTTTTCCTAGTACCTTGTACAAAATCGATCCTTCTGTCTCTATTATATCAAATTCATGAATTACTAACCTATGATTCTATTATCTTTCTACCTCTCTTCCCAGCGTTACATAAACGTATTCCCTGTATTGAATTAATTACTCTATTCATGGGCAATTAATAAGCAAGAAAACCTTAATCATCAACCTTAATAGGCTAGTAAGGCGTTCAGGTATATTCCCATCCCTCACACGAATTAATCGGTCTTCCAACCCAAACTAAACTTAGGCTATCATATCCATGGCTTAACCTAGAATCCTCTTCCGAGCTCATCTAGATTTTCTAATCAAATTAATTGGTGATCAGGCAATTAATCGCGTTAAGAACAAGATAAGATAAGTACTTCAATTGAATTCAACAGATATAGAGAAAAGAATCCATAATTCTATATAAAAGTACTAGGTTCCATTGAAGCCCTAGATAAAAGAGTTTAGCTCATGATCGTAATGTTAAACATCAAATCCCTCAAAGAAAACATGAACATGACAACAAGGATTAGGAGAAAAACGAGAACGAATGATGTAGCCGGTTCTCCAACTCGAGCCACAGTCGTCACGATCTCGATCTCCACCTCTTCTTGCTCCCAAGCTCACCGTTCTCTTCCTCTTCTCCTCTCTCAATGTTCAGCCCCTATCTCCCTATATTAAACGTCCAAGAATTCCTCTCCAAGCAAAATCTCCAAAGTTTCCTCGTTTAACCTATCCCAATTAGATTTTTCTATCCCAACAATAATATAAAATATCTCTTCAAGACTTTCCTATTCTTGTAACCCTTACGACTTGAGAAAGATCCCGAAATAAGCAAGATCAGATCGGTTAAGACTGAACTGAAGGGCTGCAGCTGTCTGTTTTTGCGGCTGAGGCCGTCTGAATCTGTATTTTCTGTCGCGCACTGAATTTCTTTCAGTCATATCTTCCTCGTTTTAGCTCCGATTGATGAACCGTTTGAACCGTTGAGCTCTTTACTCAAAGAGCTTTCCAATGATATGCAATTTTCACTATTTAGCTCCAGTTTAGCCTTTTCAAAATACAAAAAGCTTAGAGGCTGGTAAAAGCTCGGTTCATGAATTAACTCCCAAAATCACCTAAAAACAAATAAAAAATCACTTAAGACTCTAAAATCCTATCAAAATATAAATGAATGTAACTTAAATTATAAACCTACTAAAACTAAGCTAAACTCAAGAAACTAACTCCAAATAAATGCATAAAAGGTATCGAATAACTCTATTTTTATAGAGTTAACAAGAGATATATAGACAAATTTGAGAAATCTCATGTTCATCACAACATCAAAATACGACGTACGATATTCTTGGGAAAACAAAAATTGGAAAATTTCGTCGAATTGCAGAGAAAAAATAGAGAGAAAGAAACCCAATTCGACGAGCCACAAAAAATTGTTGTGGGTGTTGGTGGTGAGTTCGTCAAAGTGCGGGGAAAGGCATTTGTTCTTTTTTTGATGAGTGGGAAAGGCATTTGCTCTGTGTTAGTGATGATCGATCTTTTTTTGGATTTGCATATTAAATGGGATAATTAATTATGACATGAAATAAGCAGTTTAGAAAGGAAAACAATGGGAAATAAGTTTGCTGTTTGCAATTGCAGAGAACTAAGCTTTGTGAATACAATCTTTTCTAGGGTTTTGATTATATTTCCAGGGCTATTCAATGTTCCTGGGGAGGGTTGGCAAACGAGGAGGACGATGAATGGGAGTTTAATGATTATTTAATTTTCCTTTTTCCTTTTATTTTTTTTAAGTGTAAAACTACAATTTTATTTATTGAATTGGGAGATTTCATCCGGTTAAATGTCAACTGTATTTGGCTCGTTCTCGAGCACAGTCGAGCGGCATCAAAAAGATGCAGGATCGAAACTATAAGACACAAAAATATGAGTGGGGAATCTTCATGTTATAAATGTATGAACACATGTATGGGTCCTTTTTTTTTTTGGGATAAGTGATGAATTCTAATAACCAAAGAGAGAATGTACATAGTACGCTTGTTCAAAAGAAACTATTAAAGAAAACTATTTACATCAAGATCAAAATTTGAAACTCCTAACAGCTAAAGAGAATCTAAGCTTAGACTCTAAATTCGGAATAGATCGGATTCTAAGTTGTATAAGACTTGTAATCAGCTGCAGAATGGGGAAAACAATGTTGCATTTCCGTTGAAAAACACGAGCATTCTTGTCTCACCATATTTGATAAACATAGCATGTCCAGCATAAGTCCAATACAATAGAATCAAACTTATGATCTTTAAAATGATAGACCCACTCCACTTCTAATGTCAAATTCTTAACATGTTTGTGAACTCCAAACCTGCTTAGAACACTCTTTTAAAGAGCTTGAGTAACTAGAAAGATAAAGAACATATGATCTCGAGAGTCAAATTCCAAACTACAGAATTCGGATTCTAAAGTCGCTACTGTAAGCCTCCATCCCATTAGTCTCTCTTTTGTAACAAACCTATCTTTCAAAGTGAGCTAACAAAGAAAAGAGGCCCTTAGAATGTTCCACGGAAAGCATATTGGTTTACTCTATTGAACCTTTGCTTTTTTTTGTTCGGAGCTGCTCCTAAGCTGAGGTAAAAGTAAACTATCCAAATCTAGATTCAATCTAAACAATACTATCTTGTTGCTGCAATTGAAGAGTAGACATTAGTAACTTCAATTCTTCAGCTTGGATGTCGGATGTCAAAGGCTACTCCCATCCACTAGACTTTAGAACATAATTTATCTGCGAGTTTTTTCCAATAATTGAGAAGCATAAAAATCTCCTAGAATAATAATCCAAGAGAGGGATGTCCAATAGCCATGGTTCATGCCAAAAGAAAATACTCACACCTGAACCCACACTATACTTGATAAATGGTTTTACTAAAGATTGCAGCTGTAATATCTTATTCCAACTCCATGAGCAATCACCAGGGGCTTCAAGTACCCAGAAATTCCTGCCTTTAAAGAAATAAAAAACAACCGCGATGGTTATTTTTTCAGTCGACCGTCATAAAATCTCCATACCTAACTATATCTATGCCTTCACATGGAGAAGGTCTCGTGTATAACAATGGTACCACGTAAGATTTATGCCACAAGACACATAAAAAATATTATTTTTAGTAAAAATGAATGATTTTTGTCAATAATGTTTTGTTTACATACTAAAAATCAAAACGGCAAACTCTTATTGATTTATGATATTACCACATAATATCACCGTTACATATAAGACTTTCTCTTTCACATGTAAAACAGTCGATAGTTTCTCTGACCTTTACTTTCCAAATAATTCTTAACAGAGATTATATATTAAATGCAAATCGTACTTTTTCAACCGTCAACATTCAATTGCTTCTTTAGCTTAACTTAATTTTTTATCACTTTAATCATCAAACATCACAAAACTTTCCGTTTTGTCCATCTTTTTTAACTAAATTGACCAATTATGGTGTGTCATGTAGTGTCCCCGTCAACCAAGAAGCAACATAATAGGTCACACTGAAAAAAACAAGAAGGGAGATTTTTTTTTTGGCGAAAAAAATTGTATGAGACATTGCATTTTAATTTTTGAAAATTGAGCATTAAATGTCATTTTCCCTCTGAAAATGTGCTTTCTGAAATTCAAACTCGTATTGTCTTCCTTACCAGAGTTAGAGTTGTTTATTATTTAATCAACAAGTTGGTAGCAAGATAAATAGTTGAATATGCTTTTCAAGGTAGTGGGCTATCTTTCCTCATAAGTGACCCATATATCAACTAAGAAATAGGATTGTCCACAATATTTTTGATAGTCAAGACTACATTCCCTACCTATTAATCTTTTTTTTTTAAAAAAATCCCTACCCATGACTAATTATGAATAAACTAAGAACCGAGAATCTCCTAATATTTTCAGATTAAGCAGAAGAGATTCTTTAATTAGAAAGAATTTAGTTCAAGTGTAGGGACGTACAACTATGAAGCTGGAGAATGATTGCTTTATTCCATCGGTAGCATATTTCTTTCTTTTGTATACTAATATAAAATGGATTTACTGATGAAAATGTACTTCGCTCTCTATTCCATTACTCATGTATAAGTCTTATATTGAACATGTCTCTTGTACGAGGCACCTCTGCGGTCGATATATTAGAAGCCGAAAAATCCAATTTCTAAGGAGTTGGACGAATAAAGGGTCCATAAGGGATATAATTCAGGTCGACGTGGGAGCCACTTTTTTCGAAGCTTAGTTGATCTTCTTCTAAATATGACTCTCATTGAGTTCAATCTCAATTTCAACTCTATCTATTCCGACGCTAGTTATTTGCCCAGCTTTTGATCTCATGGGATGGATATAGTTTATTTGAAATGTTTACAAAGAAGAAACATAGTCGACAATATATGAAGAAAATAATCGGCAGTAGTTCTTTAATAGTTCTATATGAGTTAAACAGAAAATAAAATTTTTTACTGTATATATAAATAAAAGGGAAAAAAATAATTTTTGTCCTATAAATTTAACTTTCAATCAATTTTGATCTTATAAATTTTAAAAGTATTGAATTAGTCTTATACGTTACTCTGTAAGACACTTTTGGTCCATTCCGTGACTGGAGGATAAAGGGTGTTGATGTGGACACTAATGCCGTTAATTTTGTCCACATGGCAAATTCTTATTGGTTGAAAATTTAAAAATTGAAAGAAAAATAATAAAAATAAAAATAAAAAATAAAAATTTAATAAAATATTTTAAAAATAAAAAATAAAAAAATTTAAGATTTTTCTGAATTTTTTATATATGGAAATTATTTAACGGCGCTAGTGTTCATGTCAACACCTGTTACCGTCTGGTCTCGGAATGAATCAAAAGTGTCTTACCAAGTAAACATATTGAACTGATTCAACACATTTAAAACTTATAGGACCAAAATTAACTGAATGCCAAATTTATATGACTAAAATTGTCTTTTTCCCTGTAAATAACATAGATGACTATCGTGCTTCTTGAGCTGATCTATACATCACTTGCCGATATGAAAATAGTCGATTGCATATATATATATATATAGAACATAGCCAATGCCATTCATCTTGCTTTTTTATTGATCTATGAGTTATGTGAATAAGAAAGATGGTTGATGAAATAAGAACACATCGTCCACAATCTTGGGGATGAGTGGATGCCTCATGACAATGACTGGTCTTGTCATCCACATTATCTCAAGTTAGCCCAATAATGGGCGGGAAGACAAAACTGAAGTAGTGAGAAAAGAATAGCTTTAAGGACGAAAATAACGATCGCCTTGGAAATACGGAAAAATCTTTAATGACATTCACCTCTCATCTCCTCATTTCTGTTCTGCAATGTATCTGCACTCTTTAGGGATGTAATTCTTTTGTAGATTGGTTAACTAGGTCGGGTGTTAGTAGAACCTATAAAGAATCTCTTAGTTATAAACTTCCCTTTCTTTTTTCTTTGTTGTATCTGTTCTTTCATCTTTACTGTATTGTACTACCCTCGCCTTGAATTTTACTTTTTAAGATCATTTGGTAAGTACCGAGATTATCTTTTTATATATTTCTGCTAAATATATTATTATTATTATTATTTAAAAAGGATGTAAACAACGATAGTTAGATATATATATATATATATTTTTTTTTGGCCCCTAAACCAATTATAGAAAATGAGAAACGAGGATAAAGTTTGTCATATCTATAAGTATTTACTAACTCCTTGAAAATAGACGATCTATTTTTTTGGTTTTCTCCTTCCTATATGAAAACCGGTACCATTTACCTGTAATATATGGTGCAATCAACAAACTGAATTATTAATTGAAATATCTGGATAGGGTTTTAAAATTCCTTGGAAGCAGTCCCTGATTAGGACATGCATTTTAACTAAGTTCTTCCCAGACTAAAAGACCACTTCATGAAAATTTTGAGAGTCGATTAAAATATTAACGCATTGTTTGGTTTTAAAATTTATTTTTAATTATACTATACTTAACTTCACTTATTTTCAATTTAACAACACAATTTATTACTTTTTCATTTTTCTTCAATATTTTTAACAATTCAATTCAATTTTTAATATTAGATTATCTAAACTATTCATTACTTTTTCTACAATTAAATAATACAATCATTATTTTCTCTCAACTATTTATTACTTTTCACACTTTTTTTCATAATTCAACGATACAATCATTACAACTCAATTAAATATAAATATATATATATATATATATAAAAAGTTAGAATATAGTTGAACTTATTCCCAAATAAATCTTAAGGATTTCAGGGGTGACCACGAATCCAATACTATTATTAGAATTGTTATACGCACCTTTTCCTTTCTCTAACTTATTTCAAGTCCCTCGATTTTAGTAGTGCGCTCAAGTCATCCCTCTTTCTTGGCCCCATATAGGGCCAAATTCCAGCCTGCATTCTGACTAGGAATTGTCTTATCAAAATAGATCCAATCCAAAGTGACTCGAGCCTAAATTAGTACCTATTAGACTTTTATAACCCGTTTGATTTCGCAATTTAATTTTAAGATTTTAACTCTAATTGTAATTTTACACACTACACAATAAAAGTCAACAACAAAATTATTATTTTTTTATTTTCATCAATTTTTTTAACCATTCAATTTAATTTTTAATAATAAATTATCTCAACCATTCATTACTTTTCCACAATTTAACAATACAATCATTACTTTTTTTCAATTATTCATTACTTTTTCACACTTTTTTTTCCTCACAATTCAACATCACAATCATTACAAACCAATTAAAATTAAAACTCAACTTAACTCAACTCAAAAACTAAATACACTATTAAATTTCAGGGGATGTACGCCAATAAAGAGCGAGAGGGAGGAAGAAAAAAAAAGGATCATTGATGACAACGCAATTTTTGACCACAAGCGAGAACTGACGATGAACACGATAAAATACAGCAAACATTTACATATTAATATGACGTGTTCGACGGGTTGGTCCAAAATAGCCTCTCGTCTTCTTTTTCCAAATTAAATTATTTGTAGTTGCGAGTCAATCAATTAATGGGATAGACTAACTCTCTAATTAAGGCGTTTGTAAGTGCACACGTTTTTTGCGTATATATTGGACGGTGACGGAGGTCGGGTGAGGGGGAGCCCATGCATATATAGGGACCTCGGCTTGTTTACTTAGTGCAAAAAAGAAAAAAGAAAAAATGGTGAAGGTCCACTTCTTTCTGTTCTTTTCCTTTCCATAGGAAAAATTAGGTTCATGAGCTTCCACGAGGATAAAGGGCACAGATACACATAGAAAACTTAGGAATATATATGTGATGATATATCGTCATTTTTCAATTATAGGAGAAGTTTATATGCTTAGTATAAAAAAATAAAAAATTTAACTACTAAAGGGGCATGAATAATTTCACAATAATAATTAAACTTGCAACATCTTGATTTATTCGAATGAGAACATATATCACTGCTCTTTATCTCTTTCTCAGTGTCATTTTTTCTAAGGACTATATATATATATATTTATTGAAGGTATCTAGTTTTCGCTCGACTAATCCCATAGCTCACGTGAACACTCTGCAAGCTCACGGGATATGTAAGTTCGGCCATAGGCCGTGCAAGTGGCCCAATAGAGGAGTATTCTCCTGCATGCATGATTTTTAGGGTGAGTTGAATTTGAAACTTTCGCATGGGTGTCACACCATATGACCATCAGACCGATCCAATTAGGTTAAAGACTGTATTAAGTTTCGCTATGATTGTCAGCATAATGTTGCCCTATACATCCCCTCGTAACCTTAATATTTTGGGTACAGTCGATCGTTCGCTCCTTCCTTAGAATATCATTTCTAGTCTCGGATCTCTACATCCAGTTTATCAGAACAGCTTCGAAATTCGACATCCTAAATAACATCGATGAATTGTGACTGGAAGCTTAAAATACGTGACCTGTTTATGAATTTGCGAGCACCATGCACCTTGAAATCTGATCAATATTTAGTCCATAATATTAGATCATCTGCTCGTTTTGATGACATGGGAATGACGTAGGGGAAGAGGATGCTGCGCCTGTCGTCATTCGGAAAGAAATGGCTGCCATTAATGTTTGGTTTGTGTCCGTTAATAGAACTATCTGAACATCATCTCTTCCACTAATAACGATTGTAATGGCGATACATTTTTTTTCCCCTGTGAAACTATGAGTGTACCCATCTCATAATTAGAACAAATCTTTGTTCAGATATGAGTTTGACTCTGATCACGAGATGTTTTGAGTGAATTATGATGTATTTTTTAATTATTTGAAAGTTTTACTCCGGCTTCAGCTAGCAGCCAGAGCTGGTTTCTATATTTTCCTAAATGTTACAAAAGGATGCATGTGAATTTAGCACGGGACAAAAGGAGAGAATGAAGGATTATAAGAAGTCCTATTAATAAGAATTTTTTGATTTCAAGTAATGAGAACGAGTGCTCAGATAATGAACCCATTTTTCCCTTCTATACACGAAAATCAAAGTCATGCTCCTTCTCCATTTCTACTTAACTCTCTCCCCTCATATAATCTTTAACTTGTTTCTTTTTATTGTTGAACAATCCCCTAAAGGCACAGTATCTAAATTTGATGGCGTGGCTGCGCGAGAGGACCGAAAAAGAGTTGGCTGATATTTTGAAAACTCCATCATTACACGGTGGCGTGGTACGAATTCAGAAGATGCCCTTTCTTGATCTAAACACGCAAGATTCGACTATGTGTGCCCTCGCTCGACTCTCCTCCCACACGCTTACGGACGACAGTGAGTGGCACTGAGGATGGTGATGTACGTAAAAGTTCAACGGTGGACCTATCCTTCCCCCCCTCCCCCCAATCCAGTTGGAGCTTGCTCCTTCCCCTTCAATGCCATTTTTGCAATTGCATTTGCATGTGCATTCGCATTCATGAGCGCAAAGAATTTTAGCAGAAAAGCGCATAGTCCCAACTTGTACAGCTTTCCTCCAATCAATGAAGGGTCAAACGCGCCCACCCATCAGGAAAAAATACATATATAAAAAAAAAATCACAGGAAGGAATTATGATAAATTGAATTATCAGAAAAGAACATCTCTTTTGTTTTGCTCATCAGTAGTGAAAGGTGCTCGTGGAAGGAGAGATCACTGTGCGTCACTGTGCCACTGCAATTGCAACTTTCGGATATTCACATGAAAAATGTGATCCGATCGTCCACCCCGAAAAGAGGCCAATATTTTCGTATTGTTGGTTCCAATAGTAATAATCATTCAGGAAAACATGCTTAATTCAGGCTTCCTTTTTTAAGTCGACCAGGCATGATCGTCAAGTACCTCCAATACTCGTGGTCGTGGTATTTCAACCAATCAACTTACACCATTAACAATTTCGGCATTCAGAAGCAATAAGCTGGATTTACAAACGCCTCGGCCTCTTAACTGGTGGAACTCATGTAAACGTTGGCTTTCTAATCCGTCAACTAATATTCCCTCGAGCAAAGCATACCATCAATATATGTATGGACGAATCGCAAAGGGGGAGAAGATGGCAGGCCATGGATCTTTCTGTACATGTTACTAATCCTATTCGCTCTGCTTTGTGGATAGTTGTAGGCCTCTCAGCTGCTCTTTCAACCGGGCATGCTCCCACTGCATCCTCTCGAGCCGGGACTCAACCATGGCCATCTCATCCTTGAGGTGGTGGACCCGCTTCTCCAGCCACGCCACTACTTCTGAGGGTCTCTCCGAGATCCCCATGCCGCCAATATAGTCGGTTTGAGATATCACGTGGATGTTCTGGGGTCGTGTTAAGAGCACAACTATGCTTAACTGCACCGCAAAAACAACAAAGCACCATATATTTTGAGTCCTCTTATAGACAAATAACTAAGCCGCTGAACAATTTCATCTGGCATTTGCTAATATTAGACATCAAACGTTAGATGCTCAAGAAACCAAGGATGCCTTCTCTTATGGGGAAAGAAAACGGATAATTGCATACTTTTGTCAAACTGAGCACACTATCTGCCCCAAAGAATAAAAAGTTATTGCTAAAAATTTCAGCAGCTGAAGTTCGTTATGAACCTTGCACTTTGCTAGGATTAGAGTACATACCTGCATTAGAAGTATCACAGCGAAAGAAATAGCAAGGAGCAGCGGGACCCGGGTTTGACTTTTCGTATAAGACCATAACTTCATCATGGTCTCTCCCAGCATTGGTAAAATGAGAGTAGCACTACAGTCCATATCATTTCCTCGGAAAAAACCGCTGCCATTAAGAGGGCTAGGCCCTGTGGAATTAGAGGACTGTTGCACCACTGAAATGTTGTTTGCACCACGAGATGTGTCTGGAGGATTTCCGGTATTTGCTTCCCTTTCTGATCGCACTTCTCTATTTTGAATCATGCTCTCATCAGGGCCTCTGTCCACTTTATCTGTTAGATGGATACAGGAGCAGACTATCACTATTTGCAGCCCAGCGTGCATCAAACACTAAACACAAGAAAAAGAAACAGAAACGTAGGCAAACAACATACACAGGACATATGCTCGAACCCTCACATCAGTCCTAAAATTGAAGGCAGATGCTTGAATCAACACATCCTCCAGGAAAAATGCCAGTGAACCGAAATCAAATTAGTGATCTGTTGCGCAGTTTGCTTGCTTTATTGCTCTGTTTAAGGTTCTTATATATTAATAATTGATGGACTAATTTATTTGGTACAAGCTTGAAATTTGTGACAGGATTGTTATTTCAACTCTACCTTCTATCTTGCGAAGCAGGCTTGTACAGTCATTACTCGAGATAGCAGACCGAACATATTCTCCCCCCCCCCTAAATCTCAAAAGCCTTGTCGTTTAAAACAAATTTCTGGAAAGTAAATATCCGACCTTTCTTTTGCTCAAGGCTCCTCTTCCTCAATAATTCATGTGCCTGGAAAAAGGGTAAACATGTCAGTCCCTAATGCACAGCATAATTCACAAATGCAACGGTGATATACTGATAAACTGATGCAGAGATTCACCATATCGACCCAAATTGCATAAGCTTCTCTACACTCCTCCAACGTAGACCGCACAATTTGTCCTGCAACAACACCAAAGGATCCAGACTAGGCATCAACTTATATCTTGGCGAACAACAAAAATGCAAACCTTCTGGTCTAGATGAAGCTTTCAAGCACTAAACTGTAACTGCAGGAGCGATAGAAATATATATCAAGAAGCTTCCCTAACACATAGTATTTGTTAATATCTACAGGGACAAGGAATTCAAATGAGTTCTAAAATAGTATGCTAGTGGTATTTTATGATGTTTATCAGGAGCGAATTTCCAGGTGGCCTCTAAACATATCTTATACAGATCTACCAGAGTTTTGAGAGTCCCTCCAACTGGCAACGTAAGATTTTCCATCCCTTATAAAAATATTACTCAATGAAATTTTCCTTAAAAACAACCACAGGGTAAAGGATCACCCACAGGATTATGACATAAACTCCTTCGCATAACACTCGAGCCTCATAGAATATCTGTCTAACAGAAGCTTACGGGACTAACGCCATGCAACACTAAAGTATCTGAATCATTCGAAGAAATATCTAATCTCACCATGATTGTTCTATTGCCTGCCGTGATAAACGACTTCAGCAAATCTTAAGTCATAATTTTAGTTAACGAATTAAATGCAACTTAAGTGCCAGCCAAGGAAAACAATTGACCTGACGAAGGGGATTACCAAAAGGAAAGTCCCTTTTCTTTAAAAACTTGACAAAAATTGAGCAAGTTTGCTAGCATATAGGTGAACAGGTCAAAACCATCTGTAAAATAAAAAAGAAAGAGACAGAAAAGGGCGAAGAAAAGCAGCCACTTTGCAATGCGGCTAAGGTTTTCTGATGAACAAGAGCATTTACAAGATTTATTTCAATTATGTATCTATCGTACTTATTTTTCCAATAAGGCTTGGGCCCATTAGGCCTATAGTAATACCCCAAATCATTATTATGTCATCTTTCGGAAAATTTTTAACTTAGCAGCCAAAAGTGCATGATAACATAACCCAAGTGAATACATGATGTTTCTAGAACCAGAGAAGTGAAAGCAGGAGAATTGCAAAAGCAAAAATCATTATAAGTCAGATACCGTATTTGATTCTGAGACATTTGGCTTGTTTGGTTTGCCAATTTGATTTTAAAATCACAACTTTAACCTAATTCTACCCACAACAAAACAAAATAACTCATACAAAGTCAAAGGGTGGACCCCATTTATACCACTCTTTTTCAAAATCAAAATCTGATTTTAAAATCCTACTTTGAAACCAAACGCAACATTATATTGTGTTTGGTTTTAGAGTTGAGTAGAGTTGAGTTTTGGTTTTAATTGATTTGTAATGATTGTGTTGTTGAATTATGAGAAAAAGTGTAAAAAGGTAATTAATAGTTGAGAGAAAGTAATGATTGTGTTGTTGAATTGTAAAAAAAGTAATGAATAATTGAGAGAAAATAATGATTGTGTTGTTGCATAGTGAAAAAAGTAATGAATAGTTAAGAGAATTTAGTGTTAAAAATTGAATTGAATGGTTAAAAGAATTGAAGAAAAAGGCAAAAATAATAATTGTGTTGTTGAATTGAAGATAAATAGAGTTAAGTGGAGTAGAGTTAAAATTAGTTTGTAAAAACAAACGGACTATTGGTTCAACAGCACTGTAACTATAATCAGTATGAGAGCCTTCAAAGGAATAGACATGTCCGCCAAATTGTTACAGATGTCATATTGGCAGATATACTTTAACACTCGACCTTTTTGTCTCACTCAGATCAAAATAGGCCAAAACTCTTCTCCCAAGCTTTCCACCTGGCTTTTCTTATAACAGAGTTATGCTTGAGTCATGCATTTTGTTGCAGCGAAAATATAGAATGTTGCTAACTAAACAAAAGCACAAATATAAGAAGTAATTAAATGCTCATGCATGCAAAAGGTAACACAAGACAACTCAAATAATTCCACTAAATTATGGATTACAGATGTTGGACCCTTTCAGCAAACATATGGTATCATCTAACATGAAAATTGCACGAAAACCTAAAACTAATGGATGATATGAGGATAAAAAGAATATAGAAAAAGGCAAACCTCTAAACATGGTCTTCTTCGAAAACGCCACATTAATGTAGACGGACAAGACACAACATTCATTGCCATCTCTTCGCACATCCCAAAGTCCCTAACAACAAATAATAACAAGCACTTATTTAATTAATAGTGCAGTTCATGGATTTTCCTTAAAAAGAAACTTCAGCCCCTTTTTGCGTGTCTATTCAAAGTTAGATTCTCCAATCTCACTCTAGGATTGGATTCAATAAGTTGTCAACTGAGCATTCACCCAAAAATGGCCAGCTTTGGGAAGGTAAGGGCAATGCTAAGTAATTTATATTATTAGAAAAAAGGCGGCCATCAAAAGAAAATATCAAAAAGTTAGCTAAAAACCTAAAGTATAAATTCTTCAGAGGCAAAGAGGAGCTGTTCCACCACTGCCGTGGGTCAACTCCCAGAGAATGTCCACAATATGATCATCATAGATTATCTGACCCAACGCAAGGTATAATGGACTTGTATCATGATATATGTTGGGATCCCTTTCTACTAGGTTAGGCCAAGTCCCTAGTAGGCAAGAATACATAGATACAACTAATTGAAGATTCTGGCCCAAACTCCTACAAGTTTCCCATATCAGCAACATTTAACTGAGCAACACAACAGCTATCCCTCAATGTGTCTCCTAGAGTACATGGCTGGTGATGCTGAGGTGACTCCTCTGCCACAAAAGAACTCTCTTCACAATGAAGTTTTACCCCTTCTGTAGATTTCTTTATATCTTCTTTTCTCTGGTAATTATTTATTTCTTTTTCTTTTTCCAGTTTCCTATTTCCAGGGGGGATCTTAGAATGAAATGGTCAGAATCATGTGGCTGCCACATGTACTATTCCATTAAAACTAATAATACTGGCTTGACAGAAGGGGCTCATACCATAATCTGGAAGGAACAAGGGTGATATTTGATATTTCCAAAATTTGAACTAGAAATTATCCTCTTCCATTGTAAAATGGAAAGAAGGATTGTACCTCGACACGGAAATGATCTCCATAAGGAACATCAGCTATCTCTTGTGATGTCTTGATCACCAAATGACTGGTAAAAAAAGAAACGATATGAGGTCACATTATAAAACATTGCTAGAGAACACCAAAAAATAGAAATGGAAGACAGGAAGCAGCCAAATACTGGATAAGGAGGCTAGAAAACATCCTACTACATAATTATACTAATGCTTCAAACTCACGTTATCCATAGAAATACATCTTTCTAGTCTCTAATTGAAAGATGATTCCTAAAGTATCAATTCTTCCTTATCATCTTCTGGAATATAAACTGATGACAATTCATTTCAACTGCCAAACCAGCTGGCCCAGCAGGGTCATAAAACAACCCAAGGATTTTTTGAGTTCAACAGGATTTGTAATTAGGACGAATCTGAAGCTGAAAGACAAGGTCATACGCCTAATTTATGTGAGATCCGCGAAAGAAAAATAATAATGTCATCCAAAAAAGACAATAAAAAAAGGATAATACTCCAAAATAAAAAAGATAAAAAAATTATACCTTTACTTCAAGAGAAGAAAGATCTTAATTGCAAATCAAGAGCTTCTAAAGGCAAACCACTTCATGTGGATGTAAATTATGAGGGGAAAATTTTTCAATACCTGTTTTTGTAGACTCTGAATTTCTGTGTCTCCTGACAGCTGCCAAATTTCGCCCCTTGAAGTACACATTAAAAAAAAATAAAAATATAAGGAACGTAAACATCCAATGCTTAAAATCAAGGTTGTAAATTGCACCAGTTTTATGCCAAGGACGAAGAAACTTTCTTATATAAGGATGAAAACATACCTAAATAAATCTTTATAGGATGTTGGAACGACACATTACGAGCATGTCCAAACTGATCATGGGGCAACCACGAAGGGCACTTAAATTCTGAAAAAGAATGCAAGTCAATAGGGAAAGCATATTAATGTCTTCCAGAATATGTTTTCAGCCATTCAAAGTAGGTAAAACAATGTCTAATGCAATTATGGCAAGTACATAAGCAGGTAAAACAATTCTATAGTATGGGTAATGTACCTTTGTCCCCACATTTTTTATGAAATGAGTCCATAAACTCAACAGCATCATCAGAAAAGAACAAACTAAAGAATTTCTCCACGGTTATCTGCATTGCATTGAACAAAATCACAATTCAGATTATTTGTGCAATTAAATGAAATCAAAGAGCCAACTGCCGAGCATGACTTCTACCTGCTAAACAACTACTCATAAGAAAAGAAAAGAGAACCCAACCTGAAATGTGGTTTCTGCCACCTTGGTGTAGCATTCTGGGACTGCATGGAGATAACCAGCTCATGCATCAGGACTAGAACTATGAGAGAGTAAACATTTCTATAAACAGTAAATAAGAAGGACAGAGATGTATCAAGCATGTGGTGCTTGAAATTAATGCATTAAGTATACTAAATGATTCCCAAGTTGCAAAATCCAAGTCCATTATTACAGGAAGATCACGAAAGATCAAAGCAACTATTTCTTATAACTAAACAAATTTATACTCTTACAGCACAATCACAATTACAGATTTACCCCAGGTACATCACAGCATAAGATGGAAAAGTAGTGCATAGAGCCTTGCAGTGGATAAACATGTTCACCAAGGGTTTCAGTTGCCTGACAATCTTAGGGTTGAAAGCCTATTGACAGATAAATTCCATATTTTCATTCTTGTAAAATTCAAAATGTAACTTGATCTTGGAGTAAATCCATTTAAAACACTTGGAAGAAAAAAAGATCAATTGCATCTAGAAGCTTTTCTTTTTCCTTGAATAGTCATAGTTAGCAGAGGTTCGAGTTCAACCTTCTATCAATACACCATCCCCAGAATGCAGATGACTGCGGAAAGAGATTCAACACTAACCATTAGACTTTTCATTTTCCCTGATCAGCTACAGTTAGTAGAGGTTCAACCTTCTATAATCCACTCTATCCCAAAAATATAGATGATTGCAAAAGGAAAGAGACCATATTTTACACCAACCATATCCCACCAATTCTAGCTCCAAATAACAGGATTCCTTCATAATAAACATGGCCAACTAAAAGCAAACATACATCTTATGCATATGGCAAAAAATAAAGAGTCTGACACCTTTCTTAAATGAGCACTTTTAGCACTATAATTCTAATATTCCAGTATGTCAACTTATTTTGACAAAACAAGATAAAGAGTCTGACACCTTTCTTATATAAGCACCTTTAGCATTATGATTCTAATATTCCAGTATGTCAACTTATTTTGACGAAACAAGATTTAACTTCAGAAGTCAAGAGCAACTTACTCTCAGGCGCATCAGAATCTTCCAGTTTCCATGCCCACGATTTTGCGGGAGATGATGGCTCGGATGTAAGAACTGGTCCAGCAAGAGGTTCTACACTGTCTTGGAATTCTCGAACTGCTGTAGATGCATTGTCATCTTCAATAGTAGGGAGTAGATTAGAATCCTCAGGAGCAGAAGTATCCTCTCTTCTGATTCATAAACGACACTAAAGTTCAGACTAATGGTTGAGGAAATTAAGGAAAAAAAGCCAACTGATATAACAGAACATACAAGTACCTGTTAGTTGTATCAATATCATCCACAATCTCAGAAATTTTCACCTTCTCAGGTTCGACACCATTGTCCCGGAAACTGGACTCAGATGCTGAGTCCTGCAATCGAAAACAGTATGTATAGTAAGCAATGTGAGGGCACCTATATCAGATGGGATTCTCTCTTTTTGCAATGGCATTTTCTTCATCTATGATTCTCCTTTGCCATGAAGTAAATAGTTAAATTTTGTTATACATATCTCAGTGGTGTAATGCCATCAATATACATGTGAAAATGCAACTGCACGTATGAGAATTTGCAGAAAAAAAAAAATCTGCAGTACTTAAAATAGTAAATACGATCGCTGAACATGCATTATAAAAATAAGTAATTTTTAAGTCTTCACAGAGTAAGATAGCGAATTAAACTGAAAGTAAATACAGTACGAATACAGGGAAAATTTGATTATTTTTCCTTTTCCTAATAAATGGTATATGTGAAACAAATTATAACTATCTAAGGGGTTTCCTTAATTTACCATCTTCACAAAACTGGAATAGATGAAGTATGATATCAGTCACATTTGCCAAAGCAGACTAAAAGAGCCATTTAGGTCCACCAAATGCAGACTACAGCAGCTAGCTACAACCAGCTAAAGAAAAAAGCAACTCATGAAAGTACCTGGTTTTCCATGATTGCCTTGGCACCATTACCATGTTGAACCCATCCATCAACAATCAACTTAAATGCCTCATCTCGGGATAGGAAGGATGCAAAGAAATGCTGTGCAAAAGGAAAATATAACTGATATGCTCCATAAACTTAAATTACAGTATTTCATAAAGACTCTTCAAAATATAACTAAAGGGAAGAAATAGGACAAATATTTAAGGCAACGAAAAGAACCTTTTTCCCTCCAGCAAAAATTTCTATGGCATTGGGAAAGATGCCAGCTGTCTTTGCTCGTTTTACACTTGTGATATCACGGAAATGGATTATTTTCTGAGATTTCAGGAAAGATGAATGTCACAACTTAGAAATAAATAGCACAATAATCACTTGAAAACTTCCAAGCATCATTTTTGGAAACACTATCTCATGTGATAATACATGGTACAATCAACAATGACATAAATTTTTCATGGTGTTCCAGATAGAACAAAGACCACAAGGAATCATCTTCAAACAATCGAGGAACAGAAAGAACCACAGGTTATTTGGACAAGCCAGACTTAAATTGGTGAAGCCATATCTAATAAATGTACACAAACAACAGTCAGTCTCTCAACTGTCCCTTTGAATCTAGTGCTTTAGATAAATTCTTGGAGATTAAACTGTGAAATGTTCTAGCTTAAAGACTTTCACATAACCATTAACCAACTTCTAACCTCATAACATCCTAGTATAACGGAATTGAAAATTTTCTTTTCCCATTAGCAGGTCTGCATAAACTCAATAACTAGATAACAGCTCATACATGTTAGAAAGTCACGCTCAAATTGCTCCTACAAGTTTGGATATGATTTCCACCATTTGATATAGAAAATGGAATTAATGTGATTCTTTGGGAAATTTTGATGATTCATGTGATAAGGGGCTCTAGCAAAAAATTAAAAAATAAATAATAATAATAATAATTCCCTGAAAAGTTCTAGAATGGACCCTCTTTTGCATCAAAATGTTAAATTATCTTTACATGTCATCTAAAAGAAATATATCCTATTGATATCCAGCACAAAGTTCTGCTTTTGTTGCTTCTTCTCTCTTCTATACTTCAATAGCTTTCTTTGATTGCCATATCAAGCTCTTCCTTCTCTGGAAACTTATATACAAAGCAAGCAGCAAAAGCATAATGGCCGTACCTTTGTTTCAAAACCAAATATGTTTGAATAGAAGCAGATGTAATGGACAAAGAGATACATATGGCCCTGCGAAACATGATCAATGAAAAGGATTGTGAGGTTCAGGATACTACTTAACAGACATATACATCTGTATATAGATATATAAATAATGAATGGCATACTCTTCCTCTGCGGTGTTAGAAGAGAAGCAGAATTTAAAGGCATTATAATCATGAACAACATTTCTGAATATACTTGGAACTTAAAATTGTCACTCAGAAAGAGCTAGATTTTGAAATCATGAATCAGGAACATCAAAAGAAAATAGAATACCTGAACAAGAATATTTTCCTGGCATGCACAATTGAAATCTTCCACGAGAACCTACAGTTATTAAACAAGAAGAGGATGACGCCAAACATTTCCCCAGATACCGTAATACGAGGAACTTATTATGCGTCCTATGCAATAAGAAAAGTCTTCAACATCCCTTGACCGTCAAAATCTGGAGTCTTACTATCATGAGCTTTCACCTGAGCTAATCAAAAACTTTCAAACAGACTAATCTTAAACGAAAAAACTGAGATCTATTTAGTGTTGACAACGTTAATCAAGGAATAATAGGAAGACCTCTTCTTTTGGCATAAAGGTAGCTCCAAAATAAAACACACATATCGAAACAAGATAAAAGGGCTGGAAACACTGAAAGATTCTAGGAAACACATAATCATAAGGATTAGTATATTTACTAAGAGGTACAGCAGCAGCAATAAAACAAGATGTAAGTTGCATTTCAAATCACAATTCTAAAGACAAAACTAGAGATGCCTAGAATATGGCCTGATTGGAGCCCAACTATGAAGCATAAATCAATATCCATGCATGAACCCTGGCAGTATCTTCCTTCTTCAAGCTACAAAGAACAAATTTTGCAGTTGCATCTACAAAAGTACTGGTACTAATTTCAGTCGCATTTGAGTAGAAGGACGATGATCGAGACACAGAAAAAAGATCTCCAAACTATAAAAGATCCTAGAAACAAGAAAAGAAAAGCTCCTGTTGCCAATGAGGAGCATAACATTAGTTAAACTTACTTCTTCAGGTGGAAGCCGGAATAACTGCCGATACTCTTCACTCCGCAATGCTGCCGCAGACTGCAGTTGGTTGTGATAATAGCAGCATAAAAGTGAGGACAGAGAATAAAGACAAGTCTTACTATCAGTATATAGTGATATTTAAGGTTTATATCAGCACTAATGTTTATATTAAGGTTTGATGTCTGAAAAATGCTCTGCTGTATCAAATGGTTTTTAAAGTTGAAAAGCTAAATATCATCGAAAAGAAAAAGTTCGCCAGAGAGAGGAACTATCTTGCAAGTTCCTTAAATCTCAGGACAAAAGTTGGTAAAAGCAAAACGAGAAAAAGAAAAAACCGGAAAAAACTACAACACGTGAACTTGCAACGGCAGCATTTCCATGAACCGCGTGTCAAGAAACTCAAGCACAAGGTAGAGCACCAAAGCAAAGGCCGGCAAATCAAAATTCCTCAACTTGATACAAACTCCAGATAGCACAGAAAAAAGATAAATAAATAAATAAAGAAAAACTCAAAACATTAAAATACAGCAAATTTAGAAAGCACAGCGATATGCACTATCAATCATCGAATGATCAGAGAAACAGTAAGACGACTGATCAGCTAATTAAGTGCGCGGCAGCAACATTTTCACCATGCAGCAGCTAAAATTGAGCTCTGATCAACACCACCAGACAGTAAAGAGTACAGGGAATTGGAGCGGCATTTGCGCCTGACCTGAATTTCAGCGTCTCGTTGAGAAGCGGCCGAGGAATTGGAGGAGGAATCGCAGTGATCGGGAGAGGCATCGGCCGACAAGGGGGAGACGGCAGCTGAGGAAGACGCTCGCTGTGCCGCAGCGTCGGAGGCCGGTTTCGACGGAGATGCGCTCGCCGGCTCCACATCCACACTGCTCGATGACGCCACTGCCATAGCGCTGGCCGTAAGAGAGAGAGAGAGATCTAGGTCTTCTTGGAGTCCAAGCTAGCAAGAGCAGAGCGGGGGGTAGAGAGAGAGAGAGAGAGAGAGGTGTGCTCGAAGAGAACAAGGGGGTGGTTGGGTGCGGGGATTCAGCCGTTTGGCAACGGACAAAGAGGGAAGAGGGAAGAGGGAAGAGAGAGAGTCGGTTTCGGCTTGCTTGCGGGGAGTTGCCATTACACGTCAGTCCTCTTTCGTCTATTGTCCTCCTCCGGGGACGTTGACGTGATGACAAGTGGCAAGTGGACGGCGACCGGAGCTCGCTCACCCTGACGTCATCACCACCGACCGGAGGGGAAGGCTGAGATGAGCGTCGAGCTGGCGGGGTTCGGCTTCCCGTCCGGTTAGACGTAAGAAACAATCTCTCCGTCAACGTGGGTCCCGCTCTCGCCGGGGAGATTGATACTGAGCTGAGCTGGGAATCCGTTTCTATTGAACTCGCAGTGCGGAGCCCATCGAACCATGACTATTTGCTCAATTTCTTTTTGTTAGAGCTTAGAAGCTTATTTAAAAATATATATTAATAATAAAATCTACCAATAATACTAACAAGTCACTACTAACTTTATATGCGAAAAAGAAAATAATAAATCAACTTGTTATTTGACAACCATGTCTCATTTATGATGAGATAACATTTTTCGGTAAGTGCACGTGTATGCTAACCGTGTTCAAGCATCAATTTTTAGCCACCAACAAATGACGCTCTCAAATTAGTAGAGGGTCTAAAACCAAACTAAAAGTTTTAATAATGTATCAGGTTGATTCAAAAATTTTTTTTGCTATTGATGGTACAAAACATTTCAAAGTTGTAACATGATAGTACAAACCGTCATCTCACCATTGATGCCGTCAAGTCGTCATTTACAATATTGTAAATTTTACACTATCATGTAACTTACGTAAAACATTTTGTACTATTAAATTATAACTTCAAAACATTTTACACCATCATGTAACGTCCCACAAAAATCGATTTTGCACAATCAGCGTCGGCTTAACGGCGTCAATAGCGAGATGACGGTTTGTACTATCATGTTACAACTTTGAAACATTTTGTACCATCAAATAGGAAAAAAAACTTTTTTGACCAATCTAATACATTATTAAAACTTTTTTGACCACCAGTGTAATTTACCATATTGGAAATATGAGCCTTTTAATTTATTTATTTAATAAAATTAATATATTTTTTTATTTAAAACAATAGTTTTCTAATAGTTGAGATGCAAATTTGCTAATCAAAAACTTTTATGCTGTTCATAACAGGATTGGTATATTTTATGCACGTTAGTTTTTGTTATAAATTTATCATTCTACTTTGTGTAGGTCATTATATAGATTAATATATGTAATTATCAAATCACATATCGTAAGAATTTCTCAAACCCACAAGCATCGTATTGGTATTTTTACCTAGTATATAATATCTATGATAATAAAAAACTAAACGTTAATGTAAAAGAATATTTTATAATTTTAATTATTTATTTGCATCTTTGACCAAAATAATAGTTTAAATAAAATAGGAAACAAGAAGAAAATATTATAGCATATTGGATGGAATTGCTTCTTGGGCCCCCTGTTTTATAGTATAATATTGGCCCGGCCCATAAATATTAGAGTTTACAGGCCCAACAGATAACCTGGCTCGGCCCGTGGCTGCTCTGCTCCTCCCCGAGCCGTCATTCACGGTCCAGCCAGGCCCCAGTATCTCTCTCTCTCTCGCTCGCTCGCCCCTCTGCCGTTACTCTCGCCGGCCGATGCTATTCCTCTCGCCCCAATGCGCCGGCTGCGCTCACATTGCCACTCTCCCTCCCCTCCCTCAGATTCCTCCGTCTAAACCCTCCTGCCTAAACCCCATCTCCCCCCCCTCTCTTTTCCCTCCACGGACCACTCGTTTCTCAAACCAAATGCTCCGTCCTACTGCTACTGTGTTCGTTTTGCAGCTCTAGCTCGAGCTCCAACTCCAACTCCAACTTCCGGCATTGACGCTCCGAGCTTATTTGATTATCTCTCCCAGTTTTCCCCTCATTCCGGCAATGCCCGTTTCCGCAATTGGAATTGGATCGCGTATAATCACAGTCGGGTCATTTTTCTTTTTGCTTTTAACAGTCGGGTTATCAAAGATCATCGAGTGCCAAGGTTACGCCTTGAAGAGATTTTCCGGCACCTTTTGCCCCTGTTTTTTTGGTAGAGACAATGAATCTGTTCGACTGCAGAGAAACTGCATTTGCGTTCTTTGAGTTGTGTCTCCGGGACCATCCCGAGGACCCGCCGCTCTGATTGCTTCGCCGCTTATGGTTTAGTGGCCGATAAACTCCGTTTCCTTGCGCAAGATGCTGTCCTTTGGGTTATCAGTAGGATCGGTTTGTCTAGGCTAAGGAATTCATGAAATTCATGTGAGAGAAGCACTGCCTGTTCGAATCTGATTTTTCGGTTCTTGATACACTCACGAGAGCGTTTCTACAGGCTGGCGTGCTCTCTGAGGCGCTGGATATTTTGAGTTGAATGAGGTAAGCCTGAAGTTCAGCTGCGGGCTCTTACTTTGGTGAATGGTGATTGCTAGTGTTTGGTTCCGTTTTTCTCATGGAACAACCCAAATAAATATGCTTCCTGGATTTGCTATATTCCAAGCAGTCCAGTTGCTTGAGTTAGATTTTGTGCTTTACATTGTGCTTGTGTTTCTTGAAAATGCAGTTCATGGAAAAGCTACTGTTGCCGGTTCATATTATTGTTTGTGTTCTTTTGTCCCTTTTTATCTTCTGATTTAGTTTTCCACAAATATTGTTGACCCGGTTTCTCCATGTTTGGTTTTGTTGATGATCTGACAATGCAGGGGATATAATGGCTGATTGGAGACGGCATAGAATATTGATGGTGTCTGATTTCTTCTACCCCAACTTCGGTGGAGTTGAGAGTCATATATATTATCTTTCACAATGCTTGCTTGAGCTCGGTCACAAGGTTAGTGTTATAGCCGTCTTATGATGTCTGCTCAGTGATGAGAATTCTGTGTAGGCATGCTCTGATTCTTGTCGAGCCCTGTCATTCCCATGTTAGGGAAGAAGTGAATGTATTCTGCTCAGTATCAGTCTTGGATGTATAGTTCTGGCAGTTTCTCTATCTGTGGTAAAAAATTGGGTACCTTAATAGTTGCCAACAATATCAGCGCATGAGGTTTTAGATTGAATAATATCTCCAGCTTAGGTTCTTTGTTTCCCTTAATCCATCTCCAAGACAACGTCGGATTCCATTGATTAGAAGGCTGCTTCTTCTCAATACAGGTAGTGGTTATGACTCATGCTTATGCAAATCGTTCTGGAGTGAGATACATGACTGGTGGCCTGAAAGTCTACTACATTCCATGGAAACCATTCCTCATGCAGAACACTTTACCGACTTTTTATGGAACACTTCCAATCATAAGGAACATCCTTATTCGGGAAAAAATCTCTCTTGTCCATGGGCACCAAGCTTTCTCAACCCTTTGCCATGAAGCACTGATGCATGCTCGTACCATGGGCTATAAAGTTGTGTTCACAGACCATTCTCTCTACGGTTTCGCTGACATTGGAAGCATACACATGAATAAGGTGTTGCAATTTACTCTCGCTGATGTGAGCCAGGCAATTTGTGTTTCCCACACAAGTAAGGAAAACACGGTTCTCAGGTCCAGCCTTCCGCCAGCAAAGGTGTTTGTGATTCCGAATGCTGTCGATACTGCAATGTTTACGCCTGCTCCTGAGAGATTGAAGAGTGATGAAATAGTGATTGTTGTGATAAGCAGACTGGTTTATAGGAAGGGTGCAGATTTGCTTGTTGAAGTCATTCCCGAAGTCTGCCGATTGTTTCCCCAAGTAAGTTATTTCGATGAGACTGATTCCTCATTGAGCTTTATGTTCTTAAAAGTCCATCCCATGTTATGTATATCTCTGTTCTGCAATGACTAGAAAAAACAGAGCTGGTTTTTTATTTAATATAGAATAATTGTTTAATGTTGATTATATTTAAAATATAATTAATTTGACTGATATGTTTCTTCATCTTTTATATATATTCTAAATGTACTAATGACAGAAACCTCTCAGAAGGCAGGTCCAGCGTGCTTTTTTGGATGTTTGGCATGACGGAACTTTCACTTATAGCTCTGCCACGTCACTTTTTTTCTCTCATTTTTATTTGGGAAAATGTTAAGGTACGATTCATAGTTGGGGGAGATGGACCCAAACGGGTACGATTGGAGGAGATGAGAGAGAAGCATTCACTTCAAGATAGAGTCGAGATGTTGGGAGCTGTTCCTCATGCTCGTGTGCGCTCTGTGTTGATTTCTGGCCACATATTTTTAAACAGGTGAAAGATTCTATTAGATGTTGGCCTTCTATATTCCTTTTAGGTTATTTCGGCCACGTTTAAAGACTCTGCTTATTTGAAAGCTCAAATAATTTTTATCATGACTTTTCCAGGAGCCTTTTGTACCTTTTTTTAAATTAACAGAGTTTTGATGTAATTCTTGCTTATTTTACATTTTCAGATCAACTTTTAGACGCACCTTTAATTTAGCTCATAATGTTATTCTTGACCTTTGACCTTAGTGATAAGGAATTTCGAACTTCTATACAGCTCTTTGACTGAAGCGTTCTGCATAGCTATACTAGAGGCTGCTAGTTGTGGATTGTTAACAGTCAGTACACGTGTTGGAGGTGTCCCTGAGGCATGTACTGTATTTGTGCTTTTACCTAGACCTAATTTACTTTAATCCTGATTTCATCGATCTCCATTATAGTGTTTTGCATTAATGCTGGCAAATCCTTTTACTTGCCTATAGGTCCTACCAGATGATATGGTTGTACTTGCGGAACCTGATCCTGTTGACATGGTGAGAGCGATCAAGAAGGCAATTGCTTTACTCCCAAGGATTGACCCACAAGAAATGCATGCCCGCGTGAGTAATTTCTTTTAGTAACTTGTATTTCATTTTGCTTATTTCTTGAATAGTTCAACAATCTATTTGTTTGTTCTGTTTAGATGAAGAAACTCTATGATTGGCGTGATGTTGCTAGAAGGACAGAGATTGTCTATGACCGAGCCCTAAAATGTTCCAATCAAAATCTTTTGGACAGGTTATCACGGTAAGATATTAGTTACATGCTTCATCAAGTAACTTTGAAAGAAAGATGCGAAGAGGTGTGTTATGACAAATTATCATTTTATTAGACTACGTGTCTTATAGGTCTAGACAGAAGCTCCGTAAGTCCTTACCAGTGACGAAACTCACGAATAGTTAATCCGGTGCTTAATACCAACTCTCTGCATTATTTAGTCCATGAAGCAAGTATCATTGGGAATTTTTCAGCATCTCACGTTATTTATTGAGGCTGTCGATAACTTCTCTTTTCCTCAGGTATCTTTCATGTGGATCTTGGGCAGGCAAACTTTTTTGCTTGGTTATGATCATTGATTTCTTGTTCTGGTGTCTATTGAAATTACTACAGGTATTCTGGTCTTCTTATATGTATGTGTATATATATGTATATATTTATATAAACATACAGTAACCCAGCCGTCAATAAACTGTTATATAACTAAATAGTGGTAATGTCTTGAGTTTTTCTTACATATAACCCAGTAGTGTTAATGTCTCCAATTTGCTTACCTCTAACCAAGTTGTTTTGATATCTTACAATTTGCTTACCCCCACTTTTTCATTCGTTAGCCTGCAGCTGATATCGAAGAAGTGCCTGACATGGTACAATTCCATCATCAAGATGAAGAGATTCTGATGGACGATTCACAGCATCAGAGCTCAAGATGATTTGTAAGATTATATGCTCTAACCACTGATGCCTTAAGTTTTGCTTGTAGCATAAGCAGCTCATGCCTTTAGACTTGCTGGTTATCTATAAGATCTTGAATAGAAATCCAGTTAATGAAATAAGTTACCAGCTCTGTATAGTTGAAAGCTTGAACCCTCACGCATGATCACTTGGTTCAAGGAGACATTTCAGAAACCATTCTAATCTTGCCGAGCATCAGACAAATCTACAGGGAACCCATCTATCGGAACTATTTCCTTTGTGAGATGAAAATGATGTGTGAATTGTCAGGAACTGTTAAGGGCATATGAAACTTCTACTATCTAGCTCAACTAATCTTGGATCTTTTCTTGCACTTTAAGCTTTCTATGACCAGCAAGAACATTCCAAACTAATTCCTTATCAGTTTCTCCTCTGTTTACCGACAGAATTGAGTGGGAGCATCAACTTGGTTTTCCTATTCTGGACATAAAGAATCTACTGTCATTGTGAACATCCAAGAGCTGCTTCGGTCAACGCATCTTTGTGAGTGGCTTTACCAGATGCTTTATCTCCCTTACAGAGTAATATGATTTCTGAAAATATAATTGTGGTAGTTAGGGGTTTCATTACTACTAGATCATTCTACCCACGCTATGCCGCTGGTCGAAAAAAATTTAGTCAAATTTTTTATTTAATGACAGTATTACTTATATCTAAAAATCATAAATTTCATGATTGGGATAGGTTCATCCTTTAGTAGGTCGATCTCGCGTGAACCTAAATTAATTAGCAAGATGTTTATCCCTTAGTGGGTAAACAACCTCGCTTGAGTATAGATTGATTGTACCTTGTGGACTTCCAAATATCAAATGTGCACAAGGGGAAAAAAATATTTATATACCTAAAGATAATAGAAATTTAAAAATGTTGACTTTGTTTTAAAAGGAGCGGGACTTCTTGTTGAAAAGAATTTACGATCGGTAGAGGTTTATTCCTTTGTGGGTGAACCACCTCGCTCGAGTCTAAATTGATTGGACCTAGTGGACTTCCGAATGTCAAGTGGGCACACCAGCAAAAATATTTATAGACCTAAATATGTAATGTAAGGCGATCATATAATGATAGCAAGGAAGATGTTGAGGATGATGAGGTGGGATGACAAGGTGGCTTGTCTGACATGCCTTTGAGTGATGATTTCTTTGTGGGTCTGGAGGGGTTGCTAGACTGCTTCTGGGATCGGTTTCCGGCTAAACCCGGGCTTCTTGGGACGGTGCCACAAACAACACCGCCACCATTGGCAGCACAATTGACTTCCTTTTTTCCTTTTGGGATAATTAACAAATGAGAGTGCATAATATGCTGTTCGCAACCGCCCGAGTCTTTCCGCTTAACCTCGCAAATGAAGAGTGCAGGCTCACATTTTCAATCTTGATTTCTTTTTTTTTAAAATTTGAAAATTGTGAGCAACAGTGCTCTGTGGGGCTCTGTCCAGTTCTATTTTCTTTGTACAATTTCATTTACGTAGATAGAGGCATGTAGACGAAAATACAAAGGAAATGGCTTCTCGTCTACATCACGCGCAGCGATGCGCGGGGTCGGATAGACAAATAACTCAGATAGTTAGGATAAAAAAAGTGGAGTCGAGCCTTGACGCAGAAAAATATGCTTGAGCACAACGGGAGAGACAATCATCAAGCAATTACCAAACTACACGCTACAAAACTGGCATATGTTCTGCATTTAGCACTACGCTTGCAAATATTGTTCTTCTTTGCGTGATCATTTTTTTTTTTTTAGTAAGTGCAATCATTGTTAATCTTACCAACTGCAATCTAAAACAAATCTCATTGCTGGTAGATAGAGTAGGTAACAAACTGAACAAGGTGCACCAGTCTAAAGTTTCCCGATGTTGAGCCCCCTCGGTCCTCTGAACCATCGCATATTTAAGCTCGTGTTTCCAACACTTGGCCTCACCTAGCCACCACTTGGGCTTCTGTACCCTGTTTGCAAACGCCTTGCAGATGAACTACAAAGGCAAACGAGTCGTTGGTGGATCAAGAACTAGTCAAACAAAGCAGTCTTTTCCCAAGCCCGGGAGTATGGCTAGCCAGCAAAGACTAAAAGGCAAACAACTGACAGTACCTTCGGATTCATTTCGACTATACCGTCTATGAGACCTAAGATGATGGCAAGCTATTGCAATTCTCTATTGAGATCTTCTCCAGAAGCGGATTTGAGATCCTGATTCTGTTCAATAATTTTCGATATATAGGTGTCAAGCTTCCATTCAAAGAGAATCCGGAGAGGAATTGACAGAACCACTCGTCCGTCTTGCGAACGTTGCTGATTTCCAAACACCTGATACTCCGACTCACGTTAACTACTAAACTAGAATAATCTCGTTTAAGATGAACAATGCCAGAGATGTGAAATTTTGCTAAGGCCGGTGCTCTAATACTAACAACCACCGCCACTCTCTTCAGATAATCGAGATTCGAGACTTCAATCACAGACAAGGGACTGAGGCAGATTACAGAAAGATCTTCAAGTAAAGGGCAGCCCGTGAGGAGTCGCTGAAACATCCGATTGTCTATGTGAGAACGTGACAAATGGAGCGATCGCAGAGAAGGCAGATGCGCGGAGCTAATCCCATCAATCTTAATCCCACCGGCCAACGTTAAGGACTCGATGAATTCAGCAGATAAAACCCTTCTGGGAATCGAATATGGCAATTTATCAGTATAGTCAAGGATCCTTGCCCTCAGCTCCTGAGCATGATAGTCTAGCGCCACACCTAACCATCTATTGACGTGAAGAGGAGCAAAATCTATGTTTGTGGAGAGCCTGAACCTTGGCATCCTACCATGGAACCTCGTTAGGCAATCGTCAACGAACCTGACGAACATCTCGCTGTACTCATTCGACTGCTGTCATTCGATAAGCTTTTGGTCGAAGTCGGTGATATGGAACTATAGCCACTTCCCTAGCCATGACTTCAACAACGAAGTGGTCCTCACTATTTCCTTCGTGTTCGGCATGAAGGAGAGAATGTGATGCTTGACATGTTCCGGCAAACTCGAGAATCTATCATCATCTATGGCCACCCCGGCTCCTCTCCTCGCCTTCTGGCCCAATGCAGCGTTTCTGTCCCTTCCCTTACTAGACTAGAAAAAAATATATATGAGACGCAAAAATTGATGATCTGAGGCTGCGGACTTCGGAGCATTAACTTCCTGTCCTATTCTTTTTCTTGGTGCCTTAAATCGGTAGAATCGTTCACCCAAAGACCAAAAAAAAAAAAGGGATAGAATTGTTCATCCAGCAAAAAAAAAAAAAAGAAAAAGGAAGAAGAAGGTAGAATTGGTCTGCTGGAGATGAGAAAATCTTGCCGTACATCCATTTTTTTTTCTTTTTTGGCTGGACCGATGTCCATGATTGAATAGTGAAAACCTTGCAGGAATTTTTCTTTATTGTATATTTTTATTTGTTTTGAACTTTATTTTAGGAATAGGGGGTGTCTTTATTTTGTTAGTAATTAATATTTGATGGCTTATCACACTCTTACACATTATTGAATTGCAAATTGAAATGAAGCATTCGCACTGTTGGGGGTAACCTTAAGAATTTCTTTACAATTAGTACTGTTGAACAACAATTTAGATCTATTATAAACAACAAATTATATCTCAATAAGAAAGAGATGATAAGGTTCAATTAGATTTATCAAGACATGAGAATACACGAAATTCTTTTTTTATTTTAAATATTTTGCTCGAATCGCTTCAGTTCTTGGTTGATTTTGATACCTTCTTGGCCAAGAAATTATCATTGGATCTTTAAGCAGTTTCCCAGGTAAGTAGTCCACAATTGATGCAAATCCCCGAGTCATTGATGGGATGCTCTCAAACTAACGTGCCATTTCGCTATTCAGTTTGTGTTGACAACCCATTTTAATCATTCTTTTAGGACTCGGAATGTCTGATGTGGCTTCACCATCCTTGGGAGACTCCTCGCGGAAATGGATTGATGATACTCTCATACTACGCGTAGGACAATAACTGTTGGTTTTGCTAGAATTAGAATTAATGCGGCACAAACTGCAGAACGCTTATCCTTGTCTTCGGTTGATCTTTCATCCTCATTGGCGAGATATTGCCACGACTTGAACATTAATGATCACGTCCTGTCCTGGATTAGTCGTAGGCCTAATTGATGGTTCCGTGATAATCGATTCCTCTGGATGAGTGTGAAGCATAAAGTAATGGATGATACCGTATGCATCATTTCCCAATATTGCCTGCTATTATTCTTCTCATTATCCATCATTCCGGGGTGGGGAAGGCTATAGGATTATTGGTCAAGAAGTTACGACGTTATAGTCTACGTGCAATTTCAATACGACCCCAGTCTAGAAACTAAGATTTCAATGAGGGACGGGAGCCACGTGGTTCCACTGAAATCTTGAATCCCATTCTCAATATATTGGCGCGATGAGTCATATCATACCCAAAATCTTAATCAAAATAAGTACGTAGAGGCCTAAAGCCGACAAGATCTAAATTATAGTAAACTAGTCGCATAGCCCGCGTATTGCGCGGACGTCAATTTTATTCAAATATCATCAATTCAAAAAGAACTTTTAATATTGGCAGGAGAAGAAATGGTAAAGGAATTTGAATAAGAACTTTCATGGATCAAAAAGAATTAGTGTGAAAAGAGCTCGAGGAAGAAGAGAGTAAAAAATGATCTAATTGACAAAGAGAATAAATTTAAGGTGATAAGTAGCCTACGTGCAATTTCAATACTACCCTAGTCCATAAAGGATTCAGTCAGGAGGAAGGGAGGTATGTAGTTTCACTGGAATATCGAATCCCATTCTCAATATACTGCCGCGATGAGCCATATCAGACCCAAAATGTTTATACAAAATAAGAAATAGAGGCCTAAAGCCAACAAGATCTAAATCATAGTATATTAGTCACGTAGTCCACGCGTTGCGTGGACATCAATTTTATTGAAATATTGTCAAATCAAAAATAAACTTTCGAGAATTAGTAGGAGAAGAAATTGTAAAGGAATGTATATAAGAATTTTCACGAATCGAAAAGAATTAGTGGGAGAAAGCTCGAGGAAGAAGGGAGTCAAAGATGATTTAATTGGTAAAGAGAATAAATTTAATATGATAGGTAGCTTACATGGCAACCTCTCCTCGCACGAAAAAATTTGTGTGTCAGTTGTTTCTTGCACAAACGAAAACTCTTATGAGAGTAGTCCGAATTATATAATAGATATACATATACATATAGATATATAGATATAGATTTTGCGAGGAGAGAATGAGTCCATTATAAATTCTGAGTCATGATTGCTCGGCCCATTTCGAGGGCTTTTCTTGTACACATAGAATAGCTGCGGAGAATTGATCGATGTTAAACTAACGTATAAGCTTTATCAAGGTTTTATCATTAACAAGCTATTATCTCTTACACGCTAAACGAAAATCAATATATTCTTATATCTTATGCAAATAAACATATAAAAGAAAAGGAAGTCAAATTTGTATGTCACTGCCATTTTTTGGGCAAAAAAGTTGCGATCATACTTTCACCAAACAAACATATACATCCTATGGAAGCCGAAACAATCAACATTAGTAATTTATAAGGGGGTGAGAAGAGTATACTATGATGGTATTGAGTTTATAGTTATTGGACTTTTAGAGAAAGAGAGAGGACGGTGCAGGTAAAATCCAAATGTAGCATCTCGTGTTAGGATCAAGACGATGTCCAAACAGGTCTAGATGGAGATAAGTTTCAAGTTGAGGCCTTCTTGTGGTCTAAAAAATTCTAGATATTCAATGCTAATTAAACACCTGTAAAATATAATTAGAGGTTAATTCATTATTAGATGATAAAGAGGTAGAGGAAACACGCATTTGTGAATATGAAAGGACGTACATTTGAGTGTTTGAAAAATAAAACGAAGAACAATTATATAATCAAAACCTAGAATTTCTAATAGTAAGATGAGTTTTCGGCAATGAGATTTAACGTTTTGTATGAGTTGTGTTTTGTATAGATTAATTTAATCAAAACCCAGAATTTTAAAAATAAATTACATTTTGTATTGATTAATTTAATTGCGTTTCCCATTTCTATTTTTTTAAAGTTAATCAAACAAGCCATCTCATCCGCGTGTTGCGTGCAAATGTCACTCATAATAGGATTTTTTAAAAAAATTTATAAGAATGTTATTCAAATGGGTCCCTGAACATATCGATTAATTTACAATTATAGCTCAATTAACTCTTTAATAATTTTCAAGTTAAACATAAATAAATAAAATTGTTAAATTGTTCATAGTGGATAAGCTTTGGTTAATATTTTATTTGAATATATATAAGAACGAAACTATATTCACTTAAAAGGCATGAATATATAATCTATATATTATATATATCATCAATATGATTTCTTCAAAAGCTTAAATTATCTCTTCGACTAAATCTTGATATCTGGAAGTCCAATTTAGGCCCCGGCTAATCCAGTTGAGCCGGTAAAGCCCGCTAAGAGGTAAAACTCTCTCAACGTGGATTTGAAAAGCAAAAATTATTTTGAACAAAATTAATGTAATTAACTAATATGATTATCCAACAATTTTATGGTTGACTTGTCATTTTAGTATTGCATTTTATTTGAAAATTGGCATTTACAGTTTTATATCTAAAATTTTTTGCAATATTTTTTTCATTTGCTAAAGTAATTACTTAATTCTTATTCAAGTAAATGTTTTTCATCAAATAATACAAGTTATTAAGTGAAAAATCTTCGGAATTATTAATTGGACTATAATTTTCTTGATTATAGGTCGATGATGAGTATTTCTGCACAAAATAACCTTTCTCAAAGAGCTTTTGTTTTAGTATGCATGATCTATATAAAAACCATTTTATCTATGTATATATTAGAAAAAGTAAAATTGGTAATTAATCAGAATAATTAATTCCGATTAGTTGAAGAATGAACTTTATGTCCATTACTTTTTTTTTTTTTCAATGTGTACCATGATATTCGGAAGTTTATTGGTTTCAACTAATTCAGTTTAGATAAAATCGGCCAACTAAGGAGTAAAACTCTTCAACGTAAATTTTCTCTATTCACAACACTCTAATTCAAAACTTTATTTAAGAACAATAAAGGTCGAATTATTTGAATCAAATTACTTTGATTTTGGTTAAGGAAACTTGGCACTTAGAGACAAAATTGAAGTCAGAAAAGTTGAACTTAGAGGCTCCTCATATAGGTCAGCATTCAGAGGTAACATGCACATATGTGTGAGAAGGCATACATATATGTTTATATATATAGTCGGAAGAAAGAAACTAAAGGTCTTTTGTTGGGACCAAAAGGACTTATTAATTTAAGTGAAGTGAGAAAGGAATCATGAAAGAGCTCACTTTGAATGCCCACTTTTTCCCTAATTCCAACAATCCCCCCTAATTAATTAACACACACTTTCAAACCTCTAATTTGCCACTTTTCAAAAAGCAAAGTAGCAATTCTTCAACCCAAAATAAAGTAGGCAATTCAGGTCCACAAGCGTACTGATTGATTATAACATATCAGCACTTTCTTCTCTGATCTTTATATATCTAATTTCCAAGGGAAATGTGTGGGTTTGAGCTATGATTGATTTGAGAAGCATTAAACATTGTCCATGACATTGAGTTTCGAATTAATCCATCTCGGTCATCAGCCCCAATAGACCATCATATATATATATATATATATTCATCATGATTCTTTTTCTAATAGACTTCAAACATGCTGAAAAGTATAAATTTTTAGAAAATATGCGGACATATCAGTCGGTCACTTCACGAGTGATTGTGCTTTGTCTCTTTTACAAAGTTATACTGGGTAAGCGGATCTTCTTCTCCAGGTCTACACAATTATATACGTATATATGGAGCATTATCTTATGCATTGGGCCTTGTGATTTCTAAATGTGGGTGGGACCTAAACATGAAATAATGCTTTTTGGAAGTCTTGATTTATCGATTACAAAATTGAAAGAGGAAAAAGGCCAAAAATAAGAATAAAAATTAAAAAGGAAGCGAGAGAGAGAGATAAGAGTCCTAGTTGATGGTTTGGTGTGCAGTAAAGGGAGGAAAATATTTGAGCTAATCATTTTGGCCACTAACTGTGATCTTTATCATGGGATTTGAGTTCCCACATGTCAATTTGCCCTCACAATCAACAGTGGAAAAAGGTCAGCCCCAATCATCACTCACATCATCCCACATTCTTCAGTTTCTCTCTTTCCTATAAATTATGATAAGAAAAAAATTGCCATTGCATTTTGAAAAGGAATATCCCATACATACATATATATATATATATATGACTCAAATGATGTAAACTATGTATAAAAGGTATATTTTTGTAGTAGTGGTGGACCGGATCAGTGGTGACGCTTTTGGCCGGAATCCAATGAGTCTCACCGCCAAATTGGGCGGCGGAAATGGCTGACTTGGATATCAACGTAGGAAAACATTTACCCTCAATTAATTGCATTTGCTTTAGCTATATTTGATATACAAATCTCATTCACATGAACAATCATCAATAGTTTAATGCTATCTAGTATATATGTCATTCGAATCAAAGCATCACAACTTCGTCAATACGCCAATAACTAATACTAGTTCTCTACTCCAGCTAGTCGCTTCATTCTCCTAGTAAAAGCGATCGACTATAGCTTATAGTCACCAAAAGTCGTATTGCTAGTTTAAGGGTTTTGCATTAGCATGTAACAACATGCATGCATTTCAAATAAATTAACTCTCTCTTCTATAAGTTTATACAACCTTTTTTTTATATATATCTTAACTAGGTGCAGAGCATCTCAATTAGATCTAGCCAGCAGTTAATTATATAGAAATTCAAACTAAGCAAGAGCCCAATATAAAGTCATTAATTTGGGTAATCTTCATCTTATGTTAATTAGATGAGTAAATACGATCAATAAATGCCCCTGTTGGTTTGAGACAGAAATTGAAAGGCATGCATGTCTTGTGACCGGAAGGGATAAATCTATATAATTAAATAAGTGGAGAACAAATAATCAAACCACAATCTAGTTAAGAAAATTCTTGAAAATCAGTTAATGCACCGTATCAGTTACCACAATATATCGGCTAAATATGCTTTCATAAAACAAATTGCGAGATATGGTACAAATAATGCGCGTGTGGACTTCACTTATAGTATAGGGATTCAAAATTTATTGGAAACAATTTGCAATTAGGGGAAGCCAATGCCTCAACGAAGTTTAGCTCAATTAAGTAGGTTGAGGATAAATGGCGATCTCGCCCACAAATAAATTTCTTGCGTAAAGCAAGAGCACTGAAGCAAATATAAGTAAGAATCAGCGTTTAGTTTTTCTTTTTCTAAGTTGCTCTTGAAAATAGGGTTATATTACATGATTGAAATAAAGCCACATATCCCATCTATATATAACATATAATAACGAAACGAAAAAGTAGGTCGTCCCACGATTAACAAGGTGGTACCTTATGTTAGACTCTCTGCTCTCTGTTTACCAAAATTTCACTAATCGTCTCTATCATCTTTAAGGCATTAATAATTAATGCACAAGTAAATAAATTGATTTATAGGGATAATATTTATATCAATTTAATTTACTAAATTATTTTTATTTTTCAATTCTCAATTTAACAGGTAATTTTACTAGAAGGATTAATTGCCTAAAAAAAATACAAACTTCTTACATTTTATCAATTCTAGCACGAACTTTTTTTCTTGACTTAAAAATGCACGAAATATCAATTTGATATCAATTTTAGCACGCCTCAACTTTTCCATTAATTTAAATGAGAATTTATGGCCACACCCTCCGATCGTAATAGTTGAGGTCGCTGGCGACCTTATAGGGGCGGTGGGGGCCCCAATGATGCCCTCATTGCTTGAATTTGAAAAAAGAAAAAGTAAAATCGAGAAAAGAATGAAGATGATAGGTGGTGAAAGTCTCAGCGGCGGCAACCATCCTCCTAATTGAGGTCATCGGAGACCTTTTTGGTCATGAGCAACCTCGATTGGGCGGGCGGTAATTGTCGTTGAGGCCTACCGATCAAAAAAATAAAAGTTGTTGCTAACATTTATATCAAATTGATAGTTTATGTATTTTTAGGTCAAAAAATTTCGTGCTAGAATTGATAAAATTTGAAAAGTTTGTATTTTTTTAGGCGATTAACCCTTACTAGAATATCTATGAACTTTTAAAATTTTTAAACCAATATTAAATACACTTAAAAAATATAAAAAATCTTTCAAGCGAGGCAATGATGAGAAGTAGGGGACATGAGTCGTCTGCTGGCTGTTGGCGAGGAGGATCATCGTTGCCTGGGGCTTGGTGATCAACGGGGGGTTATTGGGCACCGTTGTCGAAGGGCAGCTATGCGTTAGGGTCACGAATAGAGCCCCCAGCTCCGGGACGGGTACATGCAGAATTAATCTGACTCCGAGTGAAAACCATATTGTTAAGCTCTTTAATGTAAAATCGGGAAAAGCACTAGCCTTGCGTTTCATTTCCCACAGACGACGCCAATGTTAGGACCACGGAATTCGGGTCTAAATCACGAGTGACTCACGTGCGTTTCGTCGACGAAGAGACTTGATCCACAGCCCACGTCTAGCCTCGAACACCTGCACAATGGGAGATTGGGTGTGGTACTCGATTTCCCTCTTCGACACTCAAGTCAGTGTGAGCCGTGAATATTGGAAAAAAATAATAAATTGTTGATCAACCCTAAAAACATGTAAAATGCATATATTTATAGAGGGTTTAGAGATAGATTGTGTTACCACCATGACGAAATATTTGGTATATTTTTGTATCCTATGCCTCGATATATTAGAAAGTATATCTTGTCGTTGTAGGAAATTCCTTATAATAACTCTTATTGCGAAGGCCTCGCTCGGAAGATTGAACCCGTCTCATGAATGACCGGATTGGGCCTTATTAGGCTTCGCCCGGGTCGCTGGACCTTTCAGGCCGCATCTTGTCGGAGTCGAAATCTTGTCCCCAACATGATATAAATTACTTAATTTTGATTTTTAAATAAAGAATTGTGATAATAAATAGATAAATATATGCAATAAACATTTTTGAAATGAACCTCTTCCAATTAGTGATTATTAATAATTATAGATATATCATTTCTAGAATTTTAGAGATATCTATTGGATCTCATACGTAAATTTGTTATATATTTTATAATTATCAATGTCTTATATTTTCTAGTGATAAAGGCAAATTGAATAAATTATAATATATACAAATTTCTTCATTGTTATATTATCAATGTAAAACCCATGTAATATATAATTTAGATTACAATAATATTAGTATGAGCAAACCTACATACCCCATCTCTTTAACATATTATAAAGCGTCAACTTTCTTACTAAAATTTATGTTTATTTGGTGTATGAATCATTTTCTAGATAATAAAATTAGAATTGATTAATATTTGATGTGAAGTTATTTATATACATTTGATGTTCAATTAATGTATCAATTCTTCTCTATATTATGTTGTTATTATAAATTTGTATACATATATTTGAGTAAACTAATAATAAGTAATTGATGGTTCAAAACTCGCTGGAAAAATGTTGTTGTCAAGGCTAAGTCGACGTGCGAAAGGAAATTTGTTTTAACCAATGAGTTAAGAGTATCTTGTAATCTTGTTGGAAAAAAATTACGTAAAAAAAATCATTTTGGAAAAAGAAAAGGATATATTTCTCCGGGGAAAAGAAAAGACAATACGCAATATCGGTGTCATTATCGAATTAATTATTTGGACATGAAAATTAAGCCCATAAATACACTACAATTGATTATCTTGACGCTACGCGTTTGCACGTAGTACATGTTTGGACATGTAACATGACTCTGGACAATGAAGTCCCCATTCCTCCTCCCCCAATCCATTGGCAATAACTTGCATCGAATTGTATTATCGTATTATTTCATTTGCAAATCTTTTTGATCGAGACTCGCGAAGTAAATTAGGATTGTGTACATCGTGAATTGACAAGTGATTAATCTCCTGATCTGATTTATGATCTTTTTTTCCCCCCTCTTTTCTGGGGGAATAATCGATCATTTTATGCTTTGCCTGTGATGCTGTGATTAGCCGGAATCACAAAAAGGAAGTCAAATTGGCAGGTGACAGCTCCGATCGAGTCATCCAACGCCCAAGTTAGCTCATATATATGCTTAGGAAAGTGAGAACTTAGAAAATATGATTGATCGGAAGAGTCTAGAGAGGGAAGCAAAGTCACATTGATCGCTCGCCATCAAGCATCTATATATATACACGTTTATGTGTAAGGCCAATTATTTATCATCACTGTGAAATTAACGTCACCAAACGAATATGAGCACACGACCAAAAAGGAAAGGCTGGAAATTTCTCTGGTCATGAATAGTGTGTATGCATGCAAATGCAAATGCAATATATTTTGTCTCGAGCGGCTACACTTTGGGTCATCCAAGAATCAAAAATCAGAGGGAAATTGACCTTTCACTGACTTTGCTCTTTTACCCCCCAACGGCTGCTCCAAGTCCCGTAAGTAATTCACCTTCCGTTGCTTTTTCTCAATATATAATATTTATAGAGTAAAATGCAAAGACTAGTGAAATGGCACTTGATTAACTTCATTTGTTTGAAGACATGCACTTCATTCCAGTTGACCGGTTCGACCAAATCTTTATTTTTATTTTTTTGCAAAAAGTAATGGGTAAATTACAAAAAAAAACCCAAATTTTGTAAAATGTCTCAATTTTGTCCTAAATTTTGTTTTGTAACAGAAAAAATCATAAGTTTTCTAAAATGTCTCAAAAATGACCTCCGTTATAACTTCCGTCAATTTTTGCCTACGTGTGACCTACGTGGACTGTTAAAGGGACCCACCATTAGCAACAAAAATTGACGGAAGTTATAACGGAGGTCATTTTTGAGACATTTTAGAAAACTTATGGTTTTTTTTGTTACGAAACAAAATTTAGGACAAAACTGAGACTTTTTATAAAATTTGGATTTTTTTTTGTAATTTGCTCAAAAGTAACAATTAGGTCATAATATTTTGGTTTCTTCTTCTTAAGGCCATAGTATTATTTATTATTAATAAGGAACCACTTCACATAAATTTTCATATGAGGCCCTTCTAATTTCATTAAAAAAAAATTTAACTTGACATATGAAAAAAATGAAAAATATACAAAAATAAAAGAAATAGTTGGAGAGAGAGAGAGAGAGAGAGGGAAAGCCTTGACAACGTTGCATGGTCCATGGCCACACTTCACGAGGTCTCCGTCGGCCATTGATGCCACCGCTTCCGCCCTTTCCTCCTTTATTTCTCTTATTTGTTCGATGCATTCTACTTCTTTTCTTTTTTTTTGGAACTATTTCATATTCTTTTAAAAAATTTTAAACTAAAGAAAATATTTAAAATTTATGAAGGGCTTTATCCAAAAAATTTATGTATTGGCGGCTTTATCCAATAATAAATAATTGTAAGGCCTTAAAAAAGAGAAACTAAAAATTATGACTTAATTTGTTATCTTTACAAAAGATATAATTTTGGTCAAACCGATCATCTGGGGTTAAGTTCATATTTTTCAAACAAGTGGAGTTGAGTGCCATTTTACCAAGGGGAGGTCTTTGCATTTTACCCATATTTACATATTTGCATGTAATACCCCTTTAATCATATTCTTGTTTTTAGTTACTATGAGTCTAGCTTCGAAAGGAGAACGGAAGTTGATAGATGTAAAAAGTTTTATTAGCAAGAATCAAACAATTGCCACTACAATTAAGCACCGCGGTTCGGCTCTTATTCCTTTTAAGTAAAGCATCGGGTACGAGTCTTGTGAATGGAAAAAATCTATGTTGGGAGAGAGGTTTACTCTTTTAGTGGATTGATTTGTCTTGAACTGGATTAGTCGAGACATATTAAGCTTCCAGATATCAAGGTACGTACATACCGAAAAACTTATTTTTCTAAAAATATTTTCTCTTCGATGCAGCTGGCGAACTACACTGCTAGTTGATGGCTTTTTCAGTGAAATTGGTATAGCCTTTACATTCTTATGGAGGCCAATCACGTCACATGTTGTAGAAAAATTGTGGTGTATGTATCTTGTAAAATAGTAATACTCGTGTCATTTGATAATAAACTTGTTATTTTAAAATATACTTGTTACTCAATATTGTCACTTATTATTTAATAATTAAATCACTATACTCATTTACCCCAAAAAATTAAATATAATATTCAAAATAACAAGACAAACGTATTAAATAGACACTCTATATGACAAGTAAGAAGAATCTCGTTATTTTTCAGAAAGTGTGCCTTTTAAAAATGTTCTGAATGCTAGCAACGCTCATAATTTGTATAGTAATTAGGTTTTCTTTTTGGGAGTATTTTGAAGGATATATATATGTACGTTAAGGCTTTTGTCATTTATTTGAGAGGCGTCAGTAGATGCTGATCATGGTCACCGATCGAGCTTTGCCTATGCACGCGCACTCGTCCCTTTCTTTGAAAGCGTTGCTTGCCTCCCTCTTCTTGGCAGGTAATGTTATATTATCTTACTTGAATTATTATGCCTATCAAAGACAAAAAGAAAATATAATTCTTATTGAGATCAATTTGGCCTCTGCTCTTGTTGGATTATCCAAAGTTCAAAGATATGTATATGGGCATGCAGTTGAAAGATGTACTCCACGTTGTATGGCGAATTAATTTCTCGTGAAATCGGTTCGGGATGACTCTAGTTCTGAAAATCTAATCGCTCCTCGAGCAATTATAGATAAATTTATATTCATTGGTCAGAAATTAACCATCCCCTAGTAAATGTATATTGTGTGTATCATTTTATAGAGAAGCTTTTACATAACACTACTAGAATGGATGTTATACTTAAAAGTTATATTTCGCTACTTCTATTGTTAAGAGTTAAGTCCCACATCGAAAATATAAAAAAAATTCCACAAGTTTAGAAGAGATTGTGTACCACAACCTATTAGCTCGACCTTTTGGGTTTGAGATGGACCCAATCGCTTATAGGCGCAATGGATATTTTACATGGTATCAGAGCGGGTTATGCTTCCGCGCGCTCATGTGGGCTCACACCACGCCAGATTCGATTTCGAGGTAGCCAAGAGTGCGCCTCATGTTAATCAGGCCCAAGAGTAGTCCAGTCCAGTTCCGAGGTAACTATAGGTGCACCTCTAGTTAGGCCCGAGTGTGGAGCTCGAGGCCAGTTTGGTATTTGTCCCCCCTTACCCGAGTACGAAAGAGGATGCCCGGCTCGGGTCAGTTGTTAAGGGCGGGTGTTTAAGGCACGTGGCATGTGTTGGACCATACGTTGCCACGTGAGGGCGGGTATTGAGATATGTTGTCCCACATCGAAAAATTGAGAAAAAAATCACAAACTTATATGAGGCTTGGGTCCAGTAACCTATCAGCTTAAATTTTTGGGTTGCAGATGGGCTCAAGTCCGTGTAGCCCCAAGTGGGTATTTTACATCTATATAGGCAAAGATCCATTAGTTTTCTCGGTGTACAACATTTGGTATTGGAAATTTGTCTGAGCAAATTTAAGTTTGAATTGAGTCAAGCCATTAAAAGATAAAATTCTCCTATATTCGGCTCAATATTGAATTAGTCAGACCAATTGAAGTAATTGGAAGGTGAATCATGGAGGAAAAAAACATTAATTTTCAATGGCTTTATTTGAAGGGGAAATTAAATTTACTGGAAACAGAATAAAGGTTGGGGGTTCTTTCTAGAGAATCACCAACCCAAACACCGATTTCAGTACTTCTCCCGATATCACAAATAACACCTACGGCGGTCAAACCATTAGGGTAAGAAAGTTTGTAAAAAAAAAAAGTAGCACAAATGAAAAAGCAAGAGGTTTAAAAAAGACGTATGGATTTAGGTAAAGTGATAAAGTCATACAATAGTAATTAAGCAATGTATTATTGCTGTAATTAAGTTCTGCCGTAGGTTTGATCGCCGATAATAGAATTAAATTTACATTAAAAACGATAGAGAAAAGATTAAAAAATAATAATAATGTGGAACGCCGTTGTTTTGCCTTGTGGCCAGGACCTAACTTACGGTGGTAATATTTCTTGGGTCTGTTCAACTATCAGTACATGTTCTATTTTTATATCTATTAAAAAAAAAGACATTCTATTTCTCTTTTCTGGTGGCACACGAGCTCGTGGGTGTAGTAAAGAGAATTGAAGGAAAAATAGAGAGAGAGTAAAAACGAGAAGTCAAATTGACGAAAATAAATTTTAAAATCTCTTGATTATCGAGAAAAAAAATATATTTTTCCGTATTAAGACTATTCTCAACTGTATATACATATGTTACTTTTAGTTAGATTAGATAGAAGATTCTTTACATTTTTATTTACAATGATAAAATCTTTAGATAGGAAAGAATCAAAAGATCATAAGGACATATATGTTCAAATGTTGCCACCTTATAAAGGGGCGTAAATAGTAAACCTAAGCAATTTTTTTCTGTCCTTTGTGTTTTGAAAAGTATATATGTTCACCTTTGAATTAGGGGAAAAGGGAAAAGGAAAAAAAAATCCTTATCTTTTCCTTTATAATTAACTCTTTTTCTTGTCACAACACAGCGTTGTCATTGGGTACCCGTACATCTCGAACACTATAAATGCCTTGACATTGGAAATCCATCGGAATCTATAACAATTAGGCTATGCTCGACTCCAGTGATCCTCATATTAAGTCACGGAGTGACCTCCAAAACGGTCGGTGAAACAACCGATGCACACTATACACGTGATTAACCTCATCACTATGATCGAGCACTCACTCTCACAAGAGAAATTATTGCACGGACTTGACTTCGATATCGTATGATCTCGAGGATCCGTCCGGTCCATGAGGTCGAGCATCCGAATTGAATCTCCGGTAAACGGGGGAGGGGGCGGAGTGGCACGCGAAGTCCACAAAAATTTAACGCACAAGTCCACAAAGCGGAGCAAATGACAGGACAGGGCCCCACTCCCTTGAAAAGCCGTGTAGCTTAAAGCACAAACAGATCTGGGCCCATCCCTTGGCCCACTGGGCCCCACTTCTCCCCTCTCCCTCTCCTCCCTCCTATCCCCTCAACTAGAAGAATTTTTGCATAGTGAGATCACATCGTCCTCATGCGAGCATTTATTTCGTTCTAATTACGAAATATCGCTACATAATATTGCGGGTAAATTTCAACCATTGAAGCTATATTTATTATCGTTAACACATCACTATAGTTTTGAATTAGTAGCATTGACTCGGTCCTAAACACGAAATACTTCCGTAGAGTTTCGATGCACGATACCATGAGCATGTTTGAGCCATTGGAGCTAAATTTATCGTTAAGACACATTATTATAGTTCTGAATTAGAAGCCTTGACTTGAGCCTAGCCATAAGATTTTTCTATTGAGTTTTAATTCCCAAACAATGTAAGTAAATTTTGGCCGTCGGACCTAAATCAATTGTTAACACACGTGACCCCAGCTCGGAATTATGCATACCAACTAATATCCAGAAGATCAATAGGTTCCGATTCATTCATGTTCGAGCCAATTAGATTCATTAAATGGATAAAACTCTTTCAACCGTAATTTTTATCCACTCACGATATTCGAATTCGAGATTTTATTTCATCCGAATCAATGCACGTTGGTGAATTAGTCGCAGTATATAGAAAATAAAGTAACAGCCACCACAAAAGCAAAATTATAAAAAGAAAAAGCTCACTATTAGGCATTAGCCCCCTCCCTCCCTCCCTCCCCCCACCCCAAAAAAGAAAGCTTCACTTGCAGGGCAGAGGTCTCTCCATTCCCTCTCCTTCTTCGTCCCTGTAGACTGTAGAGAGAGAGAGGGAGAGTCTAGAGAGAGAAAAAGCTGCCGGAGAGCTCTGAGGCTGTCAATGAGCGAGGGTTTTGCTCCGGTGGTACTCCTCAAATAACTCTGGTTGATTCATTCACTCCCTCCGCCGCCCTCTCATTCCACTGCTCCCAGGAGAAAGAGAGAGTGTGGACTGGGAAGGATAGCCGTGCATCCAAGAGATTCAGCTGCCTCCGCTGCTGCGAGCTGGTTGAAACCCTAATCCACCGCCACACCGTATCGTCGCTGTACAGAGCAGCTCTGCCCGTACGGATTCTTATTCTCCATTCCTCTTGCTACTGCTGCGTTATTCCTCTGCTCGCTCGTCTTGAATGTTCTCTGATTCTTCCATTGTCTTTTGCTTTTTAGTCTCTCTCTCTCTAAAAATTACGAAGGAAATGCAATGCGACCGGAAGTACTGTTGATGAACTGTGATCATTTCAGCTTTCTTTCACCTTTTGAGCTTCCGGTTGCTTCTTGCCTTGTATTGTTCGAACCCACGGTTGCTTATCTTATTTTTATTTTTTTTCTACTGATGCAACTGCGTTAGTTCAATTTCGCGTCAGGTGAATTGTCATAGCTGTGGGATGAATGCATGCCGTACATAAATTAGTTCACGTATCACATGTCATCTTCTGCTTTATGTTCCTGAATCATCTCCTGATTTTCTAAATAGGGAACATTGATAGCTAATGTAATAGTTGTGTCACCCTTCGATTCGATTTCTGTTTACTTCCACAGGTCTCTATGTGATCTCTAATCAGCATTGGGAATGGAAAGGTTTCCGGAAATCAACGGGCTTCCTTCGAAGCTGCCTGTGGAGGGTCAGACATCGAATGCTAGAATGCTGTCTGTCAGGAAAATTGGGGAAATAATGGATGCACGTATTGCTTTACAGAGGGAAGTGCTACAAATGTCAAGTGGGAACTCGAAGCCAGTAAGAGAAGAAACAGGAAAATCTGTTGTCAATTCACAAGATTCAGAGTGCCGTGCACCGGTGAGAGTGTGGAAAGAGAAGGATTCTTTGTTGGAGAAGGAAGGATTAGCATCCAGCGCTGTTACATTTAACGGAAGGGGCGTCTCGTTTGACGATAGTGGCCCTAGTTCCTTTTCCGGGGCTAGTCATCCCCCTGAGCCAGTTGACACTGATCTTATGAAAACAGTGTATGTTCCAATTGGTCAGACCAAACCTGATGCGGCGTGCTTGATGAACGGGTTGCCTGTAAAAGGACCATTCCTCGAAGATCTTTCAATCAGGGGTCTGAAGAAGAAGCCGAATCCAGTGGTTCTTTCGCCAGCGGAAAGTATGGTGGAAGAACCTAATGATTTGGGGTTGGTGTGTTCACCATTCACAGGTCCTCGGGCTTCACAGAACACGGACAATACTCTCCCAACCCATGATCTCGAGGAGAAAGAATGCGTTTGGGATCCTTCTTTGCCTCCAAGCGGCAATGTGAGCCCACATAGTAGTATTGGCAGTACAGGTGTTGTCACTGCTATGAGTATTGTACACAGTTGCGCGAGCACTTATAGGAGTGATGCAATTACAAGTGATGGCATGATTGGTGTGGACTGGAACTACGAGAGTACAAAAGGGAGTGTAAGTGTTCGAGGTGATTCACTTGAGAGCACCAAAACTAGCGTGAGTCGAGCTAGTGATAGTAGCGGCCTCAGTGATGACAGCAACTGGAGCAATATGATGGGGAGCGCCAATAAGCCTCACAAAGGAAATGACCCAAGGTGGAAGGCCATTCTTGCCATCCGAGCACGGGATGAGATTCTGGGCATGAGTCATTTCAGGTTACTCAAAAGGCTTGGCTGTGGTGACATTGGTAGTGTCTATCTTTCAGAACTGAGCGGAACTCGGTGCTATTTTGCTATGAAAGTGATGGACAAGACATCACTGGCTAGCAGAAAGAAGCTGAATAGAGCTCAGACAGAGAGGGAGATTCTGCGACTGCTAGACCATCCATTTTTGCCCACTTTATACACACATTTTGAGACGGATCGGTTTTCCTGTTTGGTCATGGAGTTTTGTCCAGGAGGGGACCTTCACACTCTAAGGCAACGACAACCTGGGAAGCATTTCTCAGAATATGCTGCAAGGTAAAGTTACATGAGCATGTCCTTACTGTTTGTGGTATACTTACTCGATGCAATTTTCATTTATCATGGAAATTCAATCTATTTCCAATCCCCGTTTTGTGTGGGAACTTGGAAGTCCCAGTCAGTAGTTTCCTGTTCCATATTATCTAATTTTGCTTCTCAGAGCAACAGTGAAGCATGCCTTCCATGTCTTGTTTTGCACAGATCTATCTGTACTGCACATAAAAAAAAATCCTTGATGCATCTGCTTTGTGGCAGTTCAGAAATGCTCAATATTGTTTTTCCAGTCTGAACTTTTGGAGTGCTATTTCTCTTGGCTTTGGCAATTTATTGAAACTCCTTATTGAATTACAGTATAAGTTCCACGATAATTTGTGGGTGTTGCGGTCTGATTGTGTTCAATTACTACAGAGGGTAATGTGGATTAAAATAGTTTTTGAATCCTAAAGCTGAGATTAATTTTGGCCAGTAGATGTTGGATGAGCAAACATAAATGGGTCACTTCATATTTGCAGGTTTTATGCAGCAGAGGTTCTGCTTGCGCTGGAGTACCTACACATGCTTGGAGTTGTCTACAGGGACTTGAAACCTGAGAACGTCCTAGTCCGAGATGACGGGCACATAATGCTCTCTGACTTTGACCTCTCCCTTCGATGCATGGTCTCACCTACCCTCATAAGAACTTCCTACGGCTCCGATCCTTCGAAAAGGGCAAACGGGTCCGCCTTCTGCGTCCAGCCTGCCTGTATTGAGCCATCATCAGCGTGCATCCAACCTGCCTGCTTTCTCCCCCGGATCTTCCCTCAGAAGAGCAAGAAGAAAGCCCAGAAGCCTCGAGCTGACCTCGGGATCCCTTTGGACTCGCTACCGGAGCTAGTTGCTGAGCCCACCTCGGCAAGGTCCATGTCCTTCGTTGGGACTCATGAGTACCTCGCCCCTGAGATCATCAAAGGGGAAGGCCACGGGAGTGCAGTCGACTGGTGGACTTTTGGCATCTTCCTACATGAACTTCTCTATGGGAAGACACCATTTAAAGGATCCGGGAATCGGGCCACTCTGTTCAATGTTGTGGGCCAGCAACTCAAGTTTCCGGAATCACCGGCGACAAGCTATGCCAGTAGAGACCTCATCCGTGGGCTGCTGGTAAAGGAGCCACAGAACAGACTCGGGGTGAAGAGGGGAGCAACCGAGATTAAGCAGCATCCCTTCTTTGAAGGTGTGAACTGGGCTTTGATCCGCTGCAGCACGCCTCCTGAGGTCCCAAGGCCCATAGAGGCAGAGCTCCCTGGGAAGTATGGGGTGGTAGATCCATTCAGCGTTGGGAGTGCCAGCAAGAGGATGGCTACGGGGACTGACGGGAAGCCCGGAGGTAAATACCTCGACTTCGAATTCTTTTAGACTCGGGGAGTAGTGGGATTTACGTGGTATAAAATATATGTTTTAAGTTAGTCTCCTGATTCTGCTTCTTTTGCTTCTGTACTTCAGCTCAAAAATCTAAATGTATGAGTTTCCATGGTATGAGGTCGGAATCAAACAACTGCAGTAACACATGAAATCAGTGGTCTGGGAAGTAAATGATATTAGTTCAATGTAGAGATCTTGTTAAAAGCCAATTGCATCTTCCGGGGCTAAATGTTATTGTCCATATTGCTATTTAACATGAGATGACAGAAGTAAGTTCTCTATTTGGTTATTTACCGCAGCTAATTAGATGAGTTAATTAGCCTCATCACGCGGTTAACCTCATCATTATGAGCAAGCATTTACTCTCACTAGAGAAATTATCGCATGGTCTTGGCCTCGATGTCGTACGATCTCGTGGATCCATCCGGTCCATGAGGTTCGAACATCTGAAATGAATCAACCTGTAAACCGGTAAGGGGAGAGAGGCGGGCAGTGGCACACAAAAGCGGAACCAAAGACAGGAGCGGGTCCACGCCCTTGAAAAGCCGCGTAGCTTAAAGCAGGAACAGATCTGGGCCCATCCATCGGCCCACTCCCCCCCCCCCCCCAACCCTCTCCTCTCAACTAGTAGAACTTTTCCAAGTGGGATCACGGTATCCTCCGACGAGCATTTACTTGATTAGACAACGGGCCAGCGCAGTATTTTCGCCTATTGGGCCGAATGTTTTTTTCTTTAAATATTTAAATATGAAACAAACCGGTTGATATCGTGAATAAAAAAATATTGTGTTGATTTATCTAAAAGATGTTAAGAGCAAAGGAGAATTTTCTTTTTTTTAATCTTACTTTATTATAATTTTATTTAAAGAGCTTTTCCGGTACACTTAGAAGTAGATATTTTCATAATATCTAATTTTAGTTTGACCATTTCAATATCGATGTAATATGATTATAAAAATTTATTCTACTCTCGAGTTAAAATTATAGTGCAGTCTCAATTTGAAAAATGGTTTCCACTATCAACTTAACAAAATTAAAAAATGCGAAGCAAATGAAAAGTAGTTTTTGAAAAGTGTCTCAAGCAAAATGATATGAGAAGCAAGTAGCTTCAGCTTCTAAGAATAATCTCAAGCGAACCATGAGAAAAGATTTTGCATTTTAATCCATCTTAATGTTGGCAACATCGAGTGTGTATCCATATCATTCATCAAGTATACTTCTAAAAACTTGGGATGTAGTAAATCCTTAAATACGACAAACTAAAAAAGGTATTAGCTCAAAAAAAGGATTCAGTAAAATTACGGTAAATTAAAAGAACCCGCTGAGATGTATAAGGTCTTTATTTGATCAAAGCTTAGATCAAAGATCTCATAGGCTTTCTGTGAAGTCCCCTAAAAGCTTACTGTAAGTCGTTTACTCCTTTAGGGCAAAACAATGATACTTCTCCACATTACTCCACCTCCTTTAGTGAAAATAATGTATGGAAGACTCAACGTGTTAGTCTTTTAATCTTCTATTGTAGGTCATTTTGGTTTCGAAAAACGAGGTGTCATTATAACATAGAACCCGCTGAGATGTATAAGGTCTTTATTTGATCAAAGCTTAGATCAAAGATCTCACAGGCTTTCTGTAAAGTCCCCTAAAAGCTTACTGTAAGTTGTTTACTCCTTTAGGGCAAAACAATGATACTTCTCCACATTACTCCACCTCCTTTTTTGAAAATAATGTATGGAAGACTCAACGTGCAGTTATATGGATTCATTTATATGTTAGTCTTTTAATCTTCTATTGCAGGTCATTTTGGTTTCGAAAAGCGAGGTGTCATTATAACATAGCAGCACTTGTCATGTTGCGATTGGTGTCACACAAAGGGTCATGCAGGGAGAAGGCCTCTCCGTCCTACGTGGCGCTTCTTAACCTGTTGACTCTGCTTTTAATATTGTATAAAAATTCTAACAATAATGTCTTGCGCAAGAAGAAAGAACTCGACGACCAACTCTTCATCGAGAAGCAGAAGGTTAAGCAGATAGATTGATGACCAAGCTCATCTTGAGATTGAACCCGACGACATCAAGAAGGAAGTTAAGCAGTTGGAGCAGGCATTGAGCGACAAGGAAAAAGACCGTCTCCGAGCCCTCAAAGAAGCAGACGAGCAGAAAGCGAGGGAGATCGAGGCCCTCAAACGCGAGCCCAGAGGGAGATGCGCTTGCACGGTACCAAGTCCTTGCATCAGAGCTTCTGTGCTCTGAAAGATAGGCTTCTCAAGAAACATGGTGGGAACTATGTTTGGTGGGACATAGATATATACGCTGCTGTGCCCGAGATACAGAAGCGGCTGGGCATCCCACCAGAGAAGTCCATCTGGCCCTTGACGCGTCTCGCGGTATCGCCGCGTGCTTCAATCATCAATTTGACCCCTTGAGCTTTAAGTGGGGGGAATTTTGAAGTTACACCATCTGCAGCGAGTGGTGCGGGCACTCGCGAATCAACTGGGGCTGCTGATGAGCCTCAAACTGATATTTGATCATGTTGTTCCTTTTTCTAACCCCTTCTAGGAAATAGTCGAGGGGGTAAATGCCATGGATTATCTACAAATGTTCGTTTCCCAAGAATCTTATTTGCCTTTACTCGAGTACATCGTCGCAAATTTTGAATTTCTATTTAGCATTTCGAACTGCCACAATGGACTTGCATAGCCAACGTTTAGGTTGAAGTACTCGCGCTTTGAAGTGACTCGTCGCTTAGGACAAGGTCGAGTAAGAAATAACTAGTTTGACTTGCATGGGTGGGACTTTTCACCCTTACTTTGCAACCTCCCAGTCGAGGCCATGCTGTTCGAGTTTGACTAGAGCGAATAACGTTTTTTTTTTATGTGTGTATTTAGTTATTGGTGATTTATTTGGCTACATCCTCCATTACGATCTTCATTTATTCTGCTAATTCTCTTAATTTGCTAATTCTCTTAATTATGAACTTTCCGACTAAGGTAGGTTAAATTAAATTTGACATCAATTTTCTATTGATTTATGTTGTTTAAATATTGGGTCATATCTAGACTCATTTATTCACCAAAAATTCACAAAATATTGTACATGATATACTAGGATTAGTAAGACCCAAAAGAGTAAATGGTGATTTGATCAACCGAATCAAAAAATCGAATTTCATGGCTTGATTTTTAATTTTCAAGAACAAAATTGTGATTTTTTTTTGCTGAATAATTCATATTATTAATATTAGTAAATAGTAGAGTCTACATGAGTCAAGATAATATCTGAGACTATGCTTCTAATCTCCAATGGAGAAGTGCGTGGGTTCAAAATGGTTTCTACTAGTAGTAAAGCGTAGCAACGCAACTAGATCTTCGTTAATCCTCTTTCTATCGCTATGGTGAGGGCAAGGAGCACTGCTCTGGCCTATGCCTGGAGAGGTGTGTCTTCATGTGAGACCTGAAACCATGATAGTGATTGCGACTTGTTCTGGTGGTGCAGAACTCCAGCAAGACATGATATGTTGTTGTTCCATGTTGCGTCCGAACTGATGATGTTCTATTCAGGTCCTGAAGGTACGGTTGATGTTTCAAGTTGTAGAGCAGCTTCGAAAGAGTTTCCTTCTTGGCGCCCCAAGTTTCGTCCACCCCTACTATGTTCCGTGAAGCGGTTCTTGATGCTCTTGATGGTTTCATGGAGATCAGGTTGTTTTCCTGCATGCAAAACATTGTTTCGTGAGTTCCACAACTGATATAAAGTGATAGTTGCATATAAGGAAAAGTTAGCCCCATCACTAGTATTCGTTATCATAGAGCGTGGAGGACAAGCAACAAAGTTTATTAAGTCTTTCATAGTGGTAGAAGGGATAAAGCTTGATTGTATATTCCGGGGTGATTCCCTCCAGGCAACACGATAAAAAAGACAATCGCCATAGAGATGCTCTAGTTTATCGGAGCTGGTTTGGCAAAGAGGGCATGAAGTACTTTCTTCGCCGAACCATGGGAGACATTCACTGGCTATTCTCTAAAGATGAAGTTTGAATCGTTCATAGACTTTTAGATTCCAAATAGCTTGCCACATTATTCCGCTTTGATCTAGGAGTCTATGTTGTTGATCTATAAGGTAAAAGGATTTGACCGAGTGCTTTCCTGAAGTGCTTGGGGTCCATTTTGCTGAGTCCTCGTAATCTTCTTGGCCTAGGTGGATTTTGAGTATTTTTTGCACAGTGTCTTGGTCAAAGAGATTTGTGAGTAATGAAGTGTTCCATCTCTTTGGATGGAAAAGTATCAAGTCACATACCTTTAGCGCTGGATTTGGAGTTACGCCTACTCTCGAAGAGGGTTTATGGTTTTGCATACCTGAGATCCCTGGGTCGTGCCATGCTGAAATGGATGAGCCGTTACCCACCGAGAAACATGTACTTACCTGGATGGTCTCCTTACACAATCGTAGGCCTTTCCAAATTAGTAAGGAAGAGGTGCGGTTGGATGAGTTGAGGAAGTTGCCATATTTTACCTTTATAGCCCTACCGACAAGGCTATTGTTGTCTTTTGTTAGTGTCCAGGCTGTTTTGGAGAGCATTGCTTTGTTCGAATCTTCCGCTCTTCTGAAACTTAAACCTCCTTTTGTTCTTGGTTGGCAGATATATCCCAACTCTTTGGAGCAAAGTAACTATCATCTTTCTTATTTGTGCTCCATCAAAATCTTCTTGTCATTTTGTCAATTGTGTTAAGGTGGATTTTGGGAGCCGGAATAGTGACATTGTGTAAATTGGGGTACTGTTGACCACCGAGTTGATCATGGTGGCTTTACCTGCCCAAGAGAGTGCCTTTGCTTTCCATGATGCTAGTTTGCTCTTAATCTTGTCGATGAGGAATTGGAAGAATAAAATTGTGATTTGGAAGTGGGTAGCTACTACGAAAACTGATATTCATATCCAAATCATATCCAAAGAACAAAATTGTGATTTGAATATGAATATCAATTTTTAATTTTTAGAAAAACTGAAATCACGATTGGTTAGCTTTTAAGCTAAAAATCGCATGAAACCCAAATCGAGCACGCTACGTCCCCCTCATCCTTCCACCCCTGTGACGTTAGAGAGAGAGAGAGAGAGAGTCTTGAGAGAGAAAATGCTGCGGGAGAGCTCCGAGGCTCTCAATGAACGAGGGTTTTGCTCCAGCGGTACTCCTCAATTAACACTGGGCCAATTCATTCACTCCCTCGGGCGCTTGAAGGCTTCGACAAGCCATGTTTCTTCTTCCAGTGTCAGGAAGGTCCGTCTCTCCCGTCTCTCCGTCTTTTTCTTACCTCTCATTGCATTGCTGCCATAGAAAGAGAGAGTGTAGATTGGGAAGGATATTCATGCCTCATACTCCAAGAGTGTGACGAACAACCCACAAGTTACCATCGTAAAGATGTCTCCTCATGAAAACACCCTCACAAAGTCGTCATACATCCGTCATTGATTATGGCCTTCAATTAGATTAATTTGTAAAAACAACGCATATAAGTTCTTTTACACTTTTTCGTCCCAAAGGACCTTGTGACGTGTATATTTGTGACGGATGTTTTCTGTCACAAAGATCGTTTGATGATGGCTTTTGTTATATTTGTGATGAAAATATCTGTCATATTGTCCTTGTTTTTTTTTTTTTCAATTTGTGATGAGTAGATGTTGAACTTGTAGCCGTGCACAATTTTTGGAGGCAGATTATCGCGATCATAGTGTATTTGGTTATACATGTTCTACTCATATCTAGTGTGGACACTGTTGAAGTATTTTTGGCTTTAGAGGCTGGTATTGATCATGCCACCAATAAGATTCTAAGTTGATATTGAGGCAATCTGGAAATTGCACTACGTTCCTTCATAGTTTCTATGTCGTTCATGGCATTGGTTTCGAATTGATCTTTAATAGCTTCTTGATGTCGGCTCTGTTCTTGTAATACTGCCAATCGTCCTTGTTCCAATGCTGCACTATCTTCTTTGGGATCAATGACATCTTTATTATCAACACCACGCAGAAGCTAAGGAGAAAATGATCCACCTTCCTCGTCAAGCTCAACAGTTACTTCTTGCTCTACCGGCTCCTAGGAGAATGCTCGAGCATCATAATGCCGATCAACATTATTCAATTCTTTCAAGAAAGCCTTTGCATCGTATATATCGTTCCATCTAAGAATGACTCCTTAGAACTCGACAACCTTTCATGTATCTGAATGAAGTCGATTCTCGACACTGGAATGTATGTCCTCGAGCTCTTTGTACATTTTTCTTTGCAATAATCTTGCACATCCACTCAATGCTAGAAAGCACGCCATCTCTCTTTGTTGCCGAGCAATTCTGTAGGGGATTCCTCTCCACAGTTTTGAGCTCGATCCAACGCATTTTTTTTTTAGATTTGCCTAGTTCCCAATCACAAACCACGAAGAGTACCTTCTAGTACTCTACATGTTTAGGCAACTCTATGTCCAAATCCAAATGCATCCTGATATCATTCCGAAGAATTGCTTTTACCGTCAAGCCCTTGAAAACCAATTCAATGTTCAAATCATCCGGAGCAAGCTTTGCAAGAATATCTATCAGCCTTGCACAACCTTCACGTAAACGTATACTGGACTTTTCTTTACTTTGATTGAATGTTACTTGATAGGTTGTGGAGGCCTGCCTAGCCTAGGGGTTAGCAAAGCTTGGTTGGTCCAAGAAAAGGAGATCGATATCTTACATACCAAATAACCTAAGATTGACTTCCCGTTTTATCTATTGGGAATATATCGAGGATCTCTCTGACAACGTAAAAAATATATATGTGATTCATTATAGATACCTAAGTACGTCCTCAATTTAAGAGATTACACACACTATTAGCTCTCTACAAAGCTCGTATTGACTTTGAGTGTTAGAGAAAGAAATCACGATACCACCCCGATCTTCCCCTTTTACATACACTGAGGTTCTTTGGCTGACTTTTAATACATCATCGGTTCAAATGATCATTGATTTGTTTGCCTCTTACTAATAGCCACAAGTTTCAAGTACGACAATCATGCCATTAGTTACAATCGTAAGGATGTCTACTCATGAAAACACCCTCCCAATGTCGTCATACATCCGTCATTAATTATGGCCTTGCAATTCTCGCACTGTGAGCAAGGAACTGTGATTTTATTTTCGAGTGTTCTTATATTTGTTGTTGGCGTGCTTTGAGCAAGGAACTGTAAACTAGGAATTGTGATGTTTTCGAGTGTTCTTATGTTTGTTGTTGGTGTGCTTTGAGCAAGGAACTTTGATGTTGTTTTCGAGTGTTCTTATGTTTGTTATCGGTGTGCTTTGAACAAGGAACTGTAATGGAAAACCAAGCAATTGGTGGAATTTTCACTAAAGTCCGAATCTAATTGTATCAGTCCTGCAGCATGACAATGCTGAAATATATATATATATATGTATATATATATATATGTATGTATGTCATAAAAACTCACTATCTCCCTAAGTATGACTCTCTTATAATGGTCATTTTAGGTATAATGGACGTCTCCAAGTACTGTCTGTGCTCCTATATTCAGCATTCGCATGTAGGCCTATCATTATTTGTAGCTCCATTCCTAGTTAGGTCCGAAGGACATTATCCACCATCATTGTTGGTTAAAATACATGGAAGTTTGTACGGAACCACTCCAACACGCCTCTAACGCTTTAAAAGTAGGCGTAAGGGAGCAATTATTGAGGTGTCATCAACTTTGTGGTTCAAATTTTAGAGCAATTGCTTGGTATCGATCGATTGTATCCACGTACGACAGATATGGTAACCTTGGGTTATTTTGCAAATTTATTTTCCCTTTATCTAGTAAATTTTTGCTAATTTTTCAGGAGCTGGAGCTTCAACTCCTCCAGGTCCTCATAAAGTGCCAAGTTCATTTCTAGTTTTGATGCCAGTCTCAACAGTGACTACAAGACAATCTCCTTTACCGTTTTCTACATGGGAAGTTATTATAGAAGAAGCAATAATGAGGACTTCTAAACCTTGGAAAAGTAGATCAAGGGTGCTGCTAGCAAGTCAATTAAGGGTGTCTATTTGGCAAATTCACAATGTTCGTACTTTTTTTTTCCTTTTTAATTATAGAGGAAGATTGTCATTCATCCCGACCAGGTAAACAAGAAAGAAAGTATGATTATGGTGGAATTAAACTTTGAGGAGGTTGACACATACCTCCTTAAAGGTCTTTCGGAACCAGATGCAACATTGGCTTTGCTGTTGGAGCTGATATCTAGAGCGGTATGAGTTTTCTAAATTGTAATATTATCCGAACATAGCTTTCCTTTCTAATATCATTAATCTACAATTAATATATAATTGCAACAAATATTGGACTGGTTGAGTTTCAAGTACAACGATCATGCCATTAGTTACAATCGCAAGGATGTCTACTCATGAAAACGCTCTTACAATGTCATCATACATCCATCATTAATTATGGCCTTGCAATTCTCGAATTGTGAGCAAGGAACTGCAATTCTATTTTCGAGTGTTCTTATGTTTGTTGTTGGCGTGCTTTGAGCAAGGAACCGTGATGTTTTCGAGTGTTCTTATGTTTGTTGTTGGTGTGCTTTGAGCAAGGAACTTTGATGTTGTTTTCGAGGGTTCTTATGTTTGTTATCGGTGTGCTTTGAGCAAGGAACTGTGATTGAGCTTGTGATGCTAGTTTTCGAGTGTTCTTATGTTTGATGCTATTGTGCTTTGAGCAAGGAACTTTGATTAAAAACCAAACAATTGGTGGAATTTCCACTAAAGTCTAAATCCAATTGTATCATTCCTGTAGCCATGATAAGCTGAAATATATATATATATATATATATGTCATAAAAACGCATTGTCTCCCTAAGTATGATTCTCTTATAATGGTCTTTTTAGGTAGAATGGACGTCTCCAAGTACTATTCGTGCTCCTATATTCACCACTCGCATGTGGGCCCATCATTATTTGTAGCTCCAAACCTAGTTAGGTCCAAAGGACATTATCCACCATCATTGTCGGTTAAAATACACGGAAGTTTGCACGGAACCACTTCAATACGCCTCCAACGCATTAAAAGTAGGCGTAAGGGAGCAATTCTTGAGGTGTCATCAACTTTCCCTTGGGCAAGTGGTTCAAACTTTGGAGCAATTGCTTGGTATCGACCGATTGTATCCACGTACGACAGATATGGTAACCTTGGGTTATTTTGCAAATTTATTTTCCTTTTATCTTGTAAATTTTTGCTAATGATTTTCTAATATTTTTCAGGAGCTAGAGCTTCAACTCTTCCAGGTCCTCATAAAGTGTCAAGTTCAATTTTAGTTTTGATGCCAGTCTCAACAGTGACTACAATACAATCTTCTTTACCTTTTTCTACATTGGAAGTTATTATAGAGGAAGCAACAATGAGGATTTCTAAACCTTGGAAAAGTAGATTAAGGGTGCTTGCTTTGCAAATTATCCATGACGAGGTGAGAATTGTTAGCAAGTCAATCAAGGGTGTCTATTTGGCAAATTCACAGTGTCTATACTTTTTGTTTTCCTTTTTAAATACAGAGGAAGATTGTCATTCATCCCAACCAGGTAGACAAGAAAGAAAGCATGATTATGGTGGAATTAGACTTTGAGGAGGTTGAAACATACCTCCTCAAACGTCTTTTGGAACTAGAGGCAGCATTGGCTTTGCTGTTGGAACTGATATCTAGAACGATATGAGTTTTCTAAATTGTAATATTATCCGAACATAGATTTCCTTTCTAATATCATTAATCTACGATTAATATACAATTGCAGCAAAAGTTGGATTGATTGTAGACAGGTCGTTCAGAACAAGATCCTATGTCTCTTAATCAGCTCAGCTGGGAATGATCAGCGTCTTGCCCCATTTGCCTGGTAAGTTTAGATTTCTCTGAATGCTGTAATTTGACTGGAATACTAGGTTTTATTATGTCTTTTTTTTTTGCTGGAACAATAAGTTGTTGGAAGCTTTTTTTTTTCTTTTTTAAATATAGTACTATACTTCCATTCATTTGTTATAAAAAACAAAGTACAGCTTATTGTTTCCTTTTTAAACCTAACAAGAAGCTAACTATCCGTTTGGTTTCGCAATCGAATTTTAAAATTTTAGCTCTAACTTTAACTCTACTCACTACACAACAAAAATCAACTCTTCAAAGTCAAAAAGGTAGGCCCATACATAAATCACATACACATCAATTATACTACATTCAATTTTTAATACTAAATTCTCTCAATTATTCATTAGTTTTTCACATTTTTTCTCATAATTCAACAAAATAATCATTACAACCCAATTAAAATCAAAACTTAAATCAACTCAACTCAAAAACCAAACACACCGAGACGTCTTTTTATCGTTTATGCTCTGATTTGTTCTGTCTTTTTATAGATAACGTGACTATGAGGATGAAGAGAGTATTGGCATCCTTGACTGTGGGCACGAGTACCATTTCGATTGTATTAAGAAGTGGCTCAAGTTGAATGAGGTGTGCCCCTTTTGCCGATCAGCTTTCAGCGAATCATATTGATAGGGCTATATTATGAGATTGAGGGCATGTTTGGTTGATCGGAATAGCAATTCATTCCGAATCTATTCCACGAGGATTGACATTTCCCGCAATTGATTGCATCTGGAATAGGAATAGCAATTCCGGATGAACTCTCTCATCCTCCATAGGGGCATGGCCATTACCCACTCCACCATCCTCCATAGCAACTCCCATCAGGAATGGAGATCAAATCTCCATCTTGTCCTCAGCTTAGCCCCTTCACAGCCACCGTTCAACCGTTGTTGCTCAAGCTCCACCGGTGGCTTGCCATAGTCTTGCGAGCCACCGATCCGACCTTCGCGAGGCTCGAAGTTTGGGGTGGATATGGGTAGCCACGGCTTCGACCAAGGCTTGCTCGAGTAAAGCTCCGGCTACGGGCTGTTCTTCGAGACAGGGAACTTCTCGAGCCTGATCGCTTCTACCGCCGAGTTGTTGCTGTTTGGGTTCGGTGGCGTCTTAGATCAAAACAACCAGTGGAGTAGTAGTCAACAGGCGCAGGATCAGGAGCAGAAGCTTCAACAAGAAGATGAACAGTGCATTTTCTTTTTCTTTTTTTTTAATATAATATTTTAATATGTTTTAAAAGAGGTGTATTTATGTCTTTTTATCTTGTTTACATTGTATTCCTAGTTTTCATCATTTTTCTATTTCGTCCAACCAAATAAAATAAATTTCATCAGAATTTATATTCTATTTCATATCCATTCTATTCTCTATCAATTCCATTCTAGCGAACGAAACGCAGCCTGAGCATAGTGACTCTTGATTGCGGCTGCCATTCTGATTTGTATATTGTATGGGGTGGCTCAAGGCCGATGAGTTGATTCTCATTTTGTAAATTTTGAGAAATCCAACTGATAATAGAATATAGAAAAGAGGAATGTTGTTCATTGCATTTGGCAGTCTCTTGCTGATTAGTTGATTACTAGCTATACTTTGATAATTGCTACACCGAAAATTTGCTAATATGTCGTTCTATTAAGGCATGTGTTTTGACAGCTTATTATGGTATAATTTTTTTTTTCGAAAGGATATCTGTCTGTCTACCTACCAACCTAGTAGATAAGACCATGATAGGTTTGACTTGTTACTTGGTAAGCTTGAGTAGAACATCACTGAACCAGGCTAACTTTGTAAATTTAGACAGACTACATTCAAATGTCTAAATCCCGTGAAGGGCGGATCTACATTCTAACTAGTGGGGTCAAATTTTGAAAATTTTACTAGGGCAACCGTTATTGTAAATATATTTTTCACCTTAGTCCAACCAGTGATTAATAATGGGGGTCAATCTAAAAGAAATTCATAGATCACTATCTCAGATATGACGGTCATCCATATCCATATATAATATATATATATATATACATACATATAAAGTTGTATTCTAAGCAATAAATAGAGGCGGAATGGTAAAATCAGATCATTTAAATTTTAATGTAATTCTTGAAATAATTTTGACTAAATTAAAAGTAATTTGATATCAGATATCTACACGAGACATTTACTCTATGTGATATAACATGTGGTTACATATTAAAATAAAAATCACATTTTTGATAATTACTCAATAACAGAATAATTTTTGAAGAACTAGATGGCTTTAGAGTTTATAATTGAACTAAAATTCATAAGTAAAAATATTAATATATAATTAGACTTTGATGTTACAAATCTCCGTTCTAAGTTTATGTAAAAGAATCATGGTATGAAAAATAACATTCATATTATATGAAACAAGTAAAGCATAATCAAATTAATTATAACATATTTATTTATACTTTTGACCATTATTTATATAAATTTATTTGTATTTAAAAACCAATAAGTATTAATTACATTAGAAAACATTAAGGAATGTAATCTTAATTTTGAATGCAAAATCTATATATATATATATATATCTGTCTTTATAAAAAGTTATATCACACCCATCTGATCCAATGAATATCTAACGATGTAGGCATCACCTTGCTAGGCTAGAATTTCTTCACGTAGTCCAAATATTTGTAGTCTACTTCACGTCCCATTTGTATTGACAAACCCTTCCCTTTGCTATCTCAATCACACCGCTAAGTATAGCAACTAACTTTCATAATTTTGCAGCAATCGTTGCGGATATAAACTCTACACTAATAGTAATACCAACCGATGCTTTCTCAATGATAAGATCATGGCTCCGCAACTACATGACACCAAACAACTATACAAAAATTAATCACAAGGGGCAATGATGATGAAATAATTGACTCGCTGCCCACATTCTCTAAAGCAGGACCAAGGAGACAGACAATAAAAGCAAGGCATTTAGTTCCAATGTTTGAAACGGATGATAAACTGACTTACTCTTTGGTGGAAGAAGAACTTGAATTCGATGAGAATATGATTGATCATTCTTGTACTAAATTGGATAACCTTCTTTCAGGCTCGGGTTGGTTGAGACAAGAAGGTTAGTCCTTCAGCAACCTCAGCCCCCAGGTATCTCCTAGCGCCACCAATTTGACAAGACAAGTCCAAACAGTCGAAGAGAAGCAATGGAACAGGGAGGATGGAGAATTGGTGAAAACGGGCAAGGGATTGGAAAGGAATGCGGCAGGTTCAGAAGGCAGAGGATGGTAACTATCGAAGGGACTCGGCCACGGCAATATGGCGCCGGTGGATTGAGCAGGACTGGAGTTGCCAGCAGGGCGGTAGTGTGAGGAGGGGGGAGATGGCAGCAGGCGGAGACAGGAGTGGCTGGGATACAGATGGTTTTTATGAAAAAATTACCACGAATGAGAACACACTGCCACCGCGATATGAAATCAATTGCAAATCCTCTCTTTGCTCCAGCTATGTTTCCGGCATGCATTTGCTCTTGCTTTAGTAAGCAAAGTGGGAGCGAGATCATAGCCATTTGTTCCAGGCGTTTGATCGAGCTCCTTGGAGATGGCAGAGCACATCAACTGTTGGAAGGAGAGGAAGGGGAGAGAGATGCTTGATACGAGCAGGTTTGTATAAAAGGGATGATTTGGAAACAAAGGGAAAGAGGCACGATGGGGGTTTGGCGAAAAGGCACGAATGCTTGAATGGAACCACGACCATTTTGAAGGCAGGCTACGGCAACTCGACAATGAGGCGACTCTGGTTGAGAACGGCAGGAGCAGAAAGCGCTCGGCAGGGAAAGGTCAGTTGTGAGGGCATCCGTAGGAAGGCAGTAAGGGTGGTAGTGAGAAATGCAAGTGAAGTGCCTAATGAGCTAAGTAAGTAGAGAGATCGCTCGGAGGGAACGTCTGCGAAAGGCAGGGGCGAGATGGGATTTTGAAAAGGCACAATCGGTGGCTTTTACAAATGTGAAGACACACAAAAAAGTGAAAACACGCCAAATAAGTTGCACATATTTTATTTAGGGTAATAGATTTGCCATCTTACTCTGTGACTCATTTACTTTTCTAAGTACAGCAGAATTTCTTCCTCTTCTTTTTTTCTTATTTTTTTTCAGCAAATTCTGATATGCACAGTTGCATTTTCACACGCGTGTTGATGGCATTACAACATTGAGATATGTATAACAGAATTTAACTATTTACTTCATGGCAAAGGGGAATGATAGATGAAGAAAATGTCACTGCAAAAAGAGAGAATCCCATCTGACATTGACATTGCTTACCGTATATACTGGTTTCAATTACAGGACTCAGCATCTGAGTCCAGCTTCCAGGAAGATGGCTTTGAACCTGTGAAGGTGAAAATTTCTGAGATTGTGGATGATATCGATACAAGTAATAGGTACTTGTATGTTCTGTCATGTCAGCTCAATTTTTCCCTTAATTTTCTTGACCATTTTTTAAAGTTAGCGCCGTTTGTGAATCAGAAGAGAGGATGCCACTGCTTCTGAGGATTCTGAGCTACTCCCTACTGTTGAAGATGACAATGCAATCTACAGCAGTTCGAGAATTGCAAGGCAGTGAAGAACCTCTTGCTAGACCAAGTCTTACATCTGAGTCGTCATCTCCAGCAAAATCGTGGGCATGGAAACTGGAAGATTCTGATGCACCTGAGAGTAAGTTACTCTTGACTTCTGAAGTTATATCTTGTTTTGTCAAAATAAGGTTGACATACTGGAATCTTAGAATTTAATACTTTTAGTTTTTTCTTTTTTTAACACATATGTTTGCTTTTAGTTGGCCATGTTTGAATTCGTATAGTTCGGTTTATATTATTTGAGGAACAATTAAGTGCTCGAAGAGTCAATATTGGAGATAAGATATATCTTTATTAATATAAATTCTTTTTACATTGTAATTCTTTTGATGATCGTATTTTTGTTAGTAGATTAATATATTTTAAATAATAGAAGATAATTTACTCAATATTAATTATTATTATTGTTCTTATATTTATCTAAGAATTATTTTCTCTAACTAATTTCCAGGTAGGAAATAGATTTATCCAAAAAAAAATCCCTTTTTTCTCATTTTAAAATTATTTTTCTTTGGGGTGGTTGGGTTCGACTTCTGTCTGTCTTATGAAGTTTCATTCAAGTGACCCAGTAAACTCAACAAGACGGCGGAGCTTGTCTATCTCCCCCATGTTGCCATTCCCCCGTTTTAACCTGCAAAAGTTTTCATCTTTTTGCTCCGAGACATGGCATTATATAAATATGCCCAGAAAACAAAAAATTTAAATATGCCCGTGCAACGCAAGGGACGAGAGACTTTTGCTTGAACACCTTTTTCCAGATTCGTTGAACTTTTGCTTGCGTTTTAATTTGTTCAGGAAATTATGGCTGCTGCCGGAGCAGATACGGCCTAATCCTGACATTCATCGAACTTGCTTGACCTCTCCGCTATTGAGTTTTTCATTTCTTGATAATTGTCAATCTCAAAAGCGAATCCAGTTCAAATTCTCGTGAGCTAACTAATAGCTAGAAAACTAAATTTTGACTTTGTGACATAACCTGACAACATGTAATTGTGCAGGATGTTCTATGGTTCTGGCGGACCATATCCAATGTTCCCTGGAAAGGATACAAGCAGGGCTGTGGCCCTAATGTCTTTCAATCGTAAAGACCTTAATGGGAATAGCAAAGGCCTGAACAAGTCGGAGCTTGAGTTGAAAGAATACTCCACAGCCAGTGTTAGAATGCTACATCCCCATCAGCTGATTGCATCGAACATGGTATCTGACAAATTATATGCAGTGAATGTTATGTATTATGATCTTTGATGAAATCGTTCGGTCTTTATTTTTCCTGATGTAAGATGGGCAAAGATTTGTCCATTGTTTATTATGATTGAACTAGAGAACATCGATGCCCTCAGGCTAAATGAAAGAACAGACCCACATCACGACCTCATGAATGCAAAAGGATTTGATTTCAGATGCAATAAACCATTTATTGAGTATTGCATTCTGTTTGTAACTCGTAAACGATCACTAAAAACACAATCACATTGACAATTTTCCTTAGACGACTATAGATTCTCTCAGGAAATACAAAAGCATCTGCTGCAGCATTCGATTTCTTCAGTATTGGATAGTTTCTGGCTTCAGCAACAATGGATCACCTCCTGTCTCGGTACCGCTTAAAGTTGAAGTAAGGGCGCAGTATTCCGCTCCCAAATGTGCCCTTGAAGCCCTTCTTGTGGGAGTACTCCCAGTCTTTGTTGAAAATTCGGAAGGCGATGTCTTCATATGGGGCCCCTGCATGGAACCTTAGTATGCAAGTTCCCATGTTATTCCCTTCCTTCTTGATCACTTAAGTTGGGGTTCTCGACCTGTCCACAAGGTCGGGAAGCCCTCAGGCTGCGACCTACAAAGGTACCCTGATGAATATACTCTTCTTCCCAACTTGATTATTTCTCTAAATCAATAATATGTATCAGCCTTATATCAAAACTAATTATGATGGACCGACTGATGACAACATTGCAGGTTCGACGCTTCATCTTTTATGTCAAAGTTCAAGAGGAAGAAGATAATATTCGTATGGGGACTCAAAGGGATTGAATCAATGGCAGTCCCTCGCCTGCATGCTCCAGAATGCTGCCCAAAAGTCAAATACACTACGACAAAGAACGGGTTGCTCTCGACAATATCGTTCATGGTGAGACAATCAAAATATGATCTATAACTAGATTACAATCAAAAGATAATGAACTGTGTTTAAAAAACGTAGTCCTTTCAACTACTATAATGTAGGCTTTAGTGAAGACATTTCCTTCCTTTTGCTTGCAATAATGAGCAGCAAAACAAGCTCGAGGAATTTAAGCCATATTTGACGGGTATAAATTGAATGGAGTTAACCATGCAAAATGGTGGTTGATTGCATTTCCATTCTGTTCAATTTATGTCTACCACCAAATATGTCAATAGTCCAACATGAGGAGGAAGAGGCTTCCCCAGTCAATGCTCAACCTACCCAGTTATCAAAAATAAGTTTGTTACGATTTAATGAGCTTTTAAAAGATAATAATTTTTTTGTTAAATAACAAGTTTCTCATTGACAAACATCCGACACATAGTGACATGATTCTCTCCAATTGGTCTCTGCAATTTGCTCCTTTTAAGGAGCCTCCTTATGGAAGTTTATCTGGTCATAAAATCACTGACTTTTGGTTTGAGATGGATTATGCTAGTTATTTCTAACAAGAACTTATCTCCTTTGCTTCCTTTTTGATCTTCAATAAGAAGTTCCGCATTCCATATGAAAGAACATTATGGCTTTCAGTAACCAAAACAATCCGAAAACGATGATTAAATGAAAAGAAAATAAATTGGATACCGTATATGGTAGTAACAGTATGGATTTCAATGTGTATGTTCACCATTCCTGTATTAAAGCTAACACGATCTGTAACATACTTCCCATTTTTTGCTTGAGGCTCTAGATACAAATTGGAGCATCTAATGGTTTGGCGCATGAAACTCTAGAGAATATCGTTTCAACGATAGAACGACATGTACCTATCCTGTACAAGGGTCTATCAGGAAAATTTGCAGTCTTCGAACTACTCTAGAAAGGCCACAACTTCTTACTGAAGAAAGTGGTCTTCAAGTAATTGCCTCGACCTATCAGGGGTAAATTTGGCCCCCTGTTTTGCTGTCTCAGAGAGATACTGTCACCATATCCAAAGTATTGTGATGAAGCACGGAGGATGTTCTAACATGAGGAGGTCGAAAGGAAGGTGGGAGAACCCAAGTCTTATTGATGAGCTTTCGGTGCTGTCTATCATAAAAATTACATTAGAAATTATATATAGGAAGCTTCTGAATCCGATCTTCATTCGGTTTTTGCTGAACTAGATTCAAACTGATGGTTCGTGGTTGCTTTTGGTGTTGAGAAGGCTACCAGCTTCCCGTACTTGCAACCTTTCTTGAGAGGCTTCTCTTTGGTAACAGTCCCCAGAGCCTTCTCCCCTTCGACTTCCATTTTGCATTATTGCGATGACATTTCCCGAAGACCTTTCCATAAGTTCTATGGGGATAATCTATGCATACCTCTAAGGAATCCCCGTTCTCTAGATATACCAGCAAAGCGCTAGGTAATTGGGATTCATACTCAACTTCAACACAGATTCTAGGAAATTTCATTTAGTCCCAACTCAGTGGCTCGATCCATGTATAGAGGAGTGCCAGTGGCACTAGCTATATAACTAAGAGCAGGCTTTGACATGATCTGGATTGGGATTCTGGATAGTTTGATCCAGATTGGCACCTTGGTCTCATCAACCTCCAAAGGTTGTATATTAGGTTGCCATGCACGCAGGATCAGTGGACAATGATTGACGTACAAGGGGCCTCTAGCAAGAACCCAATCCTGACGAGCCTTGCTATGGAACTTGAGCAAAAACATACGGTTTTCAAGCTCGATAACATTGATTCTATGTCGACAGCCCCATAGCATGTTAGCTGTGGCCTCAATGCAGCTAATATGCACCTCTTTTCCCACAATCTGGCCGACCAGAGCATTGCTCATTCTGTCAGATGCTTTCTTTGACAACCGATCCCGGCAGCCAAACCCAGTTCCTCCCATTAACCATTGGATGCTCATAAAAGTCCAACTTCGAGTAGGAAGAAGAAGAGGCTGCAAGAGCCTGCTTCCATGATGATCGAGCAACATCGTGAACAGAAGCTTTTCTAGAACCACGATCAAGGCGACTTAAATTTGAAGCTTGATCAGGACTGCAGTCCGGAGTTTGAGCAAAATGCAGTCATAAAGGCAATCTGAGTCATGGCCGAAGACGAAAACATTAACCAAAGCCTGGTTGACATCACTGCTCTTCTCATTCATTTTGAATGGATTCTCTCTGAAAGATACTGTACAGAAAGATGAGAGAGAGTCACCTAATTGATTCACCAAATGAAAGTAAAGAATGACAGACAATTTTCTTTGCACAATTATCTTGATCTTATACCCTTGTTTATGGTGTGCCCCTAGTATCTAGAAGCCTAGGCTCTAAGTAATTCAATTCGAGTCGGGTCAGCCCATTAACGGATAAACTTCTCACAATTATGAATTTTTTTTTCATTTACAAAACTCAAACCGTTGTTCATTTAAGATGAACAAACGTCAAATCGCTTGAATCAATTCATATTGGTTGATTTTCTACCTTTCTAATCCCAAAAAGATATAAAGAAATGATGAAATTGATGAGTAAATATCATGAATTGAATTGGCCAAGTAATTAATTAGGAGATGGGTAGCACAGTCCATATTAACACGTCATGGATCCATCATCCATTGACATCAGCTCCCTAGTTATAGATAGTAATTCAACCTTAACTAGGAAAATAAAGGAACAAAACAAACTTGGAAAATCATCAAATGCTCATTAACATGTCCAAGACCAAGCTTACAGTTAAGCAAGACGAAAAGAACATGAACTTTCCGTGGACATAATATCACGTGGAAAATCGAGGCACATAGATCATAACATGTGCATTGGAGTAAGAGAAAATAGTAACCTTTACCTTGATCAATCGAAAAGGATGGTGGGAGCTGATCGAAGAGATTATATGACAAAGGGCTTGCGATGACAATATGCTCTCTCTGATGGCTAGAGACATGCACTTGTTTGATGATGTCGAAGAGAGGGAGCTCGTGACTGTATATACAGGATGATGATGAAGATAATCAACTATGACTTTCGCAGCTCCTACAGTGGCATGTTGAAGTCACCTGCCATGTATAGAATTTTGACAGCCTCGGCCTCCTCCTTACTTGGATTGATTACAACGGTAACGGCAACGGGTCATTGGACTAAAATGGCAATTGCAGTTTTTAAAATTATGAAACTCGATAAGATCGAAACCGTATGATACACGGCTAGTAATATATTTGTTAGATTTGGAACGGGGATTGCTATAATGGTAGCCAAATTGTATTATGCTAGTGCTTAATTAATGTTGATTCTAGGAATACATTAATGCTTGCAGCTCATCAATGGCTATTAATCATTACTTGACTTATTTAAATTTAAGGCAATTTTGGGGGAAAAAAAAAAGCACGACTTTGCCTAGAGATTTGTTCCTAGTCAAATTTAAAAGGTTTTGTAAAATAAAGTATGAATTTTGAAATTTGAAATTTGCTCAAATCAAGCCAAAAACTAACGTCATTAATTTTTCCGTTAATCTACGACATGTGCCACTATTTTATTGAGAAATAGGACGAATTGTTTTTAGATCTCTTTTATTAATTAAAAAAAAAATTAACCTTGAGAATCAAAGGAAGAGACATGAAAATCGAAGCCGTGCCCCAGCCATTGGGTTGGTGGCAGCAACACCATCCAATGCCAGTGTCCAACAATTCCACCACCTCTATTCTTTTCCCTTTCATAATTTATTTATAATTTAGAAATAAAGATATGACACATGACAGATTGTACTTGGAGGACACAACCATTGGACGGCGTTGCAACCCCGTCAATCGATTGGACGGGGCAATCTCACTCGGGTACCTCAAACTTTCTTCTTCTTCTTCTCTCTCTCTCTCTCTCTTTTTCCTCCGGTAACTTTTTACTTTCTATAAACATTTTATTCGTTTAATAATTTTAAATTAATGGAAGAATAAAAGATCCTAATTTCCAACCGGGCATTCCGACTCGTATTCGAAACTTTATTTAAGAAAAATAAGCACGAACCACTCTCAATAACTCACGCTGGTACCCTAATGATCTTTTTTTGTATAAATATCGTCACGTTAGAAATGGGATCGCACCATCCGTCGTACCAAATATTCTAAGTTTTGGGCTGGGCTGGGTCCAAATGGTAATTCGGCCCGTGAAAGTTTCGAATCCGGGTCGGCCCGAATGGCACCTCCCAGTTCCCCCGCAGAGAAGGGAAAAGGAAGGGGCGCAGAAGCTCTCTCCTCTCGTCACTGGAGAGGTGTCCTCTCGGCCTCTTCAGCTAACACTCTCTCTCTCTCTATCTCTTTCTCTCTCCTCTCCTCTCTCTCTCTCTCTACTGTCCTGTGAGCCCCTTCCTTCTGCCATAACCTAAACAGCTTTGCTTTCACAAAGGAACTGTAGAATTGGGGTTGGAAGAGGAGAGATGGACATTGAGCAGAAGCAGGCGGAGGTGATCGATCACTTTGTCAAGCAAGCGTCGGTGCTCAAGGGCCCCGCCCTCGTCCCCCTCATAGTCGAGGCCACTTCGAACCCCTCCCTCTTCGCATTCTCCGAGATTCTCTCCGTCCCTAACGTTCTAGAGGTTCATGCTATGCCTTTCTCTCCCCTCTCTGTTGCTCGTCTGCTTCCATGCTTGCTGCTGCTTTTGTCTTTGTTCTTGGCGGATGATGTTGTCGATTCCCGATCGTTCCTCTGTTTGGTGAGCTGAAAGTGGTTTCTAGGGATTGGTGAGCTTAAACCGACTGAAAATCTTATCAGAACTTCTATTTGCCTTCATGTCATGTAATGCGCTATCTAGGTATTGACATTCTGTCAGTGGCTTGTTTGAGTTGATTAGTTGTATAATAACTAGACACGCTCTTACTTAGCTCGAGGCTAACGTGACAACTCTGCAAGGGCATGCTTCTCTGTCCCGAAGAATTTGGTATATAATGAACTGAGTCGTTGTCCCTCATAAAGAAGGGATCATCTTGCTGTTGTTGACAATGTCCTTTATATGCTTGAGGTTGCCTGCCCTCATTTACGTTTAACTATACAAGAGCAGGTTGGGATTTGCAAAATCGCCCGCAATTAAAATCTAGTAGTCTGTATCTTTTGTCTTAGTGATGGGTGCAAGTTCTGCAAAGGGTTCATTCTAGCTCGAGCTTTTCCTACCAGTAAAATGTTCTTGATGTCCTTGATAAATTTTAAAGCTAAGTAAGAATTCATCTACCGTCAGCTATGAGGAGTGCTCTATAGTATGGTGCGCATATTGTTTCTCAGTTCGTTGAAAACACTGGGATACATAAATCACCTTTTTCCATGGTTGCAGTTCAAGTGTCCTCTGATTCTGCTTGCCAAGAGTTGTAATCTGCTGTCTGTTGTGTGGCTTCCAACGTTCAATTTGTTTTCCTGTCGCTTTGATAAATTTAGAGGGTCTAAAATATTTCACCCTGCATGTTTTCCTGTATTGCTTGGTCTCTCAAATTGGTTAACTGCGAACCTTTTTGAACTCACCTGGTAGATTTATTGGCAGTCTTTCATTCATATTAGTGTGGAATTGTGTCTAATGTATAATGTTGCATTAATACCTTGAGGACTGCCTCATGATTTTACAATATGGTGTAGAATTTGCATGGATACCTACTATATTGACTAGGGAAACTTTGCAGCTTGAAGGAACTGAAAATTCTGTCTACGTTGGCCTGCTCCGTTTGTTTGCCCATGGCACTTGGAGTGACTACAAGAGTAAGCTTTTCAATGTATTATATATGTTTCAGTTGTCCTTCGGATGCTGGTTTTACTTTGTTGGTTGACCATAGAAGATTCACGCGCTGAATTGCTCACCGATTAGCATGTATATGTTTTACTATGCACTAAATTTAGATTATGATATTATTTTACTGCATGTGATTGTTCTTGGTGCTTGTAGTTCCAAAAATAACTTGAGAAGTTCTACGTTAATTTAATTCGAAGTTTCTATGCTGATTTGGATTCTTATCACTTTTCTTTAAAGCTGTTGCTATTTTTCATTATGTAGAGATTGAGTGGGTAACTTAATAGAATTCGTTAGGGGTAATGGATGGAAGCTCTAGAACTATGTCCTATTATCCTAGTTTTCATTATTGCTTAAACAACTTCATTCGTGACACTTAGTTCTGTTCCGCTCTCAACAAGTTTAAAATTCTAGTGAATTGTGTTTGTGCATCTTCTACATTTGAATTAGTTTAAACCACCAACTGAAATTCCAGTCTTCACGAACTCAGTCTTTGTCTTCAATGTTGATCCGGAAGCTGCTTGTGAAAATGAGAATGTATGTGGAAATGGATCATGTTGAATACTTATAATATAAGGAGGATACAATTTCCATTTGGCAGCTTCCTTTCGTCCCTTACCTAATTTTTTACTGTTAGAGTCTGCATAGTCTTACTCATAGCCTCATATACCTTGCCTTTGGCACGTAAAGCTGAAAGTGTGTAATTGCTCGCATGCCTTTGTATTTTTCTGTAGACAGATATATTCATATCTTAGATGCGAAATTCCTGGAGTTCTAAATATGAAATCTTATATAGGCAGTGCCATTAGGAATTGCTCACACATTTATAAGTCTAAAAAGTTTGTAGCCCTGGACGGATGCACCTATATTCTTAACTAGAACAACTGCCCTTTTTCTTTTTTTCCCTTTTTGGATATTATGCACTCTTATAATCACCTGGTATCATATGATATTTGATAACATTACATAAGATGTTTCACCTAATTGCAATTTGCATTACTGTGATGGTGATGCTGTTGGCCAGCTTGGTTAATTGAGCTGTTTTCATTATCAGGTAATGCTGATCGTCTACCACAATTGTCAGCTGATCAAGTTCTCAAGCTCAAGCAACTTACTGTGCTTACTCAGGCTGAGACAGATAAGGTCGGCTTACATTTCAGTTAATTAATTAATGCTTTAAATTCTTGTGGTTGATATTTCCTACGTAGCAACATGCTACTCTTACATTGGATCATGCAGGTTCTTTGATTTGGTATGTTGCTTGTCATGTAGATTTAGAAGTAATTATGATACAATGTCTGTTAAGCTGTGTTCCTTCCCCATAAAATATGAGTTACATCTAGTAATATGTTACTTGTCATGTAAATTTAGAAGTAATTATAATACAATATCTGATAAACTGCTTCTGTGAGGTTTTACTCCCCCCTTGGCCTATATTCTTCATGTCTAGCTGAATCATATAAATCAAAGCACTATGCTTTATTATTCTAAAGGCATTTAAGTTTCTGCAAAGTGTAAATAACTTATTATTTTCTGGCTAGCTTGCCATCTATTGGCTAAGTTGGCTGCCAAATAGGTGTGTATTGTCCCGGTTCCCGTGTTGCATTTTCTTTTGATGTATGGTTTGCAAAAAAGGAAGGGAAAGGGAGGGAAGGAGAGGGGAGGGGTCCCTTTTCCCTTGATTGGATTGGTTAATTTTAAGAAGGGGGAGAGAAATGAAGGGAAGCAAAATCCTTTCTTTTCCCTGAAATGAAGGGAAACAAAATCCTTTATTTTCCCTTGTCTTCTTGAATTTTTAATTCCCCTAAATTGGGAAGATTTGATGGGAAAATGTTCCATTAATATATCAAGAATCTAAAAAGATTAACTTACCCTCATAAAGCAAAGTTATTTAATCCATAATGCAAATGGCAGAATAGTCAATTACTAAAATGATTTTTCATTCTCTTTCCTTTCCCTGTATTGTTGTTTTCTATCAAAACAATGGAAATTGTTTCCATCCAATTTCCTCCCCTTCCCTTTCCTCCCATCCCCTCCCCTTTTTTTCCCCTGCTTAATGAAAACCAAACATAGTGACTAAGCTGTAATTCAAATTAATGTCTGCGTGCAGGTGCTACCTTACAGTCAACTAATGCAGGAGTTGGATGTCACAAATGTACGAGAACTTGAAGATTTCCTCATCAATGAATGCATGTATGCGGTATGCTCTCTTGTTACAGTCTGCCATTTACACTTGTTCAACCATCTTTAATGCTGATGTGGCACTTCTTGCGCCCGATGAATTAGGCTCTTGTTATCCTTTTCTTTTTTGGGTGAATTGACAATTTTAACAAACTCAATATTCTATATGATCTTTGAAACCATTCTGAGATTTAAAATTGATATTTTCTTAAATTACTATATGTTTGCCCTTTTTCTGCGATAAGGTGAGTGCCTTTTGTGATAATAATTATATATCTTAGTTCTAAGCTGTTTAGAGCATCATGCCTTATAAATGTTGTCATAGGTGTCCTTTATTTTCGACAGGGAATTGTCAGGGGAAAGCTAGATCAATTGCAGAGATGCTTTGAGGTTCGAGAATCCTCATCTTAATTTGATGTTAATTTAACTTATACTTTTCCTGGTTCAGTTTCCATATGCCTTAAGCATTGTTGTAAGAGTACTTTCTTTTATTTTGGTCGAAAACTGCAGGTCCAATTTGCTGCTGGGCGAGATCTAAGACCTGGACAACTGGGGAATATGATACAAACTCTATCTGACTGGTAATTAAGCTGGAACATATTCTGGTTCTTTAGTATATACAAGTAGATTAACCAAACAATTGCTTCTTCTAACTGTTGAAAGGCATAGAGCTCAGCTGCCTTCTTTCTCTAAGAAATTCATGATATCGTTAATCTCCTGTCCTATAAGTGCCGTTGCATGTGTAGCATTCATTTATCTTCAGACTCTTTAAGGAGAGAATTTGAATCTTTGATTCACGTTCTGCGATTCTAAATCCTCAATATGTAATGTGGCAACTATGGAACCCCAGACTTCAGTCCATGTACACTTACCAGTGGCATATCTTTTATAATTTCTAGTTCTAGAATTTTTTGTTTTGGACTTGTTATTTGGTGTTTAAAGCTTGAGTTATGGAATATGAAGATTTTGAAGGCCATAAAACTTAACTATCTGTGTAATCCTGGTTGTAATGTGTTACGTAGGCTGTCTACATCTGACAACATGCTTCTCTCTATTCAAGAGAAGATTAAATGGGCTGATGGCATGAGTGAGTCAGACAAGAAACATCGGAAGGATGTTGAAGATCGAATTGAAGAAGTAAAAAAGTCACTTTCCCTCAAGGTCAGCCGAATCCACTACGTCCGCTTCAGTTTTACTTATTAAGCAGATCTTTCAGATTTTATTCTTTTTATCACCTGGATTAATGACTTTACAATTTACACCAACTTGTTCACAGCAATTGTTGAAAACATGCTGCCCAATTTAGACATTTATATTGGAAGCTCTCATGCTTGTAAATTCGTATCTTGTTTCCCATGATTTAATGACAGTCATAAGAGGTGTTTCTTTTATTTGTTTTTCAAGAAGTTAATGGCATGAATTCAATTTTCTTGCATATGGCAGGATGTTATCAAACATATAGGGTAAAAATCTAGCCTGTGGTGGTCTGCATGCATCTAATTCTATGATACGCTAAAAATATGCTGGTAGTAAACTCCGTCAGTAAATATATGGTTGAAGACTGGAGAGAAGATGTTTTCCTTTGATCACGGGGAGCCTTTGCAAGAGTTCTTGCATAGCTAATGTTCTAATAACTTTTGGGGTATTATGGGATATATTGGTCGATGTAGCTTACTTACGTTGTGGCAGAAGTTGCAACCTGTAAGCAGGCCGACGACTTCAGAGGGCATGAGGAGATCTACTCTGAACCTGGTGGAGTGATGGACTATGAAGAAGACAGGACCCGACCCAAGAGGTACTTGTTTGCGTAGTGTCATCACTGTAGTGGCTGTAAGTCATAGCCAGAAAATTGATGTCATCTTACTCTTTTTTTCCTATATTGTTTCATTATGCTTAGCCCAAAATAAAGGGATGAATAGAAAGTAAAAAGATATATCTTTGTGCTTCTAACCTCTAGCTCTAACCCTGTATTTTCTCATTTCATCTTAGATGAAAGCTTTCATGTGCATCATTGTTCTTAAAAATGCATGAAAGTTAGATGGTATTGGGTCACGTAATAAAACAATATCCTAAGATGATATTGAAAAGTATGACTAGCTTGGGAGAGAAACTGTTCAATTGAGCAATTGTTGCTTGAATTTAAAATCAAAAGATGAAATTGAAAAGGGATTTTATGCTACTATCCAAAAGGAATGTATTCAGAAATTGTAGCATGGCTATAGACAGTATATAGAAATTGTAGCATGCCTAAGTTGGACACTGGTTTGCAGTTGGACACTAGATATCTATTAGACCGACAGCTGGAAGTGAGCTCTCCTTCAAAGAAAAGGGATATCGGTGAAGAAAAAGAGTTTCAGTGAGAAATAAGAATGTATAATACTTAACTTGGTTAGTGCCTCTACTAGTTTCTTGTACATTTTTCATCAGTAAAATTAACGAGAAATTCTAGAGATGTTCAGGCTAGGTCCACTTCATGCATTTGGTATATGAGACCCCTAGTACCATTGGTCCCTTTTAGATTTCTTAATTAATCATACGAAAACACCTGCAGCATTATTCTTCCCATCTGTTTCATGTGTGATTATCTAATGTCTAACCTGCTGTCATCTTGCTCACACACACTGTTGTTTTGACTATGTTCAGAGTTTTTTATTTCGCTGCCTGACTGGCATGTTCGATTCGGTCGCAGGAGGAGGCATCCCATGTAGATTTGTAGAGAGCATAAAACTCTAGGTGACGTGATCAAGGTGACCTGCCAAATTTTTGCTTATGGCATTCAAGCAGTAGTAGAGGATTTGGCAACTGGTGATTTATCCTCCAATTGCTTATTTTTTTTGCTTTTAACATATCTTCGACCTACAGTTTTAAAGAACAAAAAAGAAAGGTTATTTTGCTTTGCACTGGACCTGGTCTTAGTTCACTCATTCCTAGAGCATTTTATGTAGTTGCGGCTAGAGATTTGATTTTCTTGTGAAGATTTGAGAACATGTGATTCTTATCTATATTGCCGTGTCTCATCTTTTTGCTTATACTTGCGCTAATAGATTTGCTGTGCTTCATTCATTTTATTGTCTCCCTGTATGGTTGAATTAATTATTAAGCAGAATGAGGTTTCTGGCAATTTAAGAGGGTAAAAGCAGTAAAAAAATTTCTAAAAAAGCATTGGGTAAAATTTATTCAATTCATGAAGTGGGTGAAAAACATTGAAAAGAAAGAATGACGCAAGGCGTTGGAGGGCCTTCTGATGTCGTTTTCGTTGAGAGAGGACAGCAGACGTGATATTATTGTGATTGTTTAGCGCATGCATGTGGTAGTAACGAATAAAGATTATTTCTTTGGGACTTTGGCGATCAAAGTCGATTTCTATATCTGGTTGTGGGCAATGGAAGTGAACAAGCAAGCCTGGTATTTTTGCTCTGGAAGGACTGTGACAAGTTGTTGGTGCGAGTCTTGTCTGTGGTATCCAAGTCCGGCAATCCTTGAATTTCTGTTTTATCAACAACTCGACTGCGACTGCGTGTCTGTTGTTTGGTGTTCCTGCTTGTCCGAACTGGAGACTATGGCAGGCTAATTCAAAGCTAGTCATCAGTGTGCTTGGCTGTCTAGTGTCGGTGTTTTGGGCAGTGTAATTCCGGCATTTTGGATGGACCGTAGCATCATTGTTCTTTGGTTTACTTCGGAAAACATAGACAAAATTTAAAGTTGCCACCGATATTTTGGGGTGCTGTCCTCAACGCTTCTGCCACCGTCTTCGATTTCTCGGTCAGTGGGTGGGAGAAGGCACACACCGATTAAGCTATTTTGCTCATAAGTCGTCACAGATGTGAGGGCTCGATGAAGATTTGTCCTCCATAGATATCACCAATACTCCGCACAGGATTTGTTCTAACAAATCAGGGAGTACATTGTTGCCCATGGTTGGCTTTAGGAGCGTGCGTCCATTCATGAGAATGAGCCAGAGATGGTTTTAATTTTTTTCATTCTTTTTTCTTTGAATTTATATTCTCAAATCTACGCATCGTACGTACTGATTTAAATTTATGTTATTGAAGTGGGTGATAATTAAAATAATCCATTTGTGAATTGAAAAATAGTTCTGTATAAACTGTTTTGCTTTTGTTTTATATTTAGTAATTAAACCTGGTATATTATATATTTTATTCAATTGTTCATGAATAAAAATATAAAAAATAAAGAACTAACATTGTTTGGCTCAAGAAGGTTTTCCGATTTTGAGAGGATTTTTTTATTTTTTTTACTTTTGATTTTATATTTTTATCATTACTTTCGTTATTGTTAGTATATCGTAATGTTTTGCTAATATATTGAAACAACGGATTGTCTCTCACACTCAACTTTTATTATCAACTAATGCAATTTAATGACCATCTGCATTTCTTAGAAGTAAGCTTTTAATATTAAATTTTACAAAATTAATTGTATCAGACAATGTAATCTAAATTAATATACTAACATACAAATATGGAAGTACCGTAAATGTAATATTTATAGATGGTAACACTTGCATGCACGGGCCCAATGCTAGTTGGAGTCTGAAAGTGTTTCACTCGTAGTCCAAATGCCCTTTGTTTGAGAAAATCAAAGTTTTTTTTTTTTTTGGATGAAAGAGAAAACCAAAGTAAATTACATGCCAAAATCCATATATAATGGGCTAACAAGAAATATCTAAAAGTTCACTGTTGAAGATACACACTTTCATTTTGAAAAAACGAAGTGGCAGGATTTATTTATTTATTTATTTATTTTTGTTTGCTTTGAGATAAGATTTGATATCTTGATTTTATCAATTATGGACTTTTTCATTAGTTTTTGTATTTCTTTAATTGTATATAATTAAATAAATATCTTCACTAAATTTGACACGTGCTTATATTTTCGAAATTTATGTTGTGCATATACGGTTGACGTGAAATTTGTTTGTACCCAAAAAAAAATATGCAACTAGTTTTGACGGTGTGATTAATGCTATCCGAGACTTATCTTATTTGTTCCTGAATTTTTATTTTTTTTTTGTCTACGTTGAACCTCAAACAACATTACATGCCTACGTATAAATAGATTCTCGTTCATATTTCTTGCATTTTGGTCAAATCATTTTCCTCTTTTTTCTTTTTCCCTTTTATGTTCGAAACAAAATGTAGGAAAATGCCGGAGAGACACGTGGACCAATGGGGGGAAGAGACTACAGCAGTGGTCAGGTCAAGGTTGGGTGGCGGGTAACGTATGGGAAAGACATACCAGTCTCCTCTCATCTCGACGAAGATCGATCGATCCAAGGGAACGGAACGGAAGGTAAGGGAAGGGAAGTAGAATGGGGGATCTCTACGCCTTGGACTTCGACGGCGTCCTCTGCGACAGCTGCGGCGAGAGCTCCCTCTCCGCCGTCAAGGTCCTCCTCACTCCTCAGAATTTCTATCTGCTTTGTTATTGCGATGCTCACCCTCGACAATTTCCGTCAACTTCTTACCGTAATTGTCGGGGCAGGCGGCCAAGGTCAGATGGCCCAGCTTATTCGATGGCGTCGTCGACTCCGCAACAGAGGACTGGGTCGTCCAACAGATGTACACTGTACTGTACTATCCCCCCCATCTCTCCCTTCTCGCTCACACTCCTACTGAATTTTGATTCTTTCGGGTTGCTGCTATCGATATATGTCGATGGCTTTGATTAATTCGAGCGTAATCAAGAACTGTAGAATCTTGATTTGCTTCCCCTGCATTTGTGTAATCTTCGGTTCGCTTGTCGGTTCCCGGTTTGGTCTGCTCAGTGATGACTCCTTGGAGCCCCTACTGTATGGTCTCGGCACGGGACATTATCCCCAAAGCAAAAGAAAATAACATGAAAAATCTTACCCTTAGTTGTTGTGAATCCCTTTGAGCGGAGCTCGCAGTTCTTACTTCTATGTATGCTGACTATAATGTCGTACTGGACTGTCATAAACATGCGGAGACTGAATCCGTGCAAAGTATAATTCCGAGATTCATTGCGGGATTGTTAAGAGGCCACACCAACAATGTTTATGCATTAAAAAACAACTCGTCTCGAGAAATAGCTAGTGTTTTCCTGATACGGTCGTTTCACCATTATGATTGAGGCGAAGAAACTCGACTGTGATGAGCCAGTCTGCATAAAAAAATGTTCTAAGAGAGCAATGTGTGTCCATATCTGCCTAATGATCATCTGCCCTCCATTCGAAGACTTTAGCATGGAACAATATTCTGATATTCCTGATTGTGGCAGGTTCGACCAGTGGTGGAAACTGGGTATGAAAACCTGTTACTCGTGAGGTTGCTGCTGGAGATGAGAATACCTTCAATCAGAAAGTCATCGGTCAGTATATTCACTCTGTTCACTTTGTATCGTAGGTAAACCACAGGTAAGTTCGAGGTCACGATGTGCTATGCTTTTTTTGGTTTGTGCTTACCAAGAGACTATTGGTACCTGATGAAACCTGTTCTGATGGACAAGGTTGCAGAAGGACTCACAGTGGATGGGATATTGGAGAATTGGGTCAAGATAAAACCTGTTATTTTGGAAGAGTGGGGCGAGAACAGGGAAGCTCTCATCGACCTTTTTGGAAAGGTCAGAGATGACTGGATCGAGAAGGACCTGGCCACTTGGATAGGTGCAAATAGGTACTTATAGTTGAATAAGAGTCCCCTCTCCATAATTTCTTATATGAAAATGTTTTCTGTTCATTAAAAGTTGTATCACTATTCACTTGCATGATCGAAGTCCAAAGAGCGTGCTTTCTTTGAAAAGGAAGGAAAGGCCTTGTTATAAGCACATGATATGACACACAGTCTAGAGGTGGCACTTCCCTGAATCGTGTGCTGACTTTCTTCCCGGTATCCAGGGATTGATCTAAGATAGCAAATTAGCCGGAGACACATTAAGAAAGGAAATATGGATTTTTTTTTTTTTTGGTGGTGGGGGGGGGGGAGTGGAAGAGAGTGAAAATTTATAATATGATAAATTCCAAAATATGACCCACATTTACTTAGACATTTGACCGAAAGCTTTTAGGAAGTTACGTTGTGATGATGACCCTCTGCAGACTGCAGCCCCATGCTGGTTCCATTGCTCTTTGTATCATTTTGTAAATGCTGGAAAGGGAAAACCCCTATTTCTCTCTCTCTCTCTCTCTCCAATTTTCCTTCTTTTCGTTTTAGTCACAGTTGATCAAAAGCCGTCTACCTATCCATAGAATTTATAACGATATGGTTTTTAACAGATTTTATCCGGGAATTCCTGATGCTCTGCAATTTGCCAGCTCAAAGCTCTATATAGTCACCACAAAGCAGGTACCTTCTTTGAGGTCACTGAGATATTTCAAAGTTGAATATGAGGAACGCTTCTCTCATGTTTCCCATATTAGGAAAATCGTGAAGTCTCTTTCTTCAAAGATTGCTTTTCGGTTTCTGACCGCTCCATCTCCGTGAATTACAGAGTCGATTTGCTGATGCATTGCTCCGGGAGCTTGCAGGAGTTACAATACCCCCTGAAAGAATCTTTGGGCTTGGTACAGGGTCAGTAGAAGTTTTGATTAACACCAAAATGTTTGACAATTTATGAGACGTGGCATCACGAATCACCCCGTTTTTAAATTCTGTTATTCTGCAGCCCCAAAGTTGAAGTGCTGAAGCAGCTTCAAAAGAAACCGGAACACCAGGGACTGCGGTTACAGTAAGTTATCAGTCCCGCTTTGAAGCTTAAACTTGACAATTTCCTCCATTGACAACTTTGAAAGCCTGGAAAGTTATTGTTAGATATTAGTCATCTAGCAATACTGAAAAGATGTTTTGCTCCATCTTTGAACTTCCAACTGCTTTATTAACAGTTCTAGAAATGGAACTTATTGAGCTTTTCATTTGTTTGCTAGCTTCGTGGAAGATCGACTTGCAACGCTGAAGAACGTGATCAAAGATCCGGAGTTAGATGGGTGGAATCTATACCTAGGCAATCTTCTACTGTCTCACATCCCATATCTAACATTTTCTGGTTTTATGACGCTGCTTTTGCTATTCTAGTGACTGAATTTGAGTGATTTAAGCAGGTGACTGGGGCTACAACACGAAGAAAGAGAGGGAAGAAGCAGCTTCCATTCCCCGGATTCAGCTCCTCCAGCTACCGCTCTTCAGTAAGAAGCTGAAATAATTGAATGGTTTCAACTGCCCCCTAGATCATTTACTATTAAGCTTTAGTGATCGCGAAAGTAGAGATAATTCATCGATTGAGAGTACTGCTTTCTGCGAGAATCAACTTCTTCTACTTCCATCATCGACATCATGAATAACATTAACTTGTATATTTATCAAAAGACCCTGATTCGGGTCCGGCCTTTCTCAACTTTTTCTCTGTTACGTGTTATGCTTTCTTGTTAGATACTAAGCCTCAGTTGTTTTCTGTATCTTGCTGTGTTTTCTCGCACTGAAAACTCTTTCGTGAAATCTTTTGTGGCTATATTATTTCTTGCACTCAAATACAGACCTGAAAAGATAAAAACATAAATCAGATGGGAATCTTAATGCTTGCTGTTATTGACTAAGACTCGCAATTTAGTTCCTGAAACCTTTCTCTTACTGATCATACGTTGAGGACACTGGTAGTTTCTCAAAGGTATCTCGAATGTAAATATCACATGTTCTGCAAAAAAAAAAAAAAATGATAAAGTTATCCTGGATAATTTCCTTTTATAATGATCGGGTCTCTTCTTGTGATGTGGATGGGAGGTTGATGGACCAGCATCATAAAGAGCTGAATAACTCCGTTAGGGAAATTAGATTTCTTGCAGCTCAAGCAACCACCGGAAAGTAACCACGGAGAATCATATTGTGAATCAACTCATGACCTCTTATTGGCTTTTGCCATCTCGCACTTGATCTTTCCGTCAATTAAGTTCTAAGGTTTCGTTCCCCTGGCTCTTACGACTTCAGCCTGCTCCCCCATTGACAACTATCTTCAAAAATTGTCGAGACCATATCGTCAATCATCTTTTCTCATCCAAGTCAATTTTGCTTTACCTCAAATGGCCAAAAGTTAACCCATTTGGAATATCATGACTAACTAAAGTGATATGGCGCACACACTTTCCTAACCAAAATGTATTTTTCTGCTAAAACTCAATTATGTAAGTACCCCTCATTTTTAATTTCAATATAATATATTATACAATTTTTTTAAAAAAAAGAAAGAATTTAAAGGATAATTCTTCCCTCTCTCTCACCTCTCATGTAACTTCTTACTTTTATCCAACTCTTACTTTTTATTTTCCACCCTTATTTATTTTTCTTTTTTCTGTGTCTCCAAATTGATCCAACCGTGAGTGTGTTGAAAAAAATCATTATATTAGCTGCGGGGAACGCGCGGATCCAGTGGTGAGGGCTCCTCCACTCCAACAAATTTGTTTTATAGAGACGAAAATTTGAGATGGAACTGATCTGTCTCAATTTTAAGAAGAAAATTTCAAAACAAAGATGAAAATTTCTGTTTCTAAATAAATAGACGGAAATTTTTGCATCAAAATCCGTCATTTCTAATTAGATCAAAATAAGGACGGAAAATTTTGTTTCTTTCCAAAATGGAGAAGGCTTCGATGCCCTTCCCAACCTCACTTAGGGGAACGTGGCCAGCGGGTTTGGCCCTACTAATACCTTTTTTTCCCCTTAATTTTTATTTCTGTAAGTTTAAAATAATTTTTGATGTTTGATATGCGTGAAATAAGTTAATAAAATTAATCCCATGAAGGCCTCCGCAAGAATAATCTTTAGGAACTAAGTTTTTTCATTAACCCAGTAATAACTAGAACATAAATGGGAGGAACACCAAATAAATGGTGCCTTTAATCCTGTCCGTGTTCAATTAAGGAAGGCAATTATCAGCTTCCTCGAATGCCCACTGGTTCTGCCTTTTAACCTCAGTCTCTTCGTCTGGAGAGAAGTCATTTTTGATGTTAAATATCCGGCGGATATCTTCGACAGACCTCCCTTTGATCATATTTGCCACAGCCTGGCCTGCCAAACTCAGCAGATCCTTGATGTCCAAATAGTTTGCCGCCTGAAGGATTTCAATGAGGTTCGGCAGGTCGACATTGATGAACTCGGAGTCCCACTTCCTAAGAGTGGGTTGGTGATTGGATTGGAAGAGGTAGCGGCTGCACCGGACTCGACATGCTTTTGGCAATACTCGATCACCCTCCTGAGGACCTTACTAGACACATTCTTAAGAGGAATAACATTGTTGACACAATCATCCTCGATCATATGCTTGACAACTTTCCATTCCATCGCTATCGACACTTCCACCTCAAAAATCTCATCGTCGGAGGTCTTGAGCGTGACCATGTCCGGTGAAGGAGACATCATTGAAGAGACTGCTCATGAATGAAGCTCAGTTTGGCCTTGAAGATCCCGTGTATATATGCAAAGTCAGGCTCACAATATCTATAATATTGACAAAATAGACATCAGCAGTGATAATCTAGATCACTGATAAAAACAAAACGCATTAATTACATGAAAAGAATTCACATGGTCCAGACCTTCCTTCAGATGTAACCAAATTTTCAAATACTTGCTGTCAAAAGGGTATAGATTCTTTTTTGGGTAGAAAAAGATATAATTCCTAACTCTTACTATCTATATGATTTTTCATGTGACTATTTTTTATTAATAAAAGTTCTAAGATAAAATTTATATTAAGAGAGTTTTATCCCCTTTATGGGTCAATCCGGCTCTACCGGATTAGTCGGGACTCATTGAACTTTCGAATATTTGAATATACACTAAAAAGAAAAATAAAATAAAAAGGTTTTAAAAAGTCACTTTTGGTCCTCAAGTTATAATTATTTTTTCACTTTCGTCCTACTAATGTTTCTGAAACTTATCCTCAATGTTACATATGTTTTCCAATTTAGTCTTATTTACTTTTTCCGTCAGATAAGGTAATATTTATTTTGGATCCGTTATCTTATTTTAATGAAAAATTTCTCAAGTATTATTGACAGTCAAGTTAGGGCAGGGTGTGGTCAGTTCTTTGTTTTTTTTTAAACCATTATATAATTTTTGAGTACAACTACTAATATTTAGTCACACGCATACGTATAAAATGTTTTCGTACTTGGAGAACAATGTTTCACACTTGTACGAACTAAAGGCGAGGAGAAAGCCGACTGCGTGTACATTTTAGTCAACTGCATGTACTCGAAGAACACAGTTTCTTGTTTGTACCGAAAAAAAAGTCTTGGACGTGCAATATAGTCAACTATATTGTTTCATGCGGCCGACTATCTCGGCGCTCTTATTTCCTACAAGTACGAAATACTATTCTCCCAGTACGTAAACATTTTGTACGGGCAGCTTCAACCACTAGATCCAAGAATTTGCCTCAACATCGTACGGGAGGAAATAGAGCCTCCAAAAATTTTGAAAACCAAGCTTGAATCTTTGGAGATTGTCTTTCCTCCCCGAACATAGAAAGACTCATAGAACTTTATATCAACGCCAGTTAGTTCAAGGGGCTGTTACAATTAATTAGACTCAATGATGATAAATCGAGTATCTTTCTCTGCCTCAAGAAAGATTAAACGGATTAGCTTTATTATCAATTAAAAGAGAAATATTAGACAAAATTAATTATAAAGATATAATTAGTAAATTTGTAGGTCAAAAAGTTAGAAAAATAGAATTTACATAAAATTTTTTTGTTAATCTTATTGAATAAATGAAAGGTCTTATTTAAAATTCTGCCTTAGATCACAATTTCTCTTGAACTGCCTCTGCAAGATTTCCGAAAATTGATTTTTTTTTTTCATAAGTGAGTGTCATTGGAGAGATGGCTGAGTGTATTGAACAACACATAGGAGTAATTTGAAGATTTTGAATATAACTTTTTTTAAAAATTAGGTAAATTATGGAATGTTGATGAAGTGCACACATTATAGGAGAAATTCCAAATCAATTAATGGATTTTTATTTGAAATTGAAAGCTAGAATTGAGAATTTGACATTCTAATTTCTACTGATGCACCACCTGGGCTAATCCTTGAGAATTCCTTTAATCACTTTCTCCTTAGGCCAACCTTCAATCACTTTTCCGATTAATAGACAAATCCATGCGTCAACACCATAATGATATGGACCAGTTATAATTATTGTGCAGTGATGATGATATGAGGACGACGACAGCGGTGATATGACATGATCATATGACAATGATGATTATGAATGAATATGAACTAGTAACTAGTAATAAGGAGAGGATACAGACTTTTTATTCACGAATCAAAAGCTCTGTCTGTGTTTGATAAGGCTCTAGCTCTTGAGCCTCAAACTAAAGCCCACCGATCAAAGAGCAGCTCTATCGCATATTATTCATGATGTCTGTTGAGCGACTCCCAACATAAATACAGGTGGTTATCTCTCTCACTCCCCGGAAATGAGAGCACTGATTTTGTGCTCAAGGTGGGCTTCATTGTCCTCGAGTCGGCCTTTGATGGCATCATTCTCCCAACGGATCAATGTGGGGACTCCAACGAGCTTGAACCTTGGGTCAGTCCTCCAAGGGTGCTGAGGATTTCTCCACGTAGGCCTGTCTCCAACGTAAGCTCGCAGAAGCACGACATCATCAGAAGAGACTTCAAGCTTCTTGTAGATCACAGGTTCAGCTCTCACGCAGTCTGAACAAAAAGAAAAAAGCAATACAGGCAAACTGTGAGAATTAGCGTCGGACCACCCAGCTTGAGTTTAAATGGCATGTATGGAGAGGCGTAACACATGGAAGTAAACATTGAGATTCCCTTCCCCAGCCCATCCGCATCGCTCTGAGCAGTATGAAGGTGTAAAGACCAACATCAAACTCTGCGATATGAAAGAACACGAAAGAGGAAATAAAGATGACAGACTTCAAGAATCGAAATCAGGCCACTAAGCTACTTCTTAAATAATCACCTCACACTGTGAAATTTCACATAGAACTTGGGGGAATTGATATATTCTCAAAGGCGAAAGTTGTGGTCCCTTAATACACCCACTTGCTTTCGCACTTACACATCTCAGCTTCTAAACTCGTGGGGGTTGGTGATGGCAAGATCACCCGGTCATCCACTTAGTAGTCCTCTTCTCGACAGACTAAAAAGGAGGACCATTGCTGGCACTGGACTTGCTCTACAAGCTGGAGTTGCCAAAGTGGTTGATGGTACGAGTTGGAAGTAGAAGCCTAGTAGATTGGCCGTCATGAATCCTATTCGGAGAGGCACTGTTGTCTATCTTTCTCAATTTTGCTTCACTATAACTATAACTGCTTGGCAAAGCATCAGAACGAGTAGCAAATAAGTGGATTAGTATAAGTTGGTTTCGTTTCATTCCAATACACCTTACACGCTCCTTTACTTCCTGGTTGCCCATCGTAATAGGCCGGCAACTGTTATTGTACCTGTATTCGATGATTCTAATAGAGTGTCACCTGTTCATCAGAAAAATAATAGAAGAATCACATGGGAAGCTTATTCCTCCTAAACTTTCTACACCCCCACAGCCAACCAAAACGCCTACCGCTAGACTCCGATATCGGACTTCAACCTACTTTTATTCATCAAAAAAAAGAAAAAAGATATCTGACTTCAACTAAAAATACCAGCAGACGGGAATCCATGGCCTTAAAACTACCAACTGTCATGTAAAGTTACAGAGGAGAGGATTGCTATCCCATCATATCCTATCCTATCCTATCATCCCTAGCTCATGGCAATCACGTTACGATTGAAATTGACACTGTAGCTTTATGAAGCAGATGCTGAATTCAAAGAGGAGAAAGCAGCTTAATAAAGTAAAAGGGCCAAGGAAATTTAACGAACCAGGACACCAGCTGAGAGAGGTGGAAGGGTCCTTATCGGCCAAGAAGAGGATGAGGTTGGCTCTGTGCTTGGGGGCTTCCGATCTGAACTTGTCGAATGCTGCGTCGAAGCTCGACACCGTCGCATCCACCAATTTCACCGTCATCCCTTCCCCTTCCCTTTATTCCTTCCTCCCTCCCTCCCTCCCTCGGTTCTCGGTTCTGTTCTGAGGGTGACTCTTTTGTGCATATACGAACGAAGATAATGACTCTCGCTCTCGCGTCAACTTTGGTCTGATAAAATGGGGTGGTATTGGGCCAGGTGGAATATTTTGAGGCCCAAATATTCAGCCTGGCCCAGCTGAAATATGGCAAATACGGCAATGTAGTAAAGGTGAAGTTCTCTTTTAAATTGGGAACATTCGCAATCAGGCTCTAGTCATTGGGAAAAGTTCCTCCTTGAGATTTCCTTAGTACTACAGAGTTTTTGTCGCGATCATTGCCACTTCCTTCTCTTGCTAACCCGCCTATTACTTTTGTTTATACTCATTTTCCGCACTTCGTAGTTTACGGGCTGAAAGTACATGGTTGCCCTTGAAAGAGAATCGACCCATTGATTTTCGGGTATGAGCCGTGACTTTTGAGGGGCCCAGCTCCATTAAAGGCCCAATGGCTTTTGGAGGCCCATCGGAGCATCAGAGGTAGCATAAAGGAAAGAAAAAGAGGCCCAGATGGGATTAGCCCGATGATTGATGTGTTTAGTTTTAGAGTTGAGTTGAGTTGAGTTTTGATTTTAATTGGGTTGTAATGATTGTGTTATTAAATTATGAGAAACCGTATGGAAAAGTAATGAATAGTTGAGAGAAAGTAATGATTGTATTGTCGAATTGAAGATAAGTGGAGTTAAATAGAATATAGTTAAAATTAAAATTAAAATTTGTTTGTGAAACCAAACAAACCGAGTGTCCCAGTTGGGCCAGCGCATGATAACTTTGTTTGGATGGTGGGGCAAGGTCGTATTTATTAGAATTCCATATTTGAAAACCTATTCTTTTAGAAGGGGAGGGGTTCTTCCACGAAAGTCCCATTTTCTCATTCCACAAATTCGTATTAAAAATAAAAATAAAAAATAAAAAATTCTCTCTCTTCTATTTTATTTTCTCTTGGGTCTCTCTCTCCCTTTTCCTTGTGCCCTCTCTCTCTCTCTGTCCGTGCAATCATCCTCAATCACGTGCTTGATGGTTTGCTGCGACCTACTGCTTCTTGCTGCACTACTACATGAGGGAGAGGATTTCAAAGTTGAAAGAAAGAATGATAGAGAAATTTGAGGTGAAGTGAGAAGAAAGTGAAGTGGGATTTCAAAGGGAGAAAGGCATAGAGAGCATCGCACCATATTACTTTCAAATTAAAATTCTCAAATTCTAAATTTTGAAATTTACATTTTGGCGCCTAAAGTCCAATTTAAGGCAACCCAAAAAGATGGGTCGGCCTTGAGATGTCTAGACCGACCTAAAATTTTGGGTTGGATAAATCCTTGCCTGAGGTGACCATTTTCTTGGGTCAGAATAGACCACACGAACGGCGACTAACTTATGCCAACCTTAATTATTGGGTTGCGAAAAATTAAACCTAGAACGACCCTTTTTTGTGGGTCGGCATAGCCTAGCCTACGATGACAATTGTTTTTCGACCCATCAGAGAAGGTCGACGAAAGCCCTATCTTGGGCAACCCAATTTTTTGGGTCGTCCCAAACCCATTCCATAAGACTTTTAGCGACTCATTTTGATGGGTCAGTAAAAAGGTCGCCAAAAGTCCCTTGTTGTAGTGTGAATTTCTAGTTTAATTTGTTATAATGCATTGTAATAGGAAAATGAATAGAGGAAGTTCAATGTGTCGAGACTCATGAAAGTAGAGGAACTTATTACCAATGCATAAAAGTTTTTTTAAAAAAAATTAGTATCTTTTGATAAAAGAAACTGATAACTCATATCCATATGTGGAATTATCAGAAAATCTGCGGAAATTAATTGTAAATTGATAATTTTGTGATAATAACAATTCAATTTGTGGTAACATATCCAAATAAGGGATCAATTAACTATCTCCAAAATGTATAATATTGAGTATAAAAAATTTAGGCGTTGTTTAGCAAATGCCTAAATTTTTTTAACCCTACTCCACTTCACTCCATTTCAACTATAAATAATTATATTTATTTGGGATTATAATGATTGTGTTGTTGAATTACGAGAAAAAATAAATAATTGAGAAAAAGTAATGATTGTGTTGTTGAATCGTGAAAAAAAATAATGAATAGTTGATAGAATTTAATATTAAAAATTGAATTGAATGGTAGTTAAGAAAAAAAAATTTAAAAAAAGAAAAAGTAATAATTGTATTGTTGAATTGAACATAAGTGAAGTTAAAGTGAAGTATAGTTAAAAAAAATTTATTTGCCAAACAAGGCCTTAAAGTTTTGTCATAGTATCTATTCAATATGTGATAACTCAATAAAATATTGAAAGTTGTAAACTTTTCTTTTTGTGATAATAATAGTTAAATTTGGGATAAAAAATTTAAATTATTTGAATTAAGTTCGGTGAGAAGATTATTCCACATCAGGATAAGCATAATTCTGATGCAGATTTATAGAATGCAATCCTGTTTGAGTTGAGATTGTCATTATCCATTCTGGCTTGTCTCAATCTGAAAAGCAAACTAAAAAATCAACTCAAAAGTTCATTAAGTCATGCACAAGGTTGTCATATTCAATCCTAACTTTTAAAATTTCTGATTTTACATTTTCACTTTCCACAAGTCAATTCAGACAACGACTTCTTGAGAGACTCATATAAAAAATGATTTTATTAGGTGAAAAGCTATGGGAACTCATCGAGTCTATGCTAGACTTCCCCGAGTCAAAATTTAAACTAATTTATTTTTAATTGAATTTCACTCGTTGGCTCAAAAAATTTTAAAAGTAATTGTATAACTTGCTTTAGTCTCACTTTTCTTTTCTTGGCAAAATCGACGCATGAAAAATTATTAAATGAGAAAGGGTTTCTGTTGCTTTTCTTGGGGTGCTGGGTTCGATTAATTTTTCTTTAGGTCATAAAATATTGGGTATGTCCATGTCGATTTTCTTCGGACCATTTGGGTTATATATTAATAAATTAAATGGATATTAATATATTACAGTTATTGCTAACAAAAAAATTAGTCAACCTAAATAGAATAGACCGAAAATTTTACGGGGTTCAAGTACTTAATGGAATAATATAAAACGTGTGTGAAAATTCTGATAGAGGAGAAAATTTTTATCTTCGTGTATAGATCTTATAGAATAAGTCTTATTGTTAGCAGCGCAAGAGTCAATACGCATGTAATAGATATAGGTCCCTATGCATTTTCACGACATAACTTCGATGAGTGGTACAATCTTATAGTTCTACAATCCGATTTACCTGTGCACCTCATAATATTATATCAATATTAACAACTCATTTTCGACGGAGAATTTGGCCACGGATAACACGAGCCTATATGACCCTGGTTTATCTAAATTCCTGCTCTACTTTGGAGTTGGTCCCAATTAATAATCTAGTTTACCCCACCATGTGGAACTTCTCTTCGGGAACATTGGAGACGGCAATAATTACTTAAATGTCAGTGCAACTTAATATTTCCAAAAAAGGAGCATCGGAGAAATAATGCATGCATGCCTCATCACACGAGTACAAAATATTAATCGTTTTAATCACGTTTAACATTTTCAGGTTATATGTATATATTATTTCTTTTTTATTTTAATGGGCATTGAATTGTTTATATTGACAAAGTGTACTTAATTACGCATCACCGCATATAATTAATTTAGAATTTTATTATTTTGTAGTTTATTATCTCTTTTTGGAAGCTTATAGGGTGAATCACGTGGAATCGCATCATTCTGTGTCTTTGATTATAAAGGAGTAATGGCGTCATCTCTGAAACCGCCTAATATGACAATTCCTCTATCAGCATTAATCAGCAATGGTTGTTTTTATTGGTTTATATTGTATTTATTAATTTACTAGCGGTCACGTCCGAGCATTATTCATAAATATCACTCATAATAATTTTTTTAATTTTTTTAAGAATATTATTCCATTGAATCCCTGAACATATCAATTAATTTATAATTTTATAATTAACTCTTTAATAATTTTAAGTTAAACATAAATAAAAATTGTTAAATTGTTCATAATGGATAAGCGCTGTATAATATTTTATTTGTATGTATATAAGAACGAAACTTTATTCACTTAAAAGGTATTAATATATAGTTTAATTATTATATATATTATCAACATGATTCCTTAAAATGCATAAATTATCTCCTAGTGTATTTATTTATAGGGTATTTATAAATTAGTCTTACTCGAAAATTAAAAAATAAATATAAGTCGGTTTTATAGATATTCAATTATAAAATAATTTAAAATTTTAAATAGATTTCGTATGAGACCACATCTAACAGTCCTTAATTGCTAGATGAGCCTTCCTTGCTTAGTAGGGGGTTGACCAATCCAGCCCAATCGTGGGAATTTTTGAGTCATAGTATTTTTCTCTATCTTTAAAATCTTCTCTAAAAAATTATTAAAAAAAAGGAAGATATCCTAGAAAATCACTAACTTTCCACTTTATACAAGATCAACTATATTTTTATTTTTTGACCTGTAAACTCACAAACTTTCACTCCATTACAACATCTATTAAAACTGACGGTTTTTATGACTTGGGACGATATCGACTCTGACTTGGACAATAATATTATATCAATATTAACAACTCAATTTCGAAAGAGAATTGAGGCACGGATAACACAAGCATATATGAAACTGACGGTTTTTATGACTTGGGACGATATCGACTCTGACTTGGACAATAATATTATATCAATATTAACAACTCGATTTCGAAAGAGAATTTAGGCACGGATAACACAAGCATATATGACACTAGTTTATCTAAAGTCTTGCCCTATTTGAAGCTGAACCCAATTAATAATCTAGGTTTACCCTTCCATATGGAGCGAATCTTCCTCAGTGTGAACTATCTGAAAACTCAATTGGGTTTCGACTGATCCAATCGAGTTAGATCGACCCATTAAGAGGTAAAACTCTTTTAGCATGATTTTTCTGCATTCACAATGACTTGAACTCGAAATTTTACTTAAACTAAATAAGCGTTAACTATTTGAACCAATTCATTTTGATACGCGGAAGGACTCTTCAGGAACATTGGAAACAACATAATTGCTTAAATGTCAGTGCAACCTAATATTTCCAAAAAAGGAGCCTCCGGAAAATAATGCATGCTTGCCTCATCACAGGATATTAAAATATTTATATGCAACCTAATATTTCCAAAAAAGGAGCCTCCGGAAAATAATGCATGCTTGCCTCATCACAGGATATTAAAATATTTATAGATTTAATCACGTTTAACATTTTTATATATATTATTTCTTTTTTTTAATGGGCATTGAATTGTTTATATTGAAATTACGTGTCACCGCGTATATTTAATTTGGTACTATATTATTTTGTAGTTTATTATCTCTTTTGGACGCTTATATGGTGAATCACGTGGAATGGCATTTTTTTTTTTGGTTACAAGAAGAAATCGCGTCATCTTTGAAACCGCTTAATATGGTAATTCCTCTGTACGTATTAATCGTAAGCGGTTATAATATTTTTATTGCTTTATATTATATATATTAATTTATTCCTCTGGTAAAGTTTTTTTTCTTTATGCTTTAGTTTTTTTTATATAGGATTTTTACCTAAAATGACTCATGATTTACTCGTTTTGTCAAATCTATCTTATGCTTTTTTTTTGTCAAATCTATCACATGGTTTACTTTTTACATCAAATCTATCTCGGCGTTATCTTTTCCGTCGACATCTAACGGCCATGCTGATGTGGCACGTGGAGAGATAGGGGGCCACACTTGCCATGCGAGCGCCACGTCAGCACAACCGTTAAATGTCGACGGAAAAGATAACGCCAAGATAGATTTGATGCAAAGAGTAAATCGTGTGATAGATTTGATCAAAAAAAACATATGATAGATTTGACAAAACGGGTAAATCATAGGCTATTTTAGATAAATTCTCCTTTTATATATACGTCTGATATTTAAATTTAATAAATCTTTACTAATTTAATTTGAACGGAATTGACTCACTAAAAAATATAGCACTCCGAATATATATCTTTTCGTATTGACTTGACGATGATTTCCAAATTTTAGCCCTTGGAGTAACTAATTTCCCATCCAGTCATATAAATCATGTGTATACTTAACAATTGTTATTAACCACCACCCCTTTACTTACATAAAGTAGTCGTTTTCGTCTTCGTCGTCATCATTATTATTATAAATATTATTTTCTATTTTTTCAAAAAAAATTTCTGTCTTTAATATCTTCTCACTTGTATAGGTAAAAAAATTGTAATAAAAAGGAAGATATCTTAGAAAATCACCAACTTTCAACTTTGTCCTGAATCTACTAAATTTTATTTTTTGACATATAAAATCTCAAACTTTCACTATGTTACTATATCTACTAATTGACGGTTTTTATTGACTTGGACAAAAATGACGCTGACTTGGACAATAAACGCGTTGACGTGACAAAATGAATATGAAGTGGCATTTTTTGTATCCATAAAATCACAAGCTTTTAATGTTTTTAGGCGTATCAATTTTTTATTTTTCACAAAATCACTTTGCTTTTTTCTCCATTAATTACTTCAAAGATTTTTTTATCCATTTTAATGATGAGATTTTTTAATTCCTTGATGTATTTATTTCTAGGTGTATTTATAAATTATTCTTACTCGAAATTAGTAAACCGATTTAAGTTGGTTTTATAGATATTTAGTAATTTAATAATTTAAAACCTTAAATAGATTTCGTACGAGAACGTACCTAACAGTTCTCAACTGCTGGATGGAGCCTTCCTTAGTAGGGGTAGATCAATTTGACGCAACTGTGGGGAAGAGCCCTCTTACCCTGGCTACTAGTGGATTTTTTCCTAGTTCCTAGTTCACATTTATATTAAAAAAAGAAAATCACCTAAATGGCATGGAGCATATCTTACTTGGTAGAGCGTATCAATCTAATCCAATAGTGGGAAAGAAATATGGTATTCTAGCTACGGTAAAAAATTTCTTATTTCCTACTTCCTAACTCAATTAAAAAAAAAATACAAGTAAGTTGGCATGCTTTTTATCATGTGTTACTATTACTATATTTCGTTTTAGCATAAATGAAATTATGAGTATTTCCTATACTATTCCATCTTATTATATGCAATTCTCATGGTTAAGAAAATAAAAAGGGAATTCAACAAACAAATGTGTCGCTTATCCAAAAAAAATAAAGTGTCAGTTAACCAGGTTACTACGCAATGCAGGCTCAATTTCACTTATTTAATTTATTATTATTATTTGTTTATGTAGAAGTAGGAATTAGGAAAAATTTCTATTGGTAGCTAGGGTACTAGAGCTAGTGCTCATCGTTAGATTAGATTGAACTGTCCCCTATTATAAGCAGGCATAATTCATTCCACTTACTTAATTGGATTTTCTTTTGTTTACGTGAGAAGAAGAATTAGGAAAAAAATTATATCGGTAGGTAGGGTATCATAGCTACTTCCCACTATTGGATTAGATTGACATGCTCCCTACTACGCAAAAAAAAAAAAAGGAAGGCTCCAACCAGTGGTTAAGGACTGTCCAGTATGATATTATGCAGTAGAATAGAAGTTCTCAAAACTAGGTACTTCATAATTTATGATGGAGTACTTGTTGAAATCGAACTTTATATACACCTATAATTGCATGGCTAAGTATCGCGACAAAAATCCGGGACATGATTGGTCGCATCTAGTAAGGTCACTGTCACAAAGTTTCATATCATTCGTGCACTGAATATCGATAAAACCCACTTAAATCGATTTTCTTAATTTCATGTAAGACTAACTAGTAAAGACACCGAGAAGCAAAATACACAGAGGAATTTATAAAATCTCATCATTAGAAAAGATAAATATTTTTTAAATGAAATAAAGGAGAAAATTTTTGTGATTTTATGAAAAATAAAAAAAAAGGTATGGGAAAAATTTTAAAAGCTTGTAAGTTTATGGAGATAAAAAAAATGTCATGTTAGATTCCATTTGCCACGTCAACGCCATTATTTTACAACTAAGCAAAAACTGTTAATTTTGTTAGATGCGATAACGGAGTAAAAATTTGTGATTTTACATATTAAAAAATGAAAAATTAGTAGATCTACATAAAGTTGAAATTCGTTGATTTTGTAAGCTATTTTCCAAAAAAACTGTACAGGTCTAAATCGATTGATGAGGATTGTAATTCAATATTCCATTAAAATAAAAGATTTGGTCGGTGTAGCTTCAAATATAGGACTTCTGTTGACCGTTAAGCATTCCAAGTAGTTATTATATTTATTATTATACTCATACGAATATATTCTTTTATTTTGTCCATTTCAAATACATATATCTGAATCTGAAAATAAAAAAAAAACCAATATAAGTTTCACAGTAGCCCAAAAAAAAAAAGTTTCATGCAGCACAATATATGTGCTCGTTAAGGAAAGAATCGATGAGGAAAAAATCAAATATAATATTATTATAAAGAACATGATAAGTTATTAATATATAATTAATATTGTATAAATTAGTCTGAGAAAAATTAAAATATTAGTTATGGACAATTTTTTTACTTCAACTTGAATTTGACGAATTTAAGGCGTGGATAACTTTGAAGGGACGCACATTCAATGGAGAAAAAATCATGTAAGACGTGAGGAATAAACTAACATATAATTGAGATTTACTAATCGCTACAAATGAAATTGCAAATATATACGTGCGTGCACATCTTCCTTTTTCTGTAGTGTACTATATAAGATAATAATTATTATTATAAGAACGCTTCGAGATTAAGATTTCTACGATAAGGGAAAAAAATCAAATGTGTTCACTTGTTTTTTATACTCTTATTGCAGTATATTTTCCTAACTACTACTAAGAAAATTTTCTGAAATAGATCATAAGCATTCTTATTCGATCATAATTTAGGTCGTACTTTAATTTATTTTTCATTGGTCCCAAGATTCAAAGTATCTTGTGTATTTTGCTGGTAATTCTTTTCCAATTAAATATTGATTATATGAGATGATTAAATTAGGCAAAGAGACGAAAACGTACTGTTCATGTTGCATAGACGAAGACTTCACCTCGCTTATTTATCTGATAGATATGAACGAAGTTGCGTGGTACTCCTTTTTTTTTTTATATGCGGTCAGATGATCCTAATCCTAACTCAGCTTCCTTGGACAAGTCAAAGACGGTATTATCTTTGATTATGGGCTTAGTATATCCTCCTGCTTTCAATGATACTGATTATAATTTCATCAACATCCAAGACTGTATGCTATATGAGAGTTTTAAGAGGATAATTAGACATATAGTTTACGAGGATTTAGAATTACGATTTATCTTTGTACCTTAGGCTCTCTCTTTCTCTATGTTATTAGCTTAAAAAATAAAAGCAGAGAGCCACAGGAGGAGCTAGTTTTAACACTCATGATCATGATATTTTTGTTAAATTTGTGCAAAAAGAATATTATCTTTTCGGGTACAAACGGCTACGACAAAAGAATATGAATTAATGGTGGTCTTTCATTTATCATAACGCACGTTGCGTTATACATACATACATATATATATATATATATATACACACACACATAAGATGCTTAAGGGAAGCATCATAATGTTTTTATATTTTCAGAGAAACAATTTTTTTATATTTTATTCGGGCGAATAATGTTTTTTATATTTAATTATCATATATTCTGGCCAAAAAGAAAAAGGAAACATTGTCTTTTTATATGCAATGATAGCTGGTGAGTTCACACGTAATTTGTCACTATCCAAAACATGATGTGCATAGGTAGTTTTCGAACACATGCAGAAATACATATTCAAATATTTTTTAATTCTTAGACATTAATCAAATAGAAATTGGATCCACCTGTATTATATAAAACTCCCCTTATTCGTTCACCCAGGAAAAAGAAAAACTCCCCTTATTGGATTGAACCGTACTTAATTTAGGAATTGTTGCCAATTATAGCTAGACAGGGGAAATCTTCCGGCTGATCTGCACATCTTTTAGGCATATTGCAGTATGATAGTCATAATACTAACCAATACAGCGCAAGAAAAGTTCTACTGCTTTTTCACTTTTGATTGGACCCTCCGCAAATAAAAAATTTCAAATCAATAATGTAATTTTGGTCCTAGCTACCGGAAAAGTGATCTAATTATGGCTTTATGCTTTTAACTTTAAATGTACTGTGGCAGATCGTCTCTGTTACGACTGAGATGTCTTCATTGACATAATTCAGAAGATGGAGAAAAAGATCCGATTCAAAAATTACGTAGTAAAATCCACCGGAGAAAAGGAAGCATCCACGACTAGCATTAAGAAACATTTACAATGTGAAATCGGAAGATTATAGAATAAAATATTCAATCACTCGAAACCCTAGCTCCTAAACCAAAGAATAATAGTTCATTTCTTGTGTTTTTTCGACGCTGTGAATATTCTCTGATATGATATTATACAATGAGAAGTAAATCAGGGATTTAAACCTCAAACGGGGAAAATATTATCCAAACAAGGAAATAAAAACTGGGCAGACTGGATTTTGATTACGCCAGATTATGCTCTTGATTCGATAGCCTTTTATAGTTGATTGGCCATGGTATACAGTCGAGTGCTTGCGGTCTCAGTTTTTCCCTCAAGCTGCAAGTTCCCTTCCCCCTCTAATTATAACTCACAACCCGTAGTCTTTGTCTTTTCAAAGTATCAGGGGTTAAATACGGGGTATACCAGCTACAAATTATGTGGAGACTATGAGAGAAAGAACTGCACGACCAATTGGACAGGTAAGAAGGATGCATTCTTTATTTGGATAAATTTCTGAAAAGAAAAGAAAATGTCGCCCATTTTTGTTTAAATTAGTCCAATGAGACGCCCTAAAGAACCCCTATAACTAATGGACTAACTTAGTTCGAAGTGAATCAAGTCGGGACTCATTTTATTTTCGGATACTAAAGTGCATACTGGAAAAGGAAAAAAAAAACCTATAATCCCTTTAAGTTTCGAAAGAATATTAAGCCCCTTTCATGCATGGGTTAAAGTGCATAATTTGTCTAGCGAAAAAAAAATGCATAATTTGTCTACTTGTTGTACAATATCCATTCGAGAACTTAATTGTAAGAAATGTCAATATTCTTGAGCATTGGTGGGAATGAAAAATTCCCCTTTTTTTTTAAAGAAAAAAATGAAGGATAATTGTTTAGCAAAAGCAAGGCTAGGTAAAAGCACTAGCTGCGACATTATGGGTTATTCACCTTTTCATAAATGGGTACAAATTGAGGTACGGGATTCAATGCTTCAAATCATCATTGACTTGGATTTAAGATATTTTACGACGTCAATGGTCAATGGTCAATGGTGTTCAGATACTTCATCATTCCCCTTTTATTCCCTTTGTTAGGCCTATTTGATCTTGAAGACAAGTTGGAGTGGAGCATTCTGCCCATATATAAATGCCATTTCAGACCCTTTCTGCACATTCCCAGTATGAATGATTGATTGAACGACGGACCCGAACAACAGGAAGAGTTGCGTACTTGTTTGAATGATGAACAAGACTCGGCACCTCCCCCTTTCTTTTTTCAGTTACAAGGGACCTCTCCCTTCCATTTCTCCCAATTTGAAGTCTCTCTATCAAGATAGAACGAGTCAATGTGCATTCTCTAGCATGGTATGTGTGTTTATACATCTTTTGTAACAAAAAGATATTTATATCGAATTATTATTACAACAAAGTAAAATATGATGAAATTTTTCCTCCTTTTTTTCAACCCTAGGAAGGACTAATATAATTAAAACGCAAAAAACCACATGAATTAGTTTTCGAAGATTTTATTCGGAACTTATGAATGAGCAACATTTCTCCTAAACCATAAGTCTGAATAGCATCTACTCAATATCGCGTGCTTATATACAGTTAGTCAAAGCATAGAAATCTTCGCTTTTTGACTATATAATGACCGAGAAAATCTGCCATTCTTATTTTAATAGAGAAAAATGAATTATCACACCTCATTAAAGTGCCAAATTCCTCCCCCTTGACATGAAGCTTCATCACAAAACCGACCTTTCACCGGCAATGTTGTCCCATTTCCCAGAGAATCTTCATATATTATATTGTCCCAACTCCCAACTGCCCCTTCCTTCAACCCAAAAAAAAAAAAAGGAAAAAAAAAAGAAAAAGAAAGAGGGCTTCTTACCCTAATTCACAAAATAAATAAATACGTGTGTCGCTCTTCCAAAACTTAATCTATATATATTTGTATGTAGAGCCAGGTGAGTAAATCCCCAGTCACAGCAAAAATCCAACACACACCAAAGATTACATTGTGCCCTTCACGCCCTTGCGAAATTCTCTCAACTAATTTTTCAAGAGTAATGCACAAAGAAAGCCTTATGTCTGACTCGGAATTCGCTCTGCTAGAGTCGATCCGCCACTATCTCTTTAGCGATGACCACGACACCAACTGGGGAACCATCCCAGAATTTTTCAAGGATGAACTCTGCTGGGAATCGCCAAGCATCGCTAATAATCATTTTCCATCTGATGATAGCATATCATCTCCGGCGTCAAATGAGGAAGAGAATGGAGGATCTTTTGGTGCAGTCGGCGATGACATTATTGTTGACTTCCCATTGGTGGATTCGAGCTCACCAGACGACTGCCAGGCGGGAGCGGATTGTGTTGCAATGGTGAATGATCAGGTAAATTATTATGTGCCAGTGCCGAGGGCGACGCAGTACAGAGGGGTGAGGAGAAGGCCGTGGGGGAAGTATGCGGCAGAGATCCGGGATCCAAAGAGGAATGGGGCAAGAAGGTGGCTTGGGACCTATGAGACACCCGAGGATGCTGCGCTGGCCTATGACCGAGCTGCCTTCAAGATGCGCGGCTCCAAGGCTCGGCTCAACTTCCCCCACCTTATTGGCTGCGATGGTGTTGAGCCTGTCAGAGTTAACCCGAAGCGCCGGCGGGTGTTCAAGAATCCTTCGGGCAATGACTGCTCTCAAGCTCCACCGGAGGACCTTATGGGTTGTTAAGTGGGGATTTTCAGGGAGTTGTAGTCCTAGTTGTCTAAAAATGTGAATTCTTCTTCCATCTTCTTCCTCCTGTTCTTCTCCGCCTCCTCTTCATCTTGCTTAGAGTAACATGGACTCAATGTGTCATTGGTGTCAACAGAAAGGGGGGAGTTTGCAGACTATTCTTGGATAACGTTGCCGGGCATAGTGCCATTTATTTGAGCTTATGTACCGATTCATCCAGTCTTCATGTTTTCATCTGGAAAAACATGAAGAATTCTTCCGGCTTTTCACTTGAAGCCAATTGCGAATATTATATTTGCACCAGATGAAATTTGTGTTCATTATAGATGCAATCATAGAATCACTAATGTGCACTATGCATGCATCTTGTGTGCTTTGAATGATGTTTCCTCCTTCAATAAAAATTAAGTGAAATTTCATCAAAATTTCAGATTAACCCATTCGAACAGCCTGATTTATCATTCTAAGAAGATTTTCAGCCATCATATATATATATATATATATTAAAACTAAAAGAAAGTGTTAGAGGTGTTTGTAGAGAGGGGTAGGTTATAAATCCTTGCTGTCAAGTGATTTTTTTTTAATTAATGAAAAAAGGAGTTTGATTTTATGGAGTTGACAAAGAAATGGATTCTGATATTTTTCCTTTTTATGTATGTAATGAGTATTTCCATAACAATATCACACCTCAATTTTATTCATTTCATATTCAAAATTAATTTTATACATCTTCCAATCAATCAATCAACAAAGGCAAAAGTACCAAACTATCTTACCTCTGTTTCAGAGGGAATTGGCAAGTTCAGTTGTTAACAGAGAGTAGGCAACGCTTGTAATCATGCTGGAGAAGAGTTGTTTTGCCTACGCATTTATGATAGTTTTATCATCGGCAAAGGCAGGCACCACTAATCGGGATATAGCGCAATGGCACACGCTCTCGCCTGTTGATTTAGAGATCACAAGTTTAATACCTAGGACTACCCCAAATACAAAAGTCGACGTTTATTAGAGGGGGAGAAGTGAAGTCAATAGAAGGATACACTCTACGGAAAGGTACAATACGTTTATCTAGGTTCAAGTAATTCAAACCAGGTCTTGGATTCCAGTCTTGTGAATAAAAAAAAATCAAAGATTTCGGACTTTAGCCCTTAATAGGCCGACCCGACTCAAATCTGATTAGTTGAGACTCGTTAAATTACCGAATACCAAAATACATGCTGAAAAAATACATTTTTGTTCTGAGCTTCATAGTGGTTGAAAGTTGGAACTGGGTGATGAAATTATATCTTAATAGCACAAGCGTGCATCCTTTCCTTTTGAAGAATGCTTCTATTTTGCTATTTTAATCCACAAGATTGATTTATTTCATTTCCAGGTAAATATTTTAATGAGTTTATATGATACTTCTACGGAGATAGATTGGAGAGAACAACTACGGTAGTTAACTACATTTCTGGTATTCTAGTTGAGAAATTTCGCCTATACACTTAGTCAATATTTCTGTAAAATATTGATTCCCTCCAGCCCATATTTATTTTTTAAAATTTTCGTTCACAAATATTTTCGACGATGCTCGGTCACATCCGAGGATGAGTCGGCTCAATTCTCATAGTTTCCAGATCGAACTGACCGCATTAGTAAATCAAAATTTCTGGGTGGAAAACCGATCCTAATATCGCATTTCATCACCAACATTGCAGCATGAAGAACAACTAAAGAAGCCTATCATCTTCGGAAAATTCTACTCTAGTTTCTACCATCAAAGTACTGTCGAGCCAGTATACAAGCAAATTCAAGATCACGTTACTGCTGCTTCGGGTCTTCGGTTCCCGAAAAGAAAACATATACAAGGGCCATCCACGTGATGCCCTCTGGCTGTTGAGCAGCAGACTCGATCCAAACGGGAAGAACATGAAATAGTGACGATCAAGGTCGACTAAAACAATAAGCTCCCTCTCTTAAGACACATCTACAGTAGAAACATGAAAGTTAACGGAAATTACAGATAGCCGAAAGGTACTCCGGAATTACAAAAAAACAGACTGGGGTCTTGCATGTGGTGTCGCGCTCGACTTGCCTAGGCCCTGGATCGAACTGATCCATATTCTCATCAATCTAGTATCGCAGCCATGTTTCCGCACCAAGTAACAATAATTTGGATTTGATTGGAAGAAAGGGAAGAGTCTTTTCTTTTCTTTTTTTTGCGTCATGTTGATTTGGGTTTTCTAATTCAATTTGCAGTGGGAATTTCGGCTTATTTTTTTTTTATATTAATTATTAGTAGGTTCGCTTGTTTTTTTTCTTTATTATATTTTGAAAATCATAAAATTGATTTTTTTTTTTGGTTTCATTAAGCCTTTTTTTAATAATTTAAGTGAATTCCATCAATGACAGAAACAGTAGTTACATGGAGATCCGATAGTGCGCAAGGGGATGCATGTAGAGGAGGTAAAAGAGAAACGTCGCATGATGGATAGAAATATCTTTGGGTGCAATCGAGTATCACTAGAAATATATGGGGCTGAAATTATAAAAAGATAAAAATATGACTAGGGAACTTTACGCTACATAAATATGGTCACGTGTATGGATAATATTTTTCAATTAAAAATCAAGGATAGAAATATAGTCAAGTAACGTCATTGGTTTTTTTTTTTTAAGTCTTAAGGGCACAAGCGTCCATCCATTCCTTTTAAAGAGTACTTCTATTATATTATTTTAATCCACGATATTAATTTCTTTCATTGTCAGGGAAACATTTCAAAGAGTTATAAGGCCAAAAGTACTTAAGATTTCTGATCATTTACATTGCGCATGCATTCACATAAAAAAATATTGAATTTCCTAGTATTACATATGCAATTGCCATTGGAGGTACATATATGCCTGAGGAAGAGAGTATATATAGCACAATACCACACGCTGTCGCATGATAATCAAGAGGTACTTCTCTTGTGGTAAGATTACTGATGACTTTTTATTAGTTATTAAAATTTTTATTTCATTATGTTGGTCCGAGGTCTAATCTAGTAGTAGGCTTAATGGATTTAGAACGGAATAAATGTAGTTTCTCGACAACTTATTTTTCAAGTTAAAACCAAAATCAAGATTTCGGGATGTTTATGACCAACTGTCGATCATTGCCTTTAGTCGTGCTATTCTTACTAAATTGCTAGTTTCAGCCCATAGAGTTAATGTTGATGCTTCCTGAATAGGAGCTAGGATTCAACTGACGCCCAAAATAGACTTGGAACCTTATAAGTTATACTCAACTCTTCGTACGAGAATAGAAAAATGATGCGACTAACCGAACTCTTAGATAGGAGTCAAGCCTTGATGTATTCCTCCTTGTTGAGGAGTAAAAAATGGAATAAATCCTATATCGGAAAAGAAAAAGAATATCCATGGATTTATATGAGATTTGGGTACCACCACTTATCAGCTTGAGTTTTTAAGTGGATATGAGCCTGAACTCGTATAAGCCCAATGGAAATTTAATACTCATCGTAGGAAGAAGACAATGAGAAAAGAAACTAAATGGGTGCTTTTATTATTACGCGTGTGATGCTTGAGAGAATCATCGTACTACATATTATATATTTATTTATAGTATATCGATATATACGCGCAAGTAAGAATTTTTTCATTTTAATATGCGTACTAATAGCCTACCCTCTTCCTGGTTCTTTCTCTTCCCGTTTCGTCCGTACACATAAAATTCATATGTATTTTGTCACTATGTACATATATTTGTGCACATGTATTTTTCAGACGTTAAAAACAAAAAATAAACAACTTTTGTTTTCTCAAATCTTAAACATTAATCAAATAGAAATTGGATCCACGTGAATTATACAAAACTCCTCCAGCCTTTAATTAAGTATCAATTTTTTTATTAATTTAGTTAACTGGCAAGACAAAGGAAATCCTCTTTGAAGATCTGCTTCTCTTTTATTACTTAATAAATCAGCACAGTACACAAAAGTTCTTCTACTATTCTTCAGCTTCTTTTTTTTAGTGCGAAATGCTAAATAATATCTTATGGGACACTAATTCTATTAATTAGATATTCTAATATGAAATTTTGGCTACAATAATTTATACTCATCCCTCACTCATCTGACACATGGCCCAATCACACCGTCACACTTGTGCACATGCGAGACAAAATATAATTGGGAAATGGGTGAAATCTTATCCTAATTAATCGAACTAACACCGAATCGACAGTCTGATTTTTTGCAAATCCGATTTGGTTTTATTTATCTAACGGGTTTGTTCAATTTTTCATCGGTTCATTCTATTTTTTTGACCAATTTCTTCACTTTTTCACTGGTTCATTCTATCGTTTTCAATTTCGATCACCATGTTCGATCATCATCTAGCAATTGATACGGAGGTTTCGGCCTTTTTGATCATCAAATTATTTCTAAAAACAATCGGTTTTCGCATTTCTTTGTACCTAGTTGAAAATTTTGTTCACCGAAAATGAAACTTCAACTCCCTTTATCAATTTCGCTATGCTTTCATTATGAAAAGAGTCCCCTACTGGACGTTCCGCCATTGCAACAAGAAACTAGTTTCGATTATGATGGCTAATTCCTATCAACATGTGTTTGCTTCACTTTGTCAAATCGTGCCATGGATCAAGGCTTCCTGTATTACTCTCGGAGATTTTATTGGAGGCCGACCATGTTGATCTTTCTCATTTTTTTCCCGGCCTCTAATTAGTTTTTCTTTTTGGCAATGATAATTTCCTTATGTTATTCCCTGATATTGAGGGATACTTCGCAATTTTTTTCCGGTAAGTTGATATTTTTCAATGATATTTCGCTCATTTATTGAATTAATTTTTCTTTCTAAAAATGTTTTGTATTATTAGTTCAAGCTAATTGTCTTGTCTGCAAGAACTCATTTGTACTATAAATAGTCTTAGGAATATAAATTTCTTTAGGAGAGAAAACAAAAATATCAGTAAAGAGGATCCTGATAGAAAACTAATAAATTCATATATTTGTATATTGGCCTAAGCCAATTCTGTAATTCACTTAAGCAAATCTAACTAAAAGGATAACATTGAGTAATTGCAAATTCAAGCAATAATGATTTTAGTTAATTGAATGACTTGCCAATACCGACCTTCATATTCTATTCTTATTTATAGTCTCGTGTTGATGAATGCAACAATGATGACGACCATTTGATAGAAACAAATATTTGAAATAGAGCTAACTTTTATTTTATTTATTTATATTGGCACAAGTTAATTGTAATGTTTGTCAGAGCTCATTTGTGCTATAAGTAGTGTTAGGAATATAAATTTCTTTAGGAGTAAAAAGAAAAGCATCAGTGAAGAGGACTATAATGAAAAACTAAAAGTTCGTATATTTATATATTGGCCTAGACCAATTCTATAATCCTTTTAAGCAAATCTAATTAAAGGAATAATAACGAGTAAGTAGGGGCAGCCTTCATATTCTATTCCTGTTTATAGTATCAATTGTTTATGAATGTGGCATTGACGACGACCATCTAATAGGAAAAAATTATTTGGAACATAGCGAACATTTATTTTGTTTCTTTATATTGGCTCAAGTTAATAGTCATGTCTGTCGGAGCTCATTTGTGTTATAAATAATATTAGGAATATAATTTTTTTTGGAAGAAAAACAAAAGCATTAATGAAGAGGACCATGATGAAAAACTAATAAATCCTTATATTCATATATTGACCTTAGCCAATTATGTAATCCTCTTAAACAAATCTAACTAAAACGATAACAAAGAGTTATTGTATGGTAGAGGAATCATGTTTTTCAGATTTTTTTACCTATTTTCTTAAATTTAATTTAATTCCATAATTTTAGAGATTGCGATCCCCATAAAAACTAACATTCCATATTTATAGAAAGTTAAATTAGGAAAATTATTTTTTTCTCGATTTTTTTCGGACAACTGAAGAAAAAAAAAAGGCAAACATTCGTTCACCGGAAGCCACCATCGACGACGGCGTTCATTGTCTTTAAAATATGTTGAGCTTTATTGTAACAATCTCGTTTCATTTCCATTGCAATCTTTTTTTATCCGCGAGGATCCCACCAGCGTGCCTTCTACTTCTAATAGGCCATGAACTAGATCAGAATCATTCTCAACGAGTCCATAAGAAGTGATCCCCTTTTTTTCACCGGGTCCGGGTAGAGACCAAAGGTCTTGAGCGATCGATCCGGCAGAACAACTCAAAAGATAAAGAAGTATCGTTAATTTCTTCATGCTCGTTCCAAGTTCGAAGTACCATTTGTACAAATAAGAATCCCCTTCGTTACATGATTTTTTCTTCATATAGATAGATATAGGATCTATGGGACAATTACTTAGAAGTACATTTTGTGCAATAGCCCTTCCTATCTGATAGGAAAGGATTCCATAATCCTGAACCGATCTTACCTAGGATCGCAAATCCCAAGTTTGTTTAAAGGTCGAGATACTATCGGTCAAGAAATTAAACTGTCGTTTCATGAATTTGCGTTCCGCCATTCTATGTTCGTCCAACTCCGATCTTTGTCCAACTGCACAACAAGACAACCACCAATGGTCGTCATTAGCATGTAGGGGCACGGCAGGGCATAAACTGTTCATGAAACTTAATCATAAGTTGACTAAATTCATTCGTTTGATTCACTTGATTATGTAGTGTTTCATTCGGTTGTAATTCTCCAAATGAAAAACTTAGTTCGTCTTTCTATTTTCCAGCGATGATGGATGCCATGGCCGATGATGCTATTTTTGAAGAATAACTAAATATTTAAACGAGTCTACGAATCAAACCGATAAATCCGAGCTGATTTAGTTATGAACAACTTTGTGTTCAACCAATTTTCTTGAAAAGCCGTTCGGTTCAAAAAAGTCGGGTCGGGTTTATCGTGGGTCGAAGAGTAATTGTGACTCGTGTAGACGTATACTTGCGACACATAATCAATCCGACATATTCGATTGTTTTGGAATGTGACCCAATGATATTGTAACAGAATTAAAAAAAAATTCAGGTTAAAATGTAAGTTTTAATATTAAAAGGGTGAAAAAAAGTATATGTCCCACCATGAGACATTATTTAGTATCTCATGCTAGAATTTTTTTTTTGTATTCTAGCATGTGAAAGCTGACGGACTCCAACTAATTCAATTTGAGTCGAGTGGCCTTGCTATTCTTTCAACTTTCTAGATTGACCGCCAAGAGATCTACTGGCACTTGTCAAATAAAAACTTTCTGAAATCATAGGCTGTACCATAGGCACAATATGCCTTTTATAAGCTTGTAACTGTTCTGTAGAGTATATAACAACGTGAACCGTGAAGACTTTGGGTTAATTACGAGAGCTAGATATTTTCCATATTTACCGCTTGAGGGTATCAATACCCTCCTTTCTAGTGATATTTTCGGGACCTTCTTGCTCTCCGATCTCGTGTAATTTATTTCTTTGGGCTTCGGCCCCATTTCACCATAAGGAAAAATTATGAGAGCTAAGTGAGGTAAGTCTGAAAGTTTTGATTATAACATATTATTTGACTACTCATTTATAATAAAAAAAAAAGATTAAACTCTTATGTGTAAAATTGAAAAATAAATTCAATATAGTGACACAGTCCCTCTCTTCGACACGAAATCAAGAAATATAGGTTCTTCGTGGATATAATGTTCCAAACTTCTTTGCTCGCATGACTTATATTACTTAGTAGGCATATAAAGTCGACTATGTGAAATTAAGGGCGTAACAATCATTTCAATAGAATTAAACTACTCATTATATATGTCGCAAAGAGGTTTGGAAATTAAAAATCACAAGAAATCTCAGATATTGCCTTCGAGATTTTTAAACTGCTCATAGAAATGATTAATTTTCCGGCAATTTTAATTGGTACGCTTTTCTTTCAGCTCGCATCACCTGATATAAGAAAATCCAATTGACTCCGATTATTTCATAATGGAGTCTTTTTATTATTATTCCAGTCAAGTTAGTTCACTAAGGCATAGAACTTCACTGATCATGAATTTCTCTATATATAAGACAAATCCAGGATCTTCTTTAATAAAAAGAGAAGACAGAGCACTTGAAAAACCTTATATTGGTTTGGTTCTTTTAGATAAATAGTAAATACTCCTAAAGTAGACACTGATAGCATCACAATGAACCTCAAAGGGATTGACCTAGTGATAAGAAGGAGCGCAAATATCCACTCGATTCCTAGTTCGATTCCCCTTGAGGACAAAAGAAAAAAAAAAGAAGATAGCGTCACAAATGGTTTAGTTGATCATTGTACGGATATTTTGACATTTTAAAAAATACTGTGACCGATAAAATATTTTAATTAAGCAATATTAAGACACCTGATTAAGGTGGGAAAATCCTCTTTTAACATGAAGCTTCATAGCAAAAGCCAACAGATTCAAGCTATTAAAAAAATAAAATTGTCATATATATATATAGACACACACACGTAGCGCATATTAAACTGCACTTCACATCTACTAAAATTTTCATAAACTTTCCTACTAAAAAAAAATTTCTCATAAATTTTTTTCTCAAACAATGTACAAAGAAGGTCCAGTGTCCGACTCAGAACTCGCTATGCTAGAGTCGATTCGCCACTATCTCCTTAGTGACGAAGATTCCGTGATCAACTGGGGAACCATCCCAGAATTTTCCGAGGATGAACTCTGGGAATCACCGAGCTTCACTAATACTCTATCATCTGATCACAACTTGTTGTCTCCGGCATCAAACGAGCAAGATATAGAATCTTTTGGTGCTACTGCCAGCAACAATACCGTCGACTTTGCATCACAGGCAGACTCGAGCTCGCCAGATGATCAATGCCATGCGGGTGCTCTGTGTGTTGCAATGGCGCCTGAGGCAGATGTGCCAGTGGCGAGGGGGATGCACTATAAAGGGGTGAGGAGACGGCCGTGGGGGAAGTATGCAGCAGAGATTCGGGACCCAAAGAGGAATGGGGCAAGGAGGTGGCTTGGGACCTATGAAACGCCTGAGGATGCGGCGCTGGCCTATGACCAAGCTGCTTTTAAGATGCGCGGTTCAAAGGCTCGTCTCAACTTCCCCCACCTTATTGGATGTGATGGTGTTGAACCCGTCAGGGTCAACCCAAAGCGTAGGCGCATGCTCAAGCATACGTTTGTCGGGCAGTGATAGCTGTCAATCTTAACCGCGGGACTAAACAGGTCGTTTAAGTCGGGCTGTTTAGGGAGTACGCGTAGTAATCATATTTGTCTGAATGTGCATTATTCTTCCTCTCTTCTTCCTCCTCCTTAGAACAGCGTCGATTTCAATCAGTCATTGCTGGTGTGAACAGAGAGATCAGGAGTTCTGCAACCTACTTCCGGATAATTTTTCCAGGCGTCGTCGTATATATCGAGCTTATGTATTGGTTCCTCTTTTTTCCCTGTTTTTCTCTGGAAGAAAATGGAGATGTCTTCGGGTACTTGAAGCGGATTGGAATAGAAAAAAGGTTCCCCAGAGCGGATTACTGTCAACTAAATAATGCTGTGTTCTTCCCTGATCATGAAATTGTACAATTTTCAGTAAGAAAAAATGTACAATATTATAACACTCCATTAACCAGTGATCCAAACAAGTTATAAAAGTTTAAAAGATTTCTATATAACAATAAATAAATAAATAATAAATTCCCTCATGATCTATCAAATTTAATTGACTTCCCACTACCATATTAATCACATTGAGAATTACCACAATGAGATATAATAATGCTGTTCTAGGAATCTTTGAAAAAGAAATTGCTATAGGAATTAAAATCTATAATGTATCTGAATTAGCATGAGGGTGTGAATGAAGCATCGAACCGTTGACTGAGAAAAGGAAAGCACAGAACTACAGGAAATGTCCAATATATTCTTTGATCTAGATTCGATGGTTGTAGTCCTCCCATAACAAAAACCGAATGTGCATTCATTCGTGCATCACTATAGGATCTCCTCGATTGCATTCCCTTTCATCTGCGAATTTGTTTATCCTATCTCGCTCATCTTCCTTAATTTTAACGAGATGAGACCTATACTTGTTTGCTTTTTATGGCCCACCTTTACTGATCTATGCCCAATAGATTCTGTTTCGACTGGATTGTTCTATTTCGTGAACCCATGCCACTACTACATTGGACAGAACTTTATCTTTCACATCCTCATGAGGATGTTTGATGATGTGAAAAGTCTTCCAAGATGTGAAATGTCTATGGTTTGCGCATAATTAATTTTCCTGCATTTCTTACTGTTTGATGATTTGCCCTAGAAAAAAGAATCCTCTCAAAATGTGTGGTCATGAGTTCATTATTATTATTATTATTATTATTTGGGTTACATGGGGAGGCCCATGGACCAAGTACATGAGTTGGTTAATTTATCTTAACGAAATAATTGTGACCATCAAGATTTCCAAGATGAGCATTTCATGAATTCTACGTGCTTATTGGGAGGGGGAGTTGGAGATATTGTCTTGTGATATTTAGGAAATATTTTAAATTAGATTTGAAATATTTTAGTTTATATTAGTTAGTCATTTTTTTTTCGGTGTATATCCTAGTATCTAAAAGCCCAAAGCACTACTAATTCAGTCCGGTCAGCTTAGTAAAGAGTAAAACTCTCACAATCAATTTTTTTTTTCATTTTATAAGACCTAAACCTGAGATCTTACTTGAGATGAATAAGCGTCGAATTGTTTGAATCGTAGTCGGTGATTAGGCGTATCTTTAGATTTTATATTTTCTGATTTTAACTTACCGGTTAGCCAATAAACAGCTAATTCAGATTCTATAATTTCTTGAATTATTTATTATAGTCAATATTTTTTACTCCCATGGTTTCTTGTCTTCGGGCCTCCACGTTCGATTCTATCTATCCTCCCTTTCTTCAATATATTAAATATGTCAAGAACTTATAAGGGGTGTCAATGATCTTATTTTTGGGTGTGAATGAAAGAGTTTCCTCTCTCTTCGCGTAGAAAAGTGAAGGATAATTGTTTAGCAAAAGCCAGATATGACAAGGTTAACTCTTCCTTTGGATGGAGAGAAATGAAGGGAAAGGAAAGAGAGGGGAAGGGAAATTTTGTAGAGTTTTAAAAATGTGCAAAAAGTGGGATGTGGGGTTAAATGCATTCAACTCGGATTCGACATGATTGAATTTAGAGATTTTAGATTCAATCATGGCCAATCATGTTTCCATAATCCATCATTCCCCTTTAATTCCCTTGTTAGGCCTACTTGAGCTTGCAGACAGTTGGAGAGGCGTACTTGTTTGAATGATGAACAAGTATTGGGCAGTGTGCCCTTCAATTTGTCGAATTCGACATCTCGCTGTCAAGGATAGAATGAATCAGTGTGCATTCTTCGGCATGGTAGGTTTGTACATCTTTTATAATGAAGATATTCATAACGATTAATTATGACAATAGAGTTAAATATATGTGATATCGTAAAGTTTTCTATCATTTTTTGCAACTCTAGGAAGGACTAATATGATCATGATGCAAAAGCCACAATAATTATTTTTCGAAGATTTTATTCAGAACTTTTGAATGAGCAACATTTCTCCTAACAGTAAGTCTGAATAGCATCTAATATATAGTTAATTTGCTTATACATATATATATATATAGTGGGTCAAATTATAGAAACTTTGGACTTTTTTGACCATACAATAAACGAGAAAAAAATGCCATACTTATTTTAATAGAGCAAAACGAATTATCACTCTGATTAAAGTGCAAAATTCCTCCCCCTTGACATGAGGCTTCATCAGAAACCGACCAACGTTGTCCCATTTCTCAAAGAATCTTCATATATAATATTATCCCATGTGTCCCTCCTTCAACCCGAAAAAAAAAAAAAAATCCGCCACGCCCAACCCAAAAAAAAGAAAGGAAAGGAAAGAAAAGAAAACGAAAAAAAAAAAAAAAGGTGTTCCTCCCCCAAAACCGAAGCTATATATGTGTGTGTGCACGTTGAGCCAGGTGTGCAAGTCTCTAGTCACAGCAAAATCTAACACGCACAAACCAAAGATTACATTGTGCCCTTCACGCCTTTGCAAAATTCTCTCGACTAATTCTTCAAGAAAAATGAACAAAGAAAGCCTTGTGTCTGACTCGGAATTCGCTCTGCTAGAGTCGATCCGCCACTATCTCCTTAGCGATGACCTTGAGACCAACTGGGGAACCATCCCCCGATTTTTTGAGGATGAACTCTGCGGGGAGTCGCCAAGCATCACTAATAATCTTTTGCCATCTGATGATAGCGTATCATCTCTGGCGTCAAATGAGGAAGAGAATGGAGGATCCTTTGGTGCAGTCGGCGACGACATTGTTGTTGACTTTCCATTGGTGGATCCTAGCTCGCCAGACGACTGCCAGGCGGGAGCGGATTGCGCTGCAGTGGCGAATGATCAGGCAAATTATTATGTGCCAGTGCCGAGGGTGATGCAGTACAGAGGGGTCAGGAGAAGGCCGTGGGGGAAGTATGCGGCGGAGATCCGAGATCCAAAGAGGAATGGGGCAAGGAGGTGGCTTGGGACCTATGAGACGCCGGAGGACGCTGCGCTGGCCTATGACCGAGCTGCCTTCAAGATGCGCGGCTCCAAGGCTCGGCTCAACTTCCCCCACCTTATTGGCGGCGACGGTGTTGAACCTGTCAGGGTTAAACCGAAGCATAGGCGCGTTTTCAAAAATCCTTCGGGCAGTGATTGCTCTCAATCTCAACCAGAGGACCGTATGGGTTGTTAAGTCGTGCTTTTCGGGGAGTTGTAGTCATAGTTGCCTAAAAATGTGAATTCTTCTTCGATCTTCTTCCTCTTCTTCTCCAACTACTCTTCATCTTCTTAGAGGAGCGTGGACACTCAATGTGTCGTTGGTGTCAACAGAGAGAGGAGAGATCGCACGCAACCTATTTCCGGATAAGTTTGCTGGTCATAGTGCTGTCTGCTGAGCTAGATAACATATTTGCACCAGATCGATGAAGTTTGCATTCATTATAGATATGCAATCATAAAATCACTAATGTGCACAGTGCATGCATCTTGTGTGCTTTGATTAGCGTTCCCCCTTTCAACAAAAAATTAAGTAAAATTTCATCGAAGTTTTAGATTAACCAGTTTCATTAGATTTCGAACAGCCCGATTTATCATACTAAGAAAACTTTCAGCTATCATCTATATGTACTAGAACTAAAGAAAGCTTTAACAGGTGTTTATTGAGGGGTAGACCATAAATCCTTTGCTCTCAAGAGTATGGTCTTATTTCAATAATTATAATAAAAAAGAGGTTTGATTTTATGGGATTGATAAAGAAATGGGTATATATATGATGTAAGAAAAATTCTTTTTTTATTTATGTAATTCTTTCAAATTACATTAGTTATTTTCATTACATCAAACCTCATTTCTATTCATTTTACATCCAGAATTAAGTTTACGTAGGGAACAGAACGCTTAGGTTCACTAAAGATTTCACTTAGGTAATGGTTGATAACCCTAATCAAGTTTTTAAATTAAATTTTCAGCATTAAATTAGATTCAACTTATTTGTTTAGCATAAAAAGAATTTGACTTAATTTATTAGGTCAAGCAAGAAAAGCCCTTAATATATAATTAAGCAAAAAAAAGTTATGTTTCTTATAATTGGATCAGCTAATCAACATATTTTTAAAATTTGCAGCAGTGCCCCCAAAGTTTTTGTAATTGCCAGAAGCTCCCATTTGAGGGCGCATATAGAGAGAGGGCGGTGCAAGCTCCAATTCGGGCCACTACTGCCTCAGACGAGGTCTCTGGCAGCCTCAAGGGTCACCGACATACTTGTTTGGAGTGATGGTGGCCGAACCGGAGACTTCATCGCCCTAGACGAGACTGTCCCAATGAGGAAATGTCTTGTTTTGAAGGCTAAATACAGTTGGATGTCTCTATATTACAATGTCTTGCCTCTGTTACAATGTCCCGATGAGAAATGTCTTGTTTTCATAAAAGACCTCTCTTAAAATGGCACATCTTATCTTGAGATATCCAATCCAGCTCTTGATAACATTTCTGGCAGACGAATGTTTGTAATTGTATGCAACTCTTTTGGTGTTCTAAGTTAATGATTTTGCCTCCAATCATTCAAATGATATTGTTAACCTCTAGATGGAATTTTAAATCCCTCTTTGTTTGTATATCTAGCATCACACACAAGTAATAGAAATCTACCGTAAACAAAAATAATTAGAGAGAAATGGTCTCGATTTATATGAGTCTAAATAAACTTATCTATAAAATGACTAAAATTATTACCTTGGGACACCTTCAAACCTCCCCGTCTCGAATTTACATCTGTAAATACTCTCATATGTAGCTATATGGAGCTATATGGACAGACATTGGAAGGATAATTTTATTCATAGGGACGGAAAACATCCATCTATAATTTCGTCCAAAACTAATTTGGATGAAATAATATTCCGTCCAAAAGCTTATGAACAGAAAAATATTGTCTCTCAATTTTTGGAATGCCTCTTATGCGGCCATATGTCATTCCTCCAAAATCCGTCTCAATGAGCAAAATAGGACGAAATTTAGACGATTTCAGGCAGGGGATTGTCTGATCGAATTTCCTGTAGTGGTTGTCCCTACCTATTCAAGTAAAACATGAATAGTTCTTTAATATGTCTTGATATTTCACCCTTCCTTGTTCTGTCCCAAGGCTTGTCAATATTATGAATAGTTCATTAATGCATGTTCTACGTAAAGTGCCTAGAAAATTCAAAAATAAAAGGATTATATACAATTAATGTAGTGCTTTCTAAATTATACAATAATACAAACGTATCTAAACCAATGCTAAAACGTACTTCAAACCACTTCCATCTTTAGTCAGTCGAATTTTTTTGTGTAGCACCTGGTTTCTTGTGTAATATCTCGTACTTTAACACCGCAAATAAATTGCCTACTTGCTTTTGCCATTCCTCACAAATTGGCTTTGATTATCCTAGCAACCGTCTCTCGTATACATATATTTCTTCATATTTGATATCCCCTCAATGGTTTTTATATCAGATAATTTCAATTTATGAAAGCTTCTTTGGTTCATACATGCCTTTTCTATATGCATGTCAGATCAGAATGAAAAGATAATCCTTCTCAAATTAATCTTCCTGATAAGTTGTCGATCATTCTCAGTAAACCTTCTCCGCTTATTTTCTTACAAATAATAAGCACAATATGTCTTCAAAAACCATTCAATGAAACGAGGGCCCCATGGAGATTCACAAAGCATCACATGGAGGTTCATGAGCATAGTAAGGTTAGAAGCTAATTGTACTCCCAACTTCCGACAATTCATTCATCCCACCAACATGATTACAGCAAAATTCCACAAATCACAAATTCCAAACAATTGAGCAAACTGATATAAACCAAAGCCAAACGAGAACTAGAAATGATCGAAACATTGGACTGAAAATTAACCAGTGAACTCATGTTCAGTTATTTTCCTTCTGGGCATAATTTGTCCCCAAGCTGTAATTGTGGACGTATATATATTGTTTCGACCACAAGCCAATGAAAATTATTTATATGAACAACAAGTTTGCAATGATTTACAATTAAACTACATTTCTTCATTATTCATGCTAATTTTACTTTCTTTTTCTTTCCTTACTTTCTGAGATATCTAAGTTCGATACTCATTATGGAACTATCCGTACTCTTTTATTGACTATTTAGGATTTATATTTTATTGTACTAGACTCATGTGCCTCTCTTATAACAAAAAAAATCAAGATTTTTGGATGTTTATGACCTAACTATCGATCGTCGCATTTAGTCATGCTATTTTTACTAAATTGTTTGTTCCCGTCCATGTAGTTTAACATTGATACTTCCTGGATAGGACCTAGGATTCGTCTAACTCCTAAAATAGAGTTGGATCGTTACAAGATTTACTTGACTCTTCATATAAGAATAAGAAAATGATGCGACTCGCCAAACTCCTTGGAAGGAGTCAAGCCTTGATGAACCTTAAAATCCCCAGAGAGGAGAATGAGAGAAAAGAAACTGGATCGGTGCTTTTATCGTTACTCATGTATGATGCTTGATTGAATCATCGTACTACGTACTCTATATTTAATTATCGCATATCGATATATACGCGTAAGTAAGGATTTTTTTTTCCTTTATTATATGCATACTGATAGCTTACCCTCTCCCCGGTTCTCTCTCTCCCGTGTCCATGTTACAACATGAAGTTCGTATATATATATATATTACTGTATAAGAGGTGTGAACCTATAGTTTTCACTTTTCGGACATTTAAAAAAAAGGATAAATAAGTTGTTCTTTTTTAATTCTCAAATATTAATCAAATAGAAATTGGAACCACGTGCATTATATAAAACTCCTCCCTCATTTAATTAAGCATTTTTTATTTTATTTTATATTTTGGTGGAACGGCAATATTTTAATTAAGCATTACTCGTTTATTTGCTTTTACTTTGCGTGGAAGATTTTTAAATTTTTTTTTTCGGTAGAAGATTTTTAATTATTTTGCCAAACGAAGGAGATCGCCTTTGCAGATTTGCTTCTCTTTTGTTACTTAATAAGTCAGTACTGTCCAAAAGAGAAGTTCGATAATTCTTTCAGCTTCTTGATTGACGGGAAGAGATCTACTGGCACTTGTCAAATAAATAAAATAAAATAAATTATAAAATTATAGGCTATCCATCCTTGATGGATGGGAGCCGGGGCCGAGGGGCAATCGCACCCCCTAAAATCTTGACAACACATGTAATTTACATATTATTCTTCAAATTTTGAAGAAATTTCTTGTATTCATCCCATCACTTGGGAAAAGTATGTTTTTATTCGTCCCCATAACCTCGACCCCCTAACTTAAAACTCTGATTCGTCCCTTCTAGCCATTGGCATAATAATTAAGCTTGTAATGAACCTAGATACTATGTGAAGACTTTTGAGTTAATTACGAGAGTTAGATATGGTGAGTATGAAGTACTGACTCTAACATATTATTTGATTAGTCAATTAAAAAAATTCAAACTCTTATATGTAAAAATTAAGAAAGAAATTCAGTACAATGACTCACATTATATGAAACCAAGAAGCAGGAGGTTCTTTTTCCGTTGCAAGGGAGGCCGGTGAGCCTAATACAACAAAATAAAAATCTTAATAGCTAATAAATAGACACGAATAGCCCCACTATTATCGAATATGAAATCTTTTTGTTATCGGATGAGATAGTAATAGGTTCATCGTCTGATAGAATTTTCCAAGGTTCGATTCTTTGCTCGCCACAATTATATTTCTTATCAGGGGTATAAGTCGATTATGTAAAATAAAAGGGGTAAAATTCACCCAAAAAAATAAAAGGTGTAAAAATCATTCCAATTGCATTGTTATGTCACAAAGAGTTTGAAAATAAAAATAAGAGATGATAACTAATAAAGTGTTGATTGTGTGGTAAGCAACTCCAATTTTCATAAGGAAGAGAATACAAGTTCAAGTCTCTGTAAGCGCACTTATTACGAGAGATAATAATTTTTAATATTTGATCTCATCAAATTGCGAGAGTAATATCTTTTACAATTTTAATTCACCCAAAAAATAACATGCGGCAAGTTATTCCGAAAGTATCTAGAGACTTTTTATCTGCTCATAGAAATAATTAGTTTTCCGCCAATTTTCTTTGGTACCTTTTTTTGTCCAGTTTACATATCACCTATCTAAAATGTTCAAATGATTTTGATTAGTTCAAGTTCGAATTAGACCGTCCACTAAAGATAAAACTTTACGTATTATAAATTTTCTCCATTTACAAAATTTAGAATCCAATGTCTATTGTTTAACGAAAATAGATGCTAAACAACCTTAACAAACTCACGCTAGTTCGGTACTTTCCCATAAATAGTAAATACATCTAAACCAAACAATGACAGCATCACAATAGTTATAATACCCATTCAGCAATAGAAAGGATAGCATCACAATAGTTTAGTTGGTCATAGTACGGAAATTTTCGCTTTTCAAAAAATACTATGATCGAGAATATATATATATATATATATATATATATATATATATATTTCTGCAGGGACCGAGAAAATGTATTAATTAAGTAGTATTGTTAACGCACCTGATTAAGGTGGGAAAATCCTCTCTTAATATGGAGCTTCATAGCAAAGCGCCCAAATCGTCCCAATTTCCCAGGGTGTATATATACATGAGATGATGTCTCTGTAACGCATTTAATGCTTTTAATACTCATTATTAGTACAAACTTTTTTTTAGTTTTATTGATGTTTAGTATTTCAGTTCAAATTTTTTATATTTTGTGTAGTTTATCACAAATAATAAAAGTATTAAACACTTAAAATGAAGTACCAAATGAATTATTGTGATATCATATCATGTTAAAATTTCACGTGTATGTACAGATAGTTCAGATTAAATATTGCACTTCACATATATACTATTAAAATTCTCATAATTTCTTTTCTCAAACAATGTATATAGAAAGTTCCAGTTTCCGGATCAGAATTCGCTATGCTACAGTCGATTCGCCAATTATCTCCTTAGTGACGAAGATTTTGTGATTAATTGGGGAACAATCCTGGGATTTTCCGAGGATGAATTCTGGGAATCACCGAGCTTCACTAATTCTTTGTCATCTGATGATAACACGTCATCCATGGCATTAAACGAGCAAGATATAGAATTTTTTGATGCTATCAGTAGCAACAATATAATCGACTTGGCATCATGGTGGACTCGAGCTCAACAGACGATCCATATGCCATGGGGGCCTGGGTGTGGCTTGTGTTGCAATGGCGCATAAGGCAGATCTGCCAGTGGCCAGCGGGATGCCGTACAGAGGGGTGAGGAGAAGGCCGTGACCTGAAGAGGAATGGAGCGAGGAGGTGGCTCGGGACCTATAACACCCCCGAGGATGCTGCACTGGCCGATGACCGAGCTGCTTTTAAGATGCGTAGGTCCATTTCCAAGGCTCGCCTCAACTTGCCTTCCCTCACCTTATGGGCTGTGATGGAGTCGAACCCGTGAGGATCAACCCAGAGCGTAAGCGCGCGTTCAAGCATATATATATCCTTCGCTTCAGGCGGTAGTTGCCCTCTGTCTCTCAACTGATGACAAAATTAGTCTCCTTCAGGTTTAGAAACTAATGATCATGGAATGGTATTTTTCTGGGACCGTCTAAAATGAAGGAACCATCTATTTAAACTCGAGGAACGATGTTTTCTTGCCATTATCTCATCACCATCTAAATGTGCCACACCTCTTTTGACTCTTGAATGGCGATGAGAAAAACGACAGAAACTTTCTGGACACTTAGTATATGTATCACATCGAGAATTACAGACCGAGGGAGATGAACTGTTGCTCATCTCACCCTCTGTTTGTAATCATACCTTCCGAGGAAAGAGACTACGATATTCGAAAAGCCATCCCGACTTGTGGTAGCGCAGGAAAAAAGCTATTAAAACCCAATGTTAACAGTGTTGTCAAGTGTGATGAGAATTCTATCATAGGAATTGCAGTGACTTTCGGGTCACTTCAAGTCAAGAATCAGAATACAAATAGAAGAGATCTGGAAGTTGGAGACTGATACTTTGCTTGCATCGAAGAGAGACAGTCCGATAAAAGCTTTCACATTATTCTCTGCTGCTTCCATCTTCTCATTTTCCCAATATATACAAATCTTTTGATCAGATCTTCCCAACAGCCAAAGGTTTCCGAACAAAAATGGGCCAGTTCATGAGTTTCATGGGGAAAGGCGAGTTCTGCAATTGCTTTCTGTTATATCCTCTGCTTTTGTCTCTTATGATATTGATGAATTTTCGTTTACGTGGTTCTCTTCTCACCATCTTTCCGTTTTCTCTCTTATCGCCCCACTTTGATAACTGAACTTCACGCTGTTCGTTTGCATTGCAATTTAAATTACAGGAGGGGCCAACCCATCAGCACAGATGATTGGTCTGGTGATGGGAACACTTTACCAGCAGTTCGTTGAGAAAGATATCACGAACTTTGAGGATTTCCACATTGCTGTTCTTGACATATTCAAGTAAGCAGTTTCTTGGAACATTCCCATAGAGGTATATATATAATGAATCAATCAGTGAGGCAGGACATACTGGACCTAAAAAACGATGTCGGTCGCTTATGATTCGAGAATACCGCCTGATACTTGGTGTTATTCTTTCTACCTTTGCAGCACCTTCAATTCTGCTCTACCGGGAAAACACTTTGATGTCCCACCGAGGACCCAAATCGAGGTACGTAAGCAAGCACCTTCAGCAGAAAAGCTAACAGAAACATTCTCTTGTTATCTAATCCCAACTAAAGCTTTTTTGGTTCTCACAGAAATGCTTTCATCAATGGAAAGAGGCCAAAGATGAGAAGAAGAGGAAAGTCTTCATCAAATTCATGACGAACAACATGAGCCTCAACAAGCTCGATGACTACACGGTGATAACCGGCATCGTGACACCTCCAGCGGCGATGGCGATTAAGAAGGCAGGGGAGAACGTGCCTCAGCTGAAGATCATAAAGGCAGTACCTGATGTGCTTTTTGTTCCTTCAGCCACTGTCTTGGCCCTCATCTCCGTCAAGCTGTCCAGAAGGATCTTCGTCAAGAATTTAGCACCTGCCTCCTAATGGTGTCTATAAAAAGAGAGGGTGATGTCAAAAGGGAAGTTTGACAACGGAGCTCATGTTTGACAGTTCTAAGACCATGTAAATATGTGGAAAGGCATTGGAGATTGTGATGTATCTAATGACATGGAGTCAAGTTATAAAGAAAGCAGTTCGAGATGCTGCTAAAATTTAACTGAAGAATCCCAACAAACTATACTCTAGAACTTGAGATAGTTCCCGGAAATCAATGCACAAACCATTACCTCTGAAAACGATTATTGCATCAATCATCTGAAAGTTGAAAAGTTAATGAATAAGCACTCCGTTTGATGTATGAACGTTCAAAAGTTACAGAAACATCTAATAAGGACAGTTCAGCTCTTAGGAGAAAAAGACTACCAACCAAGAAATCAATGAAAATCCTGCTAAAACTCTCTCAACATTTTGAATAGGTAAGTTCATCAGGTCAGATGTGATAGGCAAAATGCGGCAAAACCGAATTGAAATTAAATTGTTTGCAGTAAAAGAACTTATTTGCCCAACTCAGCAGATTAGGATAGGATAGATAGAAAGAATCTATAAGCAAGAAAAGTTGAGAGACTTCTTTTGATACCTACTGTCAATGCCAGCTCAACAAGTGAACCGGCTCGGCTACCTTGGAAACTGGCCTTGCTTTACGAGTCGCTGCTAATTTTGGCTCAGATTTCATGCTCACATGTTGTGAAGACTAGAGTTTCACAAGGCTCGTCCAAGGTCTCATGCCCGCCCTCACCGAGCTCCTTCAACCGCTGGACATCAGAAGGAAAGAGAACTGCGCCTAGGAGTAGAAAATATCACCAAAAGATATACAAACAAGGCAGTAGAATATCAATACTGTGTTCAAGCTGAGATTAACTAAAATATTAGTTGATTATCCTGATAAAACACTATCCCTCATCAAACCTGTCCAGCCATCGGAACTTTACCTGACATATTAAAGAAGGGTCAGGTAGAACAAACAGAGTCTAAGCACCAGCTCCCGCCAGAACCCTCTTTGCTCCCGAAAAAACTAATCCTTTACTACAGGATTCATGAAGAACCAACTGATCCTACCCGCTCATCACCTCAATTCTTCTATAAATATTCCTCCCGAAACCAGTTACCAGCCCACCACAGGTATTCAGTTCAATAAATTTCCAATCTGAGACTTCTAATCTTCTTCTTACAACTTATCATGAACAAAAAGCAGGAAATAGGTTAACAGGCTACAACCGGATTTTTCAACATAAAGAGCCTAACGACCAATGGAAGGAGGCAGGGGAGTATTCGAAGAATACGTATAACCCTTTCAGCAGACATCCTGCCATGACATATTAGTAAAGAATAAGTTCATATTTGGCGAATGTTGCTATATTTTTTTTCAGTTACAAGAGAGGCTAGGCCATGGATTTTACCATCGAAATGAAATGAAAAGCTAAAAGAAAAGGGGCATGGGAAGACGCATTGACCAAAATCAAACTTAGAAACTCTCGGTTCCTTGATAAGCCCACGTGCCAGTGCACTACAACTCTTTCTGAATGTTCCTAAACTTTGCATAGAAGATATGTGCAAGTCATTAGAAGTACTTAGACTGTAAAACTGCGACAATTCTCCAAAAAAAACTATGTATCTAATTAATTGAATCAAAATGAAACAAGAATCCTCAATCCCTTTACTTATATTTATGTGCACATTACTTCATAAATATCCGGAATATCTGATAGAGATCACGAATGAGTAATAAAGTATAACACATGGGCTACACAATATCTCTTGACCCGACCAAACCCAACCATTATCAGTTCATTAGGCCTCCTTAACAAGAATTCTGCCAAGAAACCCTACGGTAGCTTCCGTAATTGTGTGCAGCTTCCGGTGTCATTTGTTTGTGCCGAACTGTTAATAAACAGAGAGAGGGAATTACATTCAGGTCCATCCATGAACATGAACAAGAATTCATCCATATGCTGCTTCCACCTGCACAATTAGCTGCAGCTTGCAACGTACTAAATCCAAAAGCATTCTTTTGAACGGGGTCCGCTCTGCAAATATGCCTTCCTGATTGTACCTGCCGATAACAGGGAAGCTACCGGACAGGGAGGCACCCTTTTAATCGCCCCACTCCCTTCCCATGTCAAGCATCATAACCCACTTGTCCGTCTTCACGTCATAGGTGGCTATGGCAGACCTTAATGGGGTGTTCAAGCGGTATCCCCCAGCCACATATACCATCCGCTCGCCATCACACACGAAAATTGTAGCACTTATAAACAAGACCTGGCATGTCCATTCCACGCCGCCATGTCGAGATCAGGAAACTGTATATGTAAACGAAATTTAGGTTGCTAGACTTGGCCGAATTCGTCCTGCCTACCATTACAAGGTCCAACCCAACATCGTCCAGAAGGTGGCAGCAGAGGATAGCCGTTGGGAACTAGTGGAAGAGTGGACCATCGTCCCGTGAGTGGCTTGAATACCGTAAACAAGGTAGGTTTGAAGGGAGCATGGTTAGATGAGACAAATTCCTGGGCTATTACAAGAAGCTTTTGGCTTCGGCCTGTAGCTTTCCTCCGGGCTCAAATTCGAGCGACTCTATCTCAGTCTTCCATTCCTGACAAACCGAACCAGCAAGTGGCAACCGTCATATCGAATGCAAATAAAGCATTTGTGGGCTAATTCATTAGGCTGTCCCGGAATAAATTCCATTACTTGATTGATGGATTTGCTGTGAAATTGACCAAATTTCCCTCGTACTTGTACTGGCGTGAGAGGAACAAGTATGTGTATGTCTAGTACTTGGTACGTAAGGAAACATAGAACAGATGACTCCTAATATACATATGATATGATAGGATCGGGATTAGGGGAAGAGATATTCAATCATACTAAAATAAAATTGACATTAAAAAATTTAAATTGATATTTGAAAGGTCTATGTCCTAAACCGATAATGACTTGAAATTCCAATATTTTCTCTCTCTCTTTTTTCCCTTTTATCCTTCTTGAGTCAACCTAAAGATATATATATATTGGTAATCAGCTAGAGATATTTTTAGTTTGAAGAAGACATAGCACCATATTAGATTATCCAAGCAAAAAAAAAAAAGGAAATAATATCAGAACAGTATTCAAGGCAATTTGTAGTTTAATGGTTGAAATATGATTTTCACGAAGCTATACTGTGATCATCGAGATGATTGGTCTGACGATGGGAACATTTTACTGGCGATTCGTCGAGAAAGATATAACAAACTTCGAGGAATTCCACATTGCTGTTCTTGACATATGTAAGCAAGCAGTTTCTTCATACACTCCGAGAGAATTATAATGAATCAATCAGTGAGGCAGACATACAGGACCTGATACGTGAGGTCTTTCGAGAATGACCACCTTGATCTTTGGTATCACAGTATAGATTTTTTGGTCTCACGGGCATGCTTTGCCCAGTGGAAAGAGGCCAAAGGTACGAAGAAGAGGGAAAGTCTTCACCATCTTCATGACAAAGAACATGAACCTCGACAAGCTTGATTTAAACACGGTGATAAAGGGGGTGATAACAGCATTGTGATGCCTCATGCAGCGATGGTGATTAAGAAGACAGGAGAGAATGTGCCTCAGCTGAAGATCGTAAAGGCTATACCTGACGTGGTTTTTGTTCCTTCAGCCACTGTTCCATCGAGCTATCCACAAGGATCTTCCTCATTAACTTAGCGCCTTCTTAAGTTTTTAAGGTCATACTTAATGCTGTATTAAAAAAGGGAGATATTGAAATAGGAGTTTTATGATCGAGCTCATGTGAAAATATGGAAGGGATTGGAGATTGCAATGCATATTCATCTAATGACATGAACGTATGTCTTGAGAAGGTAGCTCGAGATGCTGCTAAAAATCAATTGAAAAGGTGAAATATCCCAAGAACCTATGTCTTAGAACTCGAGATAGTTCCCACAATGCTTAGCTCCGAAAATGATATATAATCTTCAAGCAGTTCTGTTTTAAATGTTTACCTTCTGACAATGGATGGGACATAGATGAAGTCTTCAAAAGATACTGGAAAATTGAAATATTTGACTTCACAGGCTCAACATTTATTGTCCCGAAGAAGAAACAAAGAGTAAGAAACGAAGAATCACTCCTTTTTGCATCTGCCAAAGGTTTTAGGCAGATGTGGAACTAGATCTTTAAATCACTCAAATTCACACTTTTCCTATGCTCAAATCCTGGATAGCCAATCTCAAACTAAAGCCACCTTTAGGCATTATTCATCGATCCAGATCTATAGCTCAACAACTTATTGATAAGAGAAGAGAAATTTCAGTAGACCTTGATACCAACACCGAGATTCCCCAGTACAGAAACGGAGCTTCCTTGCTTCTTCTGAAACGAATAGCTGCTAGGCCACAGGCATGAAAGCCTTGCCATGGCTAGCTGACTAGCAATGCTCATGATACCGAGTTCTTCGTCCTTTGGACTGTACCCTTCGAGGTCAGACTTTGTCACAATCACCACAGAGCCATCGTCAAAGGCAGGTAAGTCGGCCTCTCTGATGCTTCCTGGTTTTCCTAATATACTTTTTGTGCCATTGGTGATTCCTCTGCTCTTGACCGTTATAGAATGGTAGTAATCTTGAACAGCCTGCAATTTTTTTATATCGAATCAAGAAAAGCAGTGACGGATTGAGGTGGGTTTCAGCTTATTACACAAAACACATTTGGGTGGCCAAACCGACATGAGGGGCATAAATTGAACAGAGACATGTCCATCAACCGGTCAAGCACTATAAAAAGTTCAACTCAGTTTTAGCATATACTATTTGTACGAGGTAGCAGCAAGAGCCGACCATTGTGATGAAAGAAGCACCAAAACTAACTGAACACGTGAATCCCAATACCAGTTGCTGCTTATCAAAAGAATCTAGTCTTACAGAGAAAGAGAGAACTTGATGAAAGGAAAAACAGCCATAAATAAGCCTACCTGCAACTGGGACGAAGCCAAGAGGACCCTTGGCCTGACTGACTTCACATAATTATATGCAGCTTCTGGTGTCATTCGTTTGTGCCGGACCTGTCAATAAACACAGAATGGGACTGGATAAAAGGAAACAACCATTAAATACAATGAGCAGAAAACAAATGTACACCAATAAGTGCCCTACCAGGTAACACAGGACAATGGTTGTGCTGCGGCCTCGGCCGGCTTTGCAATGGACATAGGTTGTTCTCCCAAGAGATGCATTTTCTTCAAAAAAAAATATGAATAAATTGATTAAGGGAAATTAATGCACGGACCATTACCTCTGGAAACGATTATTGCATCAGCTGTCTGAAAGTTGAAGTTAAACTGAATAAGTTACTCCGTTTGATTTTAAGAATGTTCAAAAGTTGAAATAAACGGGTAAAAGAAAGACTAGCAACCACAAGTCAATAAGAATCCACCAAACCCTCATAAATTCCTCGATGGGTTATTATTTCATCAGACGTGATTGCCAAAATCCAGTGCCGAAACAAAAGTAATCTGTGGTGCTATTTGTTGGGTTTGATTTAGAGTGCGAGCCAGGTTCCAAGTTTAAGTCAGTCGAAACAATCAAAAGTCAATGGATTCGCGGTACATGTGTATGAGCTACGAAATGGAATTAGAAGCAGTAAAAGAACATATGTCCGCAGATTAGGACAGATAAACGAATATATTAGCAAGGAAAGTCTGATTTCTTCCAATACTTACTATGTATAAAGTCAACAGCTAGGCAAATATCAGAAAATGACGGAGCAAAAAGATAATCTCTCGTTGGAATCACCAGATGATCAATATTAGAAGCCTGCAGGAATATCATATTACTTTGCAAATTATCACCGTAAATAAAGAAACCTGGTCCGAAGGAGGAAAAAGGTAGTACGAGGATCATAAACACAATAAAGCCTTCCCCCGTGGTGTCGGTAACTCAAATACCTACCCGACAATTAACTCAAATACATGACTCACATGATACAATGATGTGGAGACTAGAGTTTCGTAAGGCTCATTCAAGGTCACAACCCCGCCCACACCGAGCTCCCTCAAGCGCGGGACATCAGCGGGAAAGGGAACTGCGCCTAGCAGTACAAACTGTCACCGACAAATATAAAAACAAGGCACTAGGATATCAATAATCTGTTCAAGAAGAAATTAAATGAAACAACAACATATTATCTCTATCCGACAGTATTACCTCATCAACCCTATCCCACCAGCGGAACTCCACCTGAACTCTGTTCCGGAGGACATTGTAGAGAAGGGTCGGATAGAAGAGAGCCCGGGCACCGGCTCCCACCAGAACCCGCTTCGCTTCTGAAACAACTAACCCATTACCACAGGGCTCATGAAGAACCAATTGATCCTGTCCAGTCGCCACCTCTCCTTCCCTCAACTCCTCTATATACATTCCTCCCAAAACTAGTGATCAAAAATACCCAATTCAACAAATTTTGCGATTTGGAACTCCCAACTCTTCTCACAACTCAGTCATACTGATTCAAATCAAGCTCGAATGAACAAAACCCGCAAATGGGTTAGCATCTATAATCGAAAAATTCACACTGTGGTGAGGGAAGGAGACAGAGGAGGAGTGTTTGATATGAGGGAAGGTGGGGGGCGCTAACTGTCGGAAAGAAGCATCTGTCCTTTTTCCAAGTTTCAAGCTTTCCCTTTCTCTCAACCAACCCCTCCTCTCACCACAGACAAGAAAGTTAACACCCCAATTCATCAACTACTCCCCTCATTCGACAGTTACGGCGTGCGCCGGGTTCATGAGTTCGGGCGCACGTTGACCAGGCCCACGCAGCGAACCCCCCCCCTCCTAATTCACCAAACTGTGCGGAGAGTGAATCTATCGGTATTTCCAATCCGAGAAATTCATTTAAGACCAACTGCAAGAACAATATTTAATGTTGTTTTTTTTTGAGAAAAAGCAATAACATTTGATGTTGGTTTTTTCATTTTTTATTTTTTGTTCTTTATTTTTTTTGAATTTCCAGATAAAAATGAGATTCATGAGGAGATAGGGAAAAAAATAATAATAATGAAATTCATTGCTGGAAATCGGGAGTATCACGGTGACATAATTTGATCGTAGAAACTTCCTCATGGTCGATATAATATGCTTTGCCTTGTTCGAAGTGGAAGTCGAGCTCTTGGGTTGGGTGCAGGCGGATTCAACTTGAAACCGAAGCTTGCGCATATCTTGACTGGATCTTGGCCTTTGACTGGACCATTACAGTTTTTTTCAGGTTCAGTGAGTGCAATGAGGTTTGCAAAAGTTCACTAGATTCCGAGATTTCGACTGTTAATACCCAATTCTCGAATAGTTGGGAATTGAATGTTTGTTAAACCCTTGCCTTACCAATATATGATGTATCCTTTCTTTGATGCATGCATGATTTCTAAACGTTTCTGCTAAATATATTATGTATCCTTTCTTTGATGCATACATGATTTCAAATCAGTTTCTGCTAAAATTTGCTGCAGTTTACATGTGATAATCAATTAATCATGATGGAAGCAACCGGGAACATCGATTAGCTTACAACACAGCTTTAATTTGAATTCGCAAATTCTAAGAATCGAATGAGCTGCAGCACAGTACAACAAACACTAAAACATCGGATATAAATCAATATCCCATCATCCAATGGTAATGAACTACCAAACGATAATGCAGGAATGAAGTTGACATGCCAATGCTCAATACTCGAATAAGTTTGTACACGATTATATGCATTCTAGTGATGATGAACTGCAATCATAATCCTGATCCGGAAATCTCCAATGTTGGATATTTCCAAGGCCTGAAATTGCTGCTGACCGTAAATTACTCTGAATATTCGACTGTTCCTCCCATAGAACTCCAGCATATAACAGGTTACAAACAGCAGGGTGTAGAATTTCTTCAAGTATAAACAAATAAATAAAAAAATTAGCCGAACATCTGCCACCAGTTATTCACCTCAAAAAGGGGGAAAAAGGAATTTTACTGATGCTACCAATGTCTTGGCAGAATTCCATAAGCATGCCTCGACTTTTCCTGATTCATCATTGATAATGGTCTTCCATGAAATCTAGAACACTTGACGAATCAATAGATGCCGTTTTCTGAAGCCTGATTTGTTCCCGGAACTTAGCTATAAATTCACCAGCCTTTCTATCAACCTCATCAGCTTCTGTCCCTACATCGCTAACGCCATCAATATCATCCCCTGCATAAGGCTTGGACTTTGCTTGCAACTCCACAACCTCCTCCTTGGAGTTGATTGACTCCATATCCTGAAACTTTTTCTCGTCATGCATCTGGTAGTTCGAAGAGTTTGTCCTTGCCGCATCCGATGATCTTCCAACAGCATCTTCATTCAGAAAGACAAACTCATCGCCAAGTGCATGTAATTCCTTTGCTTTCATTGGATAAGACGGTCCGAGATGATCGTGCTTATGTTGTACTGGCCCAGTGGTGTTGCCTTTACGAGTCTGTTCAATTTTCTCCCTCCCCATTGTTTTCCCATCCGTTCTGAATGTTCTTACTGATTTACCCCTAAAAGAAGCTTTGATGCTATCTTTTTGAGGATTTGGATTGAGCTTCGAAGAACCCTGAATTGAACCTTCAGTGCAAGATGAATTAGAATTATCCTCTCTCCTGCTGCTCCAACCTGCAACCGGGGAACCCTCCTTGCAGTTTATGGGACCATCGCTATCATTAAAGGAACCATTCATACGATTTCGTGGATGAGATCCTTGGGCTTGGGCTTTATTCTTCAAGATATCCTGTTTATCATCATCGCTCAAGTACTTCAGCTCATTGCTGAACTTTCTCTGAGCATGCTTACTATACTCATGGGCATGTGATGAATCAAGTATTTCATCTTTGGCAAAGTCTTTCCAATCCCACACATTTACCTTCACTCCCTTTTCAAGGGGAACCCTGTTTGCGCATTCATAAGAGTTCGAATCAAAGAGCGAGCCAACACCATCAGTTGGGGAAGCCGTGACAGAAGGCCGTAGATCCCTGTTCTTCTCCCGAACCTCCTCCATTTTGACTTCAAGGAAGTCGGGAGTTGCAGAACGTACCGGAGATTGCTCATTGGGTGAAGAAGAGGATACAGAACTTGTATGGGATGCAAAAGATGTATTAGACCTGAGGAACCTTGACTTGGGATTCCTAAATTGGGACTCTTCAACGGAGAGATGACGAGAATGCAGAGGCAGTTTAAGGGCAGTAGGCCTCGAGGCCCTTCTAGTATCCATCCTTCCCGATCTCGAACCCCAGGGAATGGGGGAAGGCAGTGAAACCGTCTCATCGAACTTCTCCTCCAGATTCAAAGGACCCACTTCACCAAAGTTTCCATTTTTACAACCATCCGATCCAATGGAAGAATCTCCAGAGCCCGAACTAGAACACGAGCCGCTTCTAGTCCTAGGTCTAGTCCTAGCAGGCCCTGCAGTACTCGATCTTAGACTCCTAACAGGTAACCCTAGAGGCTTATTATCGACGTCATCTTTGGGACTATAGTTCGGGTGAGCTACCACAATCATTGGCTGGCACTGGAAGTACTGAGAGTTCCAGCTCTGAATCTCGGTATTCTCCGCATACCCGCTCGGGATCTCAACAGAATTTCCGGAATTAAAAGAATTCGTCTTCGGTTTCTCGTTGAACGCAAAGGTCTCACCTTGAGCCTGCCCGGAATCCCAACGTTGAAGCTGAAGCTGAAGTTGTCCCTTCTCATGACACCTACCATTACCAACACGTTTTGTTGATCGTTTTAAAGTCACATTATTACAAGCAAATCTGTCTGAACCCAAAATCTATCGACATAACAACTGAGAGTGAGTAACCTAACGGGGGGGAGGGGAGAGTGAAAAGAAATCGTCGTACCCGACATCGAAAATCGACAGGAGGTTCTCCATTCTGGAGGAGTTGGGGTCGGGAAAGCCGGAAGCTTGGATGGGGTCGTCGGCATTCCGGCGGCTGAAGAGGCCGTAGGAGACGGCAATGCCGATGAAAAGGAGGTGGAGGAGCTCCCAGAGGTTGGTGAAGGGAGTGTGGGAGAGGAATGCGGGAGCCTCGGAAGGGAAGAGAGGGAGGGCAAAGAGGAAGAGGGCGCAGAGGAGCGACTTGAGGAGGAAGCCACCGGTGGTGGTGGTGGTGGTGGTGGTGGTGGTGATGGAGGTCATTGTGGGCTTTGTTGGGGAGTGGGCCTTGGAGGGGGAGGTTAGATCCGCCATGAACGACAAGGAGCTTGCGAGCTTCTGAGCTCTTTCCTGTACAGTAGTGGGTCGGCAACGGTTTGGAGTATAGATTAATGGGAAAGAAGGAAGAGGAGGAGGACTGTGCGAGAAAGTGGAGATGGTGAAGAAAGGAAGACTTTGACGACAAGGTAATTGAAAAAAAAAAAAAGCAATAATAATTATAATAAGGAAAAATGGGGACCGACAGTGAGAAAAGCTTCAAAAGTTGCATATACTTGCGACCGTTTGTTGTCTTTCGTCCAGCAATAACCGAATAAAAAAAAAAACACCATTTTTGTTAGAGTACATTGGCGAATTGGTATGGGTTTTGTCTCGAATCCACATCGACCCATTTTTTATATTAACCTGACCCTCTACTGTTAACGTTTACATCATCGTAGTCCTTCCGCCACCCTCTCCTTAAAAATTAACAGAATCTTTCTCTCTCATCCATTACTTATATTAAAATTTTTTTTTTCTATTACTTTTTATCTCTCTTTCATTTGAGTCGGGAAGGTTCCCACCCACCCACATCGATGGAAGATCGCCGGTGACTCGTAGGAGTTCCGGTGACCATTCCGAGGGGAAAATAGCATTGTTCTCCCCACTCTCCGGCCCTATTCCCGGCCCTCTTTCATCACCTCTCTGCGCCACCATCAAGCACGAAGTCTGATCATGAGGAGCTCTCAGAAGACTTCCGTTCATTGATGGACTGATAAATGCTTTGCGAAACCGAGGTCTCAAATGTAAAGAGTGGAAAGGAAAAGTTTTTTCCTTATATTGAATCACACATCATTTTTTTTTATGCAAGAAACAGTGCAGAAGACGATCAAAAAGAGGAGAGAGTATGCAATTAATCAGCTACAGAGTCGAGTTAAGAATCGATGTTTGTATTTACCCACGAAGAGTCAACAGAGCACATCATCTGAAGTATCCTCTCTTACATACACAAATTCGTATTTAAAAAAAAAAAACTAAAAGCTTCCAGCCAATTTTCCCAGCAGCGTAGCAGTGACGAGCCCAAACCTCGTAAGCAAATGCTCTACAATTAATCATCAGCCTCGATCGGAAAGAAGGGTCAGAAGAGACCAAAGAGGATGGAGAATCCGAGGACAATGATGAGCCAGACGATGCGGACGAGGAGCAAGGCCTGACCCGAAACTGGACTCTAAGATGCAGAAAATCGAAATTGACGGCAACCTACTAATATCTTTCGTCGTTATCTTGAGCTCAATGTCTCCCAAATCTCCCTCCTTATAGCCCGCCGTCCCTGAGTCCGAGCTTGCGAAGGGCGGGTTCTTCCTCTGCACCCACGACTCGTGGCTGCACGTCCCATCCGCCATGTACAACCTCGAAGAAAAGAGTGGCCGACCGGTATCGACTAGAGGGCGATAGCGAACGGATTTGCCCCACTAAGGATCTTCCCTCCCCACGCACCCCGTCCCATATCTCTCTCACTAACCCGTACAAGTCATTTTTTTTCTCCAAATTTTCAGTTTTTTTAGTTTGCTGATAAAAATAGCATTAAAATAATATAATATATCGGATTGAAAAATCATAATATAGATTAAAAAAATATCTTTTTAATGTGTTTTGTCCATTTTTTAAAGAAAGGATGACGAAAGGATCGACCCAAAGCGTCTGGGAAGGACAGTTGCACTTTATGTAAGATCGATCTATCTATTCTCATTATACGTTTTCGCGTGAGAGGATGTGAATGTGTTTGAGTGGTGCTGACCTGACATAGAAGCTAACAAGCATAAGTTTCTATGACGACTTTGCTTTCAGATCACATTCTGGGTTTGGATCATTCGACTATATACAGACACGAAACCGATCCATTGAGCATTCCCTGTGTTTTGCAAAAGAGCATTACGATGTCAAAGCATGGACCAAAGATCGGAGGATCCGCTTGGAGGGTTCTGATTCCAGACCAATTCTAACGGTAATACAGGTGGGAGGATGACACGAAGAATATATATATATAGCCCGTTCATTATCAGAGAGGGGTGATTGATCTATAGCAGCAAACCAATCTACAATTTTGCAAAATTCCAAGCAATACGCATCTATCAACACTGAACCCTTGTGAAGATTTTATTCAATTCGAACCTAAAGGTGTAATTCACACAACTGTAAATCTAAAGCAAATAAAATCGGTACGAACTCTACCCTCCCTTTGTTATAGAAGAGCACAATTTTGACAAGACGCGAGACCTTGCGAAAATTATATTAAGATATATCATTCATTGTTTCTCGTCCTATCCTCTTAATGAGTATGCACAACATATATCTCATCTCAATAGCAGGATTTTATCGACCTAAAAGGAAAAGGATTTTCACCAAGCAAATGTTACAGTAGAAGATCAGGGGAACTTGCCAATTGAACTACACTAATGCTAGAATGAGTCCAAGCAATGAAAGAAGTTACATATTGCAACCAAAAATGAACTTCTTAAGTAAACTCAACTCGTAAAGCATGGTAATAATTCACATTGGGCCTGTTCCAGATGGATGACCACAGATCAAGAGCAGGATACAGAAAATATTGGAATTTCAGGACGATGAAGTAACTTTTGACAAGAGGCAAGACCTTCGAGCGAGTAGTTAGTAAATTCGCCAACCACAACTTCATGGAGCTGTCAAAGCATAAACGGCAACTGATGCTTGCAGGTCCCGGTCCACCTTGAAGTTGGCATGGAAAAATCTCTTTATCTGATGTTGGAAATTCATTATTACAAACAGCGAAAAAGGAGGGATGGAGATTGGAAAGGAAAGCAAGGAAAGGAAATTTTAGAATTGGAAGTAATGTGATGATCAGGGTCAGCTTGTACCTCTTTAAAAGAATGCAGTGACAGAAATTCCTGCAGTTTTCTTTCTTCTGAATCAAACAACACAATGTGACTTGGAAGCGACCAGTTTTTGGCTAGTTCAGAAGCAAAGCCTGATGGGTCCATCATGAAACCGTCCGATTCATCTGGGATGCTCCTCTCCTCACTATCAAAAGGCAAAAGAAGAGCACAAGATCAGGAGAAACCAACCAACTGATAACAACCTCAATATTTTAAAGGGATGATATGGGCTTCATTAGATACTGCAATTAAACTTAAGATAATTATTTTATCTACTCGTGACAAAGATCTTGGTTTTTTTTTTGTTTTTGGGGTGGGGGGGGGGGGGGGGGGGGGGTGTGGAGCAGTGATGATCACTTTTTTCCAAAATTCAGGTCCCATATGGCAGTATAGAGTCCACACCTCGGAGAGCAGTCTAAGAAACGCATTGGAATGTTGCGGTGAAGGGCAGAGTAGTAAGGCGTGGCATGGCAAGGCATCAGGAAGAGGATGCTCTTCAACCTATCATTGGCTGCCTCTCTTGATAGAAAGTTCATCACATCTTCACTTCCCCTCTTCAATGTAAAAATCGGCCAAGAAAAAGTTGTCCCAGCAGAAGAGATAATTACATGAGATGAAAGGCAAATCAGAAACATAGTAAACTATTTGGTATGAAGGGATGAACAAAGAACAGAATATTATCACCATATAAAGTTGTCCAAGCTTATATACCAGATCTGACCTGACGGCCCTATAGTACACCCAGGAGTAGGGGGAATAGAATAAAACAGCATCCTAACTAAAATGTCATGAATTGCTTCCCATTTCAGTATATTTAAACATATGTCCATATATATAGTTTCTTTAAATAACCCAAATGTTTGGAGCAATGTATCAATAGTGCAACAAATTGTAGCCATTTAGCAATTGAGAAAGTTAGTGAAAAAGCGTACAAGTGAATACCTGATGAACCAAGCTCATATACAATGCCATTGGAATGTTGGTAACTAGCAAGAAAACCACTGCCCATCTCATTTTTGCTGGCCATATCATGCAGCTTTTTGAAGATTGCTCCTTCTTATTTCTCAAACCATGAGGGTTTGATAACGAAGCCAGATAAACACCAGAGAAGATCAAAGCTACAGGAAGAACAGGCAACACAAACCTGTTTCAACATTCTCATTCCAAATGAGAGTAAGTAGAAATAGATGAGCAAGAGAAATGTATTGGCATGCGCAACTTTTGCAAAGATAGTTCTGGAAAAAGAAATAAGGCACCTGAATTCTTTGTGCCCAAGGACACTGTAAAGCCCTAAGACCCAGCCAATGAGGCCCGAGAGTCTCCAGTGTTTGGCCATGGCGATGCCCGCTAGGGAGAAGGGCAAGAATGTAAATAGCATAACAGTGAATCCCTGACTAAAGTACCAGTGCCACACATGAGTCCCATAGTAGTCACCACCCGAGGAGAGAAAATTGAACTTGAGAAAGTTAAGTGGGACAAAGACCCACGACCCATACACCAGTCGGTCCAGTAAGAATGTAAATCCTAGTACCAGCGCCCTGAAATCTTACTTGTGTTATTAAACCAATAAAAATAGGGTATTGCTAGGGTGCACAGTTCAGTATGATAAAACTGCAAATTCACGTGAACCTCATACGGGAAAGTGCAGTATTTGCAATTATAGGTATAAACAAGAAGTAATGTTGCACTGCAAATATCATTAAAATCAAAGTAATTTGACCTCAGTTCAACCCATAAAAGCTCTGCCATTGATCATCTATCGTGATTTAGATATTTGTGCTAAACTTTTATAACTATATACTTATTTATCAGGGATAGCTAATATAACAGCTTTCTATACCACAAGCGAGATATTTACTTCATGCTCAATCTATGCTTTTCTCTCCCACTTTATCCAAATATCAGTCAATGTGTCATTTCGACAATTCTTTTTCCCTAGCAATGGTCACAGAAACATGTAGTATGATGATAAAGAGTTATAATGTTATATACAGCATAAATAAACATAATAACTATTCAAAGGGCAGGATGAAGCAAAACAACTGAACACTCGTAAGAAAAACACTTCAACAAGAATATGAACGGAAAATACAAGCAACCTAGTCGATTCAAGTATGATGTTCATGATGAAAACGGATTAGAGCCACATAAGTGCTTACCCAATAGGAATAGTCTCGAGAAAGATGAATTTCATTCTATCACTCGTGAACCACAACTCAAGTAGACCAATGTATGCCCATATAATTGCACTTGTTGGTCTTATAGCACAAGCAAGTGCCGCAACAAACAAGCCCCAGCTCCTTGACACTGCAGGGTCTCTACTAGAAGAAGCTCTCAAGCATGGCCAGTAATACAATCCTACGAGCGTGAGGACTGTCTCAAGACTATTCGACAGCGTTCGAGGGAAACAGAAGAACATGAACCAATTCAAGAGTTCAGAGAATAGCTACGGGGGAGTTAAGGTGAATCTGAATCGTGAATTTGCCAAGAGTTCTTCTAGTTTTATCACCACCACATTATGGTTCAAAACAGACCTTGCAAAATAGGACAGGGAATTAAAATGGCCATCATAATGAGTTTATTGGATCACTGGTATAACTTATGGCTGAATTGGTGCAACCAGATAAATTAAATTTGATATAGTAATACCAAAGCAATTAAAGAATGCATACATGCGGACACATTTCTCATGCTAGAAAGCTTAACGGAAAAGGATACTGCCCATCTAGCCACACAATAACCGAAGAGCACATGCGAGAGTTTGTGCAGGTAAAGATCTCCAATTGCGCAAAAGAAGGACTGGAGCAACCTTGGAGCCTTCACCTGTGAGCAAGGATGAGACACTATCAAACAAGCAACCCAACTACACCCCGGCAGAAACTTAGCTTGAATATTAGTTATCCTGATATGAAAGGATGTGACACAGAATATATCTAAATGATTATTGGCAGTCTTTAACAGAAAGCATTCTTCATCGAAGATTCCATTAGGAAGAATTACTAACGCGCTCAATTTAAATGCTTCAGTAAAAGTTGAAACTATTACGTCAAAGTCGAGCATCCTATGAAACTTTACACCACATATGCTTCTAAGCTACATAACTATAAACCTCTCAACACCTCAAACCAAGACATGCCTGAGAGAAGATCCAGTAGGATCTCTTTCACATGAACACGTGAGATGCATCCACTTTAGTTAAAATCCATATAAGGAAATTCAGAAACTTCATAATTAATTAAATAAGAAAAACAACTAAACAAAAAGAGAGAAGAAAGAGAGGTCAATTGCATTACTAACCATGAGCCAAGGTTTATCAAGACCCAAAAGGGCAAGAACTTTGTAGAGCAGAGCAAAAACCATTGGATGCAAGTAACTACGGATACCCTCTTTCCACTCCCATGTTAAATGTCCATAGCTGCCAATATATGGATAACACATATTCTAATCAGAATATAAAACTACAATCAAAATCAAAACAACAGACTGAACTCAGAAGTTCAAAGCTAGAATACCCAAATGCAATTTTGTGGGCAACTTCAAGAGCTTGCCAATGCTCATCTGGGTTAAAGTATGTTTGGACCAGCAAAGAGTTCACCGCCCGCATTGCCAAACATAGCAGAAAGACATTCCTTTCTGAGTGAAAGGAATGAGAGTCTTGCGGCTTTGGTCTCTTTTCAGTGGAATGAGGTGGATTCTGGGATTTGTCCCTGTCAGGATCAGGGGACGGGACATTGATTCTCTGTCTTCTCATTGCTGCTGCAAATTGGGCAATGATAAATCAGTAAATGCAGGACGAGAACACCATGTAAAGGCCGCTATCTGACTTTTAACTGAAATGGAAGATATGCAAGAGCAGACTACCAAAGAGTTGGAGAAACAAACCAAGCGGAAATATTTAATGGTTTTGAACTGAAGCTGGAGGAAATGGATTCATCGAAATGTTAATCGAATGACCCGAATTAGCTACGCCATCAGAGCAGCAACAGCGGACTGATGGACGAAGAGGGAGAGAGACGGACCGAGACAGGGGGCGAGGAAGAGCCGAGAGACGGGAGGCAGCGCACGGACCTCTGGTCGCCTGACGGACTGAGGGACGGTGTTGGCAGTGGTCAGTGCTGACGGAGATCCCGAGATGACGCCGGCGCGAGGTGATGGCGAGCGGCGGGACGTCAGGGTTTTCACGGGAGTTTGGACGTGAGAGGAAGAAACGGGGGAGGAGTGACATAAAACCGTTAAAAATGCCCAAAAAGGAACTACTGTTAGACCTCAATCCTACGTTGCTTTTTCACTTTCATCCTTAACCATTTTTTTCTTTTGTTCACCTTCATCCTCAAGGTTGTACATTTTCTTCACTTCAGTCCTACTGTTTACTTTTCCGTTAAAAAAGTAATTCTCCGTCCAAAAATATTTTTGAAATATGATCTTATTAAAAAATTCGAAAATTTGAAAAACAAAAAGTGAAAGGGGAGAGTTTTACCACTAGTGGACCCATTTCGCTTAAATCGGATTAATCGGGACTCGTTGGACTTTTGAATACCAAAATACATATCCAAAAAAGAGAATGGGAAAGAAACCAAAAAATGGGAGGGGACAGTGGAAGCCTCGCTCGACAACCTCTATGTTCATCGGTGAGGTATCCGCCGCTATTTTCAAGGAATCTCAATTTTTGCTAAGATCTCTCGATTCGGGAAGGGGCCCAACTACTGGCCACCTTTTCCCTAAAATCAAGGGACCCCAACCATTTCTAATAAACTCGAAGTTTCTTATAAACAAATAAGAAATAACTGTGAAGAATAAAATTTGTATTAATATTTGTGTGTGTGTAATTTCTATGGGAATAACTCGTAAATTAAATAAAATTGAATCCTTTAATTCTCTTCCACATGTGGCAAGGTCTCGTTCGAGGGCTTGAACAACTTGTTCTCGTTGAGGTGTTGGTAAAACCATAAGGGCCTTCAAGCTTGAATACAATGAGTCCCCTAAGAAGTCCTCTGAGTCTTTTAGTTCGACAGGGTTTCGAGAGGGTATTAGAGTCTCGATTTCAACAAGCTTTTTCCAAATCTTTGTGAAGTTCGCTATTTATAGGGACAGATTGTTCAATTAATCCTCGTACTTTCACCTAATTGTTCAATTAATCCTCCTACTTTCACCTATTTAGAGATAAACGGTCCCCTCTTTTGAGTTTTCTTCAAGTGACTCTTAAACCCATTCTTAGAAAAACATGGCATTCCCTAAGCCAACATCTTCTTCTCCCCACAAGCCCTCTTTTGAGTTTTCCTCGTACTTTCACATATTTAGAGAATATACTGTTATTTTTATAATTAATTCAATCTTTTTCAAAAATGAAATGACGTTGATGTTGACGTTGATGACGTTGATGATACGATGATAATGATCATAAACCATTACTAACACCACTACCACCAATACGGAGATTTTGGCATAGCGGTATGGTACCGCTAGCTTTATAACTGCTAGATTAATAAATAAATAAAATGTTGAATTCAACGGTTATAAAGTCGGCAGTACCGTACCTCTAACGGGATGCAAAAAGCTACCAACAATAACAACAAATAAAGGCAAAGAAGTTGTAGGCCTCATCAGGGAGGTTGGTGGTTGCTGACAAGCCTGTGATGGCCACCTGAAAAAACTTTGAATATTTCGAAAAATATTAAGGTTAACTTACTTAGTAATTCTAATTTTTTTAAAAGAAAAACATCAAAATAATAAAATAAAAAAGGCATGTTGGTCATGAGGGGTGGTTGTAAACGACGATGCCCCAGCACCACTCACATTGAGAACGTGGAACACTACTAAAATATGCATGAAAAATTTTGATTAACTTTTTTAATAATTTCAAATTTTTAAAAAAGAATAAAAATACTAATAAGAATAATAAATAAATAAAGACAAAGAAGCCATCACAAATAGAATGAGGATACAATAAAATAAAATAATAAAGAAAGTACATTATGTGTTTGTAATAATTACAATCTATAAATCTATTTTAATTCTATGCTTAGGTTTAATTCTCGTTCAGCTCGATACTATACAAAATTTTCAAAATTGATTCGTTAATACTATTATCTAATTATGAGGCTCATAAAAAAAATGAAAATGGCCTTCGAATTATAAAATATACAAAAGTTGAATTGAACTTAGAAACAAAAAAATAAAAATAAATTAAATTCATTGCTTGGTGAAGCAGAGGTCGACCAAAATAAGACAGAAAAAAGAATTTTATTTATTGTGTTCGTTAAAGGTATGGTATTGAATATTAATGTAACTATATAGTTTTTAGGTTTTTTATAATATTGTTAAAGACAAACTATTTTTTTATTTAATAATTTATAAAAAGTTTTAACGAATCATGAATTTTTGTAATTTAATTTTTACACAAATATTTTTAATATGATACAAAGTAAAACTGAAATTTATTGAATTTCTGATATATGTTATTATGTATAATAATAAATTATAAAAATTTTAGATTTTTTATATTGAATAAATATCTTTTGATAAGGTAAGAATATATCTGAGTTTTTAAATTTTCTATTCAATATTTAATAAATCTCAAAGTTATGATTTTTTTTATTAGCTCCCCAGCATGCTCAATTGTGTGTAAAATTGCTTTCATATATGTGTGATAAATTAGCTCGCAAATTAATTTTCGCAACTCTTCATAATACTAATATTAATAATTGGTATTTTCGTTGTACTTTTATATTTTCACTTACCCAAGGAAAGGAACTTATTTTTTTTTTGGGTTGCCCACTTTAATGAAAAATTAGCCGCTTGAGTAACACATGTAGGAGGGGCAGTTCTTACCTAATTTTAAGTGTTTTTTATTTTTTTGTTATAAAGTAAGATAATAAATTTGTTACTAGCCCGCGCTTTTTGATGACGTCCACAAATTTTATTTTCGAATTAACCTTTGTAAATAATTTATGAATTTTTTTAAAATTCTTGAATTTATTAATTTTTTTATAAATTCTGAATTTATGAAAATTAATATATTGAATTTGATAAATAAACTAGTCACTAGCATGCGCTTTGCGACGACGTCCACAGATTTTATTTTCGAATTAAACTTTGTAAAGAATTTATGAATTTTTTATAAATTCTTGAATTTATGAAAATTAATATATTGAATTTGATAAAAAAAAAGAGCTTGAATGTATTAAAAGATAAGGTAATTGTAAATACAGAAGTTCAATAAGATGACATGAGAATATACTTGTAATAAGAGAATTTAGGTCTTATCATTATTTAAATGGAGACTGAAAAATTACATTATTGAATCACTTTGTCTCAAATTAATGAATTTATTTTATTTTACATTTAATAATTTCTTTGGCCTTTCATTAGACAACATTTTGGGAATTCTAATTTTGAAGAATTTCATTTTTTTTTACATTTAGTAATTTCTTTGGCTTGGTAAATTCATGGGAATTCTGATTCTGACGAATTTCGATTTTCAATATATGTTGGATGTATTTAAAAAATAACTTTGATGTGCAAAAAAAGCAAGAGAAGAAATAAAATTAGATAATCTAAATTAATTAATGTAGGGAACATGACGACATGGTTAACCAAGAGCTAAGAATTTACTCAAAAACACCTATATAAAAATTTTCAAAGCTCGAATTGGAGGTTCCCGTTAAAGGAATTTAAATACTATATATATATATATATATATGGATATATCGAATCCTCGCCTTCACAAATCTTATTGTGGGAGATATAAGTCCGATTGATCTAAAGTGGTTATTCCAATACCATGCTACACCACATGAAAGGCTGAAAGTCTGAAAATCTCTGCTCGAATATTTCTTTTCTCCATTGTAATACAAATCTTTCAAAATTTTCTCCGACGTAAATGAAGTTTGTGCAAAATACTTAATCCAAATTTTCTATGTGGTTGAGGGAACTAGTCAAGATGGGGGTGAAAAGCAAGAGGAAAAAGAAAGTGGACGTTTGAATTATTAGTTCTTTGTTTATTTATATTTATATTCGAGTTTATTGATTTTTTACAAAATTTAATGTAGATATTGTTAATAGGTTGAGTTATGTACAATGGATTTGAAGAGTCGATCAACTCCGTGCTACGAAAGTTTTATAGAAGCTTATATGGTAGACTTTCGTTGCACGAATAGAAACTTCTCATTGCACAAGTCTGATCAGTCTATTTTAATAATTTATAATAATACAATATAGATTGGAAAATAACAAGTAAAAATTCATAGATAACTTAAAGTTACGAAATGAATTTTCCTTTTTTTTTTTATAAATATTTTTTCCTTAATTAATAGTGGATTAATAGTTTATGATATCTATGATACAAGATAAGATACAAAAGATATATGATAAGATAATATAATTAACAAATTACGTTTAATAAATTATAAGATAAGGAGATGATATATTTAATAAAATTGTGTTTTTTATTATAATTAACATTTATGTTGAACATGAATTTATCTACATTTGATATTTTATATGTATATATCTGCATAATATCTGGTTTTATTTATACCTTATTCACGGCCCCTTCTTCTCTATCGTCTGTTGTGTGCCCTAACCCCTATCGGTGACGCCCGCCGGTCGCCGTCTCAGCACTGACTAACTTGAGCACCGTCTCATCCCCAGCGAGCAGGGCTCGGGCAGGCGATCAAGCTCTTCTGAAGCTTCCACCATCAGGTTAGGTTAGATTCTCTCTCTCTCTCTCTCTCTCTCGCAGCTGTCGCTGTTCTGATTTGGATCATTCAATTAACATCTCGGTTCGGCCATCCATCAATTTCTTTAAGTATATAGAAACTAAGATAGATGGTGAGATTACATTTTTAAATTTGTTCGTAAGAAATCAAAATTGGAAAAACTCCTCAGCGGGGCCCGTGCCGATAAGTTGATTTATGGATGATGATGCACTGGGAGCTGTTGTAGTTGGATTTTATATGAATTTATTATGTGTAAATAAACATTGGGGTTCATCGAATAGTAGAGAATCTGAATATAAGTCCAATTATCAATTGGTATTTCAATCGACTTCGATCGACGGAAGGTGTGTTTCATCTCATTGTAGGGGATAATAAAAATTTGAAATTTCTGAATGATCGGATAGTATATTTCCCGTCCTGTGAAGTTTGCGGTTAGATGATAGTGTAGATCTTTTCGGTAACTAGTCAGACAAGTTGATTGTATGCAGTTGATTGTGGTGTTTTGATCGAGCATTGCAGCAGGTATAAGAATGCCCAAGGTGAAGACGAGCCGTGTGAGGTATCCGGAAGGATGGGAGCTCATCGAGCCTACCCTCCGTGAATTGCAAGCCAAGATGAGAGAAGGTTGGTGTTCTCACCGTCGCATAGATACTTCTTTACTCTAGTAATGCTTGATGGGATTGGATGCAGCGGCATCTCCTTAGACCACAAGTATATATCTTTATTCATCTTTAATATTGTATTGCGAGCAGCCGAGAACGATCCGCACGATGGTAAAAGGAAATGTGAGGCTCTCTGGCCCATCTTTAAGATTGAGCACCAGAAAAGCCGCTACATCTTTGACCTTTACCATAGGAGGAAGGAGATATCGAAGGAGTTGTATGAGTTCTGCCTGGATCAGCGTTATGCCGACAAAAATCTGATTGCAAAGTGGAAGAAGGTATGGTTCTCTTCTCGTCGGTCATCGTACTCTCAAGCACGCAACTATATCTATCTTCTATGGCCTAGAAAACAATTGACATTGTTGTTCGTGATTGACGCATAAGTTCAAGTTTTGTTTGCTTTGCATTGCAGCCGGGTTATGAGCGGCTTTGCTGCTTAAGGTGCATCCAGCCACGAGACCACAACTTTGGCACGACTTGCGCGTGTCGGGTACCGAAGCACTTGAGGGAGGAGAAGGTCATAGAATGCGTTCATTGTGGTTGTCGGGGCTGTGCTAGTGGTGATTGACTGAATCGAAATTGTCCTCTGAAACAGTATTGAACGGGGCATCGACTGATTTCTGTATCCTTGTTAATTACTGCCTTGCTGGAACTCCTATCTTGTATTTTGAGAGTACTAAGTTGGACAGCAATGACCAGTCTTATGTCCGTGCCTTGCATGCCGAAGCACTCTTGAGACAATGAACTGGGTTTGCACGATATCGAGTCATTGAATCATTGGTCGCTTCTGTTTGAGATTTACATCGGAAATTTCTATCAGAATCATAAATATGGAGGCTTTCGGCCACGAGTAAACATCAGAAAACTTTTAATTTCTGGTTTTTATTATTTTATTTTATTTTTCTTTTTTTGGGTTTCTCTCGTCCCTTTTTGCGAGAGCTGAAACGCAGGCAAACCCCAACCAGACCCTTTTGTGGTCTTCTTCTCATCTTCTTCCGACTTCTCCCTACAGCCCCGGCCGTCGTCCTTATTTCAAGTATCTTATCCGTGTCAGCATTCGATAACCTTTTCTGTTGCCCTCACCGCGCCGGTGATGAAATTGGCAATATGTTTCAGATTTCCTAATAAGTGGTGTGATGAAGTAAATGGGGAGATTGCAAAGTATTTGTGGGTCAGAAAGAAGAAGAAATAGGTTTGCACTGGAGGAAATGGTCAGCTATGTGTGATATAAAGAGTCAAGGGTGAATGAATTTTAAGATTTATTCGGCTTCAATCTTGCTTCATTAACTAAGATGGCATGACTATTAGGGGTGATGGTCGAGTTTCTAAGTTTAATCCTATGTAATTTGGAGACTTCAGGACTTGAGTTCGATTCCTTCTCGGGACACATATGCTATTCGGGGACATATGCTAAGGTGGGCTCTTTGGCTTGAGCGCGGGGTCATCTCTGGCTTGTGTGAACTATACTAAGCCGATAGTGGTGCTATGTTGTTGCCATCACTGCTGCTCCTACCATATTACTCATTAAAAAAAAAAACTAAGATGGTATGAAGAATACAGCAGAATCCAGAAGGTCTTTGGGTTAAGGTGCTCGAAAACCTTTATTTCCCGGATTCTGATTTCCTTAAAGCTAGCAAAGGGGCTCGATCGTGCATCTCGATGTTGGAGCAGCATCTGTGAAGGCAAGGAAATTGTGAGGAAAGGAGCATTGTGGCAAGTGGGTGATACTTGTAAAAATAACAGATTGCATAAGCTATCTACTGCAGAAATAGACAGTGAAGGCAAAAGTTCAGCTTAAGGACGGAAGTCGAGGGATTTACAAACACTGTATTCCTGTGGAAGAAGTGGAGGCAATAATGAAGATTCCAGTGTGGAGTAGAGAAAGGCCAGATAAATCGGTCTGGCCTTTCGAAAGAAACGGAGCAGTCTCAGTCAAATATGCTTATGGATATGTCAAAACCGATAAGAAGCTTGAGGACTGATCATCAGTACATAAACCACCAGAGATGGCAGAAACTTGCTGAAGGATGGGTCAAGATCAATTGTGAAGCTAATGATGCACATTCTTCTGAAGCAGGAGTTGGAGTGGTAGCTGCAAGAGGAGTGGCACGATTGCTCGGAGCTCCTCTCTCCACCTTCTTAGTTTCATGGTCGTCGTCTACATTGATTGTTACTTGTACGTCTTCTCAGTTCTCGTGTTTTCTCATATGAAATTTTTATTCATGTCGTCAACTTGTTTATAAAACTAATTAGCAGCAAATCCATTTTCTTCAACACTCTCTTGATTTGACTATAGTAGCTGCGGGCTTGCTGATTAGCCTGACTTAATCATCTGCATATGGTTTAAGAAGCAGGAACATGAGGAAGCAAAATTATGGAAGTTGTCTCCATTAAACCGGATTCGGGATACCATTTTTTTCATGTACGCAGCGCATGTCGTAACAACTGAAATAGCAGAGAATGCCCCCCCAGTCGCCTCATAAATCTCCGGCTCGTACTGGCCTGCAAAACCGAAACCGATTCAGCCTAGTTTTTTGGTTCACTCTTCACACATGAAAGATAGATGCGAGCATGATAACATTGAGAAACGCAAGTCACTTGCTGCGGAACGCAATCTCAAGCAATTATGCAAGAGCTTTCAACACTTGAAATAGTTCTAGCCAATTGGCTGATAAGGCAAAACTGAGCTTTCCTACAGAATCAAAATATCGAGAGACCTTTCGATGTTAATGAAAAGTAACTGATAATGGCAGATTCTGATCGCAGGTTTTATCTTAGGACTTAGGCCATCTTCATAGCTTAAGAATGAATTTTTGCAACATTTTTTGCAACAGATAACAAGCTTCAGAGAAAGAGCTTAAACTCATGTTGACAAGGAGGTAAGATCTAAACTCCTACAGAATCTAAAGCTTAACCTAAAATTCTATCCTAAAAGCACAAATTTCATTGAAAGCTTAGCTATAAATTATGCACAATTAGGAACAGATTAACTCTATTGTAGAGAGTTATCCGATAGAATTTCGGTATTGCATCGAATGAAGAAAATTTACTCAACAATTTGCAATTTCTACAACCAAATACAGTTAACCGAGTAAAGTCAGTTTCCCGATGCTGCCCATGTGATCTCGAGACAATGAAGCTTAGCTACGAAAAACAATCAAAGTACAGTAAGTTAGTCTGCGAGCTGTACAAAAGCTCAGGACATATCGGGCTTACACTGTCAAATCCTTTGAAGAACTCCCCAACCATATCTTCAGGAGCAGGACGCATCCGGAAAAGTCGAGCTATAAATTTTCTTGCGCATGTGGGGATCATGCTTGCGAAGGGGTAATTTCTAGGCCATTCTTCACGAGCCAACTTGTGGAAACTATATCTCGGTCTGATCTGATTCTCCAAGTCAAAGCGCAAGAATGCCGGGAAAAATGGCAAGGTAGTCCAAAGAAGATCACATCTCGTTGTAGAGGAAACGAACCTTCTGTTCCACTGTTTCGCGTCTCTGGTTCAGTAACTTTGGGTAATAAAATTGATGATCATCCTTCAGAGCTTCCAAAGCTCGTTACCCAATCGAAGAAGGCAATCGAAACGCTCTTGCAGTTCATTACTACTCCTGTGCATGTAGGCGAGGACCTGAATAGTCGGAGCATTCTCACCAAACCAAATCCCGTGCAAGAAATCCAGCTTACTCATCGAATGAACACAACATCGAGATGGCTTAAATTTCATCAAGGGCTCTGTTCAGCCTTTGTGCAATTCGGCATCGCGCTCACTCATAACATAATTAGCTCGTGATTCCCCTTCATGATCTGACTAAAGAGCCAATCGTGCAGGTTCATGGCTCTCATGTTATGAGGCAAGTTGGCCATTCTACTTCTACCCTATACATTAGGATAATTACGAGCTTCGTCTTCCAATTCCAATGCCCCCAAACCGAAATGTTTCCATAACCTGACTACCGAAGTCAAGCATGTCTCCAGGTCGAGGCCTAAAAACCTCAGGTCTGTGAAGACCCAAGAACCAACCTCTCGATTACGAGCACCAAATCTACTGAAGTCATTCACTTTTCTGACATAAAACCTCTTCTGGGTGTTTAAGAAACAGACCACCGCATCAACTTATCCTAATCACATAACAGCCTAATAGGCCTACAGACCTTACACCAACAAACAACATTTGCCTCAGCAGCGCCTGGAGCTCAACTCTTCCCGGGTCCTGCTAAAAGTCGAAACTTCCTCCTTATATAGCTGACCCACCCAGCTCCAGGAGAAGCCGGCCTGAATTTCAAAATTTGGGAGCCCACGACCAAGAGCACCTCGTTATATGAGATAATATGAAGTATCACTTTTCTTTTGTTCAATCCTGGTAAAAAATCAAATACCCGAATAGGATGTCTATGAATCATCTCCTCCTCATTCTCCTCCTCATTAGGCGCTATGGAATGACACGAATGTTGACTAATATTGTGGAATTGCAGTCACAGTTCATTTTAAGTGTACCAACCAGGTCATAAGATTCTGAAAGAGGTTAACTAGGATGTGCTAACATACATTGTTTCACCACATGACAAGGTGAAGTAAGCTGAAGTAAAGTTGAACTTACAAAGAAACCAGAAATCTAAGTATCATGGAGTAACCGTAGTATGTTCATTCTACAATCTCTGAGTAGAAAATAAATTTTTAAGTACTGGGCAGATAGATGAAATGCCACAAGGACATTTTGTTCGTAAGTTAGATGGTGCCACAAATCATACTGTATTTACTGTGTCTGCCAGAGTACGAAGTATGCAGCCGAGCCCAGCCCTCTCTGTAAGTCTCTCATGAATACGAAGGCACTGGTCACACGTGGGGCGATCCCCAGTCGATAAGCCTCTGTACAGATACCTGGTAAAAAGATCACAAGAATCTATCATTTGACAAACCAAATCTAGAAGAACGGAGAGCAGTTAGAGACTTCGTTGTATAGAGGTAAAGGAATTTTCAGTAGTACATGAGCCGATGAAAGAAAGAAGATAAATGCAAGACCACTCATAAGCATTCAACAAACAGACAGCAAAAGGAAGGGATTGTATAAAATTTTTCTATACTTTTCCCCTCCCTTTCCCTCCAACATAAACATAAGGGTCAGAGTGGCCATTGAACAAGAATAAAAGTAGAATATCACCACAATTTTGTAGCTAATGAGTTTATATCAGAAAATATGAATCCTGGACATTCTAAATCCTCTCTAGAGTATGTGAACAAAACCGATTGCAAAAAGTATAAAGAAAGCCTATCTCAGGATACAGATCACTACATCTCTCAATCTTGGCTTAAAAGTGTTCAGATATAGTACGTTCGTATATCTAATACTGTCCATTACAATATAGACAGCAGTTCGGATTAACACAGCCCCAAAGCTTGACATCAAGAGACAAGAAGTATCTAATCCATACTGAACTGTATAGTAGCACAAACTTTTCAACAAACCCGCATAGATGCAACCACATAGATAGTAGCACTGCATATTCTAACAGAGCTAGCGAAAGTAGACAAACCATAATGCCCTAATCCAAAACAACGTCGAAAAATACCATACAAGCTTTTCGGTTATATGCGATAGCATGGACCAAGCCAAAAAATTTTGAATTAAATTCACTTGACAGAGTTTGACTGTAATTAAGACCCAATTCAGCAATTATACTTGACAAGATATGGAAGTTCCGTAGACGCCTAATCTCATGCCTCCAATACTGCAGTTTCACCTAATCACCGAGGATCATAACTGTAAGCAAAAGAAAAATGACTTTCCTTTGTCTTAAGGCTAGAATTATCTCACTGACAAAATCGATCTCCCACCTTCTCATCTCAGAAAGCAACTGATCCACCCCCATATCTTTGTTATACAAGCCAATCCAATCCATTCAACATTTCTAAGATAGTAGCTGAAGAGAATTGAACCATCAGAATCTCTCCGCTCTGTGATAATTTTTTTCCCGGAACACCACGATTATCGCAATTGACTTCAATGGTTCAATTAAGAGGCACTACTCACTTCATGAGGATGTCGTAGTACTCCGGATCCAAAGAAGAGAACAAAGCATCGAAATCCTTTATCGCCATTATTGCCCTGTGCACCACTATCCAATTCGCCGACTGCAAAAATTCAGAGAACCTCACCGTCACTCCAATTCTTCTTCATTTTTTTGTATGAAAGTAGGGATTCAAAGCCGCAGAGAGAGCGAGAGAGAAGATCGAACCTTGCAGCGCTCGTCTCGAGTATTGGGAGGCGATCCCTCGAGCGCAGTCTTCAGAGACTCGACAGGTCTACCCCTGCTCCATTAATTTCCAGAAAATACACCATCACTCTCATCGACACCATGGACAGCAGCATAGCAAATCTAGACACAAACAGAGAGAGAGAGAGAGAGAGGGAGAAGCGAACTGTTTGAGTAAGCTCTCGATTTTGCGAGATTTGTGCTCAATGCGGGAGATGATGGCCTCAGCATTGTCCGCTTCCACGAAATCATCCACTCCCGCCATTTTCGGTAGCTCTGTCTGTCTCTTCGATGGTATTGAGATCGGTATCGAGGAGCCAGAGATGGTGAACTTAAGAATTCAGTGGGGGAAAAAGAAAAAGAAAAGAAAAATGATTTCAGTTCAATTCAATTTAATTATAAATGAATTATGCAGGTTGGAAATTTAAAAAAATTTAAATGAAATAAATTGAATTATCTTGTTTGAAATGCATAAAATAAAATAGAATAATTCATCTACAAAGGATTTAATGGTGCGTTTGATTTCAGAGTTAAAGTAACTTTGATTTTGATTGTGGAAAAGGATAAATGATTGTATAGTGTGTTGATTTAAAGTTAAAATTAAAATTTTTGACTTGAAAAATGTGTATTTTTATTGTGTAGTGTGTTGAATTAAAATTAAAATTTTTATGATTTTAACTGCGAAAAGAAAAAAATAATAATTATAAAATGAATTTTTTTCCCCCAACAACAGCTTCTTTATTACCACCTTAAATGAGACAAAGGTGGAAAAGATCCCAACTTTGGATAATTTGTAGGGCTTAATTTGGAATTACGGCCACAAGTTTCGATCTTTCGACTCTTCACAAGGCTGTCGGACCTTCAATGTAGACAAGCGGGTAGTCCATACCGTCCTCAGAGTCCTCCTTTGCAAGTACAAAGAGAGGAAATTGGTATTGGGGTTCCTCGGCCTACAATCTCTAGGCCCCAAATTCTCTTGCAGATTCGTCAAATCAAATTCATATGTAACCGTGTTTAACATAAGTCTAGCTCTGTAACTCAGGACAAAATCGTGTTCTCCATGAATGCCGCATTCCGTGGTTGAACCGACTAAACATAGCAGTATGTTTGCAATATTGATAATCAGTAAAAGAAATGATAAATACTTCAATCAATGGGCTGATGCAAAATTTGCGGTTCTCACATGTACAAAACTTTGATTATCGTCAGCCGCATCAGAATCTGAGGAATTCCGAGAAAAGAATACGGCACCAGACTGCAATATCTCTGCCTTTCCGATCATGGGAACTGAACAAAAATATATGGCACCTAGTCCTCCAAGGCGAGAAGAGGATGCGATGATTAGCTTGGTGAAAGTTCTTTGCTGCGCTTAGTAGCTGCAACAACTGCGTTCATCAGTATTCCACGGAACCCAGACTTCTCTAGTTCATGGATTCCAGCAATGGTAGTGCCCCCGGGCGATGCCACATCATCCTTGAGCTGGCCCGGGTGCTTACCACTTTTGGAGGCCATAGCTGCTGCTCCGAGTACCTTCAAGAGGAAGCAAGAAGTCCATTGATTCCTCAAAGTTGTTAGGAGTCCTTGAAACCGAGGAAAGTTCTGTTGAAACATGGACGACTTACTGTTTGAGAAGCTAAACTTAATGCGAGTTCTCGAGGTAGGCCGGCAGCCACTCCTCCATCAGCCAGAGCTTCTATGGCCAAAAAGATGTATGCTGGACCACTCCCGCTGACATGATTAAACAATGTAAGACATTAAAATCAAACAATAGGAAAACACGGGAAGAACAACATACAGTGTATCGAACATTATCATCTTTTATAGAATGAAGCAAGAGGCCTACCTCAAGCCAGTGATTGCATCAAAACACTTTTCATCAGCTTTCCAGATTTTGCCGATTGATCCAAATAGAGTTGCGATTAGCTGTCCATCCTGTTCTGTTGCCGCACCTCCAAGGCTCATGGCTATACGAGTAAAAGCTAATGAGAGATATACAATATTCACAAATCCTTGCATGAAAGTGACAAATTGCAGCTTTTAATGAAAGGAACACTCAGTAAACAAATGCAGCTTTGCCGAACAACTCTTACTTAAGGGAAGGTGGCTTTCCAAAATGCATGATGGGAAAAGAAAAATATACTGCAATGGTTCAAAGGATGACACTAGAATCTCCAAGGATGGAATACAAACCCGACGCTGCCTCGCCCACTGCAGCAGGAGTGTTCGGCATCACCCTGATGAATCGCTCATGACCAGCCCATTCCTAATAACAATTTGCAGCTGTAATTTTAGTCGAAACTGCCACCCACACACACACAAAAAGCCTTACTGATCAAGAACGTGAATGCGGGTGTACCTGAAGGTCTTTCAATTTTACCCCAGCAGCTACTGAAACCAAAAGCTGCTTCTTGGACAGCTGCGGCTTCAACTGCAAGATCACATCTTTAGCTGCAATAACAATGAGAGAAGAAAGGAGGGATGACACTAAATACAATACACGCACACATACATATACTGATAATGGGTGTAATGTTGGGCAACCTAATTTTCGAAATGGCATTTCAAGGAAAGCATGATATTCCTCGTACAGGACAAAAACTTGGGACTGTCACCGCGATTAAAACATCATCATACTGGAATAGTGATTGGAATCATGATTGGGATCATGATCATTCGATTTCAATCCAATTCCCTCTATCCAATCGAAGCAACAAACAGCAATTACTTCGTATTTGAATATCGAATTAGAAAAACTAATGCGGTGCCAGCAAATGAAGATCGAGTAAAATGAAGAAAGCACGAACCGACTTGGGGCTTCACAGAGAAGATGACCACATCGCTATCTTTCACCACCTGGTCACAAAGACCAAAACTTGAGCCTCTTTTCCACAACATTGGGAAGAACACAAACTCGTGCGAGCGAATGAAAAAGACAGAGAACGAGAGCTAGGGAAGAAGTCCCATTACAGCGCGATTGTCGGGGAGGACGGTGACGCCGAAGGACTCGAAGGCCGGGCCGCGTGCGGGGTTGGAGTGTGCGGCGGTGCAGATCCTGGAAGGCGGGAGGATGCCCGACTGGACCGCCCCTCTCGCTATGCTCTCTGCCATCTTGCCCGCCCCGATAAAGCCTAACTTGTAAGTGTCGGCCGGAATTGGCGCCACCTCCATGCTCTCCTGCTCTTGCTCTGCCCGACAAGGCTCGCCCTGAATAAATTCAACGTCCGGAGGGCTCCGGCAAACTCGAGAGTGAAGGCGGTGTGGAGGCGGCGGCGGGTGGAACAGGAGGCGGAGATGAGTGCTGAGAGGAAGGGAAGACAGTGGGGGCTGTTTTGAAAAAGTAGAAAAAGAAATGGGGGGTCACTTTAATATTTATTATTAACACTCAAAGCCTCTTCTCCATTTTTACCTTGACTGAGAACCCATCACCTTTCTTTAACTTATGCCATCAATTTACTAGGAAAGCAATGAATTACATATTATATTTTTAATTATGAGTATTTACCTAAAATGGCTATTGATTTGCCCGTTTTGTCAAATCTATCATATATTTTTTTTTATCAAATCTATCACATGGTTTACTTTTTGCATCAAATCTATCCCGGCATTATCTTTTCCGTCGACATCTAACGGCCGTGCTGACGTGGCGCCCACGTGGCAAGTGTGGCCTACTATCTCTCCACGTGCCACGTCAGCACGACCGTTAGATGTTAACAGAAAAGATAACGCCGGGATAGATTTGATGCAAAAAGTAAACAATGAGATAGATTTGACCAAAAAAAACATATGATAAATTTGACAAAACGAACAAATCATGGGTCATTTTAAGTAAAAATCCCTTTTTAACTATTAAGAGCGTCGCATGCTCATTTTATAGGCTTAAATATTCAATATCAATGTGTATGAACCACTTACGAAAACAACAATGCTTCTTATCTTTCCTTTAGACCTTGTTGGACCATTCATTAAATGAAATATTGTTTTAGCGGAACACTAATGAACTGAAAGCAACACGCTTGTGTTGCTCGTAGTAATCATTCATTTGGAATATTTGTTATGTCGTTCAGCTTGGTAGTGAATTTTGGCAACACTTACATTTGCTATCATCACATTACTCAAACCTGATACGAATCACTTGGTGATGCTAACATGATCTCAAAGATACGACTGTGATAAAGATAGTACCTTATTTCAGAGTTTATATCCTCCTTGTCTTTTGGTTGTCTGATTTCCGTCGGAGAGCTAATTCTCACAAAAGGCTGGAATCTAATCTTTTTACAGCCGAAGCTCTGAAAGCGGCAGTCTTGGCATTCAAAGGGGATGTATCTGTGACTGAAAGCGGATTGTGCGCTTATGTGAATCTTAAAAGACCGATCTTTCACCAAAATGGATCGTTTGCCGCTGGGAACTTCGAGTTGCCTATGGCTTCCGGTCGGAGTGGGATCAGCTACTCATTGCTGAGCAGCATTGGTGATGACCTTGTCAAGTGATGGATGAGTAGGAACCTATACTTACATATCGACATAATTCTGATCGCTTAGTTAGAAATTATATCCTAAGAGATGGTATTTGATGGTTCACGCTTGCAATATTAGCGACAAAAAAATAGGACGTAGAGCAGATTCATTTCTTGCAGTTCAACATTATTTTACTAGAATTTGAATGGGCAAAGTTGTGATCCTTCATTTTCAAAAAATGGTTTCCTTTTCTTTTGGCCAGAAGAAATGGATGTATTCCTCAAATTTGATTTCGTACTCGCGACATCTATCAGCTATAAATGCGCTCTGGACGATTTATTCGTATTAGTAGGAAGACTTTCGACTTGCCACTTGGAAATTCAACCCCAGCAATATTTCTCGTTGTCTTAGTTTATGCGCATCGCTCCCTAAGTCGACATGAATTGGGCAGCTACTAGCTTATGAATGAAGTTAATCTCGTACTACTGGTAGCCACTTGATTCCTTAATTACTACGACCAATTGAAACCGGGGCAGATAGAAATAAGAGACAAATTCAGGAACGGATGTTCCTTTTTCCAAGCAGGTGACGCTTGCGGTCCAAGCAAAAAGACGTTTTGAGGAACCGAGAATTGCTCTCGGACGTGGCTAAGGAAGGCTTGTTGTGGGGCCTTGATGATTCATGGAGGGTCGTGATTCAGTAGCCAACATCAGGCCCATCTTGGTTGTGATCAAGATAAAATCAATGGTTTTCGTGTAACCTCAATCTTTATACACCACCTGGTCCCACTTATCAATACATTAGTAATAACACAAACCGTTGGTATATTATACTGATCTTCTAAAAGCATGCGGATGCGGTAATCCTACCGAAAAGCATATGTCGGTAATGCCATCGAGCTTGTTGACGCCGGGGTTCTGTGGAAACTTGTTCTATTCATGTAAGGAATGAATAGTGACAGTTAAAAGTCATTGATTTTTCATTGAAATCGGTTGGAAGTCCGATATATTAATTCGAAATCAAATACTATGCTAAATGCGACGGTTAGATGATGGAATGGAGGCAAAACATCAAGTTGGTCATTCCATGCGTGAGAATTTGATTTTAGAGTACATGACAATAACAAGGATTCCAAAATTAGTAACTACTGAAGTTAAAAAAAAAAAAAAAAGAAGTTTGCCATCTGCATCTACTCCGACAAATTATTCGCCATTGGCCTAGTCTGCAAGCTACGGCCTTGGCGGGCTAGCAGGTGAACCCACATCATCCAGCATGTCCGTCGGAAAGTCGTCGAAGAAGTTGTCCAGATTACTGGTCCTAAAACCTCCTGACAGCTCGAAGAAAGGCAGTTCCCCAGGAAACTGATCGGCCTCTCCGATCCCGCTGACGGCCCCAATGGGTTCAAATGCATCGAATAAGTTGGAATCCTCGAGTCTCCCGAGAAAATCATTGCCCCCTGGAAGGAACGTCATACCCGCTTCAGGGGCTTGCAGTATTGGAGGAAAGAGTTCTTGAGAGTTGGCACAAATCGGATTGTCATTAAGCGAGTTTGGGATCTCCAATTCCGGCAAGGACGCAGCTTTGAGGGTCTCGGAGTCCTCAGCAGAGCGACGCTGAGGCTTCGGACATGGTTGCTCTGGTTCCTCCCCAAAAAAAGGTAGTGTTGCTATCTGCAATATATACAAATAGGAGAGCGATTTTCAATTGAATGAATAATCGAACGAAACTCAAGTCTTGGGGATACAGAACATTGAAGTCCAGTCCACTGGTTATTCACTCATCAAAAGAAACTACTTTCCGGGTAATCAGTCGATTTTGTACCTCCATAGATGGAACAGTATTGCGGCGGACTGGAACATTCCTTTTGGTTCTGAGGGACTTGGAGGAAGAGGATGATGAAGAAGCAGCTGATGTCTGCAGAATGCGGGCAAGCCTTTTCTGCCGGCTGCTCCAGAAGTTCTTCACATCGTTGTCGGTCCTCCCAGGCAAGTAAGTGGCGATGCGTGCCCACTTGTTCCCGAACTGTGCCTGCAGCTCTATGACTATCCTCTCTTCCTCCGGTGTAAACTTGCACCCACTAGCCAGCACAGTGCAAGATAAATAAAACCATATATATAATGTTAGAAAATAAACTACCAATCTGGAATCGCATTCAAGAGCCAAATTATCAAAGAGGGGCAGGCGAAATGAGGGTGGCGTGGCCTACTTCTTCAAGTTGGGGCGGAGCTTGTTGACCCAACGGAGGCGACAGGACTTGCCAGTGCGCTGGAGGAGGCCTTTGGATCGAATGGAGCTCCAGTCACGAGGGCCGTACCTCCTCACATGGTTAAGGAGGATTTCATCTTCCTCGGCCTTCCACGGGCCTTTCCGAATCTCGTCCTTGCTCGTACTTCGGTTCATCTTACTTAAGAAGAAGAAGAAGAAGAAGAAGAAGAAGAAGAAGAAGAAGAAGAGACGAGGTCGAAGGTGGTCGGAGGAGTAACACGAGTGTCGTGGGAAATGGGGTTTTGAGGGGTGAGGGGGAGTGACAGTTATGGGCGGTTACTGCCACATTCCCACATTCCCCCATTTTTAGGATTACAAAAATGAGGGGCAGGACTCGAGTGTACTCGGAATCATCATAAGGATAAATGTGACCCAATCAAAAGCCACAGATGGTTTGTAACCCATTGTTTTCAGATCCTATGGTGCATTCACTAAAATGGGGTATTATCGTACACTTACTTCCAAGTTTAACTCGGGTAATTTCCGAACATTTACGCACTCTACGTATAAATAATTTACTACAAAGTAGTTAATTTAGTTAAAATGGATAGGTGATGTACATGAGACCCAATATAATATAAATGAAATCTGAATAATTTGCTCCAAATGTTGAGCTAGTATATTTTAGATGCATGGTAATCATTTGTGAGGTAATTCAATTGTAACTTTTATATAATAAAAAAGGGTTTATATCTCAAAAAATCATAACCTTTAATTCATTTTCAATTTTGACACGAATTTTATTTTTGACAAAAAAAATGCATAATCTTTAATTTTCTTGTCATGATAGGCATTTATCATTTTCCATCCATTTTACTGACTCAATCCCGGCCACCACCCTCGAGTCGCCGACGCCCTCTGAGGTTACCAACGACCCCAATCGGGGTTGCGTTCTCTGATTAAGGCCTTTCTCTCTCTTTTTCTTTAAATTTTTTTGTTATTTTTGCTGAGATGATGTGATACCGTTGATCACGTAAACGCTCGTTTCGGCCACCTCAGAAAAATATTTGGCATTTCTTGTTTCCACAAAGCTGGTGGTTTGGACAATAGAATCTGTAACGATAGACACCACCCTGCAAATAAGTCCCGCAACCATTTTATTTTGCCTAAACTCTTCGCGAAGAGAGAGTGGAGCCACCAAGCGGCCAATCGACAAACAGTGGAGGCCTAAAGCCGACACCATGGTCCCAGGAAAAGTCACCGTCGATCTCACCTGGAATAGTGCTCATAATTGGGGCTCAATTCCAGCCAAAGTCGTTGGCAATCTTGCCTGGAGCAATGCTATTCGAGACTCGATTCCGGCCAAAGTCGTCGGCCTCGCTACCTAGGGCGCGCGGTGGTGGCCGCCTTGGATTTATCTACTTTCTTTCATCAGCTGATCATATTCTGCTGAAAACTTCTCTACCTCTATGCCATGAGGTCTTCAACACTGCACTCCATTCTTCTCGTGCTTGTTCGTCAAATGGCAGGTTCTTCTGATATTTTTACGTACCAGGCGCCCGTACAGAGGCTTGTCGACTGGGATCGCCCCACGTGCGACCAGTGCCTCCATATTCATGAGAGACTCTCGGAGAATGTGATGAAACAATGTATGTTTTCATATCCTACCGAGCCTCTTTCAAACCGTTATGACACGTTCGGTACACTTGAATGAACTGTTAATGCACTTCCAGAGAATTATTCAATGTTTACATTATTCCATCGTCATGCCTTATAGGGAGGAGATGGAGTAGAGACATCCTGTACTAATATATGATCAAACTATATATGTTCCTTACATAACAAAGAGTGTTTTGTCCGACAAAGAGCACTTCATATTCGCACTTTTCATCAAGTTTATTTATAATCAGATTGAGTGCATGATATTTCGTTCTCAATTATGGCTCGGGAAAATGGTGCTCTAGAAAAGTGCTGGACGATTCATGATGGTACGAAACTAGTGGTAAGCCTTCGTATCAATTCCCTGTCAACCTCGAGCTTACTGAATCTCGTATTGGCTCAGTTAACACCCTCTATTTGTGATTTCTGTGAGGGAGAAACTTGTATTCTGAATTCAGACACCGTTATACAATTGCTAATTTACAACAACCAGATGAGCCATCTTCCGGGTTCTCATCCTTTTCGCTAATAACCTTAACCTTATGCATTTATCTTCATTCGAGATAACTACGAGAACCCGAGCTAACCCGTTCCATCTATATACAGAGCCTCCCTCCCAACCAAAACAGAAAAGAAAGATTCCGGGTCCATAGCACGCAACCAATTCATTTACCAGACATAAAAGAAAGTAATCTACATCAGCTGTCAGGCATCCGGTTGCTGTATCAACTGAGAATATATGTACTCATCAACCTTCTGCTTGGCCAAAGCCACCTGTAATGTATAAACTCAATTTAAGATGCAACAACCTTACAACAATAAACAAAACCACAACGACATGTCCCTGTAGCTTTGCTGTAATGATATTTGTTGATTACGTTTTAGTTTCCATTTGCATTTGAAGTTTGATTATAAGTACTTTCACCTATAGAGGAAACAGGACACCGTGAGGTTATCTGTTTCATAACACAAAGGTCAATGGTTTTTTCAAATTAGTTATTGCCTATTGGAAGAAAGATCCCCATTTTATTTGAACACCCTTAAACTAAGTAAATGAACAGGAAAGAAGAAGTAAATTCACATAAGAATAAACATGTATGAATTACCTGTTGGGCATTGCCACCGAACTGGATGTGCCGATGTTTCTGCTCACCCCTCCCACCATACACCTGCAAAAAGGGAGAGCATCCTGAAACCATAGACAATGCAACAAGGGCATGCAAGATATATAGAGCACAAGCACAAATCAGTGAAGCACAATTCATTGATGTTAATATTTTATGGTAGAAGAGACAAATGGACAGTCTCTTTCAAGTTAAAGATTCTCTTTCATCCATTTTTGATATTTTGAAAATGTACCAGCACTAAATTCTCGTGGTAGGATAGAAAATATTTCCAAATATGAAAAGGACTTCCTAGCAATCCCACATCTGTCAATACCTTTATCATTGCTCCCGTCTCATTCCTTATCCTTGATATGTTGGAGCCAGCTCTCCCAATCAGCCCACCAACCAATGTTTCGGAAATCAGCATCTCGAATGTCACATAATCAGCTGCAAGATGTTTGTCCCAAAGGTGATTCGCCATAACAAAAAGAAAATCACATCTTGAGAGAGCTGCAAGAAGGAGAAAGAGTGCCTTTTTTTTTTCTTTTTTTTAAAACAAGGAAGGTATTGGACTACCTGAATTTGGGTCAATAGATGATTGAGTTGGCCGAATTGAACTATAATTGTAGGCCGGGCTGATGGAGATCACCTGTCGGGGTGGATTCTCTCTGAAAGACAGTGATATGTATTTGCTTACATCAGTCTCTTGAAAAGCATGCCAATGAACAAGCCAAAAGATGATGTATTATCAAATCTAGTGTTGGACCTTAATTGGTGCCCTATCTCTTCCAGAGCGCTGAGCACTGCCGGGACATCACCTGATAACTAAATTAAATTGATAAACATCAGCCAGAACTCATAAAGGAAAAAAAGTGGAGGGGGCTCAGACAGAAAATAAACTTCCATGAGAAGGGTGAGTCGAATTATTCCTGCTGGTACTTCTCTGAACTTTTTGATAGGCTTATTTGTAGATTACCCTGATTTCCCCCATTTATTTGTTGCATGAAGACAAACAATTAAAGATCATTCAATGACGAGAAAATATATCGAAAAGGTAAACTAAATCTAGGGTAATGATGAATTGCTCCTTTGTCTTTGACAGTGTAATAATGCAGAAAAAATGTAGAGCAGGATTCAGCAAGATGCTTAGATGAAAAAGTTTAGGCATCACTCAAAATTAGAATAAGATCAGAGATGACAACAAAGAAACCGACCTGTACCACTCGATCAGATTCATGAGCGGATGCACACAGGGGCAACTGGGTGGGAGCTAAAACTGTGATAGTAGCACCAGAAGAGTTCCTGAGCTTCTCGATATTTTCCCCAGAAATACCAATTAGACCTCCAGCTTGAGACCCGGCAATTAAAAGCCTTATAGTATTAGCAGCCACATGAGCTGCTCCAATTTTTAGTGCCTCATTGCTGCTATCATCCTCCTGTGTCAGTAGTAACTATTCAGAAATGCAACCAAACCAGAATGATCAACAACCGGTTTTAGATGCATAACACCAGACAATCTCCTGCAGCAGGGGACTACTTGCTTTAACAGCTTCTCTACATCAAATTGAGCATAATTTTCCAATCCAAAAAAGGCAATATGTTGCTGCACAATTGAAATTCCCCAATACCAAATTCTCCTCTAAATCAATCAGTATCTCCTGATTTGAATTTTCAATCCTACTCATTCTTTCTTTCCAGACAGAAAGTGCATCTCCTATATTTTGAAAGCATCACTATCACTTGAGAAGAAGATGAGGCTCCATTGTATCGAGCTAAATTAGGTTCCAAGGGACCTTATGACTCCAGATGCAATATCATGATTTAAGTTCTCAATAGCATTGCAAGATCTCAATACCATTGCAAGATATATCAACTTATCAGCATGCCAAAGTACGCCAGAAACTTGATTTGCTGAAGTTTGTTCAGCAGCGAAAGGAAATATTATATATCACCTTAAGAATTAAATGAGCTATCTGTTGCAGTGCATTCTCTGCCTCAGAGATTTTGCTCTCGGTATCTTTACAACTTATAATGATCACGCGCTCTTCATGCCTCTGAAAGAACATCAGTCATCTTAGTAATAAATGACTGCTATCATCATCATTAACAAACATGAAACCTAAGCTTCTATTCAGTGTCCTCAGAGCAAATGGAAACGTAAATGTTGCAGAAGCTACATTGACAACAACAATGCTGTAAAAACTCCTTATTTCTGCGCCTCGAACCCGATAACAAGACTTCGAGTTAAGCACAGGTCAGTCTACTCTAATTCACACTCTCCGTCTCATCATAAACTTGCAGCAATTGATCCAGGCATTATTGAAGGGACAGAGACAGAGAGAGAATAGAGAACTGACAACGATGGCGTCGGCGATTTTGATGGTGGCCTTGGTGTCTTCACGGATCTTCTGAATACGGTAGCCTTCCTTGCCGATGACCTTCCCGATCTGTCTCGACGGTACCAGTATCCTGAATATCACGTCCAGCGCCACCGCCCTCCGCTTCGTTCCGGATTCGTACGCCGGCTCATCTCCGCTGTCACGCCGGCGCTTCGCCGTGGAAGGGTGGACCTGCTCGGCGGAGAATCCAGGGACAGAAGGTGCGGGACCGGACACGTGGGGCAAGTATGGCATAGGCGTGGGGGGCAGGTGGACGGGCATCGGCAGTGGGTTCATGGAGGGGAGTATGGGGTAAATGGGGAATTGGTGAGGCTGTTGAGCCATGGAATTTTTAGGGTTTACCCTGATCAGGGTTCTAATTGAGAAGCCAGACACTCAGTGGTGGTTCGTTCGTTTTTGCTGCCGCCGCCGCCGCCGCCGCCGCTGCTTCTGCTTCCCCGGCGGTGATCATCGTTATACAGTTTAACATTTAACAGGTGACCAGACTGCTCGTACTCTTCGGGCTCGACTTGAATAAAAACCCGAGTTCGGCTCCCTCTTACTAAACTTGTGCTCGGCTCAAGCTCAAGTTCGCCAGTTAAACGGGCCGAGCCGAGCTTAATATATTCGGCTCAGGAAGTTTGCGAGTCTAAATGCTTTTTTTTTTTTTTTCATCATCACCATCAAAGTAGTATTTTAATTGAATTCAATGAGATTTGAATTTGAATATTATCAAGTTATAATTGATATTTTTAAATTATATTTTACATGATATTATTATTTTATAATTTAATTTATAGTTTTTTCTTCTCTAATCTAAACGAGTCTGTACTCAAACTTAAGTCCGAGTCAAGGCCAAGCTCGAGTTCGAGCCTGAACTTTCTATTGAACTTGGCCCATTGGCCAAGCCTCACATGAGTCAAGCTCCACATGAGCCGAGCCCAAGCCTTTGATTTATCTAATGAGCCGAGTTTAAATTTAAGCTTTTAAGCTCGCTCAAGCTCAAGCCCAAGCTTGAGCATATGAAAAATTTGACGAGCTTAAGCTTAACCTTGTATATTTTGGCTCGGGTTTGGTTCCTTTACACCCATATTTAAGACCCTTCCATTGCTGTTGCAGTAAGTAGACCGTTAATGACTCTTTTGATCTGGTGTGAAACGGCCATTTCCGACTAAGAAACTGTTGTTTCCGACGAACAAACCCCGTCAAAATATTCCATTGAATAGACTCGGTGGCATGATAAGTAATTTTATCAACTACTGCAGGCAAGTTATAAGGACCTCCCCTATTTGGAGGGACAGAGGATAATCATTCAAAGAGAGAAGCAATTCCATTTTTGAAAGAGAAGTTGTTATTCCTTGCGAAGGAACTGTCGATATTTCCTCTCTAGCAGGATAAGGCTAGAAAAAATAATAGTTAAGAAAAAATACGTTTGATAATGAAGTGGAATATGATTATAATAGTAGTTAAGAAAAAATACGTGAGAGAACTTATTATTAATTTAAAAAGAAGATAAAAAAGTAATGATTGTATTGTTGAATTGAGAGAAATGTAATGAATAATTAAAATAATTTGATATTAAAAAATTAATTGTAATAATAATTAAAAAATACATGAGAGAATTTATTATTGAATTGAAAATAAAATAAAATAATGATTATATTATTAAATTGATGAAAAAATAAAGTGAAATTCAATGGAGTGTGATTTATTTCATGAACAAACAAAGTAAGTGTAATTTAGATTACTTTTGTGGGAAAATTGTAAGGCATCTCTCCGACATTCATGGTGCGTTTGGTTTCAGAGTTAAAGTAATTTTGATTTTGGTTGTCGAAAATGACAAATAATTGTGTAGTGTGTTGAGTTAAAGTTAAAGTTAAAATTTTTTTACTTGAAAAATATGTATTTTTATTGTGTAGTGTATTGAGTTAAAATTAAAGTTAAAATTTATGTGATTTTAATTACGAAATCAAACGGAGCAGATTGTGGCAATTTTGCTTTCGAAAGAGAGTCGTTGTCAAGGTTTTCATGATCGCTTGCTGGATCGTAAGATCGGCAGCCGCCTATCCCGATAGCACGTAAGCTTTCTTACCAATTTTAAGAAATTTTTTTGGCCCAATCCTAGCCCATGTTTCGGCCTATGGTTCTCTTCTCACCCATTCAATTTTTTAAATTATTTTATTATTTTTCTTTTGTGGTATTCTATCATTTTTTTTTTGTGCTTGGTGATCTTCGAAACTCATTTACGCTAAGTACTTCGAGATTGTATGAACAATAATTGATTTTTGAATAGTGAGTAAGAGTTATAAATGGTAAATTTATAGGAAAATATACCTTCATATTTTTGTATATATTTATATATTTTTAATTAAAAGTGAAATATTATGATTATCGATCACACGATCTGTTACGATCCTTACCAATCTTGGTTGCTATTTCGTGCAAACCCACCCTTCTAGATTTTCTACAAATAGACTCAGAGCAAGGAATTTCAACAACTTTTGTGATTGAATTATAAGCACTTCTCTTTTCGGAGGATTCATAGAGGGAGATGTTATTTCCTGCAAATAAATCTGTCCAAAAATTTGCTTAATGGACAGTGGCAGGTTGAGTAAATTAAGTAACTTTTATGGGCCAAATGAAGCACCTCTCCATTAGGCGAAATTGATGGATAATCATCCACCTGCTTTCGAAAGAGAGTTGCTATATCCTAGACATAAACCGGTCAAATTTCCTTGTGATAAAGCCAAAATTTTTTGGGTGCGTTATAAGCACCTCTTGATTTGGAGGAATTAGAGGACAATCAAGAGTCTCCCAAAGAGAGTTGTTGTATGCTGTCAACGAAACTATTGAAATTTTAATCAATCAATGAGGTATAGCTCGGTTAAATAATGCACTAGTGTTTCCAGGACTATGCCAGGAATTCAAGTTTTCTTGGAAGTAAATAAGGGGGAATGTCCTCCTATTTATGATCGAACCTGTTTGCGATGATAGTACTTTAATTACAAACTTATGAATAAATAGTGTTCCTTAAATTCTTCATTAGAATCGTGATAATGAGTTCAGACATCGAGTCCAGGTGTAATTATGACTCAAATCGGACATTTTATCATGGGATTTGAGCCTATATGGTTACGCCCTGTCTATGCGGTTACCCCCACTCCTTTTAATTATTAAAAAAGAACTTGTTGAATTTTCATGGGATTAGACTTAGTGGCAGGATTAGTAATTTCAGCAACTCTTGTGGGCAAAATATAAGCACATCTGGACCGGGGAACGTTGTTGTCTCCCTCGGTCCCTCCTTCCCCCCCGTTGGTCCGTTGGGACGAAGCCCAGGCCGGGCGAGAATGCGACCCCTTCACACTCTCGCCCGCCACTTCTCCACGGCGGCGAATCTCCCAAAGATTCCCTACAAGCACCGCCCCAGGGCCCTCCGAGAGGCCCGGCAAGCCCTCACCGACTACCTCCACTCCACCAAGTCCCTCCCATTCACCTTCGCCGACCTCATCGCCCGAAACTCCCCCTCCTCCCTCTCCGACCTCATCTCCCCACTAGACTTCTCCTCCCCCTCCGATTTCTCCAGGACCCTGCACAAGCACCTCCGCTACCACCCCATCAACGAGTTCGAGTTCTTCTTCGAGTCCATTGGCATTAATCACCGCGAGATCGACGCATTCTTGCCCCGCCGCAAGTTCTTTCTCTCCGAAGACAGGAGGTGCCTCGAGGCCGCCTGCGCTCTCTACGGCTTCGGGTTTTCGTGGAACCGGTTGGGTGAGCTGTATAGGGAGCAAGCTTCGATTTTTAGTAGGACCCAGGAGGAGCTGAGCTCCAGGCTCTGTGAGCTGAAGAACGGAGGGTTCAGTTCTGACATGGTCATCGCCATTTGCTTTACTTTCCCCCGCTTGTTGATTGCAGAGGGATGTGAGTTTGATGCCCTGTTTGATGATTTGAAGAGACTCTTGCTGGATGCTGGTCTGGAGAGCTCTGTTGAGGCCAATGTGGATTCTTGGTGTAAGGTCTGTAGGACGATTAGGCTGTTCTATGAATTGGGTTTTGAAGAGGGCAGTGTCAGAAATTCGATCATTCGATGCATAGGTCTGTTTCTTGGATGCCCTGAAGAGGTTTTAGTTCAGAAAGTGAGTTACTTCAGTAGATTTGGTGTTTGTAATCGAGAGGTTGGTTCCTTGTTTCTTCACAGGCCCGAGGTTTTAGGCCTTGACCTGGAGACACCCGCGATTTCCGTAGTCGGGTTACTGAAGCATTTCGGTTTGAGTGCAGCAGAGTTAGAAGACGTTTCTCGTAACTATCCTCATGTGTTGGGTAGAAGTAGAATGGCCAATCTGCCTCAAATCATGAGAGCCATGAACTTGCACATTTGGTTCTTGAGTCGGATGAGGGAGGGTGATCACGAGTTGTTAGCTAGTTACGTTATGAGTGAGCACGATGCTGACTTGGACAAAGGTTATATGGAGAGCCTGGTGAAAATTAAGTCATCTCGATGTTGTGTTCATTCGATGAGTAAGCTAAATTTCTTGCATGGGATTGGGTTCGGTGAGAATGCTTTGACTATTTGGGTATTGGCCAATGTGCACGGGAGTAGTAGTGAACTGCAAGAGCGTTTCAATTGCCTTCTACGCTTGGGTATCGAGTTCTGGAAGCTCTGTAGGATGATCAGTTCTTGCCCGAGGTTGCTGAGTCAGAGACCTGAAACACTGGAACAGAAAGTCAACTTCCTCCGCAATGAGATGGGATCTTCTTTGGACTACCTTGACATTTTCCCAGCATTCTTGTGCTTCGACTTGGAGAATCGGATCAGACCCAGATGTAGTTTCCACATGTGGCTCGTGAAAAATGGCTTGTGTGCTAGGAGCTACACCTTTGCTAGCATAATTGCTACCAGCGAAAAGAAATATATGGCTCGGCTCTACTGGATTCATCCTGCTATCGTGAAGATATGGCTGGAGCACTTCTCGTGCAAAAGGATTTGACAGAATAAGCCTGATATGGACTGAGTTTGTACAGCTCGCAAACAAACTTACCATACTTTGATTGTTTTAAGAAGTTAAGCTTCATTCGGAAGATCGTGTGGGCAGTATCTTGAAACTGACTTCACTCAGTTAACTGTATCGATTGATTGTAGAAATTGCAAATCAACGAGTAAATTGTCTTGCTTCTGTGCTGGTACTTAATCTATCTGCTTGACTTAAACGATGGCTATTTATGGAAGAATCTCTGGATCGTTGTTCTTGAGTTGAGTTTTCGTCGTCTTATTTCATCTCATATACATAATTAAACTTAGATATTAAATTGGTATAAGAAGGCCATCTGATCCAATCTTTTTGTGCTGATCACTTAAGATTTATTCTCCTGTTACAGATTTTGATATATTTGCTGCAGTGATAGGCTCAGGGGGTGTCACTGAATTGAAACATAGTCAGCCCCAAACGAGTCTCATGTCGAACTGATTAGGCTTTTGGTCTTATTTGTTTGGATTGGAAAGTCCACATTTAGTTGAAGACAAGAATTAAAGCATCCGTCTCCATTGGTGGGCTGCATTTTCTTTAGAAATTCCTGTCATATGGTATAAGATTTAAAGGTTAACAAAGTTGAATATTGCATTGCTTACATGGAGAAAAAATAAATCTGTTCCCGGGACTTGACTGATACGATTTTTAGAACATGGTTTCGGGCATATGTGCGGAGAGCGGTTCAAACACGAGTTAATCTGGGATAACGAAAATAACTTACTGAAGTATATGATGAGAAAGTAGCGAATTGGTGAAGTTGGAGAAGGGGCGGACAGTATGCAAAATCTTACAGAAGATCGAAAATTGAAGTGGATCGACTACAGTACTACCCAGAGGCTTTTTCTTCTTCCTCGAGTCCATTGTCGCTTCGAGGGTCTGTCTAACATGACACATTGTCACGGTAATATTTGGTATTTTTAAGTTCAAATCATTAGTACTTTAATTCCAAATGTTTAGTACTTTTAGTATTCGCAATTAGTATACATGTTTATTACTTTTACTTTCAGTTTAAATATTCGGTAATTCAATTCAGCTCAAGAGTTTACTATTTTGTACGGACCATCAAAAATAGTTAAAGTACAAAATATTTAAATTGAAGTACTAAATACTTGGATCGACGTATCAAATATGTTATCATGACTCAATGTCATGCTAGAATTTCTCTTCGAGCATATATTTATGAGAAGTATGAAATAATCGAATGTCATATTTTATAAGCAAAGATGTGAATTTTTCAGGAAGTGATATTCGGAGGGTTTGGTTCGGTGAAAAATACGTCAGGAAACGGTATCGGAATGATCAAATCCTTTTTCAATTGTTTGGTAAGTGAGAATTGAAATCCGTTTCTCTTAAACAGGGAAATTCAACTCCCCGAAATCAGGAAATCTGATTCCCCCTATTGCACCTAAGTAATGATTTTCTGGTGGACCTCTTTCTTCGGCTACCATATAGACTGATTGCACACAATCTGAACATACATCTGATTGGTCTCAGTTTCTTATTCTTTTTTCTTTTGTTGAAAATTTACCGCAAAATCCTGTTGGGTATCCCTCCAATTTGGAGAAAGTTGAGCTCAAATTGTATTGGGCTTTTATCGGACTTTAATAGGTTCAAGAGCCCACTTTTGTTAGGGTTAATTTTCAGCTAAATTAGCTGGGTAAGAGGCAGCAGAATATAGCAGCAAATTAGCACATAATAATAGAGAATAGCAGAGCAGAATTCGGATCAACAGGGGGCAGCGCGTAGCTAGAGATCAAACCTCGATCGGGACGTCAAACGAACTCCGATTGGGACGAAATTTTGACAGCAGCTTCACAACACGTGGGGCTAAGTTCTAAACGGTCAGAATTTCTATTCGAGCTCTGTAGGTGCTGTTTCAGCTGACTTTGTGAACCACCCGGTGTGGGTGACGAATTTAGTGTTTGGGTGATCGAAGAGAGTGTTTCTCTTGAGTTTGGTGATCCAAGGGTTTACCGTTGATGAAAGACATTGTATAACCTTCATTTATAGTGGATTGTTGATTCGGAGTTGGTCCGTGGTTTTTCCCCACATCGGGGTTTTCCACGTAAAATTCTTGGTGTTCTTTTACTTTACTGCTTGTTGGTTGATTTGATTAGTTCTTATCTCGATTACACTAGTAGGGGAGGAAGATTAATCGCTGCGTTATTATTTGGTTAAGTACATTCCTTCCCAACAAGTGGTATCAGAGCCTCGGGTTAGAGAAGTTTGAGTTTTTTCGGTGTTTTCGAGATGGAGGAGTCTACAGGATCTATGTTCAAGTTGAATGCAACCAACTACTCTATATGGAAGTCTCGGATGGAGGATCTTCTATTTTGCAGGGATTTGTACGATCCCATTGAAGGGGATTCCGCGAAACCCAAAGATAAGGATGACAAGGCTTGGGAACGCACAAATCGAAAGACTATTGGTTTGATTCGGCAGTGGATAGACAATAGTATTTATCATCATGTTGCTCAGGAGACAAATGCGAAAGCTTTGTGGGATAAATTGACAAATCTCTAAGCGAGGAAGACACCACAAAATAAGGCATTCCTCGTGAAAAAGCTGGTTCATCTTCGTTACCATGATGGAGGTGATATGGTTGTGCACATGAGTACTTTTCAGGATATTATTAACCAGTTGACGAACCTGGAGATAATATTACCCGATGAGTTGCAGGCTTGTCTACTTTTAGGGACTCTACCAGATAATTGGGATACACTTGTGGTTGCTTTAAGTAATTCTGCGCCAAACGGGAAGCTATCGTTGGCCAAGGTGACAAACAGTTTATTTAATGAGGAGACTAGAAGGAAAGGCTCGGGGATTTCCATTCAATGTGAAGATTTGGTTACTGAACAACGGGGGAGAAGTCAAAGCAGAAATTTCTCTTCCAAGCATAGTAACTCACGTGGCAAATCGAGGGGTAGATCAAAGTCGAAGACGAGGAAAGTGGTCACTTGCTATCACTGTGGAAAAGAGGGACATTACAAAAGGGAGTGTAGAGCTTTGAAGAAAAATCAGAATGGCAACAGTGAGAGCAAGAAGGAAGAAGGCACTACAGCAGTGGCATCTGATGGAGAGACCTACATCGTTTGTGATGAAGCCTATGTGAATTTCACGTGTCAGGACTCTACCTGGGTTGCAGATACAAGTGCCTCGTTTCATGTCACTCCTCATCGGGATTTCTTCTCATTTTACACTATCGGGGACTATGGTTATGTGAGAATAGGGAATGGACAATCATGCAAGATTGTCGGTACTGGTGATGTCTGTCTAGAGACCGAGCTTGGCTGCAAGTTGCTTCTAAAAAAGGTGAGGCATGTTCCAGAAATTCGCCTTAACCTAATCTCGACGGGTCAGCTTGATGATGAAGGCTATAGTAATGAATTTAGCAATGGGAGATGGAAGCTCTCCAAGGGTTCGTTGATTGTGGCACGGGGTCAGAAGACCGACACTCTCTACAGGCTGCGTGCCAGGCACAATTCCGGTCAGGTTAATGTTGCTGAGGATTATCCTATCGAGCTATGGCACAGGAGACTTGGGCATATCAGCGAGAAAGGTATTCAAATTCTTGCTAGAAAGCAGTCTTTGCCCGTTAAAGGTATGCACTTGAGCACTTGTGATCACTGTTTAGCTGGTAAGCAGAGGAGAGTTTTTTTTGTTAGAAGTCGTCCCTCTAGATGCGATCATATACTTGATCTTGTGCATACTGATGTTTGTTTCATGTCGGATAGATCTCTTGGTGGTGCTCTCTATTTTGTGACTTTTATAGATGATCATTCCAGGAAGGTTTGGGCTTACCCTATGAGAACTAAAGATCAAGTGACTGAAATTTTCAAGAACTTCCATGTAGCAGTGGAAAGAGAAACGGGCATGAAACTGAAATGTGTCAGAGCTGATAATGGTGGTGAGTATAGGGGTCCTTTCGAGAACTATTGCAGGACTCACGGTATCAAACTTGAGAAGACGGTACCGAAGACACCACAGCAGAACGGGCTTGCAGAGAGGATGAACCGCACAATTGTTGAGAGAGTTCGTTATATGCTTTTTCAGGCGAAACTGTCTAAGTCTTTCTGGGGCGAGGCAATGAGGTCAGCGGTTGATCTTATTAATCTTATACCGTCAGTTGCACTTGATGGAGATGTACCCCAGCAGATGTGGACCGGCAAGAAAGTATCATACAAGCATCTCAGAGTCTTCGGGTGCAGGGCATCTGTTCACATTCCTCGAGATGAAAGATCAAAACTCGATACCAAGGCAAAATAGTGCATCTTCTTGGGTTATGCACATGAAGAGTTCGGGTATAGGTTTTGGGACCCTGATAGCAAGAAGATCATCAGGAGCAGGAATGTTGTCTTCTTTGAGGACCAGACAATCGAGGATTTGCAAAAGTTAGAGAAGGCCAGAGTAGGCAATCCTCACGAGATCTCTATTCCTGTACCGGTTGATGTAGAGCATCCAGTGAAAGAGGTACCTGGTGAGTATAAAGAAACCACGACTGGGGGCGAGATTCCTCAGGTAGATGATGATGTGACTACGGATGATACAGGCTCGCAGTTACAGTTAAAGCCTGCAGATCTACCTAGACGATCTGATAGAATAAGACGACCATCTACAAGATATCCGCCTCATGAGTATGTGCTACTGACTGATGGGGGAGAACCTGAGTGCTATGGTGAAGCTGTGGCACATGAGCACAAGGAGCACTGGTTGAAGGCGATGAATTAGGAGATGAACTCCTTGTTTGAAAATCACACGTATGAAGAACAAATGGGTCTATAGGTTGAAGACAGAGAACTCGCGACCTCGATACAAGGCTCGACTGGTAGTGAAAGGTTTCAACCAGAAGAAAGGAGTTGACTTCGAGGAGATCTTCTCGCCCGTTGTCAAGATGTCATCAATCCGAGTTGTTCTCGCACTTGCAGCTAGTCTGAATTTGGAGATCGAGCAGCTCGATGTAAAAACAGCTTTCTTGCATGGTAACTTGGAGGAAGAAATATATATGGAGCAGCCTGAAGGATTTCAAGTTAAAGGTAAGGAGCATTTGGTGTGCAAGCTGAGGAAGAGCTTGTATGGGCTTAAGCAAGCACTTCGACAGTGGTACAAAAAGTTTGACTCTTTCATGTTGAGCCATGGCTACACACGGACAACTGCAGATCATTGTGTGTTCGTGAAACAATTCTCGGATGGTGATTTTATCATTTTACTGTTATATGTAGATGATATGTTACTTGTTGGTCATGATATGAGCAAGATTGCAGAGTTGAAGAAAGAGCTCAGTAAGTCCTTTGCCATGAAGGATTTGGGACCGGCAAAGCAGATCCTTGGGATACATATTTCTCGTAATAGATCAAGTGGAAAAATTTGACTTTCTCAAGAGAAGTACATCGAGAAGATTTTGGATCGGTTCAACATGGGTAATGTTAAACCAGTTTCATCACCACTTGCTTCTCATTTCAAACTTAGCACGAAGCAATGCCCTACAAGTGAGAAGGAGAAAGAAGAGATGAAGAAAGTCCCTTACTCATCAGCTGTAGGGAGTTTGATGTATGCCATGGTTTGTACAAGACCAGATATCGCTCATTCTGTTGGTGTGGTTAGTCGTTTTCTCTCCAATCCGGGGAAAGAGCATTGGAATGCAGTTAAGTGGATTCTGAGGTATCTCAGAGGAACATCCAAGGTGTGTTTACACTTTGGCACTGGTAAGCCGGAGTTAGTGGGCTACACGGATGCGGATATGGCATGAGATATCGATTCCCGGAAATCTATTTCGGGATACTTGATGACTTTTGCAGGGGGAGCTATCTCATGGCAATCAAGGCTTTAAAAGTGCATAGCTTTGTCTACAACGGAAGCCGAATATATTGCGGTGACCGAAGGTTGCAAGGAGATGTTGTGGTTGCAAAATTTTTTGTAGGAGTTGAGCTTGAAGCAAGAAAGGTATGTTCTACACTGTGATAGTCAAAGCGCCATTCATTTTTGCAAGAATCCCACTTTCCATTCGAGGTTGAAGCATATCGATATCAAGTTTCATTGGATTAGAGATGTGTTGGAGTCTAAGTTGATGAAGCTAGACAAAGTGCACACAGATGAGAATGGAGCTGATATGATGACAAAACCTCTCGCTAGGGAGAAACTTCATGTTTGCCGAAGTATAGCCGGTATGCTCGAAACCTCCAAATAGTCGGGAGGGGGAGTTTGTTGGGTATCCCTCCAATTTGGAGAAAGTTGGGCTCAAATTGTATTGGGCTTTTATCGGGCTTTAATAGGCCCAAGAGCCCACTTTTGTTAGGGTTAATTTTCAGCTAAATTAGCTGGGTAAGAGGCAGCAGAATATAGCAGCAAATTAGCACATAATAATAGAGAATAGCAGAGCAGAATTCGGATCAACAGGGGGCAGCGCGTAGCTAGAGATCAAACCTCGATCGGGACGTCAAACGAACTCCGATTGGGACGAAATTTTGACAGCAGCTTCACAACACGTGGGGCTAAGTTCTAAACGGTCAGAATTTCTATTCGAGCTCTGTAGGTGCTGTTTCAGCTGACTTTGTGAACCACCCGGTGTGGGTGACGAATTTAGTGTTTGGGTGATCGAAGAGAGTGTTTCTCTTGAGTTTGGTGATCCAAGGGTTTATCGTTGATGAAAGACATTGTATAACCTTCATTTATAGTGGATTGTTGATTCGGAGTTGGTCCCGTGGTTTTTCTCCACATCGGTATTTTCCACGTAAAATTCTTAGTGTTCTTTTATTTTACTGCTTGTTGGTTGATTTGATTAGTTCCTATCTCGATTACACTAGTAGGGGAGGAAGATTAATCGCTGCGTTATTATTTGGTTAAGTACATCCCTTCCCAACAAATCCTTATAGCTTATGTACGAATTAATAATTTCTTTTAACAAATATAATATCGAGCAAGCAATTCTAATTATCTCTCTTTATCACAAATCTTGATGATGTTCAATTATGCCATATGCATCCTCTAATATTACGAAAAGCAATGGAAACTGAAAGTTAATTCCAATTCCGGAAATAATAAAGATCAAACAGATGAAAGTGAATTGAACTCCATTCTGTGGCCGAACCAAACAAAAGGGGGAATTAGTCATTCCGTTTCTGATTCCATCCCATTCCGATGATTCCGATTCTGATTCCAGGACCTGAACCAAAAGGCACCTCAGTGTGCCGACACTCAAAATTCTTCTCATTCTGTCGAGGTGTTGAACAGATCTTGGGTTTCCTTCTAATAATAATAACTCCATAGTCGGATGTGGAAAATTTTGAAACATCACAATAATTAATGAAAAAGATAATTTTATTAAATGCAGTGTGATTTATATATTTATTACTCGATAGCATGACTTCACAATTATTATCCCACTAGTGTTTCATCACATGCATTGTAATTTCTTTTTTCATTATGTACATTTTTATAATAATTATTCACTATTTTGAAGACAAATTACTTTGTTTGCTAACAACAATAAGGACAATTTAATTTAGTTTCAATTTAAATAATAATTAATATATAAGTTAAATAAGCTTTAATAAAATTGAACAATTTTCAATGGTTTAGTAATACTTTATCTATTCAACAAATTTTTTTTATCACTATCGTATGATATGTATTGCATATATTCATTCAATCATGAATGCACTATACAAATTCAATATTTTGTTGGAAAATTTCTTACACAAATCTTTTTTTGCACTTTTTCTTGTAAAAATAAATTTTTTTTGACATTGCCGCTTCCAAATGTTTAATTTTTATTTTTATAATTAAATCTTTCGTCCAAGAAAGTATCTTTCAATAAAAATGTTCTTTAAAGATTAAAAAAAAATAAAAATAGGAAAATGAAAACACTCACAAGAAGCAGGCCAAAAGGCTTTGAACCAAAAACTCTAAAGAGAATTACTCGGTCTTTTGGAATTGGAGGAATAAGGAGGCTTTGCATGAAGAGTTTCGCAGACCCTATGATGAGGCAGCTCGCATTCTGCAGGTGGCCCATGATTTTCTTTGGGTCGCATCCTCTCATTGGTCTATTTCCATGAACCAACCTGAGGAATGGGCTCTTGTTGGATGGTCACGACCTGCATTGGGTTGGTTCAAGTTAAACACTGATGGAGCAGCAAGAGGGAACCTAGGCTCCGCTAGAGCTGGTGGCATTATTCGAGACTCAAATGGGAACTGGATAGGAGGCATTATGCACAACATCGGCATCTCAACTTCAATTTATGCTGAACTACAAGGCATCGTTACAGGTCTTGAGCTTGCTTCGTCTCTCGAATGTCGGAAGCTGTGTGTGGAGACCGATTCTCGTGTCGCCCAAGGACTTATCTCTGCTCAGGATTCTTGCGCTCCATCTCTAAGATCCTTGGTGATCGAGATAAGGGCTGCGCTAGCAAGAGACTGGGAGGTTTCTGCGAATCATGTTTAAAAAGAGGGCAACTTTTGTGCATATTGGTTTGCTCGGCGTGTGATTTCGCGTCCTCCTGGCGTCCATTTCATCCCTTTTATTCCTGACGGTCTACGTCATTTAATGTTGGGAGATCTTGCAGGGACTGCCGTACTTTGTCCTGTTTAGTCTTTTCATTTCCTTCGGGCATTAGGCCCGTTTGTCTACCCAAAAAAAGAAAAAAAGCAGTAAAAATCCAAGTACTGAAACCTATACTTATAGAATAAAAAGTACTCAATCTGTAGTTATAATTGAGTTGAAGCAAACAAACAAAAGGCAAGTCAGGACTTCATCTTCGTCATGTTTGATTCCTTTGCAGCGCTGACCAAGCTTTCGTGATCATAAGCACCAATGCAGAACTGAGTTGATTTTCTGCAGCCACATTGTCTTAACTTTCTACAAGCAGCATCTGACCAAGTGGAATTGCTGGTATCCTATGGAGCTTCACCTATACATACTGCATTTAGTGCCTTTATGTAGTGCCTCACTTAGGCATCGAATGGTCAAGTCGGCTCTTAACCCTCGATTCGACTTCTCTGATTGGTTTCTGGTGTCCAGATTGTTCACGGATTAGCAAGCATATGGAAGGATTGACAGTTACAATGTCGAGGATTCAATAATCAATAATGGAATCCTTGCATATGCGAAACAAATTTACCGTTATACGGTTAGCAGTTGAGAGATTACGTGGCAAGTCTAGGGTTCTATCTAACCCCCAAAAGAACATAACGTATATCGTAAATTTTTGGAGATTTTGTAGTCAATGACTCGAATTTACTTAGAGACGTACGTGCCGCTTGTTAACAGCCACATAGTGCTCGGCCCTATTGAAACTTGGTTGGCTTCATGATCCTATCTAATTAACGTAACGCATTCAAAAGAAGATTCGATAGTTAATGAACCATTACAATGCTTTCGTAGTTCAGCTGGCTGGTTCAATGCCATCTTTAGTTCGTTATATTTATCAGGAGTTGGGGGAAGGTCCGAATATCGGTGCACCGAATTCTTGGAAGAGTATAATTGGAGTTCAAATTTAAGAGCTCACCGTGTAGCCGAAGATGGAAGAAATTTTACTTGAATCTCGGCAAGTGATGAACAAATTGTCCTCAATCTTTCTTCTGCCATTTCCGTAAAAGAAAGCAGTACGAGAATGAATACTATCAAATAAATTCTATGAAAAGTAAGGGATTCGATATACCGCGTGGCGTGTATCACTGACAAATAGTTGTAAAATATATCAGCACGGACGATATCAAATATGTGACAAACTGTTATTTAGTAAAAATACTATTTTTTTTGTTAAGTCTTGTGATAGAATTCCACATTATATATCCGTGTTACACAGAAGATTTTCTCGAGAAGAAGAACTCTTTAGCAAACCAAAACCGAGAATAAAAGATCAAGACAGGGGCAAAACCGGAATAGTATGAACAAAACAGTAACCCCAGAGACCGCCCTCCCCTGCCCTTCTTCTTCCTCTTCCTCTTCTTCTCCCCCACGCTTGAGAAGAGAACAGAACGCACCCCATTAGATCAAACAACAAACTCTCTCTCTCTCTCTCTCTCTCTCTATCTGCTTGCTTGCCACCATTGAGGGGCCTCATCTATCAGCCTGTTCCCTCTCTTGCTCTTCAATCTCTTGCTTGAGGTAAACCTTCTGGGTCTTTGTCCTTGTCCTGAGAGAGCGATCAAGAAAGAAGATCAAGATCATACAGCCCGCCATGGCTGATCGGTTCTAAACGAGTGGGAAGACCCACGAAAACCAACTCCCTTGATCATCAATGGTGTTTCAATCAATCTCAGAGTCCGAGCCTCCTGCTAGGACCGTTCAGTCCGTTCCTATGGCCTCGATCGTCTCTGCCAAGTCTCATCAGCCCCTGCACAACTTCTCCCTCACCGACCTCAAGTGGTCCCAAGCCCACCACCGCTTTTGTCGCCAGCCGGCTGAGTCCGGGCACCACTCCCCCCCCTGTGATTCTGCCTCCCAGGTCCTCAACTGTGCCCCTTCCAGTTCATCCCGGAATGCGGTTGAGGCTCGGGATGTGAAAGTCAAGGACGACCCGGCCGTGATTGTGGGGAACGGAAGATCGTCGAAGATCCTTCTCCGGTTTCGCGCGAGGGAGAAGCCGAGACAATCTGCTGCTGAGGCGGAGGCGGAGGAGGAGGCGGAGGAGGAGGAGGCTGCAGTGGCTCTGGGGAAAGCCCTGGCCGGCCCAGCGGAACCCGAGGGACTGACGTCGAAGGTGTGGAATCTGAGGCCGAGGAAGCAGATAACTAAGAAGTCCAGCACGAGCCAAATCACTGCGCCGGAGATGATCGGCGGCCTGGTGGAGGTAGCCCGGGTGAGGACTGGGGGAGCAGAGGTTGAGACGGCGGGTGCGGAGGAGAGGAAGTTGAAGGTCATCGTCCCTCTGACGAAGGAGGAGATCCAGGCGGACTTTCTCGCCATGACTGGGTCGAGGCCCCCGAGGAGGCCGAAGAAACGGCCGAGGACTGTCCAGCGAGCGCTCGACTACGTCTTCCCGGGGCTGTGGCTGTCCACCATCACCCCCGACTCTTACAAGGTTGTCGACAAACCTCCAAAGGTACTGATTTTGAAGCCTTAATCGATTCTTTCATGAATAGGTCGCTTTAATTTTTCCGGCCACCAAAAAAAAAAAAAAAGCAGTTTCCTTCTTGAATTGGAATTATTTTTCCATTAAAACTTGAGGATCAGTTTTAATGACCCATAATATTTTTTTTTGTTTAAAACAAACTTTAATTAAAAATTTACAGTCTTTCAAGGGGGGTAAAAAAAAAAAAGGGATATTGTCTTCCGGTCTTTGCTCTGTTTCTTACCGACGGAACAGTGTATAAAGGTTAGGAGGACATTGGAGAACTTCAGAAGAGGCGTGTAAACTATATATTGATTCGATAACTTTGTGCAGTTAAGATCTTTATGCGCGAGTGTGCCGAAGATCTCAATCTGATAAATTGGACTGGAATCAAAGCCGACGATGGAAATTGAATGGTTGCTTTGCTTGCAGGGTTAAAAGATCGAATGTCGTAGTGTAATGGTATCTTCCGGGGAATTCTGTTGCGTCTTTCGACGCCTAAAGCCGACTCCGCCGGAACTTTTGTGAATATGGGAAGGAAGGAAGGTAGGAAGGAAGAGGAGATTGCCTGCCAATGTACAGATGAGATCGAGAATTAGGTTTAGATTAGATTAGATTGGAATTGGAATTGGAATTGGAATCCTGTCGATCAGATTTCTTATTTCTGCCAGCCTTTCTTTTTATTTTATTTTCTCTTCTCTTTTTTTTTTTTTTAATTTTAAATTGGCAGTGAAAAGAGAGACGAAAGTCAATTGGTAAAGGCGCAGTAGAAATTGGGTGCTGGGCTTGTTAGTTATTTCTGCATTTATTTGCTCGCTCATGTTCTCATCCCATAAATGCATGCAATTTCCTCCCCGGGTTTGTTTTATTGCAGGGAAAAAATATATATATATATATATATATATTGAAACAAACAACGCGTCATGTAATTTTCCTTTTATATAAAAGATTAGTAACCTATTGAGGAATTGAGAGATAATAATCCATCTCAACGAAGCCATTCGTTTCGGCTATTTCTAAATTTCGTCGAAAGGTTTATGTCTCATGAGACAACCCTTAGCCTCGAGCTCGAAGTATGGATTTCTAAAAGCGCATATGAAGAGTTCGCCCCAAGATAATCTTCAATGATAGAATTTATGTCCTACAAGGAGCCTGTGCCCTTTCACCCAAGATAATTTTCAATGATAAGATTCACAGGAGGAAAAAGTTTTCATGTGAAGATAGAATTTTCAATATTCTAATAAACCAAATAATTTCAAAGAAATAAATATATTTTCTATAGGATTTTACCATCTAATTTGGAAATTTCAATCCTCGACTTTCCCTCTTAACGCTGCATCCTTCCTTTCCATCGATATCACGAGAATCTTTAATTTCTTCTGTCTATATATCTATTTTCGGAATGCCTGCTTAATTAGGTTTAGTAATTTTTCAATAAAAAAAAGACCAAGTGGAAAGAATATATTTTCGTATTTCAATTGGAGAAATTAAAATAAGGATGACGCCAAATTTTTTTTTTGTTTACGGATTGTTTAGATTTGGTCAATGATCGAAGATGCTACGTTTTATTACACCTGTCCTTGAAGACGTCACAAGTCATTCATCCTTCGTCCCCAGCAAGCATTGTCGTCTATATCTTTTTTGAAAATAGAACCCTCTTGATTCCATAATTAGACGATCTCTGAGACTTGCAATTGGCCTTCGAGACGGGTGGTAGAATTATTCCCAGTGCAGCGAAAACTTATTCAATTTTTCGTAAAAAAAAAAGAAAAGTCTATCTCTTTCGATTTCTCACTATCCAATTTTCATTGGACTTATATGAACTTGAACCCATTTATACTTAAAATTTCAAACTGATAAGTGATGATATATAAATCTCGTATAAACCCATACTTGTTCTTTTATTTTTTCAATGTGTGTTTAATTCCCCACACCTGTCATCATGTGTAACATATAATCTATTTTTGTCTATATGTTGTTACATGCCCTTAAACACCAGTTCTCAACAATTGAATTCGAGTCGGGTTCATCTTCCGTGCTCGGGCAATGTGGCACTAACACGAGGCACATTCTTGACTGCATTCGGACATATTGGGTCTAGCGTGGTGTAGGTAAGTACACGCACGTGAGCGCGCATAGGTATAACATGACTCTGATACCATATTAAATTTCCATTAAGCTTATATGGACTTTGACCAATTTCCACTTAAAGGTTCAAATTGATAAGTGGTGATGTACACACCTCATATAAATCCATGATTGTTCTTTTATATTTTCAATGTGGAATTTTAATTTCCAACAATCACGAACGATAACCTATTAAATATTTTCAGTTTAAGTATTTAATATTTCAATTTAAGTGTTTAATATTTTTACAACTTATACTTAATACAAATATTTATCATTTTCACATTCAATTCAAATGTTTAATACTTTGTACATTCTATTACAAATTTTTAAAAATTACTTTATATATATAGAAAAGGAGAAGTTCGATCGTGTGTTTTCACATTTCGGTGTTTTCGCATTTGTGCTTTTTCGGACCAAATTTTATTCCATATGTAATTTCTGCGGAAAAAAAAAACTCCTTTCCACAATTTGAGTTCTGAATTATGCCCTTTCATTTTCCAGTTCCAAATTTGAGACCCTTAGCCAGAAACTTCTTCTCTTTCTATCGCACACGTTCATATCCCGACATATTTTTCCTTATAACGCCCAAATGTTCCAAACATGCTTCCCGCTTTATCAAGTGTGGGCACTCGCCAGTTCCAACTGTGCTCTCCTCTCTCCCAGCCTCCGCCCTCACTGACGGTTCCACCCCCTACAGTACTCTTTTTTCTTCCTTCTGCGATTTCTCTCTGTCGATTGAGAATGTTTTCATGTTGCCACAAGGCTCCGCTAGAGATTGCAACACTCACAGGCAAGAGGACTGATGGCGGTGGCATATTAGCTTGCGACAATTGTGGGAGAGACTGCCATATGAGGGCTAGATGTTGGCGAATTGTCAATTATCCACAGACATGAAAGCAAAAAAGAAGGTGTTGGACCCTTGATTATATTTGTCACGACAATAAGAGAGAAAAGTTCAAAAACAAGATCTGAGACTGAGAGTTTCTGGTGAAGACAAAATATGTCTTTCTGTATTCTGTTTTTCGGATCTGTACATTTCGCCACAGGTTATATGAGTATATATAAACTCAACCTTAGCAGTGAAGCAATGAGAAAGCAACACCAAAAGTCAATACTTAGAACTTAGTCTAGATAAGCCCCAAAAGCTAATCATCACAGTTAAGACCAAAATACCAAAACCCAAAAACTTGGTTTACATATCTGTCAACAGCCTCCCTTAAACCGAGCTTTTCTTAACCATACCAATCATCCTCTTCAGCTTAAAAAGAGTGTCCGCTTTCAACGGTTTCGTGAACATGTCAGCAACTTGATCTTCAGACTTGCAAAACTCAAGCACAATCTCTCCAGACTTTACCAAAGCTCTAATGAAGTGATACTTAATATCGATGTGCTTGCTCCTCCCATGAAACACGGGATTTTTTGCTAAAGCAATTGCTGACTTATTGTCACACTTGATCACGGTTGGCTTCATCTGCTCAAGCTGTAACTCCCTGAGTAACTGACGCAGCCAAATTGCTTGAGTAGCACAGTAAGCTGCGGCTATGTACTCCGCCTCAGCTGTGGATAAGGCCACCACCTGCTGCTTCTTCGAGGACCATGAAAAAGCTCCATTCCCCAAGGAGAAAACATAACCAGAAGTACTCTTCCTTTCTCCAACATCACCTCCCCAATCACTATCAGTGAATCCCATAAGTTGAAAATCATTAGACGAAGAATAAAATACACCTTCATCCAAGGTACCTTTGATATACAGCAAAATCCTCTTCGCCGCTTGTAGGTGTGATTGTTTCGGGGACTCCATAAATCTACTCACCAGCCCAACACTATAGACAAGATCAGGCCTAGTAGAAGTCAAGTACCTTAGACTCCCAACTAGCCTCTTGAAGTATGTGGGATTGACATCGGCACCACTTCCTTCCCTTGTCAACTTCAGCCTCTCCTCCATTGGAGTTTGAATTGGCTTGCAAGTAGCCATCTTGAAACGCTCAAGAATATCCTTGGCATACTTCTGCTGACAAACGAAAATGCCCTTCTCCGATTAAGTGACTTCAAGACCAAGAAAGTAAGACATGAGACCCATATCTGCCATCTCAAACTCACAAGTCATGGCCTTCCTGAAGCTATCAATCATGTCTTGACAATTCCCAGTAAATGTCAGATCATCAACATATAAGCAGACAATGAGCATTTCACCATTTGTACTGACTTTCACATATAAAGCATGCTCGTAAGGACAACGAACAAAGCTATGAGCAAGGAAATAGGAGTCAATTCTGGTGTACCATGCCCTTGGTGCTTGCTTGAGGCCATAGAGAGCTTTCTTCAACCTGTACACCGAGCTTTCTTGTCCTTCGTTGACATAGCCTTCCGGTTGATCCACATACACTTCTTCGTCAAGTATTCCATTAAGGAATGCTGACTTGACATCCATTTGATGTATCTTCCAGCCCCTTTCAGCTGCCAAAGCGATGATTAGACGAATCGTGTCCAGTCTTGCAACCGGAGCAAATACTTCAAAGTAGTCGATCTCGGGTTTTTGCTTGTAACCCTTGACCACAAGACGAGCTTTCAGCCTGTCAACATCCCCATTTGGCTTGTATTTCGTCTTGTAAACCCACTTCACACCAATGGACTTCTTGCCTTCTGGAAGAGGAGTCAACTCCCACGTGTCGTTCTTCTCGATTGCACGTATCTCATCATCCATGGCTTGAATCCACCCTTGATCATGTGAAGCTTCCTGAAATGTCATTGGATCACAATCCGCAAAGAGAGCAAAGTTGACCATCTCCTCATCATATGACTCATCATCTTTAGACAAGACACAATCTTGAAGACGTGCCGGTAAAAGTTGTCGTCGTTGCGGACGTGAAGACGTTTCATCTAAATTAATCTGTGAATTTGCTTCAGAAGTTGTCTCGCCAGATGTTGATTCTTGTCCCGACAATTCACTAGCCCCAGTAGAAGCATGAACTAAAGTCGTTGAAGTTGCCATTGGTTCTGACACTTCACCTGGACTGGTTAGGACATATTCTTCCTCGTCCAGGATGAAATGAAACTTCTCCTCAGCACTCCATCTCCATTCGGCATCCTCATCAAATGTGACGTCACGACTGATAATCACCTTCTTTGTCACCGGGTTAAACAACCGGTAACCCTTGGTCACGTCACTATAACCGAGAAAGATGCATTTCTCGCTCTTATCATCTAGCTTCTTACGAAGCTCATCTGGGACATGGGCATATGCAATACACCCAAACACACGAAGATGATTAACTGAGGGTACTTGACCGCTCCACACCTCCACCGGGGTTTTGAGCTGCTCAAGGCCTTTTGTTGGACATCTGTTTAATAAATACACAACACAAATAACAGCTTCCGCCCAAAAATGCTTGGGCAAATGTTTCGCACGCAACATAGTACGAACCATATGAACAATGGTGCGGTTCTTCCTCTCCGCAACTCCATTTTGTTGAGGTGTATACCTCGCTGTAAGCTGATGTTTGATGCCGTTTTTCTTGAAGAAATTATCTCCCACCAAATACTCTGTTCCACGATCGGTTCGGAGAGTCCGAATTTGGTGACCACTCTCTTTCTCCACATAGGCCTTGAACTCCTTGAAAGCCTCCAGAGTATCAGATTTCTGCTTCAAGAGATAAACCCAAGTTTTCCGACTATAATCATCAATAAAAGTAACAAAATACTTGTAACCTTGATTCGATGGTTCACCGAGAGGTCCACAAAGATCGGAGTGTACTAACTATAATGGCTTCTTAGCTCGCCATGACTGACCCGAAGGGAAGATTCCCTACTCTTCTTCCCAACCACACATGGCTCACATATCTCCTTTGGAGGGAAAATCTCAGGTAGTCCACGCACCATTTTCTTGCCCGATAATAGCTTTAAGCTATCGAAATTCACATGGCCATATCTTTTGTGCCACAACCACGAGTCTTCAACAGAGGCATTAAAACACGAAGCAGAATACTTAATGTACAGAGGAAAAAGACGATTACGAGTCATTTTTACCTTTGCAATCAAGCCTAACTTGCTGTCCCAAATTGTACAATAGCCATCCTTGATCTCCACGTGATAGCCACGCTAAGCTAACTGTCCCATGCTCAAGAGGTTTTCTCGAAGACCCGGAACATAATACACGTCGGAGATGCATTGATCCGACCCATCCTTTGCCTTGATGCTAATTGTCCCCTTCCCCATGATAGGAACCTTCGAATTGTTCCCGAACTTCACCTCCGAGCGGAAACTGCCATCAAGCTTTGAGAATAACTCCTTCACACCACACATGTGATTACTGCACCCTGTGTCCAAGTACCAGACATTTTTCTGGTTCTCCACAGCTACATCACACGTGAACAACAAGGCTTTATCAGTCTCGTCCCCGCTACCACTAGAGCTCGCAATCTTGGCTTGTACATTTGAGCCTCCAGCCTTCTTGTTGCGACACTCGGACTTGAAATGTCCAAACCTTTTGCAGTTGTAACACTGAATATGCGACTTATCCTTTCTCTGCCCAGAACTCTTCTCTTGTTTCCCTTTCTCCCTTTTTCGACTAGAAGAACCCTTCTTCTCAACCTGCAAAGCCAATTGGCTTTGGAAAGCCTCCTCCACAATCTTGATCTTCTCGTTGAATCGCTGCTCGTGAACTTGTAACGAGCCCATCAACTCATCAACCGACGTGGTGGAGAGATCTCGAGACTCCTCAATAGATGTCACGATGTACTCGAACTGCAACGTCAATGTACGGAGAACCTTCTCGACGATCTGTTGATCTCTAATAGTCTCACCGTTAGCTTTCATTTGATTGACAGTAGTCAACATCCGCGAGAAATACTCGGAAATAGACTCGGACTTCTCCTTTTGAAGAAGCTCAAACTGTCGACGTAGGGTTTGTAGTCGAACTTTCTGGACCTTCGCAGCTCCTTTGTATGTCGTGACAAGAGAATCCCACGCCTCCTTCGCCGTTTTCGCATGTGCTACCTTCTGAAAGAAAGTAGAGTCTACCGCTTGAAAGATGTAAAAGAGAGACTTACGATCTTTCTTGCGATTTTCCTTTAGTGTCCTTTGCTCTTCCGCTGTCAAATTTGCCGTTGCCGTTGGCTCCTCGAACCCATCTTCGATGATCTCACTCAGCTCCTGAAATCCGAATAGTACCTCCATCTGGATCTTCCAATGCTCAAAATTCTTCCCGTCAAACCTCGAGATCTGAGGTTGGATAGACCCGACACTAAACCCAGAAGCCATTGATGTCGAATAACCTTCGGAAATGAGCCCTTGACAGTCGCTGAAAGAAGCTTTGATACCAAATGTTGGACCCTTGATTATATTTGTCACGACAATAAGAGAGAAAAGTTCAAAAACAAGATCGGAGACTGAGAGTTTCTGGTGAAGACAAAATATGTCTTTCTGTATTCTGTTTTTCGGATCTGTACATTTCGCCACAGGTTATATGAGTATATATAAACTCAACCTTAGCAGTGAAGCAATGAGAAAGCAACACCAAAAGTCAATACTTAGAACTTAGTCTAGATAAGCCCCAAAAGCTAATCATCACAATTAAGACTAAAATACCAAAACCCAAAAACTTGGTTTACATATCTGTCAACAGAAGGGGAGAAAGGGAACGATGACCTAGTCCTCTGCAATAGCTTGTCAAAGTGATACGAGGAAGCTTCAGTCCTCAGAGTGAAGACCGGGACCAGCGAATAGCACTAGCAGCGGAACTTATGTAATTTGGCCTTCTTCAGACCCTCTTGGCCACGACCGTTCCGCCAATCGGCGGAGGTGGTAATTGCGCTGCATCAGAAAATCGGTGATGCTGACTCCGGCCGCCCAATTCACTAATGGAATGAGCAATATGTCGAACATTTGGTGGGCATAAAATCTGGGCCTTTTATAGATAATTTGGAAAACAAACAATAATTTTAGTCATGTGTTTGCATTTGTTCTCTTTCTTTTGGATCGTTCATTCAGTTTATTCATCGCATAAGTTCTTGTAAATGTTTTGCTGCTATAAATGGGTATTTTCAGCATCCCGATTATCCCATATCCATTCTCCTGATCGCTGTATTGAGACTATACACTTACAGGTTTGGTCCAAAGATTTCTTCAATTTTCTTTCATGTTTCTTATTCCCGCGTATAATGAAATATGGCGACATGATGAACAGGGTTTATATTGCCGCCGACATTGGAGGACTACATACTAGAGAGTTTCTTCGAGAACCAAATGCATACGCTTTGTATGGTTTATGCTACTGGAGTGCTTAATTGAATCCTTAAATTCTTGAGAATTTTATGGCCGGACAGATTATGGTTAAGCAACAACTTTCTCTTATTTTGCTAATCACAAAACAAAGGGATTGTCAAGTCGAAATCTTTGGATGGTTAAATAAGCAACTTTAACCTTTTTTATGTTTGGATGGTGAATTAAACAACTTTAACCTATATTATGTACCATTTTCTGCTATCTGCAACTAGAATGAGTAATTTTAACATCACATCCTGGTCTCCCATTTTTACCTCCAGAGTGAACACACTTGGGCACTTTGCCATTTTCACGATTACAACAAGAGGCAAATCAGGTACAATGAACATACACAAACACATGCATCAATAGAAAGAATATTATTGACTTAAAGATATTTCTTGTGATCAGAAGCTTAATGCACTCCTTAAGGAGGGGCAGCGGTGCTGGCCTAGGAGTACTGAAGCTCGGGCTCTTCCAATTCAAAGCTTAATTCCTTCTTCTATCAGTTTTGCAGCAACAGATATGGTTTGCGAAGACAAATTAAGGTTCATTCTGTCTGAGTTTTGGCAAGATATTAGACCATGTAAGGGTAAGGTAGAGTGGCATAAATTGATATGGTTTGCAGTTCACATCTCCAAGGTCTCATTTTATTAGTTGTCTAGCAATCCACAATACGAAAGACAGATCGAAGCAATGGGGATGTAGCGTTTCCAGTGACATTTGTGAAATGCGTGGGACTGGGGAGGAATCAAGGGATCACATTTTCTTTACATGTCCAACCATTGAAGTTGTTTGGCTAATATTTAAATGAAGAAGAAGTGCATTAGTCTGTCGGTGATTGCAATGAAAAATTGGGTTATGCTTTACGGTTGAAAGGTAAGGAACTGGAAGTTACCATGAAGAAGATGGTTTGGACTTCTTTCCTCCATGTCATATGGAGGGGAGGGAACTTGAGACTCTTTTAAGGCACACGAGTGGAGATTGAAGGGGTTGTTCAATAGATAATAGAGATAGTTCGCATGAAAATTGTCACACTTCCAAGGGTGAACTACAAAACTACTGCTTATTATCTTGCTACTTCAGATCCGATCAGAACAAAGTTGGTGCCAACCAGTTATGGTCAGATCTTGCTAGATCTGACCTAGCTCCGATCAAGTCGTGTCGGCACCGAGTTTCGGGTCGGGCTGGTCTTTCTGGGTCGGGTCGGATCACCATGTCGTTCCGGGCAGGTCGGGTATGCGGCAAGTCCCCACGGAGACGGTGCTGAGGATGTTTCCGGCGGTCGCAGGGCCCTCCCCCTCCTCCTCTCGATCTCGGGTGGGTGCGTGTGGTTGCGGCCTCCCCTCCCCATCGGAGGCCGTGCCCTATCCCTCTCCAGCAGCTCAGTCCCGGTAGTGCAATTGATTATGCTTGCTTCTACGGTTGTAGAGCCCTTCTACAATGATGAAAACAGTGATGAGAGCTCCTAACTTGCGGTGTAGGTAAACAGAGGAGCTCTCCTCCATCACACCCTCCAGTCTATTCAGCCTCTCCCTCATATCCGACCGCGGTTCTTATCTGCGATTTCCCACCTCCTACCCGAGACAGCGTCCTTGCCCTTCACATCAAAGGATTAAACACGGGTCTGATTGATTTACGCTTGCAAAATTCAACCTTTTGTGGTTCTGCCCCCTTTTTTTGTCGTTGATTTATGGCAGATTTCATGTCTCTGAAAATTGTCGCTGGTTTGAACCGATCAAGATAGCCTAGCTGATTCGATTCGACTGTCTTAGTTGATAGTCACTGGTCTGACCCAATCAAAGAAGTTAAGCTCTTTTGGTTTGATTGTTTAGGGATTAGCTATTTAGAGTTTGACTGATTGATTAGATCTACTTGTTGTGATCTATGAATGATTCATGCGCTGAGTACTGATTCAAGACTCATCTTTGCTTGTTTCCACATAGTAGTAGCCTCTATAAGGATTGCATTTGGCTCCGCTTCCCGATATTGATTGGGGTCCATGTAGAGTTAGCTGCAAGAGGTAGGGAGCAGACATAAAGCAACTGAAATGATTTCTGCAACTGTATATTTGTTTTTATTGGATGTGCTTATGTCATATTGTACTTTCCTTTGCAGTGATCCGACGGATCTACTGTATTTTTCGATCCTTGTAATTTTTCTCTTGAACATTTTATCTTTTACTCTTTTTGTCATCAATGGACATCCATTGATTTGCTGAGCCAAAAAAAATGCCGATTAATTAATTCAGCATGCGATTGTGTTATGGAAGAGACGTGTATTTATATTAGGAGTAAGGGGTTATAATCTTCTCTGCATGGGCTTAATACAAGCAAGTGAATGATGCAATATATTTTTTCGGTGTGAACCTTGATATTCGGAAGTCTAATTAGACACTGACTAATCCAGTCGAGCCGAGTCGGCCCACTAAAGAGTAAAACTCTTACAGCATGGATCTTCTGCATTCACAAGGACTCGAACCCGAGACCTTACTTAAGCGGAATAAACACCGAACCGCTCGAACCAATTCACTTTGGTAATGACGCAATATATTAATGGACATCAATTAAATGCAATTACCTTTCTTGACTGATTCTACTCATTGTTCACCGATTCTACAAGTTAGAAATTACTCGACGTTTCAAAGTATATATGCCTCACTTATCTATAGGGAGGCAAACTCGTGTGCCTACGCTCTCGCCAAGATGGGAAAAGACCAGCAAGCTCCTTTACTAATTCTAGATTCAGCTCCTACCTTTATGTCTTCAGTTGTGAGTTTCTAGATGCGGGAGGGACTTAGGTGGTGTTTGGTTTCATAGTAGGATTTTAAAATTAGATTTTGATTTTGATTTTGAGTGGTATAAATGGGGCCCACCCTTTGACTTTGTATGAGTTATGTTGTGGGAAAAAGTGATAAAAATGGGACCCACTCTTTGACTTTGTATGAGTTATTTTGTTTTATAGTGGGTAGAATTAAGTTAGAATTGTGATTCTAAAATACAACTGCGAAACCAAACAGGCCCTATCCTCGTACTGTAGCTGATTGTATCGGCAAGACTATTTAAGTTGCTTAATGAATCCTTCAATTCCCAAAAAATGTGGAGGCTTTGCTCAGAGACAGAGCCCCTTAACGTAATTCTAGTTCAGACTTCGGGTTTTTTAACTCGATCGCGGTGTACTCATTTTTGGACGATGGTTTCCCTTCTGCATATTAATACAATAATTAGAAGATAAAAAAACACCATAATAATTTATTTTGTATAAATTTAAGCAGTAAGACCTTTGCAATTCTCTATGTAGGTATTAACGAGAGAATAAAATTGAAAAATTCTTTTGTAAAACACCCTTGCATGTCAAACGAGAGGTTGTAAGTTCCATTCTCATAGTGTGCTCGACTCGACCTAAGGTTGTCTTTGATTACAATTTAATTAAATAAGTACTTAAAAGTTAGTTACAAATTAGTTATATGGAAAAATAATATATAGGAGAGAAAGAGAGAGATGAAAAATAATGGTTTCATCTACTTAATCATTGAATAAAAAAATTGATGCTCTCTTTCCCTCATATAACATTTTCACCCTTATCATTTCTTTCCTCTTCCTACGTACTTACAAGGACAGGCCGTGCTTAGCCACTAAGCCATGGGGTGAACGTAGAGGCAGGAAACGGGGGCAGAACCTGGTTGATGGGTCAAGTGTTTGCGATCCCCATTCTCTGGTGATAAGGGATTTTGAAATTCCAAATTTACCCTCCCGGAATATGTTGCGCACTTCCCAATTGCATCTCGCCGGACCCCCTCGCCGATATTTAGTGTTTTTGACATAGACAACGGAAATACCATGCTGTGGTTGCACTTCTCCTTGACATCAATATCATGTGCCACGCTAATTTCCTCTTCATAGTCCACTTCCCTGTATATTTCTTGGTCATTTGTTGGATATTCATGTTTATCTGTATCTTCTACAAACTGATCAAAATCCTCCTGCTCTGCCTTTGGGCGCTCTTCGTTGGAATCATTTTCATCGACAGGGTATTGGTAGGATACTGAATTGTCTAGAAAGATCAGATCCAGAAAAAAGCCGACTGTCCTCCCGGTAGGCCTCGAAGTACTCGTGATGCCTGACTGGTTCCTCCCTCAGGATCAGCTTTCCATGATCGTAGTGCCGTGTCAGGACCCAAGGCATTCGTCCCTGCAAGTTTGCAGATCGCGCCAGCAGAGGTATGGGGGGCGGGTATTGATTTCTTTTTGCAGGCCATTCTCGGGCATGGGTCTTCATATGGGCAATCTTCTCTACTCCCTGTACCATGTCCTCTTCGTTGGAGCTCCAGTGAGCTCCGCTCTCGGTTCCAATCATGTCATCCATGGGAAGGGAGAGGATGACCGAGATAAATACGATGAAGAGAGCATCAATGAAGAGAATGACGGCAACGAAGAAGATCTAGATGGGAGCAAGGAATGCTACTGTGATGAAGTCGAAGACGATGATGAGTTGTAACCTGTGATGATGGTGATCATTGATGGCGATGATCATCATGAGCTCCAGCGGTTGCTTCTAGTTCACAAGCTATTTGGGCTTTGAGACCGATCAGTTCAATATTGTCGTTAATACTGGTCTCTTGTTACTGATCCTTTGGATGCTGAGGCAATGGAGATGGGTTTAACGGAGAGGAAACCATTAATTTGGCCTTGCAAACTAAACATCTCGGTTCGGAGTTATATTAGACCTGTCAAATTGGAGAAGATATGAAATTGCTTTAATTCGGGAACTCAATTCGAATAGAACATACAACTGATGTTTCTATCTGATCGATCATGTATATGCTACAGTTAGTATAATAAGGAGTTGTGCAAAGCGTGGTGTTAATTTTTTCGATGTGCACTATGCGGTATTTAGAAGCCTAATTTGCCCTTGACTTATCTAAATTCAAGTTACTCACATGCATATCATGCGCTCGTCCTTTCCACAACGTTTATAATGATAGATGGTCAAATTTCATTAACCACCATATATTACATGCCCTAGCACATTAACATCAATCAACATCGACTCTTGGATACAAACTACAAGAGGCATAGAATAGCAATGGTCGGGGTAGAGCCGGTTTTTGAAGACGCAAAACCAGCCCCGGCCTCTTTGCCCATTGGCTCGACCTGGCCCCTGCCCTGCCATGGGTCCAGCCAAGGGGGCCCATGCCTGCCCTCCACGGGTCGGCTGTGACCGGCCCCGACCCATTCCAACCCACTTCAAAGTGTAACTAAAATAAACCCAAACACAATAAAAATGATTACTGCAGCTGAAGGACAAAATTATAGAGACAAATCCAAAACAAATGGCTCAAATCCAAAGTTTAACATTGACTTCTATAATTCAATACACAACTAGAAGTTAAAACATGTATATATTCAACACTAACTGAATCATCTAGAGAAGCATTGACGAAACCTTTCTTCTATTTCTTCTTCTAGGATTGCGACGAGGATGTGAGGCAAGCCAAGAAAGGCATGGAGATGTCCCGGAACGGAAAAGCTTCCGCTCTCGCGATCGAGGAGGGCCGAACGGCAGGCCAGAACATAGGGCTATTTGAGGTAGAGATTCAAGGCAAGTCCCGCTGCAGTTGGAAGAGAGCGAGTTATATAAGGGTGGAACTTGGGGGGTGTGCGAGGTCAATTTCATTTTTAGGCATTGACGGCATTTTCCTTTCTAGGCATATTTACAGTTCAGACGAAGAAAAGGATGCGAATATGATAGAGGAAACGAATAAGGAGAGATTAGCCCTCGGAATCATAATAAAATGGGACAAAATACGCTTTCCTCCGTCAAAATCTTACTTTTGATACTCCAACCCATCCCTTAATTAATTGATAAATTTGACTTAATAATATATATATATATATATATATTTTTCTCAATATTTAAATAATTTTCACTTTACTATTTTTTTTAAAAGAAAAAGGCTAAGGAAAAGGAAAAGGACCATTACCTGGGGTTACAATGTCTATATTTATATATATTTTCTTTTGGTGTGCATCACTTGGTATTCGAAAGCCCATCGGATTCCGGCTAATTCAAATTCGTGTTTGGCCGGTCTATTAAAGGGTAAAACTTTTTCAGTCGTGAATTTTTTACATTCAAAAGTTCGAATTTGATTCCTTAAGAAAATTATTGATTATACCTAAACCGTGTGAATCAAACCATACGATAGATACTTATTTTACCATGCAAATAGCTTTTTAGTAATTTAATATGTATATATATTATGAGTACAATTTAATATATATATATATATATATATATATATGTATATACACACACATTTATATGTCGTATTTATGTTTGTAATCTATTTCGACAACTATTTTATTAAATTTAGAGCTTGTTTGGTTTGTGAATGAAATTTTAGAATCACAATTCTAATTTAATTCTACCTACAACAAAACAAAATAATTCATACAAATTCAAAGAGTGGGCCCCATTTATACCACTTTTTTCTACAACAAAACAAAATGATTCATACAAAGTCAAAGGGCGAGTCCCATTTATACCACTCTTTTTCAAAATTAAAATCTGATTTTAAAATCTTACTATGAAATCAAACGCAGCAAAAATTTGTCATTCAACCACTAGCAGTGATGGATTCGAAAGGGAGCTGAAAAGGGCAGTCAATCCCCTAAATTCCCATTCTTCCGTAATATTTTTTTGTTTTTGTTTTGGGTACTAATCTTCGGTGAGATTTTTCTTTGGTTGAATATTCTTCTATAAAATTTTGGGTAACATATTGTCTTGATAATTTTCTATTCTTTGCTTCCCAAAGATATCGTCTATACTGAAATATTATAGTAGATTCATTAATGATTGAATCTAAAGTCGGTTCTCATAAGTGGGGTTTTTCGTATTTACATATTTCCATTCAATATCTCCTACTAAGGCTATGTATTTCAATTGTAATTAAAAAAATATTCTTAAATTATTATTATGTATATTTTTTGATTTGCATCCTGTATCTAGAAATCAAAAGGGATCCAACTAATATATTTAATATGTATATTTGTTAGTGTGAGAATTTTAAGAATTTGTAGAGTCGCTTCCCTCTTGATATCACATCACATATTACTGGAATCATAATATATTAAAACGACGGTTCCCTTGAAAGAATCAACATCGGACCATGTCGGGACTAATCACTTTCGATTGATCCAATATACTCGAACAGATAGACTGGCATCTGATAAGGAGGTTTAGTTTAGTGGCCACCGGTACAAATATATATGTACTATTGTAGTTGACCAGGAATTTTTTTTTGGTGAATTGACTAAATTTTTTTTATTTGATTATTACGGTGAGACTTCCTGTATAATCATTCTTTTCGGAGGAAGAAACAAAAGAAAAAAGGACTGAAATGACGTACACGAATTGGTTAGAATTTAGATGCATAAACAGGAATAAGGCTTTGATTCGGCAAAATGATCCATATTTCCTTACTTGCATAGTAAAATCCATTTCAACAGAGATCAACTATGTAATTGTATGCGCACACAACCTAACTACATATTGAATTCGACGAACATATATAAGCTGCAGATTGGATAATGAAATTACCTCTTGTGCATTATGTATTGCCCAGTGTGATCAGCGTATTTGCCATCATTCCATTTTCTGATTGACCCATCGACCGACAACCGAAGCTATCTACCTGTGGTAAAATATCGAAAGGGAAACAGTTGAATTAATGCCCTGGCCGTGGAAGAAGCATAGACAGATATACTCACTGTATATAAATAAGTACAAGCAAAGTCCTGAGAGACATTAGTTTATTTTCTCTATCGGTGATCTCTCACTTCTTTAATGGAGGGAAGGGTTCACTCATGCAAATAACAAAGGGCTGAACGGTAATGTCATGATCTCAGAGGAAATGAAGAAACCCACCTGAAGATCGTCATCAGCTGACAACCACTTTGTCTCTAGCTGTTGTGTGATGCAATGCTGTGCAAAATCATATGGCAATAACGTCAAGACTCATGCAATTACCACCAAGCTTGTATTTATGGATTCTATACTCACAATGTAATTATTTCTTTAGATTATCAAACCAAGGATGAGGGATACTTATATAAGTTGACCACCAGCATGGATTAGTTCAAGTAGTTCAACACATATTCTTCCTAAATAAAGTCTTAAATTCGAGTATCGTGAATGAAAAAAATTCACGATGTTCATACGTGGATTGACCCGCCTTGAACCTAAAATAATCCATATCTAATATCAAGTGAAACGCATCGAAAAGAAGAGCCCTAGCATGTATCTACTAGATAATTTTCCCATGGATTTTCTTGGATAAGAAAGAGGAGTTCCAATGGGTCTAAATTAATAGAGGGACCGAGAAAAGAAAATAACCACCTTTGAATTTTCAAATGGTCTGGTAAGTGCATGATTGGGACCATCGTTATTGAGAAGTTTAATTATTAGAATGGTTAATTCAATCATTTTATAGATTAAGATTATTTTTTTGTTGATTATTTGATGGAGTAGGATGATGAATCCCACCATCTATATATAGGATTTTTTTATTGATTATTTGATGTGGAATCCCAGTACTCGACACCAATCTCACGTGGAAACATTTTCTCTTTCACCCTTGTCCTCAAATGCCACGTGCCTTAAAATACTTTCCCCTTAACAATTAATTAACCACGAGGTGGGTAAATTCTGAAGTTGTCGCACATCTATATGTTTGTGAAGTTTGTCCTTCACAGTCGGACAGGAGAGACTACCATTAGGCACATTTCTCGATAGAACTTTGGACTGGTTTGAGTCCACACATGAACGAGTGAAATCTACTGATACCGTGTTTAATCTTCATTTTGCCTATAAATAGTGATTGGACTCCTACAAGTCCCCAGTGCACCAGTAGCGCGTGTCTCAAACAATTTTCCCATTGATTATCGTATTGATAGCCTGCAGCATGTGAAAATGATAATACGTTTACAGACATAATGCATTAATGAATGTACATACAACATGCAAATAAATATTTTTTATAAAATTACAATGCCGTCAACAGAATTTGTTTGGTTCTTGTACCTGTGGCATCCATATTTGGTGCCAGGTCCTTCCCTTTTTAACTATTTATTATTGTTTCATCCTTTTCTATTGATTCAAATGTTTTCGATAATGCAATTCTTTTTCTCTACTTGATTAATTATAGGAGATATTCATCGGCCTGAATAAGGAATATTAAAGGAGAGGAAAACAAATGAATATGAAAGGTTCCTCTTTTATAGTTATTGTACTAGATCCAAAAGCCTCCCTATGTAATAAAAAAAATTCCTCTTATATTAAATTGACAAATGATAAAAAAGATGAGAGTGGATGTTTTAAACATGTGTCCTCCATATAATTGAAAAAATTAAAAACTCATTGAAGGGTGATGCTATCATGGTTGGTTGTAAAAACAACCACTATAGTTGTTCTTTTTTGGCCGTCCGATCTCTTTATATAAGATCCTAGCCACACACGTATCCTATGGCTTTTTAGTTTAAAATTCACCAATGATAGTTTGTCGATGGATATATTCGACCACGCATCTTCTTGTCGACAATTGATCTTGCTTGAGAACGAGCTAGATACTCTTCAATATTAATCCAAATCAAAATGCACCAATTCAACCAAATAATAAACAAATAGTAATAAAAAATAAAAAGAAATAACAAAAAACACCACTTCTAAAAATACCGGGATTACCGAGGGGCAGATCCCTCGGTAAATCGGGCTTCAGTAATGACGTGGGGACCATAGACCCCGATTTTTTTTTATTTTATGTATTTTTATTGAAAAATTTTCAAATTGTATATCTTCATTAATGACGTGGCGCACTATGATTGGTGCCACATGGCAAAAGTAAGACATAATATCTGCCATGTCAGCTATAGCTGATGGCGTCAAGTGCGAGATGATAAAATGCATTATATAGAAATGATTTTGAAACTTCCTATACTTACAAGTAGCAGAAAAGATTTTTTAGTCTAATGTCTAACGATATAGAAACTTTTTGGACCATCGATACAAATAATCATATGTTAATATCCATATATATTTTTTCAAAAACTCAAAATTTTATATATTCAAATTAATTAATTTCATATTTACTATAAATATTTAACGCTTTCAATCCTAAATTTAATTAATTTTATATTTAACTTACTATATAATATTCTCTTCAAGAAATATAATTCATATTTGATATATATCTCTACAATTATTATTGTAAAACAAATATTAATTTTCTCATTTGATATAATATATTTTTTTAACTTTTTATTAGACAAATTTATACTTATTAATTTACCGAGGGATTTCCCCTCGGTAAACCTCGGTAATATTACCGAGGGATTTTTTTAAAATTTTATCTAGGGAAAAATCCCTCTATAATATTGCTAAGGGATTTTTTCCTTAGTAAATTATTTTTTAAAAATAAATTATTTTAATTTTACCGAGGGATTTTTCTCTCAGTAATCCCTCGATAAATTATTCTTTAAAAAAAGTTATTTTTAATTTTTTTAATTTTATCGAGGGAATAATTACCAAGGGAAAATCCCTTGGTAATTCCTTGAAAATTTTTCTGAGGGATTTCTGAGAGATTACCGTGGGAATTTTATTGAGGTACGCACCAAATATCGATTTTATTTATGAAGAAACAATGCAACCAAACCTCACTCGACGTACACCCAATTTATATTATCCTTGACATTGCTATTTCGAATAACATAGCCAAAAAGTGGTGGTACTACTGAAAGATTCAATGCAAGATGGGACAGATGCGTGAGGTGGATTTGATAGATATCTATCGTAAAGCTTCTAAAGTAAATGTTTATTCTCTCATCATCTTATAAGCTTAGTTTGCTATATGCATTCGTTGATTCGTGGCATACGATCCCCGATTGAGAGCAATGTTGAGAGGATGATTTTCCAATAAATATGAGTATGAGGCGACAATTAAATTAACATGGGATTGCCTTGAAATTCCATCTCGAGTCCGATCACCAAACTTAATTTCTAACAGATAAGTCAATCATATGAATATCGTGAATACTAAAATTGACACATGGATCGCTTAATATAATAAGTAAAAAGATGTTTGTACACCTCCAATGGTGCTCGGGGAATTGCTACAATCTGAGAACGGGTATTTGTGTTCCTCCGTTGTGTGGCTTCCAAACCTGCAGAAGGGAAGATCGGGGATGTCACCGATTTCAATCTCCGATGCCTAAGAAAACCAGAGAAGATAACCTTCTGGCCGTAATTGACAAAGGCCCATTTTGAATCGGCCCAAAATTGAATGGACCCGCTGAAATAACTGGGCCCATTATTCACCAGTCTTTTAACGAGGACTTGCCGTGCCTTCGGAGCGAGCTGCGAATGCAGAAGGACGCAAGGAAGAGTATGTGATGGCGTCGGAGATAGTGGCTGCTGACGAGAACGGCGGCGGTGGCGGCGATGCAGGAGGAGGAAGCCGGAGCCACTGGTTATGGGCCCTCGGCGGCGCTACCCAGATCGGCTGGGGAATCTCATCCTTCTTGAGAGGTTACGCCGGCGACTGTCGCTTCATGCCCTTCAAGGCCTTCTCCATCGCTTCTCTCTTCGTCGGCGGCGCTGCCTCAGCTTCCTTCGCCGGCCTCCAGGCCTCCGGCATCCGCAAGGTCAGCTTAATTTTTTCACAAAAGTAAATGTCCCTGCCGTATCCCTAACTTCTCATTCTCCGTCTTCATTTATACATACTCCGAATTCTCAGATGACTGTGGACTCTGTTCAGTGTTGTGATTGAGCTTCCTGCAAGTTGTAGCACAATTGAACGCCGCGAAATTCGAAGCGATCATATGTTGGTCTCTAATCGAAGTTTCGTATCGAATTGCTTGTTGATCTGAACGTGAAGAGTTTATCCCTGAGGTAGCAAAAGAGAGGCTTCTTTGATCTGCATAATCTGTTAGCACTGCGCTGTCTAGCTAGACCATTGTCGCTTTATACGTTTTGTATTAGGCTCCATAATGCAAATCTTGTCCGACTCGAAGAGGATATCGATTAAAATCGATTATCTGAAAATGGAGATGATCAGAGGGAAGTAATTGTTTGGTGGTTGCTTGAGTTGTCTGGGGAAAGATAATGAAATCAACTAAAGTATAATAGCGGACGGTCTTGGATTCCCCGGGGATTTGAATTGTGAAGTAATACTCGCGAAGTAGTCTGTGTACGTGTCAGATGAGTTCATCCCGACCGATACCTTTTTGTTTAGTTCAGCACACCTCCTCCAGGCTGTTCGTGCTACTAAATGGAATCTTCCATTTGTTATTATATATGTACTTCTGGGGTCTGTGAGTGTTACTGGAAGGGCTAACTGGTTGCGTATTTTAATTCTTCCTCACTAATCGTTCCACGATCTTGTATAGGTTGAAGACCTCATGGAAGTGGGTGCAAATATAAGAACAAGCCTTGGTATTCCTCCGAGAGCACGAGCCAATAGGTATGTTTTATTTTTCATATGTCAAGGGATATTCTTGTTTCTCACTGGATGTTGAGAAGGGTAGGAAAGAATTTTCGTTCTTGTCTTCTTTAGGATTATCAGTATCACTAGGTATTTTATTCTGGGGTAACAAATATTTTGTAGATGTTAGCGAGTTTACTGCTAATTGAGAAGCTCGGGAAGTAGGAAATATAAGACCTCTTTAATGAAGCTTTTGTTGATGCATACTTCATAGCACTCAGATTTGTTTCTCCGTCGTTTCCTAACATCTAACTTGCCCCTTCAAAATCTGTTGCAGTGTGAAAACAGAAGACTCACAATGGAACTCAACAGCATAAATGACACAGCACTGATGCAGGCTTTAGATTAATCTTTATGAAGTCGCTCCGGAGGAGTAGAGAGAGACGCGAAAGGACATCACCAAATGAAGAATGTTCAAGCATTTCTCTGCTGCATGTAGATTCTTCTTTTATGATCCATCTCGTGCTTTCATGCATCTTGCTATGGAACTTTTCTATCAGAGTCCAACTCACGGTGATTGGGACCTGACCACAAGGTTCGAGCCACATTTTGTTTTTTAGAGTCGGGAATTTTGGGATAGTTTCTCAACACATGCTCTCCCCTGGTCAATTATAAATGGAGTCTGCCTTTCTCCTCCCCTTGAATTGGTGTTAAGGCTTGCGCTACCTTGTTTCATGTTTAATGAGATGGGTTAGTTGTATTGGAGGGATGCGTCATCGATTCCATAATTTAACTAATGTTTCCGAGTCACAGAGGATCTAGAGGAAACTCGTGTCTCTGAATAAGGTGACGTGATATTGAAAATTGGATGGAGAAATCAATGATTGATTTTCATAGAATTTTTCTTTTGGAGATTCACATTTATAATTTCTATCTTTGTGCAAGTATGTACAGGTCTCTGGATAATGTATATGCAGGTCGATAAGAAGGTTAAGGTCTGAGAGACTTTACGGTATTATTCATCGGAATCTCGATTCTAAACCTCCTTAATTTCATTCGCTGTCATTTTATTCAACCTCAGTTTCATTTTAGTGAACCAAGCGCTCCATCACAGCACGTCTAGTTCACGGCACAAGGCAGAACAAAATTGCAATACTTGACAGAATTTGGTTTGGTTGCACATTTGATCTGGAATTGGACTTTCGGATGCCATTAGTGGGGCTAAACGGTGAATACCGAACTTGGCTGTCTCCAATCAAATTTTCAGCGGTTGTCAACCGTCCTAACTCTCCTAACTCCCTCCAGTAACTAGCCTACCGCCATCCCCGTGCCATCGATGACTGTATCCATTGTCTACATACCACGGTGTTGAATTTGAGCTTTCCGGCTTAGTTGGTTTGGTTTGGGTTGTGGGGGAGTAACCGTCCTTAGCCGTCATTGGTTGCGGACCATCATTTTATTGTACTCCACTCTGATACTCAAAACCAAACTGGAAATACAATGCCGATAAGGCACAAGTACAAGGATGTTGATGTTCAATGAATCGAGGAAAATTGTCTTTTTTTATATTGGATCTCACACCGTGATAAAACTAGTGATACACCGGTCGCTTAGTGTAAAGGAAAAAGAAAGGTGAACCATGTCTAATTTTCTTTCTTCTCCTTTACACTCGAAAACCCGAACAATTAAATCAGGTTTACTGGAGCCAGCGAATTTTCGCACTAGCGGCTCTTAGTAACCATGCTGGGAGACTACGCCAAATTTCCCCGCCATGATGGAATTGCTATCGTTTAGGATGATTTGCCGTTCAAGTTCGACATAGGCACAATACTCCACTTTGTGCACTTTCGTTCCGTTCAAAAATGTCCAAACTGTAGCTCGCAGACCCGATCCTGTTCAAGATTGAAACGGTATCAAGTATTAATAATTGATCTCATTCATAAGGTCGTTGGGTACTAAATTTGGTCAATATTTGTTAAGTATGAGGATTCAAAAAATAAGGTCACAAAGTTATGACCGTCCTTGAAAAACAGAAGTGATTTATATGTTAAAGGGAGTCAAAATTTAGTAATTGCTACTTAGTGTAGTTAGGTGGTTATACGAAGAACCATTTCCATTCATTTTCATTTGATTCAACATAAGCTACTTAGTATAGTTAGGTGGTTGCTGGACTTCAAATTTCTTAAAGTTATATATATACGGAATTATTTTGCATGTATTCTTTGATGTGGGATTTTCTTATATTGACTATCAAATACAAAGACTGCAGGGGAACTATAATAATGTTAAGGACGGAGATGCCCATTTTTAACATTAGTGATGCACCAGATGTGAATGTGATAGGCAAATATATATATAGTTTTATGCATACATGAAGCTAGGAATTTATAACTACATTACCGTGGGTGATGAACAACAAATTCTCAGACGGATATCTATCTGCGAGGGCGTGAATAAGTCGTCCAAATCGGGCTTTTGCATCTGAACTCGTCTCTCCCCATTTCGGCAACTGAATTTTATCATCAGCATCGCAGCAATTATTTTCGGATAGGTCAATTACATGGTTGCATTAAGTAGTAAAAGTCGGGAAATAAGCAACAAGGGTGCCGTTTTCGACCTCTTTGACGACTGGTTCAAATTCAGGATCCAAAGTGCCTGCTGGTAATTTCAGCTCAAGCTCAGGGAGGTTAAATCCCCACTCCCCATCCTTAGGAGGTGTTTGGATGCCCATGCTGTTGAACATCTCACTGATGCCGTACTCGATAGATACCTACAATAATTTACAATTTGTATGGAAAAATCAAATGACTGAAATGCGATTTGAAAGACTTTGATTATTTCAGAGCGTCTCATGACCACATGGACCTACAAAGATTATTAATATAAGATTTTGAATATATACGGTAAGTTATTTCTTGGACCTTAATCTTTGATGTGTCAATTGGCATGTCGGTCCTGGGGAGAGCATCGGAATCCCCCCTGATGGCACAGAGAGCGGAAACCACTTCAGAAGCAGTCTCAATGCATCGCATGAACGGAGAAACAAACACCCGGTGGATTGGGAACCTGAGCTGGGTTCTGAGCTTTGCACCCGTGTGGAAGGCCCGGACACATCCAGCGTCGACCAGAGGTGGATCCCAGGGCCTGGTGGCATTCGAGAGCCAGGAGTCCACCAACTCATCAATTCGATCCCCGTGCCGCATCACGAGAACGTGTTGGTATTGCTGCGACTGTTTCGGGGCTAAGGAGAGGGAGTCCATTATGGAATGCAGATTTTGGTAATCAATTTCTATATTGAGAGCACAATTTGTAAAGCCGCGTCTGGAAGCAGCTGAGGAAGTGAACAGAAATTGAGAAACGATCGCGGAGAATATGGAAAGAGAGGATATATATATATGTGTGTGTGTGTGTGTGTGTGGTATTGTTCTAAGAAATCTAACGGAAATTTCCCAGGAAAAATGGGAGAAACTAATGAAGTGACCCGTGCATTGCCGGGTTCACATTTTATAATTTTGATTAATATTTAAAATCGAATTCATATCATGAACATTGATAGGATAGAGCTAAAAAATAGAATTTCCATCTCGTTTTCGATATATTATCTATTGTGTAATGAATTTATTTTGAAAATAACATAACGCACCAATTTAGGGGATGTGAATGGACATTTTATCATGAGCTTAAGAAAAATCCATGAGAGTCTCTCATTAAACGAATGGAGAGCACTCATCGCAGATATCTAAAATAATTATGTATGACAGATTCTAATTCCATTACCTTTCCGCGGGTCCCCCCTTCTAGTATCTCACTCAATTAGGGGTGTAATTTCACTGACTTTACTCGCAAACGGTTCGAGCTCAAATTGATGACAACTCGAACTTGGTTCGATTTGATTGGGCTTTAGACGGATTCGAGTCGAGCTTACTAGTCAAATGAGCCAAGCTCGAGCTCATATAGGATTGTATATATATATATATATATGATCAAATTTTATTGTTTTAAGAAAGCCACCGGAAGTTCCCATCAAAGGTAGGAAACAAAAGAAAGAAGATAGGCAATCTTATACAAGGGAAAATTCCATGATTCTGTGACGACCCTTCTTCCAGCCCCCTTCAGCTAGTGGCCCATCCAACGATTCCCTATAGATTAGTTGTTCGGTCAAATTTGCTCAAACAATTGGGTGAGTGAATATTAGGTGAGTATTATTTTTTCTATTTGAATTCGTAATATTCAATCATGATTGTTTTAAAAGGAAGTTTGAGTCTACAGTGACCCCATAAATTCCTGTTTAGAATGACTTTGATTAGGAATTATTCATTTACGGTGGATGAGAGACACTCACCAAGAATTTTTTTTATTATTTTTTTTACCCTTTCGTGCTGATCGATTGGTCAAATTTGCCAAGCCAGTTCTCCGCCAGTGCATCTGGTTTATTTATTTATTTATTGTTAGTATAATTCTTTATTCCGTATTCAATATCAAATTGTCCCTCGTGCCGTATATGATATACAATATACTATTGTTCCATTTTGTTATGTATAAATTAAGTTCAAAACCTTATCAATATCTCAAATAAAATCGCATTTAGAAAAGTGTTAGTACGTATTTCCGATATTTACCGTCCAAATATCTCATGTGGTAATGGTTATCCTAATCATTAGCGGTTTTTATTCTCTCTTTTCCCATGACATGATATGATGTTTTCACCTAGTATTAGTATCAAATTTGGCTTTTCAAGTTCGTGTACTGTCACTGTTGGTAAATATGTCAATTTATTAAAAAACAAAACAAATTTTGATAACATCAAAATGGTTTCGCACGTCTATATGTACAATCTTATTTTCAATCTTAAATCTTAGATCTTAGAAATAGATTAAACCTGGTCATTTTCAGCTTGCTTGAGAGAGCGAGTGAGGAGAATTTTAATACTTCCGCCTGGCTATGTTATGTTCGCAATCGATTAAAAAGAAATATTTTAAGCAAATTAAATTTGTGACTCTTAAGTCCTATTTTCTGTTGATCTTAGACTAAAACACGGATGGGATAAAACTAAATACGAAATGACTAAATATAATTCTTAACATAATTACCCACTACCATTATTTCCCCCCTCCCTCCCTCTTTTCTCTCTGTGTCGTTTGCCCCCAAAAAAAAAATACATAAACTATTATTAGAATCGGATTGGACACTGAATCACGAGAGCTTAAGTTTATTGGTTCACGAGTCCAATCGGGATTGGATGGATCGGACTGCATCTTCAATTGATATTATTGGAATATATATTATTTGAACAAATAGATAATGATAATATATGATAATTGAGTAAAAAAAAAAGAAAACAAGAAAATAAAATATTAACCATGTTAAATTGAAGCTCAGATAGTAGAATCAAACATGTGACTTCAAAGGATCAAAGGCAAAGTAGAAAAGGTCACGAATTCAATTCCTTTCTTCCTCACTAACTTTTCTCACACAACATTCAAAAGGGAAACCGATTAAATCCGCTAGTTCAAAAGAAAACCGTCAGGTTTCAATCAAAAGATTCAAAACCCATTATGTATATATGAATCTGAGGGTCTAATTATGCATTTCTTTCCAATATGTAGAATCGGACTGGATGGGGCATTATCTCATGGTTTGACTGGTCGGATCAGCGGATCTGATCCGATACTGATTACAACGCGTACAAAACTTTTCCTAATTTTTATTAATTCCTTTTTATTAGAGAAAATCATAGATTTAATTGAAGTGGTGAGAAAAATGAAATAAATGAACATGTAAATTTTCACAACGACATTTTGATTTTCAAAACCTAATGGAGTATTAGTTTTCTATTAAATTATTTTCAAATTGTACGCGTGGAATGTGCTCCTTGTGCTCCTCGTCCTGAAATCATAATAAAAAGCTTTCTCTTTTAAAATAAACTAGTTCACGGCCCCGTTTCGCTGGGGTAATGCTTACTTTTATGTATTATTATTTTAGCAAAAATAGATCTTATTTGATTATTTGAAGTTAAATTTGATTGGATTATAAATATAAATAACAATAATTTTAAAATTACCTTTTGCAAGAAAATTTATCCTTTATTCTATGTTGCATGATAGCTATTAAAGTATTATTAAATTCAAGTTACCGATAATGGGGATTATTATATATTAGAATAGTGTTAGTCTAATAATGACATTATTTTAAACATTCGAACTGAATAATATGTTAAAGAGAGATAAAATTTTTGAGGCAACTTATTTAAGAAAAAATAGGAGAATATAAGTATGAATGGTAATTAGTAAGGCAGGTAGAAGGTAATATGGTGTGGGTCAAATGAGCGATTGAATATTAATACAACTACCGATCGATTTGTACAGAGCACGAAAAATATCATTATTTTAACTTTTATGATACATTAAAAAAAGAAAGTAAACAAGGATTTCATATTACCACGTGACTCCCTTAGGAGATAGCTCGGGATGTAAAACTAAATCAAAATTCACATTATAAAAGAATTATATTATTCTTTTATTTCTCTTTTTCTTTTTTGGACTTATTATTTATTTGTTTATGGATATTACTATTTCTGTGAAGTTGAGTGTGCATGATCTCTATATGACACAAATGGGTAGACGTCGGCAGAAATATAATTACTATTTTTTTCTTAACAAAAAAGTGGCACTAGTATTGAAATTCCCCTAATACGATCGCATTATATGATATTGGGGATAACACATTAACGATGACATTAATTTTCATTATTTGGCAATTCCTATATGTAAAAAAGGAAAAAAATGTTATATTTGTAAAGAAATAGTACAGGTACGAGCAATAATAGTTGTTTGAGAAATTAATGAAAGATAAAAAGGGGAGAGAATATGAATATGAATATATATAATTAATTCCCATTATTTGGTTTTTTAATAGAAAAAGCAGAGAGACAGGGGCCGTTTGGATTCAGAGTTAAAGTTATTTTGATTTTAATTTTGATTTTGATTGTAGAAAAAGACAAATGAGATGTGATTATAAATTTGACTTGAGAAATGTGTATTTTTGTTGTGTAGTATGTTGAGTTAAAGTTAAAGTTAAAATTTTTGAATTGAAAAATGTATATTTTTATTGTATAGTATGTTGAGTTAAAGTTAAAAATTAAAGTTAAAATTAATTATTTTTGAATTCAAACGGGCCGCAATATTTGTAAAATAAAATCAAAAGTGTTGGCATGCGAAAGGAAAGAAAGAGGAGGAGAGAATGTGAAAATCTATCTATTTATTATTATCTAATAAAAAATGTGGACCTTTTCACACTTACGGACATTAAATGAAGTGTTTTCGCACTTAAACCAATCATGTCTTTTGGCTACTTTGCGTGTTGAATCGTGCCTCCTCAATTATATATATATATATATATATATATATACATATACATATGCCTGCCTCTCCAATCGTTGGTTCGCTCCTTCAACAAATCCGGCGCTCCCTCTATCGTTGCTCCACTTCGCCTCCGCCCATTCAACGCCCGGCCGCTCAGCCTTGGGCCTTCACCATCCACCTTGCCACCTCCCTTGCCGTCGCCCAGACCACCGGTTGGGCCCTCTACCATTTGCCCTACCACCCGCGACCACCCATCAGTAACATAGTGCCGCCACTAGTTGCGACTCCCCACCCCCTACCCATGAAATCGTTGGTGCCTTTCCCCATTGCACGTGTTCATGGGTTCGTCCCAAAACGTAACTTTTATATTGATTCGCGTGCATGGATCGCCGAGCATCCCTTCCTCTGCTCTTTGCAGTCTCTTACAGGTCCATCTCCGTTTCTACTTGCATCTACCGCCTCCAAATTGCTCGATCAAATGCCTCTTGCAGCTTTCTGTTCTCCACACCACCATTATGCCGAATTTCGCACCAACCTATTGTGTTCGACGCCCATTTGACGTCTGATGCACATAGTCACATCAATTTTCTAAAGTTGCTTCATTTTAAAAAACCCATATGACTTAATTTCTCAATCTGTATCCCGGATCCTCTGTCATTGTATCTCCAGCTATTTTACTTTGATGTGTACAGGGTAATGCTTCTCCAATTATAAAATACCATGGAGAAACGCAATAACTAATATTAAGGGGGGTTCAACGTTCTTGTGATTCCACTCTGTTCCTGACATTGTGTTACATTATAGTTTCTGCCATATCGCTCTCCTCTGGATAGTAGTGCTTTCTTTAGCGTCTTTTGATTTTGCGGCATTTGGTTCCGATGGTTTAAAGGGTTTGATTATTATTTATTTTTCTTTCAGGCTGCTGTTTCTGTTCGTGAGCCTCGACTCCCAAAGGCCTATCCCTTGAGAAATGAGTTTAAGGTTAGACATGTTCATGTTCGCAAAATATATCTTTTCCCTTGACGGTGATGGTCTGAAATCTTGATTTTGCCCTTGAGTGGTTCTAGCCATTTATCCACCTGACTTCGCTTTTTTTCTCACAATAGAAATAGCAACGCCAATTCAAGTTATATGGTGTTGGCTTAGCAAGTATATATATATAAATAATATTTTCCTTTTCAGTGATGATTTTTTGCAAGTATGTTCCAAGCATATTCCTTCTTTTAATGGTTGTAGTGGTTTTAGCAGTATCTTAACACAAATCCCATCTAGATTTTACAAATTCTGTGAAAATTGTGATTTGAAACTGAAAAGGAAAATCGAGGTTTGAAAACCAAGTTGTTCAGAAAGCATATAAAGAACAATGTGGCAAAAACTAATGTGGGAAGGATATCCAACAGGATCATCCACTATTGATTGTGTCCCATTACATTCATTTTTTCATTTCTCCTTTTCTCTAACTTATCCTCCGTTTTTTGTGTATTCTTTTGTAGTGATTTGACATTAATTTTCAAAGTTATTAGTGTGTGAGGCCTCTATCATATTGGTGGATGATATTTTACCAAATAACAACTACCAAACAATCAATGGCATTCGGGTGTCTCGTAACAATGGTGCAAATAATGTTGTACGTGCCTTTGAGCTTGAAGGTTTGTGTAAAGGTTCCCTGCTGCATGTAGAATGTTGTACGCAAAAAGGACATCACACAAATGAAGAATGTTCAAGCATTTCTCTGCTGCATGTAGATTCTTCTTTTATGATCCATCTCGTGCTTTCGTGAATCTTGCAATGGAACTTTTCTATCAGAGTCCAACTCACGGTGATTGGGACCTGACCACAAGGTTCAAGCAACATTTTGTTTTTGATAGTGTCGGGAATTTTGGGATGGTTTCTGAACCCATGCTCTCCCCTAGTCAATTATAAATGGAGTCTGCCTTTCTCCTCCCTTTCAATTGGTATTAAAGCTTGTGCTACCTTGTTTCGTGTTTCATGAGATAGGTTAATTGTATTGGAGGGGTGGGTCATCGATTTCATTTGTTACAATTCTATTGGTACTTTCTCAAGTCATATGACAAAGTAAGATCCTGAAGATTTTCTTGTTCATAGCTTCATATTCAGAGTACCAATTTTTTTCCGAAACGAAATAGTTAGATGATTGTGTATCCACAAGTCTAGCTTTTAGAAAAGCTTTAAACTTCAACAATTAAAAGTGCACTTAGTATTTTTATTTTTGAAAAAACACATTAATAGTTATTTTATGTATTGCTAAATTCTCCTGATAATCAATGTAACTATTTATAATAGCATGAGTTATGATTTTGTCAACGTCAGAGTTTATTTTCATATTAACATATAAATATATTGCAAATTCAGTGATTATTAATTTCAAAGGAACCAATGAACCATGGTATTCGGAAGTCCAATTGGGCCCCGACTAATCTAGTCGAGTTGAGTTAGCCCACTAAGACGTAAAGCTCTTCCAACATGAATTTTTTGCATTCGCAAGGATTTGATCTTGAGATCTTGTTTAAGTGGAACAAACGCCAAATCGCTTGAACTAACTCATGTTGGTAATGGCAAAGGAATCGCCTCTTCATTATTGTGGCATCATTTTTTTGTGTGAACCTTGGTATTCGAAAGTCCAATTGGAGCTCAACTAATCCATCGAGCCAGGTCGATCCACTAAGAAGTAAAGTTCTATCAGTGGGGATTTTTTGCATTTACAAAGACTCGATCCCGAGATCTTATTTAAGCAGAACAAGCGCCGAATCGCTTGAATCAACCCACGTTGGTTGCGGACCATCATTCTATTGTACTCCACTCTGATACTCAAAACCAAACTGGAAATACAATGCCGATAAAGCGGAAGTACAAGGATGTTGATGTTCAATGAATCGAGGAAAATTATCTTTTTTATATTGGATCTCACGCCGTAATAAAACTAGTGATACACCTGTCGTTTAGTGCAAAGGAAAAAGAAAGATGAAGCATGTCTAATTTTCTTTCTTCCCCTATACACTCAAAAACTCGAACAATTAAATCAGGTTTACTGAAGCCAGCAAATTTTTGCCCTAGCGGTTCTTAGTAACCATGATGGGAGACAACACCAAATTTCCCCGCGATGAAGGAATTGCTGTCGTTCATGTTGATCTGCCGTTCAAGTTCGACATAGGCACAATACTCCACTTTGTGCACTTCCGCACCGTTCAAAAATGTCCAAGCTGTAGCTCGCAGCCCTGCTCCTGTTCAAGATTGAAACGATATCAAATATTAATAATTTATCTCATTCATAAATTCTTCGGGCACTAAACTTGGTCAATATTTATTAAGTATGACGATTCAAAAAATAAGGTCACAAAGTTATGACAGTCCTTGAAAAACAAAAGTGATTTTATATGTTAAAGGGAGTCAAAATTTAGTAATTGCTACTTAGTGTAGTTAGGTGGTTACTGGACTTCAAATTTCTTAAAGTAAAATATACACAAATTATTTTGCACGTATTCTTTTGTGATTTTCTTATATTGACTATCACATGCAAAGACTGCAGGGGAACTATAATAATGTTACGGACGGAGATGCCCTTTTTTAACACAAGTGACGCATCGGATGTGAATGTGATAGCCAAATATTATATATATATATATATATATTTATACATATATGAAGCTAGGAATTTATAACTAGATTACCGTGAGTGATGAACAACAAATTTTCAGACGGATATCTATCTGCAAGGGCATGAATAACTGGTCCAAATCGGGCGTATGCATCTGAACTCGTCTCTCCCCATTTCGGCAACTGAATTTTATCATCAGCATTGCAGCAATTATTTTCAGATAGGTCAATTACGTGGTTGCATTAAGAAGTAAAAGTCGGGAAATAAGCAACAAAGGTGCCGTTTTCCACCTCTTTGACGACTGGTTCAAATTCAGGATCCAAAGTGCCTGCTGGAAATTTCAGCTCAAGCTCAGGGAGGTTAAATCCCCACTCCCCATCCTTAGGAGGTGTTTTGATGCTCATGCCGTTGAATATCTCACTGATGCCGTACTCGATAGATACCTACAAAAATTTACAATTTGTATGGAAAAATCAAATGGCTGAAATGTGTTGAAAGAGTTTGATTATTTCAGAGCGCCTCATGACCACATGGACCTACAAAGATTATTAGCATGAGATTTTGAATATATACGATAAGTTATTTCTTGGACCTTAATCTTTGATGGGTCAATCAGCATGTCGGTCCTGGGGAGAGCATCGGAATTTCCCCCAATGGCACAGAGAGCGGAAACGACTTCGCATGAATGGAGAAACAAACACCCGGTGGATTGGGAACCCGAGCTGGGTTCTGAGCTTTGCGCCGGTGTGGAAGGCCCGGACACATCCAGCATTGACCAGAGGTGGATCCCAGGGCCTGGTGGCATTCGAGAGCCAGAAGTCCACCAACTCATCAATTCGATCCCCGTGCCGCATCACGAGAGCGTGTTGGTATTGCTGCGACTGTTTCGGGGCTGAGGAGAGGGAGTCCATTATGGAATGCAGATTTTGGTAATCAATTTCTATATTGAGAGCACAATTTGTAAAGCCGCGTCTGGGAGCAGCTGAGGAAGTGGACAGAAAATGAGAAACGATCGCGGAGAATATGGAAAGAGAGGATATATATATATATATATATATATATATATGTGAGCGTTTGTTATTGTTTTAAGAAATCTAACGGAAGTTTCCCAGGAAAAATGGGAGAAACTAATGACGTGACCCGTGCATTGCCGGGTTCACATTTTATAATTTCGATTAATATTTAAAATCAAATTCATGAACATTGATAGGATAGAGTAAAAAAATTGATTTTCCATCTCGTTTTTGATATATTATCTATTGTGTGATGAATTTATCTTGAAAATTACATAATGCACCAATTTGGGGAATGCGAATGGACATTCAATTGAAAGCTCATGGAGGTCTCACAGTAAACGAATGGAGAGCACTTATTGCAGTATTTATAATAATTATGTATCATAGATTCTAATTCCATTACCTTTCCGGGGGTCCTCCCACTTAGTATCTCACTCAATTAGGGGTGTAATCTAACTGACTAGGTTCAAGCTCAAATTGATGACAACTCGAATTCGGTTCGATTTGATTGAGCTTTAGACAGATTCGAGTCGAGCTTCCTAGTCAAACAAGCCAAGCTCGCTCATGCAGGATTATATAAATATACATACATATATATATATATATATATGATCAATTTTTTATTGTTTTAAGAAAGCCACCGGAAGTTCCCATAAAAGTATGAAACAAAAGAAAAGAAGATGGGCGATCTTATATAAGGGAAAATTCCATGACTCTGAGACGACCCTTCTTCCCGTCCTCTTCAGCTAGTGGCCCATCCAACGATTCCCTTGAGATTAGTTGTTCGGTCAAATTTGCTCAAAGAGGGACCCGCCCTATCGGTTCTCCTATTATGTGAGTTTTATTTTTTCTATTTGAATTCATAATATTCAATCAGGATTGTTTTAAATGAAAGTTTGACTCTGTAGTAACCCTACAAATTTCCATTTATGATGACTTTGATTATGAATTATTCACTTACAGTAGATGTAAGACGTTAACCTAGATTTTTTTTTTTTTACCCTTCATGTTGATCAATCGGTCAAATTTGCCAAGCCAATTCTCCGCGACTGCATTTGGTTTATTTTTATTGTTAATCGTATTCAATATCATATTGTACCTCATGCCGTATATAATATACAATATACTATTGTTACATTTTCTTATGCATAAATTAAGTTCAAACCTGAATATTCAATTAGGATGAATATTAGGTGAATATTATTTTTCTATTTGAATTCCTAATATTCAATTAGGATTGTTTTAAATGGAAGTTTGAGTTTTTGGTGACCCTACAAATTCCTATTTAAGATGACTTTGAATAGAATTTATTCATTTACAGTTAATGTGAGACGCTCATTTAGATTTTTTTTTTTTACCCTTTCATGCTGATCAATCGGTCAAATTTGCCAAGCCAATTCTCCGCGAGTGCATCTGGTTTATTTTTATTGTTAACCGTATTCAATATCAAATTGTACCTCATGCCGTATATAATATACAGTATACTATTGTTACATTTTGTTATGTATAAATTAAGTTCAAAACCTGAATATTCAATTAGGACGAATATTAGGTGAATATTATTTTTTCTACTTGAATTCCTAATATTCAATTAGGAGTGTTTTAAATGGAAGTTTGAGTTTTTGTTGACCCTACAAATTCCCGTTTAAGATGACTTTGAATAGGAATTATTCATTTACAGTGGATGTGAGACGCTGACCTACATTATTTTTTTTTTACCCTTTCATGCTTATCAATTGATCAAATTTGCCAAGCTAATTCTTCACGAGTGCATCTGGTTTATTTTTATTGTTAATCGTATTCAATATAAATTGTAACTCATCCCTTATATAATAAACAATATACTAATGTTACATTTCGTTTTGTATAAATTAAGTTCAAAACCTTAATATTAAATTAGGATGAATATTAGGTGGATATTATTTTTTCTATTTGAATTCCTAATATTCAATTAGGATTGTTTTAAATGGAAGTTTGAGTTTATAGTGACCCCACAAAAATTCCTGTCTGGGATGACTCTGATTAGGAATTATTTATTTACGGTGGATGTGAGATACTCATCTAGTTTTTTTTTTTTACCCTTTCATGCTGATCAATTGATCAAATTTGCCGAGCCCAGTCTCTGCGAGTGCATTTGGTTTATCTTTATTGTTAATCGTATTCAATATCAAATTGTACCTCATGCCGTATATAATATACAATATACTATTGTTACATTTCGTTAAGTATAAATTAAGTTCAAAACCTTATCATATCTTAAATAGTAATCGCATTTAGAAAAGTGTGAGTACTTATTTCCGATATTTACAGTCCAAATATCTCATGTGGTAATGGTTATCCTAATCGTTAGCAGTTTTTATTATCTCTTTTCCCATGACATGATATGGTCTTTTCACCTAGTATTAGTATCAAATTTGGCTTTTCAAGTATGTGCACTATCACTGTTGGAAAATATGTCAATTTATTAAAAAAAACAAAACAAATGTTAACATCAAAATGATTTTGCACGTCTATATGTACAATCTTAAATCTTAGATCTTAGAAATAGATTAAACCCAGCCATTTTCTGCTTGCTTGAGAGAGCGAGTGAGGAATTTTAATACTGCCACCCGGCTATGTTATGTTCGCAAACGATTAAAAAGAAATATTTTAAGCAAATTAAATGTGTAGCCCTAAGTCCTATTTTCTGTGACTCTAAGTCCTATTTTCTGTTGATCTCAGAATAAAACACGGATGGGATAAAACTAAATCCAAAATGACTATAATGTAATTCTTAACATTATTACCCACTACCATTATTTCCCCCCTCCCTCCCTCTTTTCTGTCTGTGTGTCGCTCTCCTAAAAAATAAACCATATATAAACTATTATTAGAACTAGACCGTACACTGAATCATGAGAGCTTAAGTTTATTGATTCACGGGTCCAATCGGGATTGGATGGATTGGACTGCATCTTCAATTAATATTATTGGAATATATATTATTCAAAAGAAAGGATAATGATAATATATGATAATTGAGTAAAAAATAAGAAAATAAGGAAATAAAATTTAACCATGATAAATTGAAGCTCAGATACATGTGAGTTAAAAGGATCAAAGGCAAAGTAGCAAATTGGCGAAGGGGTGAGTCTGATTTTATGTGGGAGTAAAATCAGACTAACTTTTTCCATACAGCATTCAAAAGGGAAACCGATTAAATCGGCTAGTTCAAAAGAAAACCATCCGGTTTCAATCGAAACCCGTTATGTATATATGAATCTGTGGGGTCTAATTATGCATTTCTTTCCAATATGTAGAATCAGACTGGATGGGGCATCATCTCATGGTCCGACTGGTTGGATCAGCAGGTCTGATCCAACACTGATTACGACGCGTACAAGGTTTTTCATAATTTTTATTAATTCCTTTTTATGAGAGAAAATTGCAAATTTAATTGAAGTAGTGAGAAAAATTAAATAAATGAGAAAAATGAAGTAAATGAGCATGTAAATTTTCATAACGAGATTTTTTTTCCCCGAAACCTAATGGAGTACTAGTTTTCTATGAAATTATTTTCAAATTGTATGCGTGGAATGTACTCGTCGTCCTCCAATCATAAAAAAAGCTTTCTCTTTTAAAATAAACTAGAGCATGGCCCCGCTTGGCTGAGGTAATGCTTACTTTTATGTATTATTCTTTTAGCAAAAATAAATCTTATTTGATTGTTTGAAGTTAAATTTGATTTGATTATAAATATAAATAACAATAATTTTAAATTTTCCTTTTGCAAGAAAATTTATCCTTTATTCTATGTTGCATGATAGCTATTAAAGTAATATTAAATTCAAGTTACCGACAATGGGGATTATTATATATTAGAATAGTGTTAATCTAATAATGACATTATTTTAAACATTGAAACTGAATAATATGTTAAAGAGAGTGATAAAAATTTTGAGGCAACTTATTTAAGAAAACAAATAGGAGACTATAAGTAGGAATGGTAATTGGTAAGGCAGGTAGAAGGTAATATGGAGTGGATCAAAGGAACGATTGAATATTAATACGATTGCCAACCGATTTGTACAGAGCATGAAAAATATCATTCTTTTAGCTTTTATGATACATAAAAAAAAGTAAACAAGGATCCCATATTACCATGTGACTCCCATAAGAGATAACTTGGGAGGTAAACTAAATCAAAATTCACATAATAAAAGAATTATATTACTCTTTTATTTCTCTTTTTCTTTTTTGGACTTATTTATTTATTTGTTTATGAATATTACTATTTTTGTGAAGTTGAGTGTGCATACTCTCTATATGACACAAATTGGTAAACAAAAAAGTGGCGCTAATATTGAAATTCCCCTAATACAATCAAGTACAAACGATGTAATTTAGCATTAAGAAAATGAACACCCATCATATTATACGATATTGGGGATAATACATTAACGATGACATTAATTTTCATTATTTGGTAATTCCTGTATGTAAAAAAGGAAAAAAATGTTATATTTGTAAAGAAATAGTACAGGTACAAGCAGTAATATTTGTTTGAGAAATTAATGAAAGATAACAAGCGGAGAGAATATGAATATGAATATGAATATATATAATTAATTTTCATTATTTGGCTTTTTAATAGAAAAAGGAGAGAGGCAATATTTGTAAAATAAAAAAAAAGTGTTAGCAGGCGAAAGGAAAGAAAGAGGAGGAGAGAATGTGAAAATCCATCTATTTATTATTATCTAATAAAAAATGTGGACCTTTTTCGCACTTATTGACTCTAAATGAAATGTTTTCGTACTTGGAGTCACCAATTATGTTTTTTTTTTGGCTACTTTGTGAGTTGAATTGTGCCTCCTCAAATATATATATATATATATATATATACACCCACAAATATACATGTATCTGCCTCTCCAATCGTTGGTTCGCTCCTTCAACAAATCCGGCGCTCCCTCTATCGTTGCTCCACTTCGCCTCCGCCCATTCAACGCCCAGCCCCTTGGCCTTGGGCCTTCGCCTTCCACCTTGCCACCTCGCTTGCTGTCGCCATGACCGCCGGTTGGGCCCTCTACCATTTGCCCTACCACCTATCAGTAACATAGTGCCGCCACTGGTTGGGACTCCCCACAGCCTACCCATAAAACCTTTGGTGCCTTTCCCCATCGCACATGTTCATGGGTTCGTCCCGAAACGTGACTTTTATATTGATTCGCGTGCATGGATCGCCGAACATCCCTTCCTCTGCTCTCTGCAGTCTCTCACAGGTTCAACTCCGTTTCTACCTATATCTACCGCCTCCAAATTGCTTGATCAAATGCCTCTTGTAGCTTTATGTTCTCCACACCACCATTATGTCGAATTTCACACCAACCAGGTAGGCTTTCGCCTCCAATTGTTGTGTTCGATGCCCATTTGACGTCTGACGCACATTATCACATCAATTTTCTGAAGTTGCTTCATTTTAAAAAACTCATATGACTTAATTTCTCAATCTATATTCCCGAATCCTTTGTCGTTCTATCTGTAAAAGGCAAAATTATAATTCACAAAATTGAACGATAATTCAAATAGCAATTCGGACAAATAAAATGCCATAAAATTAAATGAATTTCACTAGTGTAAGAACTTGAAAATTCAAGCCGAAACAAAGGCGAAATCGAAAGATACGAGAGAGCCGAGTCCTGTGTTAGACACAAACCCCTTGAAACAGAATTGTCCCCTCCTGGGTGCTTGAGGTTACGTGGACAATCATTTCCCAGGATAAAACGACAACAAGCGAAGCAACAGCACAAACAGCAACGCTTCAGCGAACTCGAAGAGAAGCGTGGACACTTTGAGGTCGAATTTTCTTCTACTATTCAATCGGCTACAGGAAGCAATGGAAGGTAGGAGGCTTTTTCTCTTATCTCCTTTCCTTTTTGCCGTGTGCCCCTTTTATAGACTATGGGATCCATCCGTTATATGACTTTTCCTATTCTCCTTTTATGGGGAATAACTCACATATACTCAATATATGTGTTAATGGTATTTGATTATTCATGAATGCAATTCATTCATTTCTTGTAACCACCAAGAAAATCAAGAGTCATGAGCAATTTTCTCATTCACTCCTTAGCCATAATTTCCAACACTATCTCCTGCTATTTTACTTTGATGTGTACAGGGTAATGCTTCTCCAATTATATAATACCATGGAGAAACGCAATAATTAATATAACGGGGGTTCAACGTTCTTGTGATTCCACTCTGTTCCTGACATTGTGTTACATTATAGTATCTGCCATATCGCTCTCCTCTGGATAGTAGTGCTGCTATTCTGCGTAGAAGTGCTTTCTTTAGCGTCTTTTGATTTTGCGGCATTTGGTTCGGATGGTTTAAAGGGTTTGATTATTATTTATTTTTCTTTCAGGCTACTGTTTCTGTTCGTGAGCCTCGACTCCCAAAGGCCTATCCCTTGAGAAATGAGTTTAAGGTCAGACATGTTCATGTTCGCAAAATATATCTTTTCCCTTGACGGTGGTGGTCTGGAATCTTGATTTTGCCCTTGAATGGTTAATATACAAGTTATAAAGCCATGATTCTACTGTCTTGCATAAAGGTATCTGAGTCGTGCCTTGAAGGCTAATGAATAAAGGTATCTAGCTTCTCATTAGGAGCTCAGCCATTATCGTTGACAGAATGAATCCAAAATTTGCTTAGTTCCACCAACAGAGTCCAAAAAACGCAGTCTCAGCCTACCTCAGTTCTACAATAAGGTTTCCAGATTGACATAGAAAGGTAGAGTGACAAACTAAAAAAAAAAAAAAAACTTGGTTCATGATTAAATTTTGTTAAAACTAAGCAGACAAAATTAAAATGCTTAATATTCTAGCATAAAGGCAATGAGATTTATTTTTAAGGTTATCACCTTATTATGGAGGAATAAAGTTGTATAATGGATAGTACTGATTAGGTCTTATGTTTTTTCTTTATATTGTGGAGGGAATGGACCAGGTCACTTAATGGAGAGTATTGATTAAGCCTTACGTACTGCTAAGAAAACAAATTTGCATGTTAAAAATAATAATTAAAGTTAGAACCTAGAGTACTGTAAGATAAAAACAATCATGAAAAAAAATCACTTATCCAAAAAATGAGTAAAATAATCATGAAAAAGAAGTTGAATGGTGAATAATTTCAGGGGAACTAAAAGAGAGTAAATAGCTTTAATATTCTCGACAAGTACTTGCTTTTGAGAAATTGGCGCATGCTTCAAAAAATGCCCAAGGAAAACCCACTGACCACTTAATTTTGCACCATCATTATGTCCAAGTCAAGGCCAAAAGATCCAGAGTATACACATTAAGGAAAAGATAAACAGCTTATTGATTCGACTGAGCAAGAAAACAAGTGCTTAAAAACATAAGACAGCTTACTGTGAGTAACCGTACAATTTTGTGCCTACAACGAATAAACCGAGATCGAAAACAGCCTTTTGGGAATGTAAAACAGGCGGGTGTAACTGCACATGCAGTACAAATGTGTCAGCCTCATCTAATTTAAAAATAAATAAAAGCATCAAAAAGAAAAAATAAAAGTAAAATTGAGTACAAGATGAAATGCATCATTTTTGCAAACACCATATAAACAGTCATAATACAACCAATTACATGGTGGAAGGCTTAAATATGTCTCGAGCCCTGCAGCAAACATTACACAAGGAGTTATGGTTAACCAAAGGAACATATCTGCTTTGAGTCATATAGAACACCATAGAAGTAGAAATCTTTCTTAAGAGATGGATAATGCTAGCAAGATAAACAATATATTGAGTAATTGGCATCATATGAAGAAACATGAATATTAGCATATTAACAATGAAGAAAAACATGAATAATAGCATATTAGCAAGTCTTGGTTGAGCAATTTCTAAATTAGTCTCTTATAAACTGATAATATCCATTTTCTTTGTCTTAAAGGATCCATGTATTGATATCTGAGGACCGTCACTACTCATTAAATTCCCGGTGTTAATCCCATTAATAAATCCTGCCTGATACAATAAAAAATAAACCAAGACCACAGTCACCAAATATAAAATTGAAAAGCACGTGTCTATGCGTGCATGTATCTGAACAGTCAAAATTTCAATTTTACCTATATTGTGCACACGAAATCGAACGTTCTTTGTTCTATTTAATCTTTTAGTTATTGTATATTTAACCTTCATTTTTTTACCAAACCTAGAGTTTCTAATCTATGACGATTAATGAAAAAGTTCCGACGAAAAAAGAAAAAAACTAATATTATTGATAATAATGCAATTATCACGAGTTTTATGACATGTTTAATCCTAGAGAGAAAAAAAGGCACATCTATTGAAAAGATTCAGAATATCACAAGGACAGGATCGAATAAATCACTATGTATAGGCGTATGTCCTGTAGAATGAATAAATTACTTCACTCGGTATAGTAAATTACTTAACTTTTTAGTAAATTACTAACAAAAAAAAGGTAAAATACACAAATTTCCAAATAATTTGCCCAAATTTCAAAGTTACACAATATTCTAAGTGTTTTACAATGATTTCAAAGAAATTTACTTAATTAGTAAAATACTCATTATTTACTTAAAATTTTAAGTAATTTATTTGATTGTATGGTGCAATCAGATTGCACCATAGAATTTTCCCATTCTCATTGTACAAAGAAACAGCTAAGCAGTAAAAATTGTACATGCTAAATATCTACAGCTGTTTGATTCTGGGCAACTAAACATGAGGGTTGCGCTCGTTGCTGGACTTAACCCAACACCTTACGGCACGAGCTGACGACAGCCATGCACCACCTGTATCCGCGTTCCCGAAGGCACACCTCTCTTTCAAGAGGATTCGTGGCATGTCAAGCCCTGGTAAGGTTCTTCGCTTTGCATCGAATTAAACCACATGCTCCACCGCTCCCCCCGCGTCAATTCCTACAAACCCTAGAGAGTTACCACCAATAGAGATTGAGCAGCGAGCAGCGACCCAATTAGTAAACCTCCAAGGTGTCCCAGTAGCTTTGAAGATATAACAAGATGACGTCCCAGTTCAGAGAGTCAAAGGCTTTCATGATATCAGCCGCAGCTTTGACTGCACATCTCGAGCTAATTCCCTTCCTTTTATAACCCTCACTAGCTCATGGGCTAATTGGATGTTATCGTCAATGTACCTCCCCCGACAAATGTACATCGGCTTGGCGAGATGAAATCTGGAAGGATGACTCTCAGTCGACCGGCAAGAATCTTGGAGATACACTTATAAAAAAACGTTGCAACAGGAGATGGGCCTGAAGTCTGCCATTCTAGTTGGATTAGAGAATTTTCGGGATTAAGGTAACACCGGTACTATTCACTCCTTCCATCAGGTTGGAGCTCGAGAAGTAATCCTATACAGCTGCAGAGAAGTCCATCCCAAATCTGAGCCATGCTGTTTTAAAGAAGTGACCATCCTGTCTCGGGGCTTTATCACTGTCCATGCCCCAGAGAGTGGATTCAACCTCATCTTGAGTGACTGGTCTCACCATAGCAGCTTTGAAAGAGTCAGAAATCCTATAGTTCAGCAAGGGATGATAAAATCAATTTCTTTCATATTGTTAGGATATCAGTTTTTGGACCTTGATCACCTGCAGACCACGAGTCTCGAGTGACCTGCAAAAAGGGAAAGAACGGGAGGGAATTTCGATTTTCCTCTCCGATACTTAAATGAGAATGTATCGAAGAAAGATAGAAGAATTGAACTTAGAGTTTAGGAGTATTTGGAGAAGTATTTATAGGAGTCTCGAGATATCTATATCGATATATAGAAATCTGTGCAAAATATTTTATTGTAAATAACAAGTAGATGCGCTTTCATTATATGTGGTTGGAGATAGGAAATATCTCATAAAGATAAAATATATTTAACATGAGAATATTCTTGAGATAATATGAGATATATTAAGAGATGTATATAGAGAAATATGCTCAATGAGATTTAGCTACTCAATTTAGAGCATCAATGTGGGCCCAAAACGGTAAGTTGGGCCGAACGGATCGGACCAATTTTTTGGTCCCTAACACATCTCAATTCTAATTGTTAGATCGTTTTGGCTTTCCACTGTTCTAAGTGAAATCATTGTCCTCTAGTTGGTTTATGCTGTTTATTTTTTTGGTTCAAACGGTAATGAGAATCCTTAATTGATATCCAAATGGATACATCGGTCAACTGCAAAAATGAATACAGAGGAAAACACCAAAACACTAAATATGAATTACATGAGCAGGATACTTTGTTAGTCCGCCGGGCAAAACTACAAAGAAAATTAGATTTAAAGAAGTCACAACAAATAAGAACATTAGAATTGTAGTAAGTCATCTTGAAATGAAGAATCTCGGTCAACCACCTTCTTGCAACAATACACCACGGACCCCAGTGAAAGCTGGGAAGGGGGATCCTCAGTCCAATCCATTAATCCATGGTAGATTTAAATCTCCGTTGCCGGAGATAAAGCGGGAAAGATGCCTTGGGTAGGTATCCGAGCGCAGCCTCCCACCACGGATTGCAATTCCTAGGTAGTTAAACCAAGGAAACTACAGCTCCTTCGATCGGTTCAAACCCACGACCATCAATCGATTTTAATCAACCTAATCCCAATAGCCTAATCCCAAGACAATCAAACCAAAAGAACTAGCACCTAAGCAACTAGAGCTCCTTCAATCGGTTCAAACCAACGACCGTTAATAGGGGAGCCGACCTTGTTCATATCAATAATAAAAAGGCAAGCCACAAAATTTGATTTGAACAAGGGGAGGAAGACCAAACTGATTAGAATCGCAATCTTTGTCGTGACAGGCTGGGATACTGCCGTTGAAAATGATGGCGGGAAGACGGAAGACAACCTGACTCTGACCCGAAGAGGGCACATCAGGCCAGTCATGAGCTCGATCCGACCCAAATCTTACCCGACTCAAACAGTAGCAGTAGCAGCTTAGCTCCACCCTAGGAACCAATCGGGCAGCCAGAAAGAGGGAACATGACCTCCGGGAGGAAGCGGGAGGCCGCCACCATTGGGGTACACCATGCTGCCGAACGGAGAGGAGGAGGGGAGGGTCGCTGTCACAGCCGGGAGAGCCCACTCTACCTATCCCACCGGTCTGAGCCGCCATGGTGAGTTCCTGTTGCACCGTGAGGAGACCACCATCGTGAGCCATAAGATCTGAGCCACCGCGGTGAAGAAGACCACCGGACGGAGAAGGTCGCACTCAAGTTGTTAAGAAGGAAATAGTGACGCCCTCACCACGTCGGAGTTGGACGTAATCGCATCACCTCACCATTGATACCCATCTGAGAAAAAGAAAAGAGAAGGAAAAAGAGTGGAGGGAGGGGTCATCGGGAAAGCTAAGACCACAAGAGGATAGAGGAGGGTCTTAGCTTCCGAATGGCGGAGGTGGTGATGCCCGACACGCCGACGGAGGTCGGACGCGCCGTGCAAAGGGGCTAAAACGAGGGTCTTCAGGTTGGTTTATGCATTGCCTTCGAGTTTTTTCGGATATTAGATTCAAGTCTTTTGCCATAGCGTGAGGCATCGCCCTGTTCATTTTTGTTTTATAGAAAGATATATTTTATAAATTGTGCACTCTTGAGACTCTTGTCTCTAGCATAATTAACAACCCTTTTCTTTTTTCGTTCATTACGGTCCGTGGATCTTTTATTTCAACAAAGTTGTAAAACTTACCATAAGGTTGTCAGAATCATGATTCTACTTGGAATCGATCAAGGGTCATGGAATCGTGAATCGTAGAATCGAATCGTGAATCGTAAGATTCTATCTGTAATTAAAAAAATAGCATATATATATATACACAAAATCCTATGTCAGTAATAATTGAAGTAAACGTCAAATGAGCTGCCTCCTACTTCGTTCATCAAAATCAGATTGTGCTTAGTTTTCACAAGAGAGCGCTCACACTATAACAATCTCCAATAAAAATTGATTTAGTATCGTGGTCACGCATCCTATAGGGGAAACTGTTTTTCCTCCCTAACTTCTTCTTGGTTTGTCCCTTCTTGGCATCATCTTTCTTAGCATCTAAAAAAGTCGAAAAAAATTCAAACCTAAATCATCTCAAGCCAGACGACAATCAAGAAGCAGCCGGAACCAATTCGAAGCAGCTCTAGAAACTTTCTAGGTCCCTATCACTTACAGTCAAGATACAAGTTTCAAACTTTTTATAAAATAAGAGTATCAATGAGTAATATTGTCGCACAAAGAGAGAGATGAGAAGGGAGAGAGAGGAGGCATACAACTTTGGGTTGAAATCACGATTCTGCGATTCAAATCGCGATTCAGCCACGATTCTACCTTCTCGATTCATGCCATAAAATCAGAATGGCTAGCTACCCCTTGAATCGTAGAATTGTAAGATTCTACGATTCGAATCGTGATTCTAATAACCATGCTTACGATGATAATTTATGAAATACATCTTACTCTTTCACTGTCGGAGTCGGAACAAGATATTCATTAATTCTCTACCAAAAAATTTCTGTCACAATCGCCTGGAATTTAGAGGCAAAAAGAGGTGAGATTGGCAATGGAGTAATCGCTCTCTCTCTCTCGCTTTGTCCTATGAATTGTCCCTCCTCTTCTAGTGTTTCTTTTCTTTTTCTTAATCACTGATTAAAATCTAACTTTTTCATCGTTGTTAATTGTACTAGAATAACTGATGTTAGCTAAAGTTTTAGGAATCGTTTCCTTATATGCGTGTAATTTATCATGTCAATTTGCATCACAATGGAATTTCTAGCCTAAGTGGTGGGTGATTCTTTGGGAAGTTAATTAATTGTCTATTTCAAGATCGGTCCTGCTGTTGAGGATTAAAGTTGATTTGCTTGAAAATATAACTTTGACCGAGCATGAGGAATGTTAACTCGTAAGCATCGGTATGAGAGTGTTTGTGCTTTTGACTTTCACGATGTCTTTAATGTGCTTATTTGTATCTTGAAATTGTCGTAGGTCTTTAGATATTGTTCTAGGTTTCCCAGGATAATTTAGGAATGTTATTTTAGAGTTTTATTTTTTGGTCTATAATTAGAGTACTAGGATGACTTACAAGGGTGTCCCCATACACGTACCAAGAGTAGCGACTGAGAGTGTCATCCAATTTACATAAGTCTCGCGTCTTCCATATAATCACATTTAGAGTGTGTGTCGAGCTTATCTCCACCAGTATTGGTTGTGCGATCTTGAGCTAGTGTGACTTTGGTCTCACTACGGTTTTCTTACATGGTTATATGTGCCACTTTGGTGGGGATTTGGTATGTGTCAAGATCGCTGGGGTGAAGAAGCTTGGTTACACTAATATGGGTTTCAGTTATTGCGTAAGTGGGCTGGGTATTGAGTTCTTGAATTAGTCCAATTAATGGATATGGAAGTCCTGCATGGACTCGTATCTCGTTGCAGAAGACTTGTGGGATGTTGTGGGAGATGATGACACTACCGCTCCGTGATACCGGGAAGTGACATCAGGTGAATGCAAATGCGGTATCCGTCCTAAAGAGCTCTATCTCTCCAGATTTGTTCACGTACATTTCACGGTTCACCTCGGCAAGTTCGATAGCGGAGACCCTGTATCAGTTGTTCAACAAGGAAGATGAGGCCCATGAGCAGTCACATGACTTCTTGATAGCCGATTTCTTCGGGTATGATAAGTACCCAGATTTTGAAGTTGAGGACGAAGAGAATTGGAACATAGTCCTACAACAAGAAAAAATTATCAAGTTGGATGTTGCGGCAGGAGACGTGACAAATCGGTATATTGATAAAAACAGGTTCTGACAACCCTGTCTCGAGGGAAACGGCCTCCAGAGCAAAACTCACAGCTTTTGTCTGTGAAAAGACGAGATTTAGGCCAAATTTCATCGTTTAGGACCTCAAACGGGCATTTTTGTGTTATTTGGGCATTTTTTACAATTTTAAGAAAAGTTTATATCTTAATGCAATTTAAGAATTTTTAATTCTATTTAAGTATTGTAAAACCCTAGGGTTAAGGGAGATTTTTCATATTATCAATAAAGTTGTGGAGCTATCGTGCTCTTTCTCTCAATCTCGGATTTGATTCAAGTTTGATGTCTATTTCTTGGTATTCGTAGAATTAACAGGTTATAGAAGGTTGTTGTCTGGTATTCGTGCGCTAATCAATATATCGCAATTAATTTCGCTGCGTCAGTGGTTATTTAGATTGGTGCCGGGGGTGATAAATTTTCCGAAATGTTTTTTTTTTTTGTGGAGTCTGCTGCCGTGGATGATGGGGTTCATGATAAGAACCATCCGGATTCGGATTTTTGGGGGAATGATAAGCATGATGTTTTTCTCAGCGAGGTTTCTTCCTCTCATGGCCTTCCTGAATTTCCGCCTGAATGTGGAAAATTTTGCTCATCGTCAGAAGAAAGCGGGTGGAAATTAGCATCCGGCGCGTTGAACTTCATGTCGGGGGAAAAACGAGGTGGGGGGGGGGGGGGGGGGGGGAGTATGAATGGGGACACAGATGTCAAGGACATAAATATATTTCGGGCATTGAAAATCGTGGCTTGGGGTTTAGTGCCCAATCTCCAAAGGTGTTAACTACATCTCATGGCTCGATCAACGAGGATACTCGGGAAGAGCGGTCCGTTGAATAGACTGCTTTCGACGCATATGTACATCGGCCGAGAAAACATCAAGTTGATGACTCCCAATAGCGAGAAATACCTTTGCTTTCAACATTATGGACCGCAGCATCACTTTATGGATAAGATCCTATAGCAGAAAGGGAAATTTCCATGCATCCCCGGAGTTCAACCAACCCCAGTGCCAGTTGGATAAATCATTAGATTTTCAAAGTAGCATGAATAGATAATGAAAATTACAAGAAAATATCGGTGTTTTTTGAAATAGAAGAAAATCATTTTCTGCTTGGATCTCATACGTACTTGGAAAAAAATAAATAAAATAAATAAACCAAAAGATAAAGCACCAGGTGCTTATCAATTACAAGGAAACTATAAATAAAGGTAAACCATATTAACTTCTTTTCTTCCTTTTCCCCACGCTTGCAAGGATCAAACAATCAAACTGGGTAGTCCATGCCAACAAATCTATGCGTCATCGTTTCTCAGCAAGTAACCGTGGTGGGAGACCACATCGAATTTTCCTGCAGTAAAGGTGTTGTCCTCCTTTGGGGTAACTTGTCGTTGAAGCTTGACATAGGCACAATACTCGACTTTGCGTATTTTCGTGCCATTCAAGAAAGTCGAAACTGTAGCCCGCAGTCCTTCTCCTGTATATCAGAGTGAAATAATATTAGAAATCAATGGCGTCTTTAGGACAACAGAAGTGATGAATAAAACCTGAATGTGAAAGCCAAATATAAATAGAATTTGGACTCCACTAATTACCATGAGTGATAAGCAACAAATTCTCTGAAGGGTACTTATCAGCGAGGGCGTGAATAACTCGTTCATATCGAGCTCTTGCGTCCGAACTCGTCTCTCCCCATTTCGGCAACTGAATTTCATCATCAACATCACAGCAATGATCCTCGGTTGGGTTAGTTATATGGTCGCCTTAAGAAGCAAGCACAACAGCATCGAGAAATACAGAAATGAGCAATGCGTAGTGCCGTCTCTACCTTTTGGAAAACTGGTTCATATTCAGGATCCACAGTGCCTGCCTGTAATTTCGACTGGATCTCTGGGAGCTTGAATCCCCATTGATCCTTATTCTCAGGAGGCGTTCTGATGGCCACGTTGTTGAACATCTCACACAGTCCATACTCAATAGAAGCCTACAGAATTTAAATAATGTATATATATATATATATAGCTTAGATACATGAGATATATTTTCCCTTTGATTAAATAACCAAATAATGAGATCATGAGCTTATGAGATGAGTTTTTTTTTTTTGGACCTTGATCTTTGATGGGTCAATTGGTACATCGGTCCCAGAGACAGCATCGGAATTCTCATCAATGGCACATAGAGCAGAGGCCACTTCAGAAGCAGTCTCGACGCATCGCAAGAACGGAGAGACAATGACTCGATGGATTGGATACCCGAGCTGGGTCCGGAGCTCCATGCCCGTGCGGAAGGACCGAGAGTGTCCATCATCGAACAGGGGTGGGTCCCATGGCCTGGCGGCTTTCGAGAGCCAGGACTCCACGAAGTTGTCCATTCGTTCCCCATGCCGCATCACAACAACGCTTTGGTAGCGCTGTGGTTGTGCGGGAGCCAAGCTGATGAGGGAACCCATGAATGAAATTAAGAAACTGGTGGTAAGAGTAGAGGCTGTGATAAACGGGCGTTTGGTAGCAGCAGCTGATGACAATATGGGAAGGGAGTATCGCATTTACGCGTGTTTGAGTGTGTGCTCGCCCCCCGTTTATATATGAGTTTGTGTGGAAAGTTTTTTTTTTTTTTTTGCTTTACTTATGGGGCAAGGAAAGAATGGTCAAATAATATATTCTAAATCATTTTGGGGCGTAAACGGTCATTTCTTATTGTTTTAATAAAAGTTACGTATATATCAATGAAAGTTCCGAGCGAGTAAAGAGAGGAAGAAAGACTCGTGGATATTTAGAATTGGTCGAATTTTCCAAGCAAGTTCTTGCCTCTATTACTGGCAACTTCTCTTGGGGTTCCTCAAATGTGAAATGGACCACGGTGCCTTCGGTTCGAGATATTATAAGATTCAGGGGCGGAGCCAATGTAATACCGGGGGGCAATTGCCCTCCTGAACTTTGGCTTTTTTATAATTTTACCCCAAAATTATGTTAATTTATGAATTTTTTTATATAAAATTTGCATTCTGTCCCCCCCGAAAAAAAAATTTATGTACTATTTATATCAAGCAATATTTTTGCCCTCCTGAACGAAAATCCTAGATTCTCCCCTGATAAGATTACAAATGGTACGTCGTTTTAATGTTACATGAAAATTTTAATCGTGTATTATTTTTTCCTGAATTATAAATCGATCAAAAATTTATATCCACTAAGAAAATGGGGATAATATATACGGAAATAAGATGTTGGATTAATTGTTGTAATAGGGAAACACCAAGTAGAGCGGACTAATGTAAAGTCTCCACCAAACTACTGCTATAAAATTTTTAACTCGGGAAATTGATTAAAATTATTCAAACTACACTTGTAAACTGCGATATATGAAGGAAAAAAATTTTTAGAATTTTCCTTCTGAATATCCTCACTTTAAAGCGAAACAAACTCATTAATACATCTTAGGTCCACATTCACTTCATATCTATAATGTCTAATAGAACTTTCTGAGCGCTAATAGAGAAATAACATTCGTATAGCTAGCTAGGCAATTTTAAAATGTGATTATGTACTTTGGAATTTTTATTAATGTAAAGTTGCTCATGTGCACCCCATAGTGCACCTGCGGAAAATTTTTTATTTTCTTTCCGGATGAGATCTCTTGAAGTATTATCACCTTATTGATTGAAACAAATTCTCATGCTGGGCTTTAACTCTACCCTAATCCACGAGGTGCTTCATGTAAATTTAATTAGAACTGTATTCCAGCAAGCTAGTAAAGTTCACCCACATAATATAAAGCAATGTTGCCAATTCGAATTATCTGAAGCAAGCTTCGAGTCATGTATCCATACTCGACATCTTGTGGACTTAACATTAATGCCAAAGTGGTGTATGATTAAACCCGATCGACTTCCTTAAATCATTGGGCTTGTTAATAAATGAATTACTCATCATGTTTTCGTGAATAAGCTAGACCGGGTATGACGGGGCCGACTCTGCAGGTCAGACCTTCCGGTGTCCGACCTGCCACACATGTGCGCGTCGCATTCTTGAGTCAGGATGATAACCACATCAGTTCCAAATTCTTCAATCCATTTTTTAATTTAGTTTCTTGACCTAATCAACTACACGTACAGATCACGCCGACTTAACGGGAGAAGATTCCTTAGGAATGTGTACATTATCCTCATTGTTGACTTGGGTCGTGCCCCGTCGTTGGTTTATAAAATTTTGTAAATTGATACACCGAAAAAAAATTATAAATAAATAAATAAATATATATATATATATTTGGTAAGTTGATGCCTCTTTTATACATCCTTTCTTTATCATCGTCTTTCTTTTTCTTCTTTTCTGGAAACTAGGGGAGGCCCATCCATGAACCTAACTGGGGATACAGTAAAGGAAAATAGAATTTGCTTTGTTTGATTAAAGAATATAATCACACTCCACTATACCGCACTATATTAATATTCTTTTCTCAATTAAACGATACAATCATTACATTTTATTTATTTTTCTTCAATTGAATAATAATTTAGATGAAAATCCGCGCGTTGCGCCCGAAATGTTTCTAATTTTTGCAATTAAAATAATTATGTTACATCATTAGAATTTAGTTTGTGTTGGGAAGTATTGCTTTTATTCCGCCAAATTGTCAACAAATGTAATATAGGTTTTTGCCCTTCCACGACCTTTTATGGTTCAATTTGGAATTACATAATCTAAAATATTATTTTGGAAAAGCAAAATAATTAGAAAGTACATACTTGAAATGAAAAAAAAAAGAAGAAACAAAATTTATGAAATTTGTTTAGGAAAATAAAACTTATTTATAATATTTTATAACTTTTAATTGGATATTTATATATAATTATTATATATTATAAAAAAATAAAATCATAAGAAATAATATATGTTTCTATTTAATATTCAATGGACATTGTATATTCGGAATTGTATATCTTTTCAACTTCATACGGATCAAATCTCGATTTATTGGATACGATATATAGCGCAAAATAAAATATTACAAAACTATGCAATATCCAATAACATAAAATATTCATCAATTCAAAATATCAAACATCAGTATTTCAATATATTTATGTAGTATCTTATTCTTGTGAGAAAATTATTTACAATTAAATATTCAAATAAGGAAATTTTGGATTCTTAATAAATAAAAATGCAATAATTCTATAAAAAATAATTACTTTGGACAAAATAATAAAAGATACTTAATATCTAATTGTTCATACTATATTTTTTTTTCCATGTAATATAGTTATCGATATCATAACAAAAACACTAATGAAAAGATAAGTTGTTCACAAAAACTCCTAAGAAATATATATAAAAAAAATTGGGTCATCTCTTGTATAAATTATTCTTATGTAGGTAAGACGCCATCTCATTGTAAGGTAACATCTATAGGGTCGATCGAATTCCTCACCATTTGAATTTGGAGCGCGACTTGGAGAGCTTAAAACACAATGGAGAAAATTCGCATGTGAAAATTTTTCAAAAATAAAAAAGGAGAAACGATATTCGTTTGGGAACCTACCATTTTTATTCTTGTAAAACATAATAGAAAAAATTCGCAAGTGATAATTCATCACAAAAAAGGAGAAAAACAACCTTCATTTGAGAACCTACTGTTTACTAAATCTATAGAGTCAATCAAATCTCATACCACTTGAATCTGAATTGGGACTTGGGGAGCTTCATAGAGGAGAAAATTTGCATGTGATATTTCATTAAAAAAAACCAGAGAAAAAATGAGTGGAGAAGCTACATTCATTTGAGAAACTGTCGTTTGTTACTTATCGAACAACTCGAGTAGTATAAAACACATATTTATAGTCAACTAAAAAGAGGTGTCTAAATTTAACAAAAGGAAGTATAATATTTAAAATTTCACAGTAATTTATATTGACTATATATAATTTACACAGTAAATTATTGTAATGTCGCTAATGAGATTATTGGACTATATTTCATTGTAAACAATCTATATATTGGCTGATGTTTATATAATGTACATGTTCTACTGCATATTTTCTTCCCATTTATATATTTCGTTTAGATATATACATATAATTTATATATTCTATTATTACATAATTAATTAATTAAATTTATCTATTTGAGAATATTTCCTTCCTTTATAAGAACGTATAATTTTCGTAATGTAAATCGATGATGTGACAATGTGATAGAGCTCCGTTTTTTATTTTTAATAATGTGGTGGCATGAGAATTCAGCTCGAATTTTATTTTCATATATATATATATATATATTTTTTTTTCTCACATATTTTTTAAATCATTATCACAAATAATTTTTTAATACTAAATTCTACCAACGATTAATTACTTTTTTTCATTTTCTCTAATTTTATAATAAAATCTCTCATATACTTTTTCTTAACCATTATTACAATTAAATTTTTAATAATAATTTCCCCAAACTATTTTATCTGCACTTCATGCAATAGAGTAACCAAACGCCCACTTGATAATTAATGCAATCTCGTCCATGCTTGCCCTATTATTGACTTATATATATAATATAAAACAAAACTCTAGTGGGTTAAGCCAACTGGCCTTAAAATGCTCAGTTGCTGAACGAAAGTTTTTCGGTTTTTTAGTTTTTTTAAGAACAAAAAATCTTAGTAATTTTTTAAAATATATAGATGCAAATTTATGGGATCATAATTATTTTTTTGCTTTTTAACTTTCTTTAAAAAATTAATTTTCAAAATTTTAAATTAAAATATAGATTTGTGGAATTGAATTATTATTATTATTATTATTTGCAATGAGGGCGTTCGGGCTTTGCCTAACTTTTTCCACGATCCATGTGAAATCCCTGTAAGTCCATGGAACGAAACAATTTGGCCATAAATCATGCAGGTGGCGCGATATTGAGTTTTTTTTTTTTTGCATGGCTTCCGAGGTTCGAGCAATATTTTTTAGGTTGTTTAAGCTTTTTCTAGGGAAATGATTTTTTTATTTTTAAGCCATATAAATATAGTTTGTGGGACTAGTCATTATTTTCTCGATTTTTTTGAGCTTTTTTAGGGAAATTTTTTATATATTTAGAACATATAGATATTAATTTATGGAACAATCATTGTTTTCCAGATTTTTTAAATTTTTCTTAAATTAAAAGCATTTTATGAAAAGATCCCCAATCACATAATGATCATCGTTGATTTTTTAAAAACAAACTATATCATATTTCTTATGAATGTGATGTGTTTATATATTTATTTTTAAAAAATTAAATCAGATAGATATAAATATAATGTGTTATCTACATTATATTCTATATGATATGTTATAAATTGCAGAGGTAACATATATAAATTGTAATCGATCTGGCTCTGAAATATATTGCTACCACTAAATGAGAGTTCTTCAATATTTCATATGCACTTGAGTTTATTATAATATGTCTACCATTATAAATGAAGTTCTTTAACTTTTTACTTTTCTTCAAACATAAACTTTTGTATAATTTTTTGAGTTCTCCAATTTATGTATGTGGTTAATGTAATAGAAGTACTATTTGAATCTTGACAATGTTGAAAACAAAAATTGATCCTGCTTTAGTTGAAATTTTTCTTTTAAAGTTTTTATGCATAATCTCCTTTTGAATTGGTGGAAATGAGGTTTTTCTTTTACCAAGGTGGACGCGAGTTCTTCAATTTTTTTTAAATGCAAGTTTTTCATGCTTTTGCCTCTTTAATAGCATATTACTAATTTACTAATTATTTATTTATCTTATTTGTGAAATTAAATTACCACTAGTCTTATATATCTAATAGTATATTATATTGATTTTAAATGACTATTTTCAATCATTTATAACACATATTATATATAATAAAATTAGGTAAAAATAAAAGGATTACATTTCATTCCATGCAACGCACGAACTCCACTAGTGGTATGCATATATGTATATATAATTTACATCAATTAAAATGCACATTCAAATTATTGACTAAACAAACAACTTTTCATATGCGATATTCCACAGAATAGACTAAGGTGCTATTTTTAGAAATATGGTTCTAATATGACTCAACTAGTGTCTTGCATAAAATAAAACGGTTAGTTGATTCTTCCATGTACTAGATTCACGTGCCTTCCTTTGAAGAAAGAAAAAAAAGAAGTAGCCAGTTGATTTTGGTGGACACAATTAACAATGTATATTAATTTAAATAAAGTAATCTAACAACCAAAAAAGAAAAAAGAAAAAAAAGTAACAAAAGACAACGATCCTTCCCTTGCGTAAATTCCGTTTGTACCTGTTTATCCTTGTAGGAAAAAACATACGTTGTTTAATGATTCTCCGATCTACTTTTGCATGATGATGCCATTCTTTCACTGCCACCGAATCACAAAGTGTTGGCTTGTTCCTTTGTATTGAAGTTTAATTCCAAATTCTACTTATTTTTAATAACATTATCACTGATTAAGGGTGTGTTTATTTCAACTTAATTAAATAAGTACTAAAAAGTTAATTATAAGAGAAAATGAATGTAAAAAAGGAGAAAAAAAATAAGAGATGAGGATTTAAACTACTTAATCATTAAGTAAAAAAAACACTTAATAAAATAAGTAAAAAATTTTGAGTTAATGAAATAAGTGATTTTTCATTTATTAATACTCTTATCTCTCACGAAACTTTTTTCATCCTTATTCGTTCATCATTTCTTCCCATACATTTCTTCCATTAACTAATTAAGTGCTTAATTTATCAAACACCACCTAAATTGAAGTAACTGAAACTAATTATTACCCCATGGTACTTCGACAAGATAATCATAATAAGATGTAAAAACCATAGCTCTACAAGGTGGAACAGGAACGCATTTGGGTCTCTTACAGAGGGCAGACTCTTGCTAGGGCAGGTTCGGTCATGAGATTTTAATCCATAGCTCGTGCGACTTACTGATATTGATGGTTTATAGGATACTGAATGTGCCGTTTTTATCTGCTAGTGCGGGGGATGATGTAATGCCACAGTATGAAACTTCTTGCTCCTCAAACTTTCGAGAGCCTGTGAGCACACGCGACTTGCTTTCCTTAATTATGTCTATCTTGGAGTCGATCTATGCATTTCTTTTTCATCTTTTTTATTTGCCGGCTGCACCTGAAATTCCAATACTTTCTGTTGCGGTACTAATTCGTAGTCATATCTAGTTGGCATTCTATCTCTTTCCGTGGATTCGGCTGCTGTGGAACGAGTCCGTGATTCACTTGCTTTCTGTTGCCATTTGATAACAATGAGGCTATAGTCTATAGATATTTGGTCAATATATGACAGCTCAAAGGATCCCGTGAAAGCTGTTGCTGTTAGTTGAGACGCTGCAACAGCATCAACCCGTAATCGTGGAATTTCGAGTATGCTCCTCATTCAACTGCCTTGAATGGATATTGTGGAACGAACATGCATAATATCATTTTAAACAAATGGAATCCATGTCTACGTATCGGGACGAAAATTGAACATAAACAAAGTTATAATTATAAACTTTACAAGCAATTACTCGACAAAAAGCCGAAGCTTCTGTTGCTGAATCTGATTCCAGCGAGGTTCTTGATAAGAGAGAGAAACTATCTCCTCCTGAGTCTGCTACCAGAAGAGGCCTTCATGGTGAAAGAAACTTCTTCTACTTCTCTGTCCAAGCCACCAGCTATACTTTGGAAAAATTATCTATGGTCTCTAATTCTAAAAGAGGAGCAGATGCTGCTCGAAACACGGACACACAAGGCGCGCTAGAGTAGACTTCGAGCAATGTAAGGAAATGATAAGTGCCTCTGAGACTAGTCTAGCTCAGCTATTCCAGTTCCTCGCATGCTTCTTGCTTAAAAATACATGTCTTAGTGAAAACCTGTTATGTTCTTCGCTATACTGACCTGGTTGAATTTGGTGAATCAGGGCAAGAGACATCACATAAAACCTCCCCCTACTAGACCAAAACCAACCAAGCACGAGATGGTAGTTCCTACGAGTAATGAACAGTCAAAAGAACATGCCGATGAAAGAGCATGTGAAGTAAGCCCAATTGGTTCTTTACAGGACCAACACACAGAAGTCCATGAAAAATCACGCTGAGTAGAAGAGATGAAATCTGCTAGCATTTCAGGAAGAGCTTCTGGAAGAGAACCTCGGGATGGAAAACAATCATGGAGGATCAAACTCTAAGTTCTTCAAAGAATGAAAATAGATGTTTTCAGATGAACTTAGCAGCTTCTGTGTGACAACTCGTGGGAAGAAAATGATGCATCTGATGGAAGGTCTGGGTATTGAAACAGGCAATTGCCAAGAAAAGAGACATATATGATTCCAACACCCTAGGAAAGTTTATAAAGTTAAAAGAGTTCAAATTGTTGCATGGTCAATTGAAGTTCTAATGATTATGTAATTTCTCAATAATGAATTGTTCCCGCAAGTTGGAGTCATCGCAAGTCTGATATCGATGTGAGCAATACAGGATGGGCTAAGGCATCTGCTTACAGGTAGAGGAAACCCGAGATGGCCGCTCAGCAGATGCTGATCCTTCAGGTGGACCACTCGGACAGGTCAGATGCATTTTTGTTATTCTTTTATGAAACTGTAAAGATTAGTATAACATGCTCTCGACACATAGCAAGTTCGTTAGAATCTGATCCATCTATCAAAGTAATTTCTACTCAAATGAAGATGATCCGAGGATAATCTTCGGAGCACAATATAGAATTTCCAACATTTACTGTACCCAATTAAGCTTACAGAGCTCATCGTGATCAAGTATTTCTTGCAGTCATCTTAGACCTCATAGTTTGCGACTTGATCATATGTTTTCTTATTCATATCAACATACGCTTTGTAAATAGTTATATTGATGAGCACAAGAATAGAAGAGGTTGAGCGGCAAACAACCCTGAGCGAGAGCAAGACTGTCCTGGTGCAGTATACTTGCTGCAAAAAGTGCCGATGATGTAATGAGGAATAAATGCCACCGGAAGGGCTTCTCAAGGTTGCCACTGGAAGCTTCATGGAGAGGATGAGCGCGTTTATTGCTGATGAGAGCAGACCCATCCCAAGTAAACTTGATAATTTCTATATTGAACGCTGGCGCAACTTAGCTAACGTACTAGTAAATTAGTAATCGATACAGCCCCACACATGTGATACCTAGGATCAGTGTCAATACAACGAAAAAAGCTGTATTAGCTATAGCCATTGCATTGCATGCTACATACTGATCATAATCTTCCTCTCCTTCTCCGATGTCATCATTGGACAGTTTCTAGGATGGCGCCATGTATGCCATCTCTAACTTTGAGGCAGAACTCAGCATAATTCATTGCAAGGGCAGATAATTCCAATATAGATAAATCATTGTTGTTCTAGCTGCTCAGTTGTTCTATTTCATTGTCCAAGCATGTTGGTTTGGTGATTTAATCTCTTCTGCTCTTTCAACAAAAAGCTAAACAGAAGTTATCGTTCATTGTTACATCATAAGAGGTGCAGAGTCAATCTAGAGCTACTGAGAAGTTCACTTTGATTTTTTAAGTAATGCTCGTGTTATCAGCATTGTCAAAGGAAAATGACACATGAATTTTTCGGTCTGCTATAGGACTAACTACTGAGGATATGTTTTGCTTTTGTTGTTTCCTTTTTAGGTGATGAGAATTGCGATCATGCTAGGATTCGAGCACTGGCTTTCTTCACCAGGCAAGGAAAGGACAGATACGTGCAGTTTCTTCGTCCCAAATTCAGAAAACACTTATTTGGTTATCTCAAAATTTAAATTGCAAAAACCTGCAAGAGCTACTTTATCTAGCAAGAAACAAGAAGACTGCTTTCAGTAAAAAAATTTAGCAAACCACACTGGATATTGAATTGGGTTAGGCTTGATTAGTGGGTTCACAAGTCGAACGGGATTACACTGAAGGATAGTTGTCTAAGGATCGTTAAAATAGTAAAAGATGGAAAACTATGTCAGGTTTATTCGGAGCACGCACAAACCCCTCAGTTCTGAAAGCTGTATATGTAAAACAATCCAACTTTGGAACTGGTCTTGCCATACAACAAGTTCCTTTTCCAACCCGGTTCTGAAAAGTGGAATGTGGTCGATGTAGTTTTTGTGCTACTGATTATCATCTTGTTAACTGATCTGCAGATAATACGCATCTGGCCATGGTAAAATTAGCCAACAATTTCTAGAGGAGAGAAAAGTTAGAGACCGACCGAATCCTCTCAACTGACTTTTGGACAGTGTGGTTTCTACTTTCGGTTAATCGATACATGTACAACATATGCAATTCACTCAAAAAACACCAAGAAAATATGTAAAACCGCAATGCTACTGCAAAGAAAGCGTCAGAATAATCGAATTGGAGTGAAACAAGATATTGATCCACAATGCCTTTTGCTACGTATTTACGATTTTGTGGACTCCAAGCTGCATCCCGCTATGTTACCAAGATTTTCGGTGATATCTATATAAGTCCACGAATGAGTGACAAGGTCTAAGACATAGGCGTCCTTGCGTCTCTCGACCAAATTGTTCCCAGTCGCCATCAGCTTATCATGCCACCTTACTAGAACTGACCCTTAAAATTGAACGGCACCTTGGTGACTGCCTGCCATGCATAGTAATTCTTTCAAGCAATAATCACTAGGCCATACATGCATATGTATGAGGATCCATCCATGTTATTTCCGCCTACACAATTAGTTGCAGTTTCTAGGCTAATTCCTAACCCATTCTCTTGAATGGGTTCTTAAGACCATGCAACAGGATCAAATATCTCCTCGCTCATCATATAGCCGCTCTCTTCCCAATTCTGATAGGTCTTGTACCCACCGATGACATGGAACTTGCCGGACTGGAAGGCTCCCTTGCAATACTCGCTTTCCTTTGCCATGTCAGGCATTATTATCCACTCGTCCAACTTAATGTCATAAGCCATGGCGGACTTTAAACTGTTGCCCAGCCTCTTAAAACATCCCCCAGCCGCATATACCATCCGCTCACCATCAGACGCAGATGCATAACTGTAGAACTTGCCGTATCTCACCTGGCATGTCGGCCCTGTGCCGCCGCCTCGAGGACATGAAATTGTATATGTACACGGATTTTAGCACATACAATGTGACCGGATCCCACCCGCCCAAAACTAAAAGCTCTGACCCGACAGCAACCAATTCAAAATATTTTGGCAGCCCCGCAGGAAAGCCAGGAATAGGCGGCAGAGTGGAAAACCGCCCCGAGATTGGCTCGAAGGCAGATAGGCGGTAGGGCTCATCTTTTCCACCCCGAATTTTCAGCATTACGAGCATTTGGCTGTAGCCCGCAGCTTTTCTGTGAACCCAAAACTCGGGCGACTCTATCTCGATCTTCCACCCCCCGCAAACCGAAGCAGCAACTGACACCTGCTCATACGGAAGGCGAATCAAGCATTCGCAAGCTATATCATTGGGCAGTCCTGGAATCAATTCCGTTACATGATTGGGAAATTTACAACCGGATGGAAATAATGTTGATCTGGACTGAGAAATCTCTACAATTGTGTCCCAGATGAGAAAAAGAGAGCGGTCAATTCATTTCCACTGTTTAAAATCCATTAGCATTGCTTATTATATAATTTTTTTTTTGGATAAGTAGTTGCTCGTCATTATTGTTTTTCTGTTTCATCACAACGGAGCTTTCTTAAATTGATCACGTATGCTTGCATTGGCCCATTGGGTAGGTGATGGGCTTTGATGAAATGGGGCGAAGTTGGTTTTCGTATTGATTGAATCCCCGAACAAGGTGGAAAAAAAAAGAAAATAACTTTTTGGAATTTTGATTTTGTTTGGGTATGGTGCTCTAAATGACATGGTCCCTCATGAGTCATGAGTCACAACTGACAACAATAATTGATCACCATCATTCAATCGGCCCGAGCACAGGCTAATACAGTTGTCTCCAAGAGGGTAGTTAAAACCGAGTTTTTAGGTAGAAATATTGGAGAGTCCACAAAATCGAAACATAAATTGGATCATAACACCAGAAGTTTCTATAAAAAAATAATATAGTGTTTGAGTAATAATCTTATATCTATTTATATGAGTAATAACCATTATAAAGTTAAAGTTAGCCGCAATGTACACAACTCCTACTAATGTTCCACAAAGCAAAACAAATATTATCTCCTCTTTTATATTTTTCAAACAATCATTTTTGCATAAAAAAGTAAAGGTTGGAGAAAATTATTGAATTAATTTTCCATACTCTCTAAGCTAGTTGATCTATATTCTTAAGTCGACAATAAGGTTCAATTTCCCCTGGAAATAAAATAATAAGCTTCAAATAATTGCACCTGAACTGGATTAAAAAAAACAACAATTTATCAGTTCAATTTTGAATCGGTAGAATTGAGTTTCTACTGTTTTTACTTAACAACAATGCATTTTTGCTCAAGTTTATCAAAGTTAAGTTTCTTTGACAATTTGATTCATTATAGAAGGTAAAAGTATAAAATCTTAAAATTTTAAGAGTTTGAATCGCAACTTTGACAAATAATTGTACGTCGAGGAAAGAGATTGATATCTATAGGAAAACTTCAAAACCTCATTTCATGTGCTGATTGGCAAAGTGCGACTATAGTCTAGGACTTTCTCATTTGGCTGTTCCTGAATCGGGTATGAGACAAATGGACAGGATTGAAATTATATAACTCTAATTGGCCTTTTCTAATTTCCGTTGGACCCATTTTCTTGTCTTTCCAATTTTTGGATCACATGAGAAAATACCTTATTTTTCTGATCTGGAAGGATAACTTTAGAAGATGATCACTGAATAAATGAAACAAGCATCAAATCGATCATTTTTTTTCATTTTGGTTACAAAAAGAGATTTAAGGGTTTAAAAAAAGAAATAAATATGAGAGAAAATATATGACAGAGATCTAATTGGTGAGAGTAAAATATATGATCTTTTAATCCAAAACCGAGAGGCGATGCCATGAGACGACCAAATTAATCCATTTCGGGATAAGGGAGAATTCCCAAAAGTTTGGGGCGAAAAGGACAAGAGGGGCGTCTCTTTGTATGGCCACAGTCAATTGGGATTTGGACTTTTTTAGTGGAATAGCCTTCTCGGATTTTGATTGATGAAATAGAGACAGCTATATACTATATGTATAGTTTTTGGAGTCTTCTACAGAAATGGGCCTTCTTCGTAATCGTAGGACCACACAATGCCCTCATGCAAACGCAATGCAATTCCACACGACGTTTGTGTTGCACTATGAATTATATGATACGATATGATATGGTATGCCCATCTAACTCTTACACGTACACCCACCCTTGTGTCAGTTACTTATGACATACAATGACATCGTTGTTACCCACCCTTGTATCCATGGGCGAATCCAGGATTTTCGTTCAGGGGGGGCAAAAATATTGCTTGATATAAATAGTACATAATTTTTTTTTCAGGGGGGGCAAAGTGCAAATTTTACATAGAAAAATTCATAAATTAACATAATTTTGGGGCAAAATTATAAAAAAGCCAAAGTTCAGGGGGGCAATTGCCTCCCCTTTTATTACATTGGCTCCGCCCCTGCTTGTATCAGTTACTTATGTGACATGCAATGACATTGTTGGTCCGAATGGGCTGAAGTGAACAGACCATAGGAGGGACAGAAGGCTCTATGCACATAATTAGTAATTTCACATAATTAATTATGGACGTCCAGACAAAGGTACTCTATAGATAGAAGTTTAAGTTAGCCATCTTATGTTATGTTAAGGCAACCCATATGCACATCAACACAATCCTTATCGTCACACTTAGGGGTCAGATTTGTCAATCGGTGACGTTAATTAGTCTCTGAAGAACAAATCATCCTTGATTTGGACGATGGGAGGAAACATAATGGACAATTGGGATAGACTCTATTTAGAATCAAAATGTCATTGCATTGATGGGGGCAACTTGTAAGTATATCTTCTCCTAGCTTAATGCTCGGAGTGCTACAAGCAACAACACATCATGCATGTGACAATACCATGTTAAAATTAATATCCGAGAGGCCCGTGGACTGATTGAGCTATATCATTATGTAGATTCAATAATCCAAAATCTCATGAGATTTATATTATGACCAGCATCATAGACAATTTCTCTATTGATTTATTCTCTTTTTCAAATGTAACCAACATGTAAAAACTGTTATAAATTTGGACATGTATCTTAAAAAGAATATTCTTTATGGCCGCGCAATTCTAACTGCCTTTAGTTGTTCCATTAACTTCTTTTTCCTTAAAATTTTCAGGAAAAAAAAACTTACTTGAAAAAATAAAGAAATATCGAGGAAAAAAGTTAAAGAGAAAACAGAAGGGCAATAAGGGCGAGTGGCGACCGGCAGTGGGTTGCCGCTGCTCCAAATTATACCTACTAGCGCAGTCAAATTATTCATTAGCAAGAATTAATCTCTGCACATGGACGAATGTTCTTTCATAGCTCTATTTTGCCATGTGGGCAGGAGGAAATACCAACGAGATTGCAACAAATGGAAGCGTAGAGGTTTGTAATTAAGGCACGAGTAATAAGTCTTCAATTTATATAGTGAAATAATTTTATTAGATTTTTTCAATCATTACGTGATTGTGAGAACGAATCATTTGAGATTTTACCCCGTTCAAGTATGTTGCACTAAGTCCTGACCGAGGCTACCATTAATGCAGCAAGAAAAGTAAGTATTTCGAGACTTTTTAGATTTAACTAGGATATTGGTGATTGATGATTTTTTTTATCTTTAATATATATGTAAAGGAAAGAAAAAGAAAATGAAACATCATGAACTTTCTTTTCTCATGAAACAGCATCTTCCGGTCTTCTTTGCTGGCTTTATGAGACTACATTGACTGTAATATACCTCATGAACTCACTAGGCCCATGTGCATTTCTTAGGCAACTAAACAATCTTTTCTTTTCATAATTATTATTTTCTGAAAATTGTTTGCACATAATACATACAATTATTTACATATATAAATAAAATATAAATATGCATGGTCCACCAAAAATGAAAGACAAGATTGTTTAGAGACATTTCTACGTATCTTAATTTTTCAATCAAATCTATTATGGGTAAAAATATATATTCTCTATTTACCAAAAAAAAAAGAAATAGATATTCTACAGAAAAATGAGTACAGTAAAGTGATATTCATTGTTCTCAATCTAAAATTTAAAAATTATATTGCCTTTGATTCTTATAATTAATTTAATGATCATGAACCTCCTTGTAACCAAAAGTAAAAAGAAAACATATGCATTCTCCAAATATGCTATGTATTCTTATACAAATTCTCCGACTATAGCAAGAAATAAAATAGTTTTTGCTCCTTTTCGCTATTCCTAATTTACCGAATGTGACGAGACAACCTGCTTTAGACAGCAGCTCCACATTCTGATACTTGCCCCTTGTTCTAAGGAAAAAGAAGCAAGTCATATATAAAAATGAAATAAAATAAAATAAAACATGCTTTTAATTACCAAAAATAAAAAGACATCACTTTGATAAAGGTAATCCAAAGAAGGAACTCCAGCCATAATTTTGAAGTACCGTCGTTATAGAATTCCTAAAGTCTATCGTATAAACAAGTCCAAATAAAATCTAAATTTAAAGAATTTACTTTTCAAAAATGAGGCGAATAAATTCAAGCAATAATATAAAGGATGAAGAGGCAAAGTGAAATGTTGAAATAGAAAAGCGAACGTGACCTCGTTGAAGTTGACTCATTGGATGGGAAAATCTATCGGTGTAGCCACCTGTTTCTCGTGTGGGACCCACTCATGTGATCAGATGGCCAGTTTTCATTCTTGCATTTTTTTATAAGGCCCCAATCCAGTTGCCTTGTTTTCAGATCCCCGCCGCTTGGCCGTTCCGACTTCAGACGTATTTGGTGACAATAATATCAAGAAAAAGTATAACGATTCATCTTTTGATTTGAGTTTGAAACAAATTGAATCTTGTAATTTTCTAAAAGTAAATAATGCTTTGTGATTCATTTCAAAAGATATAATGGATCTCACAGTTAATTTTTTTCGTCACTTTTGATCCTTAAATTTTTCTTTTTATCATTATTACCTTAAAATTTCAATTTGATCCTAAAATTGAAAAAAGAAATAAAAAAAATAAAATAAAGAGAAGAGGCCGAGGCCGTCGGTCGGCGACCCCAACCCCACCATCGAGGTCGCATGCACCCACAGAGGACACCGGAAACTTCGAGGGAAAGGTCATAGTCGCCGATTGGCAACCCTACCCCCGAATCGACCGGGATCTCGAGTTAGAGATCTCGGTCGATTCAAGGGCTAGGGCCATCAATCGACGACCCTAAGCCCACCTCCATGGTCGCCGACATCCTCTGTGGGTGTCAGCAACCTCTATGGTGTGGTCAGGGTTGCCGATTGATGGCCTCAGCCCATTCTTTTTCTTCTTCTTTTCGAATTTTAGGATCAAATTGAAAAAAGTTGAAATTTGAGGGTAATAATGACAAAAAGAAAATTTTAAGGACCAAAAGTGACGAAAAAATTAACGGTGAAGTCAATTACGTCTCACGAAGTGAATCACATGATGTTATTTGTTCCTAGAAAAATCACATGGTGCAATTTGTCTCAAGCTCAAACTATAATAAGAGTTTTTATACTTTTACCTAATATTTATTAAGGTTAATTGACTCCAAAAAGCATTAATTTTGATCATTTTTTCAATTTTGACACAAATTTTATTTTTTTACAAAAGAAGTACGAACTTTGATTTTCTTATCACTACGTTAGGCATTTGTGCCATTTTCCATCCATATTATTGACTTGACGGAAAATGATGTCTACACAGTAAATGGTGTCATGCCACTTCAGCAAAAAATTTAAAACATTAGAGGGAAAAAAGTGAGAAAAGTATTGATCGGAGAAAGGGTGAGCCACCGCCCTCCGATTGGAGTCGCTGGTGACTCTAAAGGGCACCAACAAACCTATTTAAGGGAGTGGTGGACGGACGAAATCGAAAGAATCCTCAAACTGGGGGTTCACCCCATTTCGGTTTGGTAGGGCCTCAATCCTGGTTACCATCCTTGGAGATTCTCTCGATTTTGGCAGGTAGAGCTTCAATCACGGTTAGCACCCCCTGATTAGGGTAGCCGACCCCCTTCGAAATCACCGACGACCCCAATCGAGGTTGCGGTGACTAGCTAAGACCCTTAACCTTTCTCTGATCAAAGCAGTTCCCTCTTTTTTTATTTTTTTTTTATTTTTTTTATTTCTGCTAACATGACGTAACATCATTTGCCACATAGTCACAATTTTCCGTCATATCAGTAAAAACGATGAAAAATGATACAGATCCCTAACTTGACAAGAAAATCAAAGTTCGTGTTTTTTTGCCAAAAAATAAAGTTCGTGCCAAAATTAAAAAAAGTCAAAGTTCATGCTCTTTTGGATCATTAATCCTATCTATTATTATGATTAATCTTTTTAATAGGGATAATGACCCAAAAAAGCATGAACTTTGATCTCATTTTCAATGTTGGCACAAACTTTATTTTTTGACAAAAAATGCATGAACTTTGATTTTCTTATCACATTAAGCATTTGTGTCATTTTTCATCAGTTTTGCTGACTTGGCGGAAAACGGTGTACACGCCATAAAATGATGTCATGCAACTTCAGCAAAAATTTAAAAAAATTAGAGGAAAAAAATGAGAAAGGCATTGATCAGAGAATGGGTGAGCCATCGCCTTCGATTAGAGTCGCTAGCGACCCTAAAGGGCATTGACAAACCTAATTAGTGAGTGGTGAACGGACGGAATCGAAAGAATCATCAAATTGAGGGTTCTCCCTATTTTGAGGGGTCGAGCATCAATCCCGCCCACCACCCTTGGGGATTCTCCCTATTTCGACGGGTAGGGCTTTGATCCCGATCACCAACCCCTAACTGGGATAGTCGACGCCCTCCGAGGTCACCAACTAGCCCAATCGGGGTTGTGGTGGCTAGTCGTGACCCTCATTCTTTCTTGTTTTTCTTTAATTTTTTTTATTATTTTTACAAACATAACATGACACTGTTTGTCATGTAATCACCATTTTCTGCCAAATCAACAAAATTGATGAAAAATGACACAGATGTCTAACTTGACAAGAAAATCAAAATTTGTGCTTTTTTGCCAAAAAATAAAATGCGCGCCAAAACTGAAAAAAGGGATCAAAGTTCACATTATTTGGGGTCATTAACATTTTTTATATTAATTTTTCTCAACTATTCATTACTTTTTTTTTTCAATTCAACAACAAAATCATTATTTTTTATCTTCTTCTTCAATTTTACTAATAATTTTTTTCAATTACTTTTGTCTTTATCCCATGAAATCAAACTAAATTCAAATTAAATCAAATTTTACTCCATTACCAAACGCAACAAAAATAATATAATTTCTTTTATGGGGCTAAAAGAATAATCGTTCATTTACACGTTGTTGTTATGATAGAGATTCGTGAAATTAGTAAAAAGAATGGAACGTCGAAATCCCCAATAACGAGAATTGACATGCAAAACTCTAAATTTCAAGTTTAAACGAATGTCATTTTACAGAATTCCTATTTAATTGCTTAATTTTTTTAATGGGAGTTGAGCATGAAATCCTCTAACTTCCATATCATGTTTTTAATTTTTTTAATGTCACATATTTTCTTTTTCATTCACTTGTTTTGTTTTCTAAGAATGTAAATTAATTTAATCGTCTCTTGCGATAGACATTTGCGACTTCTGAGCCATGAAATGCATGGAAAGGAACGTAATTTACTGTAAGTGCATGTGTTCTCGTGTTGATTGAATCAGTTTTGTCTTCTTCCCCAGCTGGCAAAAGCGACATGAGCGAACCCTCTCCACAATGTGGGCCAATTTGAGGCAAATAAAAGTTCGGCGCTTGTCTACATTCAAACCAAGATCTTTAGCTGCGCCTCCGATCTTCAAACTCTGCACGAGGTTAATTTCTTTGTGAAATATGTGCGATGATTATGGATTTCTTTTGTATAGTCTATGATCTCCAATCCATATATAATATCGAGCTTTTCGTTGGTAATACTATATAAAAATACAGTCATGTATCATTGACCCGATTTAAATCTTCTTACAAATCCATCGTGCTACAAGCACAAATTTACATGAAATGAAATAAGCACAAGATGTGGTCTTGTTTATTTTATACAATTATGCTAAAATTCCGATGTAATATCTTGATTTTTTGTTGAGGACAAGAATTGGAGATTCGATTTCGACCGAGCAGTCTAGATCTCACGATTGTGCTGGTATATAAAATAAGTGAATTGCTTCGCAATCATTGGGGGATCAAAGCATCTAGTGTTCAATGAACTCATGAATAGAACAAAAACGGCAAGATATATATACATATATATATATATATGCACACATATGAACAAATGATATAGCTGCTGTCAAGAGAGTATTTGCAGGCAACTTGGTTGGCAAATCATTGTTGGACGACATATAATTTGGTCCTTCATTTACCCAACCTAGCTAGCTAGGAGCTCAAAACATACTGAAATTTTACACAAAATTCACCTTTTTTTCTGTGATGTACTGTGCTTGATTGTGTTGACACACTGATGCGACAGATGATGTGACAAATTAGTACATAGGGAAAAACAGGTTCTGACGACCATATTTCAAAGGAAACGGTCTCAGGAGCACAAAAGGACATTTTGATGTTATTAGAGCGTTTTTGTATTTTTAGAAAAAGTTTAAATTTTTCGTGTAATTTAGGATTTTAATTTCTATTTAAGTTTTGTAAAATCCTAGGGTTAAGACAATTGTTTTTTATTATCAATAAAAATTGGAGCTTTCATGCTTTTTGTCTAATTCTTGAATTCGATCCGAGTTAGATGTCAATTACCTAGATATTCAAAGAATTAATAGGGAGTTGAAAGTCGTAATTCTGGTATTTTGTGAAATCAATGAATCTGTGACAGGTTACTCATATGTACGCTACGTCACAAATTGTAAACACTGGTAGCTATATATGTTCTCCTTTATTTGCCAGTGAACAGCAAGAATGATAAATATAAGCACATGGAGTCCTCGCCTGAAAAGTTTTCCTACCTATAGATAGGTACAACTTGCCACACTAGTGATAAAGGCAAATATTAAGTATTATCAAAGAATGCGTAGTACATACGCCTTTACTGATAATCAAATGGTTTTAAGTTCAATACTCGTTTGTAAGATTATTCGTGTTTTTTTATTAATTATTAATATTTTTATTTCATTGTACTAGGCACATAAGTCTTCCCATATAACCGAAAAAGAATAAGTATTGAATGTATTAGCTGATGATGTGATCCTCGAGTAGAAGGTGTGAATTAATGATGAACCGTACAGGTAGCAACTTTAGGCCACGTTTGAATTATTAGACCGATTTTAGAATCATGATTTTGATTTTAACTCAACACACTACACAACAAAAATACAATTTTTCCAAGTCAAATTTATAATACTATCTCATTTGTCTTTTTCCACAATCAAAATTAAAATCAAAATTAAAATCATGATTCTAAAATCATACTAACAATTCAAACGCAGCCTTAAATTCTCGTAGTTCAAATACAATGTGTTTGTACGATGCATGCATAGGTTGTTCCCGAACTGTGAAATATGGAAAGCATTGGGAAATCAGGCAGTCGTGTTGTTGTATTCAATAGAGATTGAAGCCATTTATAGACATAAGAAAAGAGGCCCAGGCAAGTAACAAAGACATTATATATAGTCTCCCATATATAGAAAATTGCATTATTCAATTCGCCACATGAAGTTCCAAATTAGCTGAGCAGTGTACTGTATAGCTCCCCAGTGCCAAGGCCCCACACGCCATTCTTTTATGCGCCCCACCCTTTTTTTTTCCTTTGCTTTTTTAAAATTAAAAATAACCCTTCTTTTTCTTTTTCATTTCTCTAATTTGATTTTGTAATTTCGATTGGAATATCATAAAAAGGCCAATAAGCTGCCCAATTTTATGATTCAGTGACACATTGTCTCCCCAAGCCAGCCAACTGCACGTTCACTCAAAGCCCTCCAGTATGGCATAAGGCATCAACATTGAGTGTTGTGCCCAAGAAAGCATCCTTGCTCCAAGCCTCACGGCAGCCAGCTCCTCCACTCCGGCGGCCTCCTCCTCCGCATCGGCGTTGTCTTCCATGACCTCGTCTTCGGATATTGACCGAACCCCGAGAGAAGGGGGTTCCAAGGTTCGCAAGGAACCCCGGAAAGCCCAGGAACTTGACAATAGTGCTGAGGATGAGCCTAGTAAAAGGCGTAAGGGCAATAATGAGGGGAAGCACCCAACTTACCGTGGGGTTCGCATGCGCAGTTGGGGCAAATGGGTGTCCGAAATCCGTGAGCCCAGGAAGAAATCAAGGATATGGCTTGGTACTTTCCCAACTGCCGAAATGGCTGCCCGAGCCCACGATGTGGGTGCCCTGGCCATCAAAGGCCGCTCCGCTTACCTCAATTTCCCTGAACTAGCAATGGAGCTGCCCCGCCCGGCATCTAATTCTCCTAAGGACATCCAGGCTGCTGCGGCAAAGGCAGCTGCCACCACATTATCCGAACAAAGCCGTGCCCGCAGTGCTAGCAGCGGATCCGAAGCTGAGACAAGCCAAGTAAGCGTCAATTTGTCACGTGAAAGCTCCACACAGGAATCGACAAGCTGTGCATCGACCGGCGATTGTGATGATGCTCTGTTCGACTTGCCCGATCTCTTCAGCGACAGTGTGGATCGGGGGATTGGATTTACATTCTCTAGTTCTTCTTCATCTTCTTCGTTGTCCTGGCAGTTGTGCGGCGCTGATTCTGGGTCTCGTATGGAAGAAACATTTTTATGGGAGTATTACTAAACTACTAGTGGATGATGATTCAGTGACTTTCATCCAATACACAACACAAAGCCTAAAGTGTGCTGACATCTACTGGATTATGTAAAATTCGGTACTATACAAAACAAGAATTTCTCTAAACTTCCGACATGATTGTATGAACATTTCGAATAATCGAGACTGCCACAAACTCCCGGTTGCCCCTTTGTTTTCGATTAACCCCCGATTCTCTATTGGGCTACACTTACTTGCGCTTAGCCAAAAGAAAGTGATTGCCCGAGATTCACACTGCCATGTCGAATTATACGATCCAAGTAACACCAACATATGTGTTATCTTATACGTTTCGTTCTCCAATTCTGAACCCAGATCATGTAAAGTGTAACTTGGCATAAAATTATTCCATGAGAAATTCGAAGAAGCATATATGCCATGTTCCCTCTGTCTCTTCGGCCCATCCATCATCACATGGTCTCAAAATATAGTGGCATATTGTTCTTTTCCGCACTCTTTGAAGTTCAAGAAAGAAACCCAGTCGGGGAAAAAGAAGCACGTCTCAATCAACAAGAAGGATTTGATTGCCTGCTTATTCGACTTCGGTTCAAGCCAAGGTATGGAGAATCAGCAAGTTTCTATGGTGGCAATGCAAGGAGGTATCGCATCCCTATCTCCTCAACCGTTGGATTAGTTCCTTTTATTTTTTTTATCAGTCATCACTATGAAGATCTGACCATCGTAGAGGTAGGACTACATTACCCATCTAGTATCATAGAATTTCGCGATCAACTAATTAATAAAACAAAATAAAAGGCAATAGCACCACTAATGAATATGAACTTTGAATCTTTTGGTTATTAAACGAGAGCATGAGCTACCGCATTATACTTCTTTCAATTAAATAAATAGGGATCAGAAGAGATGACAAAAGAATTGAAGGAGTGGTTACATTTCTTCTTTAGGAAGCTGTCCTTCGAGAGTGACATAAGGAGAACCTCACTTGCATACACATACATACACATGGATGTATCGACTCAACCAGCTGTAACACAATATTAGTAATGTACACTGTTTATGGTATATGAATCGCAAGATGGACTTGCTTAGCATGTTGTGGGATGAGAGTGACTTGATCCATGTGAAGGATATTTTCTCAAAATCCAGCCAAAATTATCCGAAATCATCATTTTTTCCCGATTTATCAGAGACCTCCCTGGCTATTTTCCCTATTCACAGCCCTTTCTAAGGTATATGGATGCTCCAATTAAAAATAAAGAGGTTAGAAGTTTGACTCTCGTTAGTAAGATTATCCATGTTATCCTATTTTAATTTTTATATTTTCTCATACTAAGCCCATGGGTGTCCCATATAACTGAAAAAAGGTATAGGCGCTCCTCCTTTTGACCAAAGAAAAAGAAAATGGTATTACATACACCCTAGACCTAGATCGGCTGCAACTGTGTACAGTACAAGATCTTCGGGCTGGATCATATTGAGAGAACATATATGCTTAATCAAAGCACAAGATCGTCAATGGAGATGCTTCCGTCATCGCATATTGACAAGGCTGGAGTTATTTTCATAACAAATTATTTGCAAAGCGAGTGAGCGCAAAGGTTAAGAAAAAAAGATAATATGGTTAATTACAGCATGCATGAAACTGTATTAGTATATTAGTTGTCCCGCAAGGTTGCAAAAGTCGAATAAAGATATGACAATATATTAACCTTGCTTGGTTTTAACGGGCGACTTGAAGCAGTAGTCTTCCAATGATTTGAAGAATATTAGCAACATGTTGAGGTTTTCTCATTTCTTTACTGTCATGTGAAGTTGGAGACAGATCTCAGATGTGTTATGGATCTTTTGAGTGTTGGGCACTAGGTCGCTTTATCATCCAATAATCATTATATTTTAAAGAAATGCTAGGTCATAACCAAAGATTAATTAACTAAAGCAGCCTACTTTTTGCCTGCAATAAGACTTGCTTCCATCGAAAATCATGCATGAATAAAGTTGTAGCGTGAAAAAAGTTTATAGTTTCATCTCGACCAAAAATCAATAGATTCTCTATTTAATTATTTTAAGTAAAACTTCTTATACTCATTTTATGTATTTTTCATATTCTCCATTAGATCTATAAATCTCTCTTATAATTGAAAAAAAAAAGGCAAAGTACAGTACTTTTGGTTTGGGAGGAGGGATTTAAAGAAAATTGAAGGGACAGGTTTCCATAGGGATATTTGACATTTGTTAGCCCAAAATCCATTCGTTAGAGATAGACTTGAGGGACATAGTAAAGTGGTACACATTTTCATCTGGTAATTTATAAGAAGTGTTAAGAAGTGTCTTATTCGATTCGCATAGTGGGACTATCTATACTCCTTTAATATTAAGTTTTCTATATATTATATCTCTATGACTCTTCTTTATAATGGAAAAGGAAAAAGAAAAAGAAAAAACATCTTTCAATGCTAAAGCTAAAAGATTTCTAAGCTGGATGGAGGGACTTGATAGAATATTAAGCACACATCCAAATCATCTTATTCTGGTCTCCTCCAAATCCCTCCATCTAAACCAAACATCGGATTAAGAGTTTTGACAACATTGAAAATCATGTCCGGCGAATATGTGCCATCGTGCGAAATTCCCACTCAAATTATAATTTTCCTCCAGATATGTATCAGACATTAAGTTGGACTGCTCATACCAAATTCGAAGGAATGGACAAAATAATAGAACCACGAAATTTGATGGCAAAGTAATTGAATTAGAACCAACAAATTTGGTTAGCAACCTAGCATAAGAAAATCTCTAGGGCCGAGCCCCATATACTATTTTTCGGTATAAACCCTAATATTTGGAAGCCCAATTGAGCCCCTACTAATCTAGTTGAGTCGGGTTGACTCACTACGGGGTAAAACTCTCGTAGAGTGGATTTTATGTATTCTCAAAAACTCGAATTTGAGACATTATTTAAGCGAAATAAACGCTGAATCGTTTGAATTAACTCAAGTTGATTATTATTTATATATGGCCTTAGTGAAACACCTTGATGAAGCCACTACACTGCAGCATTATCAGTGAGTGAGCTCAACATCATTTATCCTTTTCCATATTTTCAGATCTGCCACCATTTTTTTTTTTTATATGGGCAATCCCCAATCATTTTAGAGAGGCTGGACCCACAAAACTAACTAATTACATTTGGACAGCTTTATTTAGAAATATGGAAAGCACTCAATAAAGGGGTTAGCTCTAATTAATAATCCACAAGACCTCGTGAAGAATGTGTGTATCAAAGGAAGACACTTTAGACAATTAGGTGCCCTTCCACATGCACAATGGGGTACCGGAAAACAAAAAAGCTTGCAAATGTCGTCAGTAGTAATATTAAAAAAGATGAAGGACTGTATTTTTTTCCGATTACAAAAGTAAGGCAAAGGAAAATAAAGAAGTACGGTAGTTCCATTGATAAAAATTACACTAAAAAATATATTGATTCCACAAATAAGCATTGCTCCAAAGTTTGATAAAGAAAAATAAGAAGAAGAAGGGGTATAGTCATCCCAGATCTTTCATTTGATAACTTCCCAAGGGTATGATTTTTTTTTTTTTTGCCCTTTTGGGTTGAAGAAGTCATTAATACTCAAAACAAAGCTTCGACTATCTAAATTAGAAACAAAATTTGATGAAATAAATTTATGATAAGTATCTGGTATCATTGACGCAATAATGAAAGAGTCTCAGTCTATCAAGCACTTGATTATGACGACGTGGTTGGGTCAAAGAACTCATCATGAATACTTGATAATAACAGAAATTGGTAATAAGGCTCGATGAGATGCATATCTCATCCCGTGGAGAGTACTACTCAGCCAATGAAATTGAGTCCATTAAACAGGTCTGATAGTGACGGCCTCCCAATTCCCTGGGGAGAAAAAGTTGGCTTGAGACATACGGGAATTCGAATTAGGGCAGTATAGTCCAAAAGGAGAATTTGGTTATTCGGTTAATAGAACTGAAAATTTTGAATTTTATGGGTTGATTTTATTTGAAAATATAGGTTTTGATATAGATCCGGTTTCGAAATTTTAAAAGGAAAACTGAAATTTATGATTTGTACTACAATTGAATTAAAAGCCGCATTACCCTTAATAATAGAGCAGGACTCAATGTCCATATCGAGAAGACTGTGATTGGGATATAGCCTTTTAGCATCGGCCTAGTCACACCCCCCAGGCTAGGTATAATTTAGACATAGCTTTACTTTCTCAAGTACAAGCTCAAACTCAACTTAATAATAAAAGGTCAAATTCCAGATTTCTATTTTGTAAGATGTTGCTTTTAGTTTTTGGATATTCTCTAGGGAGTAAAATAATATAAGGTCATTTAACCAAAAAAAAAATTATATAAGGTACTCTAAGAATCAAAAGAAAGTGTATGATCTATAAACCAACGTAAATTGATTCAAGAGGTTCGGCACTTGTTCTGTTTAAGTAAGGTATCTAGTTCAAGTCATTGTAACTATACAAAATCCACTATAAGAGAGATTTACCCCTTAATGGGCCGACCGCGATTCGATTGGATTAATCATGGCCCAATTAGACTTTCGAATATCAGGTTTTCACACTGAAAAAGTATAGGATTTGATGTAAGCAAATCTCACATTACACTTTGAGAGATATTAATTTTAACAATTTTCATAAAATTTGTTTATTAAAATTAGCCAAATTTGACCTAATAAAATTGGAAGAAAATAAAAGTAAATTTGGGTGGATCTTATATAGCATATACATACACTATTAAAACAAATTGGATGATGGAATGTTCCATAAATTGCAAGAGTTTTTAAGTATAAGTCCAAGATGGACAGTTTTCATCAAGCAATTATTTGTTAATTGTTAGAATAAAAGTAATTCATTATTCAAGAAGAAAAAAAGAAAATTTTGGGGAAAAACAGTCATATTTAGTTACAGTTGTCTTTTATTGAGCGTCGATATCATATGGTAGAAATCAACTGAAGGTGGGTCGGCAGCTACCTCGCGACATTCACAAGCCTAGCAAGGTGACATGGTTAACTTGGGGGAGAAGAAAATCTCTTAGAATAATACCTGTTTTTCTTGTTTCTAACGACATAAGAAAGAGTTTTCCCCCCATAAATTCCGCTGATTAATACGGTTCCTTATATAAATAATTTCATTTCTAACGAGCAACATGCAAAAGTTCCACCTAATCTCCAAATTGCAATTATTTATATTGCACATTTTGTGACTACAAAATTGCACCACTGTCTTCTTGGACAATTACCCCGTCTTTCTACCGAAAAAACTTGCACCACTGTCACAAAATTAATACCTCCTACAATGTCAGTATTTGATTGCTGTGTAGTCTGTGGTGAAGTGGGTCGCGAATATTGTTTTCATTTATTGAATCTAATTAATATCCTGGGGGCCGAGAAAACGACCCAACCAGTTGTTTTCCATCATAAACGACCCAACCTCAGACATTAATTTATGTGAGTGACAACTACATTTGCATTTTAAAAGAAATCTGAAGAATCTGTTCACAATAGACACAAGTAATTCTGCTCCCAATCGAACCCAGTCCCTTTATCAGATATATGGAATGAATTGCATTGAATCTCCCTACAAGTTGAATCATCCAAAGTGTCGTCGTTCGTTTGATGACAGCTGATGATATTAATTAGCGTGTTAACTTTCATACCTTCCGAACCGAAGATGGCAGGTCCTATTGCGTGTTAAGGATAACAGTCAGTTTCACATCGAAAAATGAAAAGAAAATCCTAACTAGAATTTATAAGAAATTAAATGCCACCGCCCTTATAACTCAAATTTTTGGGTTGAAAATTAAACCGTAATAGCTCAATGACGAGAAAAGACACTATCTTCGTTCCCTTTCATCATTAAAGAGCGACATCGTGTTTAATATGATAACCGTTCTGTTTTGTAAGACGTTTAGTATGTCGACATTCAAATGTTGAGAAATTTGGCCAAGTACTCAAAAGCTCATCCTTCCAGGAAATCTTAACTTTTATATATGGAAAACATGGTCGATCAGAAGCCTGCAACAAATGTTGCGTGCACGGATTTCGGTGATGTAGCTATTAGTTGCTAGCTATACAGCACAAGTGCTGACTCATGCCCGTGGAATGTTGAACATTGCTTATCAATTTATCTATCTGAAATCGTACCAAAACCAATACATATATATATATATATATATATATAAAGGAAAGGACAGAATCACAAAGGGTTCTTTTGCTAAAGAAATATTCTTTCCCAATTGGAATAAAATATTGAAAATTGTTGATATAAATAAACAGCCACTTGGCCTGCCTATGAGAGTGGGAGGGCAGATCCTCATGATTAATAAGATCTCATATTATCGATAAAAATGTTAATTGAGTAATAAACAGCTCACCCCTGTAAAGAGAATAACACAAGTTCGAACTTCGAGAAACGTACTTGTTAGGAGAGAGAATAACCTTTAATGTTCGATCTCCCAACTGAATTAGTTAGATCTCATTAAATTTTGGATATCAATATACACATTTAAAAAGAAAAAAAAAAGATCTCATATCACATCAGATTAAATAATAACTAGTCAAAAAGTATCAGCATAAGCAGCCAAAAGCAAGGAAAATCTAAGTTGGAAGATAATGTTTGATTGCTCTTGGTGAAGTGTTAAAATTAATTCTTTTTAGATGTTAATTTGATCTACTAGCTTGTATAATAAGTATTAGCCAAGATTCGTGATCAATAATATTGAAATTGAAAGATTGAGGGGTGAATCTTTTATTAAAAAAAATAGGGACGCGTGTACGGCTTGGGTCTCGCAAAATTCTATTTGACAGCCCAAAATAAAACAACCACCATGGTTGAGTTTTGCAAACAACCGGGATAGCATAACCGTAGGAATTAGAGGATAGGATAAATTCCACATATACTCCACGTAGATTAGTAGAATGCCACATACATCCCCTGCTTTTAAAAGGACAATAAGCCCCTTAATTTTGCTGAAATGACAGCACATGTGCCATCATGTCAACGTATGCGTATCTAATGAAGTTGCTTCTTACTACTTTTATATTAAAAAGATGCTAAAAAGTTACGAAGAATTGAAATTCAAGAAAAAAAAAATGAAGGCGGGAGAAGGCCAACGATGGCTCGTCAAAGGGGACCTGTCCTCTTGTGCGAGGTTTCTGGCAGCATATGAAGTTGCCTGCAATGATGGTGGGTTCCGACGCTCTCTCTATGCTCCACGGAGGCTGCTAGCCACCACCCGTAGCAATGAGAGGTGCCGGTGATTATTGTGGTCGCTAGCGATGCTGGGATGGTCACAGCCGGTGGCAAAGATAGAACACAGAGGCCACAACACAAGGCACATAGATTGTGCAATCACGTGCGAGTCACATGACTTTTCTGCAATTTTATCGTAAACTAAAACATTGAGGATAGATTTCCCGTTCACCATAGTTAAGGATAAATATGTCAGACCATTAGCTTAGGGGTAATTAACAACTTTTTTTTTTTTATGCCTATCTATCCTAGTTGGGCTTGGGCCGAGTTTCTGGCCCAGGATTGGGCGCCCGATGAACAAAAAAACAATTTTTGAGTGGCTAAAGGAGGAAAGGAGAAAGGCCCACTGCTTCATGGCATGGACCGTATTTATGGGCTTAGGATGAAATCAAAGCCTACAACTGATTGGGTCGTGGTTTCGGAAGTCATTCCAATCCTCTTATTTGGCCATTGGGCGTGCCTCTTCTATTGCTTGGCCTGTGACGCCCCCGATAGCCAATCTAGCAAGTGGCAATTCTTTTTGTTTAACTCAGCTTTTCCTTTCTGCTTTTTAGATGTTTATTTTTGGATTACAATACTGATCCATAAATCTAATACAATAAAATAAAATTTTAAAAATTAATAAAAGAATACGAATAATCTATTTTTTTTTAACACTTTAGTCCCTTCAATGTTTCCCATCTTTAAGGTTTCTCTCACAAACTATCGTTAAATGGTTATTATTGCCCTTTCTGAATCTCGATCTCGAGGCATTCATCGTTGTCATGTTAAATAATTCCAATACATAAACTTTTTCATTGTGAATCATAATATCCAAAAGTCCAATTGACTCCGACTAATTCAATTCGAGCTTAGTCGGTTTATTGATTCAGCTCGAGCCTGATCGACTCACTAAGGAATATAATCCTCCCAATGTGAATTTTCTAATCCATTCGTAAAATTCGAACTCGAGACATTGTTTAAGAGGAATAAATGCCGAATCACTTGAACTAATAACGTTAGTTCCACAATATATAAACTTTAGTCATGCTCAAGTAGTATTAGAAACAATTATCCACCATGTAAAGGTTGTCACTAGTTGTTATGCAGGGTTATCCAGAAATACTTACTAGTAGGCTACAAATAAAAAGCGATACGAAATAAGATAAGATCATATTAAAGTGAAGTTATATTATGAAGATGTTCAAAAACTATACGAAACTTATATAATAGACGATAAAAGTAAATCTTCCTTTAGTCATCTCTCCCGCTTTAAAAGAGGTGCTAAAGAGTATTACCCAGGGAAGTTTCAAAAAGAAAAAGGATTAATCCAAGATATTAAAAAAAAAAAATTGCTCAAGTGGGATTAATTCAAGAGAAGGGACAGAGCGGTGGTATACACTCCCGCATGTGACCCAAATGATCTTATGTTTGGTCCTTACTTGTTTGACTGAATATTAGTACCACTTTATTTCTCATTTCTTTTTATTTCTTAGGCACATGGAAAAAAAAAGTAGTTAATAAGAGAAAAAAAACAATTTGTTGTTTGTTACACTCGCTTTAAGCTATGACTTAGCGGAATTAATTGCAATATGTTGATTTTACGAATATCAGGAAATATGCATCAAACTCGAAACAAATCCGAGAATGGGCGAAAGAGCACGGTAGCTCCAAAACTTTATTAAAAAAACATCAACTGTCTTAATCCTAGAGTTTACAACGCTTAAATAGGAATTAAAACTCCTAAATTACATGAAAGACATAAACTTTTCTTAAAATTGTAAAAAAGTCCAAATAATATAAACATGCCCATTTGAGGCCATAAACGATGAAATTCGATCTAATTATAGTCTTTTCACGGCTGAAGGCGTGAGTTGTACTCCATATGCCGTTTCCCTTGAAATAAGGTCGTCAGAACTTATTTTTCTCGATATACCGATTCGCCACTTCTTTAGTAGCATCAACCTCCCATATTTAAATCTCATGAAATTACATTTCCTGGTCCCTTTTATATCTCCTTCCTGTCCCTTGCCATCTGTGCGCTTCTACTAATATAACCGAAACAAATGTGTACTTGGAAGAGGATCTCATAAAATAATGCAGGAGCTAATCTTCAATACAAAACTCGATTATTCGCATGAAAAATGATGTTCCTGTAATCATGCATAGTGGAGTCCACCAGAACTCTGGCTTTCTATTTTCTAACATATATATAATTACTTTCACAAGGGAACATACCCCGGAATTTAACAAATGGACCAGCTAAGCTTTCACCGCATCTTTGGCACAGTGTTTCAGTCGCAAAGTTCCATATAACAAGTCAAAGGTAACAATTTTTCTTTTAACAAAGAAAACAAATATGAGATGAATAATCGGTGCTACATATAATACGTAGAAATAATTTTCATAATTACCTAGGTTGCATTTGGAATGGGCGATCCATCTAAATTACTGGTAATCTCGCATTTAAATTACCCGAACTCATACATTATCTTGTTAACTGATATGTTTTAAGGGTTAATCCATGGTTGCTCTGCAAACTACATTGCTCAAGTGGCAATCCGCATTGCATAGGAGAGGGATGGCTATGTGGATTGCCACCAAGTGGCGATCTCCGAAGAACATATTCTTCCCGAAATATCCCCATCTTCTTCCTCCTTCAGAGTGACGTAATTATATATTTTAATAAATTTAAACATTCATAAAATAAATAATTATTACATACTTAATATTTATTTATTAATATAATTGCAAATTACAAAAATATATAGATATTTATTCTGTATCTAAAAATAAACGTATAGTTGATACTTTTTTAAATTATTTATTCATTTAAATATATAAGTGAGTAACTATATAACAATTAACATAATTAATTAAATTTTAAATATTTAAATAATTAATTATATCCGTACTTAGTTTATTTTAATTAAATCTAACTCTATGATATTATTTATTTCAGTTGATTTAAATATATAATTTGATAGTAATAATAATATTATAATATTAATAATCAATTAAATATAATTAATCAATATTAAGTTATGTTTAAATTTATCAAAAATAATTGAAAAAATAATTAAATATTATTTATTAATATTATTTAATAAATTATATTAAATTATTAATATTTATTTATTTTAAAAATAACTAACTTATATTAAATATAATTTTGAAAACTGTTATTTTCCAAAGGTATTTTACTAAAAATTGACTACGTGTCCAGTAATTTGAGTTTTACTCCAAACATGATATTATGAAAATTCATGATAGTATAAGTTCAACATTTCTTAGCATACCAAACACAATAATGTGGATGTCCAGTATCTGCCTGGTGGTAATCTATTTTGAGGTCATGATGATTACCACAAGAAAGATTACCAACCATACACCAAATGCACCCCTAGTTATATCCTACGAGAGAAATCAAATTTTCAACCGTGAAATTTAACTAAAATCATGGTTTAAAAGTTCCTCACCAATAGCGAATTATGCTTAGAAACGATAACCACACACGCACGTAGGTTTAGTGAGTTAGGCATGAGGTTATGGGGTTGAGTGGGAAGACTATCGAGGAATGGAATTCGTGCAGTGACATCATCTCGACCTAGAATCAAAAAGTTTTGGATTCCATCTTTGTGTCAGCCAGATTTCGCATATCCATTTATTCCCATCCTTCTATCACCTCCTAGGCGAAACGAATTACAACAAATTATAAGAGCTAGATAGTACACGGATGGAAATCAAGAGACAAAGTCAGCTGAGAGCACCAAGGGGACAACTCTGTCCCAGGCCATCTATCTCCACCATTGGTTAGACCTAATGAATAATAATTGAGGTTTGAGTACTAAGATTGGGCGGAACCCACTACCATCACAAAGCATCACCATCAATTAATTTAATGGGGGGCCTCTGATGAAGTTGGGGGACAAATAGATGTGAAAAGGCCAAACAAAATTCAAAATTAATCGAGGACCCATCAACAAACAAAACTGGCCATTTGGGGTTGCATATAAAAATCCTCAAATTGCCAAAAATGGCCATGGAAGAAGAAGCAATTAGTTGAAGATGAAATCATCAGATTCCAAATTAGACGGCCGATGTTAATTATGATCCACGAGCTGACACATACATATTTCCCCCCACAACGCTATGCCTTCTTCCTCGATCGATGTTTTGTCATTTATTCCGGCAGTATCCCGCTAACCGCTCCCTTTGGTATCAAAACCCCCATCACATCATATATCATACACATATTATTAATTGTCTCCATCATTGTGTCATCCATTTGCATCGTTCTTGCAAGAATTATATATTAAATTCACGATCATACAATCGTTTCACCATTTAGGCTGCTCCCATATTCAATGGATCGAATCCAAAGCATTACCAAACATTTCATCGCAGGACGTGGTGGAATATTGATGTCGAGTCGACACGCAGATTTTTGCAAGTATAGGACTATATATGCCTACCAAGCTGACTCGTAAGAGTTCACCAATATTCGGTTCTTCCGAAGTGATATTCTCAATGGCCTCTCAAAGTAATTAAATTCACTTAGAACAACCACTCTCAGGTATAGAAAAGGAAAAGGCAAATCAAAACGAAAGAGAAAGACTTAATTAACCTATTTATTAATCAAGAAAAGCTTTTCTCAGCATCAACCAACATAGTTGTTAAATTAACTCTTCAACCCTTATGCTTACACAACCGAATCAACTCACTATGAGATTGGAAACTACCATAAATTCGGTGAACTTTCAACTTAACTCTTAAACTCTTACTAGAGTTTACGCCTTTAAGTTATGCAATCTATTTTACCGAGTCAGCAATTGTTTTGCTAATTTCTAACACAAATGGCATATGTCACAAATATAGGCCGCTGTTTAAATAAAGTCTTGTTAAAGTAAAAATATATTTTTCTTTGCACTAGACCATGGCCTCTCTCATAATAAAAAAAAATTAAATTAAATTTCTAATATTCAATTTTTTTTCCATTAAAATCATGGAAACCTTCTAAATTGGAGTTCCTCTTTGTCTCATTTATTCAACTCATTCTTTTATTTTCTCCGTCACTTCTCTCCATGAAACTTCCGGACTTTTTACTTTCTTCTTTGATTTGGATCAGTGAATTTGATAAGTATTTGGTCTGGATCAAGTTTTTCCCATATTTTGTTTGACTATAAAGTATAGATAGAATTATCGTTTAAATTTTGATACTAGATCATGTGTACTCACTGTGAATATAACTACAAATTTGTAGTATTTTCATATATATTTTGGTCTTATTAAGATAGATTTATTTTATATTGAAGTTATATTAATTGGTTTATAACTAAATGTGAGGACGAGTGATGGGAATTATAATCTCACATGGAAAAAATGAAAAAATAACCGTGAGTTTATATGAGGCTTAGGTACCAACATTTATTAGTTCGAGCTTTTGAGTTGGAGATAGGCTCAATCGCTTATAGGCCTAGTGGTATTTTACATGGTATTAGAACGAGTTATGTTTCCGTGCGCACGTGTATGGACTCACACCACGCCGGGTTTAAGGTCTATTTGTGAGGGTAGCCGAAACATGCACCCGTGTTGGCCCAAGTGTGGTTAGGAATCCAATTTCGAGGCAGCGAGCGTTGGCCTGACTGTGGCTAGGTACACTTTCAAGGCAGCGAAGTGTGCGCCTCATGTTAAGTCAGGCCCCGAGTGTGGAACTTATGATTAATTTGGTTTGTCCCTCCTCGCCCGAGCACGGAAGAGGATGTCCGACTCATGGTCAATTGTTGAGGACGGGTGTTTAATGGCATGTGGCACGTGATGGACCACACGTTGCCACGTGAGGGCGGATTTTAAGAGTTAGGAATGAGTTAAGTCCCACATTGAAAATATAAGATGAATTCCACAAGTTTATAAGAGATTGGGTACCACAACCTATCAGCTCGAGCTTTTGGGTTATAGATTGGCCCAATCGCTTATAGGTCCAAGTGGGTATTTTACACGGTATTAGAACAGATTTTGCTTCTGCGCCAGAGTGCGCCTCATGTTAATCAGGCCTGATAGTAGCCCAATCCAGTACCGAGATAGCTAAAAGTGCACCCCTAGTTAGGCCCGAGTGTGGAGCTCGAGGCTAGTTTGGTGTTTGTCCCCTCTTGCCGGAGCACGAAAGAGGATGCTCGGCTCGTGATCCCTTATTAAGAGCGGGTGTTTAAGAGCACGTGGCATGTGTTAGACTTCACGTTGCCACATGAGAGCGAGTATTGAGATATGTTGTCTCACATGAAAAAATTGATAAATAAATCACGAGCTTATATAAGACTTGAGTCCAGCAACTTATCAGCTTAAGATTTTAGGTTGCAGATGAGCTCTGATACCATCTTGAATTTCCATTAGACTTATACGGATTTGGGTCATTTCCACTTAAAAAGTCAAGCTAATAAGTGTTGGTACTCAAATCTCATATAAACTCATGGTTATTTTTTCATTTTTTTTATGTGAAATTATAATTCTCATCACCCGCCCTCACGTGCAACGTGTGGTCTATTTTTACCTATACATTGTCACGTGCCCTTAAACACCCACTTTCAACAACTGACCTCGAGCCGGGCTCATATTCCGTGCTTGGACGATGGGGGACTAGCACAAGGTGATCTTTTGACTGCTCTCGATATTGGGTCGGCGTAGTGTAAGCCCACGTGGACACACGAAAGCATAACCGGCTCTAATATCATGAATTTTTATTGGGTTTATACGGGTTTTGGTCCATTTTCACTTAAAAGTTTAAGTTGATAAGTTGATGAGGATCATGGGCATGACAATGAGGCTGATGCACATGAGCTTGGAAGTCGGACTCCTGAAGAGGGAGCTGAAGCACAAGATCTTAGAGGCTTGCATGTTCCGAGTGGGCCAATCACACGGGCGAAGGCCAAACAAATCCAACAAGCTATGGAGAGCTTGCTGATGGGCTTTTTGGGCCAAGAGGAGTCTAATTCAATTGGGTCTCCAAAGGCCTTTATTCACTTGACTTGCCATGAGATGCTGAAGATGGAATAAAAGACTGTCAACTATTCTAGATAGCCTTTATTTAGTTTCCTCTGTTATTCTGGCTTTAGGAAACTAAGGATATTCCAGTTGCCTAGTTTGTTAGTTTCCAGTTTCTCCTAAGCTTATATAAAGGAGGCTGAGTAGCTGATCAGGGCAGACTATTCTGGTATTTTGGTGAGATTTTTCTCCTTTGTTCTTCATTGAACTCCTTCGAACGAACAAGTGTGACAGCTTGTGATTGTTCGGTACACTTTGATATTATTGGTTCTTGTTTCTTCATAAACAACGGGTCAATAATCCTTATCTTGATATTGTCGGTTCTTGTTTCTCTATAAACAACGGGTCAATAATCCTCTTTATCTAAATCTGAGTTTGGCGATCTGGGAATCGATTCAAGTTGGTCATCGGGTTTCACAATCTTTCGTGAGGTCCGCATCATAAGTGTTGGTACCTAAGCCTCATATAAACTCATGATTATTCTTTCATTTTTTTCATATGGGATTATAATTCCCCACACTAGAATATATAGTACATGTAACTAGAAGAGTTTACAATACGAGTTTAGGTTATGAGTTTAAGAGGTCTATCTACTGAGAGTTGACATGAACCCTTAAATTTGACAACATTGTCGACCAATAAAAAATTGAAGAAGATTCGTGTAGAGTGTGAAGCTGTATAATAATATTTGTCAATATTTGACGGGTGACACTCTTTTGACTTAAAGGAATATGATGTAGAGGATCCAACGATCTAGAAGGTATGCATGAAACATAATATGTCTGCCATTTGATGAGCCAAATTGTTTGGTGTTGGAGTGAAATGATGGATTGGTGGAGCCCGTACCAGCCCGGTGTAAGTTTAGGATCCGACACACTTTTCCCCCACTATGCACACATTTATATTTATTGATGGATTTTTTTTTAATAATTACAAACGACGCTCTTTAACTTGGAAGGGAATCAGCAAAGGAGAAAAGAAATATAGGAATACGAGAAGTGCTATTTACGGAAAATTAGCTCAAAATTTCTTAATTTTTATGTAGATTTTGATTTTTATATTTTCCTTACCGAAAATTCTCTTATATTATAGACGTGGCAAAATTTTGCCACTTGTATCATCTATACTTTTTTTTGAATAAAATATAAATTATGGAATTATTATTAATAACATATACATGTACATACGTGCTTATCCAAATAAACAAACAAATAAATAATATCAGTAGATGCACGTCAGTAGGTAAATCATCTATACTTTTTTTCTTTTTTTTGTAGTCTCTTTTTCCAATTGGCCTTTGTTATTAAGCTTAGCTTCTACTCCCTCGCCACCTCTTCATCTTTTTTTTTCGGTCGATTCTCTACCATTTTCGGTCAATGACACCTCTTGATCTTTACTAATTATTGTACTATATATATAAGTTTCTATTAATGAAATTCTTTTAATTCTTCAAAGAAAATAAAGAAAATCTAAGGGAGGTCCATGGCAATACAAAGAAATTGAAAAGCTAATAAAAAAGATACAGGTGGTCACACTATAATAACAGAACCTAAAATCCATAAGTTACCATGTAGGAGCGCGTGTCATTGCACTACATTCTCTTTGTCAGAAAAAGAATATTTAGCATAGTGTAATCCAACTTATTTTATTAAGTGATTTTTTGCTTAATGATTAAGTAGTTTAGATCATTATCTCTCATTTTTTCCTCTTTTTTACATTAATTTTCTCTTATAACTAACTTGTAACTAATTTTTAAGCATTTATTTAATTAAGGCCAAACAAACTCACCCTAACACTATGTGTTTCCTTTCATATAAGTTTCAACGAGGTAAATGGAATGCAAACGTTATTTCTAATGCCAAAAGGCATCATTTCCAACTAGCAAGGCTCGCAACAGACATAAACTGTACAGGGGTCGATGATGCAAAGAAAATCTATTTCTCTTTTCCCCCAAAAAAATAATCTGTTTCCTTTCATATCAAAGGTAAATATTAGAAATGGTGAAATAAATGGGATTTGAGGAAGAGGACGTAGTACAATGACACTTATTTTTACTTATTAATCAAGATATTTTATATTCGCTTTTCGTGTGGAATAATCTGTGCTATTTTATTTATTTATATTTTTCAAATGAATATTTATTTGTATTTTTTGATAAATAACATGTGCTTCCTTATTAGTTATTAAATATTTCATTGCCTTATTTTAGGTCAATTGGTCTTTCTTATAATGAAGAAATAAAAGAGAGTTATCAAAGAGGGTGTAGCGCATAAATTCTAGGTTCAATATTCAGTGGGATTATTCGCCCCACTTTATTAGCTATTATAATTTTTATTAATTATACTTGACCAATGAGTATCGTTTGTAACCGAAAAAAGAAATAAATGTGATTTGATGAAGATGATACTTGCACCCTTTTTTAGATAACATTTGCACTCAATGCGAAACTTGGGATTTTAGATTTGGTTCTAATCAGATAAGAGGACTTCACACACACAGACATGCATATATATATATATATATATATATAAAATTTATATCATCTATGCAAATAACTAAATTAAGCTATTTATATTAACATGAATTGGTTCAAACAGTTCGGCACTTATTCTCCTTAAATAAGTTAGGTTTTATATTTAAGTTTTGTGAATGGAGAAAATCCACGCTGAGTAGAGTTTTACCTCTTAATAGCTGATCCGGTTCAAACTGGATTAATTGTGGTCCGTTGAACTTCTAGATACAAAATGAAAACTAATAATGATGATGATGATGATGATGATGTTTATAATAAGACCAACCTTTTAGAACAATAGTTATGGCCGCCCCAAAATTTCCCATCCCCTATGCTTCAAGTTCTCGTCTTTATATATAATTTTAAAACGCCAACTTCGTTTTCATCATTGAATTGCTTGGACAAACTTCCAGTTCTAATACAATCACGAAAGATGCCGGCTGTTACTTGCCACATTATTCCGCCAAAGCTCCTTCCTCCGCCGGCTAGCCCACCGTCTCCATCCGCCCGACCTCCACCACCGAGAGCCATCTCCATCCCAGCACCCAACAGGTCGATCCCTACCATCTCAGTCCCCGATCAAGAACATGTTGATGATACTGCAGCTGCTTTCTGGGACTACCAGTTTCTTTTTGTATCTCAGCGGTCTGAGACTGCGGAGCCTATCATGCTCCGCACATTGAATGGGGCAGTCCCTGCCGACTTCCCTCAAGGCACATACTACCTGGCGGGCCCTGGCCTGTTCAAGGACGACCATGGGTCGACAGTCCACCCATTGGATGGGCACGGTTACCTCCGGGCCTTCACCCTTGGTGGGAAGGCGGGAAAAGTCGGGTTCATGGCCCGGTATGTGAGGACTGAGGCTCAGGAGGAAGAGCATGACGCAGTGAGTGGGTCATGGAGGTTCACGTACAGGGGCCCATTCTCGGTGCTCAAGGCTGGAAGGAAGGTCGGGAACACCAAAGTGATGAAGAATGTGGCTAACACTAGCGTGTTGAGGTGGGGCGGCAAGCTCCTCTGCCTGTGGGAGGGCGGGGAGCCATATGAGGTCGAACCCAGCACGTTGGATACAGTGGGAAAGTTCAATGTCACAGGCAGAGGTGGCCACAGTCCCACCGCGGGATCCGGTGGTGGTAGCAGGGTTTGGGATGCTGCGGCTAGTGTCCTAAAGCCAATTCTCTATGGTACGTGTTATTAGATTTCATGTCGTCCGATTAATTCCTCCTGAAATTTGCACAGTAAGCAGGGTTGCCCAAAATGTATTCTTAATTTTTTTTATGGCCAGGGTCACTGACACGATGAGAACTCAACAGGTATAGTATCTTTTATTTTTGGGTGAATAATATGTATAGTATTTAACTATGATGATGGACCACAGAAAAATTCAAAAAATAGGATATTGAGGATTAATTATATCCAGAGTCCTCGCAATCCCTCTCTAGAAGAGAAGGATATAGTCGTTCGGGATAAGATTCAAATATGTATAGAACTGATCATTAATGGAGATAAAGCATCTTGCACTGACCCTCGCTAGCTTTGCCGATAATCTAATTTTACATACTCTCCCAGCACCCTAAATAAGTCAAAATCATTAAAAAAAAAAGAAAAAAATCTTAATAATTCTTTCTGTCCATTCTTTTCAATTACGAGGGAAATTCATGAAAGACGTATGTTGCTATTGCACTATATCCACTTTCTAGATTCCTTTCTGTGAATTAACTCAAGGTTTGCTGTGGACTGTTATTTAATGATTTTCCCCTTGTGACAATGCATCAAAGTGCGGCAACGTATTATTTTCTCTTCTGTCCAGCACGTTTGCCCACGAGTGTCTCTCGATCGTACAACTATATTGATATATATATATATATATATTATATGGGTATTATTATTGTCGAAATTGTACTACACATAAAAATTATTGTTTTGGACGAATAAGAGAATCTTATATATGTTGTTTGGATGAACAAGAGAATCTCAATTAACAGTAATTTTTTCTAAGCAAAAATTAACATTAATTTTTCTGTCACATTTTTCAGACAACTTTTAATTTTTTCCAATTATAACACAGGTTTTAACTTTGCTTTTTGTTTTGCTGACAGGACATAATCTTATTTTTATATTATATTTATTAAGTGATATTGATTTTATTCTTAATATATTTTTGGGGGAATATTTCAATTGGCAGGAGTGTTTAAGATGCCCCCGAAGAGAATGTTGTCGCATTACAAGGTTGACCCAAAGAGGAATAGACTACTCACCATCTCATGCAATGCTGAGGACATGTTGCTCCCACGCAGTAATTTCACCTTCTACGGTAACTCGACCTCTCATTGATCGATTTGTTCACATGTTACAACATTCTAATTTTACCTAGTTACCGAGACACTAATCATTCATTACTGGTCTCTCCCAAATATTTCAATGAAAAATTCTTGCTATATATGCAACAATATATATTTTCACTTCGCATGACGTTATTCATTGTTTCGAATTTTCAATTATGAAAGGAAAAGTAGTAGTGGTCGTAACAACTAAGCGTGCATGTTTTCGGTATAAGGTAAATTCTGAGTTGAACGGAGATAAATTTTTAAACGGTGCACAAAATTTTGGGAGTGAATCGTCTCCATATTAGAAACAGAGAAGAAATATACATTAGAAAGTATGTTTTTTTTTTTCGACAGATTATTGTATAGCAGATCTTTGCAGAATTGAACTGACAATATTTGGTTGCTTATAAATCTGAATCTTGAATAGTAAAGCAAATTGATTTTTCTTTTAATCTATCTCCATTTTTTTCTTCTACTAATTAATTCAGACTATATTATTATCTTTTAAGATTGATGATTCCTTTTTTTTGGTGGGAATAATATCTTTTTTTAAATAATAATGCAATAATAATTAATTGCAGAATTTGATTCGGAGTTCAAGATGGTGCAGAAGCGAGAGTTCACCATTCCGGATCACTTGATGATTCACGATTGGGCCTTCACTGACACTCATTACATTTTATTTGGCAACCGTATCAAGCTTGATCCTCTTGGTTAGTAAAATATATATAATCCTCTCTCTGTTTTTTTCTTTTTTTTTAATTTCAGGACAGACAATATGAATTTAATAAAGAATAAGAAATTAAATAAAAGAATATAAGTCATTTCACAAATAATAATCGAACATAGAACCTCTTAATTTTTTAGAGAACACATATACTACTGTAATACACATCCTTTCTCTTTTTCTCTTTTGTTTTTTAAATACGAATCTGAAAGCACTTCTCTTTCTCTTTGCATTTTTCCCTTTTCTTCCGTTATTTTTCTTTCTATTATGCATTATCACATCCTTTGCCTTTTTCTTTACAAAAGAAAATTGGACTCATTCAACCAAAAAACAGAAAAATGGACTCGTTGCGTGATCGTCAAGTTTAGGAAAAGGTTTAGACACGCTATCTAAGAAAAAGCAACAATTGTCCCTTATTACGATACCGTTACGAAAAGGAATTCCCAAGGACCATCATTTAAAACTTGGTACAGGGGCACATACCGTGCAAGTACATAAGAAAATTAATTAATATAATTTATTTGATATTTACAAAAAAAAAATGCTTAATTTATCAAGGAAAGAATTTTTTTTTAAAGGAAAATTTTAATCTTCATTGGTGATTCTCAATAGTCAATAAACAATAATTAAGTTTCATAATTTTGCTAAAAGTAAAATAATAAACAAATCTAGAGAGTATTGAGAGAGCAGGTTATCAAAATACATTTTGCCGGTAACTACATACAGGTTCGAAAAAATTTGTTGTTGTAACTACCTGAGGTTCCTACATGACGCTTGCATAGGACAAAATTAATAAACCGTAATATATGCGATATTTATCAAAAAATATTTTGCTATTTTTCAAGAATATTTTCTAATCTTTATTCTGATTTTCAATGCAACAGCTAAGAGTCATAATTTCATGAGAATAAAATAATAAAAGAATCGAGATAATTTAGCTAAGTATAAAATAATAATAATAATTCTAGAGAATTTATATATATCTAGGGTTTTCAAAATGAAGTTTCCCCATATTTCAGCACTCAAATTTTGCATATTATAACTAATCAATGATACTCGTGTTGCGCGCGCATTCAATTTACATAAATTAAAAGAATGTTTTGTTTGTTTTTATGCTTATTATAAATTTATTAATTAGTAATAGTATATACTTTTGTAATATTAACGATGAAATTTTTTAAATTATCATATATTAATATATGCTTAGAATTAAATGAGATGCATAAATTTATGTTAATTGATAAATCATACGAAAATATCATGGGGAGCTAAAGGTTGCATAGAAAGTCGTTCTGGTGTTAATGTCCTTGCACGCTTCAACTTTCATATATTGATATCGATCGATTGATAACCCATCAAAAAAGATATCGATTGATGGATGATATAAATTGTCATTTTATCAGCTGGTTAGACAAGTATTATTGAGATTTAAGAGTAATCTAGCAAATAAGACTAGAGGATTAATAACGAAATTCCCAGTTTAGAAATCGAATGGTTTTAAAAACTGCAACATCCATCGGCTTAATACGAAGGTGTCATGAAAGTGTGACCATTTATATTAGACGTGAGCCCAACTTCGTACTTGTAGCTCCATTGGTTACTTGAGGTGGTATCAGGTTTGGGTTTTATGCATCATTTGTGAACTGGCACAGCGTCAGGAACTCACGATTATCGAGACCTGTAGAATGCAACTCATGTTAGTCCCTTCAAGACTAAGAAGTGAAAAGGATTGCTTGGTCAGTATTCCCATTAGCAAGAGTGTTATAAATTGTCTGCCTTATTGTTGAGAAATACACGTGACATGTGAAAGCGACTGCTGAGAGTTAGAGATTTAGAATCCCATGGTTTCATATTTATCACCTTAAACTTTGGAAATACGAGTCTAACTACTCATAAGTCCAATGGAAACTTACTATCCCACCGCATCTTGGACATAGTTGAGTCAAGACGATCATACCATAAATAAGCACCAGAACTTGCTAAAAAAGAAAATTTTACAAGAAAAACACAATATTTAATATGAGTTTACCATATTCACTGGCTTTCTTGGGGTCCATTTCATTAATTTTCTTTTTTCTTTCCTAAATAATTTTATCAATTCCAGAAAGAGGGAATTGGTTGCTCTACTTATAATTTGTCGATGAATGGATAAATTTCGAATGGAAATGCAGGATCACTAGGCGCAATATCTGGATTGTCGCCCATGATATCGGCACTGTCCGTAAACCCTAGCAAGCCCACATCACCGATCTACTTGCTGCCGCGCTACCCTAGTGATCGGAGCAACCGGGCGACAGAGAGGGACTGGTCTGTGCCCATTGAAGTTCCATCGCAGCTGTGGCTGCTCCATGTTGGGAATGCCTTTGAGACCATCAATGAAGATGAGGGGACTATGGAGATAAAGCTCCAGGCAGCTGCTTGTTCCTATGATTGGTTCAATTTCCAGAAACTATTCGGATATAACTGGCTAAGTGGCAAATTGGACCCTTCCATAATGAATATCGACAAGGACGAAACCGAATTGATGCTGCCTCATCTTATTCAGGTGAAAACCAATTAATTCGAACTTTTCCGCTGTATGGTTTTCATCTTCCTGTATCTTTCATGAATTCCCTTATTCTTGTACAATTCCCCTGCAGGTATCAATTAATCTAGATGCTTATGGAAATTGTGAGAAATGCGGGGTTGAGCCGCTGGGCTCATGGAGGAAGTCATCCGACTTTCCTGTAATAAATCCAGCATTTTCCAGTGTCAGAAACAGATACATCTATGCAGGAACTTCTTCGGGTTGTCGTCGAACGTTACCGCATTTTCCGTTCGACTCAGTGGTGAAGATCGACACCTTGACCAAATCCAAAAGAACGTGGTCCGCTGGGAACAGGAGATTCATCGGAGAGCCCATTTTTGTTCCCAAAGAGACGGCAGGAGAAGGAGAGGATGAAGGCTATATTCTTGTAGTCGAGGTAAACTGATCAACTAATTCCCTATATTATGTAATATTATGTAATTATTCATTGCTATGAATACATTATCATCTAATTACAATAGTAATTATTTTTATTTTTATTTTTTGGCAGTATGCAGTTTCAATACAGAGATGCTATCTGGTCATTTTGGATCCAAAGAGGATTGGAGAAGTTGATGCAGCGGTGGCAAGATTTGAAGTGCCCAAACACCTGAATTTCCCTCTGGGCTTTCATGGGTTCTGGGCAAGTGACAGCCCGTAAATTGTTCAAAACCTGGCACTTCCAAATGTTTTATTTATATTTCCCAACGATTTCCGATCTTAGTTCATATACCGTACCAAAGAATATTAAGGGAGCAGAATAGAATCACCACCCTGAAATTATGAAACAGAGCGCCAGCTATGTCCATCATAAAAGGGCGCCAAGAATCAGCCAACCAAATCCTGAAGAAGGTTTAGGGGAAAGCTTCTCGGAGTTTTGTTGGCAGATCAAGCTCAGGCTCAGACGAACTCAGAGGCGAAAAATATTGATCCACCATGTCCTTGGAGACGTTCTCTAGGCTCGGTGGGTCCCACTGCAGCCAAATGAGATCAATAGTTGAGGTTGTCGTCCAAGATATGAACAAACATGGCATTGTAGTGAGGTGTTCTCTTTTTCAAGGCAAAGCTTCTGCTTTAGAAACGATCTGTGACAAACAAAACCGCAAACTATTGGAATATTTTAAGGATCAGATATCCTACCCTTGGTGTAAAGTCCTTGTTCACCATCCGTGCTCGAACACCCTGATCATGAAATGAACAAAAAGTTTTTGGTGAGTTAAGGGAATTATGAGGGGATATATTTGGCAAATAGAAGTGTGAATGCAAATAAGGTTGAAAAGTTTTGAATTGCACTCCCCAGAACAACTGGTTCTGTCTCATTTCTTTCAAGTAGAGGAAAATGGAGACCCAACTAGAATTCCACCAGTCCTCCATAACCAATCAGACAGTCATACCTCGCAGAAATCACGTGAAATCTGCCCAGAGATTCCCTGAAGGGACATACGGTACTCACGAGCCAAGCACTGATCGAGGGTTTGGAATCTGCCTTCCCGAATCTGTAACACCTTTCCTGTTTACTATGTGTGTTGGTTCTTAAAAAGCTAAGAAAGGAGAAGAGATGATGTTGAGTACTCACGGATCTTAAGGAAACCTTCAAGCTCAATGGAGAAGCTTCTTTGAGCCTCCTGAGAGTGGACTTGCACCAGTCATCATCCGTTCTACCCGCTTCAGTTTCCTGAAATTATAGGCCGTTAGATGAGTAAAACTTCTTCATCACCCTCACATAAGGAAGTTATGCTACATGAAAAGTAAACATCTTTTTTTTCTTTTAATTTAATTGGGAACAGAAAATTTTCATTTGAAACACTAATCTTACCAAGGCATCAATAATTTCTTCTACTGAGTCGAGGCCAAAACATCTATCCAGCAGCTCAATCCTGGGAACAAAAGCAAAAAGCACTCTTGGAAAGTCACAAAGGTTGGAAGACTAACCTCTATACAAGAAAATATGGGAATGAGACGAAACCTGTGAATAACACTAGTCTTATCAGGGTAAACAATATCCGCGTAATTCTCTAGTGAACTTTCGATAACCGAAGGATCATCAGTTACTAACTTTCCAAGTTGCTCTTCCAAATTTGAAAGCCTCTGCAGCACAGTACCGAGCAAAATTAAGAACTGATTTGAAACTTCAAACATGGATAATGGCTGAAAGACAAGATAGTGATTTACTTCACTAATTGTGTAGTGGGTCGCCAGTCCACAGGCAAGCATTTCTGATCCGACGAGTTTTTCTCCTGTTAACCCCAAATATTCTCCTGCAAAATTTCAGCAGGGAAGATAAATATAATGTACATTTTTGTGCAAGTGAGGTATTTTCTGCAACCAATACAATGGCAAAAATTTTACAATGAAAGGAAGATTTAACGGAGAAAGAATAGCTACCAATATGACCAGGTAAATGAGAGAGGTAAAAGGATGCACCAGCATCGGGATGGAAACCAATCAAAGTTTCAGGCGTGGCAAAGACCTGAGAATATGAAAAATTTATAAGTACTTCAAATGACGAAAACACAAGGACACACTACTTGGAAAAGATTGCGTGAAAATAAGATGGAAACTCTAACAGTGCTCAAAATGAGGGCACAACTGCTTACAATCAGAAGAGAAAACAAATGGTAGAAACAGAGGAAAAGCAATTGAACTGATCAATTTCAATCTAAAGAGGAATAACTATTAATAAAGATATCCCAGCGGCATACGGTTTTATTTGTCGCTACTCGGAGAGTCCCAGGGATTGAAACTCCGGCTCCACCACCCATTGTAACGCCATTTAAAAGGGCCACCTACAAAGAGAAGTTGTTTTGCTCCATGAATTTCTCTCATTGTTTGAAATGAAAATGACATGCTAGAATAAAAAGCCAAGCTCCAAGTACGGGCCAATTACATAATCATGTTGTGCATTAGAATATAGAATGGAAGATGAAAATTTTAGGTCCAGAAATGAATGCATAACATAATCATGCTATTAATAAAAGTATCTAATAACGATTGAGTACTCACATGTGGCTTCAAGTATGTTCCTAGAAAATATATGAAAGTATAAAGTGTCCTGAAAAAGTCCCTACTGTCATCTAGTTTTCCTGCATCGCATGAGTCAGGTGAATAAGCATTATTTCATAAGTAAAAAGTGTTGGATGAAATAATTGCATTGACAAATATAAGCCAAAAGAAAATTTTCAGAGGAACGCATGGTGATTGATTAGATCCCACAAGAAAGAACACCAACAAAAGGATTGTAAATCAATTTTCCTGTAGAGTGCTGACCGTGAAAATCTTTTTGGAACAAAGGCAATTGACAGAAGTTCAAATTTCAGTAGAAAGCACCACGAATAATCCCAAGAAATCAATTCAGAGAAACAATGTAAGAAAAGTCCTTGGTAATGAAACAAGGTTCCTTACCTTTGTTTATCAAACGATAGAGACTCACAATATCTCCACCCGCACAAAATGCCCTGCCACTGCCCTTTGGAAGGATACAAATAGTGAAATAAAAGTTGCTCCTGGCACGAAAGATAGAGCTAGGAAGATGTAGAAAGTTGGTGAGATGGGAATAAGTATTACCTTCATCATCACAAAACCTACATCGGGATCATCTTCCCAAGATTTATAGAGTTTCTGCAATCTCGCACCCTGTGAACCAAAAGGTTCAGTGTCACTAGCATCAGTACAGAAGATGCTGATTCAAAACCCAATCCATCCCAAATGTTAATGAAACTGAATTTTGACAAAATTATGGTCAGGCAAGTGAGAACATTAGATTGGATTGACAATCTTCAACGAATGTCTTCATCAATTCAAACTCCCCCAACTAACCAATTCAATCTACGTCAACGAATTCAAACCCCCCCAACTAAACGCATTCTCATACTGTTGAAGCAGTCACAGCACGGGCATGATCCCCGTAAATCAGTTTACCGCCAATTATATTGTTCGATATAGACATACAGGGAAAAATACACCATAACACCTCGAAACTCACAATCATTGATATACAATGGAAACTGCACTCAAAGAGGAGCAGCCCGCCTTGCCACAAACATCACAATCTAAGCTATGAATGCAGCTCAAGAAAAGATAATCAGTCGAGGAATTGAACGGAAACGAACATACAGTTGGGATAAAGAGGAGGAGGGAGACTGGGTATGTGGGAAAGACGCACCATTGCAGTGGTGAGGGCATTGAGAGAGGCGGGTCGATTGAGAACTGCAGTCCGAGTACTGCCCCTGCCTTCCACCAACACCTGCCTCGGATCCCAAATTGGATAACCCCAAAAAATAGCTCCGATTCATTTTCAAATTACAGAGCATAGCAGGAAAAGGGCTCGTAAAGGTTTACTTGATTATCGAGATCGTCCACGGAGGCGTTGTTTGCGAGAGAGGAGAATAGACTTCTTCCATGGTGCTCAGAAAAGCGAGAGCGCGCAAGCAGCCGCAGCGATGCCCGGAAGCGCTGCATGTTCTTCCCCCGTGGAGTCGAGAAGACGAACTCGGTGAAGGGAGAAAGCTCAGGATTTATTTTTTTTTGCTGAATTTACCCCAAAAACACGAACTGACTGCCTTCGTTTGTTCCGCTTAGTTCCGCTAAAACAATGTTTCAGATTGAAGTTCTTCGAACGTAGAAAAAATTTTCTGTGAAAGTTTTAGGACTGATCCGACTCGATTAAACTCAATTAAACCTTTAAATATCAGTGGTCACACCTGAAACATTTGTCCCAAAAACAAAAATTGAATTACTATTAGACAAAATCAAAAGATTAGGTATTTTTTTGCGAAAAATTGGAACTTGAGCTAAATTTGAGATAAAAGTGAAAACTCGAGTTTTGTCGGACTATGACGCAGAGTCTATGAATTGCTTAGTGGCCATTTAAGATGTCGCCAGCCTGAAAGAGGTTCTTTGAAAGTTTGGATGTAATGAATAATGCGTCCGGTCAAGTGATTATCTATATTGCTAATCGAGCTCCTCTTTCCTCTGTGAAAGATCTAAAATAGCATGCCAGGACGAATCACGCGAATACAAAGAATAATTCCGCAAGAGACATAATAGCGCAAAAGGAAGTAGTTGTCAAGCACATTTTTATGTATTCGATGATAGTGCGTAGGGGTGTGCATGGGTATCGGGTATATCCGGAACCGGTCAGAATCTATCCGTTAGGGTATGATCCGGATAGTTCGTATTGAAAATTAGGTAAGTTTCGGATATTAAAATCAAGAACCGGTGAAAACCGATTTCGGTTCCGATTCCTACTTACATGGTAACAGGAACCAGTTATTTATTAAAAAAATATAGATGAAAGAGTAAAATTACTTTCTCTAATAAATCAGAATAGAGGCATTTTGTCGTGTGAGATCGTATTATGGATGTTTAATTTTGTCATTGGATTGATGGGGCATATTATTTTTTCGTTATTGTGGATTAATCTAAATTTTGTTGATATTCTATTTGACGTGATTACTAATTATGTATGTGACATTTTCGGTATTATTTAGCGAAAGAAAAAAATTTACAGGTTTCAACAGGGTACCCAGAACCTGTGATATAATACAGGTTCCGGGTAGGTTACGGTTCCAATATTCAAGAGGGTAGGGTCCTGTTCCAAAATCTTGGAACTTGTCCCTCACAGGGTAGGGTCTGAATATCGTGAAAAGTACATGGTACTTGGAACCGATCACCCCTAATAGTGCGTTCATTTCCAAAACCCTCGTGGGCATTTGGCGCATTGTCGGTTATCTTTGAAGTGGTAATGTACATTACCACAAGATATATTACTACTAGATAGATAACCGGTTATCTACATTGACGTTTTTAGTACAGGAAAAACATCGAATTGACATTGCTTGATAGGTAGGTTATAAAATCCAAATTGCCCTTGAAAAATATTTTCAAAATATCAATATTAAAAAATCCAAAAATTTTAAAATATAACATACAAATATTAAAAAAAAAAGGAGCTCCGACCGCCAACCTGGACTAGGTGGCTGCTACCTCCATAGTCATCGCCTCTCAAGCTTCGATCGAAACACAAACGCCTCGATTTAAGTTTCAATCGAAGCACGATGGAGGTGACGACAAGGGAGAAGTCGGGGAGGAGATAAGGCGATGGTGGTGACGACAAAAGTGACAGTAGGGGCAGGCGGAGGACGTGACGGTGGTGGCAAGAAGTCGGCTAGGGTTTCTGGAATATGGCTAAAGGGAAGAAGTCGATGGCATTTTCGTAATTTTATTTTGTTGAGATGGTCACCTTGATGGCAATCCACATAGACACACCCCTAGTCAGTGTGGATCACCACTTTAGTGGTAATATGGATTGCCAATGCTAGATAGATTACCCCTTAGAAAGTGTCACTAAACAAGGCAATCTATAATGCTTAGGCCATTTAATTGCAAGATCACTGGCAATCCTACAAAGATAACTCATTTCCGCGCCACCATCTCCTCATCTTCGTCTCCATCTCCCCCCGCCTTTGTCTTCTCGTCTCCGCCTCCATGAGGTTGGCACCTCCACTCCCGATTCGACAAAGCTCAGTTGAACTCGAATAAGAAGGATGAGATAAATAAGAAGGACAGGGAGATCTTCAAGGAGGATGAGCTCAGTCGAGCTTGAACAAGACTGACTTTTCTATTGCCCTTCCCCCTCTCCCACTTTGTTACTTTCCTCTTTTTCTCTTTTTTCTTCTTTCTTCCTTTATATTTTGAATTGAATTAGAGGGGTAGGGGCGCCTCCACCGGCCACCATACCTCCGACCTTGGTCGTCGATGCATTGAGACACTGCTGGCGACCGCACTCAAGGGTGGGGTGGCCTGCGAAGCGCCCCCATCCCTATTGATCTATCAAAACAAGGGTAGGGGCAATCCTACAGGCCACCCAACCCCAAGCGCAGTCATCGGTGCGTGGGGAACCTCAACCCTGATTAAGATCTCTCCCTCTTTTTTAAAAATTTATTAAACTTTCTTTCTATTTAATTTAGTTTTTAAAATGATTTTTTATGTTTTTATGTTAATTATAATATTTTAATTTAATTTTTTTTTATTTTTAATTTGAATTTTTTAAACATTTTTTTATTTATTTATTTTAAATTTAATTATTAATATAGATTTAGTTTTATTTCATTTATTATTATTATTTTATTTTTTATTTTTTATTTTTTATTTTATTTATTTCACTTTTAATTTATAAACCGTCATGTAGGAGCCATGTCATAAAAATATGATAAGTCAACAATAACTTCAGCTCAAAATTAATGGCGTTAATATGAAATTGACGGAATGTACATGATCGTTATAATTTGAAACAAATTTGTATATGATTGTTACACTTTTTAAAATTTGTGTCAAAGTGTTACATTTACAATAATGTTTGTACCTCCAGTATAATTTACCCTCTTCATATAACACAGATGAAATATGTAGGCTTGCTTACAATTTGATGGTATGATGCATACTTGGAATTTCTGATTAATGAATGTTTTGAATACCTTTTTATCAATGGTCTGGTCTGAAGTTGAACCCCGAAAAATCTGAGATTTTTACGGGGAGGCATTATCGGGGATTATGTTTCTAAATTGGTGACTTGCTCTGGATTTAAAATAGGCTTACTACCTGTGTGATACTTAGGCCTTCCTCTTGTTTCCGGGAAACTCTCTTCGAAGAACTGTGAGGTTCTTATCGAGAGAATTGTGAAAAGAATCAAGAGTTGGTTTGTGCAGTACTTGTCTTACGCAGGAAGAGTGCAGTTGATCAACTATGTGCTCTTTAGTATGGCCAGCTATTGGTGTTACCATTTTATTCTCCCCAAAAAGTCATCGAACTTGTGCAACAAAAGTGTCGATCCTTCCTCTAGAAAGGTCTGGAGCAACATACAGGTGGGGGCAAGATCAACTGGGAAACCATTTGCCTCCCAAAAGCTGAGGGAGGTCTCAATATCAAGGATTTAAATATGTGGAACAAGGTACGTGTTGAAAAACTTATGGTCTCTCCTTGTGAGTTGGGGCTCTCTCTGGGTGGCTTGGGCAAATAAATACTTAACAAAAGGCAGCAGTATTTGGTCTTTACGGATGCCGGAAGATTGCTCATGAAATTGGAGGAAATTAATGCAGATCAGAGCTCTCATGTTCCCTAATATTAGATGCAGAGTTGGTTCAGGCATAGCTGTGTCCTTTTGGTACGATACCTGGCTACATGTTGGCTCGTTGATCAAATATTGTTGCAGAGGACTCCAATGCTTCCCTTCACTCAGGGAGCATGCAACAGTTAGTGCAGTTCTGGTGGAAGGGTAATGGCACTGGCCGAGAGCTTGGACCCACAGGCTACTTTGATCCGAGACTTGGCCACAACACTCGAATCTTCTAACCAAGATAGAATCTTATAGACCCCCTAGAAGTCTGAACAATTCTCTATTGCTAATGCTTGGCAGTGTCTTAGACCCAGAGGCCCAAAAGTGGAATGGAGGAATGCAATATGGTTTGATGGACATCTTTCTCGATCTTCTTTTATTAGTTGGCTCAGTGTACATAATAGATTAGCTACTAAGGACCAACTATTAAAATGGGAGATTCAGCTCGCGTCAACTAAGTGTGAATTTTGCAGTATGCAAAAGGAGACTCGTGATCATCTCTTTTTTGAATGTCCAGTCACCTAAAGAATTTGGAAAAGTCTGTTGGCTCGAATCGGTTTGCACCGAACTACAGTGAGTTGGAATACAAAATCAACTAGATTACTTCCCTTTGAGGCAGGAAGCTTGATGTTATTTACCTAAAGCTTCTTTGAACTCACTACATATACTGTATATGGCGAGAGAGGAATGTCAGGACTTACCAAAAGCAAATCTCACCTCCAGCGGCTATAGTTCGGAAGGTTTTTGCATATGTGAAAGCGAAACTGAGTGTTTACCCTCGTCTCTCACACGAAATTGTAAATGTTATCTTAGTCGGTCAAATGTTTAACACTCCTAATTTTGTACACAGCTAATTAGTATTCTTTTGGGGTGGAGTTTGGGGTTTCTTAGTCTTTCATTATGTACTGGATTAGTGGCCTTTGATGTAACTACTTCTGATTAATGAAAGTATGCCATTCATAAAAAAAAAAAAAAGTGCCTTTATTCACTCTTTTTTTTTTGGCTAAAAGTCTATATTGCTAGTATAAACGCATAACGTCACCGATTTAGCTTGATCTTCTTACGCGGACAACCACCTTTGGTGCTTGGTAGAGCGAGCCAACTTGAGACATGTGGAATTGGTTAGGGTGCTAAAACTCCTTAGGCGTCAAAAGAGAGCGCAAGCTAAGAAGAAACAAGAGAAAACGTACACCGATTAAATTATTAAAAGTGTTGCTTTGACTAGGTATGACGTTTAATCGTGAACCCAACATGATTAAACCATAATCTTATTTCCTGATATAAGCCCGATGAGTATGTAAAAGAATGCAATGTTCAAATTAGACATGATGAGTCAAATCTAGGCTCAAATCCGTGATGGTAAGTTTGTACTAAGACATTGGAGAAGAAAGACAATGACAATAAGTTACTCATATTGCATGTGCTAATACACCAAAAAGGAAAGTTGATGATGCATCATCACTATAAGAGTTCCTCAATTAGTGATTTTCAACTATGACATTGAGTATTGAGTTGACGCTCCAATTTGGAGAAAGAATCGAGCTCATTTTATTGGGCTATTGTTCGGGCTTCAGGAGACCCACGAAGGGTATGTCTTCTCAAAAATAATTGAGAAACGGAAAATTTGACCCACCCGACCGCTTTCATGGACTGTCTTCATCAAATTTTCAGGCAAAGAGGTGAACTTAAACAAGTTTTCTTTAATGTAACCCCCTGAGCGTAAAGGGCCCATGAGTCAGTGTTTTAAGGCTGTAGCTTTGAGTAACACTTGAGTGATTCTCCTGTTACCTTGCCCACAAGATAGGCTAGGTTTTAGCTTAATTAGATGTTTGATCCTTTTCTTGGTGCAGAAGAAATTTCGTTCCTTGTATACACTGTTTTGGTTTTCCTATATTGTCCTGCAAGCAAAGTGATACCAAATACAAATTCCTTGACGTACATATGATTAGTGAAGGATCCCCATATAGCATCATTTTAGAAGAATTAATTGTCGTGTTTCTGATAATCTGTATCAATATGGATTACGATTACACCGAACTGCTGCAAAAAACTCTAGTGGTCCTGTTTTGTGGAGCCCTGATGGGGAAGATCGTAAGACACATGTGGAGTTTCACGCATGTGGATAAGGAGCCTGTCATAGTGCTCGTCACCGGGGCTGCAGGCATGCTATTCCAAATTTTCAGTTTCCTTGAATCATATTCGTATTTTCTCACAATTGTCCGGAAAATGAAATTGGGCTGAGTATGATGTAAGAACACCAATTGCCAACTTTGGATTTGTTTCCAGTAATTAAAATAGTAGGCATATACAACTCAAGACGGGCTTGCTCATGTTTCTTCTTCATGAACGAATAGTACCCAGTGAGATCATGATAGCTTTGTATTTGTTATAATATAATAAGCGCCTTTCCTCCTGTTCATAGGACAAATCGGATATGCCCTTGTCCCGATGATTGCTAGGGGCCTGATGCTGGGGCCTGATCAGCCGGTAATCTTGCACATGCTCGATATTGAGCCAGCAGCAGAGGCCTTGGAGGGGGTGAAAATGGAGCTGATCGATGCTGCTTTTCCTCTCCTCAAAGGTAAGTTCATACGGCTCAATCTCTTTGAATAATTATTAAACCTTAATCTACACGGCTTAGAGCAGTTCGCTGACCATCATGATAATTTCTTTTAACATTGAGCATATAGTACGTCAAAATATCTCTTGCCGCGAGCTGAGCATATCTTATGCGTACCCATGTGTACATATATGTGAAGGCTTTTAGGCATGTTTAACATATTGGTTAACTCAACCTCCGAAATTGAATGCACGATCAGGTGTTGTTGCTACTACTGATGTCGTTGAAGCCTGTATGAATGTAAACATCGCTGTAATGGTGGGAGGATTCCCGCGCAAGGAAGGTATGGAAAGGAAGGATGTGATGTCGAAGAATGTGGCAATCTACAAGGCTCAAGCATCGGCATTGGAGCAACATGCTGCTGCAGACTGCAAGGTGACAAATTAATTTCTTTTCTTGAGTGAAGTCTCCTAAATTAGATTTAATATCTGCAGACTTGCAATTTCAAGATTATCCGTATCTGACCAACTTCCCATGAAATCATAACACGATTATATGTTTTGTTGAATTAATACCCCGTGTTTTTTTTCTAATAGTTCCTCTGGTTCATTTATCGGGTTCGGTAAATTAAATTAGACATCAAAACTTGCTTCTTCTTCATAGGTTCTAGTGGTTGCAAACCCAGCAAATACCAACGCCCTAATCTTAAAGGAATTTGCTCCATCGATCCCGGAGAAGAATATCACCTGCCTAACCCGTCTTGACCACAACCGAGCTCTCGGGCAAATCTCAGAAAGACTGAATGTGCCTGTGAGTGAAGTCAAGAACGTCATTGTTTGGGGCAACCACTCCTCAACCCAATACCCAGATGCTAATCACGCAACCATCATCACAAGCAACGGCGACAAATCTGTCAGGGAACTGGTTGCAGATGATAATTGGTAATTCAATCATTTTATTGGGGTATTGATGATACATGGCCGCAAAATTAAACTTTATGATGACATATAATCGTGGACAAATATATGTATTCGTAACTCCGCTATTATCTTCTCATTTAGGTTGAAAACAGAGTTTCAAAGCATCGTACAGCAGCGTGGTGCAGCCATAATTAAGGCTCGGAAGCTTTCGAGCGCATTATCTGCGGCGAGTGCTATATGTGATCATATGCGTGATTGGGTCCATGGCACATCCACGGTTAGCACATTTAATCTCCTAACCAAATAACAACCCTTCATATATAGTTCATTATTTGTTGATTTATTATTTCATGTCTCTTAGTTTTTATCAAGTTCTAGTCATCCAATTATTTGTTTTCACAAAAACAGGGTACATGGGTATCTATGGGGGTCTGCTCAGATGGATCGTATGGAATCGAACCCGGACTCATATACTCATTCCCAGTTTCATGTCAGAATGGAAAGTGGTCGATTGTCCAGGGTAAGTATCTTCATCGTGTTATACGTCGGAATGAATACTGATAAAAATACAACAAACTTATTATGTTTCGTGATATTGATTACATTTTTTAGCCAAAAGGAAATAAAAGAGTTACGGAATGTATTGTCGATCATGAGAAATGCGGTATGCATTTTTGTAGGGCTAAAGATCGATGAGTTCTCCAGGGCAAAGATGGATGCAACAGCCAAGGAGCTGATCGAGGAGAAGTCAACGGCTTATACATGCCTCGAATTGGAAAAGTGATGGAACAAATGTTTCGATGATTTGTAAATTATAACAATGAGGGAGAAGGGGAAAAACAATATGGAACGTGTCTATTTAAATTTAAATAGTGTGACCAATAAGGCCAAATCAGGGGGAAAGATTCAACGGAGATATGACATTAAATCTCCCTGTTCTTTTCCTTTATCAAAAAAAAAAAAAGATTTATTTCAGGAAAGGAAAAAAAGAATCATATGTGTTGTTTGTTTTATCAACAACTTGATTTTGAGTGTTATGCATCTTGCCATGCAGAAGGAACTTCTTGTATGTATACATGAAACTGTCAAATTATGATATATCCAGTAAAATTCCCCTGGTTTCGCAGCGGAAGATGATTCCATTTATTATGTACGATATCCTCAGTTGTAACCAAAAAATTTAGTCCGAGATATATATAAATCTCAATTAATATATTAATCAACAATTAATTCTAAAATAATAGTTAATAAAGTTTATAGAGTAACTAATATAACTTGAAATACCGCGCTATTTAGAAATTATTTTTTGAATTATTGTTCTAAATATCCTAATTTAGATACATTTTGTATATGCTTAAAAACTTAGTTATTGAATGATTTTCTAAGCGCCTTTGTTCAAGTATTTGAATCTCTCCACAATTATAAATACATTTATTGTTGAATATAATATTCACCTTGTTGACATGTAAAAGGGTACCATTAATGAACCAGCATTGGTTAGTTCAACGGTTGGGCACTTATTCCCCTTAAATAAGGTCTCAAGTTCGAGTTTTGTGAGTGAAGAAAATCCAAAATGGGACAGTTTTACCCATTTACGGACCTACCCAGCTCGACTGGATTAGTCATGGTCTAGTTAAGTTTTTGGATATCACGGTTCATACCGAATAAGGGTACCATTAATGAAAAAAGTAACTTATTTAAAAGTAAAGCTAAATTGAAAAATTTAAATAAATGGGTCCATAAAACTCTATTACCACTTTGAAATATTGAAATATTAAAATCCCCGCCTAATTCTTATTTTTTAATATATGTAAAACTTCTTTCAATGGACTAACAAAGCGTTGGTTGAGTGGTAAGCGACTTTAACAACCGTAAAGAGGATAACACAAATTCGAGTTCCAGGAAGCGCACTTATTAAAAAGAAAAATAATCTTTAATACTCGATCTTCTGGAATTATAAGAGCAATATTTTCCACAATTTTATCTACCAAAAAAATATTCTCGCAAGGGTATCATTAATGAAAAAAAGTAACTTATTTAAAAGTGAAACTATTGAAAATTTTAAATAAATAGGTCCTTAGAATCTATTAGATTTTGAAATATTAAATTAGTAAATCCACCACCTAATTCTTATTCTTTAATACATACAAAATTTCTTTCCAAAGAAATTAAAAATTTTGTTACATTAATTCTATAAATGACATGGCAAGTGGAGGCTTGGTCCTTTAACCTAATACTAGAAAAAAATTTCCATGCCTTGCCACATACTAATCTCATGATAAAACAACATCCAAAACTCGTTAAATTATCTTAAGTTTAAAATTATTTTAGCTTTCTTGAATATGCTACATTTAATTATTTCTAATATAAACTCCACTAATATTCCTTCATAATTCAAATTATCAAATATGGGAACTATATCATGGAAAGTACCATAATATAGTTCCCATATTGAATATGATTATGATTGAAGATAAAGAGAATGAATTAAAAATATTTTTAAAAATAAATAGAAATTTAAAGAAAATATGGAAATAAACAGCATTCAAATTAATGTAAATTATACTTGTATAGAACTATAATAACTTGTTGAGTAAAATATTAAAACGGTTCCTTTTTATATTAATGGAGTTCTGTAAAATTTTTGAACGGAAAAATATTTGTTGAGAAGGACTTATCTTAAGATGAAAAATGATATGGGGAAGCTTTAAAAAAAAATAGGGAGAGAAAGTGAATTAACAAATATTTGATGGACATGTCTCAAGCAAAGGAAAGTCTCCTTTAGCTTATAAGTATACATATGGCTATAGATAAGATTTAGGGGCAGATTGCTCTCTCCTTAAACATTGTGAAAAGGCATTCCATTACACTCCATTTCATGAACTATGTTGACCTAATAATAAAATAAAAAAAATCTTTTGATCCTCGGTCTTTAATTACTTTTTCAATTTTGTCATAATTCTTTTTTGTTCAATATTAATTGTTTTCAAAATTATACGGTTAGTTCTCGTTGCCAAGCACGCCATTGTGACCTCGTGCATCGCAGCCACCAGCGCCGCAGCCACCGACAACCCCTCCTCCCTTGGATGAGAACTTCTAATAGGAATTTTAAGCTGATCTCTTTTGATATGCATCGTGCATGTTAAGTCTTATTATTTTTGCTAGTAATGGAATGTTTACGTGTGCATCGTGCATGTAATGTCTTATTATTTTTGCTAGTAATGTAATGTGGAGTTGTGCATCGTACATGTGATCTGTTTAGATGAGCATCGAGCATGTAATGTCTTATTATTTTTGCTAGTAACGAAATATCCACCGTCTGTTTCTAATCTCCGTTAAAATCATAACACTGAGATACGAGATCACCAGGCATACGGGGAAAAAAAATTTAGAAAGGCTGCATAAATTAGAAAAACCCAATTAATTTTGTGAAAGTATGTTGAAACTAATTGCATCGAGTGTATATGATTTAATTACAATTTCTTTATTTACGTACCCTTAACAAATGAGAACGTCAATTTCTCTGGATAGTTAAGTTGATATTATTATTTTTATTTTTATTTTTTGTAATAAGAAATAATATATGCTAGTTTCCTAGGTATCGTGGATCCAGTAAGATTGGTTAAATTTATGGACACGTTATTTTAATGTTTTTTCCGATCTAGCGTATAAGTCACAATTGGTTATATTAAGCAATACATATTATAAGCTCGAAAAATATAACATTTTAAGCTTATCTGAAATATGTCAAGCAAAATCTCAATATGATATATGTATTACATGTAACTTTCCGGTAGGATGTCTTGCGTGTAACTTAAATTTAAGAAATTGTTAAAGAATAATTTTCATGTGAACAAATACATTATACAATTGCATATTATTAGTGTAAAATAAATAATTGAAATTAAATATATTAGTTATTTAATTGAAAATTTTATGAGGTAAAAATTAGAGAAATTTTTTTTTTAAGATTTACATTTTTCTAAAAGAATTAAAATAAAGTGATTTGTCAAAAAATGCTTTTCAATCTCTAAAAAGAGTACCATTCAATTAAATGGTCTTATTTAATAAAGAGACACCGTAAGCTAGAGGATCAAATTTGACAATAAATAAGACGTATTAATTGAAATATTCTTCTTCACGTACGTTGAAAGCGTAGCATAGACTCGTCATCTTCTGAATTCATTTCTCTTTCTGTCTGTGGCACCCAAACCAAAATTAGGTGTCTACAACGCACATAAACCTTAGTCTTGGAGGGCTTGCCACAGGTAGATGTTGCCGAAGCTTGTGCACTGCCTTGTCTGCAACGTTTGCTTCAAGAGAACGACCACTTTTGTGATGTCGGTTATGTGTGCTTGAACAGAGGAAAGTAGTCGATCAACTTGGGAGCATCGTTTAACCTCAAGACATCAATGGTACATATACCTCCTCATCTCCGAAGGAGGCATTGGAAGAAGTGAAGGAAGAAGCAGTGGGGGCAAAGCAGGTGCAACAGTTCAACTAGAATTCATTTTAAATCTTTATTTCGTAAAATACTTCTTATATCATCGGTATATTTGACATTGACAATTTCCTACGTGGATTTATTTCTTTTCTTGCATGATATGTGAATACATACTTATGTATGTGTAGATACATACATACCTGTATTGTTTATGTGAATATTAAATTAACCATATTAGACGAAGGATCATTATCTTGGTCCGCATCTTCAATTTATTCATAAAACTTTAATGTTTTGATTACTTTAGCGTGTGTGTGTGTGTGTGTATAATATATGTGTATGTACATTTCATATTTTGTTCAGTATATTCATGTAACGGCATATAAGGTAATTTCAATAAAAATATCTATAGATATTATTCTCTTTATTCAATATAAATCAATGCAAATCTCAAGGTTACGGGGACACGCTCTACATTGTTGTCTTCCTGAATTGCAACATCTATGCTTGCAATCCTCCCAACAAAACCAAGACCATCACCACCTAGAGCAGGACGGATCCCAACTAGAGCACTGGCATCTCCTTCCACAAGAGTCACGGCCGCTTCCAACCAAGGCAATGCAGAGCTCTGTCATGACCTACACCTCGGGAGGCCATGTCGAGGAATGTATTCATGAAGACTTTACCTCGATAGTCTAATAAACCCTGCAGGGTGGCTGGAGTGAAACGAAAACTTCACCCTCAAGACATTGTACTATAGTGAGTACATGAACACCATCTTGGATTGTCCACTGCCAAAATAGTGACCTAGGTTGGGTACCGCATCATCACTATCTCGACTGAGCTTCGAAGTTCACAGTCGGGAACTTCATTGCGAGTGGTTTTACTTGTCCATGTACAGAGAAGTAGAATAAATTACTCGATTATTAAATAATATAAATGATTTCATTATTCTATTTTATTGGCCCTTTGAAATGGCGGATGCAGCTGCAGAGAAGGAAAAAAAAAACTGAGTCAGTGTTAATTAGAGATACAAAAGATGGAGTTCCAACTGTTCAATGTCTTAAGGATTAAGAATATTGTTTCACTTGAAAATCAAAATGTTTATTGGAGGGTGGCTGTTCTTTTATCAAGGAATGGGATTCTCGTACTAGGATAGATATCTTAGGAAGGGAAACAATTGAAATATAATTCTTAAGTAAAATAGGATAATGCAAATATAGGGCAATGCAGCACCATCTTAAATTATTATTTTAAGTCGACAGCAAATAACATGAAACGAGAATCATCAAAGGTGCTTATTCAAGGAAAAATCATTATTTCTTCCACAATTTAGGGAAGAGAAAAAGATAATTTCCACAATTTAAAATCTATTGATGAAATCTCCCATTTTGATTTTATGATGCTGTGGCAACTAAATAAATAATCTAAAATAATTGTTTTAGGAAATCAAAACAATTAGAGGGAAGATTGTCTAACATAATCAAATTTGAAAAACTATATTAATTCCTATTTAGATAACGGTTATAATAATTATTATTATTATAATAGTAGTAGTAGCAGCAGTAATAATAACAATAACAATAATAATAACAATAATAATAATAATAATAATAATAATAACAGTAAAAATAACAACAATAATAATAATAATAACAACAACAACAACAATAATAATAATAATAATAATAATAATGCAGCTTCAAATATTATTAAATTTCTAGCACGTGAATACCCCTTCAAGACTGCAAAATATTGGCATGGTGCCTGTTGCTCGCGTTTTTCTTCATTTCATTCTTTCTTTTAATATAATGTACTAATATACATATAGTATCCGGAAAGGTCATGCAAATTATTTTCATAAAAATTAAATAAGGAATTTCTTATTCATTCAAATATTACGTAATATTCCACTATATATAGCCAGACAGCATCTAAATATACATAAGGGCATAATTAATAATTTCCTGTAATGTAAGATATAAAATAGTTAAAAGTATATCAAATATATCTGTTGCTATAACTAACTGGTATAATAGAATTAGTTTCTAGAATTGAATATAGACGAATTAATTGTTTGTTTTTCATAATTGTGTTAATAATTAAATTAATTTCTTTCTTTCTTTTTTTTTAATAAGATTACTTGTTATAAATATTTAAAATCCAGGACGCCAGTTTTCTGCAATTGTAGGATAATTGGAAGTCCAGAAAAAAAGCTGAGTCCAAAACATGCCCATTTTTTTTGTTTTTTCACCAAAAATTAACTACATAATACATACAATCAAGAACCAATCATCAAATTTACATTGTAAAGGCCTCAGCAGAAGTGACAGTGTCCCGCCAATTTTGAAAGTAGGTCATAATTATTTTCTGCAGTTGCTACGCTCTCTAAACGAATTTCCATATATTGCTTGACGGTTGATGCCCCAGCCCTTCGTTCAAACCCAATCTCCCAGATTGAAAGAACGATCACAACATTCGCAGATTGAACCCCCAATATGGCAAATAACTATTAGCAGAGCCCTGATAAGTGAATGGTATAAGGGAAGAAGATGACGAACTTCTAAGGTTGTTGCAGAAGGGAGGCTTGGATGATGGACGTCAGAGAAGGATGGATATGGGCTCTTCTCAGTGACCAGGCTTCGTTCCTTCCTTTGTCATATTCCTCCCCGAGTGGCCACCTTGGCCTTAGATCATACTGATTCAATTTGTACAAGAAACAACAGTTATGATACCAGAGACACACCAAAGCTAAAAGACAGCTGACAAATTAAAACATTGTTCAGTTGCATAGGTAAGAATTTTGCAGCACCAGATTAAGCATTCCTTATCTGTCAGAGCATCATCAGCCACTGTAGATCTAGATATAGGTAGCTTTGTACAATCTAATTGTAAAAACTTTTTCCCTTCATATTTACAATTATATGAAACACAACCTGATGATATTCTTAAGCATTAAATGTTCAGATAAAACAGGATAGTGAACATCTCATCCTACAATAAACTATGAGATGTTGTAGGTGAGCTCCTAGACAAAAGAACAGCCATAACTCTGTGAAAACTGTGTTTTGCTAGATGGCTCTGATTTTCAGTTTTTTATCCTTTCACAAATATTCCATTAGCATATTACACAATGAGAGGAAAAAAGCATATATTGTAAACAAATGACGATGATAAAGTTTCGCAGTTCGAGACAAACCACGACATCTTCAGGTTCATCAGCAGGTGGTGGGGGATCAAAACTACCCTTGCGGAAGTGCTCAATTCCAGTCCATGCTACCACAACTCCTACTCATGAAATCAATGCATTAGTTTTCCTTGTCCTTCATTTATTAATGCTTGTAATGTGTTACTAAACCTATGACAACCAAAAGAAAAGAAGGATTCTCGGATGAGTTGACTTCTGGAAAACCCTATAGGATGCCAGCCAGAGCTTCCTATAGGATGCCACTTTGAAGAAAACCCTGCTTAAACTATGAAACTTGGTTTGCTAATACTTTAGTAGTTAAACATGTACCATCCTATTAAGTGGCATGCTTCACAAGAGCTAATTATTGCAGAACTCAAATAAGAATTGCTCGAAAAAATGAATGGTTCTTGCAGTAGAAGCACTTTTGAGAAGTGAACTGTCTGTGTTATCAATATGAAGAAACTTCTGTGAGATGATAAACTCCAGGTAAATTACTCTGCCACTGGCAACATTAAGAATAAGCAAACTAAATAGAGGAAATGAAAAGGCCCAAATACTGAGTCTTAATCCTATACCAATATGCTCTGAAGAAGTCATAAGCGTCTCTAATACATAGAAAGCTCCTTTCCGTTTCTTCCTTTGTTTTCAGTAACATGCAAGATAACATTGCAAATTCTCAGACAATCAACTATAAGGAAGAACAAATTATAAATGCTTACCAAAAATAAGCTGGGCCATGAATGGAAATTCTAACTCGTTTGACTAGCCTACAATAAGAAGGGGAATTCATACAGTTCAATCACTGTCGAGCATTTCTTATTAAAGATAAATAATATCAGACATCCGAGTGCACGAGGAAATGATGTCTCGTGTATCTGTATTGCTGAAAAATAAAGCTCTAACTTGTGTCCAAAACCTGTCATGCCTAAGCTATTATAAGATCGCCTGTTTCCTACCTCACCTTGCTACTAAAGCATGGGCCTCCATTTGATGCACACCAACTATTGGCTTCGTGAAGCGACCGGCAATGTTCCGAGCTTTTTGAACACCAACTGCATTACATTAAAAGAATCATATCATCCTGCATTATAGTATCATGTATGATGCCAAAATAAGGGTTACTAACCTAACTCACCCAAAGAAAGCAAGCATGCACAATTCTATCCACTTTCTTTTCCAAATATTCTATTTATTGGTTAAGCCAATGCAAAACCTCAATCTTCAACCTGCTATGCTAATAGAGCATATGTCTCAGACAAGAATCAATCACTTCTAATTTGGTCGTGCATCTGAGCAATCTAAAATATAGATCTATTAAAAACCACATCACAACCCCACAAACACAATATAAAGGGACAAAACTCTAGTTAAAAGGGATTGGTAAGCTTACTGTAAGATTCCAGTAAAATGGTAACTACAGAGTAAGCCAACCCATCGGACAAAATGAGCTGGTAGAAGGCTCTACTTGCCTCCGTCCCCATAATGAGAAAGCAAACTTTGAGTATGAATTATTTCAAACATGTAAAAGCGAAAGTCTAAGAGACACATCAGATTGATATCTTGACTCTTGGTAAGAGGAAAAACATAAAGAAACTACCATGTCAAAAAAATATATGTGTGTGTGTGTGTGTAATTACCACGAAGACATAGGCTTAAACCAGGACCAATGGACAAAGCAACAGCAGATAGATCTGTCCCAGTTATTTTAGCCTTATCAAGAGCATCCTGCACAACCTGTATCTAACAAGCAGAAAGGTATGCTCTTTTCAAATAACGTAGAATCTGAATATGCTATGTAACATCATTTAAAGGCCATTAAGAAGTCATGGAGACTTCTCAGGATAAGTACAGTGTGTTGAGAAATAGAAAAAGTAGCAGGCCCTAAACAAGAGATTCGATAGGTTGACAAGCTATTTGAAAATGCAATGGATGTGACAGGGAAAGGTCTCACTTTATCAATTGTTTTTGCATGAGCTTCTTCCGCCATTTTAGGAGCGACACCTCCATATTGAGCACGCAAATCTGCCTTGACGTTGGAAACAACAAAATTTGAGCTAACTAACTGGTTGCAATATAAGTGAAAGAATAAAACCATCCATCAACTACAAGCAGATAAAACCCAAACCAATTCTAAAAGAGCTCTCAGAATTCATAACAAAATGATCCAACAGAAAGCAGACTAGAGTAGAAAACTCTCAAAATTTCTCAGTAATAAGCTTCAACTATTCTTTTTTTTCTTCTTGTTTCTTTTTTTCAGATAACAAGGGTATCTGGGTTTTGTTCCACTAAATCCCACAGCCCACATTCTCTTTCATGGCTTCACAGTGACTCACACTTGATCTTTACCAAGGGAGTGACGCAGTCTGATGGCCCCGCCAACCCATTACCCACTGGGCTGAAGCTTGGATATTTGGAAAGCAACATACACTCATTATAGCAAATGTCAACCTTAGTTAATTAATTTTGATTCTAAGTATGCCATAGCGATCTCAAGATCGTGCAGAGGATGCAAAACGACAATGGACAAGCGTACTTGCTGGTAAATAATAACCGCAGAGGAATTTTAACAAACAGATGAGCTGCATAAATAGAACATGAGAGGAACTTTTCCAAGATCACTACCTGGGAAGACGCAACATGGCTCAGAATCTCCCCGTTGCCTCTCACCTGAAACACAAACAAAGGCTAACACTTGACCCAACAAACTGAAATTGTAAGAGAACGGCAGAAGCCGAAAAGAAAACCGGAGCTCACGACAGCAGCAGCCGTGTCATCGCAGCTCGTCTCGATGCCGAGAACAACCAAATCGCCCCCATAGGAGATTGCTCCGCAGTGCGACGGAGAAAGGGCAGGTTTCGAAACGGAAATGTGGATTGAGGAGGAACCGAGAGGCGGGCATGCTCACTGGAGCTGTCGGTTCGCCTTCTGCCTCAGCGAGTTGACGGACGTGAGAGCAAAGGGAAGCCATAGTTTTGGGAAGAGATTCAGGCGGGAGATTGTGGAGGAGAAAGAGAGAATAGTGGAAGACGCCATTGAAATGATAAAGCCGCGAGCTTGAAAACTTGAGAGCTCCGCGGGTGGGAAATAAAAATTACAGAGGACTGTCGCCCCAGAAGATATGGCTATTCTAAATTCGGTCCCCGAACTTTTATATTCTACCCAGATTAGTCCCTGGAAATATTTTCACTGGACAATGATGACTCTTAGCTTAACTGGCAAGACACCATTTTGGGCTTAAAGCTTAACAAGCAAGACACCATTTATGAGCAATGATTCACAAGTTCCTTTTTCTTCTTTGCAATGTCTCATGGGACGGTTTCATTTTGTCATTTAACTTATTAGTTTGCCGTTTGATTTTTAGGTTTAACCTCTTTAACGTGGTCTAAGATTTTTTTTGGGATTTAACTTTGGTGCTTTCATTCCTAAGATTTTATTGGCAACGAGCGGGAATTATTTCTAGTATACATTGAGAGGGAGGGATGGCGATGCCTCGTTGGAGACCACCTTCGCCCTGCACATGAGAAGTGGTTTACATGCGGGTAGTTTTGTTTGGGAACGATATGCTATATATACTCATAATCTATTGCAAACCCGTTAAAATATTAAATTAGTAAAATCTCCCTACACATTTATTAGATTTACAAAATACCGTATTATAATTAAATTAGAGTTTAGGTCTCTTTTCTTCTTATTCTTCAGTTTAGCCCTTTTATTTTAATGAATTGTTCTAACTTATTAAGTGTGGTTCGAGATCGGTTCTTCTTTTATTGGACTCAGGAGTTTCAGCTTCACTTTTCTATTATTAGTGAAATTCGATGCGATGAAACTCTTTCATGAATAATGTTAATTTAGTTGGTATTTTTATTCATGAAACTCATGTGATCAAATATCCATTTTTTTGTTGATGCTATCTCAGATCTTTCTGTTTTGTAACGGTTGTTAACAGTTCATTAGCTGATAAATAACGAGTTCCTGATGGGAACCCATTAACAGGTTCATGAAGGGTTGGAGGCGCATCCTTTCTGAAGACTTAGGGTTTGGAAAGAATCCAACCATTTTAAACTATGGCCATGAACAACCTTTGAGTATTCCTAGGGTGACAAAGTATAAGAATGAATTAAGCTATTTCTCCTTGTCGGATAAAACGTTTCCCAAATGAAAGAATGAGACCAAAGGGCAAAACCAACAATGGCAATTTGAATTATGAGGTCTTTTTTTCCTACTGCTGATCCAGTGATTGTTCACTCATAAGGGAGCAAAGACAAGGCAATAATTGAGCTTCTTAAATGTTGAATCTGCATAATTTATATCACGCGAATCATGGTCAAATTTGGACAGTTCCCATATTAAATAAAGCAAGCATAGTGACTGCCCATCTGGACTATGTTTCTTATTATTTGGTGATGTTATAGGGGTCACAATGCCCTCACTTTATATTTCATAATTTATTTTAATGCAATCAGGCCTCAGTCCCCGCAATTCACCCAAAAAAAGCAAGCATAGCTAGTGTATATGATTTTTTTCTCAGTATGTACCATGATATCCGGAAACTCATCTAATCCAATTCGAGCAAGGTCGGCCCACTCAAGAGGTAAAGCTCTTCCAGTATGAATTTTTTCCATTCACAATACTCGAATCTGAAATTTTATTTAAGTGAAACAAGCGTTGAACTGTTAGAACCAATCTATGATAGTATATTATCTTTGTTGGATACATAACATGGATTTCTTATGATCTGTACCCTACTTATAGCAACTTCTCTATTATTATCGCCCTCATTGCTGCTCATCTATATAATGACACTGATGGTATTCGTGATAGTTTTGTTGGATTACCATTTAGTACTCAATGGAGGAACGGATAGGATTTGTTTTAGGAGGTCTGGGATTTGGGGGATGCGAATGCAACTATATATTTTTCGAGATATGAGGTGAATATTAGTAATTTTATTATTGAATAATGAAGTATAATTTTTTATAGAATGTCAAAATTTTAGGGAGGACATTGCCTCCGAAGCCCCTCGGTCAATTTCATCGTTCATGAGAAAGATGAATTATGATTGCTGCCAGTTCTGTTTTCGTGTAGATAATTATTACTACTGTCATTGTTCTAACTCGTCCTACGCATAGATTTGCATTTTTCTTTTGCAAATCACAATAAAGGTCCAAAGAGGGTGTAAAGTAATGATACACACTCTCACCTATTGATCTAGAAATCGCAGGTTCAATACTTAATGGGATTACAAATGTTCATTTATTGATTATTTAGAATTTATATTTCATTATATTTGATTTTAGGTCTTTAAAAAAAAACTCTCGGCTCCTCAATTGGGAATAGCATTCACTTCTTTATGTATTTTATTTAATCACGATTCATATAATCCAAAAAAATTCTACTTCGGAATGGAATGTGTTTCTTATACTTGATTCATAGATGAACTTTTCCTACTATCTAAGGGCTTGAAATTACTGCAAGCACCTCGTGCTCAAAACAAAGGCGTTATCAAACGGAATTAGTTTCAAATAGTGGGCTGAGAATACCCGTAACGTGACTTAATAATTAGAGGGGAAAAAAGAATGAAAAGAAGCCATTTTGAGACTGCGACCACAACTTATCTCCAAAAAAAAAAAATGGCCTTTTTTTTTTCTTGGTCATAAGAAGATCATGATTTAGTGTAATGATGAAAAATAAAAAGAAGTAAAAGGATATATATACTAATGGTAAATGTTTTCAGAACCTTGTGATTTTGAGTAGACTGTTTATGCCACTATATAAAGATTCCTTCCTCCGAGGGTGAATTACTTCAATCTTGATCATATGAAAGCCTTGTACCAGTAAAAGGAAAAAAAGATGAAATTAGCCATGACCCCTTATAGAAAAGGTCGAAATATCCATATTGCATGTTATATACGAGTTGAGGTCCGCCATAAAAAAGCAACACGTGGCTAATAGTTGCACATGTTTCTTGGAATATTGGAGCCCAAATAAAATAAAATCGTCCAGGCCTCTTGCATCGCTTTCGCCTATATTATGCATATGCAGTTGGACAGTGTCTGGAACTGAATATTTGTCTTATTAACTCGTTCAGGGTTCAAATCTCACCAACAAAAAAAAATATTATTTTACTTACAAAACAATTATGTTTTCCCTCTCTTCGTACTGATAAACAAGATCAAATGACTTCCATCTAAGTGTAATTAACTTGATGCTATGTGTGTGTGTGTCGTGGTCCCGGCACGTTGTTGATTCCCGTTAGTCTATGCCCATCAGCCATCGGGACGATCCCCAGCCATGCAGTCATTTCTCATAAGCACGTCAACTACTGATGCATGCACCAACCGACAGATTCAGTGCTCTTCTATGAGCTGATGGATATCAAATTGTTAGTATTCTCATTTCTGTAGCTATCAAATGTCTACACGTGAACAAAGTAGCATATTTTTTATCCACCGAAAAAAAAAAGATCACATATTATTTTTTCTCATTAATTTCATGATGATTCAACTCTTCAAAATGCATCTCAATCTGTAAATTGCAATGAACATTGCGCCTCAAACACGATATATCCCCAACAATGTGTTGAAAATCGAGTACATTCTCCTCGCCTGCATCTCGTCTTTCTGGACAGAATAATATTTTTTTTCTTTTTTCTTTTTTTGGCGTAAAATAACTTTTATATGTTCTCTGGGGATTAGATATATAACAACAAAATCGAGCTGGAATTGGATGAGAAATAATTGAGGAATGGGGGAGGGAGGGTGAAGCATTAAATAAGCCTTTTTATATCATTTCTGCTCAAGCTCTCGTCTCAAGTAAAAGCGGGTAGTTCCGTACACGAGAGTCAACGTCCGTGTCAGCCTTTTCCCCACCAACAACGATGGACCCGGTCTCTGTACAACCAGCCCTCCCACCCCCCACATGCCTTGCTCGCGCTCTCCATCTGACACGTGGCGCCCACCAGGGGTATTCCCGTAATAATAATAATATTATATATATATTATCCTTTCCCAGCCGCGAGGAGAATAATGAATTGAATTGTATGGGGATATTGGCCTTTGGTTGCTGGACGATAGGATGCATCGTACGACGCCGGAGATACGATGCGCTACGACCATCTGATATTCTGTCTTTTTACTGGATTTGGGCATTTACCCCTGATCTTACCCACACACCCCCCCCCCCCCCCCCCCCCCCCCCCCCCAACCCAGAAATTTTTACTGTCTGAAGCCCGATCGAGTATCTTTTCCCTTTTCCTCCCACCCCAGCGATGATGCTCGTGTCCGTGAAATTCCATAAATTCCTGGTTCTTGCCATGTTCTTTTTCTTAGTCCATGAACTTGGTCACGGTATATTTGTAACACCACGATGTATGATGGTATGAGACTATATCACGCTCGGGGAATATTCTTGCTAACTGTCTACATTTCTTGGTTTTCTATTCACCTGTTTCTTCCTCCATCCAAGGGATGAACTCTCATATATGTAGGTAGTAATCCGAAAGCCAAGCACGAGTGACTTGATCTTATTTAAGGGATGAACTCTTATATATGTAGGAAGTAATAATCTTTGATTGTGAGAGTTTTACTTCTTATAGTGAACCGACTGTGCTCGAATCAGATTAATCGCAACATGTTAGATACTCACAAAATATATATAAATATATATATATATATATGCATATATGCACTCTCCTCCTTGAAATTTTATTTAAGAGTAAACTATCATGTTGATAACCAAATGAGATGTAGAGAAGTGGGACACACCTTCACTTGATAAGTAAGAGGCTTTGAGTTCCATATTCATTGTACTAGGCTCTTGAGGCCTCACTTGTAACCAAAAAAATTATCATTTTGGTCCCTAATATTTGACCCAACCATCAGCTTTATCCCCAAAGTTTCAGAGCCATCAAGTTTGTCCCTAGAAATTGATTTCGTCTATCAACTTACTCCCTCCATCCACTTGCTATTATATAAGCTTAACGGTGTTAAAAACGAGATCATAAAAAAATAAAAGAAAATGAAAAAAATAAAAATATGGTAACTGTGTGTCTATCTTGGGGGGTTGTCCTATTGAAAGGGCTCCCGTCGCCGGCCAACTTCCCATCCGGTGAGGTCGTCAAAGCCAAGAGGAAACTTCTGCGATCTCATTGAATGGAAAAGGCGACCCAAGACAATCCCTTTCTCTCTCTTCGAATAGAAAAATAGAGAGAGAGTGGGGGTTGTTCTGTGATAGGCCCCCCTCACGACGACGTTGCTGGGGTAGGTGGCCTGCGAGGGGGGTCCCACCATAGAATAGCCCTCAACTCTCTTTATTCGAGACATGATCCAACTCGAAAACCTTACGCAAGCTGAACAAGCAAAGGGAGTGGGTTAAACATTTAATTTATTTCGCATTTTTTAACAACTAAACTCTCCACATTTACATTCGTAACTACTCTTTTAATAATGATAAAACTTGATTAGAATGAAAAAAAAAAAATATATATATATATATATGACCAGAAAAGAAAAACAACTTTTTTATCGGTAATGGGGGACAAAAGTAATGGCGACATTGCCGCCTCTCGCTACGCAATGATCGAACTCTCGCATTTAACCGAAAACATATCAGATGAACTGAAAAATAACACAAGCACTAACCATGTCAACGTAGTACCACCAAAGACCTAATATTGTTAACATAAGTCAATTTCTCTAAGTCCAAGCAAAAAAACCCTTCTCGCAAATATTTTGACGTAAATGCATAAATGGGATTTTGAGACTTGATTATCAAACCACTTGGCAAGTAAGTTTGAAAACAAAAGAAAAGAAAAGAAAAGAAAAGCAACTTGGCGTCACATAATATGGTGAGAAACATGAAAGGGGAGGAAAAAAAAAGATGCATGGGATAAAAAAGTAAAATTAATGTAATACTTTTTTATTATTTTAATTGAGTTGTAATAAAATCAGTTCACAAAATATGTGGGGCAAAAAAAGTAAAAGATTGAAAGATAAAGGTATAGCAAATTAAATCTCCACCAATATTTAAATTTTATATAAAAAGAAAATCTTCTTAATACCAATCCACTGCAAATTTATGCGAAATTACGAAAGCCTCCTCGGAAACTCAAATACCAGTTTTCATTGTTTTGATGCAAAATATTGTAATGCACATTCTGTAATGAGTGTATAAATGAAATTTTTTAAAAAAGTTTATTGAAAATACTAATAATTGAATGCAAAAGTGGATAGTTGGCACAAGTGGCATGATAATAAGGGAATGTACTCTATATTTAAGTTTTATACAAGAAAAAAAATCTTCCTTGTACCAATCCAGCGCAAAAAAATTGTGCATAACAGCGAAGGCCTCCTGTGAAACCCAAAATGTTTTCATTGTGATGATGCAATTTATTGTAATTAATGCACATGATCTAATAAGGGTATAAATGAAAATTTCAAGAATTTATTGAAAATACTATTAATTGAACGCAAAAATGGATAGTTGGGACAGGTGGCATCATAATAATAATGCCACACACAGTTGTACTCTAGATTCTAGATAGATAAAAGATAGAACCGACCCGAAAAGTCGATGTTCACCTATGAAAAGAGAACCCACACACATATTAATCCTGTTGACTTTAATTATTCAATCACACTAATAGTGTCCAATTAACGATTAATTAAACATTTCAAATTCAGTAATTGATAAAAAATAATGGGCAGTAAACACCCTAATTTGAGCCCACCTCGGAAGGGTTATCAAACCGTAAAAGCGAGCAACACACCCTCAAAATTATAGGAAGAGAAATAATAACTTGTCTGTGAAATAACGTTTTCTTAATTCAATGATTCATCAAATTAGGAGCTTCGAACTTTAACGTGTGGAGAGCTTCAACTGAAAAATCAGGATGTAGGGTCGTCGAACTTCCTCACAAACAGATTCGGAGCGCAACAAAGATTGTTATTGTGTGGATACAGCAACTAATATATAATGCTATTAAGAGGTCGTCATTCGTCACCACTTCTGATCTCTGAAGCACTGGAAAGAGAAGAGCGAGAGAATAAAGTAGAGATGCTAGCTTTCCTACGAAATGTGGTTTTTTTGGTGTTCTAGAAAATTGGAAGTTAACTATTGGGAGTAGAACTTTTATTCCTAACAACTTGGGGAGGGAAATTTTATATTTGCAAGTATAGGAACTAGCAGTAAACATGATGGCAAAAATTTGGAGACTTGACTGCGACAATTTGGGGAGGGATATTTTATATTTGAAAGAATAGGAACTAGTAGCAAACAAGATGGTAAAAATTTGGAGACTGACTGCTGACATGATCTGTTCCTAGAAATTAAAGTTTTTTTTTTCCTGTCTCACTTAATATTTGGAAATTTAATTGACCCTTGGTTGATTAAATTTTGAGTTAGGTCGATCCACCAACAAGTAAAATTCTATTAATCGTAAATTTTTACTATTTACAATATTCCAACACGAAATCTTACTTAATTAAAAAGAATGAATGTTGAATCCACGGAGTCAGGAATATTTTTAAAGGGGGCAAAATAGTTGATAGACATATTACTCCAAGAAATTCCCAAGCAACAAATTAGTTAGAAATCCATCGAAAAATGTTAGTTTTTAACGGATTGTCATGGAGAAGTTTCCTCAAAAAAACTTTCGTCAAAATTTTTCCCACGGAGTCATAAGGGAATTGTCTCTCAAAAATTCATATTATTGTTACCTTTTATTTACTCTTTAAAATTTTCAACAAAATCCCCCTCAAAAAAAAAGAAAAAATAAGATAAAGTAATTTTATCTTTTAAATGAATAATCGTTAGCATTATAAAGCCAGAGGAAAAAAATAGAAAAAGGAAAAGGGAGACGCTCATGGAATTTATTGTAGGATAATCTTGAACTATTCTAATGTACCTAAAATAGCGGGAATAATCACTCTTCTCCTTTTACCTACACGAAAAGGAAAGAGCTCCCAAATTTCCCAAAAATAATAGGATGGAAAGAGAATAATATGTGGATAGTTATATATATTGAGGGCTAAAATTAGAAAAGTTTTCAAATATAAGCAGGGGAGGGAGGTCATTTCTTGATGGTTGTACGGCACTAGTAACAAATGCATCAATTACAAGTAGAATTATGATTTTTGTCAAAGATCTTGGGTACCCAGATTGATAAATGTATTTTACTTATTATCATATACAGAAAACACAATATGAAATGCTACCTCGTGCATTCGGAGAAATCCATATATGATAGTGATTCATTTCTATATGTGAAATTTTCTCTGTCTCCTCTCCTCCGGTTCCTTTATCCTCGCTACGCGACTCCATTGTAACACTAAAATATAAAATCATAAGCTGTAATTGGTGCAAATTTTATGCTAATTATAAATAAGTACCATGTATGGAGGGTAAATTGCACCGGTGGTCCAAAATGTTTTATAAATGTTTCATTATGGTCCAAAATTTTTTTTTTGCTACATGATAGTACAAAATGTTTCAAAGTTGTTTCATGATGGTATAAATCGTCAACTCGAGCTTGACGTCGTCAAGCCGACGCTGACGTGGTTACTACGTGTCACCTCCTTGCTGACATAAAATTTAAATTTAAAATTTAAAATAATTTTAATATTAAATTTTTAAAAAAATTAAAATTTTTAAATTTTTTTTAAAGATTTCAAAATTTTAAAATAATTTTTTTTATTTTTTTCTAAATTTTTACTCTTTTTTGTGTTTGTTTTTTTTGGACTTTTTAAAATTTTATTTTCTCTTAAATAACGTGACGCACTATAATTGGTTTCACGTAACAAAAGTGACACATAGGACACATCACGTCAGCAAAATGTTAACGGCGTTAGGGCCAATTGACAGTTTGTACCATCATGAAACAACTTTGAAACATTTTGTACCATCATGTAGCGAAAAAAACTTTTTGGACCATAATGAAACATTTATAAAATATTTTATACCATTAGTGCAATTTACCATTGTATGAATATCATGCAATTTTCAGTATTTCCTTTATACTTTTCAAGTCTCATCTATGACTTTCGATGTTTTCAGTTCTCATCTATGTTTTTTGTGCCAAATGGTTGATGGTGATTGGCTGAATGGGCTCCAAAAAGTTTCTTAAATAACAAATATTTTGAAAATTTTAAGAAAACAAAATGAAAAAAATAAAGTAAAAAACTTGACTTCAAAATCTTAAGTGATCGGAAAATCAGGGAGGTGCTAGAAATGAAAATCTAGTCGACGGCCACCACTCCTCCGATCGAGGTCGATGGCGACCACAAGGGCGGTGGTGACCTCCAACGAGTCCCCCATAGCCCAAATTAAAAGGAAAATAGTTTGATTAAAGGGAGGAAGAGGAGGCCAGCGATCCTCCCCTCCTCCTCCCCGGGGTTTAATTCTTAGGATTTTTAATTTTCTTATTTTATTTTTATTTTATCTTCAAAATAGTTTTTATTGAAATTTTTTTTTGACCCCACTCAACTAATTAGCATGAGCCATGTGGCACCATGATGTGCCATGGCGAAGAATTTCGTTAAAATTAATGGGGGGATGCACTTCGTATTAATATTAATACCAAATCAATAATCGGTGTATTTTCATGCGTACAAAAATAAGTAATGCTAATATTAATAAAGTTTGCAAAATTTGGATTTTTATGATAATGATTATTGATTCATGATGGTTTTGGTGCTCATGAGATGTCTCGCTGTACCATGATTTGACTCGTGATTTTTCTCCAACGCTTTTGATTAACAAGTATGCCCACCATATCATATTTATTTTCTTCCCGGACAAAGTACATGGCGTCCTCCTTCCCCTTCCGCTGCCTGAGCCCGTCGGTCACTCCTTACCCTTACGGTGGCTTCTCGTCTTCAGTTTCTCTACCATTTCCTATAGCGGCAGAATCCCTCGCCTATCACACACAAGGGTCCAGCTTGTTCGGGGACCGCACCGTATGCCGCTTGTTTGAACTGATGATTGGCCTATGACCCTTGATTTAACTTCCTGGGATTCTGTAGTTTAGGGCTCGTGTTTGAGCAGATTCTGCTTTGTATTGACTGATTGTGGAGCATCTGTAGTGGGACCCTATCCTCGGATACCCATCCAAAGCAACCCCTTTGCTCTATCTCTTGTGGATTTCCTTCTTAGTCTTAACTGAGTTCATAATGAATTGTTGCATGAGAAGTAATCGATTGAGATTACTGATTTTAGGAAAGCTTGCTATAATTGTAGCGTTCTTACCCTATGTGTTAATTACATTTTTCTCCCTTTGCTGTTTGGCGGGAAAACCAATGTCCCCCTGGTGTAATTTTTGTTTGGGTGCTTTTGCAGTTGATTGAATTATGAAGTATCCTAATTACTGATTGAGAAAAAAAATTACTGAAAATGTTGAAAAGTTCGATACTAGTGGAATAAGTCAAAATCAAGTTTTGTTTTTTGGTTGAAAGTATGCTAAGTCAACATGTAGTTATTTGCAAATCGATCAACTGAGTGGAATTATTATTATTTATAAAAAAAAATAAAGAGTGGAATTATTGTCTATTCAGCGGAAAAACAAAGTGGAACTTTTACATTGCGAATAAGTTTATTTAAATATATGAATCTCATAAACTTCATATATTTTTAAGCTTACAAAAAAAAAATTGACCTTTAGGTTGTACATGACAAAGTTATTACAAGGCAGGCGAGAGGTGAAGCTGGGAATAGAAAATTAATAATATTGCTTCATTTAAAAATAGTTATCTCATCTTGTCTTATCTTATATCTTATACTATTATCCAAGCAAGAGTCTCATATTGTAACCCCTTTAATTTTTTCTATAGTTTGATCTTATTGTAAAACCCCACTCCTACTTATTCTCCTATTTTTACTAAAGAAAATTTCCTAAAACCATGGCCACTTTCTTTCCATTAAAAAAATTAATAATTTTACTTAATTAGTTACATATACCAAATTTTCACAAAAATAAATCATAATTTTCATAAATTGCATATTTTCCATAAAAATCAAAATCTAGGTGGAATAAAAATTAAAAGCAATCGGGCATGGGTATAGCGTGTGCTTGAGAGCTAGTGATAATTATTCAAATTATTAGGGGCATTTGATTTCAGAGTTAAAGTAACTTTGATTTTGATTTTGATTTTGATTGTGAAAAAAGACAAATGAGATGGTATTATAAATTTGACTTGGGAAACGTGTGTTTTTGTTGTTTAGTGGGTAGAGTTAAAATCAAAATCACGATTCTAAAATCAAACCCAAATTTCAGACGGGGCTTATAAGCAATATTTTTTGTTTTTTGCAATCTAATCGGTATTTTTCATATCAGGTGGTGAGATATGCGTGAGACTAAGGAAGTTCTCTACTGCATGAAACATAGAAGTAGACCTTAATCCGAAAATCTGTTGGCCACTGAAAATATGATGGATTTTTCATAGTTACTTGTATTTATTGATATAATTTTGTGTTCTAACACTATTTAGATTATTTCAAGAACTTAATATATATATATATATATATATATATTCTTTCTTTTTCTTTTTTTGGATGAGAAAAGAAGTACATGAAAATTAATATAAGGAATTAGAAATTTAAATAAAATGACACCGCTATCGAGAACTTTTTTTTTGTTACAAAGAAAGCCTAAGGCCTAGTACAATGAAAAAAAATTCTAAATAACTAATAAAGGGACAGAGGTAGTTCCATTATGTATCGAACATGTGACCTCTAAGTCAACAGAAGAAGACATGCGCCACCGTGCTACACTTTCTTTTGATTAACTTGAAACTTTTTACTTCCAAGAAAAAGGGACGTGCTACTACTTTACTTATATGCTCCCCTTTCTTTCTCACAACATCATTGATCTGTAGAGAAATTAATATATTGGGTGAATTGTAAAGATATTTGTTTGGTAGGTAAAGAATTGTAAAGAATTTTTTTTTGGGTGAACTGTAAAGAATTTTTTTCGATGAATACCCTAATATATGGAAGTTCAATCGATCCCGATCAATTCAGTTCGAGCCGGGTCGACCCACTATGGGTAAAAATCTCTCAATATGAATTTTCTCCATTCACAAGACTCGAGCTCAAGACCTTTTTTCGATGTGTACCATGATATCCGAAAGTCTAATGGGCCCCTAACTAATCCAGTTGATCCGAGTCTGCCAATGAAAGGATGTAAAGCTCTTCCAGCGTGAATTTTTTTCCCATAAGACTTGAGCTCGATATCTTATATAAAGGGAAACAAGCGTCTTAAATCAACTCAAGTTGGTTCGAATCCGAGACCTTGCTTAAAGGAAACAAGTGTCGAACTGCGTGAACTAATTCCTGTTGATTGCCCCGTAATAGCACAACGCAAAGCATATTTTCTTAATTTATTTTTATTATTACCCAGAAGGTTCTATTTATACACCTCTTAGCACAAGATAGCTACTTAATTGGGAAGATCTCGTTGTTGATTGGTCCCACGACAAAGATAAAGGTAAACTAAATTGTTATTACCGAAAAGATAAATTGTTGGTATATGTAAAAGCAGAAACATGCACGTGCATCTCTATGTAACTCATCTATCTACATGCATATTCTGTTGTTCCATTTATACGACGTTTGACGGCGATAGTTAATAAAATCAGCGGCTTGGCTTATTTTCATGTGCCTTCTTTCCCATTATTCTGATTTTGGCAAAGGAGATAATGGTGTCATTCCATATATATCTCCCAGCTAGAGGGCATGTATTGTTTTGTTCAGTGCAATCTAAGCACTGATATATTATGTATTTCGACAATTATTTTTACATTATCCTGACCACGAAATGACAGAAAGAACAAAGAAAGATGGTCATTTTCGACTGACAATAATTCTCCAGAGAATGGCAAAGTCAGAGATCTATGCGTGCGCAGGAGGAAAGCATGCATATATTGAACATGTGACTCAATCAAGTGGAGCTGCTCGCGGCAGAATCAAATAAAGTCTAACATAAAACTTGGCTAGCTCAATACATCTTTCTCTTGGCTCGAGTTGGCTCGAGAAGCATCGTTGTAGATGGATGGAGTTCCTCTGAGGTTTCATTAAGGACACAAGGAAGAACTTAGCTAAGTCCTTTGGGTTCTTGCGTTCTTGTGTAATATGACTTAAAGTGAAGATTCTACAGTAAGGGATGGAGGTTGCTGATCCGACCTCCTCCCGACCCCTTTTGATTCTCAAAAAGAGTTTGGCCTGAAGCTATTATATACGCAATCAAGGGGCTTTTGATGAGCTCAACTAGACTAACTTGAATCCTTGCGATGCTAGTATGGATCTAGGAATATAGTTCAAGAGGTTAAAATTCAAGCTGAAGCAAAGGAACAGTAAAATCGCAAAGTTAAGGGGAAGAATAAGTATGATTTTGCTCAATAAGAATTGACTCCATTTAAACTATAATATGATAAGTTCGACAAGATATATCATGGATTTTTTTTTTTTTGGGTAAGGATCATGGATTAATTTTGCTTAGCTTGAATACCCATATTCAGTATTCATGAGTCTACCATGTGTAGTACGCACTTATATTCAACTTAAGAATTCAAGTGTGATTCGAGTAGTCTTGAATTAATATTCAGTGTTTTGGCATCGGAACAACTATGCCGTGGCTTAAAATGCAATTATTTAAACCCGCAGATGGTAGTTTCTGGTGAAAGAAGGGGAGGGGGCAATGAGTCTATGGAATGGGCCCGACCCATTTAATAGGGGGGAAGAAGCAACTCTTTGGCATTGCATTGAAGAAACTACACACGGTTTTTCCTGCCTTCAATTTCATGGGGTACCCAACCTACCCACACCCCCCCACTCTATATATATTCTAGCTAGACTAATAAGAATTATTCATATATACATATATTATATATAAATCTGATTGATGTATTGTTTTATTCACAAAAGTAAATCCATGATCAGGCCCTTTGGTAACTCCCAGGTTATAAGCTCGATCCACATGAATTACCGATCGATCGGCTTATAATATCATAGTTTAATCATATGCCCCCATTGAAATAGTTCCGTATGTGTTTCCCGTCTCTCTGATATATCTTGATTTTGATCTAGCTTGAAACGTGCGTGGGGCTGGTGGTACGTTTTCGCATGTCATATTGCGATCCGTTGCTTCCTAATACAGCTTGAGCTTCCTAAACCTTATGTCTTCACATTGAAGGACTACTTACCGAATGCATGAAATAGCACAGAAACATGACATGGTAATGTGAATTGTCAATTTCCAAGTACTGTATGTCATACGCTTTTGTATGTCATGTTGCGATCCATTGCTTCCTGATACACGACGAGTTCCCCCACATAAATACCTTGTCTCTCTTTACATTGTAGAACTATGCACCGAAACACGACATGGTAACAAGAAATGTCAATCTACCAGTACCGTAAGTGGCATTTACAGCGAACACACCATGCATCTCCAGGGCAAACTGGTAATTATGGTCAGGCTTCTAGCTTTCCCACCCAGGCCAGGCCATGCCAGGTATCAGTTGAAGCTCCAATCACCTGTCGCCTGAGGCCGCCCTCCCCCCCATAATTGAATTTTAGCTCCTCTCTCTCTCTCTCTCTCTCTCTCTCTCTCTCTGAGTCTTGACCGCTCAGACACAGCCACAGCAACATAGCAGAGAGAGAAAGTGAAAGGAGAGTTATAGAGAGAGAGAGAGAGAGAGAGACCTTTTCAGAAGATAGAAAAGGGCCAAAAAGGGGGAGAGAGGAAGGAAGGAAAGGAGGAAAGAAATATTAAGGATGGGAGGGACTGGAGAGACAGAGACAGAGAGGAGTGAGACTTGAAAAACACGCCATTGGAGAGAAGAGAAGAAAGACACCCACAGACACAGGGAGACAGAGGAAGAGAGAGGAGAGGACCTCTCTCTCTTTTATCTTCTGCAACAACATGGGTAGAGGTTCTTAGGGCTTCTTGGGAATCAGTAAACCAGTCCCACTATTGTCTAATCTCCCCGGCCCCAGCCCCGCTCTGCTTCTTTAAGAGGTAAGATCTTGTTTAATTTAGACTGATAAACCGTAACAGTTCCCCCGACAAGATATTGAGCACCTTACTAGGAAGAAGAAGATAACACCTCGAGAATCGAAAGGAGACCCAACTGGAAATCAAAGCTCAAAAAGGCCCCCCTCTATTCAAAACTGACACCTTTCGCATCACTGATAGCACTCTCTCTCTCCCCCCCAAAACATATGTTCGCCGTGAAATGTTCGGTTCCGCATTGTTATTATTTAGTTCATGAACTGAAGCTGGTATTGATCATGTTCCTTCCTCATATCTTTTGCAGGATAATTTGGGGCTCTCCTCCGTGTCCGATCCGAGATTCAGACACACCCGACAAGACGGCGCCGCTGTGTACTTTAACTTTGCTTTGCTGAGCCTATCCTAACGAGCTGCGAGGACTCGGGCACGGGAAAATGTTGGACTATGAATGGGCTGCTGCGAACCCCTCTTCGGTGATGCTCTCGGCCGACGATCCCGCTTGCCCCGATCCCTCCCATGGTCACCCCTTTGTCGACCACTATGCCGCAGCCACTGTCGGAGCGACTGGACACCACGTCCTCCCGGTGCCGACAGAGGCCGCCGGTGGCCCTGCATTCTTCTCATCACACTTCAACCACTCCTACCACCACCACCAACAGACCGCCCATCAAAACAACCTCTTCCCTTTCTATGAATCACGCAGCTACGGCACTGTGCCGTCCGACTACCACTCTGGCCCTGGCCCCTTCTACCATGACTCCTACCCCGGCCCGGGCAGCGGAGGCCTCTTCATGGCGGTGCCGAAGAGGGAGGACGCGGTGGCCCAGGCGGCACCAGGTTCGGGGGGCGACTTCACGGCAAGGATTGGGCTGAACCTTGGGGGCCGTACGTACTTCTCATCGGCGGAGGACGACTTCGTAAGCAGGCTCTACCGCCGGTCCCGGCCGCTGGAGGCAGTGGGGGGGTCTGCCAAGGCGCCGCGGTGCCAGGCGGAGAGTTGCAACGCGGACCTGACGCACGCGAAGCACTACCACCGGCGGCACAAGGTTTGCGAGTTCCACTCCAAGGCCGCCGCCGTCATAGCTGCCGGGTTGACTCAGCGATTCTGCCAACAGTGTAGCAGGTAACAAAAAGACGCTTCTGCCCCTCCCCAACCCCACCCTCCCCCCCAGAAAAACGTTTCTCCTTTCTTCCTATATATGTCTTGTCTTATCCTATGCGTGCACTGAGTTAGGGCAATTATTTCCGGAGGACGATGGGTGACAGCAAGTTAAGAAACCTTGAGAACCGACACGAAAAAAAAGAAACTCGTCCGATCTTCCCGATTCCGAACCCAACCCGTTAATCTCCTTTCGATATGATCTTATTAGCATTAGATTAAAATCGATAAAATGCGGTGTCTGCATATGATGGGATTGCCCTTCCGGGTCGGGGGTAGGCAAATGATTGGGGGGGGGGGGGGGGGGGGTGTTAATGTAAAATGGTACTAGGGAGTCGGGCGGTGGGAATCCCGAGGGGCAAATGTGTCCGAACGGAAAGAGTTCTGGGTGAAAGGAAAAGGGCAGGGTGTTTTGGTGCAGAGAGCGATCGTGTTTTTTTTTTACGTACTGTTGCTTTGCTTTTTATAGTAAGCTTGAGCTAACTGTTATTAATTGCCTTTCCTTTTATAACAAAAATGTAATTATTTCCCTTCCTTTTTGCCGGAATACAGCTTCCGTACTTTTTCATTATTATTATTAAGCCCACCAACTGATTAATGGCTCTCTGTCGATCTCATTCTCACCCCCCCAACAAAGGAACCAAAATAAATTAATTAATTAATTATGCCATGGAAATTTTTTATCAGAGTATAAATTCGTTTAAGTTGAATTTCGAATTCATGTTGGAAAGGTTTCACCTTCTCTCGGAGTTTGACAATGGCAAGCGAAGCTGCCGGAAGAGGCTGGCCGACCATAACCGCCGCCGGAGGAAATCTCAGCAACAGCCGAATCTGGAAATCCACAAGCCATCTCCTCAAGCTGGCCAAAGCGCATTGATTGATAGGCTCGCAAGTATGTTTTTCTTCAATATTAAAATGCAAAACTTCTTCTTCTTCTTCTTCTTCTTCTTCTTTAACACTTCTAGATGCGATCTAACAGCGAAAATCTGTTATATGTACAGTAATAGAGAGATGATCGTCCGATATGATTGATTAGTTTATAAATTCGCCATTTGTCCTGCTTAAACTTTTCGATGAATCTGCTATTCGTTTTCAATTCATGGATGTGGTTTTACCCTTGTATGTACGTGCTGCGCAGTGTCTCTGCAGGATTCGGGGAATCAATCATCATCTTCCGTGACCATAGCAGTGTCTCCTCCGAGAATGTCGCTCGACTCTTGTTTCAGGCAAAGACCAATATATAACCAGCAACCCCAGGCATCTTCATCTTCAGCTTCATCTGGCTCACTCTTTTTCTCTAGCGGGTGATTTCATATATATCCTCCTGAAGGCTGATGACTATAAGATTCAAGCCAATATTAGCCATTATATATTGTCAAGGGAAAATATATATGTCGAGTATTAGTTAGCTAGCTATCTATAAGCTCAGTTATTAGTCTAGTCTATCGTCAGATCTTTGATTTCTTCTTCGAGTATTAACCACTTATGCGCGATGATGGGTCATTTAACCTTGTGATGACCGACCAAGATGTGGGTATTGATTAAATGTGATCATCTAATCTAATTTCTCTTGAAATTCAATTCCGCATACAATCTCTTCTATATTGTTCACGCTTCTTATGATATATACAATTATTTATGTATGTATCTATATGCATAATCTTTTCAGTGAGACCACGAGCAGCATCTCAGCTTGAGATAAATCTTGCACGTTCAGTTGTCTAAGTTCTGAAATCCTGCATTGCAGCTAAAATGTGTCGACGTAGTGTCAGTTTCTTGTGCCTTGGAAATGCGTTGGACATGTACTCGAAGTTTGAAATTTGAAGTCGCTATCAATCGCGTATGATCCATTGATGGAGTTGATAATCATATATATGGCGAAAGGGAAAAAGGGCAGGCGAGCTTCCTCGAAGAAGTGTTGGAAAAAGAGTGGCTTTCGAGTGGCACTTTCGTTCCTTGGCCAAGTGTTGAGAATGAGAGAGAGAGAGAGAGAGCTGCACCTTCGTTCCTTCTCCTTTTCCTTTTCCTTTCGGTTTTGTTTTTGGGGAATGGAAGATTGGCAGTATGTGTAATTTGTCGAGTTGCTGGATATTTCCAGGTACGTGCAGCAAAAAGCACGTACTCATCTTTTGCCACTTTCACGAAAAAAAATTTAAAAAAAAAAAGAAAAAAGGAAAAAGAAGGATAGAATGCGGCCAACTCAACTGAGGTTGGAGTGAGTCATGGAAGCAGCGTATGATGAATTGAAGAGGGGCTTTGGCTGTCTGGGAATATTGGCTGTAGGACGGGGGGAAAGCCTTCGAAGCTGTCTCCTCTTAGGAGGTTGTACGACCGGACCACTCTCCCTTAATTATCGTTTTATTTTATTATATATATAGATATAGGTATAGGCATCTGTCTTTTTCTTTACGCCCTCATGGGGCCTCTTTTTCCATGCATGTGTATGAGTTTTACTTTTATAATTGAAAAAAATACCAATAAAGAGCCTTCCACTCTAACACAAGAGGACCATGGAGCTTTCCGTGGTCCTTTATTTCGTCTTTTACTACATTCGTACCAGATTATTGCGTTTCCCTAATAATTAAAATAAATAATATATATTTTTTGTTGAAACTCTTTCTCATCTCGTCTTGTATTATGATGGAGTACTCCCGAGAGCTTTCTCACATCCAGCATACATCCTCCGGATCCATTGTGAAGAAGCCCGTGTCTTCGGTTATAGCTCGTGATTTATGGAACATTTTAATTTATATCCTTCCGCTTGACCAATCTCGACGTGTGATTTGATACAAACACATACATATACATATGTACACATGTTTGAGTGTGAGAGTACTATTTATACCATGCAATTTTATGTTAGTTGTATTGGGTGCTGATTGTTTCCATTAAAAATGTCTAATGATCGAATGGTTCACAAATTTGATTCGGCGTTTTTCGGGATTCTTTATGAAGGGAGAGCCGAGAGGCGAGGAAACGTGGTAGGTAGGCGGACAAGAGGACAGGGAACTGTGAGACGAGACGGGAGGAAATGGAAGGAGAGTGACGAGCATTGTTTGAGAATTGTTAGCAAATGATAATGACAGGGTGAGGAAAGAAGCGGGAGACATATGAAGGGAAGTTGAACAGGGAAGAAAGATAAGTTATATGCCTATCCCCCTAGTTCACTTAATTTGGCATATTTTCTTGAGTGAGATCACAGGATCTTTTCGGTGAATATAAATTCTTGTTCGAACATATACTTAATCCTTACCATGAAATATTTTTAGTTCGATTAAGACCATATTATATGTGAAATTCATCTCCCTCCAAATTCCTCCTCCAATTTTTTTTGGGTATATACAATGATATCTGAAAGTTCAACAAACCCCGACTAATCAGTTCAAGTCGGGTCGGCTCATTAAGTGGTGACTCTCCCAATCAAAAATTTTTCCTATAACAAAACTCGAACATGAACCTTACTTAAGAATAACAAGTTCCGAACCGTTTGGATCAGCCTTGTTGATTCCTCCTCCAATTTTTTTCCCCAAATCATAGTACTCTTGAAGTAGTGTTATATTTCGGAGGGAGGGAAATGGAGGGAATTACTTAGAAATTTCCATATAAATCCCTCTCTCTCCCCTTTTCAAACACACCCTTAATTAAAAGCAAAATTAATTGACCAAAGAGAGTACGTAGCACAGTTACGCATACCCTCATCTATTTCATGTTCGATACTCTGTGAGATTACTCGTGTCAATTTATTAGATATTAAAGATTTCAATTTCATTTTCCTAGACCCATAGGCCTTTTTTATAATCGAAAAGTAAAATTAATTGACGTGAGCTCGAAGTTAAGTGATGTATTATCTGTCCCCGACATATTTCAACATCCCTTACAGAGGCATTGGTATTAAGTTTGACTTCTCATAAAGGAAAGACTAGCAGTCGACCAAGAATTTATGTGCTCCATGTAGGAGATTGCCGTTGATATAAAATGAATTTTCTATAACTTTTGTAGCTGAAAATTCTACCTTGGCCCATGGATATAGCATTGGAGCCCTTCCTCACCTATGGAATGGACTGACCTGTCCTTTTCTGAACAAGGCAGGTCGCATCCATTGATGGTTTATCGACCCTCAGATATGGTACCCATGGGATACCATAGAAATTCCCCTTACTTTTAATGATATCGCATTTAGTGAAACTTTGGTGATGACAAGCTGCCGATATTTTACTGAACCTATAAATATATATATATATATATATATATATATATATATATATATATATACACTAGTGAATTTACAAATGCGTTGCGCGTGAAATCTTCTTTAATAAGATTAAAATACATAATACTCGAGCAATATAATATATACTTGTAAAAGAATACAAGAATTAATAGGCAACAAGATGTTAATGAGTTTAAAATTAAGACAACTCTTTTAAAAAAAGAAATATATAATTACAAGTGAATTAATAGCATTCCATTTTAAATGAATTTGTGATCATTTCTAATCAGAAATCTATTATTACTTTCAATTATAAATAAAAAAAATAAAAAAAATTGTTATTAATATCTATGAGGATTTGTGATCTAAAAAACAAAAAAAATTGCCCTTTTAATTATTTCTATCATGAATTTTTTTAATTGCATGAAAAATTACAAATTATGAGTTTTATATCACTTCTTGCATGTCATCACTTTCCTTTCAATTTTATCGGATTTTTCTAACATGTCACTAACATCGCAAATATTGCCCATGGAAATCTATCAAGTGGACCGCATGGGTATTTAAATATTAAATTTAAAATAAAAATTATTAAAAGTAACTAATGATATTCACAAAAAATATTTCATGTAATTTAATAAAATAAATAAATAGATAAATAAATAATATTAATTTCAATGGAAACATATATATGTATATATATTGATAATAGTATTTACATATGTGTAACATAAAAAAGTATATACAAAATTAGCATACTAATGATAAATCATTATATCTAAGTATATGTATCAGTTTTTGTACAATTTAACGAGATTATCTCCATAATTTTTACTCTATTGAAGAAAAGTAAAACTGAAGTTAAGAATAAAAATAAAAAACTACTCAAATTTTAAACTCATTTCTCTCATCTCGCTCCTGCATCAATTTGCACGTGGTCATTTTTCACTCTACTTTTTACTTATTTCTCTTCAAACTCCACCATATCTCCATCTCAACCTAAATTATTTTTCTTTTCTTTCACTTAAAAAATTATTTTTTTCAAATTTATCACAATTTTTAAATTTTTTTTAATAATAGCACAACTATGTACAATTACAAATAGTATATAATGACAAAAATATAGAGGCAATGTTTTAAACCATGTTTTTTTTTCACATTATGCTAATTCTGGTGCAAAATCTAGTTATGAATAATAAAAATTCGATTAGTATGATTAAAATAGTAGAAATGATTTTTTAAAAATGAAATTAATGCAACTAAAAATAATTTATTTCATGGAAATATTTCCAATTGATATATTTTTCTTACTTGATCTTTCATTTCAATATAATATCCTAAAGAAAAAATAGAGAAGTAAATTCAAAATTTCAATAAAAGTTTACAAAATAAAATAATTAATAAAAATATTATTTTCACGAATAGTCTTGCATTGACGCCCATAACTTGAAATTCAGAAAAACTTGACCCAAATCAATCAAAAAAATTCCGAAAGTTAAAGACCTTCAGGTCAGGTTTAAGTTTTAAAGAAAGAAAATTGGAAGTTGATCAGACCCTATTTTATGTATATATAAATTTGTTTTAGTATTTCATATTATATATTGTAATTTATACTTAATAAATAAAATAAGAAAACAAACAATATAGTTTAGATCCCACCTAAGGTACAAGAATAAATTTAATCCCAATTGCAAGCTGATAAGTTGTATTGATAATCGATATTTGATTAACATTAAAAGCAACTTATCTCTCCTTTTTTACACGTATCATTGAGGAGCAAGAACAAAAATGTACTTAGAGCTTGTGAAGGGAGGACATTGACAGCATAAGGACTTTAAGCTAGTGCAACATTATTAGCAGGTGGTCGAGGCAGGCACTATAGTGGCAATGGATGGAACGATAGTCGATGTTTGTGGACATAAGGAAAAATAAATAGTATAAGAATAGGGAGAGAAGAAGAAATCTAATATAAGAGAAAACAAAATAAAATAAAAAAGAAATTAATGATATGGTATATCTTTTCTTTGAAACTCTTCTTCTCTTTCTTTCTTTTGTATTCTCCCAAATGCGTACATTTGTATCCATAGAATCCCATAAAAAAAAAATTGTTCGAGACTTTGAAATAAATTACAAATGGCTTAATGTCTTAAATAATTTTTTAAATAAATAATATAAATTTTGAAAAGTTCATCGAAAAACTGTTTGAATTTCTTTGGTATTTTTGATAAGAATTTATCACAAAATATATGTCAGTAACTCATTAGAAGTATCTATCTATAAAATAATTTTTAAAAAGTCTTAACAAAAATTTTGAAAATTTATCGATACAAATGTAAATAGAAAAGGAGAGAAAGGAACCGTGGGCGTTGAATGGAAAAGTTATTTCATATTTGAAACTTTTGTCATAGTGAATAATTATGGAAAAGAACATGTTAGGTAGTTTTTATTGTGAAAAAGTATGAAATGGTGCCTCGAATTCGAAAGGTCATGAGAAATAATAGGTATAAGTTAGTTTTTGAAACTTGAAAAAATAAAAAGATTATGGTAAAAGAAAGAGAATGCGGGGATTTTTTTTTTCAACGATTAGCAAAGTCAAAGAATAAGAATAATTAAAATGATAAGTAATTAAAAATCGAAAGAGAAAATAGAAAAATTATATATGTAAATTGGAAAGGGGAGAGAATCAAAATAATTCCCTTTCAAGTTCTATTTCTGTCAGAGGGCAATATGAATGTTCTATCATGTTCCACCAACACACTAAAAGGTTTATACAATATATTTGGTGTGGAAGTAGGCCAACATTTCTATTGGCAAATAGGAGGTTTTCAAGTCCACGGCCAAGTACTCATAATTTCTTGGGTTGTTATTGCTATCTTATTAGGTTCAGCTAGTATAGTTGTTCCGAATCCACAAACCATTCCAAATGCCGGTCAGAATTTCTTCAAATATGTGCTTGAATTCATTCAAGACGTTAGCAAAACCCATATTGGAGAAGAATAAATTGTTCGTTTGCAAATTTCCCGAAAAGATAATCATAGGTTCTTCTCTTCATCGGAACAATAGGGTCGTTATGCTCGTCACTAAACTTGTTGAAGAGACGAAATATAACCAAGGTATATCTTTTTAATCAGAGGTTGAATCAATCATTAGAAGAAGAATTTGGCCAAAAATTAGGATACATTCCGGGAAAATAAAAACCACATGCTCCACCGCTTGTGCGGGCCCCCGTCAATTCCTTTGAGTTTCATTCTTGCGAACGTACTCCCTAGGCGGGATAACGCGTTTGCCACAACACTGCACGGTTCGATACGCACAATGCCTAGTATCCATCGTTTACGGCTAGGACTGCTAGGGTATCTAATCCCGGAACTGTGAGCGTTAAATGGAGAAGTTATTTCCTATTTGATGCGTTCGTTAGAGTGAATAATTATGAGAAAAAACATACTAAGTAGTTTTAATAGTGAATAAGTATGAAAGGATACCCAGAAATCGAAAGGTCATGCGAAAGAATACGTATAAGTTAGCTTTTCTATTAAAATAAATGAAAGGATGCCATGTTATTGAAAAGATATGATGTTTAGTAATATTGGTATTATTTGAATAAATGCTAAAATAGTAATATTATTAATTTACTGAAGGCAAAAAGGAAAACATGTTGGGGAAATACTTTGGGATGTGTCTACTTTAGAAGAGATGTACAAAGTTTAACTCATCTGAGGCAATATGTGATAGAGCATGTGAGGCAACGAATGTTCAAAATGAGCGATGAATAGAGAGTCGAAAGTGTGTGAAAAAAAGGTCATACTAACAGAGCATACCAAAAGTGTGCAAGTAAAAGGTAGAAAAGAAATGTAGAAATTTACGAAGGATATGGATATTTTTTTGAACAAAACTTGAGGAAACAAGAAGTTTTGAAAATAATCACATGATTCATTGCCATGAGACAAAGAATGTATCAACATTTTGGGACAATAGACTTTGAAAATGAACCTATGGTGCAACGAAATTTTGAAATTATAAATTGATATGAGATAATAATAGAACAAACATCCTTGTGAAGGGCTAACTCGATTGAGAGATATATGAGGCAATACAACGTCAAAAAATGAGCAATAAATAGAAAGAGCTAGTGTGTATATATATATATATATATTGAAAATGTGCGACCAAAAGTCACGAACCGAAGAGGTACAAGAAAAAGTCAGGAGGGTATAGGAGAAGTTTTTGAATATTAAAAATTTAATAAACTTATCGTACTTTTATATATAGTATAGATTATATATAGCATAGAGATACCATAGTAGTTTATTCAATTTACTCATAAAAAAGAAAAAAAATCAATACTAGTCTAATATTTGTGTACTGCACGAACTTGCTTAACTTATTTATTTATTTATTATCTATTTACTAGGACGGGATCCCGCGTGATGTTACGTGTCTACAACATTTTTTTCAATTATAGTTAATTATATTGGTAATTAACATGCCGAAATGTTGTGTCTTGTGTCTTCATTGTAAACAAAAAGAGAAAGCAGAGACAAAAACAAAAAGATAATCCTAGTTGATGGGAGAAACCAAAGAGAAGACGGAAAATACTTTTGTTAATTGTATAGGGGTTATGACATGCTAATTTTGTTATTCTTTATGAGGATGTCCGAAGAAATTAAAAGGACGCAAAAGAGAAAGGAGACGTAATACAGTAGTATAGGTTCTTGCTTAGCCAAGAGATTATGGGTTCGCTCTCCTAATAGGACTTCTCGTATCTCTTTATATAACTTTCTATTTTCCTGTATTAAATCCATATGCCTTATTAAACTGAGAGACAAAGAAGGGTACAATAAGAAATTTTTTTTAAAAAAAACTAAAGTTTGTAGGAGAAACCATAAACATTAGAAAAGAGCAGGCCAAAACTTAAAAAAAGAAAAAAACGACATGTGTTATAATTTATTTATATGGATCCATTCTAAAACCATAAAAAAATTTTCAAAAAAAGAAAAACAAAAATGTGACTGCATGACATTTGTCCATTTTAAATAACAGTTTTAGATATATAAGACTTATTAGTGTAATATCTACCGGTTTATAATGTTAAAATAGATAACCAATAATAAATGGATATAGTGTAGTGACATATGTCCTATCCTCATAACTTATAGGCTCCAAGTTCAATTATCATAGTAGGATTAGCCATACTCTTTTATTTGATTTTCTATTTCTTTATATTAAGCTCATGGTTCTCCCTTATAATCGAAAAAATATGTTATCAGTTCTACATATAATTAATTCACCCAATTTTCTACTATAATTCATCAAACTTGCATGTAAATTACAAATATCGTTCTAATAAAATCAAAAGTGTCCAATAAAATTTTATTTATAGATTTTCTTTTGTTATATCACATGCTCTCTGGGTAAAATTATAATGGCTCGATAGTTGTAACAGTTCATTGTTGCTTACTTTTGATTGGATCAATATTGTAATTTTCAATCACATATTTCATTATCTTTAAAATATAACGTTTTTAAATTTTTAATAATAATATTTAATTTTCTAGACTTTTTCAATTGCATTAATTAAAATTCATTTGTTGCTTTGCAAGTTAATTTTAGTTATTATATGTATAAAAAAATATTATTAACAATTAAAAAAAATTCTTACTCCATGAAAGATGCATTTAGTGAGATCATCTAGTAACTTTAATCAAATATATTAAGAAAACAATGAAAAAACTGTTATATTTAGGTAAAATTCCCAAAAAAGATATATATTTTGGGATACCAGCTAGAAATGATAAGCAGTTGGCCGAAAAACTTTGAAAAGGTAAATGTGACAAAAATAAAGTTAAAGCGGTACTTGCATTATGAAGCAAAGAGATCAAATTAAACATCAACACAATTTTGCGAACTAGTAAGAAATTTATAGGATAAATTCATAATTATTTTATAGAGAATCATAATAGATTTTTTTTTTTTGCTAACCCGGGGTGGTCAAGCTTCGCATGACTAATGCCCGAGCTCCGTGAATCTCCGGCGTACGGAGCGAATAATCACGCTAAAAATGTTCTAGTGGCTCCAAGGAATTTCAAACCTGGTATCAAATGAATATATGAGCTTCTCATTAACCATTAGACCAAACCTCTTAGAGTAAAACCATAACAAATATTGTGAAAAGGTATTTCAATGCCTTTCCATGGTCTGACAAAATAATTTTTATCTTAAGTAGTTTCATCGAATTGCAAGAATTAGACTATTTGTAGTGGCCGCACATTTTTATTTTGGAAAAATATGCTCGCCAAGGCCACGTTCAAGTGTGAAGTGAATTCGAACTCACGAAGATGTGGACTATTCATAAAGCATACACACATCCAATCCATTTGTTGTACTAAGCCATATGGGTTCACTACCAACACATTGACATTTGTTTGAAAATTATAAATATATTTGGGTTAGCAAAGGGAAATTAAAAATTAAAGAGAAGCATACAAAGTTTTACTAGTGAGAATCGAGTTTAAATGGCTTCTAATCGAGCACATGTATTATTGCACGATACCTTCTGTGTCCAAAAATAAATATTTAAATCTGTGTGGACTAGTTAATGCAAATTTTCTTTTGGCTAGATTTTTTTTTCCTAACACTATATTAAAATATGAGCAGGTGCAATTTTGCCTTACCTAGGAACGTATAACATGCATGCGTTACAGAAGCTTAAAACAAAGGCAAAAACGAAAGATCATATCATAATAAATTACTATCATATGTACACATTTATTAATTCATACAATGATTTATGTAGCTATAAAAATAACTTTTATGATTTATATATCTTTGTTGTTTTAAGATAAGTAGGAAAATATATGGTAAGATAGGCCACTCCCAAATCAACTGTTATACGCCATATATATTTCAATCGTTCTTTTGTTTGTCTTAACTTAGAAGTCTATGAGATTTATTATTTTTTTGAAAATGCAAGAGGAACTTTAGAAGATCTTAGACGTTTTTTAATTTCAACATTAAACTCTAAAAAGGTCCTTCTGATAGAGAAAGTCTTATTGGTTTACTTTTAGTTATCCAACATAATCTGAGGATCCAATTTTTCTATTCTTTAAACGTTCATCCGTATATATATATCATCATTCTAATTTAATTTCAAGCTAGTTCATCTATATTTCGAAGGTCAAATTAATTCGTTTAATCTTAGGGAAGCCAATACTTTTTATTATCAATAATACGACTAGCAATTTTGTATCTATCTTAAAAAATTCTCTACGTATACTTATATTGTTTTTTGTTTCCCTGCAGGAATGTACACTTATGGGATTAGTTTCACGTATCATACTTCACATGTTTTTGATAATTCACATTATTTTAAGATGAAAGACTAGAAAAGCAAAAAATGTAGACCAGTAAGAAATTCATGAGAAAATTATAAAAGCAAAAAATGTAGACCATCCAATTGCTGCCCTGATCCAGCCCGTTGTCTATAGGTGGAACCATTTTATGGAAAGGACAAATCAAATCTTAGTTGTAGGTGGGCCTATAGGTCCGAGTGGTAGCGGTGCGATACTCAACGACTTAAGAGGGTCAATGTCAATCCGATCCTTCCATTTACTGGTTTGAGCTGCCCATTCCAAACAATATAAACATGTACAAATACATTTACCAGAGAAAGAGACGGATATAGCGGCACATGCTCTTATTTGAAACTTAGAAATTTCAAATTTGATCGTAGTGGGATTATTCCTTTATTAGGTTTTTCTTCCATTTCTTTATACCAAGATCACAGATCTTTCTCCTAATCGAAAATAGTTTTAAATTTATGAAATAAAATTAATTTTACCTCATTGTCAATTATCCCTATTCCTTCTCTCGTCCAAGTGCGAGAAGAGAAATCTACCTCATGATTATAGTCTCGGGCATGACAGTAGAAGCCCCATTGGTAGTAAGTTATTAAGCCCAGATTTTCAAATTTATGTAGCCCGTGTAGGAAAATGTCAAAATCACACCCATAGTCAAAGACTGATATCATTTGGTGCGACGTGCAATCTGATGACAAAAGTAAAACTCAGCAAGCTAAATAATTAATCGCGGGTTAGTAAATAAAGCGATTCCACCAACCGTGTGCTTCACGCACCATCAGCCGAGTAAATTATTAAGTTTTGCCCTTCCCTGTTCTCTCTACCCAAGTCCATTGTTCATCGTCTTCCTCATTTCCCGTGTATACAGTTCATCATCTTCCTTCTTCCCTCATCCCCGTCTTCCTCGAGCAACTCCCCAACCGCATCGAGATCATCCAGCTCGATGACTCCACCGGCGAGATTTGCCTCGACCCCGCCCTCTCCTTCGATCACCCTGCCCTCTCCTTCGACCACCCCTCCACCGACGAGATCCGCCCCGACCCCGTCCTCTCCTTCGACCGACTGCCCTCTCCTTTGACCACTCCCCACTGGCAAGATCCGCCTTAACCCCGCCCTCTCCTTTTACCACCCGCCCTCTCCTTCGATCACCCCTCCACTGCCGAGATCCACCCCGACCCCGCCCTCTCCTTCAAACACCCAGTACTCTGCTATGAAAAGTCGGTGGTGAAGCCAAAACCTCGAGTCGAGCGAAGGCAGAACAGCAATAGGAGAGGAAGATAAGTAGGAAGATCACATACACACTTGACCGGAGACACAGAGCAGTTAGTGGATCCTCCTTTTCGGTTGCAGAAGGGAGAGGAAGTGGAGAAGGGAAAGAGAGAGGGTGTGGTATATTTTCAATATATTAAAATTTTGGGTATTTTATTATTTTTTAAAAATCAAACGAAATCATACTTCGTTCCGATACTAAACTCCACATAATAACTACTAAAAAGGTACGAGTGATCTCCAACAAATATCGAACATAAAACCTTTCGGTTATCAGATAAAAGCGCGCGTCACTGCATTATATCATCTTTAATTCACAGATGAACTATTTAGGATCACAGAGGATCCGTATAGGCCGATGTGTTGATTCAGTCTGGGAAGGAGGGAGCAACCTTTTAAGTTTCCCGGTGTGTCTTTAAGTTGTGAAGCTAGCCATTGTTTGGACTCATGCGGCTAGACAGTCACTTCTTGATAGGGTAGTTCGTATTGGATTGGATTGGGTCTATCACTCGTAGGCCCATAGAAAATTAGAGAAAATCTTTAGGCCCCCTCAACACGGTCCAGCACCATCGAGCCGCACGCAAGGTACTGAGAAGCTTGACGGTCCATTTCCCTCAAGGAAAGGCCCCGCTGAGCCCTTCTCAAGAAGGACTCGGCAAGCCCCCTTTTTGTCCAAGAGAGCACGAGAAAGTTCGACGAGTCACTCCTCAGAAGAGGGAGCTCGATGAGCCCTTTTCCACCCAAGAAGGCTCGACAGGGTGACGACGAGCCCCTCCTCGGGAGAAAGGGGTCGATGAGCCCTTCCCGGGGAATAGGGTTCGATGAGCCCTTCCCGGGGAATAGGGCTCAATGAGCCCCAACACCACCCCCCTGGCAGCTCTCAAACAGATCGGGTGATCCTCGATAGGAATTGAACCCCCTTCTAGTAATATCAGAGGAGACAATTGTGGATCGCACCTGCGCCTTGATATCCGAATACAGAAGTGACGGTGGAGATTTTATCAGTTATATTCCCCAGGATATAAATAGCCAGGCTCATCATATTTTTGGTAAGTTCATTGTTCATGCTTTATTCCATTCTGTCCCTAAGCTCTCTTCCCGAGATAAATTCTAACTTGGGTGTCGAAGAGGCTTCCTCGGAAAAACTCCCAAGGCCCGACTGACCTCAATTCGTGCGGTTCAGGGTTATTGACAGTTAGGCTACATACACGAGAGTGAGAGGCGAATTGACATGCAACTCCTGCTTCAAGGAGGGAGAATTTCTATCAACTCGGATTTTAAGATTGTTTGTGGCGGGAGAAGGTTCAACTCGGATTCCTTTTACACATCACGTGGCGCCGTCTATGGGATCGTAGCCATATGCTCAACTTCCCAAGCCCCTCGTCTCTCGGGGGCTGTAATGAGGAAACCCCAATCCCACATTGGAGAGAGACAAGGGTCTTGGCCTTTATAAGAGCAAGATACTCCCATTTCTTCCAAAAGGCGCCTTTTAAGGGTAAAACCGTGTGAGTCGAGCCCAAATAGGACAATACCTCTTGACAAGCCTCTCTGTGACGTGGATCTTGGGCTGTATCCTCATCAATTTCTTGGCGAGCCTCTTCGTGGCGCGGATCTTGAGCTGTATCCTCATCCATTGATGGGTTTCCTCATCACAGCTGGACAATATTATGTGATTCAGAGCCATAAGTTTGTTGAATACACACACAGATATATGTGTGTGTATATATATATATATATTGTAAGTGTCATCGTCTGTTGCGGAAGCTGCACCTCATCCCGGGCGCTAAATTTGTTCTCGGATCATTCAGAGGGTTATCCTTTTTCTTAGGTTCGGTTAATTAGTGTGGACCATATTGTAAATTGATCCAATGGTAAATTTTACTTTGGAAATAATGAACTATGTTGTAAGTTTAATGTAATCTAATCATGTATTAATGCAATGAAATATCTCTACTGCTGAGTCTTATAAATGAAGAAAATCTCAAATTTACATCTTAGTAGACCGATCCAGTTCGAATTGAATCAATCGTGGCCTATTGAGCTTCTGAATACTATTGTATAAACCAAAAAAAAATATCCCTACAGCTGACCAAGAGAACATGAAATATCTCCCAAAGTGAATATCCTGGATTCTTTCCTTCCTTCCTTGCTAGTGCTTACAATTCTCGATTAATTGGTTAGCTGCCAAAGTACGATTGGGGAAGGACATATTCAGTTACATTCTCTTCGACAAAGAGAGATATTGGGCAGGTCGACGGTGATGGAGGCCTCAATCCTAGCCACTACCCCTACAAAGGAGATCGGTCACGAGCGTAGATGCCGCCGGTGACCTCCTCTATGGAGGTGGTATCCGGTGAATTCACCGGCAGTGCCTTCTCCCTCTTTGATTGAGAACCTTGGATTTTTTTTTTCTAATTTTCATTTTTCCTAAGATTTTAAATTTATGATAAAATATTGTCGCTGAAAAGTGAAAAGAAATTAAAGTATCGGATAATTATAATTTCGGTCCTTACAATTTTTACACAATCAAATACTTCCCATTTAACCAATTAAGTACTTATTCACTTAACCATTTAAAATTAAGTTTTATCAAACAATACGTAAGTCCCTTCCTATGTCATCCTGCATATAATTCAAAAGATCACCTTATTAACTGCAGGCACCTGTCGAATTTTCATGGGCATGTATTTAGAGGTACTACTGCAGAATCACTTCAGTAAGCTTGTATAGGATCATCATAAAGGAAAATAGAAAATATGGGGACGTGTGTGTGTATATACTTCCCTTTTCATGAAAAGAATCAACATCTAGCTGATAGTCCAACCGGCCAAGCCCCTTCCTACGGCTTATGTAGACAAATAATCAAATGTGAAGCATCTCGTCAATTTGTTTACATTCACTTTCTCCATTTCGACTTATCCATATGAATTTGTTAGGAAAAATCCACAGGGCTTACTTGAGACTCGCGCCCATCCGCAACCCAAAAGCTTAAGCCAATGGGTTGCTAGACCATTATCTCTTATAAACCTATGGATTTCCTCTCAATTTTTCCATGTGGGATTACTTCCATCACCCGCCCTCATCATTCTCCATATAGGAGAGAAACCGGCCCAACAATTCCCCCCCATTCTCGACTATATGGAGGACTTCGAGCCGGGTTTTTTACTTCCGAACTCGGATACCAATTGTTAGGCCCTTACCATTCTCCATATAGGAGACCCAAGAATTGGATCGACATCGAATGTGAGGCCGGAAGCATTGGGTGGGCCGTGCATTGTCTAATAATTTTCTAAAAGAATTATAGTTTTTCGTTTTTTCTTAAAAGATAATTTTCTACTAAAATATAAATATAAAATGATGCATGAGGTCATTTAGCCTTAAGGAGTGCAATAACTTCTTAAAAGGCTGTTTCACATGTATTGTCTGACTGAAGGACAATTATATAATTGTAAGGTCACCTCGCCTATCAAAAGGGGGGAAAAAAGAAGAAGAAGAAGAAATCCAAAATGGTAAGGTCGTTTATAAGAGTTAGTTTGGTTGTATAATGTATTGATCGTGTAAAAGAGAAGATGGTAACATTTATTATTTAAGTGGAGGGAAAATTGAAAAAAAAATTGAGAAACACCTTAAGAGAAGCCATACTTTTTTACATGGTATAATTTTATATATATATATATATATAAAGTTGAATATAAGTGCATTAAATAGTAGTGTGAGTGTAAATATATATACAATTATTCACAATAACCAAACTATATTATTATTATTATTATTATTATTATTATTATTATTATTATTTGAATTGTATTTCGAAAATATAAATCTATTATTTAATGTAATATATATTAATGTGAATTTTCTGTATATTATAGACCCTCACGTTATGCTTTATATGTGAAAGTCAACGTTTATTTTATACAATAATTTATAAAATTTAATGTTAAATAAACAAAAATAAATTTGAGATAAAAAAGGAGTGGAGTGGACGTACGGAGGAAGACAAAGAAGAGTAAAGAGAGAAGTGGGATAAAAAAAGAGTGAAAGAAACGTGGAGAGATATAATTCTTTTACCGAATTGGAGAGATTATTATTTTGAAAACAATAGACAAGTACCTTCCTTTTCCAGTACAATAGTAATATATGAATTAATCATAATTTCTTAAGATATTCGGATATAATTATTAGATTATATACTATACAAAAAAGAGAAATTATTTGTGAAATTTTTTAAATTTAACTGAGAACAATTACCTTTGAATTAGGTAAATATAATTTTATTTCTAGTAAAAATCATGTGCAACACACGGGTCAAAAAACCTAGTGTAGATATATTATGGTCTATCATTAATGACATTATCAGTGATCATGAAGATTGGACTATGTCTAACTTTTCTCATGATCAATGATAAAATGAAGCAGTCTTCCAAAGAAAGGTATTGCATTAAAGCAAACGTAGAAAGAAAAATAAAGATCCCACTTTATAAGTTGACCTAACTAATTTTATTTAATTAACAATCCGCAAGTAATATCATCCTAACTTAAAAAAAACTGATAAAAGGATTTGATTCATTATAATACTAATTTTAAAATGAAACCAGAAGGTTTTAGATGCGATTTTGATCAATTGAATATCATGTGCATATTAATATTTTCTTTTTTCTTTTTTTGGTAAAAAAATAAGACAGATCCCAAGAAAATAAATTGAGTTACACAAAAACGAAGCATGGAGACTCCAATAACCATCATTAGAAAGGAACAACCTTAATGCCTCCAAATGAAAATGGAAAATATGAAGCCCTTACGAAAGCTCAGATTCAAAGAATTCCACACAGATCGGTATACACGTATATTACCTTTTCAGAACGTGTGGACGACGTGAACCTCCCATTCCTTGGTCATAAGACTGCTGATAATTGAAGGAGCTGCATTCTCTTGACTTCTGGCTAATTAAATGAAGAACAAGAACCGAATCAACTTCTGCAATAATGCATCTATAACCAAGGGCTCAGGCAAACTCTAAACCTGACTTGATCCCCCATATAATTCAGCAACAACCGCTATGGCCATCCCAATGTTCTGAACAAATCTTTCGAACCATCTCGCGTCCTTATCTCTAAGTAAAACCACCTGACCTAGCAACACAAGGATTTCCTTGTGAAGCTCCATCCGCATTCAATTTTCTTTGCCCTAGTTAATATTTTCTAACTAGGTCAGGCCCACGAACAACTATTACAAATAGAATTACAAAATTACAAAAACCTTATCTGTATAAAGTAAAAGATCAAAAAGGCTTGTGGGTTATGATTATGCCATAAAAAGGGGTTCATACATCACAAGGATAAGTCTTCGACGTCGTCATGTCTGTCTGATTTATATCTAATTAATTAAGTATAGTGCTTACTGGAGAGAGGAATTTAGAATTTAAGATAGAGGCCGGTGACATGACTTCCGACTGGGAATACTTAAAAAATTCTAGCAAGCTTTTTAAAACTTTTTCCCAAAAACATTCTAAATAATGGCTTTCATTAAGGTTTCCTTTTAAAGGTTTAGGTCAAAAATAGTTTAACATAAGAAACAAACAAATAAATAATAAATATCTCCATATACTTATCATGCATGTGTGTTGCAGCTTGATAGTTTATGACGCTCTCTAAGTGTGTAAAATATTTCATATGTAATGGGTATATCACGTGACAATATCACAGACAAATGTAGTAATAAAAATTTGAAACTGAAACTTCACAAACATCCAACGAATAAAATTTAAAGTTCTCGACAAAGAACTCTCTAGAAATCATCAAGGTTTCAGAAATTGGATATTCAATTCCTGAAACATGTGCTGTTTAATATGAAACACCTTCAGAAGGCGCTTTGATACTCTAAGAGCGAGAATTTATTAGTTCATAGCTCATAGTTTACTCTAACTAGTCAAGTTTAGCTTTGAACTTATCAGTTTTACATTTTTTAGCTTTAGCGTTTAGAAGAATATATGTAGCTAGCTGCCTAGCTCTTTAATTCTATTCAACTATGTGTTACCTCACCTATATGTGGGGGTTAAGACAAAGCAATCTGTACGTAGAATTGCCAATTTTCCTTTGAAGGATAGCATATATGAACTCGTTATTACCTTTATAAATAATCTCAGTTTATTTACTGAAACTAATCATATTTGAACATGAGCCATGGTTACGACATGTTAAATAATTTGAGTAATAAAAGAACATCTTAATTGGTATATTTCTAACTTTTTTAAAAAAAAAAGCAGGGTTTAGGAAATGCAGTCTATATACTAGGTTTATTCCTTCGTTATTTATTTATTTATTTAATGCGCTTCTTCCATCTCCATTTTCATAATTTCTTATATAAATTTATAGTTGATTTTAGTACTATGATACCATTGTAAGTCAAACATACTAGCGTAATAAAATTATGGGGCAGTACAATAATATAGATATACCCCTATGACAATGCAAGATGCAGGGTGACCCACAGAGGAGTGGGAGGTGGTGACAACAATATAAAGAAGTACAACACGTTAGCTTAACATATATATATATATATATATATACACACACACTACCTATATATATGGAGAGGACAAAAGGACTTTCCATTGAAAAAGATAGAATATTGCACAATAGTGGGAAGAGCACCATGTAATATATTGCTGACTATATGTCTGGAAGTTCAACATCCCAACCCCCACTTTGTTTTCGGGTTCGAATTTATGTCTCAGGATAATTAGATTATCTTATATATTAGAGTTGTAATCCGTGCCTTACACGGACCTATTTTCTGTAATAACTAATCAGTACATTTTAAAATAAATTTACTTTGTTAGAATAGTAAAAATTTTCAATAATGACAAAGAATTTGAAATAATAATCCTAGGAATTCTAACATAGTTTTCAACTCCATGCATTACACAGGTTTCTTTACATAAAATAATTATTCATAATAATATTTAAAGATGAATTTATTTCTTATAAGAAATAAAAAATTTCAACAATTAATTTCTAATATGAGCAATAATTTCTAATAAATAATACTTTAGATTAATACTCAACGGTTTAGTAACGATTTTGCATCTGATTTTTATATATAAAGTGTATTGCATATCTATTTAATCGTTTGTATGTTACGCATAATCCTTATATATGTTAAGTTCAAATATGCAAACTTGATTTTGCAATTTTTTGATGTAAAATATTCTAATATTTCTGACATCATAAGTTAAATTTTATTTAAATTTTGTAGAATTAATACTTGCAATATAATTGTATTTAAAATTTTTTTTAATCATTATTTTTCCATGAAAATATGGTCAACAATTTTATAACTACTTAATTAGTTGAATATGCAGTGCATATTAATATAACACATAGATGAATTATAAATATTCACTTCAAACATACAAATATCATCTCCCACATTTTCCTCAATATATTTTTATGCAAAATTCTTAAATTTAGCGTTAAATTTCTACTCTTTTCAATATGGTCATATATTATATAATTTAGTACTTTGTGATGAATCATATAAATGCTTAATTGATTTTTTTTTAGTAAAAATGATTTGATATCCATTTTCACATTCATTTATTGGACTTTATTTATATATTATTTTTTAGTATAATTAGGACATTTATTCATAACAATTATTGCAAAATATGGCCAATTTACTAACTATCCGATACTCATTTTCACATTTATTTTCTTTACTATATATATAATAATTTTTGGGAATAGTTGCTCTATCTATTAATATTAATTATCGAAATATGTAGTCAAAACTATATATATTGAATAATAGTTTTGCAATCTATATAATATTTCATTATGAACAAAGATTTTCATTATTCCATTTAATATAATGTTTTGGTAAATTTTTTTAATGGAACCATTTGATATAATTTTCTTCGCCAAGAATGATTGCTTGTAATAAATAGGATTTGTTAATTACCACATGTCTTTCTTACTATTCATTTCCATTTTATATTACTATTCCAATTTATATTCTTCTTTTTTAGAGATTGCACCAAGAATAGCTATATTCTTCTTTTTTTTTCATTTTCTAAAATTAAAAAGTTATTTTTCTAATGTAAAATTAAACGTGAAATTAGTGAAATTTAAAAATATTTTGAGGAACATTTAATGGCTTTAAGTGAAGTTTAGATTGAGGTGCATTTATTGACATCGAGTAAATTTTACTAAAGTATAAATTTGTCAATTAATCGTATGTAAAGATTTTCAAATGTTTTCATATTAATATCAGATTGTATTTCTGAATAATGCGTAACAATTTTGGTCGATATTGCACAAAGATTTTTTTTTCTTATAACTAGTGGTATAATTTGGCCTGGTTAATTATCACAACTCACGTGTAGATCCTGCAAGCTCATGGAGCAAATCAGTCCAGCTTCTCAATCCTATTGCGTAAAGGTCTTTTAAATTTCAATGGAGATCATCTCATTTATCCTGGAAATAATGTGAGAATTGGTGGGGAACAAGTTCAGCTCATGGAGTCGGCCTGATTTCTGATATAACCATTTTATCTGTGTCACACTTGAATGGGATCCCAAGATCCTAAACACAATTCCAACATCTTTTCCTCAATTAACATGTGGACTTGTCATCGATTATTTTGGGGCCAACCAAATTAAACCCATCTAGATAGCATATAGTACGACTTTTTACCGGAAATTCGATTGTTTGTGCTCCCAAAATTAGGTTACAAGCAGACTCATCATCATTTAGATAGCATGGTCAATAGTCAAAAGAGCACAATAGAAGCTAGAAAATAGAAAATAAGAAGGTATTGGAAATATCACTAGCGAGAATCGAATTATGCGCCTGTTAGTTTTTTTTCGAGAACTATTATTTGCATTAACCAACTCTTTTTTTATTTCTAAAAATGTTGTTTTGTTTGGCTCAAAAAAACCACTCACTCTAAGAGAAAAGATCGATTTTCCTACGAAAAAAGAAAAAGAAAAAAAAAGATCGATTTATAAATTCTCTCACTGTGAATTGCTATGCGTACGATCAAAGCTCCTATTGTAATCTTTTTCTATGAAACATGGAGCATTTTAAACCTGTTGACAGAGACTAATTTTGACTCGAATATGGATTTGTGTCCATCTATGAGATGCTTTCCAGTGAGTTATGAATTCATGCGTTGCATGTTAAGCTTGCACGGTGTCAATATAGTTTGCCAACTCCACGTTATAACATGGCTTATCTCATGTGTATTTTGAATAAATAGATTTTGTGAATCCTAAATTCCTATTTGCAGATTTTACAAAATGACCACTAGGCTACCAAATTTACCCCAGGGAAGAAATGACAAGGCTACCTGCAAGAACAAAATGGGGACCAACCAAGTTTACCAGATTTTCGGGCAATGCAAGTCTGCAAGGAACCTTCTCTTTTTCCTTTTAAGGTTCTGACTGAGCACACTTGTCCATATACGGCCTACATCGACATTTCTAATAACTAGCTATCGTACGTATACACACTTTATTTATAAAGGTGATCCATGCATATAGCATACATCTTATGGAGATTGTCGTCCTTTCGATGCGAGTGGAGTTTCCAAGCATCGGCTCTATGCTATCATTAGCATTTGCGTATGATTTGTTAACTTGTCTCGCCACTCCATTTTCAGCATAATAAGTCTTATCTTTACGAAAACCTTCCTCAAAATTTTTGATGACCTCATTGAAGAGCACTGCTTGCACTATCACACCCTAAAAAAAATATCAAAAGCAATTGAACAGTTAGAAAATAAGTACTTCGAAATGAAATAAAGAAATTGATAACAATATGATGATATTATTCAAATGTCGAATGATAGCTATTCATGCACCTTAATTTTGTATATTTACATGCCGTTAATCTTGTACACATTAAGTTAAAAGAAAATTACTTCCATATAGTCCATGACATAATAATGATGGATAACATCAATTAATTACATCTATACAAACATAACATATTCGTATAGACATACCTCATTATCCATCATTATGATCTTTTGGATTATACCATTTCTTTTGGAATTGCTATATCCTTGTCTTTCTCCTTTTCGAAGTACTCGCACCTTGATATCCATTGTCTATCATATGGCCTTAGCAAAGAAATAGGAGTAAATGGTTCGCGGTCAACCTCTTCTAGTTTTTCGGCACATGTTAGAGAAAAAGTCAGTTGCTTTAAAAAAATTTTTTAAAAAAGTAACGATCTTTGATCAGGACGTACTATTCATTGATTGCTTTAAAATTTCTTGTTTATAATAATAGATTACGTTTGGTTACCATTAATTTTTTACTGAGGACAGATTTAAAAGAGAAAGTATACCGCTCTTTGGTTGCTTCAGATCATAGTCTATGAGACTTTGGTGCTTGCTCCGCAACAGTTTGAGAAGCTCATGGACCTGTCACTTTCGCCTACGAATTTCATGTTTAGCAATATTAATTAAATGATAGAGAGGTATTACAATATTGGTCGAGATTCGCACAAACTGTACAAAAAAATTTAAATAACACATGGCGTTATATTGTATTGTTTATAAAAAAAAATTAAAGAAAGATGGACGAACCTTGAGCAATGCTAAACAAATGAATGAAAGACAGTCTTATAACTAAATACAGTGGCCAAAAAATCATATACCTGCCGTTTTTCATATACCTTGATGTTTTTCTTGACAACGACAATTTCTCTGTGTTGCTTAAAGCATGGGTGACGTGTTAGATGATTTCCTCCTCTCTTTTCGACACTCAGTGTCCTCTGGTGTTGGCTCTGATTTAACTGATGAAGCCATGGTCGTCGCATGCTCTGACTTTGATCTTGTAATGGGCCTATCCCTCTTTCGAACTGGCATGTTATTTATGCCAATTGAGGACAACATCTTTTCGTTACTCTAAGTCGAATTGCTGAGTCCATAATCATCATCATTCAAATTGGCTTTTTTGCTTCAACGTCCAGACCCTCCTCCACCATTTCCTTAAAATTGTGATAACTATATTACAATATAATGAAATTTAAAGCCATGAAACGAAATAGATGCAACCAATATAGTTTAGATCATATAATTTTAAATTTTACGTCAATAAATTCATGTTTAGGCAAAAAAGATGCAGGTGAAAAGAATTCATGATCTTCATTTTACCTAATGATAATGTTGTGGATCTGTCAGCCGAAGGGACTTCAGTTTGATGACTCCGAGGATCTTTTCCATCATCTATTCGGTCTGAAATTGGTAAGACCGTCATCTTCCTCTTTATTAAATGACTGATAACAGCTTGGTCCTCTGCATCCTCATCTACATGTAAGGATACAATAGAGAGAAGTCATTGGTAATCCTCTTATTGGGTTGGTATTTTAGTATGTAATGTTAAAGTATTTGACAAGTGCAAACTCATACCTTACAGTATATATCTTCTTCCTTCTAAAAGAACTTCACACTTTGCAGGAGGGGCCGACACTTGTAGATCACTGTTGGAGATTTGAGATGGCTGTCGCATACCAAAATGGAACGAAATTTGGTGAAGAGATTGTTCTTCTAGATAGATGCAGAAGAAGATGAAACCCAAAGGGTTGCGTCAGTTTTTCAGAAACAAAACGTGTCCTTTGACGAAAGGTCTTCCTTTTTACCGGAAAGGAAATCATTTTTTTTTTTTAACATCCCAAATTTTTAGTAGATTAAAATATTTTATAGTCCTTTTAGAACATTACGGTAAAATTATTTAGAGGTAGAATCCTGAACCTTACGGTATAATACACGTCCATGTTCTATTTTGACATTTGAGTGAGTTTTGTTCCTTGATTATAGTATAATATTTTTAATTTGATTAAGATAAGTGTTCGCTTTGCTTTCCATGTGTCAAGCCTTTGCTAAGCTTAATCACTTTTGCTTTTATTCCACCGCCTTACCCACTGCTTTAAATTGCAATTCTCCACCTCGGCCATTTTTCATTCCATTTGCTAATGAGAGAGGGACAGAGAGATTGAATGGCCGAGAGAGAAAATGGAGAAATATTATGGAAAAATAGGAAATGATCAGTTTTCGAGGTTTTGATGTTTGGTGGACTTATCAAGGTGAGTAACGTATTCTTAAATTAGTATTTTTATCGTGATTGTAATGAATTTATTAGAACTGCATTGTTACGGATCATGCTTGTATTTTTATATAATCGATTATGATATTTGGAAATGAGAAGTGAAGTATTGAGTTATGTAAATGAGATTGATGAGAGTTGATGAGTCATGTGGCACCCTAAGTCAGTTGTAAGTCGAGCAGTAGAAAAGGGCTGCCTGGAGTAGAGAGGCTGCCAGTGTGGAGCTGTTACTGCGGTCGGGAGCTGAGAATGGGCACAGGGACGATCTGAATTCTAAATGTCTCAACGATATTTTTATGATATTACCGAACCCGTACTATGATCCGACTAGTTTAGGTTGTGGTTATTCACTGAGCGTCAAGCTCATCCCCCAAATATATTCTCTTGATTGTTTTAAAGTCAAAATGGCGGTAGATTCGTAGAATTTTATTGGGATTTTTACTCGTTCAATCGAATTTGTAATTATCGAAATATTCTTAATTTGTATGAAAATTCATTTGTATTTATCGATTTTTATAGTATAAAATTTTTCGGATTTAACATTTTTTGAGAGGTTGGTCTCCAAATATGTCGTCTCTGAACGCATATGTATCTTTTTATTTCTTTCCTTCCTCAAAAAAAAAAAGAGAGCATATATTCGTACTCTCCAAGATTTTTATCTTTCTAACAGATTTTCTTAACTGTTTTGTTTCCGGATATTTATCTATGAGGAATTTGATCCGATTCTCTATATTTTATAATTACTGTTACGAAGATATATATGGCGATCATTTTTTTTTCAGTAGTAGGGATCTCTATTATTTTGGTCAATTGATAGATTAAACAAATGTTAGCTATGTTTTTTTATGCTGAAGTAAATTGAACGTAGAATGTGACGCTCAAACAAGATTAATAGTTTAATCTCAACGAGATACTTGTGAGCGAATTGTATATAGAAAATTCGTCACTAATTTTTTGCAGGGGACCGTGTATATATACTGATAATAGAATAGCAGATATTGAATACACATATTACACTATGTGAGTGATAATCAGTCATCATTTATCAAGAAAAAAAAAGAAGAAAAAACAGAAAGTTAATCAATATAATTAATATAGGATATGACAAAAGTTATTAATCCCTTCATGTAGTGTAGCCAATAAATGAAAGGGTACAAATTTGTGAGACTACGCAATGCCTACTGCATATCCTGACCGACTATGATAGTCAGCCAATTACAATTGTATCAAATGCATGAAATAAAATATATAGGTAAACTTACAAGGCTGCAAAGAGAGATTAAATACGTATATTGGAATGAACAAGCTTGTGGTATTCGTGAATCTAAAAGTCCAAATTGAATACAAAATCGTAAAAGTGCAAGGGGTTAATTATACTTAAGGAAAATTGATCACAAAAAAAAAAGGTCAACTGAGAATTAATTGAATTATATAATTATGACATCAGTAGGAGTGTGAGATGATACAATAATTTTGGCAGGCACTTAAATTTTTAAGGTTCACATCTCTTTCTCTGCCCTTCTCCTACCTTTAACTGAAAACGACTGCTAGCAACCTGTGGTCTACCTGCCTTTCTATTTCCTCATAATTATTATAATATTAATGTTTTTTTTAGAGGCTATTAATTGTTATTATAAATTTCAATTTTTCACTTAAGAGGGTAATGTGTCTATAAAATTTCAATTATAAAGAAGGTTCTTGAGTTTAATACAATAAAATAAAAATGTTAATAACTAATAAATGAACATAAATAATTCCACTACGAGAATTGAATTTGAAATTTTTTAGTTTGCGTTTGGTTTTCGAGTTGGATAAGTAATTCAACTCAACTTGATTTTGTTTAATGATTGTAAATGTTAACAAATATGTTAATGTATGAGAATATATATATGTGTGTGTATATATAGATGTTAAAGTAGATAGAGAATTTATTATTAAAAAATTAATTATAAAAAGAAGATGAAAATTTTATTATTAAAAAATTGATTAAAAAATAATTAAAAAATATGAGTGAAAAATTATTATTAAATAGCATAAAAAAATAAAAAGAATAATAATTATATTGTTAAATTTGAAGAAGAATAGGATTGAGTAAAAATATAATTTGAAAACAAGCCAGCCTTAATTACTAGACGAGATTGCCTGCTAATGTGTTGTATTCTCTTTCTATAAAATTTTCATTGGCCAATTATATATATATACATATATGTATATATATATATATATGTATTTGTATATATATAACTTGATGGGATCTGTAAACACTGACCCGGAACCACCACTACTACTCCCTCTTCTTCTCATAGCAAGACTCTCTCTCTCTCTCTCTCTCTCATCTCCTCCTCCTCCTCCAACATATATATCATCTTCTCGATCTGTTTCCCTCAATCCAAGCTTTCATAAATGGTGGATCTCCAAATAGTCTGCTCCATGTGTGGCGATGTTGGTTTTCCGGACAAGCTCTTCCAATGCAACAAGTGCCATAGTCGATTTCAGCACTCGTATGTTGATTCTCTCCCTCAATCTTTAGTTTCATTTTCCAAGTGTCTAGTCTAATAATATTTACATCAGCATTTATACACATGCCCATGAATCTTTATGCAGATCAACCATCATCCGAAACCCATATCTCTTTAACATGTAATTCACATCCGTGTAAATATGATAACACACGCATATATAAATGTTTGTTTGTGTACGCGAATGTACGTGTGCCGTTGTCCTAGTCAAGCTTGATAGCAACCTTTAACAGAAATTCACTGCTGTCGTCACATGTACCATTAGTAACACGCTGTCGTGATATTTCATTGAAATATCATGATTATATATCATCATACAATTCTGAATTCTTTTTTCTTTTCTATAAAACTCGGTGCCGGGAGAAATGAGTTGCCCTACGTACTCTGCTTACTGTAGGTATTGTAGCAACTATTATAGTGAATCATCAGATCCGATCGAACGGTGCGACTGGTGCCAAAGCGAGGAGAGGTCTCGCTCAAGGCATGGCAGCTCCTCAAAGAAAACCGCCATGGGTGTAGCGAGATCGGAGTATTCAGGTGATAAGATCAAGCAAAACGACCTAGAGGAAACACCCGAGAAGGGGAAGAGCCCGAGCAAGACGCCTTCTCCACGGCAAGCTACCCGAAGGTACAAGCTTCTCAAGGATGTCATGTGTTGATTAGAGAACATATGGTAGTCAACTGATATAAGCGAGAATGGTTGCGTACGGTACAGGGAAGATCCAAATTGTAAGTTTGCCTCACCAATTCTCTCTCTCTCTCTCTCTCTTTCATATTATCTTTTTTTTTTCCTCCTTATTTTCGTTTTATATTTCTCCTTTTTAATGATGAAGTGTGCGTCATGGGAGGCTTTTTTCCCAAGTTGTTGATAAAATAATAATAATGTAACTGATTATAGAGATTTTACGTTTCTTTAAGTTCTTAATTATGTCTCTCCGTAAATCTTAAACCAGAGAAATTAATTGGCTTAAAATCAGATGACGTTGTTAATTAAATTTAGGGTCGGTTCAACCAAAGAAACTAACATAAAAGTGTCCATCAAGGAACGAAATGGATCGATGATATTCCATCGATGGTCACTCCTAACCAAACCCTCAAGCAACAGGTTTTGCAAAAAAATAAATATTTCTTAACATTTTATGTTTGAGTTTCCTGAAACTCGAATCTATTAATTAATTATCTTAATAAAATTGTAATGGTATCTATTAAAAAATGGTAAGGCATGAAAATCTAATATACCTAGTTTTTTAAGATAGGACCTTTATCCCAATATATGTCACAGCAAGGTCTCTTGACAAGAGAATTGAATGTACTTGATTAGCTGTTGTCACAAATTATTCATAGTCCTAAAAGCTATACGTACTTTTAGGACTATGAATTCTTTACGACGAAAAGCCAACCAAGTGCATTCAATTCTCTCCTTAGGGGCCTAGCTGTGATATTTGTTAGGACAAATATCCCATTAGGAAAAGGAAAAAAAAAAGTACGTACTTTTTCACCGAAGAAGAGGGCTATGCGTACTTCCCTTTTTATAGATTCGCATATTGGAGTCTCTCACTGTAGCTAAGCTAGCTAGCCTTCCCCTTCTATTTTCCTCTCGAGAGCATGTACAGCGGAACCATGAGTCTTTTCCGATTTCTGAATTTCTTTTCGGTTTCAAATGAAGTCGATGGGTCTAAAGGAATACGAAAATCTTTTTTTCAAGCTTGTTCTCTGTACAAACAAAAATCTATTAGATTCAAAATTTCTCCATTATTCTAAGATAATTTTTGCCTCGTACGTATTTTACTGTACCATAACGTGACACTAGCTTTACTGACGAAGTAATTGAATTGGATTCAACTGGGAGAGATCTTCAACTTCCAAGTGTGAATTCAGCTTCAGTATCCAGAGACAGAGAGGCTCATGAAGAGATAGGGGGGAGAGATATTTGAGTGGTGGGAAACAGGACAAGTGGGGGTTGTTTTCTGTCCATTCTTTGAGAAGTCAATACGCACTTTGATATAATGCAATTGATTGTGTAGAAAAAACGTTTTTTTTCATTACAAAAGCCATGGTTAATACAAGAAAATTCAACAGAAGGTAAAATAAAGGGCAGAGCCTCAGAGATAGTATCCTGATCAGAACCGAATTTAAAATATTTCAGTTGTTAATTGGGAGTGTGTCACTGCTGTACACTTCATTCTCAAATTAAATACTTATATATGTGTACTGTGGAATCCCCCTAGCATTATGATACTGTATTTTCGAAAGTACACAAAGTTGATAAGGTCCCTTCTACGGTTTTCTCCTTTGGCCATATATGACAAACCAACAAAACCCCTTCTGTGCTCTGATGTTGGGCAAAGGCTTTCAGTCGACTAAGGCAAACCACATCTCTCTCAGTTCACTATGTCATCTCTATCGGTCGTTAAGAAGCCGAAACACAAGTAATTAAAGTTTCTTATTATCGATTATAATTGAAAAAGAACTAGTTTGCTGATAATTAGCTTAATAGGCATGACCGCTAGAATGATAAACACTTTTCACGTGCATCAGCCAACAATTGACTCATCTAGGGCAACTTGACATTATAAGTGCATGCACCATCCTAATTTGTTCTTTTTCTTTAGCTGGGAATTGTATTGCCTGAATAAGATCCCTTCTCTTTTGTTTTTCAATATTTGATGTTTGGTCATTAAAAAGAGGTCCGGGCCAGTACATATATTCGTGCAATGATGTCGATATTTTCATTTAAGACAGGCTGCGAGTTATAATAATTCAATGTTTTCCTTGAATGTCCAATTTTTGGTTTATGCCTTTGTTTTATCAACTAGGCTATCTAAGTATAGTAGTATAAATTTATGAGGTGAAATGTGAGAGCTCCTCATGAACTAAGAACGAAAGGACGAAATCAAAATAATATAGGGACATATATTAAATAAGAATGCAATAAAGGGGGTTTAAAGCAGTGATCTCGCTTTCGACCGATAAGGACATACTAAATAAAACTGAACAAATATCATTCTAAAATCGAGTATATAGCAATCAAAATTGGAGCAGAACCTGCAAAGGTTTTAGGATTCCTCGATTCCCTCTGCGGGAATTATTGATCTTGTTCTGTTTTATGGGTAGTCATGATTCTGAAGTTCAGCGGCAAATTTATAAGATCATGGTTTCACAATTAGCCGGACTTTATTCTGGAAATCCCCTTTGTTTGTTACTTATTCAACGAGGTTTGTACAAGCAATGAACCCCCCAAATTCTACATTTAATCTCACGAAAGTTAAACATTTATAGCAGAAGAAAACTTTTAAAGGGAAATAGTAGAATTAATCCCAATCGATCTCTACTTAGTGCAGCAGATCAGGGTATTAACATGAAGAATGTAATACTGGTCATGCTCAGCCCATTCATTAGCGCCAAGGGGAGCAATCTCTTCAAAATCCACTACAATCTCTTTCCATTCACTAGACCTCACATCGCACACAAACATTTGTGTCCTGGTACGTGACCGGCGGCGCATGACCAACTTGTTGTCTCCATCCAGAGTAGCTATGGGTTGCATGCTTCTCACAGAAAAATGAATATAAGGATCAAGAAGACTGATTACCCGATGCCTGGTCCATACAAGAGTAGCAAAGCCATTTAGCACCCAAACCTCCATGATGTCTGGGGTCGGGTGGCACGTCTGGTAGAATACTCCACTTAATGCAAGTCTATACCCGCAGCGCGACCCCGTATTGGGATAAGGCTCTAGAAAATGAGCTACAACATCGAACTCCACGGTTGCGATATCAAGAGAAAGTAAGCTGACTTCTCGACGTCTTTCTTCTGGGTTGTACTTTGCAGTCTGCCAATGCAATTTGTCGTTCACACAAAGGCTTGCCTTAATGTACCAACGTGAATTAGCTCAAGCGGCTCGGTGCATGTTTCCCTTAAGCAAGACCTCGGATTCGAGTCTTGTAAATAGAAAAAATTCACTCTAGAAGAGTTTTATCTCTTAATAGGCTAACCTAGCTCAATTAAATTAGTCGGAGCCCAATTGGGCTTTTGGATACTAAGGTGTACACCGAAAAAAAAAAAAAACAAAACAAACAAACAAACAAAAACCTTGCTTTAATGTTCCACAGAAAAGAAAGATCCGAAGTTGGAGGAAAGTGGAGCCCCTTCCATGAGGCTCGGTTCTCTTCCTGTTTATGCAACTCAAAATCACAGACATGGAAATCTATATTGCTTGGAGTGGCATTCAACCTGAAGATTTTCTATATATCGGTCGAAGAACTATGTACTATCTTCCACTGCCATTCTCCCATGAGATGTTCCCCATAAAAATATTTCCTGAAAGGTAGTAGCTTGTAGGATCTTGTTATCGGATTGCAGATGAGAAGCAAAAGAGTATCCCCGGTGGAGAAATAAAACCCGAGGACAGCAGCAAGTATCACACCATCTCAAGAATTGAGTACCTTAATATTCAATTCAAAGAACTTTTGCATGCCATACCTGTGAATGAGGTAGTGAACTAAACGTTCTTGCAGGCTACGGCTCTGAACGCTCTCATCTTTGCCGTTAAACTCAGAGTTTAGGTACGAGATGTCATAACCCTTACCAAAAAAGAACTGGGATGCCTCGCTGATTCGCTTCCCGGAGACCGTTTTAGATATAATTCCATGTCGAAGGCTCCACTTCTGAAGACGCAAGGCTTTGGATTCATCGCTGGTTTTTCTTTTCCACCATTTTTTACATATTGCTTTTAGCCTTAGGAGATCTTGAATAGGAAAACAAGCCAATATTTGGTATCAAATTTCATCCGGCTACGAAGGAAGTTCTATTTGCTCCCTGTCGCCCTCAGTTTCATGTCCCACATGTGCATACAATGCGTTAGAAAAGAAGTTTTTCATGGATATGAATAAAGAAGAGAACCAACTCATCGGTTTGAACTACGAATTCAATAGTCAGTGAAATCACAGGTTTTTGGTTATTAAGAAGAAGCCATGTTTTGCTCTGACTGTCAGGACATTCTATGTGGCAATCAATAAAATTAGTTGCACTATACCATTAAGTAAATTACCAAAATTATGAGTAAAAGTTAAGCATCTTACTAAAAAACAAAGTAAAGTTCTTCAAAATTTGTCTACTTTATTTCAAATTTGAATAGTTTACTTGTATCAAGAGAGGGAATAGCACAGTGGTGCACCTCTCGCCTGATGACCAAGAGGTCTCAGGTTCGATACCCAGTGGGACTACTCGTGCCTCCTTTATTAGATATTTAGGATTTCTATTTCAATGTATTAGACTCATGGGCCTCCCTTGTAATCGAAAAAAAAAGAATAGTTTACTTGTAATTTATTTTGAAATTTATACAACTTACTTTCTATATTAGTAATTTACTAAAAATTCAAGTAATTTACTCGAAATTGTCTTAATTTACTTTGATTACATGGTGTGACTAATTGCACCGTAGACGTTTCCTCTGACTATTATGTCAAGGCCAATTTTTTTGCCGTTCTTGACCCTAACAAATTGCTTGACTCTAACTGCCATATTTAAACCATCAACATGGAGACAATTGAGACAGGGAAAGTGGTTTAGGGAGCGAATTGAAATTGACCAATTTACGAGGAAAGTATTGTGCATGCATGTACATTAAAGACTAAAATAACCATTATAATATGTGAAAAAATGTAATAACGACTTTCACGCTTTTATGTCCGGAGTTGATAATGTATAATAGATATTTTGGATATATGTAATTTGACAATAATCATCAGAGAGTAAATTAAGAAGAAAGCTTCTCCCTTTATATTTCAAGTTAAAAATTATTTTTTTTAATAAAATTATGAGAGATATTGGCTCTTATAATTTCAGAATTTAAAATTATTATCATTCATAATATGTGCATTTTTTAATATTCAAACTTGTGTTTAGCTCCTTACGGGAGTTGACTTGACGTTGCTTACAATTGAACCCACAGCATATTGGTACATATTTCGTATTATGTAATTTTTTTTTCTTTAACCTCCAAAAGAACAAGCGGAAAACTACTTCTTGCATGTTTTTTGTGCGAGACACAGAAACGTTAGCTGTTGATTCCGGATCAGGGACGAGTGCTACTGCGCTCCAAACTTCTTTTGTCTCATGTGCCTCCAAAGTCTAAATTGAGAACGAAGGAAAGTTGATTTATATTCTCTGTGTGTGTGTGTGTGTGTATATATATATATATATATATATATGTTGGTGAATTATTCCTATGTATATAGATAGATGGAGCTAAGAGGGATGACCCAGCAAGGGCAACGTTTTTCATGTGTCGACACTTTCCTTTCCCTCGAAATAAACTTACATGTTTTGATGGATCGAGAAAGAGATCACATGGGGTTTGCTTAGCTTATAGTTCAAAGCACATGTTGGCATATACCGGATGAACGCAGGATTTGGATCAACGGAAAGATGAGAGATCTTTAGAGGAGCGAATATAAGTATCAACCTTCCGAATTAAAAGAACAAATAAATGTAATTTTATCGAGAATTATATAACAATATATAAATTTTCATCAAGCTTCAAGATTTTACGGAGGCAATTGCCCCGTCAGTAATATACATATATTATATCTGTCACCGTCTCCCCGCTGCTTTTCCCATCCTAGAAGCAACACAAATGTACGTAACACTATGCCTTTTCTGATCACTCTTTTTTTTCAAAAAATAAAATAAAATTCTTTGGATAATTAAGAAGAAACGTCAAAAAACGATGAGGATGTTCTTCCTGGCCCATAGCTACTAAATAATTGATTAGGAAGAGCTTTCATCTAAGCCGAAGCGAAACAAGAAGTTGCAAGCAAAGAGAAATAGAACCCCAACTGACAGCCAACCCTCAGATGAGCATTTTGCCCCGTGCTAAGTTTGAGAAAACATTATATGAGACTAACACATGCACATTATCGTATATAAATTTTTTCTTGAGAATTTGACACATTATTCTAATATCCATATCACTTATTTCTTTTGCGATGAACTTAACATTTGATTGAAACTTACATGTCATTTTGGTATGGTAGCACCATATAATATAACAAGATGCATATCCGTGTTACGCACGGATTGTCGTAATTTTTTTTTTAATAAATTTAAAATTTTGACATATAATTGTTTTACGATTTTAGAATATATATATATATATATGTATATAGATTGTTCACTATGATTTATTAATCAAATTAACTAATAATAAAGAAAGAAGAAATTGTAAACTGAGAGATGGTAAAGGGAGAACGAGAGTTGAATAACCGTGGGAGGGGAGAGAGAGAGAGAGAGAGGAAGAGAAAAAAAGGAGAGAACTGTGAGAGAGGTGATTGTTTGGCATTTGAGAGTGGTATACAAATTTACTAATTTGTCCATAACTGCTTTTAATCGAATTGATGGTAATTATTTATATTATTTCAGCGTGGACATTTTACGGAACTGAATGTTATCCAATTTTCACTCTATTCCCTTCTATAATATAGATATATTTTCTCACTATGCATTTTCAAAATGCCGAGCTAGGAAGACCCTAATCTAGTGTACCGGTGAACGCGTCCAAGCAAAAAATTAATTACTTGCTTATTTGCTTATTAGATTCTTATGAATCTAATATATAGGGTGCTTAGCAGATAGAAAAGGAACTCCGGCAAATATATATCGGCACGAGTAGGGTCCAAGAAGAGGGCTACTGCCAAGTGCCAGGTAGCTTAACGGGGGCCCAAAAAGAGTAGAATAATCATGAAAGAATTTTACTGGGCCCCCAAGTGAAGGATGACGGCCCACAATGTTCTCTATTTTATTGGAGCCTGGTAGGTCGTGAATTCGTACACCACATCAATAATTAGAAGGGTAGGACACTTTAATCATCGAAGTTTCTGTTTGGCGTCACTTTGCCCTTTACAGTTTGATTTTTGTTGCTTTACCCACTTAGGATTTAAAAGAATTTCATAGCTTTTTTTTTTTTTGGCCTCCACTATGTGCCTTTGAAGCTAATTGTGTTGCAGCTTTTTTTTTTGGTAAGAAGTGGGTCTTTCACTCTTTTGTATTAGGGGAATTCAGATTGTTGGTGTTTGTTGGCACCTTATTAATTGGGACTATCTGAACAACAAGCCTTGCATGGAAGGATAGTCATGAAGTGAAACATCAATGTCGATAGTAAGTGGGACATGATCATGTGATATTAGCTCTAAATTAATACTTAAAAGCATGTGGTTTTATTACTACATAAATGAGGAACACGTGCACTGCCCCTTAAATTTTGCACGTCCCCACATGCCCAAAATTTCTTTCCTTTTCTCATTCAAATGCCTAGATAATTAATTAAATCTATTTTATGAATAACTTGATGAATCCAGTAATTGAAATATCATTTGTGAAACTTTTCACGTCTCTCTCTGTTAATTTTAAAGTTTGTAATTTTTTAAGGCCCCGTGAACATTCAGTAATAGAAACATATGAAATGTTTGTCTTTTCCCTTTTTTCCCAACAAAATTACGAATAAGAAGTCCAAGGAAAAAGGTTGACGATTATGAAGATTCAGGCCCCCAATTTTGATATAGTCTATAATGTCAAATTTTTCCAGTAAATACAATTATATTTATCATAGAAGGCTTCAAATCCATATAAACTAAGGTGTAAAGAATTCCAGATCAGAAAGAAGAAACTAGCTCCTTGAAAAAACTTGCAAGAGCTAGGAACGCCCATTTTCTCACCTCAAGAAGTTGTAACCATTTAATTAATTAAAAATTATATATTTAATTTTATTTTTATATATTTTTAAGTGCAAAGTTACTAATTAAATGGTTAAAGTTCATTTTTTCAGTATTATTTTGAATTGGTCGCAGAAGATATAACTTCATTGAAGTGCTTCTATGAAATCATGTCACTTCAAAAGCTTTCTAAGAAAAATATATGATTTTGCAACAAAAAAAGAGTGAAGAGGGGAAAAAAAACACACACACACACACTCGTTCTATGGGAAGGAAGTAAATGTCACTCTGAGAATTACAATTAAAGAGGACCTTTGGCAGTGAAAAATTTTTAATTTGCAATGTTATGGAGAAAAAACGAAATTAGGAAATACAAGGAATATATCGATTTGGAATGAGGAATTAAAATTGTGGGAAGAAAGAATTAAATTGAAGAGTTGATATAGATAAATATATATATATATATATATATATATATTGTGAAGAAATGGTTGTAGGTGTGTAATTAACACAAACGAGGTAAAATGTCAAACTAGAAAAGTTGGATTCTTAATTTTTTATGGACATATATAATTATATATTAATAAATAATGTGAACCGCAATTTGTGGGACCTCAAGCCATTGCTGGGTTGCCTTATCCTTGGACCACCCACGAAGGACAAAGCCAAGCGGCCATACGCAAGCCAAAAATACACCTCTTTGACCGGACCTCTCATGTCGTGGCTCTTGCACTCACACTGTATATCAACATCAGCATCGCCTATTGGAACTTATGAGACTTTGAGATGATCACAACGGTATACTCTAAAAAGTTAATCATATTAGATATGACGTGATTTAATTATATTACCCAATTGAATGAAACCATCTTCACGGCTCTCATGCCTCTCATCCTCTAGGCGAATGCTATATATACGACATGGCCGCGGTACGATAGAATCCTACATCTTAGAGATATGAATGTCTTGGCAAACTCGTGAGAGTAACAACCACTCATTTTCCAATAAGACGATTTTAAAAGGTACAGACAATATCTATTTTTGGTGCATGTTGTCTGGCTTCAGCTAGTACACGGAAGTCCATACGATGCTTTTTCTGTCTATCAATAACTGCACGCATAGCAGGGTGGATGCGAAGTAGATCACTATCTCGGCAATACTTTTGAGTTGTTCTGCCGGATCGATCGCTGAGCCGAGCAAATTAAATTTTGGACTCGTAATATTATTGTAACGGATATGCAATAATGTATCAATGACAGCACCGAGACAATAATGTAACAGAGTGAGAGGGGAAATCCAAGCAAAAATTAGCAAAGATTGGTTACGAGTTGGAATTTCCGCAATCCATTGGCTTCTCTCTCTCTCTCTCTCTCCCCCGACCCTGGAAGTGAAGGAGGAGTTGTTTTTGTCTCCACCGGCGGACGTTAAGACGCATGTGCCCACAGAAGGGAGAGATGGGCCCACGGCCCATATCCACCGACACGGCCCATTAAATGCAGGGCATGTGTCTGTGTTGGGTACATAGAACTGAACCAGCAGGACCAATCCCAGTGACGACTTTTTGTCTATTTTCTTTTTCTTGCTTCTTCTTCTTAATTATTTGGTTTTTGTCGATATATATATATATATATGTATGTATATATAGTCTCAGAGGCTGGGTTGGTTTGTCCGTCAGCCCGTACGGAAATTGCGGATGGGTACAAAGAATGGACAGCCGGGGGGCCTCTTCCACCCCCCACTGGATAATAATAAATTTTAAAAAAAACAAAATTCTCTTATTTTCGGGTTCGATTTTTATAGTGAAGATTATCTTTTTAGGGGGACGAACAATTGAATCGGCTCCTCTTAGACCCTGGTCTTTCTCCAACATGGGATTGCGATGCCTTATCACTGTTATTGTAAAGGAACAGTGCGACTACACTAAACTCTCCTCCTTAGTTTTCTATTATAATTTTATACAGACTTTTATTTCTTTTTCATTATGTTTCTCAAACTAGTAACCAAGAAAAACGAAAACCCAGATTATATAAAATGTGATTGGGTTCACTTTATAGTCATATTAAACATTATACCCACGCTATGTGGAAGATCATTAAATGAATGCACTTTTGATATTCATTGAGATATTACATGACTTTTGTAAATTAATCATCAGTAAATAAAAGGTTAAAAAATAAACATATATATGGGGTACGTATATCAAGATTTGAAGGTAAAATAATCGAATAAAAATTAATTAATTAATTAATTATTTAAAGCAGCAAAAAGGGTGTCCTTTTGGCACGTTCATCTCCAAAGAAAGTGCACAACTACACATTTGTAAAAAGAAAAAAAAAAGTAAAGAAGGAAGAATTTAAATGACAACAGGAAAAGAAAATAGAAATGAAAGAGACATTTTTTTTAATAACTCACGAATCTTTCATTAATAGGAAGAAGTTCTTCCAAAAATAAAAATGAAAGAGACCATATACCATATGTAAGAGTGGGTGAGAATTGAAAAAAAGACGTTAGTTATGAGTAATTTATTTTTTGAGATTTATTACTTTCATTCGATGTCTATCGATATTATCCTTATATTAGATCCATTGACCTCCTCCATACCCGAAAAGAAAAAAAAATGATTTTGCGTCAATCGCAACAGTACATTTATATTAGTAAAGTCATCATGAGTGATCACTCAGTCCGATTCTCTTAGCCATGTTCTTCCGTCATAGATATGACTTGTGGAAGCATAATAAGGAAAAATGAAAAACAAAATGGACAGGAGGATATATAATGCAGTACAGAAAATGATATGAATTTACAAACGTATATATGAAGGTACCAGTGCATGCAAGGGATTTCTGCTAGTGTAATATCTATGTGGACTACAATGGGGTGGTGGAAATTTCAATAGAGAGCGGCTAAAAGTAAAAATTTGTGCTTGATAAAATTGAATTTTTTAAGTAAAAAAAATGATATACGAACTTGGTCTATAGAGAGCGCGGCTGAGATCTCCTTTTCCTCTTGTTTTTTTTTCCCCCCTTCTTGTTAATTAATTGATACATAAATAATCTAGTAGTCGTCTGCCTAATTAAATGGATAGAAATGGAGGCGTATAACGTACCAACCTAAAGCAAGAAGAACAGTGACAGCTATTAAACTGGTCAGAGTTGACAATAGATATTATATTACATTATATTACTAATTACTAATTAAAATAAAAAGTGGAACTTAGTTGTGAGAAATATGCATACATTATTGTGTACGTCCTAGAAAAACTCGATATTAGGAGACCATATATATTATTTGTCAAGGAGCTAGCTATGCAAAAATAATATGAAAATGACACTAAATTGGAGAATTCAATCTTATACGTGGTATTTACTTAGAAGGACTATTGTACAATAAATATGACTCCACTTATACATTAGTTTACTTAGATTCAGAATAAATTACTTAAATGATAACTTGGAGTTCAGTTGAATTCTGATAAATTATCAATATATATATTGAGTGCATCACCTCGATTATGAGTGATTGCTTGCAAATAAATTTAAGTTAAACTACATAAATTTTCAAACCCTTCCCTTTCAATATTTCTGTACATGTGATGGGATTTTCCCTACTAACTTATTATATTGTACGTATTATGTTATAGGAGATATAATTTTTGCATGGATTTATGGGCACATGGGGGAATGCACGTGCACATGCAGAGAGGGCCACTGCTTAGGGATCACCATTTTATTTTCCCCTGACACTCTCACGTGATTCAAGACCGCGCCTTTTAACTCTCCCACCAATGCCGTCCATGACCTCCTCTAAATTATTCTCTTAATTATCATTCTATTATATAATTATTCGATGATGATATGGTTCTTTATGCTTTAATTTCTTTAGTTAATTAAGGAAAATCGTATGATGGTACTGGCTTTTTTTCTTTTTTTTTTTACTAGTTGATGCTGTACAATATATGTATGTACCAGTGCCACCGGGATCAGATATGTGAGGTTTCACACTCACCCTGTCGGCAAACTGTGTGTCCCAACTTAAAATAATAATTTTGTTTTGGGAATATATACATCTACATATATATGTAAAATTTTCAATAGTCCTAAAAGCGACTAATTCTATCTTCAATCAAAAAGTTCGAGTTAATCAGCTGTGATACACAATCTCTTACAAATTCAATGTTTTCTTCCTGTTTTTTCGACATGAAATTTACCATCCTCACCGATATATGAAATGTATAAATTCGAAATATACAGTTGTGCGGTCAAACCATACTTAAAATTAAAATAATTAACAGTTTTTAAATTATGAACATGTTATGGGTAAATGAGTAATAATGCTAGTTTGATCTGAAAGAGTAAAACAGTGTTCCATTTTAGATCGGATTGCTAAACTTAGATAGGGCATATATATCTCCTGTGGTGTAATATCTTCCGCTATGTAGTAGGCCGTTCATCACGTGGAATGGCAACAAGTACGATACGACAACTCATCCATAAGGAGAATATTGAGTGCTTGCATCCATTACAGATCAATTTATACATACATAAGTGGTCCTATCCGAACATAAATTAAGGAGTCCAAGCAATGCAGGTGAATTTCTTAAGGAGATCGAGTAATTTAGGTTGTATTTTGGCTTATTACGATGAATGCGAGTACTAAATAGAAACGAAAATTTTTTCATATATTTTATGATGTGAAGCCTAAAAAAGCAGTGGCTGATAGCTAGGCTAGCGGTTGGGAAAAATGAACGAAGCAGCCCCTTTGAGACGAGTGGGAAGGGGTAGGACCGGAATGGAAGGAAGAATAAAACAGAAGAAGAATAAGAAGATCCCGCACCGTACATTTTGGTCCTTTCTGCAATCTTCCCTTCCTGCTCCGGGTCCGGTAAAAGAAAAAGATAAATTGCCCAAATGATTGATATTTGTAAGGCTCACCACGTCTCATGTATATGATGTTTGATTTTTTTTTTCTATTAATGCAATTGGGTTTCGATCCCGTAAAAAGAAAATAAATAAAGCTCACCCATGACATTGTTCAGATTTCAATTTTATTTTTTCAGCAAGATCATAAAAGATTCTCATAAATTAATTCTCGCTCATGTATCGATTTGGTCTTAGCTACAGTTACGAGGTACTTTTAATAGGAACCTGAAATGCCTCCACTGCGGATCCCCACTGCTTGCACCGCAATTTATAAAACCACATGACAGCTCATGATTCATATATTGATTGTTAACCTCATTTTATATGTTGGTTCATTTTCTTTGCAATTTTAACAAAATCATGTGCATTTCTCAAATATTTTTTGACGAAGTCCTTCATCCTTTTACATATGCGACCCTCTTGATTGATTAGATGGAGCAAGAGCAGAAAGTTAAAGATATAATGATCACGTTTGGTACACCAAAATGAAAAAGAAAGAAATAAAATATAAATTTATTGAGAAAAAAATAATTCTTTTAGTTAAATTTGAAAAATGTAAATTGATGTAACTAAAAAAGATTAACTTAGTTTTCATGATCTCGATTTATACGTACATTAAGTTTTACGAATTTCAATGAAACTATATAATATTTGAATATATAAAAGCTAGTTAAAATGAAGGCATGAATATTACTTAAAATTTTTGGAGGAAATATTATACTATTAAGTTGAAGACAAAAGATCATATTAATAAAATGTATCTTTCCAAATAGTAAAAGAGACACTATTAAAAGACACATTCGCCTATTGACTTGGAAGTCGCGGGTTATATGCATAGTGGAACTACTGGTGCCACATTATTAGTTATTTAAAATTTCTTTTTCATTACACTAAACCTTTGACATCCTTTGTAATTGAGAAAAAAAAAAAAGACACTGAAGAAAGAAATGGATGAAAGGATGAAATATTTATCCCATTGTTCGATTCCTATATGCCAAAGGTAACCTAAATAGTGAAAAATCAAAATGGATCCATATGCATGGTAGGGAGAGTAGTATACTTTTTTATACTCTCACATGTCTTTTTAAAAAAAAATAGTTTTTTTGCAAATCTTTTTAAATAATAATGGTATAAGAGTTTCTTGACAATTCAAATGGCCCAGTGACCATTCTGCAAGATACGAGAAAGATAAGTTTGGCCACGTACATATCGTGCATGTAGCCCTACAAGAAGTATTCTCTTTCATAATATAATGAAGTATTATGTACATTTTTTTAATAATTAAAATTCTTTTTTTGATTTAAAAATTCTTAATTTAACTTAGATATAATTTTAATTGTATATACAAAACTTTTTCTTGGTGTACATCGCCTACTATCCTGAAGTTCAATGGGCCTTATTAATCCAACCTTAATTATTATTATTTTTACGATATTTCCTAAATCTTTTATCTAATTTCACTATAAAAACCTTTTATGTTTTGATGTACCATTTTTTTATGTATGCGATGCCCTATCTAGCAAATTCAATTGGTTAGACTTCTTTAAGTTCAAGCGAGGTCAACTCACTAAAGAATAAAGATATTCCTATTGTGAATTTTCGGTAATTACAAAACATGCACTTGAGACCGTATCTAAAAAAAAGCGTCATATTTCATAAAATCAACCGACATTGATTAAAAATGTCCATATTTTTTCAATGAACGCATGATTATATCATGCTATTAATTGAGACAAATTCTCGCATGACTATTGACAATAGCTGTGACAACGAAATGCTTTCAATGAATATCAAATCCCTAATACAAGTAAAGTTCGTCCAATCAAAAGTAACATACCACCTAAAACCTTTTATATTTTGGTCATCATTTTCTAATTAGAACTATTGATAATTTAAATTACCATTAGTGGGAAGTAATGTTAGATTTTACACCGTAGGAAATATTAATTAGCACAATATTAATTGAAAATCATGATGATTTACTATCATCAAGGGTGTATAATTTTCAAACATAGACAGCTTTTTATCATTACTTTAATAATAATCAATATAAAAATTATTATTACGCATGCTAGACAAGAAACGATTAAAAATTTTCTCAACCCGAGGCAGCATGCGGGCTTCGAGCACTAGTGTAAAAAATAAAAATAGGTCCATATGAACAAGAGAGGGAGTATGGTGGATTTCTTACTCTCACCCACATCCTTCCTCCCTTTTTTTTAAAAATATATATTAGTTTTTCTGGTGCGTAACACTTACCATCTACATACCGAACATATTTGACAAATCGAAATTCGAGCGGTATTAGTTTACAATTGTGGGCTCTCTCCAATCACAAAATTCACACCTGATATATCGTTTAAGGAGATAGCACGTAAGGTGGATTTTCGCACTCTCACTCATCCTTTTTTTAATTTATTAATTTAAAATTTGTTTTCTAATTTAAGTGTAATATTTTTTCCGATGTGTATCAACTACTATCCAAAAGTTGAATGGGTCTGATGAATCTAAATTCAAGCTATATAGCCTAAAATCATGAATTTTCTACGATCACAAGACTCACACCTGACATTACCTAAGGGGAACAAAACCGAAGTACTGAAAACTAACTCATGTTGCAAAATACCTATTCAATTAATTTATCATCACTTTAAGCCCCTTTTTTATTCGTGGCATTACAAACGTCTTTTTTTCTTTTAAAAAAATTATTATTTTAAATGTTCCGGTGTGCATCATCCACCATTTAAGAGTCGAATGGGTTCGATTAATCTAAATTCAAGCGATATCGGCCTATAATTGCGATTTTCTCTGATCACAATACTCACCCCCGAGACTTTATTTAAGGAAAATAAGTACCGAATCATTTAAAAATTAACTCACATTATAGAAAGCCTATTTCATTTAATTTATCACCAATTTAAATCTTTTTTTTATTCGTAATATTACAAACATCCTTGTCAGTTTAGTAAAAATGTAAGGTCACATTAACTTGCTGATCACTAAAACTAATTTTTGCTTAGGCATGGGCTTCATCGTGACTTAGGGGCGGAGCCAATGAAGGAGCAGGGGGCCAATTGCCCCCCCTGAACTTTGAAATGTTTAAATTTTACCCCAAAAGTATGAATTTTTTATATAAAATTAGTACTTTGCCCCTCTGAACTTTGAAATTTTTAAATTTTGCCCCAAAAGTATAAGTTTGCCCCCCTTGAATAAAAATCTTGACTCCACACCTGTCGTGACTACTAGATACTTTTAAAGAATTTGGATCCCAACAGCAAGTAAAATTCATTCACATAAAATTAGGAGACAACTTCAAACTGATATATTATATTGCAATTATGGATATATTATATTGCAATTATGGTCATATAACCAGATAACTTGTAAAATCCAAATCATTTATTATAAGTAGAAATTTCTTGATTTTTACACATACATTTAATTGTATCATTAGGTTCAGTTATACTATATATTAATTGGTTATTAACAAATTATTATGATAAATCAAAAAAATTGATGAAAAATATTATTGCCCGCGACCTCATGTGGTTTGGTTGTTCCCTAGTACTAATAGTTCTTACGGGCACCGTTCGTGTTCTATCCACATCTGATGCGGCATAGGCAATAATAAGTTCATTGAATGATATGCTGATCTTGTCTATATAAATTCAGTTCGACTGATAATTTTTCTCTCTCTCTCTCTGCTCTTTTTTTTTTTGGGGCAGCTGTTCAACGATAATTAAGCCGACCACATCTGAGGTATTGTATATAAAAGTAATTTCAGTTTGCAGTTGAATTTGTCCGACATGGTCGGTCAAGCCCAAAGCAAACTAGCTCTTATGAGCAAGTTCACCCATGGACGTGGGGGGGCGACTTCCTAAAATTTTAACGTTCAAATAAAATAATTGTATTATTTGTAAAATTTTCATGGACCTATATGTAATTAGACTCTTTCTCAACTTAAAAGTTCAAGTTAAAAAATTATGATATCAAATCTCTTATAAATTCAAAAAAATATAATCAATATTTTGATGTGACCTATTAACTCTCAATAAATTTTTTAATTTTTGATAAGTTTTTTTATATTCGCCTTCTTACTTCGGTAAAAATAATTTCTTGTTTTTCCCTTCAGAGATTTCACCTCTGTCGCTTCAAATCCTAAATCCATCCCTGAGCAGGTTCCCCCATCAGCTTTCAAGTTACACGTCACCGCCCCCTTGTTCCGCTTTGACAGCGCATGCGCAGTAAATTAATCTTACATTTATTATCATCATCATATATATTACAAGGAAAGAAATTGGGATTAACTTTTTTTTATCCAAAAATACCCATTACAAGAATAAAAATTATAAATTCAAAACATTTAAATTAGAAGAAAAATAAAAGAATAAATTAATAATTTTATTATTTTCTTTAACTGGCAGTTTTATCACTCAACTACTAATTTCTCTCCCCCTCTTTCTCTCTCTCATTTCTCTCTTTTTACTTTTTTTCTTTCTTATTTTTCATTAAATATCACAAAAAAACTAATATTATATAAAATATTCGCATTTTCATATTTCTATATAAACATCAAATCATACATAAATTAATTTCTAAAATATAATTAAAATGAAAAATATTTGCATTTCACCTGCCTATATGCATTTCCCCATGTGGGGTCTGTTGACTAGGTAACCCGAGTTCACCATACGCCCAAGACACAAAGAGGTATGGCCGAGAGCACCTTCTAAGCGCCTTCTATGGGATGATTGGTGTCCCTCTTATGACATTATCACATGATATATCTATTATATATAAGATTTTCTCTCATGAAAATATGTGTGTTTTTGCTCTTTAAACACTATACAGCAGTTTTAACTAGCCAATACAACAGTTTTAACTAGCCAGTTGTTATAGTCGGCCTCATAATTAAGTTAAAAACGAACTAGGATTAATTTTGAAAAAGAAACTAGATTTAGATTAGAAATCTAAATAAATTAGGGTTAATTAGAGAAGTGGGTCTAATGACATACGTTCTCGATTAAGAATTACGATGTTTCGAATTCGATTGTCGCCAAAGGGCTACCACTTGTGTTCTTTTATTTAGATTTAGATTTTTTATTTTTTTATACTAGATTTATGAGTAACCGAAATTAGCTCAATGGAACTCGTCATTGACCTAAAATTAAGAGATTTGATTCAGTTTTTCATTGTGGACTTCACTGTCAGTTAATTTGCTTCTTATTTGGTCCATAAGTCTTATTGTAATTGGAATGAAGAGGGTCAATAAAGAAAGAGCTTCAACGAGGTGATACTCGCCCTCGATAACCACAAGAAGTTTCGAATTTAATTATTATCAGGAAGAGTTTTTCATATCCCTTACACCAAATTCTCTTTTTCTTTATTTTTTATTTTATAATTTCGTATGTATCTAGCTTATGAATCTCTCTCATAACTTAAATATTGGGCTCAATATATATATATATATATATAGATAAAAATACGAAGAAAGATAAATCGAATGAAAAGGCGGGAAATCCTATTATATGTTTATGAAGAAAGACTTTCTCACGCAATCTTTCCTCAAAAATATATATATATATATATATATATAAGAAGTGATTCCTAGTCCCATTATAGGAGCAGTGGGCGAGTGAGGATTTTTGCCCACTTGCCACTTCCATAAAAAAATAATTCAAATTTTAATTTTTAATTTTCTCTTCGGCCTTTTTTTCTTTCAGCGTTCTCTAGGTCCTATTAACAAGCTAGATAAGCAATAATCCGGTTGACCTCTCACTCTAAATGATCGTTATGACTGGACCAATTATTTCGAGGAACATTTAATTCTACCTTAAAAAAATTTCTTCTTTCGCACAATGTTTGTAAATCCGACTTGGAGAATAGAGTGAATAACCCAATTAACCCCTCACCCAAATGAACATTCGTCGTGTCAGACTGAAGTATTTTTTCCCTAACATTTTAGTCAGAGAAATATTTTAAAAAGAAAATATCGAAAATGTTAGATGTACAAATTAGTTTATATATAATATTGTCCTTTTCAAATTTTAGATTTATATTGCAAATTGAAACCCTAGGGTTCTTTTTTAACTTAATTAGAAGGATTAATTTTGGAATTTTTGTTATGTGCTTTTGGTATCCGAAAGTCTAAGGCAATTGAGCTCTACTATTTCAGGTTCAAGCCATGACAACTTTCTAAAGGGTAAAGCTGTGCATATCGTAGACTGTCTCTATTCACATGACAAAAAATTGAAATCTTATTTAAATGAAAAGGACATCTAATTTAATTTTGAACTTTATATAAGAAGAAACTCTTGGGCCTTTTTCTTTTCCTTTCACAATTTCCTTTTTTTTTTTAGGCAATAGGGCATTGGAAACCACCACCATTTTTGTAGGGTTGTCAACAACCTATTTAATAAGAGCAAGTCAATGCAAGTGCCTCATTTGGGTGCTAAAAGGAGCTCACTCAGAGCCTGTTTGGATTATAAGCAATGCTCAACTCTGCTCAATCTAATTTGCTACCCGACAAAGTGGGTCTGCGTTATCAAACCTATGGGTCGCAATATCACAACGGTAGGTCAACTTGCTCGAGAAACCATGCTTCTGGGCAGAAAACCGTTCGAAGCCATGCCAAACAGAGAAATGTGAAGCTCCTTCCTCCTTCCAAGCATCGGTAGGGTTCGAAACTTCAACCAAATTGGCTGCAGGAATCTCAAAGCGAGGGTGGAAACTCCCGATTAGTGAGTGGGTTCCGTCAATTCCATCGATAACTCACCTCCATTTCGTCAATTTCACAGACTGTGCGTCCGTGACGAGCAGCGGGCAAAGGAGCTGCGCTTCACTGTGAAAATGGGATCTTGTTAGGAGTTATTCACGGAGATACTGTGCTCTGGCACGCGATGTCAGATCTCCCGAATAATGCAAAATTATAGGGGCCCCCTCCAAGTGCTATGTTCTCGGCTCAATTTGCCCCTTTAAGAAGCAGTGGACGTGGATTTGGGAGAAGCATCCGCATTTGAGGTATGTCCCGTCGGCCTCTGTCTCCATTAGTACTTCTCATTTGAAGATTTCCCTTTGTTTTTCTTCGTTGGCTGCTCATTAAAAGTTTAGTTGATGCCATGAGATGAATATTGCAGCTATGCCCTGAAAGCTCATTAAAAGCTCAGTTTCCTTTTGTTTTTGTTACGAGTGTGATTGCTTTTGTTCTCTAGTGTTATACAACTTGCTAAAACCGTTTGAGTTGTTTTCTCATTATTTTGTTGCAAAAAACAACAACGTTTTTCCTTGTCTGAGAACCTACTGCTGCTCTTTTTTTTTTCCAAACATAGTCTTATGGATTTAACCGAGACGGGAGTCGCTATTTGTTTGTTTCTGCATTGTCTTTCTGTTGTGAAGTTTTGTTTGTCTGTCATTCATTTTGTTTTGCCTGTTATTTGTGGAAGTTCTGCTCCACCAACTGCATGCATCATGGCTCCAAAAGGGAAAATATCATCGACTGAAGTGATGAAATGGAGTTCGCTTTCCTAAATGTAATGCTTGAAAAGCTGAGAATAACACACACTACAACATGAAAGACTAGTACTTGGAATGAGATCACAATTGAAATGATCAATCTATTTCTTGATAAGCAACTGTGTTTGCAGAAAGTAAAGGACAAGCATCAAAGAATGAAGACAAATTTCACCCGATTTTCTGAAATAGTCAGGCATACAGGCGTCGGGTGGGATGCAGACACGAACACTATCACAGCCGACCCAGATGTTTGGGATATGTTTATAAAGGTACATACTCGTTAATTTTTTTGTTCGACTTCTATTGTTATTTTGAATGAATTGTCATTGATCTCCTTCGAGCAATGCCGTACTTCTTCGTACAGAAGAACATGGCGTATAAGACTTTCCGGAGCAAGGGCTGCAAGCACTACGATTTGCAGAAGCAACTGTTCAGTTCTTCAGTGGCTACCGGTGCTGTCCGCATATCCTCGACCGATCCACCTCCAACTTTAGAAGAAGAACGCCGGTTAAATGAGGAATTCTTCTCTGGGGGTAAGGGAAAGCAGAAACAACATGTCGATCTCGAATAAGGCTTCGACGAGAGTGACGGCCCCATCCATGTTGCAGAGCCCATTCTAATCGAGTCTCGACGCCGAGTGCCGAAAAGAGCTCAAAGCAAGAGCTCACAAATGCAGGTGTGCATGGACATATTCAGGGAGAGTTTCACGAAGAAGCCACAGGAGACCCCGCCGTCAGCAAAGAGAAGCAAGTCGGTATCGAGCCCTGAGAAACCTGAGAAGAATAGCATCGAGGAAACCCTCGAGGAGTTGGCTAAATTCAAATCGAGAATCCCTCACCCCTTGTTTGTGAATAGCACTCCTTGATCCGAGAGTGCGGAGGCTTTTCATGTGGTTCAAAGAGGACTCACGACTGGAACGGATATTGCAGCTTCCTCATCCTTGAAGAATCCGTGATCACATCTTAAAAATTTTTTTTTTCCGAAAAACAACGTTGTTTTTTGTTTGTTCTGACTCAACTCGTACTGCTCATGTTTGTTCTGTGTGTTTGCTTATGCTAATGATTTTCTATTTTATGTGTGTGTTGCATGTTATTGTGTTATGATTATAATTGAGGTGTTTCACTGTTAACGACATATTCATGAACTTATTTCTACAGTTATAGGCGATCATTTGGCAAACAGTATGTCTCGTAATGGCACGTCTTTGGGCAATGACAATAACTCTAGAGACGACGAGAATGAACGTAGGCAATGCATGTTCTTCTACTTGATGATGCAATTTGATCAGATGGAAGATCCCGTTCCACAGAACATGCCGTGTAGAAATTCAACACTTAAATGACGACAGTACATTGTTGAAGTATTAGGGAGAGATGTTCGGTGCTTCGAAAGTTTCAGAATGGAACCATACGTGCTTAAAAATCTATGTGACACACTGCAGTTGCGCTGTGGCATCACAGATACTAGTTAAAGTATTACCGTAGAAGAGCAAGTCAGCATGTTCTTGTTGGTTATTTCACACAGTATGCGATTTTCAATGGTGGCGGAAAGGTTTCAGCATTCGAAGGAAACGGTTTTACAAGTTATCAAAAAAATTGCACGCGGAATACAAGAATTATCTGCCGATTTTATAACATCGCAGAATGTTATTGTCCAGCCGGAATTTGAAAATGATGAAAGGTGACGCTTTTTTAGGGTATGTTATCTGCTAATTTCATACTGTATAGAATTGTTTTCAATATACTATATGGGGTACATATAATTATGCGTTTTTCATGCAGCATTGTATTGGAGCTATCGATGAAACCCATGTCGCTGCAAGCGCGCCACCGGGAACAGAGTACCTTACCGTGATCGTAATGCCAATATATCAAAAAATGTATTGGCTGTTTGTTCACACGACATGATGTTTACATACGCGATGACGGGTTGGGAGGGTTCCGCACACAATTCGAGAATATTTACCAGTGCTGCGTCAGTGGAACGCTTTCCAGCACCGCGTGGTCGTGAGTATTTGCTTATACATTTGCAATTTTCTATGAAATTGCAAGCCTAAATTAGTTAACTTTAATTTTCCTTTTGTTTTTTGCAGGACGATATTATGTTGTTGATGCAGGATTTTCAAATTTATCGAGATATTTGGCTTCGTACAAGGGAGAACGGTATCACCGAAGTGATTTTCCTAAGCATAATCCGCAAACAACGGAAAAAGAGCTATTCAACCAGTGCCATGCGTTAGTGCGTAATGTCATCAAACGTTGCTTCGGTATTTTAAAAAAGAGATTCGCCATACTGAGTTTAATGACAAACTTCATATCGTATACACAAAGACAACTTGTCCTCACTTGTTTTGTTTTGCATAATTTTATACGCCATAATAATTACAATGACAGATTATTTCTGGAGTACGGCGATGCGTGGGCGGATTACGATGAATTTCGCAATCCGCCACTACAAGAAGGAAATAGAGTAGATGTAGATATGAATAGCGCCGAAATGAACGATGTACGCAATCGTATCGCTACTCGATCATGGCTTGTAGAGAGAGGAGGGCGATGACATGCACTTAGGCGTTGTATTACGCATTGTTTTAATTATTATTATGATGTGACAATGATAGTGTAAGCATTATATTAAATGAAATGAATATAACGGGGATCTTTGTTTGTTTGACCAGTGATGGGGCCCACCCTCAAGCATTATATTAAATGAAATGAATATATTAGGGGTCTTTGTTTGTTTGACCAATAATGGGGCCCACCCTCAAGCTTATTTAAATATATTTTTGTCTTTTTTTATAATTAAGTTAAGTTGAATATTATTTAAATTTCAAACACACCCGCAGTGTCACATTGGCTCCACTTCAAAAAGCAAGACATCCACCTCAAGGAGGCGCTCATCCCAAAAATGCTACTCTAATACAAGGCACCCATTTTTGGTGCTCATAGGGCCCAAACACTTTTTATATTAAAAAAATTAATAATATAATATTATGTAGTATAAGTAATTTATTTCAATAATAAAAATTAAAATAATTTAATTAAACATAAAATGTAATTTATTTAATTAACAATATTTAATTAAAATAATCACATTAATAAAAAAAATAATTAATTGTATTTAATATTTAAATAAATACGACCTTTACACAAATATCGAAAAAATAGCTATACTTGGAAATTTGCATGTAATGGTTGAAAGTATTGAGATTAAATTTATTGGGGTCCACTTTTAAAAAGAGAGAATATTGAGTAAGGTAAATTTGGAGGAGTGGAAATTGTGTGGGAAGTATTTAGATATGTGTCGATATGTATAAGTTTCAATAAATTAATTAAAAAAATATGTCACCTGGAGTAATGGTCAAAGAGCTGTTCCTAATTGCAATGGCTTTTTGACCATTTTTATAAAATTAAAAAAAAAAAAAAGCCAAAGCAGGCCGCATGGGCCCAGTGCAAGCCACCCAACCGAGCGCTGTGCTGGACTTGCTCTAAGAGTGCGTTTGGATTTAGAGTTGAGTTGAGTTCAGTTTTGGTTTTAATTGGTTTGTAATGATTATATTATTGAATTATGAGAAAAAGTGTGAAAAATAATAAATAATTAAGAGAAAGTAATGATTGTATTGTTGAATTGTGAAAAAGTAATGAATAGTTGGGAGAATTTAATATTAAAAATTGAATTGAATGGTTAAAAAAATTTAAAAATAAAAAAAAGTAATGATTGTGATGTTGAATTGAAGATAAGTGGAGTTGAGTTGAGTTGAGTTAAACATTGTTTGGAAAACAAACACACCCTTAGAGCAAACACACCCTTACTAAAACTTGATGCTTTACATAATGATAAGAGATGTTGAATATTAATTTTGAAATTTATATAAGAAAACTCCTTTTCCTTTTCCTTTCACGATTTCCATTTTTTTTTATTTGGGCGAGGAAGCGTAGAAGGCCACCACTATTTTTGTAGGGTTGCTAGCAACCTATTTAAAAAAGTTATGTTGGAACCCACTTAGGTTAATTGCCGGTGAACCACGTGGAGCCGTTAAATGACACTTTGGCAAATCACTGGAATAAAAGCGACACTAATATCATACTAAATATAATACAAAATTGAAAGTTTGTATATTTTCATGTGATTGACATTAAGGATTGACGAAAATATAGTCTTATAATTATTTATATATTTTATTTTTTATTTTTATGCTTCCTACATTATAACATAAATTGATATAATGTGAATAATAAATAATTATAAAAGACTTCTAGGCCCCCAAGTCATTGCGCCGGATGCCGGTCTAGTGTGTATATATATATATATATGGAGACGCCTTAACCATTACCCAGAAAAAAAAAAAAAAGGCTTCAGAAGCTGCTTATGCAATCTGTGTCAAATTAAAGAAAGAAAGTCAACGTGTAATTATATTGCATGAATCAGTTCACCGTGTTCGTCATTCTTATTGAATGTACTTGGAAGTAGAAGCTACTTTGCTCTTTAGGTTTCGGTCCCCAACCATTAATATATCATAGCAAGATGGAAAATGGCCGATGCTTCGATGAGCTCAGTAAAAAGCTCATGCTCATCTCGGTGTATGATGTCGACCAAGGAAGCATTTTGGTGTCGTAATATATAACTAGCTTCTTTTCTATATTTCAAGTGATTCGGTTAAATTTTGCAACTTAATGCATAGATTTGAGCTGATCAATTTTAAAGATTTTACAACACGCGTGAAAGTTATGACTGAAGCAAGAAAGTGCTTGTTTCTCGCTTGATTTTCGCCTAGATCTCGGCCAATCTTCCTAACCGCGCACCGGCTGGTCTTAGTTTGTTGTTGGCATACATCATCAATCTTAATTAAAATGTCTTATCCTCTTAATTTGCATCGGACGTAATTACTAGCTTATATTGTCAATCCGTCATCGAAGGACCGGACCGTAAACATATATCTTTTAGAAAGAAAGAAATCCTTATTTCCAAGTTGGGTTACGCTCGGCCAAGCAAGGATTGTATATTGCACGATTTTCGTCGGCACATTAGATGAAAAATCCGAGCATGTCCTTTTGATGAACGAAGGCAAAGCCACTTTCGCTTCTTTAGCGATTAGCGTTCAAAAGTTGGTGCCACTTGTACCAATTTATAAGATAGTGAATTGGCGTGCCCTTATGATGAATCAGCATCAATCGTTGTCGTACGCGATCGTACATTGCATTATCGAATATATATGGGAAATATATATATATATATATATATATATATATATACACACACACACATAGTGCAAGGGCCACAGTTCTTGTTCGTGCATGTTGCATGTAATACAGATATCGAAGAACTTATAGGGAAGACGGCCCACAACTCAGAGAGATGGTAGGCTCTCTTAAGATTATGAATGAGATTTCAATTAAACGCTTTTTTTTTTTAATTACAAAAGAGATTTATGGATTTTGTCCAACATAAGAAAATAAAAATTAAATAAAGAGATATGGATAGTTGAATTACGACATTCAAATATGAAATCTTTAGATTATGAGACGAGGGTACGTGTCACTTCATTATACTCCTCATCTTAATAGAACACTTTTAATATAATTCTGAGGGGGAGAAGGGGTATACTAGCCAGTATTGCAATTCAACCTTTTATGCTGGTTAAATATAATTTTGCAGTGTAATTTTTTTCCCATCACTAAATGTTGATAAAAATATAAGCAATTAATTAATCAATTAATAACAGTAGAAAACAAAAAAAACGGGAAGCGAAGACCAGAAAGGAACCAACAAAAATCGGTTCAAGCGATTCGGCACTTGTTCCGCTTAAATAAGGTTTCAGGTTCGAATTATTGTGAATGCATAAAATTCATATTGAAAGAGTTTTACCCCTTAAAAAACGGATTCAATTTGATCGAATTCATCAGAGGTCAATTGAGTTTAAAATATCAAGGTTGAGACCAAAAAAAGAAAGTTAGTAGGGAGGGAGGGGGACGGAGAAGAGACATAGGCTACATGACAAAGGGAGGGTGGGTGAGTCTGGGCCGCATGCAGTAGCCATTTGTCTATGATTGCACGAGACCTCCCCCCTATGCACCCTTTTCGTGGGTCCGTTTGCTGACCAGATATTGAGTGAGTATGTAATCCCGTCATTTGGACTTTCGAATATAAAAATGCTAATTGAGAGAATATCTTTTGGCGAGTACATTAAAATAATTTTGAGTATCATTTAATCATTTGGCAATTAACATCCAATTAAAATATTAAAAAAATGATAAAATTAGTTTCAGAGTAATCTCATAAATTTTTACTTACAATTTTTTTATTGGTTATTTAAAATAAATGAATAATACTCGTTAAATATTTAGTTTGATTCGCCTCGCTTTTACATATTGTAAATTCAAATTATTATTTTTTTCCTAATATCGGTAGCAAGAGACTATTCATTTGGATTGTTTTCATTTGGATGTGGACTTGTTTCTACCATATATATATATAAATAAAAAATCAATATCATTGTTAGTATTATTGTTTTCCAACTTTTTCTTTTTTAATGCTTATCATTTACCAAGCAATTTTCTCTCTTCTTTTTTTCAAGCTTGCACGACTTAATGTTTTCAAAAATTCAACAGGTCTCGACTGATTCAAGGTTTGAGCCAAAACAATCCACGTAAAACTCTCATAGTTGTGGATTCTCTCCATTTACAATATTCGAACTCGAAATCTTATTTAAAAAAAGATATATCAAATTACATGAATCAAACCTCATTCGTCTCTCCTATTGCTTTTTTTTTTCTTTTCCTTTTTTGCTTGGGCTATTTCTTTTTCTTTTTCTTCCCTCTGTATATATTTATTATTAATGAAATTAAATTAACCCATTGTCCGATCCCCATATGGGTATGGGTCTGGGGTCAGACTTGAGAGCTCCCCTCCTTTCTCTTTCACGTTCCCTTAATCCTATCTTCTTCCTTCCTTCCCCACATTACCTCTCTCTCTCTATATATCTGTGACTGCGACTGTGAGTGCGCGCAGGCAAGGCAGCGTAGAGAATAATAACAAGCAAGTACAGACCACAGAGAGTTAGTAGAGAGGGGGCAATGGACGTGTATGGAATGTCGTCGTCTACCCCCGACCACGTGTTCCGCATCGACGACCTCCTCGACCTCTCCAACGGCGACCTGTTCTCCTCCACCCTCTCCGCCGCCTCCACCTCCGACGACTCCCTCAACGCCCTCTCCACCACCGCCCTCCCTCCCCCTCCCCCTCCGCCCCTCCCTGATCTCTCCTTCTCCTTCTCCTCCTCCTCCTCTCCCGCCGCCCCCATTTTCCCCGACGACTTCTCTTTCACCCCCGTAAGCTCTCCGCTAGCGTGATTTCTTCACATGTGCAATTATTTGTATTTTTGATAATTTTTAAAATCGAAAAATGTTCATGACTAAGTTGTGGGTGGGTGCAGAGCGATGACGTGGCCGAGCTAGAGTGGGTCTCGCGCTTCGTGGACGACTCCCTCTCGGACGTCGTCATCCCGGCGAACTCCGTCGCCGGCACCCTCGCCGTCCGCCCTGACGCCACCGCATTCTCCGGGAAGCCCCGGACCAAGCGTTCGAGGCCGGTCTGCGGCAACGGGAAGCTGACCGAGGAGAACTCCGCGGACGCCGGGGTGGAGGCGGCGGTGCGGCGGTGCACGCACTGCGCGTCGGAGAGTACGCCGCAGTGGAGGACGGGGCCGCAGGGGCCGAAGACGCTATGCAACGCGTGCGGGGTGAGGTACAAGTCTGGGCGGCTGGTCCCAGAGTACAGGCCGGCGGCGAGCCCGACTTTCGTGCTGACCCAGCACTCCAACTCCCACCGGAAGGTGATGGAGCTGCGGCGGCAGAAGGAGCTGTCGCGGCAGGAGCAGCACTACCGCTACCAACAGCAGCAGCAGCATGACTTCCAGGTGTGCTGAGGAGCCGACAAGTGTCATCACTGCGTCCATAGAAGCTTCAACATCTTCTTCTTCTTCTAGAGATTACTATAGAAATTAAAATCATCAATCATTTCTGAGTATTTCTCAAGAGTCTATCTTAGAGCTAATGCTTCGCCATGGCAATAGAGGAGTGAAGCAGACGACTGAACTGAAACTTTTTTGAATTTTGGGCTGTAAATCGTAATTGGGTCTCTCTCTGTCCTTTTGTTTTGCTAGATACAAATTGTTTCTTCTTTTGACTGCCATTAGAGTCCAAAACTCAACGCTTCTGAGAGAGAGAGAGGGGTGACTTTTCGTGATGAGAAGGTAACACATTGCACGTGATGGCTACTCTGCCTATGAGCCTGAGGGGAATATTCTTCCTCCCTAAATAAAAAATAAAATAAAATAAAAGGTTTATTAAAGGAAAATTAGTCGCACCGAAAATTTGGCCATGTCTCTACTCCACTTAATTTCACTTATTTTCAATTCAATAACACAATTATTTTTTTCTTTTTTTTCAATTTTTTAACCATTCAATTCAATTTTTAATATTAAATTCTCTCAATTATTTATTACTTTTTCTACAATTCAACAACACAATTATTATTTGCTCTAACTATTCATTACTTTTTCCACAATTCAACAACACATTACTTTCTCTCAATTATTCATTATTTTTTCACATTTTTTCCTATAATTTAACCGCGCAATCATTACAAGCCAATTAAAATTAAAACTCAACTCTACTCAATTTTAAAATCAAATACAACCTTAATGCTGCCCGGACTAACAAAAAAAAGAAAAAAAAAGGTTTATTTTGACTGAATTAATCAGAATCAAATTGAACTTCTGGATACATGAGTTTATACCGAAATTTTTAATGCTGCTCAGATTGAAGCGAAAGTAACCCCATGCTGCCAATGGATGGAAGTGCTACTGTAGTAGTCCAGAAAAATCATGGGGTTGGGAATCCCCGGCGCGGAAGGGAAGCTCACCTGAACTCCACGAGGAGCTCGCCGAGTCCGAACCTTTGGTTTAGGACTCGACGAGCCCAGCTTTGATGGTGGGAACTCTGAGTTGTCGGCCTAGACTAGGCCCTACTTCTTGGGCCTCAATCAAGCCCAGCTTCGTAGGAGTAAACACTGCCTGGATCATTGGGCTGGGTGTGCTGGCCCAAAAGCGAGGCCCACACTTGGAAAAACCAAGCTGGACCTTGTGGGTCAAAGAACCCAAACAACAGTAGGAATGTGCCTTGGGGGAGTTCATTGATAAATCCCCCTTCATTTCGATGTATAAGCGTAAGTTTTTCCCTGTTCTCAACCGAGAAAAAATAAAAGCAAAAAAGAACCCCACCCAAAAAAAAAATCACTATTCACATTTAGACCTTGATTCTGTTTCCCAAGCAAACGTGGAATTGGAAGTTCATTGAGTTACGCGGAAGGAAGTTGCGCCAGGTAACTCGATGAACTGTCAATTTCATGTTGAATTGACCTTTCAATTTGGTTATTTGTTTCAATTTAAGTTCCTTGGTGAATTAACTTTAACAATATTTTGTTGGTGTCATATTCGATATAATTTAGTTATTTGTTCATATTAGTTTTTTGCATGTGCCTTGCACGGGTTTTTTCTAAGGGATTTTTTAATCAATTTCTATAGCTTAATTTTAATGAGTATGCAAAACAATTCCATTTCATATGATTATTCTAAAATTAGATATTTATTTTAATAATAATTACGAACTTAAAAAATATTTTCGAGTTAGTCATTAGAATTGGAAGTTAATAGAACATGTTTATAGAGTGATGTAAATTCTAAAAAAAAATAAAATTAACAATTAGATTTTATGAATTATTTCTCATTTTATTGAAATTTTATGTCCATGCTAATCCTAGTAATTGTATTAGTGATTGTAAATTAGAAGAATAACTAACAATAACTTTCTAGTAGAGAATCTTTAACACACACACATATATATACACACTAGGGTATTACTCCGCGCGTTTTCGTGGGTTGAAATTTTTTCATTAATTTGATTGCTTTATCGTGGTAGTTTGGTAATAACCAATCTAAAAATAATTGAAATTAATGATAAAATTATTATATTTAACATTTATGAACTATCATTTAATAGTAAATGATTCAATTTTTTTCAAAAATGTACTAATTAATATTTTATATGGCATAAAAACTAACATTTCTCACGTTAACCTTAAACTAAATTATCGATGTTTGTAATTACGAAAACCATGATTACAATATAATAGGCCTTGAGTGGCCAGCTAATTTTAAGTGTACTAACTTTACTTGTAATAGGATCGATTTTCATTAAAAGTATTTTATAATCATTGTAACTTTACATTTCATAGGAAAATAAAAGGCATTTCCAAGATCCAACATTAAATAAAAAGAAACTATTTAAATTGGTGATAAATTAAAATGGAGTTTTTTTTTTACAAATTCGTTGATTTTAGGTGATTCGGTGTTTGTTCCCTTAAAGCGAGGTCTCGAGTGAAAGTTTTGTAATTGGAGAAAATCCACAATCTGCAGACATTTGTCTCTTTAATGGACTAACCTTGCTTGAATCTAAACTAATCGCATCTATTGAACTTTTGAATAATTTATGGTACATACAAAAGAGACTATTTAACTGGTGGTAAAATGAAATAAGCTATTTACCATCACAGTGTGTTTTTAGTTAGTTTGGCGTTTATTTCTCTAGAGCAATGCATAATTATGAGATTTTGTAATTGTAGAAAAATCTATGACCGTAAGAAATTTGTTGACTATTACATCGATCTTGCTAGAACCTAGATTATTAGAACTCATTAAACTTTTCAGTATTAGGCGGTGCACACCAAGAAGAAAAAAATGGCTTTCGTGGATAAATTAAATTAAAAAATAAAAATATTAAGAAATTTTTAAAAAGAGTGAGAGTAGGGAAAATTTCCCCACTGTTCTTGTGGAGGGGACGAAACCATTTTCATTGTTGTGCATAATATAATATAATATCATATCATATCATACAGTGGACTTTTTACAAGATTTGAAACAAAACATATAAAAATTATCCATGAATTATTTACGATGCGTTTAGTTTTAGAGTTAAAATAACTTTGATTTTGATTGTGGAAAATGACAAATGTTGTGTAGTGTGTTGATTTAAAGTTAAAGTTAAAATTTTTTACTTGAGAAATGTGTATTTTTGTTGTATAGTGTGTTGAGTTAAAGTTAAAGTTAAATTTTTTGTGATTTTAACCCCGAAAACAACCGGCCGTTACATATGGAATAATCCAATTTTGTATAGATATATATGCTTCGTTTAATTCAAAAATAATAATTCCATTCTACTCTACTTTACTCTATTATTCTCTCAATTTAACAACATAATTATTACCTTTTGTTATCGTTTTTTCAAATTTAATAATAAATTATCTCACATACTTTTCCTTAATCATTAAATTAATTTTTTAATACTAAATTCTTCCAATTTTTCATTACTTTTTTTGTCTTTTTTCCAAATTTACATTAAATTCTCACGTACTTGTTTTCCTAAACTATTATTACAACTAAATTTTTAATAATAAATTCCATAAACTATCTTTCATCTCCATTTCATGGAGTGAAGTAGAGTTATAACTCTACTTTGAAACCAAATACACACATAATTTTATTTATCCTTTAAAATTATCATATTTATAATTAATTGTGTATATTTTGAAATATATGTTATTATATTAATGTAATTTAGTAGTAATTTGTTGTTTAAAAGAATTTATTTGTAATACATAAAATTAACTATGTAAAATATGCTCTATTAATTAATTGAGTATATATCATAATTTTACTTATTGTGTAGAATTACAATATTCATAATTGATTATGCACGTTTTGAAATACATGCAGTTATATTAATATTATTTGGAAATATATATAATTATATTCATATGATTTAGTAGTAATTTGTTGTCTAAAAAGAAATTCTTTATAATACAGAACATTATCTATGTAAAATATGGTCTATTGATTAATTGAGTAGATATTATAATTTTACTTATAGTGTAGAGTTGATTGTGCACATTGTGAAATATATTATATTAATATTAAGTATTTACATTAATTTAATTTCACACATTTCATGATTTGACTATAAGATATTATTTATTTTACGATTCTATCCCTATTTATTAGTTTCTATTCAAGTTTATATATACATAGATTTTATGTGATAATATATAATTAATTTTTAAAAAATTAAAATTTATCTCAATAATTAATAAATTTATCGAAATATGTAATATTTTTGAAAGAGACAAGTGTTCTATAGAAACAATACCTGAAAATTCATATTTTTTCATAATTTCGTTACCTATTATAAATTTTCCAACACCATAATTCTTGCACAATATCTTATTACTAAAAAAATTTTAGTTTTTATTATGCTTATTTAGTCAAACATACAATTTGAACATATCCTTTCTGCTTATATTTATTTTTCTTATAGTTTTGGTCCTTTAAGTTTGGCCTTCAGTCAATTTTGATCCCATAAGTTTCAAAAATACCGAATCAGTCCTATACTTTTGATTCGGTAGATACTTTTGGTCCATTCCATGATTGGTCATTATAGAACTGCTGATGTCAATTTCACAGCGTTAATTTTCTCAACGTGAAAATTTTTTGTTGGCTGAAAATTTAAAAGTTTACAAGAGAAATTAAAAATAGATTAATAAAAATTTACAATCTTTTTTAAACCCTAGTGGGCTGGGTGCTCGCAAGTTGGATCAAATAGAGGGACTCTTATTTTGGAGGCTCGGTGGGTTCACTAAAAACAAGGGGCAGATGGAAAGGGACCCCCTAGGGAACTGGTCCCTGTCTCCTCTCTCTTTATCAAGGAGAGTGTCACGACTCAAAATTTCGATAGAACTTTTCCTAAATTTCATCGAATCCATTATCATATAAAAACTTTTCACATAAAAACTTAGTTATCATAAATTTCCAAAGTATATAACCAATCAATCAACTCTAATAGGTATATACACTTTTCCGGAAATTTCTTTTTCGCTCTCACATCAGTGATACAATTAAACAAAATCTTCAGGTCGTAACATTCTAAAGTCCATTATATACAGAAAGGATATCTATTAAATAACTAAGGCTCCTACCTAGTCCTCCAAGCTGATCCCCGATATCAAAAAGTGGTTTTTCCGCACAATCAGAAGCTTATCTGGAAAAATGTATGCAGGATGTGAGCTGCATCTCAGTGAGCACTAAATTTCAAAGCAAAATGAATAATATTAAGAGATAAATATATTTTATACAACCAAATATTCATATAGATAGTAGTAGCATAACCAAGTCTATCAATTAATTCACCAACACGACATATTAGAAAATACGTACAACTAATTACTAAGTTCATTCATCAACAATCAATTGCCCTTATAACCATATAAAACTATTATTAGAATTAACATTTAACCCAACATCATCTTGCACTCATAGCCTAACTAAATCAAATTAGCAACAACCTGTCTTCCACATAATAATTCAGACAGTCATAACAATTATCACATTTACAGCAATCCAACCAAACAAACAATACACATCACAACCAAATCAATATAGCCATAGGGTTGCATTTCCTCGTAACAGAGTTATGACGGTACCGTGACCCCGCACATCTCGCTCATACCATTCTAAACTTCCAATATCCACATCTCATAAGCGGGGGCCGCCTATTAACCTTTGGCTGTAAGAGTTGACCTCAATTTATATTCCGCCGGGTCTTAGCGGCCGATCAGGCCCCTTTTTCAATTTCGCCGGGTCCAACGGCCGATCAGACCCCTGTTTATATTTCGCCGGGTCCAGCGGCCGATCATGCTCCAATTTATATTCCGCCGGGTCCAGCGGCCGATCAGGCCCTATTTGTATTCCGCTGAGTTCAGCGGCCGATCTGGCCCATTTTGTAATCCGCCAGGTCCAGCGGTCCCATGGTTATAAACAACAATCACAAGCACAGTCAACTGCAACCAGGCCATCACACATCATAAGCCCACACCAAATCCTTATTCCCAAATTATCACAGTTCCGTATACACAAACACAACCACAATCATTTTCCAATTGAATCACATTATCGTCATATTTTTCTTACGCAAGCCACATACTCAATCATACTGTATATCCTAAATCAAGGTGAAACATAAAAGGCCATATTTCTCAGATCCTTTCCCACAACATTGCAAGACCGATTCCTTAATCTAACTACCACTATATTCGTCTTAAATAATTTATATAATTATAACACATAATTTCACAAGGAAATAGTGTATTCATAAAACATACTATAATTATATATATAATTTCACAATAGAATGAAGTACTCACCGAATCCCAAAAATTATTTCATCAAGTTCGAGCTTTAGAGTTGCATGGTTCCCCTCTCCTCGATCCCAATCAACTAAACACGTAGCAAGGAACCAAATTGTAACGTATATTCACAACATCATGTTACAAATTATACCTCTTGATCGTCCACTTATCCCTCGTATCAAGCCACATCATGTTGGTGTTACAAGAAGATCGATCAGACCCTAATTATAGCTACACCACTAGCAATAGCTACATAGTATACAGAAACCAGGATTTCAACCCACTTAGAATATTCCAAGGCAGCAATACAATCTTTCTTTTTTCTTTTTTTAATAAAGAAATTCCTACCCCTTCATCTCTGCAATTAAACTAATAAATCTTACTACCTCTAATTTTCATCTCATAATTAATTCAAGTCAATAAGGCAGAAACTTAGATAAAATGTAATGACTAACGAAGTAACTAAATACATTACTAAAACAAGGAAATCGGAATTAAAACTCAACAAAATCCCTTTTCGATTCAGTTAACCCTCATCGAGAAGCTCCAAGTTAAGTCTTGCCTTTAATTTCTCTGACTGGTGGCCCGACTAAATCAGCCCCATGAACAAGTCCATCTCTTAACTAGTAGAAAAGTGGAATTCTAGCAAATTAACCAACCAACTTCCCAACAAGACTCCTATATGATCAGAATAAACACTATCACTCGCTCTTTCTATTTATGCATATAAGCTAACCTTGCTTTGCTCCACACCACATTAATACTTAGATTTAATAGAAAGAACATGATCGAAGGAAAGGATAACTCAAACAACATGAATTCAGCAATACATACCTCATATGCCCATAAATTAATCAATTAAAATCTAAACACTTGCCCTTGGAATGACTTGCCACCACTATACTCTCGGCATAATCCATCATTTCTTATGTTTTTCTCTACTTTCAGCCCATCTCTTCAGCTCCATCCTGAACTCTCGTCCAGCTCTCACTTACTATCTCTCTCTCTGTTTTCTCTCGAGCAAATCCTCTTCCTCCCCCTTCTCTCTCTCTCTCTCTCTCTACAGCTCTATTTTCTTCTTCCACTATCCCAGCCAAAAACAGTGCAAAGGAAAAGAAGGAAGAAAGAAAAAAAATGAAATGGCAAAAGGAATGGCGGTGGCAGGATGGTTTAAGGGATGGCGGTGGAAATGGATTGCTTGGGGAGGAAGAGGGCCACGTGGGGCCCTTTCTTTTTTTCTTTTTTTTTTTTTTTCCTTCAGCAACGTAACACACACATATATATATATAATAGCATATGTATGTATAGGTATGTATGTTTAAAAAAAAAAGTGCCGGGTCTTACAATCACATATATATATATATATATATATATATGCATATGTGTATGGATGATATATATATATATATATATATTTTAATACTAGGTCTCACAAAGAGAAAGAGAAGGGTGAAGAGATTCGAGGGAACTCTCTTTTCAGGCACCTGTAATTCTCGATTTGGTTATCCCCTCTCCCATTCTCTTTGTTGTATAAAGACAGACGAACAGAGGAGGATTGAATCGGAGCCCAAGAGAGAGAAGAAAAGGGATCATGGGCTCCCCTTTCTTCCTATCCCTCCCTCCCGACGACCTCGTCGATGCCTCGATCTGGTCCCCTCGCTCGGTGACCACTTAGCCCCTTAGAGCTATTTAAAAAAAAATTATTTTATCATTTATTTTTTCTTTTACATTTTTAAATGTTTTGATTTCCATCCAATACAAATTTATCACATGAACACATTTATCAGCGTGAAGTCCACAATAACAGCTCTGTAATTGTCCATTACGGATCAGACAAAATATCTAACAGACTAAACATATTTATTTGGTATTTTTAAATCTTATAGAACCGAAATTGACTAAAGACTAATTTTATACGGCCAAAATAGTAATTTCCCTTTATTTTGTGTTATATGTATTAATTATCTACTCTTCATTATGCAAAAATTGATAAAATTTTATCGCGCGTATCAACTAGTTTCTCTAATTTTGCTAGCCATCCCTCCTCCAACTAATAAATTCCTTTTATTTCCTACATCTATTCTTCCTTTTATTTCCTTTTATTTTAGTCGAATTTGCTGAGAAAAATTTTCATTTGGTTTCTCATCTTTCCAAAATAACAAAGAACCCAATGAATTTTTTTTTTCCAATGAGACCATCGAGTTATTTGTGTGCGTATATATTGTGCTCACGATTCACGGATGTCTTGAATTTTTGGCATATGGTTAGGTTCCAACTGGTTCGGCTAGAGTCTGTATGCATGTACAACCCAAGTGCTGGTTGATAATGCGGTATATTCAATGGGAAAAAGAAAATGCAGGGTTAATATTGCAAAATATAGCAACTGGAGGAGCAGAAGTAAGAAGAATGAAATTCATAGAAGTGCATTGCCGCCAAGCTGAAATTATGTGGGGGCAATTTCGAGGAGAATCAAAATATAGGGGCATATCAGAAAAAATAAAATTACTGTGATCTTGTGTAATCTCCTCTCAACAGCGTTCTCCGTCTCGTCTCCCCCATATCAAACCGCACAGCGACTCTCTCTCTCTATCAGTCAGATCAGACGAACCCCTTGGCGACCAGTCTTTTCAGAAAACCCTAGCGAGAGCTTGCTTAGTCGGTGACGATGCTGAAGTTCTCCGATACCGTCTCCGATCATATTCGTTTCCGGCTCGAATCGGTGGACGAGTCTAGCCTCGACGTCGTCCTTCGGGAGCTCTGCCAGGCAATGGCTCTCTCCTTCTCTTTCTACATCTTTCTCTAAATTAATCCATTCAAGATTGCACTGTACGTAGTCTATCGATCATTTGTCTGTTCGGTTTCGCCACTTTACTATTTGAAATTTGGTTATGTTCTCTGTTTTGGTCCGAAACCCTAGCTGCTGTTGCTCTAGCCGGTGTCTCTTGCACTTCGTCTGCTCTATTCTACTTGCGTGATATAGTTGCTGTAGTGTCCCTCACGATGGGTGGAGATTTTGGTTCTTAGGCGATGAAAAGATGCGTCTTTGGCTTCCTATTTCAATCTTTTATGCATATATGCTGACTGACAACCAATTCCTGTTTTCTGTGTTCACCTTCCTTACATTATACTTGTGGAAGCTGTCTGTTGATGATTACGTCTGTGGTTACTTCGTTACCCACTGCTGATTAATAATGTGTCCTACTGATAGAATGGCCTTGGAGACGACCTGAGGATGCAACGTGAGGGATTACTTAATTGTGAAGCTTCTTTGGGGATGAGAAAAAGCCACTTAATGAGAAAAAAAAGTCAACTACACTTGAAACGAATAGTGTCCCTTAGGGAAGTCTCTATCGGTCAATATAGAAGCAGTCTCATTCTTGTAGGCCTTTGTCCTTATTTTATGTTTTTGCATTTTCAATAATAAATCATATGATCTATTATCAATCAATCTCTGTACAGGCCTAGTATTTGGTCCTCAACTTCTGGGTTACTGTGCTGCCACTGCTCGAGTCTCCTACTATATTTGATTGCCATGTTCTAGTCCAAAGATAGTGGGTGGCAATAATTTATTTGGAAATTATTATGCTGAAGGAATATTTTAACGAGTCTTAATTTATGAATGACTAGTTTGCATTCCTCCTTTATTTAGGATCTATGAATAGTGTGGTTTTGAGAAGTGGATTTCAGTCAACAAAGAAGCAGTGACATTGATATAGGCTTTTGCTTTATATCATTTATATTTAAATATTTGGCCATTATGTATGAACCATCATCAATGGATAATGTATCCCAGTACGAATTTCTACTATTTGGTCCTGAACTTTTGGATTGCTTAGGGGTTGTTGCTTGAGTCACCTATGATGTGCTTCATTGTATCATTTGAAGCATCTTAGAGGAATTGGATCTCTTAATTATAGATGCGATAGCAGATTGTTCACGAAACTTTAGATAGGTTTCTATCATCTTTAAATTCCCATTGGGTTTGCGATTAAATTGACTACCTTAAATTAAACTTCTCTCGTCCATGTTTAACTATTGATGAGCTGGTAATGCAAATGAGGAAGATTTTCCAAGCTCCTCTGTGTGTGTCCTTTGTAAGAGAAAGGAGTGTTTTAGTATTTAGATTGAATGGATGATCCGAAAGAAATCGTTGAATGTTTGGGAGTGGTTGGGCTCTCTCTCTCTCTTTGTTTTTTTTTTTTGGTGGGGTTTTGGGGGGTGGGGGAAGGGGGTTAAATTGAAATTTTTGTCTTCAATGATAAAGTACATACTCAAGAAGTGGTATTTTTGTTTTATCTTCGCTGAATATGAGGTTTAAGTCCCACGCATCCTGTCATTGGCCTCCTCCAAAAAAAATTAAAGAAAAGCTAAAATCTTTATAAAGATTGCTGTTAAACATGCCTTTTCTGTTATATTGCATAATTATTTACGTGGCTGATTTTGCAGTTTGCTGAATATGGAGTTGAGGGAAGTGTTCTGCTACTCCAAAGCTGCTGGGAGTACCTGAATCTTCACAAGGAAGACTTGAACATGCATCTGCAAGCTGTTCTGGTGGCAATTTTCAAGCATCTCCTGGATAAGCCAAACTTTAGCACAGTTCTGTGTCTGTCAGTGAATGGTGGGATTATCAATGAAGGTTATTTGGAGAATCTTTCTAGTGTGTTGCACTTATCCCTAAGCGAAAAAGTTAGCATTGGTCTTGCTTTGTCAGACTCTGAGAATCTTGACACAAGAAAATGCGGTAATTTTAATTGACTCCCATAGTTATCTTTAGTTATAATTCTTGTTATTTAAAGAGACCTATGGCTCCTATTTGCTTATGTAAAGTTCATTGAGAATATATTGAGAGATAATTGACTCTGGTTTTTCAGGTAAGAATTTCTGCATGGCCCAGATTGAAGAACTGTCTGCAAATGCTACTGCTCTGAAATCTGTTGAGCAGGTTCAGAGTATTCTTATGTTCCTCCACAGATCAGAAGACCTACGCAAGCACGTAGATTCCTTCATGCAGATGCTGTCTCTAGTGCAACCTAAAGATGATCCTTTATTCATTATAGCTCCTTTCCTCTCAGATGAATTGCGTGAGACTGATACATTTAGGTTAGAAATGTTCCCTTGGATCTTTTACTGGATTGTATGTTATTGTCACCATGCGGTAAAGTTGACCTACTCTGGCCCTGCTTCATGCATTTCTTTGTACAGGAACTTGGATGAATTATTTGATGGTAAATACGATGAGTTTGATGCTATGTTGGAAGAAATGGAGAAGGAAATTAGCATGGGAGATGTAATAAAGGAATTAGGTTATGGATGCACTGTCAATGATTTGCAATGCAAAGAGATTTTATCTCGATTTTCACCGCTCAATGAGGTCACTATTGCGAGATTACTTGGCACAATTGCCCGTGCTCATGTGGGTCTTGAGGACAGTCAGACTACTGCTTCAACCTTTTCTATGGCCCTTGGTGGCAGTGCATGGTCTGATTTTCCATTGCCAAGCTCCTGGAATGTTCAAATTCTTGTGGATTCTATTAAGCAGCTTGTGAGTATTTGGTCTCCTTGTCAACTGTGAATTGCTCTGCTTTTCAACTGTAATTCAGTATATAGCTTATAATCAGTGTACGTGCTGATTTTTGACGCTATCATATTATCCCTGTTGACAGGCCCCTGGAACTAACTGGATATCAGTAGTTGAAAATCTGGATCATGATGGTTTCTTCTTGCCTAATGAGGAAGCACTGTCTTTTCTTATGTCAGTTTATCGCTGTGCCTGTCAGGTACTTGATATGTTGAAAGCTGGTAATTTGTTATAGTTTCAGTACAACTATTGTGCTATGGTACTCAACTGTGCTATGCAGGAGCCTTTTCCCCTTGAAGCTATTTGTGGGTCTGTGTGGGAAAATAGCGAAGGCCAGTTGTCATTTATCAAGTATGCTGTGTCAGCCCCTCCAGAAGTATTCACTTTTGTTCATTCTTCGAGGCAACTGGTATGTTTTAATGTGGAACTTATTTGGTACCTGTGTTTTAAATAATACAGATTTCAATAGTTTGTGGTAATAATGACGTACTCGGGCAGGCTTATGCAGATGCAGTTCAAGGCCATAAACTCCAGCTTGGACATGCAAATCATGCATGGTTATGCATTGATCTTTTGACTGTTCTTTGTCAACTTGCGGAGAGGGGGCATGCCAATTCTGTTCGGTCGATCCTCCAATATCCTCTAAAGTACTGTCCGGAAGTGTTGCTTCTTGGCATGGCACATGTCAATGTAATGTTCTTTCTCAGTTTGTCTCGAGAAAGCTATGCAACAATTCTCCCACTATAATATTTCTGTCCCGATAACATCTACATCTTCTGTTTGCAGACTGCGTATAACCTAATTCAGTTGGAGGTGTCATTCACTGTTTTTCCCATGATAATGAAAAATGTTGCGGGCCTTGGCATGATCCTTTACCTGTGGCATGTGAACCCAATTTTTGTATTGAGGGGATATGCAGATGCTGTAAGCCTAGATCCGGACTGCATGACAAGAATATTGGACATCTGTCAAGAGCTTAAGGTAAAGTACTGTTAAAGTGGACAATAATCTCCTAGATTATCTATACTTGTCTAGAGTACAACGGCTTAAGTGTCAAAGGAGAAGGTTTTCTGTTTCATTGATTGGATTAGTTATTGGTCCTTTCTTAAGATGACTTGTTAGTTTTTTCTGATTTATCCTTTACTATGAGAAAATTTGGAAATTATGTTTCTGTTTCTGTTTCCAGTCAATAAATCTTGATGTCTTTGCATTTAATTTTGCAGATATTATCACCAGTTTTGGAGATGATTCCTTCTTTTGTTGGTATTAGATTGGCTGCCCTTGCTTCAAGAAAAGAGCTTATAGATCTTGAGAATTGGTTGAATACTAATTTGAATGTGTATAAGCACGCTTTTTTCCAGGTAAATTTTCTATTAAATTGTTTTCTGCTTTTCTTTGTCGTTTGAAATGTATATTTATGAGAGAAATCTCGGGTGCCGCATGATATTTTCAATTCTATCATTTGTTTAGATAAAGCAGAACCATTCAGAGTGTTGAGCATAATCTGATAGAGTTTTTGTGATGATTCAGGAGTGCCTTGAATTTCTAAAGCAAATTGAATTTGGTGAGCCATCTGCTAGAGGATTTGATCATTCTGTGGGCATTTTGAGTCTTTACGTGGAAGCAGCATCTGTGTTTGTCAAGGTTTGCTTCTGTCAAATTAGAAATAATTGACTTGTATAGTGCTTGGGTTGCCAATTTGTTCTCCTTTTCTCTCAGGTTCTCAGGGCTCAATCAAGCATATTCGCATCCCGTCAACAGATTGAGGAGTTGGAAAGGGTGTGTGTAACTCTTACACGCTCAAATACAAGGTTACAGAATGGTGGGGCCAATGATTCTTCAACCACAGAGGGATATGGAGAGGACATAGAGTCTGAGGCAAACTCTTATTTCCAGCAAATGTTTTCTGGGCAATTGACTGTTGATTCCATGGTACAAACGCTTACACGATTCAAGGAATCTTCTGTGAGAAGGTGAGTAAATACATAAATTTCTCTTTTTCAGCTTTTTGTAAGCATGATTTTTTATTCCCCCTAGCAAGTTTAAATATACTTTTGCAAGGGATAAGTCTGGATCTTGTTATTAGATACTTTATATTAGTTATTTGAATGGTGTCCACAAGGATACAGTAGAGAGTGTCAGAAATCATATTGTCGGTGGCTGCTTAAGTGTCCGAGTCCAAATTAAAATAGTGAGAAGTATGTATCACCTTCCAAGTCAAACTAGGGGGATAAGGAAAGAAGTAATACTCTGCATTGATAAAGGATTGGTTTCACAACTTTGGTTCTTCTCTACTAATTCCTCGTATAGAAAGATAAAAATCTGATGATGGGAGCCTCATGTTCCTAAAGGCCTGGTAACTGTATGCCATAAATATATAATTGAAGTGCCGTCTAAATTCAGTTTCCAAACAAGTATTTCTGGTTCTTTTTCCACATTAGAGCCCATTTGTGGAGTCTACACATGTAGCAAGGAAAAATGTATTGAAGCTATTGAAGGTATCACTGTTGGAAGAGGTGTTAGTATGGAAGTACGTGAAATCGTTAGGTGTATATTCCTTATCTTTCTCATGGTTTCAAACCTTGCATATTTTTGTGACGCTCTAATTTTACCCGTGTTTCTGAAACAAAATTTTCTTTACAAACAAGCTGGTTCACTTGATGTCTCAGCAATATGCACCAAAATGTTGTGTTTTTGAAGAGGAAGTGAAATTGGTGGATAATAGTACATCTGTTTCACCTTATAACTTAGCCTGTCATTTGGTGTGTTACTTATCTGACTTTCATTGTGGGTTGTGACAACTGCAGGGAACAGTTAATTTGCGATTGCATGATTGGGAATCTATTCGAAGAGTATAAATTCTTTCCCAAGTATCCTGAAAGGCAGCTTAGAATAGCTGCAGTGCTCTTTGGTTAGTAACATGGCAGTAACCTTTGCCATTGATGTACTGTTTTGTACTGCATACATCTTCGATGGATTATGATTGCCTTCATGTTATCTGCATTTCACTAGCCGGGTACTCATTGTTTGTGCAGTCTTGTGGTTTGCATTTGGTTGAAAAAAACTTACATAATCTAGCCTCTTTCTGTGGTAACTTCTGTGTTTTTCCACCCAAGTTCTTTTCTTTTTCGTACCCTACCTCTGGCTCTGAGAATTACAATGTCTCTTGGACATTCTACTTTAATGTATGGGATTGAATTACTCATTAGTCTGAGTATCACTGTATGGAAAAGAGGGGGCTGACTGGTGATGTACTTGTGGGAACGAAAAGTGAAGTGGTTGGTTACTCCGCTTGGTTAGGGAGCCTCTATGTGTTTGAAAATTTGAATCCATACCTGATGACTCCTGTTATCTGGATGTCAATTCTTAAGGCTGATAGAGGTTGTAGAGTAAGATTCAATAATGCATTTAAATTTAGAGAAGCATGTGGGTGGTTAGCCCTTCTGGAAAAGGTTGCATCTAGTGGTTAAGCAAGTTTGCTTCAGCTGGAATATGCAATTGAACAATACAAGTGGGGAAATGAGGAGCAAGTCGTTATGATAACTATGCATTAGGAATACGTCTCTCTCTCTCTCTCTTTAAATTGTCTTCTTTTAATCTGGCCAGTGTCATTAGGAATTCTAGGTTGTTGACCATGCTGTGGATTCGCCCTAGACATTTGTTTCAGTTATTGAACTCAAATGACTCAGAAAATGTTTTGATTTATATGGATTTACTCAAAATCAGGGAAACTGTTTCTCTGAAAAGTTATGTGGGGAGTACCCTCATTTGGAGTCTTCTACATAGCGTTACCCTTGGACAAGCCTTTCCCCATGTTATATTATGGCGCAAAAAAAAATAAAGAAGTAAGGCTGGTTTCTTTCTGCATTTATAGTTTACTGATTATATATCTGATTCTATTCAGGCTCGGTCATCAAGCACCAGCTTGTTACTCATCTTATGCTGGGGATTGCGCTTCGTTACGTTCTGGATGCACTACGCAAACCTGCAGATTCGAAGGTTCCTCTTACACACACTCAAAAAAATAAAAGGGCTTCCATTAGTTGTCTCTATTGGCATATGCTGATATTATATCCTTGTTGAATGCAGATGTTCGTGTTTGGAACTAAGGCCTTAGAGCAGTTTGTGGATCGATTAATTGAATGGCCGCAATATTGCAACCATATCTTACAAATCTCGCATATGCGCGGTACGCATCCTGATATTGTTGCTTTCATTGAGCGGACACTGGCGAGGATATCCTCAAGTCATTTGGAGTTGGATGGAAGCCAAAATATCACAAGCATTCATCAAGGTCCAACTCAGGCCAGCTTTGGAAATGTGGAGGTTGGAATGAACCATCACTCTGTCTATGTTATTTTTATAACAAGTTATTTTGCCATAGAAATTTATGAAGATGATAATACGCTGATACCCAAGGAAGGCTGATGTTTTCTTCTCTCAGATTAAATATCAGGGGGATTTCTTTTGTAGTATCTCAGGAGCATTTGTTGACACTTTAAAAATATTAACCCAGATAACCTTGTTCTACTCAAACCATATCTATATCCAGCTCAGGAATTTTCTTGGCATATTTTTTGTTTAAAGTTCTAGAGAAATATTACTTGGAAATTTTGTTAAAATCAAATTCATTTATGAATATACATACTGCAATTTATGGTTGAAATGTGGATTTATATTACAGTTAAATAGTGGTACCAGCTCTATAGCCACACAGCAACTTGCATCACAGTTTCAGCTTCAGCAAAGACAAGAGACCTCTCTTGAGGAAAGGCAAAAACCTCCTGCAGCCTCATCAAATGACTTGAAACCTATTATGGCTGCTGTTGGTAAATCATCTGGTGCAGTAGGCGAATCTACGAGCAATCAGAAGGTACTCTTTTTTCAACATTGTGCGGGTTTGTGGAAGCATCAAATTTGTTCCTTAAATCTTTATTTTATTTTTTGACCTGTTGAATGAATTTAAGATGCAGATTGCTGTTAGTGCTGCACCATTGTCCTCATCTCCTGGATTCGTACGGCCTTCCAGAGGAGCCACTTCTGCGAGTAACTTTCTGGAAACATCAATTTTGACGTCCAATGTCCAGTGGCTAACTTATTTCTGGTCAAATACGTTAGTTAACAATCATTTTGTTTTGCAGGGTTTGGCTCTGCTTTGAACATAGAAACACTCATTGCTGCTGCTGAGAAACGAGATACTCCCATAGAGGTACTCATTCATTTGTTTGCACTTGGTATGACTCATATTACATGATTCTGTGAAGAATTATTTGTGCTTTGGTGGTGACCACTTGACTCCAATTCACTTGGTCCTCTAGTTCCTTTTCTTGGTACTTTACCACAAAATTACCCCTGTTTGCCTTTCATTAGGATGCAACTGGCTGACCATACATATTTAACTCTTTAATGTTGCATTATTTCATTGTTTTTAGCTTTTCTTGCCCTCATTGGGAGTATACTTGTTGGTTTCTCCTTTATTATGACCAGGATGTGTTTTTTAATTTTTGTTATCATTGCAGGCTCCAGGATCAGAAGTCCAGGATAAAATATCATTCATCATCAACAATATCTCAGTTGCCAATGTAGAAGCTAAAGCAAAAGAATTCACTGAAATCTTGAAAGAGCAGTATTACCCTTGGTTTGCACAATATATGGTCATGAAAAGGTGAGAAATTGGGACCAGTGCTAGGGTTTTTGCTTTGTAGCTTCTTGACGCCTAGTGTAGTTGCAAATAATTTTTGCCTTGGCTCACCTTGTTGACTGTTTCCTTTTAATTTGTAATGTAGTATTTCGTACATTCTATTGTCACAATATAATGTTGTGATTTCAGCAGCTAAAATACTGTTTAATGTTTCGTATGATGCCTTACATCGCTCCTATCTTATTGGCAGAGCAAGCATTGAGCCCAATTTTCATGACCTTTATTTGAAGTTCCTTGACAAAGTTAATTCAAAAGCCTTGAATAAAGAGGTTGTCCAAGCAACATATGAGAACTGCAAGGTTTGTTATCATTTGCATGTTCTTTGATCTCCCACATGTTTTATACCTCAACAATAAATTTTACTAATAGTAAGTGATGGCACTTTGTGAATTTTCTTTTAAAGGTTCTTTTGGGATCTGAGCTAATTAAATCAAGTTCAGAAGAGCGATCGTTGTTGAAGAATTTGGGAAGCTGGCTTGGAAAGTTAACCATTGGGAGGAATCAGGTTCTAAGAGCACGTGAAATAGATCCAAAATCACTGATTATAGAGGTAATTAGCCCTTGGGGGCAACTTCTGAGATTTTATTGGCATGCCTGAAAGTTCATGATGTTCGCATTGTGTTTTATTCATGGTACACATTTTTTTCTGTGCAACTGTTGAGTTTTGCTCGAGACAAATGGGGCTATCTGGTTGCGTAGCCAATTTCCATTCCAAAAGTTTCTCAAAATTTTCTACTCGACCCAAAATTTCTGTAAATTTTGAAAATCGTTCTAATATCCCATAAGAAGACCATATCTGGAGTGAGGGAGCCTAACAGTGCCATAGCATAGCTGAGGCTGCAATCACGACAGCTAGGATTAGCTTGCGCCTCCTCAAATCAATTCCCCCTTGCATTATGAAGAAAATAAGAAATAGGAGGAGCAAGAAGCAGAGAATTAGAGCCATTCCTCGTAAAACCTAATTCCCTCGTCCCTGCCCTCGACCTTCTACTAACTAAAAGAAGGTCGATGTCAAGGGGCAGTTAGGTTACTGGAGCTGGTGAACTTATTTATGGTTATGGTTTCTGGCTTCTTTCCACTTTTGTTGAGAGAAATTAGGTTTGTAGAGAGTGGAGAGAGAAGACGAATTTTCCTATTGAGAGGTAAATTGTAAATTGGTGCAGATTGTTGAATTATGCATAGGGCCTTTTTGCAATTGAGGGAAAATTTTGGAAACTGAAAAGTAGAGTTACGTCCTGAATATCTATTAAAAAAAAAAAAGTTGCCTCCTGAAAAGTGAGAAAAGGTAGTGCTATGATGGCTACTTGTCATGCTCCTCTTTCTGCTGAAACTTGGACCTATAAGTATGTGCTTTCTTCTTTTATCCACGTGGTAAATGTGTCCATGTGTTATTATTATGACTTGTAATGAGAATATGATGCTCCTGAGATGTTGGTATTTAAATACTTGTTTGTATCTGTATTGTGGCAGGCATATGAGAAGGGAAAGATGATCGCAGTTATCCCATTTACCTCCAAGGTAATAGAATTTGACAATTGAACTATACACTGGATAAAATCTTTGAAGTGCTGCTGAAAAATTTCTATCTTCTCTTGCAGATTCTGGAACCATGCCAAAATAGTCTTGCATACCAACCTCCTAATCCTTGGACCATGGGAATTCTTGGGTTACTGGCTGAGATCTATTTGATGCCCAACTTGAAAATGAACTTAAAGTTTGACATTGAGGTATGTAGATGAGCTTGTGCACCGACACCTTGACATTTGATATTGGAGTGCCGGTTGGTCTGTCTGTAACCCTGCCCATGTGGAATTATATAGGTCCTCTTGAAAAACCTAGGGGTGGACATGAAGGATATAAACCCTACTTCCCTTCTGAAAGATCGGGTGAGAGAAGTTGAAGGAAATCCTGATTTTTCAAATAAAGATGTTGGAGCCTCCCAACCACAAATGGTTGCTGATGTAAAGTCTGGGATAATACCTCCAATAAATCAAGTTGATTTGCCACTCAAAGTTGCTAGTCCTTCAGACTCTGCTGGCCATGCTCATTTGTTGTCTCAGGTGTGTGTTTAGGTATAGTGCTTGTCCTTGGTGTAAATTTGTATTAATTCTGAACCTTCTCTTATTCTGAATGTAGTATGCGGCTCCTCTTCATCTTTCATCTGGTTCGCTGATGGAGGATGAAAAGTTGGCTGCTCTAGGTCTGTCTGATCAACTCCCGTCTGCTCAAGGACTTCTGCAAGCTGCTCAATCCCAGTCATCCTTCTCTGTTAGTCAGGTGATAGCATCTTTCCTCCCTCAGGCATCACATGATTGGATCTGAATAACTCCGCTGCTGATAGTTAAGTTGTGTCATTTGCAGCTGCCGCCTACACCAGCACTGAATACCCATGTTGTAATTAACCAGAAGCTGAGCACGTTGGGTCTGCATATGCATTTTCAGAGGTTGTTTGTTGTTCAAATCCTTTCAGTATTCTCTGTGTATTTGCTGGCATGTTTGGAATTTGTTGTTCACTTCGTTGTTCCCTGCAGAGTGGTTCCAATTGCTATGGATAGGGCCATCAAAGAGATTGTGCCTGCCATAGTTCAACGTAGCGTCACCATAGCAACTCAAACGACAAAGGAGGTTGTTTTGAAGGTATTCTTTATTTGTATGACAATTTTTTTGGCTGTACAGCAGCGCAGCGGAGCTGCATTTGGATTTTTCTGATGGATAATCGTGCTATAATGTTATTATCATACATAAATATGAAAAGTTGAAATTTTGGGTCTTCTGAGCTGTTATCTAGATGGTTTCGCTATTTCATTTCCCTTTCAGCCAGATATATTATACCTTATCTTTTTCGATACATTTTGTTTTCCCAATGCCAAATCTTGAGACTTGAGAATGCATCAGCTTGGCGATCATTTTGGTTAAACAACCTTATATGCCTTGTCCTTACCAGCTTCTGAGGTTCGTTATATCAAGGATGGTCTACTCTCCATAATTATTGTCTTTTGTTAAGTGGTTGTCTTGGTTTGTTGCCTCTTTTTTGTGTGAAATGTGATGTAGATTGCTTTGACTTGTGTTTGTGGTAATAGTTGCTTTGTGTCTACCTGAGGTGCCTGGAGCTGCAGTGACCTTTCTTGAGATGATTCTTCTATGTGCTAATTTTGGCAATCTTCTGTGACACTTGATAATAGGATTATGCTCTGGAGTCAGATGAGACACGTATTTATAATGCAGCACACTTGATGGTTGCTAGCCTGGCTGGGAGCCTAGCTCATGTGACATGCAAGGTACAGTCATTTTTTTTTTGAAGAAACAAGTAACAACTTGGCTCTATTATGTGGTTAGGGATCAGAAAGGTTTTCTGCAAAACAGTGTCTCATCAGAAATATGATGATCAGGAACCATTGCGTGCTTCAATATCTAGTCAACTCAGGAACTCACTCCAGGGGTTGAATATCTCTGGTGAACTTCTTGAACAAGCTGTACAACTGGTTACTAATGATAACCTTGATCTTGGTTGTGCGGTAATTGAACAAGCTGCCACAGATAAGGTTAGACACCGAGACATGATTTTTCTACCCTTTTCTTCTTCATATGGTAATTGCACCAGCTCTGCATCTATCTTTGTAGGAAGAATTATGCAGTATCGTTAGCTTTAAAGACCATATCAACAATGTCCTCTGTTGCAGTTTGTTGACTGGCCTATCGCTCTGCAAAATTACCCCAGTAGTTTGTCTTATAATTGGACTATCATGACTCTATCTCTCTCTCTCTGAAAGGTTATTGCCGCTTGCTTTGATGGATATAATTCCCTGTTTTCTTCCCATGTGATGTACATAAATTTGCAGCTTTATAATAATCCTCGTGAGTTGTTGGACATCGGAATTCAGTTATTGCGTATAATTATTTTATGAAATAGATAACCTTTTTGAGGAACATCTTATGCATAATAAGGTAATTTGTTTTGGGTTTCGATTCTCTCTGCTTTTCTTGTCTATTGTTGATAAATTAGGTTTTGCGAGTCTTTTTTGTAATTTGACCTTTATATACTCATTCTTTCTGTCTCTTACTTCTGAAATTTGTTTGCATCAATTGTAAGATTTGGTTAAGACTGTCTTAGATATGGAGTATAATAATTCCCTTTTTTTTAAAAAACATTTATTGCATGGAGCTATTCATGTGTTTAAGAACTTTTAGTAGAGATATTGCGCACTTTGCCTGATATAAATGAACTTACACTATCAAAACATTCTTCTTATTATACTGCAAAATCTGGTTACTGTTTTGTTTTCTCATTGCTTTTCTTTAATGGGATTCTTGGTAGTAGGCTTTGAGCTTTGAGCCATGCTGATTTGAGGTTTGCGCATATTATGTCTTTTATGTTACAGGCAATCCAAACCATAGATGGGGAAATAGGTCAGCAACTCTCTTTGAGAAGGAAGCACAGGGAGGGTGTGCCTCCAGCATTCTATGATGCGAGTGTTTTTGCTCAAGGTTCAATAGGTGTCCTCCCGGAGGCTCTTCGCCCCAAGCCTGGACATCTAACGCTCTCTCAACAGCGAGTTTATGAGGTATCCATCTGTCTACAATCAGAGTTAGTTTTTATGTTCTTACTTTGGTGGTTGGGGTTTGTGTTGTGGGCTTTCTCTCTTTTCTTTTTCTTTTTCTTTTTGGGGGGGCCTGTTGTTCAAGCTTTGATATTACATCAAATTCTTTTCTTATAATTTATATGTTTCAGGACTTTGTTCGGCTTCCATGGCAAAATCACTCTAGCCAGACCTCACATTCATTACCATCAGGCCATTCTGCTTCATCTGGCTCTGTTCCTTCCAGTGCTTATGATTTGGCATCCGGACCATTGTCTGGTTATGTGCCTTCCTCTTCAACTTCTGCCATCGATGCAGTGCCTCGACAACTGGATATTCCCTCTGAGGGAATAGACAATACTGCAGCTCCTTACTTCAGGTTTGCCTTGTGTTAATCTGTGTTTTTCTTAAGTGACAATATCTGAGTTTATCAAATTGATGGGCTTAATCTGGTTCCTTAGTACTTCCTCAACACATATCGGAGCAATTGATGGTGTTATCCACCAGCATGTATCTGAGAAAAGTTCAACTACTGCTTCATTGCCTTTGTCTGCTTCGTCATCAGAACTGAATTCTCTGGAAACTGCCAGCGTTGTAAAGGTTTGATTATATGATGGTGATCTCTTATGCTATTGTCTTGCATCTTCTTTTTGCTAAACGTTCTCTGGATTGTTGATAGGAATTCAATCCACTACAGGCTCTGCCATCACCTGCAGCCTCTGAACGCCTTGGAAATAGCATTTCAGAACCTTCATTACAGCCAAGAGATGCATTGGACAAGTACCAAATTGTTGCACAGAAGGTCGTTTATTTTTCTACGTTTTCTTTTGCTTATGATTAAGACATATATGGCAGTTTAGTCTTCTTCTTCTTTTTTTATTATTTAAATATGTGGCCGTTTCACCTGAGAGATGTGAAGGGATAAATGTGATTTATTAAGCTTTCATTTTCAAGTTGCTTTAAGAACGAAACTTTACTGGGGAGAAATTTTTATGGCATTTACCCAATTACCTATATTTATATTTATATGGCATTCAATATGCTGGTACACCTAAGGAAATAAATAACTCCTTTAGTCTCTGCTTCTCTGTCTATTGATTTCCTAAATTATCCTCTCTTTACTCTGACATGGTAAATGCAATTTTAGATGTCTATTTAAGTATTTTCCTTGTTTAAAATTTTAATTTTTTAAAAAATTGTTTATGCTAATAATATGTTTTTAAAAAACTGTATTTTTTCCCCTTTCCTGAGCTCGGATATATTCTTGGTATCCTATTCTTATGCCAATATCAATACCATATGGTTGTTTCAACTACTAAAGTGATTCTGTTATTTTCAGTTGGAGGATTTGATGACAAGTGATGCTAGAGATGCAGAGGTCCAGGTATATTTCTCTTCCTTAAAGTTCCTTATTATGAAGTTACTGAGAGTTGAAATGTCATATGTACAGCTGATGAGCCTTTTCCATTTAGTACATGTTATTTTAGCATTATTATAATTATTCTGTCACCTATCATGTTTTTACTACTTGATCACCATAGGTTTTCTGTGCCTTCTGTGCATTTATGTAGTAGCGTGGACTTCTACTTTTGTCAATCACTTGCATTGTCGTGCCGTTTACTGCATTTACTTGTTTTTATGCTTATTTCTCTTTTAGTTGTTTTATTTATTTAATCTACATCTGCTAATGGAACTTATTTTCTTTTTCAGAGAATTATTGCTGAGGTTCCTGAAATAATATTACGATGCAGAAGTAGAGACGAGGCTGCCTTGGCCGTTGCTCAGAAGGTTGTTGCTACAATTATACTAACATTGTCTTTGTAATTTTAGTTTAATTGAGAATTCCTTTTGAGGTTTGTTTTGGCTGTATAGCAATTTTTCGAGACACTAGGTTGAGTGAGTTCCTTCCTTTCTATATCTCAATGCAGGTGTTCAAAGGCTTGTATGAGAATGCAGCCAACAGTTATCACGTTGGTGCTCATCTTGCTATTCTGGCAGCAATTCGGGATGTTTGCAAGCTTGTTGTCAAGGAGCTTACCAGCTGGGTATGCCACGAGTTTCTACCTGTGGGGTTAATATACATAATATGAGATGGCCCTTTTGCATTTCTGAGTTATTAGAAGTTTCCTATTGTTTATAGATGGGCTTCATCTGATCCCCAGATAAGTATATGTTCTGCATCACTGCAATTCTGTGGTATTTATAGAATAAGCATGAGTAAAACTAGTTATGGGTTATTTGATATGAGAAAGTGCAAATTATGCAAGCTCAAGTAGATAAATTTGTCGGGCTTTCATGCTGAGGGGGGTGGCGGCTATTGTTGAAGGTTTATTTACTGCTAGTAGGCGGAGAATATGATACTATTAACCATTTAATTGATTCCAATGCTGCAAATTAAGTTAGCAAATCACCTTTCTTATTACTGAATGGTCCCAGTTGGTTGTTGCACAATCCGTGCAAATCCCAATAGATACTATTATCTTCCAAGAGTATGCTGGATGTGTAGCTTTCCATTGATCGTGTGTTCTTATTATGTTGAATTAGGATTTTATCTTTTGTTTTATGTTGATGTCATTAATGCCTATCTGAGATTTTTATAGGTTATATACTCGGATGAGGAACGGAAGTTCAATAAAGACATCACAGTGGGTCTCATTCGAAGCGAGTTGCTAAACCTTGCTGAGTACAATCTTCATATGGCAAAACTGATAGATGGAGGAAGGAACAGTATGTAGCAAAGAGATCTTTTCTAATTTTGTTAATGTTAAACGGTTGGATTCTGATCACAGATATTAATATTTGCAGAGGCTGCTACTGAGTTTGCTATTTCCCTGCTTCAAACTCTTGTTCTTGAAGAATCTAGTGTTGTTTCTGAGCTCCACAGTCTTGTTGAAGCATTAGCAAAGGTTTGTTTTACTTTTTTTCTTAAGATCTTTTTCTTTTAATGCTACAGTGTATAGTGATATGATGCTTACGATCTCTCTTATTTTCGCACAGCTTGCCACAAAGCCTGGATCCCCTGATTCTTTGCAGCAACTTGTTGAGATCTTGAGGAATCCTGGAGCTAATACAGCCGTTCTTGGTGGCATTTCAGCAGGAAAGGAGGATAAGGGCAAGCAATCTAAGGACAGAAAGGTTCCTGCGAATACAATGATCTCTGAGGTCTTATTTCGTGTGATATTACTGTTTCTGTTCATCACTTTAATTTTCTGTTCTCTAGGCTCCTGGCCCAATCAGCTCAGGCAGAGAAGAGTACAATAACGTCGAGGTTGTGGAGCCGGATCCTGCTGGCTTTCGTGATCAGGTAAAACTGGCCCTTAATCAGTGGGCATATGCTCTATTTGTTCTTTGTTAAACTTGACTTTGTGGATTGATGAACCACACTGGGAGAATATAGCGTTGTAGGGTAGAAGAGGGAAATTCCATATGGTCTTGCTTGTGTGTATCTGTTTCTTACATTTGTTAATCTTAGTGTTAAGTAAGTTTCCCTAGTTTTTGCAGTAGTTCTTACTAAATCAAATAAGCCAGTAACCTCTGGGCAATTATAAAGTAGCATCATTTTTATTAATTCCATATTTTTTTTTAACGTTCATTAGTCAATAATACAAAGGACAAGTGAGAACAGGCAGAGATGTCCACCACTGTTAGAACTTATCCATCTCTTTCTGCTTGCGGTAAAGCTGTATATTTACTTACTAGTATGTCCATTCATACTTTTGGAATATTTAGGTTTCATCGCTGCTTATGGAATGGTATGGGATATGTGAGCTCCCTGGTGCAAATGATGTTGCTTGTTCACATTTCATCTTAAAGTTGCATCAAGGTGGATTTCTCAAAGGCGATGATATGACAGATCGGTTTTTCCGCTGCCTCACGGTAAGAGACATCCAAGGGCTATCATTAGAAATTTATTTTTGAAAGTGGATATGTTATATCCTCTTTTTTTTTTAGTGAAGAGAAGATACTTCTTTGTTTAGAAGCCTACTTGTGACCAGTTGTTTGTGTCTACTTGATTTCAGGAATTTGCAGTTGCTCATTGCCTCTCTTCTGAAGGTATCAATTCTGGCTCAGCGCAATCGTCTCAACAACCACAGAGCTTATCCTTTCTTGCCATTGACACCTATGCGAAGCTTCTTTTCTCAATTTTGAAGGTGATACTTCTTATCTGAACTTATCCTCTCGATGTTGAAGGTGATACTTCTCCTGGTGATTTTATTTGGAAATGCTCTTGACTTGTATTGTTTGATTGTCTTCCAGTACGGTCCTGTGGAGCAGGGATCCAGTAAGCTTTTGGTTTTGCAACGGGTGAGTAGTGACTCAAATATGTAATCTTATGCTTAAAGTAATTACATTAGTGTGGGATATAATGTGTGATCTTTGGCAGATAATGGCAGTTACAATCAGATATATCCAGAAAGATGCAGAAGATAAGAAGGCATCTTTTAATCCGAGGCCCTATTTCAGATTATTCATTAATTGGCTTTTGGATCTTAATTCCTCAGACCCTGCCGTTGATGGTGCAAGTTTTCAGGTAGTCATTACGTTGAACCCTTGCTCATGCTACGGGCTGTTTGTGGGGTAACTAAACATTGACCTAATATGATGCAGATTCTGGTGACATTCTCCAATGCATTCCATGCTTTGCAGCCTCTGAAAGTTCCATCGTTCAGGTCAGCTTCAACAGTTTTTAACAATTTTCCTCTGGCTTGGAAAGCTGAAGTCTTTTTTTTCTTCTTGAGGACGCTAGTGAAATTTGTGTTAACATACCCATCATAACTAGAGTTGTTTCTTCTTGTGCTTGAGGGAGTCAGTGAAACTTGTATAACATATCCTGTACATTGATGATGTGATATTTGTTAAATATATGACTAGAGCGAAAAGATTATGTACAAGGTTGTGAAGGTCTACATGAAAATTGCATTAGAATATGGAAGTGGCAGGATTTAATGGCATCAATGGTGCTTGTGCGAACTGCATTCCTACCTTGGGAATTTTCTCTGCTGCTGCAAGTTTTTTCCTTTTCTGTGTGTTGTTGGAGGTTCGATCTTCAGTTTCATCAAACTAATGCTTGCAAGTTGACTCGTTTTTAAATTTTACATTCCAGCTTTGCATGGCTTGAGCTGGTAAGCCACAGGAGTTTCATGCCAAAAATTCTCACAGGGAACTCTCAGAAAGGATGGCCTTACTTTCAACGCTTGCTGGTGGACTTGTTCCAGTTCATGGAGCCATTCCTGAGGAATGCTGAACTTGGAGTTCCGGTTCGTTGCTTTCTGTTTTTACTTTACATTTCATTGATAATCCGATCCTAGAAAGACGGGCCATCACATAAGTTAGATTGGACCTATATGGCCCCTAGGTGCTCCTGAATTTACGGCCCATTTGATTGGAAAACAAGTATCCTTATTTTATTTGCTTTGTTTATGCAGGTTCATTTTCTGTATAAAGGAACACTTCGCGTTCTGCTGGTGCTACTTCATGATTTCCCTGAGTTCCTTTGTGATTACCACTTTACCTTTTGTGATGTGATTCCCCCAAGCTGCATTCAAATGCGAAATATTATCCTCAGTGCATTTCCTCGTAATATGAGGCTGCCAGATCCATCTACGCCAAACTTAAAGGTTTGACCTTAGAAAACCCTTGGTCTTCACGTTGTTAAATCATGAGTCTGTTCCTAAATGGATCATTTATTTGCAGATTGACTTGCTTGCGGAGATCAGTCAGTCCCCTCGCATTCTCTCCGAAGTTGATGCTGCTCTTAAAGCTAAACAAATGAAGGCTGATGTGGATGAGTATCTCAAGGTACTTTCCATCTAATGCTGAATTCGTCTTGTTTCTTGTTCTGGGGAAAGCCTAAGGACGCATACTCTGTTCTCTTCACAATATTCAAGTGTGGCCTCCTTTATTTTCCTCCCCTACATGTAGCTTATTCGTGACAAATTTTTTTTCCAAATTGGGTGCAGACAAGGCAACAAGTATCTTCGTTCTTGTCTGAACTGAAGCAGAGATTACTACTTCCACCAAGTGAGGCTGCAATCTCTGGGACCAGATATGATGTGCCATTGATCAACTCCCTCGTGCTTTATGTTGGGATGCAGGTAATTTTCTTTTTGGTCTTTGTTTTTGGAAAGGAAAAATGTTACATATCTCCTCCGTTTTGGAGGATGATATCATCCTTCCACGGAAAGAAATGCCTCTTCTGCTTATAGCAGTAATTCAGAGGCTTTGATTGTGAGACATGGATACCTACTAGAATTCTGTCCTATCCTATTTCACAAGGACAGTTCTGTGGTAGGAGCTGTGCAAGGTTTTGCCTCTTACTGGATGTTATTGAGGGGTAGAAAGTTTTAATGGGAGTTTCTCTGGAGTGCTTGAAGGACTTTCGGCTCCAAACAAGAATGTGCATTTGATTGTTTCAATCCTTTTCTCTCGTGTTATAGGCAATACAGCAACTGCAGGCAAGGACGGCACATGCACAGACACCAGTCAACCCTGCATCATTAGCTGTCTTTTTGATAAGTGCGGCTTTGGACATTTTCCAGACACTGATTGTGGAGCTCGACACTGAAGGCCGTTATCTCTTTTTGAATGCCGTGGCCAATCAACTTCGCTACCCGAATACTCACACCCATTACTTCTCATTTGTCCTCCTTTACTTGTTTGCTGAATCAAATCAGGTGGGCAGCTGTTTATGTTCTCTTGATTTGATGTTTTGGTCAATCTGAGTCTGAGATGACTCCAGATTGGTTTGTGAGAGGAAGGGGACTTTATATTTGGATTTCCGATATTCGATTTTCAAATTGAAAAGTCGCTCGCTTGATAAAAGAGCTAATTTCGGATTGTGCAGGAAATAATCCAGGAGCAGATAACTAGAGTGTTGTTCGAACGCCTCATCGTAAACCGCCCTCACCCGTGGGGTCTACTCATCACTTTCATTGAACTCATCAAGGTATGTAGACATTGAATTTTGCTGTTTAGATGGATTATATGTGGAGGTTTACTTGAATGTTGGAATCATAACTGAATGATATGTCTCTGCAGAATCCAAGGTACAACTTCTGGAACCGATCCTTCATAAGATGTGCCCCTGAGATTGAGAAGCTTTTCGAGTCTGTTGCCAGATCCTGCGGGGGCCCGAAACCAGTGGATGAGACTGTTGTGTCCGCTTGGATATCTGAAAATTCTCATTGAGATGACATCTTATTCACTACATAACTCTCGCTTTTAAACCTAGGAACTTTTGGGGAGTCAAAAATTCTAACATAGGCGTCGAACATCTCAAGAGAGTGAGAAATTGTAATTGGAACCCTGAATATATATTGTGCTGTGCCATTTATTTAGTATGTACATTATCATTAGTTGTCATTATTAGGACAATGTTTATTTGCTCATATTGGTATTTTCTCATGGGGTGTTCCTAGTCAGTTTATGTTGATTCATAGGCCAATCCGCTTATAGCAGATATGCTTACAAGGCCTTGACCCCTCTCCAATTAAAGGGTGACCGGGCTTGGGTGCCCCGTGGTTGTTATGAGACCTAGCTGCATCTCCTACCTCGTATTAGACAGTTAAAAATTTGAACACAAAACCCGATGTAAATATGTGATGTTACGATGTGATAAAAAGTATTAGAACACAAAAATTTGAACTACTAAATAGGTGACTCCTCTCTGATGGTGGTTGCTCGTTTGCTCACTGGACTGCTACTAAGGCTTGCGACCACTGTGAGACTGCTGGGTCGGCTTTGAACTTCAATTAAAGCGGTCACTGTCCTCCATATGCATGGTTTCGACCTTGATTTACCCCTTCCTACTTGTGGTGGTTGCTACCTCGTTGAATGAGGTAAATACAGGATAGGATATCTACGGTCTCATTGAATGAGGTAAACACACTCTGGGACAGTAACTGTATCTCCAGATGATACGTAAGTTTCTCTCTTGCCCTTGATAGCAAAGAAGTGTGTCGAAATTTTTTTTATTTTTTTTATTTTTGGGGTAACCGTCTGAGAAACTTTGTTCGAATACAGTCATTAAAGGGAAAGGAAGAGGAAAAAGTTTCTATCTCGTTTTGTTATGCTCAATAAGGAAAAAGAAAGGGAAGGCAGGAAAAAAATTTACCAAAGCAAATAAGGGGAAATAGAAAAATTTATAAATCAAATGACTATTACTCTTTTATGTGGTTTATTAACAAAAAAAAAATGATAGGTGATATGATTCTTTTTATATGACTTCGAATTATTTATATTCTTTCTCATACCCGGAATCAGGGTTGCAAGAAAATGAGTCCCCAAAAAGGAAAGAACGTAAAACTTTTTCCTCCATTCTCCTCACATTCCTTTAGATCTTAATTATGGGTCATTTCCATGCTAATTAAATCGTTGCTCTTTGTGACAACGTCCCATAATTTGATCACTTTGACATTTATTTTCCATGAATCTTTTTCAGGTACCGGCTCTCTTGATAAATTATAAAAGATCTTGAAAAATAAAAATAACAAATCAGTACATAAATAACAATATTTTTTAAGAAAGTGAAAAACATATTGAGAAGTCAAAGATGCAAATTAGGACATGCAAACCTATAGTTAAGCATTACAATTAAGAATTAAATAAAAAAGATTTGAAATAAAAAAAGTTTCAACTCACATCACTAATCTCATCAGATCAAGCAAAAGCAACCAAAAAGAAAAAAAGAAAGAACAATAAAAAATGAAACTCGGCAAGAAATTTTTTCAGTGCTAAATTCAAAGAATACCTTAGTCGTGGTCAAGAAATTCGGCCACTTAAAAACTCTTAAGTTGGCTGAACTCAACTATCTAAAACTCTTAAGTTGGCTGAACGTCTTAGGTTGTGCAGTTGGTATTGTGTTATTTATAATGTAGCACAAGGAATCTATAAAAAATAGTTTGATTTTTTTTTTTTATAATTTCGGAAGGTTTTGTAATTGAAAATAATTTGATTATATCGTCTTCAATTGGATATCAGCATATTATCTAAAAGATTGCAAACCGAGTATTTTGGGGTCTTCTGACCGAGTCCCATCTCGTCCTTGCTTTCATATTTTCTAGATATATATGTCAAAACCAAATAAGGGGAAAATTCCATTCCCCTTCCTTTGATTCCCTTCCCTCTCCTCAACACAAACAACACAAACAAACTTAAATGTCAAAAATCTATAATACAAAATATAAAGTAGAATTGGTATATTTATTATGCATTAAATATATTATTATAAATTTCATCAAAAAATGCCTATTTTTACTTGAATGATTTATATAACAATTAGTTTATTTACGGCAAACATGCCTTTTTTTTTTATATCGAAAATCCTATGCGCTCATTAAAAAAATCACCTCCTAAAAGAATTAAGAGTAATTTCTCCATAATTTTATAGAATTATGCATGCATTTTTTAATTTTTTTTACTAAAACTACTTTGAACTTATCAAAAATCAAATATAAACTTGTTTTATTAGAAATTTAAATTAAATAAATATATCAAAAACTCGTGCATCGCATGGGTAGTTGACTAGTGTTAAAGTAAATTGCACCTCCCAATTATTAAATGACAAAATTCACTCCATCACACTTCTGCCCATTTACCATGTTGACCCCTACAAAACTCTTTGATCCTTGATCTTTAGTTGCTGTTTCAATTTCGCCCCAATTCATTATTTTGGTCAGTAGGTCTTGCAGATTGAATTTCCATCAAATCTGTTGACGTCTTCGATTATCCAGGATTCACAGTCTGCCAGCCCTCTTGAGGTTATTAGCTGTCTGTAACCACACCACACCCTGTGGTTATTAGCCATCAAAGTGATCGCCTGCAACTTTGTTGGAGTGCTTGACCACTGGGAGGGAGCCTCAAATGTCCTATATAATTTTGATGAATGATAAAATCATTAAATGAAACGACCGGGAGTATGAGAGGTGATGCCTTCGATAACCAAGAGCCGCAAAGGATATCTGTAGTCGTCGACTTTGAGTACACTCCCTAGAGATGTTGTCTTATTTTTTTACTTTATTGTAGAAGTTCCTTATTTACATAAAACTTGGAAGGCATATCTCATGATTCACGTTTACTAATGGCTATCCATTGCTTTTAACTGTTGAGATTCTTAGTAATTGTTGACAAGTGGTTCTCTTTTATTTTTCAATTTTTGAGAACTTTTATTTGTAAAAATTTTTGACATTAATAGATTCATCGAAAAGTCAAACCGTTGGACTAAATTAAATGAATAAAATGTGTAGCTTTGAAGATAAGAATGAATTAAAAAAGAAAAGGAATTTAGATAAGTGAGAACCGGTTAAAGAATGGGGATAAAAAAAAAATCTCTAATTAAATCAAAATAATCAATGGGATGAAGTATTATTTTTTCTCAAGAATAGTGTCATCTATCAAAATTTCAAGATGGAGAGTATATTTTAACAAAAAATTGAAGACAATATTTAGACATATATCAATTGGTGGGCAGCTGCGGCGTAGTCTACCTTGAGAAGAGTCTTGCTGATTTGATGGATGAATAATATCACTATCACATTGTATTCATTATTATATATATATATATATATATTTTTATTTTTTCTTAAATAGTCTACATTTGTTGGGAATTGGTGTATGCCCTAGAGGCAATCTATAATCAGTTCTGTAATATGATATCTATTTCATTATATTACGAGGCATATCTGTTATTGTGTAGATTGCGCTAAATATGATTTTACACAATAATGTCCTTGGAATAGTAGGTTCAATAGGCATCAAGTGTGATTTGATTGTGAGATCCTATAATTAATGAACATTATTCCTAAATGTCCATAGTCAAAGTATTATCGTTAATTAGGACAACGATAATACGGTTAGACTAGTGTGAGTGTTGATTGATGACCAAGTCTCATAGGTCATGGATATGGAGATATCAAATCACACCACATGTATACATTAAGAGTAATGTGTATTGGAATGACCCACCATGAGATTGCTACATGGGTTGTTACGTGACTGTCATTAGCATATCTCAAAGTGACTATAGTGTAATGGTCCTTTGACTTGAGGTCACCATAGATTCCTACATGTAATGTCATATACTTTGATACTGTCAAACGCCACTGTAACAGGATGGTTATAAAGACAGTTATTGGGTATACCACAGAGCATGGAGAGGAATGTGAGTGATCAAAATAGAATTTGTCCCTCCTACGAAACGGGAGCGATATCTCACGGCCACTTGGTGGTTAAGTCTAAAAGTGTATGCATACCCAAATGAGTCGATATAACGATATCGAGCTCATTTGTTCTGATAGACTTAACCGGTAAACCAAGAAAGAGAAATATTGAGCCATACAAGGATGTCATCGACCATGCCTTGGGCTCAATAGAGATATAGGGGACAATGGATTATATTACACGGTAATATAGGTCACGAGGTTCGTCGAGAAATTGACTTTCCGATTACTTGAGTAACGGTGATGCATTGCTAGATGCCGCTCACTGTTTGTAATATTGAAATAGAGATTTTGATATTACTATCAACGTAATTGGGAACCTACAGGGTCACACACTACGACTAAATTGACGAGATATTTTGAAACAAATAAAATCGTCTAATAGAGATTAGATGATTTAGGATGTGACTAATTAATCGGATATTTAATGAGATTAAATTTGTCGATTAATTAGACCCGATTTATTAGATTAAATGGACTAAATTGATGCACGATTAATGCGGTGACACATGGGCCAATGGTTTAATGACATTTACTTGGACACATGTCACTTGGAGCCTTGATTTTCCTTGTCCCACATCGGCTAGAATTGGTTTTCTTCCTTCCCCTGTTGCTTATAAAAAAAGGGGGCAGATCACATATTATATATATATGCTTATATATAAAAGCGCACACATATTATATATATATATATATGCTAATATATATATGTACGTGCATATATGTGTGCATATAAAATATATATAATTTGGGTTGAATTGTTCAACTCAAATTAGGTCCATTAGTCTTAAAAATTTCGGGTGTTGCATCGGTGTTTCTTTCGAGTGTTGGTCGCTAGCACCGCCGATCTCGAAGACTCGTCGACAAAGTCGGTGTGGACACCGGTAGAGGCGTCACGCGTGGGACGCTTGGTCGACAATTTTAAATATTCCAGGTACGCTTTTATTTACTCTTATTCTTCTAGTAGGTCTTGGAATTAGTTTCACGGGTAGGAAATTTTGAATTTCTGTTCCTTTTTCGCTTCCGTTGCGCCCCGTGGAACTAGCAATTGGTATCAGAGCCTAGCTAGTTAGAATCTGAGTAGATAATAGCATAAAATATGATTTTATGCTTGGTACTGGTATGATTATGTTTGATATTTGCGGTGCATGACTGTTAGACATGGACTATGTCCTAGTTGTGTTAGTATAATAGTTATACGTGTGAACTATTATGTAATAGTTACATAATAGTGTATAGTGAGATCGATTAAATGTTAATCAAATCCCTCAAAATATTAAGTCCATATCCTTCCACCGTGTAACGCTCGTCAAGACCAAGATCGATGAGTGTGTAGACCTTGCCTTCGCAGGATGCCCTTATCTATCCTAGTAAGACGTTGTGTTTACCAGTGGGTCGGACTTAACTGAGCAAGCCTAATAGGATTAGGAGTTCAGAGGCATGTAGTTGGGCATCGATCTATAAGATAGATTTGAATAAGGAGTTATTCACTCAACTAATCAAGAGTTGCATGTGATGCAATTGGGAAAGTGAGTTCCCTACCTAAATAGCCAGTTCTGGGTGAATCAGCCCTCGCTGACTCAGAGCTTGGTGAGATATGGATCTTGAGCTACTATGAGAATGATATTCTCTGAATCAATGTTGAGGGTCATTGATTTGATATAAATAGTGGGAGCAATATTTATAAAGTCCTCATTAAATATTGTTGTGTCATAATACTTATTTTGTATATTTCTATGGTAGTTACCATGGCAGGGAGCACTTCTAGTACTTTCTGTTTGCGATCCGTCCTTGATAAGGACAAACTGTCAGGGAATAATTTCCTTGGTTGGTATCGAAACTTGAGAATTGTTCTCACCCAAGAAAAGAAGGTATATGTCTTAGAGCAACCTCTTCTTGCGCCACCGCCTGACGATGCCCCCCAAGCTGAGAAAGATGCTTATAGTAAGCATCATGATGATGCCGTAAACGTCGGATGTCTCATGTTAGTCACCATGGACTCGGAGCTTCAGAAGCAACACGAGAACATGAAGGCGTACGATATGATCGTGCATCTCAGGCAGCTCTATCAAGAGCAGGCCCGACATGAGAGATTCGAGATCTCTAAAGCACTTTTTCAAGCAAGGTTGACTGAGGGTAGCCCGGTGGGTCTTCATGTACTCAAGATGATTGGGTACGTTGAGACTCTGGGAAGACTGAGATTTCCTCTTGGTCAAGAGTTGGCCACAGATTTAGTCCTACAGTCGCTGCCCAGCAGTTATAGTCAGTTCATTATGAGCTATAATATGAATGACTACAATAAACCATTGCCTGAACTGCTTAGCATGTTGAGAACAGCTGAGCATGATATCAGCAAGGGGACGTCCGTTCTAATGGTCCAAGGGACCAAAAGAAAGGGCAAGAGCAAGAGTAAAGGCAAGAAGGCTAAAGGTGCATCCAATTTTGACTTGGGTGCGTTGAAGCCTAAAGCCAAGGTGGCGAAGAATGATTACTGCTTCCATTGTGGCAACACTGGACATTGGAAGCGGAATTGTAAGATATACCTGGAAGAGTTGAAGAAGAAGAAGGGAAGTGAGACTTCCACTTCAGGTATCCATGTTATAGAGATTAATGTATCTACTACTTCTACATCTTGGGTATTAGATACCGGATGTGGTGCTCATATTTGTGGAAATATGCAGGACCTAAAGGACAGTAGATCGTTGACAAAGGGCGAGGTGGACCTACGAGTTGGAAATGGAGCAAGAGTTGCTACATTAACTGTAGGGACTTATCACCTAGTTTTACCTACTGGGCTTGTATTAGATCTTAACGACTGTTATTATGTACCTGCTATTAGTAGAAACATAATATCTGTTTCTTGTTTGGACAAGAAGGGATTTTGTTTCACTATAAAGAACAAGTGTTGTTCTATGTACATGAATGATGTATATTATGGCAGTGCACATTTAAGTAATGGTCTGTATGTTCTTGATCTAGATACGCCTATTTATAATGTGGAAACCAAACGGCTCAAATCTAATGATTCGAACCCGACTTACCTCTGGCATTGTCGTTTAGGCCATATTAGCGAGAATCGCATCTCTAGACTCCATAAGGATGGATTACTGGACTCGTTTGATTTAAAATCGATCGAGACATGCGAACCTTGCTTAATGGGGAAAATGACTAAGGCCCCTTTTACCGGAAAAGGTGAGCGAGCTAGTGATCTTTTGGCTCTCATACATACCGATGTATGTGGACCAGTGAACAAGCTTGCTAGAGGTGGGTATCTCTACTTTATTACATTTACTGATGATTTCAGTAGATTTGGATATGTGTTTTTGATGAAACACAAATCTGAATCCTTTGAAAAGTTTAAAGAATTTAAGAATGAAGTGGAGAATCAGTTGGGTAAGAGCATTAAAGTTCTTCGATCAGATCGAGGAGGTGAATATTTGAGCTATGAGTTCGCTGACTATCTTAAACAGTGTGGGATTTTATCTCAACTGACTCCACCTGGAACACCACAATGGAATGGTGTAGCTGAGAGGAGGAATCGAACTTTATTAGATATGGTTCGATCTTTGATGAGTCATGCAAACTTACCTGACTCCTTCTAGGGATATGCTCTACAGACAGCTGCTCTCATATTAAACAATGCTCCGTCGAAATCAGTTGAAAGGACACCATATGAGATGTGGTATGGGAAGCGTCCCAAGATGTCTTTTCTAAAGATATGGGGTTGCGAAGCTTATGTGAAGAGATTATCTTCGGATAAGCTTGGCCCTAAATCGGACAAATGTTACTTTGTGGGGTATCCTAAGGAAACTCGAGGATACTATTTCTATAATCCCATCGAGGGCAAAGTGTTTGTCGCTCGAACTGCGGTATTCCTTGAGAAAGAGTTTCTCTTCAAAGGAACTAGTGGGAGGAAATTAGAACTTGGGGAAGTTCTACCACAAAATGACATTGACCAATCGACGGGCAATGTTGCAGAACAAGTATCACAAGTTTTTGTGGCACAATCTTCTACACAGGTGACACAGGAGCCTCGTAGGTCTAGTAGGATACGTCATGAGCCCGAGAGATATGGATTTCTCGTGACTCAAGACAATGACGTATTGCTCATAGATAATGATGAGCCTACAACCTATGCGGAAGCCGTAATAGGCTATGACTCTGAGAAATGGCTGGTGGCCATGAGATCTGAGATAGAGTCCATGTACACTAACCAAGTATGGACTTTGGTTGATCCACCTGAAGGGGCAAAACCCATTGGGTGTAAGTGGGTCTTCAAGAAGAAGATTGACATGGACGGTAATGTGATTACCTTTAAGGGCCGACTTGTGGCAAAAGGTTTCAGACAAGTTCATGGTGTTGACTATGACGAAACCTTTTCCCCGGTAGCTATGCTTAAATCCATCAGGATCTTGCTTGCAATTGCAGCTTATTATGATTATGAGATCTGGCAAATGGATGTCAAAACTGCTTTCCTGAACGGGAATCTCCTCGAGGATGTGTATATGACGCAACCTGAGGGTTTTGTCGATCCACATAGTGCCAGAAAAGTTTGTAAGCTACAACGGTCTATTTATGGGCTGAAGCAAGCTTCTAGGAGCTGGAATCTTCGTTTTGATGATGCAATCAAAGAGTTTGGCTTCATCAAGAATGAAGATGAACCCTGTGTTTACAAGAAGGTTAGTGGGAGCATAGTAATCTTCCTGGTGTTATATGTAGATGACATACTTCTGATCGGGAATGACATTCCTTCCTTACAGTCTGTGAAGACTTGGTTGGGAAGGTGTTTCTCTATGAAGGACTTAGGCGAAGCTACCTACGTGCTAGGTATCAGGATCTATAGAGATAGATCCAGGAGACTGCTTGGCTTAAGTCAGAGTGCATACATAGATAAAGTGCTTCGGCGATTTAGCATGCAGGATTCTAAGAAAGGGTCGCTGCCTATGTTACATGGCATAAGCCTTTCGAAGGCTCAGTGTCCTTCTACTCGAGAAGAGAGGGACCGCATGAATAGGATTCCATATGCGTCAGCTATTGGATCCATCATGTATGCTATGTTATGCACTCGATCAGATGTCTCGTATGCTTTGAGTATGACGAGTCGATACCAATCAGATCCAGGTGAAAGACACTGGATTGCAGTAAAGAACATCCTTAAGTACTTACGAAGGACTAAGGAGATGTTTTTGGTATATGGAAGCGAAGAAGAGCTCGTTGTAAGAGGTTACACCGATGCTAGCTTCCAGACCGATAAGGACGACAGTAGATCGCAGTCAGGGTATGTGTTTTGCCTGAATGGAGGTGCTGTGAGTTGGAAGAGTTCCAAACAGGAGACAGTAGCCGATTCTACCACAGAGGCCGAGTATATTGCTGCCTCTAACGCTGCAAAAGAGGCCGTTTGGATCAAGAAGTTCGTGACAGAACTTGTTGTGGTTCCTAGCATCGCAGACCCAGTGGATCTCTATTGTGACAACAATGGAGCCATTGCGCAAGCTAAGGAACCCAGGTCTCACCAGCGATCCAAACATATACTCAGACGCTTCCATCTCATTCGCGAGATCATCGACAGAGGAGATGTGAAGATATGCAGAATACCAACAGATGAGAATCTCGCAGATCCACTTACGAAGCCTCTTGTGCAGCGCAAGCACGAGGCTCACACTAGATCTATTGGCATTAGACAGATGCCAGATTGGCTCTAGTGCAAGTGGGAGATTGTTGGGAATTGGTGTATGCCCTAGAGGCAATCTATAATCAGTTCTGTAATATGATATCTATTTCATTATATTACGAGGCATATCTGTTATTGTGTAGATTGCGCTAAATATGATTTTACACAATAATGTCCTTGGAATAGTAGGTTCAATAGGCATCAAGTGTGATTTGATTGTGAGATCCTATAATTAATGAACATTATTCCTAAATGTCCATAGTCAAAGTATTATCGTTAATTAGGACAACGATAATACGGTTAGACTAGTGTGAGTGTTGATTGATGACCAAGTCTCATAGGTCATGGATATGGAGATATCAAATCACACCACATGTATACATTAAGAGTAATGTGTATTGGAATGACCCACCATGAGATTGCTACATGGGTTGTTACGTGACTGTCATTAGCATATCTCAAAGTGACTATAGTGTAATGGTCCTTTGACTTGAGGTCACCATAGATTCCTACATGTAATGTCATATACTTTGATACTGTCAAACGCCACTGTAACAGGATGGTTATAAAGACAGTTATTGGGTATACCACAGAGCATGGAGAGGAATGTGAGTGATCAAAATAGAATTTGTCCCTCCTACGAAACGGGAGCGATATCTCACGGCCACTTGGTGGTTAAGTCTAAAAGTGTATGCATACCCAAATGAGTCGATATAACGATATCGAGCTCATTTGTTCTGATAGACTTAACCGGTAAACCAAGAAAGAGAAATATTGAGCCATACAAGGATGTCATCGACCATGCCTTGGGCTCAATAGAGATATAGGGGACAATGGATTATATTACACGGTAATATAGGTCACGAGGTTCGTCGAGAAATTGACTTTCCGATTACTTGAGTAACGGTGATGCATTGCTAGATGCCGCTCACTGTTTGTAATATTGAAATAGAGATTTTGATATTACTATCAACGTAATTGGGAACCTACAGGGTCACACACTACGACTAAATTGACGAGATATTTTGAAACAAATAAAATCGTCTAATAGAGATTAGATGATTTAGGATGTGACTAATTAATCGGATATTTAATGAGATTAAATTTGTCGATTAATTAGACCCGATTTATTAGATTAAATGGACTAAATTGATGCACGATTAATGCGGTGACACATGGGCCAATGGTTTAATGACATTTACTTGGACACATGTCACTTGGAGCCTTGATTTTCCTTGTCCCACATCGGCTAGAATTGATTTTCTTCCTTCCCCTGTTGCTTATAAAAAAGGGGGCAGATCACATATTATATATATATATGCTTATATATAAAAGCGCACACATATTATATATATATATGCTAATATATATATGTACGTGCATATATGTGTGCATATAAAATATATATAATTTGGGTTGAATTGTTCAACTCAAATTAGGTCCATTAGTCTTAAAAATTTCGGGTGTTGCATCGGTGTTTCTTTCGAGTGTTGATCGCTAGCACCGCCGATCTCGAAGACTCGTCGACAAAGTCGGTGTGGACACCGGTAGAGGCGTCACGCGTGGGACGCTTGGTCGACAATTTTAAATATTCCAGGTACGCTTTTATTTACTCTTATTCTTCTAGTAGGTCTTGGAATTAGTTTCACGGGTAGGAAATTTTGAATTTCTGTTCCTTTTTCGCTTCCGTTGCGCCCCGTGGAACTAGCAACATTGTCTTGACTTGCACTGTTTCGCAAGTAAAATGTTTATAGAGCACTGACTTTGATAAAATAATTTGATGCATAAATCCATTTAAGGCCTATTTGGTTGACCCTAGAAATCCACAAGATTAAATTAGTGAAAATATGACTCCGTGTCATCGTGACACACTATATTAGTAGATGGAGGTGGTTAGCCGACTAATAATGGCGGGCAATAGTATGCAATTTTTTTTTCTCTTTCGGATTAATTGCCCCACCTAATATTCAGAAATTTTAATCCAGATTTAAGCTTAATTAGTCCATTAATAGATAAAACTCTCTTAATCGTGAATATATATATATATTCATATAAGACTCCAATTCAATATTTTACTAAAAAAAAGGGGTGACTTACTATCTAAATTATCCCATGTTGGCCAATGATGTGCAATTTACATCAGTCAAATCTTGATTTTTCTTTTTCTATTGATACATAAATTTGACGGACTTCATTCCCACAAATATGATAAGTGAACTTATATTGCGATTGTTCACCTGTAATGGGGCAGTGCAATGTTGTTACTCCTCTGGAATTTTTATTTTTATTTTTTTTTCTAGGCAGAAAGTGAATAGGGTTTGGATTAGTGGGTTGGTGGTCTCGACAGTTTTGGCAGATTCACAAGCTGTGCAAATTTGCAATGTGTTCCGTCTTCTATGAAGATTTGCAGAATCAGATTCACAAGCTGCTCTTGTTTCCTAGCTTGTTTTGTGACTGTTCAATAGGCTCGTTACATATTGAATCCAGACTATACATATATGGTCGTCGTACGTACAACGCTTCTTTTGCGAAAATCAATTTAGATCAGGGAGCTGTCGGGGACGGGAGTGACCATTCACCACTAACCGAAGAGAAGAAGATCAGAGATTATTCTCGGGAAGTTCTGCTGGTCCAGAGTGTGCTATGATTGGAATTAGGAGGAATGGTTTTCCCCTATATGAACTTGGATTTTGCCTTATGATCTGGGACTTCTTATTTTGGGATACAATCATTTAGTTATTCGATGAACGGACCGTGATTGTTGAACAATATAACACTTATGGCATCGACATTGATTTCTGAATCAGCTACGTACATTATTTGAAAGAGTGAATACCAACATCTTTCAAATCATAAAAAATTTTAAAAACACTAATAAGTGATTAATTTCTTGGTAGGTCTAGCTATAAGCTACTAATTAAAGAGAGGCATTAATTGAATTGAATCAAATTATATTTCACAATGCGCGCGATCTCTCAAATCTGAGCGAGACTTTCTACTGAGCTTCCTCATCATTCATTAATTGGACAATACAATAACATACGAACATCGCACGTGCCCAGAAACTGCAGTCCAAATATTTGCTGATTTCAATGAGTCAGTCAGAGAGAAATTGCACGTGCGTAACTTCATACCAAAGAGTCTTCTGCATTTCAATATATATCAATCAAGACACAGCCTTCTCTTCTCCTTAATTGCCGTCCATTATATTTACATTACGGTCCCACCCGACCTCTCTCTTCGTACAGCCGATCGACCTCAGCCGAGAAAAGATTTTTAGTGTACATATACATGGACTAAGTCGTTAGGAGTGTATCTCTAAGACTATAAAAAGGTCTGTGAGTCTGAGAAAAAAAGGGGATATTATTGATCTCGAATTGTAATAATAAGTGATCATAAACTAAATGACTTTGTCGTGAATAGACTTTCTGACAATTTCTTACTTCCACTTCTATACTACGTTCTGGTCCATGCGCATTCGCTATGACGGAAAGAAAAGGCCTATAAAGGGCAAAACAAGCCATTCATTAATAAGGGCAGTACTAAAACTCATTTCAATTATATGTTCAATTATATGTTCATTGGGATCAATCAATGTCATACTTGGTAAGGGCAGTGGCTATTGAATTCTTTTATTTATGACCTTTCTTCTACACACACCACACCCGACAAGTGTCGGCGGGCTTTGGTTGAAGGGTCTAAAATTGGTGAATCTGTACGTACACTGACTATTAAATTAAAAAATAAAAAATAAAAAAAACGCTGAGCTGTTTTGTCTGTACTTTCAGTACAATGGAGTGCTAGGAGGGAGGCAGCCGAATCTGATTTTATATATTTGTTATCTTCATTTATATATATATTAATATTTTTGTTCTCTTCATCATTTATATATATTAATATTGTGACCATCATCACCATCATCTTTGCCTCGGTTCCACCGTCCTTCCGAATTGTATATTCACTTCCACCAGCTACATGTCCCCTCCGAGCCCCAACACTCAAATTTGCGACCATATCGGAATCTTCCAAGGAAAATTCTACGTTTCTTCCTTCGACATTTTATTAGTAGTCGGATAACATATAATGTTTATTGCATAATAGCCTTCAATTTACATGTTTATGAGATGATGATGATGATGATGATGATATTAATTATATGTAAATTCGACTAGTAAAGATGAGGATAGAATGTCGGTTATAATCTTGATCAGTGCCATTGTAGTCTGATGAATTTTCATTTTTATAGGTATGATAGTTAATTTATGATACACTCAGTGAAAGTTTACCATGATTCTTTACATCTCAATTCATGCTTCATGGAATTGTAATGGAGGAAAACTTTAAGCAATTTTCCATGTGGAGTATATCAAGAACTGAAAGTATATATGATTCTACATTTGAACAATATATGTGTTTGAATCTTGTCAAACCATCATGTTTCAAATCAAAAAGGATATCAAAGGATGATTAAAGACATAAAAATAAGACTAACCTGGGTCCCCTAGAAAAGACAAGAGGCTCCATCACAATGATTAATTAACTAATTAATTAAATTAATTAGTCCCTCTCTAACAACAAGCCCTCCATCTCTCTCAGTCACTGATTGAGCCATTGATAAATAGTCCACTCTCCTACCCTTCACTTTCATTAGAACTCTGTCCCTCTCTCCATCTTTTTCCCTTCACTTGACAATCAAAACCAACAGCCGCTTTGCTTAAAAACTCTCCCCCTTCCATCAAGAATTAGAAATGACTTCTTGTTCTTCTTCTGGGCACACTATGATGATTTCTCCGGGAAAGCTCCGGTCCGACCTCTACTCGTCGCCCTCGTACCAAGACTCCACCGACTCCGAAACCCCGCTTGTGATCTCAGTCCTATCTTCCCTTATTGAACGGACCATGTCACGCAATGAGCGGATTGCCAGGAATTGCTCATGGACTGGAGGTGACAGGGCTCGGATGGTCTTCGACTGCTCGGAGAGGCCCGACATGACTATCCAGTCTTACCTCGAGCGCATCTCCCGGTACACCAGGGCTGGCCCGTCGGTATATGTGATCGCATACGTGTACATCGACCGCTTCTGCCAGGCCAACCCGGGATTCCGGATCACTTTGAGGAACGTGCACCGGCTTCTCATCACGACAATCATGGTGGCCTCCAAATATGTAGAAGACTTGTAAGTTTTCAGGTCCTCACTACTCATCACCCACATTATTCGAAACTCACGAACCCAGTCAAGAACGGGCACAGGCAAAGATAGAGATACCGCCATTTTGGCTACAGATTTGAAATCCAATATAATGTCCTAACTAATATATATGTGTTCTTGGATGGGAACAGGAATTACAGGAACTCGTACTATGCGAGAGTAGGGGGATTGAGGACGGAGGAGATGAACAGGCTGGAGATGGAGTTTCTGTTCCTGATGGGGTTCAAGCTGCACGTGAACGTGAGCGTGTTCGAGAGCTACTGCTCCCATTTGGAGAGAGAAGTCGGCATCGGCGGAGGCTACCACATCGAGAGAGCTCTCAGATGTGCAGAGGAAATCAAGGCCAGGCAATGGCAGACACAAGAACGAAGATATCATCCCCACCATCCTCACGTCATTGCTCGGATTACACTATGAAACGAATGAATCAGGCGGGGGGGGATCACAATCATTATATATCTGTGTCCTTACTGGGCAGTTTGAGGAAATTAAGGTTCGATGCAACTGGGTGTACAGGTTCTGTTCTTATGTATAATAGCACATATGCACGCATGGCCAATTAATTAAGCGCTTTCTTGGATTTTGAGGGAACTAGCTAGGAATTTCGAGGGTTATACTTATTTGCGTCCTAATTGGAGCCTCCGACTGATTTCGTCCTGGTTTTATACCGAATCACTTTCCCAGTATCGATTTTTAAGTATGAAGACGTGGAAGAACATTTTATCCCTTCCCACGAGGATATCGGTCCAGTCTTGTGTTTCAGCGGTAAACTGAATTGAAAGAATTTTACTTCCAATTACAAGAAGTTCAAAATGCACTTAAAGCATATTATATTTGCAGCTGGTGTCAATCCAATGCCCGAACAGAATTAGTATCAATCACCATGTTGATATCCATGATCTGAAGATTTTTGAATATCACTAATCGGTCTTGAGTTTCAGAATCAGGGAGAGATATTATAACAAGTTGAACACCAGAGAAAATAGTTGGAATAAAATCTCTCGAGACAAAACACTGTTCATCATTGAATCAAAGTTGTACGGTAATGGCATGACGGGTTGTCAATTGATTGTTGGTTAAGATTTGAGTCGTTCAGAAGTGAGGCCACATAAGAAACAAAACAAAAGGAAAATTTATCATGACCTCGTGTCACATTACACACGGCTATCACGGTCATCCATCCGCGGGATTCACACAAGTCTCACATGTAATGGACGGTTGTGATCCCGGTGTCAGGTGTCATAGGGTCTTGCTAGACCCACCACAAAACGAAATACATAATCATGCGTTGCACGTACACGGATCTCTTAGCCGAGGAAGTGCAATCGTTTCCTATTATTGAAGGTACATCGTGTCCGGCCAAGTTCAAGATTTTTTTTTTGTGAGATTGACCATATATTGAACGTGCAGGTAGAAGGATGAAGATTCTGACTTTAAGAAATAATTACTTCCGAATAATGAAATAGTCACGATCTCTAGAATTTAAAGTTTATCACAATTTCTAGCGAGATCCTTCCGGACATGCTATTTATTGCACATCAAACTCATATCCTTCTATGTCCTGCTTGCACTGCTCGTACCTCTGAGTTGGACTTATTTTATCTCACATCTATTTGTCTTAAATTTGCAGTTTCTATTTGTATGACGAATAACTTCATTTGAGAAAGAATGAAGTGTAATGGTATATATTTTCTATTGATAAATAAGAAATTCCTGAGTTTTGATTCTTATTAATAAAATATGTCTCTTTATTTAAATTTGATTATATTAAGCTCGTGAGTCTTTATTGTAATGAAAAAAAAAGATCATTTTATCTTGTTGTGAATGAATTTTTAAACCTAACTGTAGCTGTGATCTTACTGTCATCTAACGAGGAGAAGTCACGAGTCTTCCATTCGATTCGTGGTTGATTGACATCCTTTCCTCCGGAAATCAAGTCTTCCATCACTTAACTCCTAAATATTTTAATTAAAATAATACTAATCACCTCCAAAAGGAATATTATAATTAAGATATGGCTTTATATGCACAAATAACTAAGACATTGATTATTTGGTCAAGCACAACATTCAATTTTCAAACCCTTCAAAAAGGCCGCTCCCAATTTTTTTTTTTCATCGGAAAAAAAAGCGCAGTGCGATAGCGTACATCTTAATCTATCGATTAATAAATTATATATTTAATTCTTGTAATATAATTATATATTTGTGTTCATTTATTAATTATTAAAATTTTTCTTTTATTGTACGAGATCAATGAATCTCGTTTGTTAGGGACAAAATTTGTTTTGTCTAATAATTATGACCTCCTTCTCTCCTTTCCTCTCATGGTAATAACAGCAATAACTAGTCTTTTACCCGATGATAGATTATTCTCTTTTTTACTTTTTATCTGAGAGCTTTATTTACATAATAAAATTAGTAAGATAAATATCTTTTGTCATTCAATTAAGGATACATGTAAACAAATCTTTATAAATTTTATACTGATACACAAATTCTTTATATTTAATACTTAACGCCATGGCCCAAAAAAGAAAAAAGAAAACTTAAACTCTATTATCCAACTCAAGTTATATAATTTAAGTCACTAATTTGAAAAAAGAATGAGAAATTCGAAAATTTTTCAATTTTATTCAGTTACTGTAGGTTGCCTTTTAATACTACCGGTGTTGTTTGATCCTCCATAGTCGATACAGTGAATACATGGTCAATCATTCTTTTATAAAATTCTAGTCGGATATTTATTCAACCCTCCTCTCCCAATATCAATTAGTTCATATGAGGTTCACTTAGCCAGATCACTCAGATTAAAGGCCATTGGGTTGCTAGGTACGAGATTCCCGAATTAGGCTGGACCGATATCCAACCTATGACGGAAGAGGGAGAGGAGAAGAATTTACAACAAGTCTTATTATATGTAATGATTTTATTATTCTTGTTATTGCAACTATATTTTACCTGTGATTACATATTATGTATTGTGTTATAAATTAACGAATTTATTATTGATAGAGGTTATTCTTTTTAGCAATTTTATATTTATATTTATAAATTATATACATTAATGTAGGCAAATGAAAGGTCGATCAACTGGATGTTCTCAGCATTGTCGAAATGCTGATATGACATACTGCTGTAAAACGAATATAGAGACTTCTCGTGACATGATATCAAGGATAAATTTGCCATAGTAAGAAGCACTTCTTTACACGAATAATCAGTTACTATAAATTGATTAACTCTTTATTTATAACTCTTTCATAATAGACATCGTTTGATGTATTGTGTTGAGTAATATGATAATCATAATTATAGCTTGCCAAATTTTATTTCTACTTTTATAACCGCGCATTGAGCGAGCGGATGTATGGAGCAAAAGAAATACAATAATAAAGAGAGAGTTCCAATAGAGGAAATCGTAACAGATTTAACAATTCGTGCAGAGCATATTGAAAGTCACGACATGCAAAGGTTGACCTTGTTAGTTTAATTAATTTACGTTATTCAATGAAACTAGCATATACTCTGATTAATATATATCTATATATATATATATGTATGTATGTATGTATGTATGTATAATCTCATGAAGAGCGGCATGGGATGGGATCTTTGATTCGCATGGATTACCAACAGAAGGCAAATCCTCAGGCGTAAGGACGAAAGCAAAATAAAATAATTTTTTTCGATTACAAATGACACAACATATTTATTTTTATGACTTTTTTCGGTCACAAAGAAGGCTCATAGTATAATATAATAATATAAAATTTTAATAATTAATAAAAATGTATAACTACTTTTCACGGTGAAAGTTGAACCTTTTAACAGGTAAAATATACTGTCATTATGCTGTACTCTCTTTCACATTTTATTTCTAAGACTTTGCTGGGGCAAAAGGAAAGAGCATGGAAAAGTGATAATAAGACAAAAGCTGGTGGCAGAAAGTTAGCCCCCCTGTTCTTTAAGGCACCTGCAGACATAATGAATTGTTGTTAGGGGTTCTTAATTAGTTAATTAGCTTTTGTTATCTTTATTCCTAAACTAATGTCGGATTTACTGTTCCCATCCTGTTCTCTCTCACCTTGTCATGTTTAATCTCAAGCCAAGAGACAACACCTAACTCTATATACACTCTTAATATTAATAATTGAAATATTTACTTGCCCCAAACAAACACGACAAATTAGTTTACCAACAAAATATTAGTTGAGTGATAAATAATTTCAACCTCTATAAAAAGATGAAAACAAATTCGAGTTCCGGTAATCTTGTTAGATACGTCAGAGTTTATTATTTATTCACTAACAACTCGAGCAATTACCAAAAGTAATATTGCCATGGCGGTTAAGTGGGCAATTAATTTCCCACAGCAGACTCCGAGGTTTAAACCCTATTATGGCCGTACTATAGGGATTCATTTGTGTAACATAACTTAGGGAGGACATGATTCATGATCCTTTGACTTGCTTTGGGAGATACATTATTGGTAGGTTAGTCGAGGTCGCACAAGCTTGCTCGAATATCAGAGCACCTGACAAAACCAAAACCGAACGAATAAGAAGTTGCCCAGACCAGGGTGTTAGCAGCATCACTCACTCCAAGCTCGTTCACTTTCACCTTATTTCAATTACTCCATAGACCAGCCGTTCTCTTTCGCCTAACTGTTTCCCGCTTGATTGCATCATGTCCGCTTTCACGGAAACGGGTGCATGGATCGGGCAACTTACCCAGCCCACAGTTTGAGTTGGACCGGATCGGAATTTGGACCCACAAGGTGGGCCTGGCTGAAAATCTATAGGCCCAAAGAAAATGGGCCTGACCTGGACGAACATCAGAAACCTGGGCTCTGCCTGGCCCAGCTTCTTCATTACATGATATGAAATACTCTCCAATTCGATATCTATAATCTATATCTATATATTATGCTAAGAGAGAGTTCCCACATAGTAGGCTAAAACAGACTTTCAAAGGTGAGCTTTCCTTTAGTCACATATCAATCAACCATGCTAAAAAGAAAAATAAAATAATATTATATATATATATATATATATATATTTGTCATTTCAAAATTCTTCTCTTCTTCATCTTAAGAGACAAAAATAGAGAATTTTACCCACAAAAAAAAAAGAATTTTTTTAAGACAAAAAGTTGAGTTTGAAATTTTTTTTTACCATATTACTCGAGTATTAGTACCATCAAACCAAATTCTTTTAAGTGTAATAATATTTAGCTTATCTCTTTGCGTAAAATCTGGCTCCATTTAATATAGCAAATCAAATCATAATTACTATTTTGTATTTTATGACTTATCAAGATTTAAATATTTCCTTTTAACTTTATCTTTAATTTTTTCCCTTTTAACAATTATACATACATATATATATATATATATATGTCAATATAGTGTACATATACACTTAAATTTTCAGACATACAATTGAGCATTAATTGTAAGACATTAGTTCACATAAAAGGGAGATCCCACTTCTTTTATATATTTAAGTAAGGGGATATTGCCATTAGAATACCTAGAAAATGATTATACATTAGATATATCGTATTTAAATGTGGAATCTTTTAATCTTACTTAGAAAGGACTTGACAAATTAGTTTTCGATGTATATTGTCGTTGACTGGATATATGAATATCCATTTTTGATATTAACTTCTTCCATCTGTTAGTCATTTTAATTATGACTCATTCATTTTGTCGAACTTATTCGATCATATGTAACATAAGATTGCATAAAGTTATTTTACACATGCATTTTAATTAATAAGCAGTACATTTTTTCTATCAACCTTAATGTGAAATCAATTAATTTATTATTATCTAACTTTTTTTTTGTGAATTAGAATATATTGTAAATTACATTTTTAAAGCAGACAAAAAGAAAAGGAAATCCCCGCACAACGGGCAGGTGTTTAGCCTAGTACTGCAGTACATATTATAATGTACAATGTACGTGTATATTTGCTGTTAGAAAAGATCAAATGAAGTCTAAATCCAACCAAGTAGGATGCATCTATTTAGCATTGTACGGTCACTTTAGGCCAATTTTATCACTTTATGTGACTGGACGGTACTGTCCTTCCAATTAAATGTTTGTTTGCTGGCAAATTTTGAGTTTTTTTTTTAAAAGAGTTTGCGACATGCCTATGGCGATGTTAGCCCTTAGCATTGCCATAGACGGCTTCGGTTGATGCTTCTTAATTCCTAACGATGGCAAAAAGCCGAAATAAGCCTCGGCTGGCTCTATAAATGAAGTGGCATAGACGAAAATGAATGGGCACTAGTCAGACCTTGTTTTGCCTTGGTCGATGTCATCAATTGGGAGTACATGTGTTTTTGGTGCTCTTAATGTTGGGATTAATGGAAATTTAGTTGGACTACGTTTGGTAGATAAAAATGAAAACAAATATATAATGGATATCTCATCTTCCCACTTCATTTTCTTACCTCAGTGTTTCCTTTTCTTTTTTTAAATTGAAGAGAACAATCCACTAGGATGATACTTTTTTTTTTCAACCCGGTGAAATAATCTTTCATTGAAAAAATTAAGTAATATTTCACCATCTTAACTAAATTTTATATAAGTATCATATATTATCTTTTTAATACATACATAGAATGCCATTTTGGTAAACATGTTATAATCTTTTAATTAAACTACTTTGCATGTTCAAATTCAACTTGGAAAAAGACCATTTTTCTCTCACTATAATTTTATTTCACTCTATTGAACTAATCTACTCTGGATCCATTTTATTATTGCGTACCAAACCATAGGGCAAATATACCTGTATCTGTAATGTTTAGTATCTTTCCTGAGGCTTTTGTCCGCTTCCCTCTACCGGAAAAGAAGTTCATCATCTTTGATTGATGTGATCAAATTATGCGTCTCCGAGAAAGGACGTTCACTAAATACATTTATATCATCCGCAGAATCTATCTTATTATAAGATCTGCCCCGTACAGCTTTCAATTTAAATGTGGATTTAAGCATATATACTAATCATGCATGTGTATAAACTAGTTGGATTGATCTGCATCTACAGCGACCACTTCCTATACATAATAACTATTTGATTACTCTGTGCTAGCGTGAGTCGCAGGTTGTTTAGAAGTTGGCGGTTGATCGGTAGGTTTGGCCAGGCTTCCATCCTGCAGGAATGACGTTGTTGGCCACTAAAGTCTTGCCCGAGTTGCCTGAAGTAAGCCGGATCGAGAATGGGCCCTGAAGTGCCGACCCGGAGTCCAGTTTCCAAACTGCACCCCAGGAATGCTGCATGGGGAGCCACGAGTTGGAGCCTTGAGCTTGCTTGATATGAACAGCTGCGAGATCACCATCCCCGTTCTCATACTTGATCAGAACAGCAAAGTAGTAGGGGTTGGATCCTGAATCAACACGGAAGGTCAATGACACACCGTGGTGATTGCACTGCACCCTATATCACAAGGCGATCAGCAACAAATTAGAGAATACGATATAGGGGAGAAATAGATTTCCATGAGAATATGAGAGCTCATATGTTTACCTTCTGTATTGGATCTGCAGGACTCCGGCATTACGCAAATCATCAGCCTTACCGGAACTCGCCATGGCTCCAAAAGCCGTGCCACTTAAATCGAAGTGAACCTTCTGAGACACACACGGCTCGCCGGGGCAGTTGTCTGTGATTACCACAGTCACCGGATTCCCTGAGCAAGCTTTGTTCTCTGTGCATTTCACCTGAAATTATATAGCCGGAATAAATGTAAGATATAACAGTAGGTATATTTGCAGATATACATGGTTAATGTGATGAAAAATAAATTCTTAAGATTGGCAAAGAAAAGGAAAAGACTATACAGGATTGGAATCATATAGATTATATTTATAAGTTCATATTTTGCATGTAATTATATATGTATTCAAAAAAGGTATAGTGCAGCGATGATACACGTTCTAGCCTAGGAACTAATAGCTAGGTAACCGATAAAACAAATACATATATATGTATATATGTATGCTAATATATCTATATCTATGATACAAAAGGGAAAAGATAAGTGGTTGGATCAAAGTGGTTTCAGTTTTAATACTCATGGGATTACTCGTGCCTTTTTACTAGATATTTAGAATTTCTATTTTTTTGTACTTTACCTCCCTTATAATCGAAAAAAAAAGAGATGGTTTGGGTAATATTCCTTATCTGAAAATGTCCATTCCAATAATAAAAAATATAACTTTAAAGTTATAAGTTGTAAAGGAAATTAAAAGGGCAGTTAAGTAATTTTATTGTTTATGTGACTACCCTATTTCTTTACACAATTTTCCATTCTCTTCTCTCTCCCTCTCTTCCTTTCCTCTCTCTCAGCCCTCATGTTCGAGTCTCTCACATGCTCTACTCTTTTATCTCATAATTTACATTTAAAAAAATTTAATTTCATTAATTAATATTTTAATTAACGAAAATACTTTTTAATTGTTACAAAAAATATATATAGAAGTTTGAAAATAAGAAAAATAGTTATATTTTTTGGAGAATATAAAAGTGCAAGGAAAAAAAGTTACGAGCTGCCGTACGTGGTACGGGTGTGCATCTTATTTATATATATATATATATATATATATATATATATAGAAATACTCTTCCAACACTCTCCCTCAAAAGAAGTTACTTGTGGAGCCGAGTTTGTGAAGGGATACCATATATCTATAACTTATGGATGTAATTCTCAATCTCAGCTCGATCGACCATATGTACTTGGCACATTCTTTTATTTAATTTTTTTTTAAAATTTATAAAACTTAGTTGACCAAATAAAAGACACCAAATTAAAGCACAAAATATGCCCTCTTCATGGGACCACTCAATTGATTTTAATATGAGAAACCAATCAAAGTGTGCGACATGATCCTCTAATGATGCCATCAGAAGATCATAATTCTCAATTTGTTGCATTATATATGTGTGTGTATATATATATATTAATGATTTTGGACCTGATAACAGGCTCCACACCCTTTGCCTGATTTAAATAGAGAAGGCCCTCCTGCAGAAACCATCGAAGAAAACGGATGCTGCCCTACCGAACTCTCGTATCCACAAGCTCCTCCTGCAAAGCCCAAATAATATATAGTTACCATTATAAGCATACATATCTTATGCATGAACGTACTGTATGTACATATCATTAAAGTAAGCTATACTGAACTTCCATATAGATATTAAAATAACGTTTCTCTGATTCAATTTACCATCACTCCCAAAGCCGTTGGCAGAGCCGTACCAAGTAGCACCTGCAGGTGACCATTTGGAACTGGAACTATTCTGGGTTCTCGAGAAACTGAACTTTCTAGGGTGGAAGGCGCAAGACGAATGCATGCGAAGAGAAAACAAGATAACGAAAAATGGAAGAAGAGCCATAGCTAGATAGTCGAGCGTTGATCACAGTCACTGAACAAAAACATGTATTAATTTTGTGGGCAATGACTGAATGGATTGTTTCTGCTCGAGGAAATGATCAAGGAGTATTTATAGAGTGGTCGAGAAGGCAGTGACACTTGATTCTCAATTAATTGGAGAATTTATGGGTCGTGCGTACTCCTTAAGAAACAAATTAATTTCCAATGTCCAATTTGAGACATGCGAATGCTCTCTTTCCAAGGTAATGCTGGTGCAATGATTTCCTTGACATAAGCAAGAGATTGTTGGAGATATAATAATTTACCTTTAATAGGTATAGTGATATAAATTTTGCAAATATAGTGAATATCTATTTAGTTTAGTAATATTTGATAACAAAAAGGTAGTTGGTGATTACATATAGCTTATAAGTTTACATAGTTTAAGGTGGTTTATATATTGGTTGAAACATTCACTATGGTTAATATAAAGGCTAGGGCTATTTCCACCCCCTCCATGGCTAACCCACCCCATTTATTGTTAACTCGACTAAAATACCTCTAATAATATACTAATTACTTTAACTAATATGGATAGGTACACAATTTACTTCCATTTGAATTAGTTTTTCTTTCTTTACACTAAATAGCCATTAATCAAAACTTATAATATTTAAAGAAAGAACGTTTCTACCTTTTGTAGATAGAAGTACAATATTACTCAAACAACATGAATTTTTTTCTCGGTAAAAAACGAGACCAAAGCCATGAAAATAAAATTTAATTACGCAATCATGTGGCATAGAGACCCCTGATACATCACAGAGAAGGAGAGTTTGAATACTCTCCAGAGGAAAATGAAATAGATGAAGGCCCCAAGAGAGGTAAAAAAAAATCTTTCAAGCAAGTCAATCCGCGCACGAGTTGTTTGCCTATAAGTATAGACAACATGAATCTCCTAATCCTTCCCAAAAAACCTTCGAACATACTTAATCAGATTACTAAAAACAAGATCACCAATAAAAGAATGAGTTCGTTTTTTCATATAATGGATTCATGCCGTTGTATTCATATGGTCATGTTTTTATTTTCCCATTTAGCTTCGATCATAATAATATTGATATATTAAATGAAATTATTCATGAATTTCAATTTCTAATAATTGGTGCATACTAAATTAGCTATATTGTATGAAAAATTATATTACATAATCTACACCTTTAGAGAACAATTAAAAGTAAAGGAAAAAAAATGATAGCATCCATTGCATTGTCTTCGGCTAATTGCCCATATGAAAAATTCTCCCTTGAAGTAAAGGACAGAAAACAAAAAACGATACATTATCTCCATATTCTAATTTTTGTTTTTGTAATTTTCGAGTAAAAAGTCACTTTGGTGTATATAAATATTTTGTTCTATTTTTCGTTTTTTATCCTTTGAGATTTTTTGAGAGATGAATTATCTTTTACTCATTCATTATACGAAAATATGAAATTTCTTTTAAGGAATATTATGGGATAAGTAAATGTGTAGAATAAAGAAATTTTTAAATGGAAATTTTAATGCATTAACTAATAAAGGAAGGGATGAAAAATTAACTAATGATTTAAGGGACTTATCCATATTTAATCAGAACAGTTAATGTGCTATAGTATTGAGTATATTTTGGTATTATGAACAATAACTGGGGTGAATTAGCAAAATGGGGGTGGAAACGGCCCTAGCCTAATATAAACTACTGGCATGAATTCACCCTTTGGGTCACCGCGCATATTATTGTCTCTAAGCACTCCCCATTATATACAATCCAAAGTGTTAAGGTAGGTCATAATTGCTAATTTGAATCGGTTTTATGTTCTTGTCCTTGGCCTTTCTATATATTGGTCGATTTTTGAGATATACAAGATACGTACTTTTTTGGCCAGAAGTGCATCCTTAAAAATATTATTTATATGAAAGTCAAATCAATTATCATTTATTCAAGGATAAATTGTACTGGTGATCCAAAAAATTTTACAAATGTTTCAATATGGTACAAAAAGTTTTTTTTGCTAATTGATGGTACAAAATGTTTTGAAATTGTTTCAGTATAGTACAAACCGTCATCTCGCCATTGACATCGTCAAATCAACGCTGATGGTGCAAAACTAGTTTTTGTGGGACGTTAAATGATGGTGCAAAATGTTTTGAAATTGTAACTTAACAGTACAAAATATTTTACGTAAGTTACATGATGGTGCAAAAATTACAGATCTTGTAAAGGACGACTTGACGGCGTTAATAGAGAGATGACGATTTGTACTATACTGAAACAATTTCAAAACATTTTGTACCATCAAGTAGCAAAAAAAACTTTTTGTACCATATTGAAACATTTGTAAAATTTTTTGGATCACCAGTGCAATTTACCCTTTATTCAAATAAAAAAAATCAGTTATTGTGTTTTCGCACATTGTAGGACATTTGCTCTTATCACCTTACTTTTCTATCATGGTTCACAAAGGATCTATGTATATGTATGTATTTATATATATATATATATATATATATATTTGTTACAAAAAGAATTTTTTTTGGGTTACAAAAGGAATCTATATTTGTTTGGTTGAAAAAAGGAATGTATATTTTGCCTATATGGTTTCCTACATCACTAAAAGGATGCATGCTTGTTCTATAGAACATGTGTGCGATCCATTATAAGTTCTTTCTATATAACGGCTGATCCAAACTGACATATATGGTCAATTACAATAAGATCTAGCAACATATTTGATGCACATTTATAGAATGGCTAGCTATATATATATACATTTATATATTCAAAGGAAAATTGATCTAGTTATAGGGTGCTTCTTCGCTATGGATTTTTAGATTTTTCATACCATACGAAATCAATATGAGTACTTAGATCGCCCTTTATTTAATATAGATCGTCCATTGTACATAATTTTTTTTGAAGTATTTTCATTCTTTATTTTCCTATTTTCCTCCCACAAACCTTTATCAGTGTTACAAATTAGTCCTCACGCGTGGACCAATGAGGTAGTGGTGCGTCATCGACCATAAAAATTTTTAAAAATATATTTAACATTTAATTATAATTTTTGAAATTTTTTTAAAAAAGAACCCTACTGGAATTCGGTAATAGAGTTCTGGGAGGGGGATGCTACTGAAATACTACCTATCAAAGCTTTTACCTGTGCCAACAAAGTAATCCTGGTGGGATGGACACCTCCCCCACGGGAATTCTACAAACTGAATTCCTATTTCAAGTATCGGCCACCCGGGACCTGCAGGAGCGGGAGGAATCATTAGAGATTTCGACGGCTGTTGGTTTAACGACTTCTTGATGAATCTAGGAGACACAACTAGTGTGGTAGCAAAGTTATGCGCACTTAGGCAGGGTCTTCCACTAGCTCTAGAATCGGGAATTGGCTAGGAGGATCTGTGTTGATATTGATGATTCACTATTGGTAGACTGAATCTGGGGAAGGGCTCTTAGAATGTGGCTTTAAAACCCCTAATTGACCTGATTGATAACTGCAGGATGTCGAGTAACCAATTCGAGAAATTATGCCAAGCCATGTCTATCGGGAGGCAAGTGCGTGTGGTGATGCTTTGCGAAGAGGTTTGGAGGTCAAACTGCTCTGCATGCTTCCTCTGAACCATTGAAGATCCCCTTGGATCCAAGCCTTGTTATGATACTGTTTTTTTTTTTTTTTCCTTGAATGTTCGGATACTATTCCATTTCATGGAATTACGGGTTACATATGAAGCCTTTAAAGGTTCGGTATAATAGTTCTGATGGAAAGCTTTCATGAGGTTGAAGATTGATAATCTACAGAATCCACATATACAAAGTATCGGGAAGCCATGAGCACTCGGAGACAGAAAATTCAATTTCATTCATCTATCAAAACAATGACTAGCCAAACCTTCAACTATCTTATGATACTGAAGTTAAAACATCATTCAAGATATTCAAGACTATTTTACCCACAACGAAAGGCAGGTCACATGTGAGATTGCAGCATGGATTTATTCATTCATGTGGACAGAGAAAATAATAGACCAGTTCAAAGAGAGGAAAAGATGGGGACCCCTGACATCTACAATAAAGCTGTTGTTTAAAACATACTCTGAGGAATCATGGATCCCATATCCGGGAAGGGATGTGATTGCAGGGTCGACGCTGCCCCTGTCCTGTCGAGGAACAGTCCTTAACGTCACATTATTGAGCTAGTCTTTCTGCATCAGACCTTGCGTCCGGGCTATTAGCTCCTGACCAACATAGCACCCCTTGTCATAGCTTATGGCGTGTAGACTCTCCAGGTTGTATTCCAGTGTAATTACTTCGCCTACAAAATCACTGCACTCCAAGATCAAAAAGGCTGAAAAACATGCTGATTTAATCTGATAAGAGTGTTTCCATTAGGAAGACTATCAAGGAAGCTATAAGTCGAACTATCAATAATACAGTGCTCAATACACATACAGGGGAGAAAAAAACCTCAAGGATAATGGAAATAAGGGACCCAAAAAATAAAAATTCATCTTTCGGTATTTTAGTGGACCCTCTGCCACCCCTTTCTCTAATTTCCACAGAAGATAATTCTCTTCATCAAACCTTTATATAACAAATGAACCAGATCATGACTTTTCAAGGATATTTTTAAAATTTTAAAACTTATAAAAATGAATAGTCCAGAATAAATTGAAAGAGATTTAAGGATCCATATTACTTTTGTATAGTGTGGAAAAACTCAAAATCTGCACCATAGAATTTGGACTATATATAAGCATTGAGAGCAAGCACGGCCATTCGATAAATAAAGTTCCCTCCGTTGGGCAAGAAATTGTCTTTGCAGCTTCCAAACTCAGTGCCATCAAGAATATGTAATTTTGTTACTTTATTGGCTAGCTAAATTACGCCTGCCCTTTGGAATTTTGCCCCGTTATTTACCGGAAAAAAATTACGCCTTCCAACTTTTCTCGAGATATGTTATTCTTTATTTTAAGGGTAAATTACAAAAAAAAAATCTAAATTTTGTAAAACGTTTCTGTTTTGTCCTAAATTTTACTTTGTAGCAAAAAAACCACATGTTTTGATAATCGTCTCATATTTGACCTCCATTACTATTCCGTTAAAATTTCCGTCTATTTGTCTACGTGGACTTTGTGAGACCCACCAAATTTACACATCATTTGATCATCTTTTCTTTTCTTTATAAAACTAACCTAAGTTTTCATAAAAATCTTAGTTTTATTTTAGATTTTGATTTGTAATTTTAAAAAAATACATGTCAGCACTTTGTTTTGCTCTACCGGCTCCAAGAGAGAACATCAACAGCATTCCTAACTACAATTCGAAAACTATTACAGAAGAAGACCCAGCAAATCTCGAGTTACTATTCACAGTCGGGTCAGCCATGTCAACCAGACGGTCTCAGGAGCGATGCACGGAGGATCGCAGCATGAGAAAAATTCGAAATCGACAACCTATCCTGATCATAAGGAGGAGGGGCAAAATCGTCATTTCTGTCATCCATTGGTGGGAAGTAACACGGCTGACTCGGTTTTGAATAGTAACTCGAGGTTTGTTGGGTCGTCTTCTGTAATAGTTTCTTGGTTATAGTCAGGAATGCTATTACTGTTCTCTCCCGGAGCCGATAGACCAAAGCGGAGTGCTGACATGTATTTTTTTAAAATTACAAATCAAAATCTAGAGAAAAACTGAGACCTTTATGAAAATTTAGGTTATTTTTGTAAAGGAAAAATAAGATGATCAAATGATGTGCAATTTTAGTGGGTCCCACAAAGTCCACCTAGGCAAATAGATGGAAATCTTAATGGAATAGTAACGGAAACCAAATCTGAGACAATTATCAAAACATGTGTTTTTTTGTTACATTAGTGTGAAGTAACACGGTTGACCCGGTTGTGAATAGTAACTTGAGATTTGCTGAGTCGTCTTCTGTAATAGTTTCCGAGTTGTAGTCAGGAATGCTATTGATGTTCTCTCCTGGAGCTGATGGACCAAAACGAGGTGCTGATAAGTATTTTTTTAAAATTACAAATCAAAATCTAGAGCAAAACTGAGACCTTTATGAAAACTTATGTTATTTTTGTAAAGGAAAGATAAGATGATCAAATGATGTGCAAATTTAGTGGGTCCCACAAAGTTCACGTAGGCAAATAGACGAAAATTTTAACGGAACAGTAACGGAAGCCAAATCTGAGATGGTTATCAAAACATGTAATTTTTTTGTTACAAAGTAAAATTTAGAATAAAATAAAGATGTTTTATAAAATTTAATTTAATTTGCCCTTATTTTAAGGTCTTTCTACCTGTCATTTAAGAAATTTATATTTCGTCTCATGAAGCCTCATGCTCCAGGACGGAGATACAGCATCTATTCCTTTAAGAAGAAAGTGATCACCGTGATGAAAACATGATCCAAGAGTTGTAGAAGGAGAGACATAACTCTGTAAAATGGATAATCATTGGGCTACGTAATTTTTTATTACCCAAAAGTTAGCCCGTCTCTGAATTTACCTTTTCTTACATATCAGTCATGACTACATTGACTAGAGAAGAAACAGGCATGTGCTTGTTCCCATTTTTTGTCTAACAAATATGCCTGCAAAATTATGGACGCAAGTCTTTTAAGAGTGTGAGTTTTGCATACTTGGACTTGAACTTGTGCCCCTCTAATTTGACAAGACATTTAATCATTGTCCAAATTTGTTTCCGGATGAAGATATCATTAACAGAGAAAGAATATGAGAAAGAAAGTGTAGTACAGTGGCGTACATAATAAGATGTTTCATATTCAATTGATCTCGTGGTAGAACTGTCCGTGTTATTTATTAATTATTAAGATTTCTATTTCATCATATTAGACCCATGATCTTTCCTATATAACCGTAAAAAAAGAAAATGTGTACTAAGTCGCAAGGAAATTGATGTGGTGATTAAAGTGAGCAATTATCAAGATATTCCATTGAGTCAGACTTCATGGAGTTATACCTAAATTATTGGATATAAGTGAGTCCCTACACCAATTGGCACTAAAGAAAAAAATGTTTTTTTTTAATTCTCTTTTCACGACCTATATATAAATCAGTCTGTTATCTAAATATAAGAAATCAAGATACAAATAAGTTGGTCGAGAGAAATCATGAGAAAAGAAGACTCTCTCTCTTTCTTTATCCCTCGCGACCAAAAAGAAGAAACCCTAGCTTGGCTACTTCCCCAGCTCCTCTAGCTCCGGTCAGACGTGTCCGGCAACACCTCCACTAGGATCGAGAAGCTAGGGTCTCCCTCAATCTCCTGGGTGTCTTCGTTCACGGTGGCTCTTTTTGTTTCCCCTCTCCTCCTTGCTCTTTCTACTCCTCGGACGGTTGAGGGCGGGGTTTTAGTAGGGATGGTCAGCGTCTCAATCGTGGGTCACGGTGGCGACTCCTTATGCAAGTTGTCCTTCGTGTGGGTCACGACGCTCCAACTTCGGGTACGGTGGGCTCCAACTTCAGCGGCCTCTCTGCCTCAGCTACGAAGCAAGTCACAATGCTCCAGTTATGGGTTGGCCGGCCATCCTCAGCCTCATCTTCCGACCTCTGCGAGGACACCCCCTTAGGGCTCTTAGATGTCGGCGCCCATAGCGGCCTAGAGGGTGTCCGGTAGGTCCCAAGGGCCCTTCTCTACATCCTCTCCATTGTCGGTGTGGCGTATGCAGGGCAGCCTACTGCTCCCCTCCACTGATCGTGCCTTCTCCCTCTACAATTGGACTCGTGGCAACAAGTGGAGGCGAACTATATCTCCTCGGTTTGTTGACGAAGGCGGAGGCGGAGGCCATGTCGTCACCTGACCAGACCAACTTCCTGACTGCATCTTAATCAACCACAAGCCTTCTGATTGACCCGGCTTTGACCATCTACTAATCAGCCATCTGCTCCCAGACCACCGGCAATAGCGGCGCAGCGGTGGCGCTCTCCCCTCTCCCTAACCTTTCTGCCTGCCTGACTGATCCACCTCCATTCTGATGGTTGTTTCTAATATGCAATTAACCTCCTCTACCTAGCGACATAATCCCCAATCTCTAGTTCAAAGGATTGTGCCCTAGTCCAATAGATCCTACCGCCTACCTGCAAAGATCGAACTTTTGTGGCTTTGTCTGTTGATTTTTGCTGGTTCTGGCTCCCTAATATCAGTCGTTGGTTTGACCGATCAGGGTAGCTTGGTGCTTTGATTTGACAGTTTGATTATTTTTTATTCGTTGTCATTAGTTTGAACCGATCAAAGAAATCAAGCTGCTTTGGTTTGACTGTATAGGGATTGGACTTATTAGGGCTGGTTGATTGTCTAGGTCTAATGGTTGTGATCTCTGAAGGTTTCCTACGCTGGGTACCAGTTTAAGACCCCTCTTGGCTCTGCTCCTCTGCTTCCACATAGTAGCAGCCTCTATATGGATTGCATTTAGCCCGGTTCTAGGTATTATCCGGGATCCACTTAGAGCTTAGTTGCAAGAGGTCGGGAATAGATATAAAACAATTGGAAGGATTTCTGCAATTGTATCTATGTTTATTGGATGTGATTTTGTCACATTATATTTTTCTTTGCAATGATACCAACAAATCTGTTTTTTTTTTATCGTTGTAATCTTTTTCTTGAACATTTTACCTCGTACTCATTTTGTTATCAATGCACATTTATTAATTTCCTGAGCCAAAAATAAATCAAGATATAAGCACAAGTGTTATTGTACTATCCTGAGCCAATTCATAATCAAAATGGAAAATATATATTCGACAATCTTTATTCTTTTGTAATTGGGGATTTCGATTAATTGAAGATAAAAAATGGGTTGCTTAGCTCTCATTTTCAAATAAAACCATGGAATTATGTTTTATTCAAAATATATGGTTTAATACCAACACTAGTATGAGAAGGTTCAAGCGATTCAGCGTTTGTTCCTCTTAAACAAGATCTTGGATTCAAGTATTGTGAATGGAGAAAATTCATATTGAAAGAGTTTTACCCTCTTAGTAAGCCGACTCGCTCGAACTGAATTAATTGAGACTCGTTGGGCTTTCAGATATTAGAGTACCACCGAAAAATGTATGGTTTAATCGAGCAATTTTATTTGTTTGATGACAAAGCAAAATTAAATACATTATAAAAGGGCGTAATATATATAGAGTCCAAACCGAAGCACATTTTCTTTTTGCCAAAAAAATTGCCGAGTTTTGCTTCAAAACTGAAAAGCATATATAATATCGATATACATATATATGGCTTGAATAGTCTCAACCTCACAAGTTTGTTTTGCGCGAGTCTTAGCCCATGTCATATGTGCTGCAAAATACATGTTCACATGCAAATTTGGATCTGATGCAGATCGCCAATTTTTCTGTACTTCCATAAGCACAATCAAGCAACTAATCTGATGATAATAGCGAGCTTCAGCCACATGCAAATTATATAGACGAACCCCGAGTAATTCCATGAATCTGGGGTCGTTTGGATTTAGAGTTAAAGTTACTTTGATTTTGATTTTGATTTTGATTGTGGAAAAGGACAAATGAGATGTAATTATAAATTTGACTTGGAAAATGTGTATTTTTGTTCGGTAGTGTGTTGAGTTAAAGTTAAAGTTAAAGTTAAAATCAAATTTCTTGGAATCCAACCGGAAGAATATCTCAAAAGCATTTGATTTGCTTGCGTCCTCATCTAGAACTGAAAGCTAACATGTTATTATAAAATTAAAAATTCGAAAGTAATATAACCAAATCAATGAGGGGTTGAAAGCGACATATGTTAATTATGATGAGAGATATAGTTGACAAATTGCGCTGTCAGTTGATAGATTTTATTTGCAGTATAAGAGTCCACGAAACTTATTCAGAAATATCTCGTGACCAAGATTAAGCTCATATCTGAGTAGAAATCAATTTCAGTTGATAGATTGAGAGCACTTTGTGTGATTAAAAAGAAAGAGAGAGAGGAGAGAAATATATGTTGGTTGATAGCAGCCGTTAATGGCGGTTATAGGCCGTTGAATGTCTGCCCCGCCTACGGCGGAATGAATGTTAACCGAAAGTCAACTCCCATACTTTCTCTGCATCATTCCAAAAGCAGCGACTCCTATTGCGGGGCGAGAATTACGGCTCTGGTGACAATAATATTCTAGACATCATGAATGTTTCACAATTTCTTGTATTAGCTCTTACCTGACCTCACCTTGTTTGTCTCATATAGAGTTTATGACTAATTCTAATCGGCGCAACTTGAATCGCTTAATTACATGTTGTCGATGGCCTCGGAGATCTAGTAGATGTTGATACCTGTTGAACTTTTATATTTGTGTAAGTTCCACGCCCCCACCCCACATATATAGAGAGCTTTCGATTATTACACGTAAGTAGCATAATCATACAAACCAATTTGTGCATTACCTCGCCAGTATTGTCCACATTGTGTTGATATCGCCCAAAGAACGATTTAATAATCTGTTTTGATATTTCAAGCAGTTAGATGGCTTCTCTAAACATGCTTATATGGACGAACAACAAATTTAGAAAGCAAGGACGTAAGCTTGCTTTTTTATAAGTGTCACTTCTATTTTTTTTTCAGTTACAAAAAAGGTCCATGGACCTAATTAATTTCATTGTAATAACTTGCTCACATAAAAGAAATATTTCATAATTTTTTTGTCCACCTAGAAAATGTCCACCGAAATATTTTGGGTAGAAAGCAAACTATTGTGCATTTTTCTTTACTTGGATCATGTCCCATCAAATATACATTCTTTCTGCCCACATAGCCACGCCTAATTATCCATATACTAGGGATATAATTACATTACTGCAGAATGATAGATGGAAATCGAGATTTAGCTATCAATTTAAAGATGTAATAGATGACCCTATTACCTTAAGTAATAGGTAACTTTTATTAGAATACAATATAAAATCAATTACTAAGTATAAACGATAAAATTATGTACTAGGCCCACGTGTTTCTCTTTGTAACCGAAAAAAAAAGAAGTATAAACAATAAAATTAATTGGTCATTGTACTTTTTAATGAAAAAGGAGACTATTTATTCACCCAAAAGAAATCATCCAAAAAAAATTCACCAAAAAAAGGAGACTTCAAGAAGAGAGAGGTGAGAAAAGAGGAAAAAGAGGTAGAAAATAGAGGTTAGTGGATAGTTTTTGGTTAGTCTTTCTACTAAATTGACTCCAAATCAATGGTTTTGAATTAATTGAAATAATCTAGTATGAGCAATATCAAGGAAGGAAAGTGAGGCCAAATTCCTCCATCTCCTTTTATAATAGTAATAAATAATAGATTTTGTGATATAACACGAGCCCTTTGGTTTCACTTTATTTCACATGACAGAGTATTGACAATGAGCTGAGGGCTACAACACCCATATGCGTTTCCAAATTGCCAACGACACTTGTCGAACTGCATTGGCAAAAAGAAAATCACATTAGGAATGAGGAGCTTTTGATTTTTATTAATGGACTCGTATAAGCTCTCCATGTTCAGTTCATGCGTCACAATTGCAAATAAGAAATAACAGCTCATGAACGGTTTTTTAGAGTGGTAGTAAATTGTAATGATGATTTATGTAAACTGTCACTGAAAAAAAAAAGTTGACTTGTTACAATTGCTACTTTAGGTCTTTTAACTGCAAGTTGTCGAATGGAAATTACTCATACCTGCTCTTTGATCACTTTATTGTTAATTATGTCGTAATATATAAGACTACATAGCTCTTTTAACGCGGATATTATATATCTCCCTCCTAGTAATTACAGTATTTTGTTATAGGCTAGGACGCCACATTTTTTTTTCTCTAAAAAAAAATTATCCAAACTACTTTAGATTTGGTCGTCGTGCTTTCATCCATGTGACGTACCATAGAGTAATTCGTCCACATGGTTTTAATAACAATCATGGTCATTAAAAGAAAAGGAAGACCCAAGTTTGGGATATATGGATGAATTAAGCTCTTCCTCCACATGGCCATCATTTTCAGAAAGAGACAACAATATAGAAAATTACGGAGGAAAAGTACAGTACAAACATCGGAAATTCTTGTTATGAAGAAGTCAAATTAAAATTATCAAATACCATAAGAAATTAGTTCCGGGTCCCTACTAATTATTTATGCCCATAGGGCCAAGGAATATTCACTGGCAGAAAATTCTTGGGTTTGTTTCAGAACTCTGTCGACCCATCAAAAGGGGAAAATATTCGTTTAAGTAGGAAATTGTTTTCGGTGGTAAGATAGAAATATTTTGAACGTTTTGAAAGAAAAAAAATTTAAAAAAATAAATCATATCTCAAGTCTTAAGCAGGCCTGTTATCTTAAGTGTCTATCTTTTGTTTTGTTTTGTTTTTTTGTTTTTTTATTTTTTATTTATTATAAGGAAGGTTTTACAACCTAATACACGAATAGCGAAAACTAAATAATTGGCACAAAAAGCCCAACTAACAAGGATTGAATTCGAGATCTCATAGTTCCGAGCTGAAGATTCATGTCATTGCACCAAACCCCTTATTCATTTAAAGTCATCTCCGTAAAAGTCTAACTTGTCTTATAATGGACATGTTTCATAAGGAAAAAAATTCTAACAAAATTAAGAAGATAAAAAAAATATAAAATTGTTACTTCGGAATGAAAATGGTGAGAAAATATTTTATCGTTTTACTTTATTTTCTTATTTAGTGTTTCTGTTGTGAATTGAAAAGACAATCCATTGGGATAGATTTTCCTTCTCCAACTTGATGAAATAATCTTTCCTTCAAAAAAATGAAGAAAGTCTTCATCATTTTAACTAATTTTTATAATCTCCAACTCCTTTTCTAATGTCATTCCTTATTATTTCGAACTTCAGATTGATTCTAAATTGTTGTATTTTGCACAAGGTTTCCAAAAACACCAAGAACACCCAAATTGGAGGTCTAACCAAGAGAAAGATGTTTGCGGAGTTTTTTGGATAAGAAGAACATAAGTCAGACTTCAGAGACACCGTGCTTATTTTTCACTGAAGTCCGGGGCATCATGCAAAATTTTGAAAGTTTGAGGGCAAACCTGACAACACCTCATATAGTTCGAGGGGCAAATTGCACTTATCTAAACAAGTTAAATTCTTTTAATTACACTCCTTTGTATTTTCAAATTCAACAGGAAAAAGATCAGTTTAGTTTCATATATAATTATATCTAATCTACTCCGGATCCATTTCATTGTATACCCATCTTTGTGCCTGCTTTTCATTAGGCTTTTGCCTGCTTACCTCTACCGGAAAATTAGAGTTCATCATCATCCGCATAATCTCTCTTATTATAGGTAATAAGATCTGCCCCATACGGCTTTTCAATTTAAATATCAGAACATATATAATCGTACTGTCTCTCAAACGGTTGGATCGATCTGCATCTATAGTAGCGACCAATTCCTATATAAAGTAACTATATAGCTATTTGATTACTCTAAGCTATAGCATAAGTCCCACGGTTGTTTAGAAGTTGGCGATGGATCGGTAGGTTTGGCCTGGCTGCCATCCTGCAGGGATGACATTGTTGGCCACTAAAGTCTTGTCTGAGTTGCCTGATGTAAGCTGTATCGACAATGGGGCCTGAAGTGCCGAACCCGAGTTCAGTTTCCAAACTGCACCCCAGGACTGCTGCATGGGGAGCCACGAGTTTGAGTCTGGAGCTTGCTTGAGATCAACAGCTGCGAGATCACCATCCCCGTCCTCATACTCGATCACAACAGCCAAGTAGTAGGGGTTGGATCCCGAATCAACGCGGAAGGTCAACGATACACCAGGGTAATTGCACTCCACCCTATATCACCAGGCGATCAGCAACAAACTAGAGAATATGATATAGGGGAGAAATAGATATCCATGAGAATATGAGAGCTCATGTATTTACCTTCTATATTGGATCTGCAGGACTCCGGCATTACGCAAATCATCAGCCCTACCGGAACTTGCCATGGCTCCGAAAGCAGTGCCACTTAAATCGAAGTGAGCCGACTCAGACACACATGGCCCGCTGGGGCACTGGTCTGTGATTACCACAGTCACCGGATTCCCTGAGCAAGCTCCGTTCTCGGTGCATTTCACCTGAAATTATGTAGCCAGACTAAATTTTAAGATATATATTTAAGCAGAAATACTTGGTTAATGTAACATTGAAAAAAAAATCTTAAGATGGAAAAAAGTAAAAGAATAAACAGAGGATTATGGAATCATACAGATTTTATTTAGAAGTTGACATTTTGCATAATATATATGTATTCTAGTACGTAGTCCCAAAATAGAAAGAGATATATAGAAAAATTAATTTACTTTTGCAACAATCTCTTGCAAAAGAAATTACGAAGAAATTTTGGGTGAGTATTATTCAGTTACTTGGATTAATAACATCCAGTAAGAACCAACGTAAGTATTAAATTGGAACAACGATGATTTTAAAAATTTCCACTTATAAATTTTTTGATTGGTTATTACTTGTTCGCATTGATAAGTACAATGTCATAAAATCATGTGCGGAGCCAAGCTTGTGATGGGATCCCATATATCTTGAAAATATGAATATATAATTCTCAATCTCAGCAGAGTCGAACCGTATGTAATAGTCAATTTTTTTTTTATAATAAAATTTAGTTGACCAAATAAAAGATGCCAAAAAAAGAAGAAGAAGAAGAAGAAGCACAAATATGCCCTTGTCATGGGTCCATTCAATCGATTTTAATAAGAGAAAGCAATCGCAGTGTGCGAAATGATCTATTAAATAATTCTCAAATAGCTGATATTATATCTACCAAAAGAAATTAGTTGCCGTTATATAATTATTTATTAATGATTTCGGACCTCGTAACAGGCTCCACACCCTTTGCCCGAATTCCATAGAGAAGGGCCTCCAGCAGAAACCATTGAAGAAAACGGAGGTTGCCCTACAGAACTCCCGTACCCACAAGCTCCTCCTGCAAAGCCGAAATAACCATTAGAAGCATATATGTCGAATAACTACAACGCTTTTTCGTGGCATACTCCATGCAATGAACGTATGGTACATATGAGTTTAGTCAATAATGTGTCTGATTAGATTTACCATCACTCCCAAAGCCGTTGGCGGCGCCGTACCATGTGGCACCTGCAGGTGACCAGTCGGACGTAGACTGGACTCTCGAGATATTGAACTTTCTAGGGTTGAAGGCACAAGAGAAGTGCATACGAAGAGACAGCAAGATAGCCAAAAGTGGAAGAAGAGTCATAGCTCAATAGTCGAACGTGATCACAGTCACTGAACAAAAAAGATAGTATGTATCAATTTTGCGGGCAAAGACTGAATGGACTGCTTATGCTCGAGAGAATGAGGAGTATTTATAGAGTGGCTGGTAGAGAAGGCAGTGCACTCAGAGATCCGCTTGATTGAATTAATTGGAGAATTTTCGGGTCGTATTCCTTACGAAACAATTAATTTTCAATATCCAATTGGAGACATGTGCATGTTCTTTTTCCAAGGTAACGCTGGTGCAAAGATTTCCTTGACACAAGCAAGAGATTGTTGAAAATATATGACTCATCGCTATATAGGTAATAATTTATATCTGATAACCAACAGGTATAGTAATATAAAATTTTGCTGAGGCCGGGGCCAAATCGACAACCAAATTTATTATTTCCTCAAGTATTATATATTGATTACTTCACTAAAATATCCCATCTTACTTTCTAAGCAAGTTTATGAGTTAATCCTAATTCCGTGATTCTTTCTGCCAATATTTTTTTTTCTTATTTTCCGTTACAAAGGAGGCTCACAATTTAGTACAATGAAAGATAAATCCTAAATAAAACTAATAAAGAACACAGATAATCCCATTAGGTATCGAATTTATGATATCTAAGTCAACAGATGAGGGCGTGCGCCACTACGCTACACTTAATTTTTTTTCTTATTTTACCAAACAAATTATGTTCTATCACATGTATGATCGTTAACTTTCCTCCTCTCCGTTGAGCCCATTAATCTCTTATCTTTACTCTACAAGCTTATTTACTCTTTTCCATGATCCTTATTTTTTATGAATACATCACATATAATTTTTGATTTTTTTTTTCTAACGATCATATATTTTATGACCCCTAATTTATATGAGCATATGATGAACTTCTCGTCTTCTATTTGTGATGGACACAATTCCTTTTTCTTTGTGAAAGACTCAGTTAATATTTGTATAAATGACAATCTCAGAGAAAATGAAGATTGTCAAAGTGATGAGGAAAAGATGGATAAAGGTAATTTATAGAGTAAAATAACTATTTCGTCCCTGAGACATGGACTTTACGTCAATTTGGTCCTTCACTAATTTTTTACATCAATTGGTTCCTCGAGAAAGAGAATTTGGCTCAATTGAATCCTTTGTGTATTAATTTAGTCCTTTTATGTATCAATTTCGTCCTTGACTTGAATTTTCATCAATTGGATTTTCCGTCCTTCTATCGCTAACGGGCTAAACGTTAAAACTTCAAATAGGTCCTTATGTTTTTTCCCTTTTTTTTCCCATTTCCCTCTTTCCTCTTCTTGTGTATTTCAAAAGAGTAAACAATCAATTTTGTCCCCGACTTATGCAAGTTGTATCAATCAGGCCCCTGAGAAAAATGTTATATCAATTCGATCACTATTTACATCAATTTGGTTTTTGGTCACATCAATTTCGTCCCTAGTCACATCAATTTAGTCCTTGGGTGCATCAACTTCGTTCTTGGACACATTAATTTCGTCATTGATCACATCAATTCCGTCCTTGGACACATCAATTCCGTCCATGGTCAGATCAATTCACATCATTTTGGTCGTTATCAACATCAATTCTTTACATAAAAAATGTCCCTCTGGTCTTCTCCATCATTTTTACTACTCTTGTCTCCGTGCCGCTTTGGAGCATTCGTTCTCATTACTCAGACCTCTGATTCTCGTGTTCTTGGTGGCTATAGAAAGCTTATACATAGTACGACTACTTAGGATCAAGTTTCAAGCCAAAAACAAAGAAACAAGTTGGAATCCTTGGGGAAATAGTAGACTAGGTTGTGCATATAGCAGCATCTGCCTTTTGCTAGTATAGTGAATATCTATTCAATTCAGTAATATTTGATAGCCAAGAGATTTTAGCAAAATCAAGTGTCGAGAGACCTTCTGATTTCCTTGCTTGGCTGTAGGTGTCCTTTGTAATCATCTCTGTAACTGTTTCTTCTGCTCCTGTAATTTCCTATTTTCGGTTATTTTTAGACCTGCTCCTGTTTCTTCTTTTAAGTTATTTTTAGACCTTTTTGTATATCCTTTGTGATCTTCTTTTATAGGATCATTTCCATTAATGAAATATGAATGACCTATGTCCACCGAAAATATATATGAATGATCTATCCAAAAAAGAAAAAGAAAAAAAGAGAAGAGATTGTTGGGGATTATAGCTCATAAATATATAGTTTAAGGTGGTTTATAATTGCTTCAACATGGTTACTATCTGATTCTCGCATCGTTATTATTGTCTCTAAGCTCAGTAGATGCAATCCAAGTGTTTTGTTAGGTCATAACTGATATAAAATTGACTTGGTCTTATGTTCTTGTCTAGCGCCTTCTATTGGTCGATTTGTGTACGCCTTCTCCTAACAACATAGAGAATCCTGATCAATATTCATTTTCGGATTATCCTTACACCTTTATTAGTTATTAAAAATTATATTTTATTGTTCAAGATCCATGGACCTTCTTTATAACCAAAGAAATAGTATTATTTATATGAAAGTCAAATTAGTTATCATTTCCGGAAAAAAATTCAGTTATTGTGCTTTCGCACATTGTAGGACATTTGTTCTTGCTCTTATTACCATAGCGTACTTTTCTTAATCATGATCCACAAAGAATCTCTATTTTGCTAACGTAAGAATGCATGCTTGTTCTACGACATGTCCGATTATTAGTCTTTTCTATAAGGGCAGATCAAAACGGCATGGTCAATTACGAGTTCTAGTGAAACATTTGATGCACATTTATAGAATGGCTAGTTACATGGATATTCACAGGAAATTAGTCCTTTTTTTTTGGGTATGTGAGAGGTCTTTGAGCCTAATGCGACGATATCAAAATACTAATAGCTAATGAAATGATACTGGTAGTCTCATAACGAGAATTGAATGTAGAACCTCTTTATTATCAGGAGAAAATATGCTACTGCACTATACCCACTTTCTCAAAGTTGGTCTAATTATATAAGCATTGAAAGCAAGCATGGCCATTTGAAAAACAAAGTGCCTCTCTTGGGCTTTAGTTGTCTTTGTAGCTTGCAAACTTGTGCCATCAAGAGTTCGTAATTTTGTTGATTTCCAACAAAATATTGGTAAAGTCATGGGAAGTGCACTTGTTGGAAGAAAACACTTAATACTTGATTTTCAAGAATTGCGAGAGCAACGTTTAACACAATATTGTTGATTTATTGGCTAGCTAAATTACGTCTTGCACCTTTTCTCAACATCTCTTATTCTTTAGTTTTCAAGTCTTTTTTTTTTCCTGTAAGTTAACTAGGCGGGATTCAGATCTTTTTACTTATATTTCCTCCAGTTATGGAGGCCCATACTCCTGGTGGAAGAAAAAACATCTATTACTTTAAGAAAAAATGACAGTGATTAAAATCGGATCTAAGACTTTAGAGTTGTAGATGGAGATACAATGCTATAAGATTGGTCCTCATTGGGCTACGTAATTTCTTTAGACATTGAAATTTTGAACGGAAGGAAAGCCGAAGTTAGATTATATCTTGATTTACGTACCTTTTATTCATATTAGTCATGACTAGAGAAGAAAACAGCCATGCATGTGCTTGGTCCTATATTTTCTCGCACAAATATGTCTGCAAATTATGGATGCAAGTCTTGTAAGAGTCTGACTTTTAGACACTTGACTATAAATTATGTGCTCTCTAATTTGACGAGACATTTAAAGTTGTGTCCAAACTGTATCTAGATGAAGATATCGTTAACAAAGAGAAAATGTGCACTAAACCGCAAGGAAATTGGCACAGTGATTAAAGTGGGCAATTGTCCACGCAAGTTTGTCCAGGTATATATCCCGTCGGAGACGGACTTCATGGAGTTATCCCTAACTAGGTGGACATCAGTTGATCCATACACCACTTGGCATTAAAAAAATGCCGTCTTTTATCTGGATAAGAAATCAAGATGTAAGGGAAAGAGTTTGATGTAGTATCCTGGTATTTGAAAGAAGACTGAGCTTCGATTAATTCAATTCGAGTCGATTTCGCCCATGATTAAATGATAAAAACTCTCTCAATGAATTTTTTTCATTCAAAAGATTGGGATCCAAAACCTTATTTAAGAGAAGCAACACCCATAGGCCAAATACTATGAAATAGAAATCGTAATAACTAATAAATTAGCATGGATAATCCCACTAAGTATCAAATCAAAATATCTTGATTACTCGATGAGGACATGCGTCACTGCGTTATACCCTCTTTTGTATCGTAATAGGGGATTTCACTTAACTTTATGATCAATAATGGATCGCTTTCCTCTCATGTTCAAATACAACCACGGAATTTTGTTATATTCAAATTGTATGGTTCAATAGAGCAAATTAAATACATCTGAAAGGGGTAATATATAAATATATATATATATATATTTATTTATTTATATAGAGAGAGAGAGTTAAAACCGAACCGCTTTTTCTTTTTGCCATAAAAGTTGTCACATTCTGTGACAAATAACTGAAAAGCATATGTATTAATATATAATTATTGCATCATCATACATACTATATATATAAATATATGACGACTGAGCCTTATTTAATTTAAATAGTCTCAACCTCCCATGTTCGTTTTGCGCGCGTCTTAGCCCATGTCGTGTGCTGCAAAGTATATGTCGACTTGCGAATTTGGATCTGATGATAATAGTGAGCTTAACCTCCATGCAAATTATTTAACTAGACGACCCCCAGTAATTTCATGAATCTGAATATCTCAAAAGCATTTGATTTGCTCGCGTCCGTATCTAACTGAAAGCTAAGATATTATAGAATTAAAAAATTTGTACGTAAACAATATATAATCAAATTTATGAGGGTTTGAAAGAGACATATTTTAATCATAAGATATGATACAATTGACAAATTACGCGCTGTCAGTTGATAGACTTTATTTGCAATATAAGAGTCTGCAAAATTTATTTAGAAGTATTTCGTGATCAAGATTAAATCAATAACTGAGTACGAATCAATCTCACTTTGTGTTATTAACAAACAATAGGGAAAAAAAAAAGAAAAAGAGGAATGTATGTTCGTTGATGGCAGCCGTTAATGGCGGTTATAGTAGGCCGTTGATCTGCCCCGGCTACGGCGGAATTAACGGTATTTGAGCAATTACGAGAAGTCAACTCCCATACTTCCACCTGTGTCGTTCCAAAAGCAACGATTCCTATTTCCGGGCAAGAGTTAGGGCCGTTCTGGTGATCATAAAATTCTAGACATCCATCATGCATGTTTCTAATAGGTTATTATATAGGATATATTACACCATATAATTTAACGTTGATAGATATTTTTAAATTTAACATAACGTCTTTTTTTTACCTAAGATATCTTAACGTTGCTATTTTTGTTTCACAAACTATCCCCTGAGACTAGATGATGACATCAAATTAGCAACGTTGAGATACCTTAGGTAAAAAATCGACGTTGGGATAGATCTAAGAATATCTGTCAACGTTAGGCTATATGGTGCAATATACCTTATTATATAGCCTGACCTCACCTTGTTTGTCTTTTATATATATATATATATATATATTTATTTATTTATTGGTTATGACTAATTCTATAATCGGTGCAACTTGGATCCGGGACATGTTGTGGACGGCATCGGATCTTATAGATGTTGTTGGAAATTTATATTTTTGTGAGCTCACCCCCTCGTATATAGAGAGAGAGCTTCAAATTATTACACGTAAATTGCATAGTCATACAAACCAGCGGATTACCTTACCAATATATCTTCTTCATAACATCCAAAATAAAAGTTAATTGTATGTTTTGATATTTCAAGCAATCATTTTGCTTTTCGGATTATATGTATGCACGAATGAAAATTTTAAAAGGGAGGCAGGCCTTTCAAAAGTGCCCCTTCAATTTCATAGAAATAACTTTGTCTACCAAACAAAAAAGAACTGTAATATATTTTTTTGTTGGAGAAATTATATTTTCGCAGCAAAACGTTGTGTAAAATTCTTTATTTTTTTTCACTTGGATCATGTCCCTTCAAGTTGACCTTCTTTCTCTCCGTGAAACCCTCCCTTGATTATTCATTTATTAGAAGCGTATACTTGCACTACGTGTGAAATGATAGATGAAAAATCAAAATTTAACTATTAACTTAAGAATAAATTAGATGGCTATGTTACCTTAAGCAATATATAATTTTAATTAGGTTATTATAATAAAAAAATAGAATCAACTATTAAGTATAAAAAATATAAAACTAGTTGATATTTGTGTTTTTTAGTAAAGAAGGAGACGACTAGAGAATAGAGAGGGGCTAGAGAAGAGAAAGCAATAGGGAAAGAAAGAGACCTTAGTAGATAGCTCTTTTATTGCTACAAAAAAGAGAAAGTTCGTTTGCAACTAATTTTACCAAATTGATCCTAAATCAATGATTTTTAATAATTGAAACGTACCTGTCTATCAAAAAAATAATTGAAAAGACCTATTATGAGTGATAGTGGGATTATGCTCGAGTCGGTCGGATCTACGACACTAGAAGAAAATCGGATGATAAAGGCTCTGGGGGCACGACAAGCCTACCCTTGGCCTAGGGGCTCGACGAGTAACTCTTTAACCAAGGTGGCTCGGCGAGCCTCCCTCGGTCCAAGGGGCTCGATGAACCCCCTCGATACACGTGACTCAGTGAGCCTCTGTCGATCCAAGTGGCTCAACGAGCCCCCCTCGGTCCAAGTTGCTCGGTGGGCCTCCCTCAGTCCAAATGGCTTGGCAAGCCACCTCTATCCCGGAGGCTTGGCGAACCATCCTATCTCGGAGGCTCGGCAAGATTCAACCTTAGCCCAAGAGTGTGTTTCCCGATAGGAGTGGAACGAGCCTAGGGCCCAACCTAGGCTAATGGGCCGCAAGCCCAAAAGGTGAGCTCGGCCATATGGTCTCAGAACGCTCCATTTCAGAATGAAATTTTCTCTATTTTTTAGTCTTTATAATTTTAAATTATCTTTACTTATAAAATTAGCTACAAAATCTTCATAAATAATATTTCATTTAAAAAATTAAAAATACCATAAAATCTTTTGGATATTACGTTAATCTCCAATTAAAGGCAATATAAAATTTTCTAAATGGACATTATAGGTTTTCTAGTTTCGAAATTATTTTTAATAAAAAATATTTTTTAAAAGATATCTCATCATAAAATCGGATTTCTTGATCTCTTTAATATTTATAATTTATATATTATTTAACAGTCTTGAATTTTTTAATATGAAAGTTACTATTTCTTCCGAGATGGCCTTAGATGTTTTTCTGAATGAAATTTTCTTAATTTTTTGAGAATCATCATAAAATACGATTTCTTGATTTTTTTAAATATTTATAATCTATATACTACTTAATAATATTAAATTTTTTAAAATAAAAAAATAATGTTTCATCACATAAATATTAATATCAAAATAAGTATATATCATTACATATTCAAACATAATATAGATATATTAATATATGGTTATGTGGATAACTTTTAGTATATATAATAAGAAAAATATATATATGAATTATATTTTATATATATATATATATATATATTTTAAAAAATAGATTATATTATTATATATATGGAATTTTCTAAATTTTTTGTTTTCCCCGCATCAGTTAGCAATACGGGAAATGAGATAAAGTGAGACCCAATCCCTCCCAATCCTTTAAGAAAAGTAATAGAGAACTAGCTGACGGCTACAACACAGATGCATGGCAGATCACAATTGTCAAACTACATTGGCAAAAAGAAAACCACATTAGGTTCGTGGAGCTTTAAATTTTATTAATGGACTTGTGTAAGCTCTCTATATTCAATTCAGTACATGCGTAGCAATTGCAAATAAATGTTCATGAATGGCTTTGTGGAGTGATCACGATAACTTGTCTGTAAACTGTCACTAAAAACCAAGTTTATCTTATGTAGAGTTGCCGGAGTGGTTTCTTTAGGTCTTTTAACTGCAAGGAGTCGAAGGGAAAATACTATAATATCTGCTTGCCAAATGCATTAATGTTAATTATGTCCTAATTATTAAAATGGCATCATATATAAGACTACATATATAGCTCTTTCAATGTGGATGTCATTTATTTATAACTCTCCTAGTAACTAGATTATTGCATTATAGGCATAGGCCAGCATACGCTAGAATTTTTTTTTTGGTGAAATTTTTTTCTCTTCAAAACAATTATCCAAACCACTTCAATTACAATTGTACATCATACTTTCATCCATGTGACCTCCATGGAGTATTTCGTCCACATGGTTTTACACAAGAGAGCTGTTAAATCGTGCGAAATGGTCCTCTGAATACGCTCAGTGACAAGTGATGTAATTTCAGGCACTTTTTTAGGCAATTAATCATCACCTCGCTTTCGGCAGATCAAAATATTATTTTTACGGCAGAAAAAGCATTTTCCTTTACACAATCACGTTGAAAAGAAAAGAAAAGCCAAAATTCTGGGTATGGATTTTCAACAAAAAAAATAAAAAGGTATGCATGAATCAAGCTCCTCCACATGGCCATCGTTTTCAGAAAGAGACAAGAATGGAGAAATACAAACATAGAAAACTCTTTTTACTAAGAAGTCAAATTAAAATGATCAAATACTATAAGGACTTTTTTTTTCACCGAGTCCCTACTATTATTCATACTACTGAAATTCCCGCACTTTGTAGCGGAAATCGATTTTGTCTATTATACGGGATATCTACAATTCAATAATCACAAAAATAATTACGCCATGATATGTAACTTTCAATTTATACATTAGTAATCAAGCTTAAATCAACAGTCATAAAATTAAGCATAAAATAACAGTTAATAATGTTTATAGAGCAACTAATATATTAGGCAATATGACATCTTTTAGAAAATGTTGTATGAATTATTATTTGAAATATTCTAATTTAGATAGATTATACGTAGTAACAAAAGAAATTGACTGTTAAATTAATTTTTGACATGTCATGAGCATATTGTCCTCTTCACATGATTGGATTTCTAAATATTAACATAAATAAATTTATTGTTGAAAGTGAAGGAATTTTGTTGGCCAAGAGTACCATTTGTACGGAAAAAATAAGTTTTTTGAAAAAATTATACCAAAAACTAATTTCAGAAAAACTAAATAAATAGGTACCAAATTAAATAGTATTACCTACTTTTCATTTGATATATCAAACCCCATCACCTAATCCTCATTGTTTAATAAAAAATGAGGAAGAAAACAAAAACACTTGTGAGGGTAAAGAATAATCTCTACTCTCCTCAAGAATTCTATTTTGAAACTCTATTTTAACCTAATGTATAGATGTATAGATAGATTGATATGCCCATAAGGCCAGGAATATCCATTGCCAGATTTTTTTTTTTGAGTTTGTTAGAACTTTGTCAACCCATCAAAAGGGAAAACTATTTATTTAAATAGAAAATTTGTTTTTGGTCGTAAGATGAAAGTTTTAAACTTCTTGAACTAGAAATATTTTTTTTAAAAAAATCAAATCCCAAGTCTCAAGCAAGCCTATTATTTTAAGTTATCTTCTTTTATGTAAGAGAAAATACAAAAACCTCCACTGTAGTTTGGGTTTGAGACAAATTGCACAATATAATTTTTCTAGGGACAAATAATGCTATGTGTTTCACTTCGTGAGACATAATGGACATCGCCGTTAATTTTTGCATCACTTTTGGTCCTCAAACTTTTCTTTTTCCGTTATTACCCTCAAGCTTTCAACTTTTTTGTAATTTGATCCTAAAATTCGAAAAAAAAGGGGGAAGGGGCTTGGACCGCTAGTTGGCGACTCCGAACCCACTACCGAGGTGGCTGACACCCACAGAGGATGCCAGAAAGCTCGAGGGTAAGGTTGGCATCCTCTGTGGGTGCATACGACCTCGGTGGTGGGGTCGAGGTCGCCGACCGACGGCCTTGGCCCCTTCCTTTTTTTTTCTAATTTTAGGATCAAATTGAAAAAAATTTGAAAGTTTGAGGGTAATAATGACAAAAAGAAAATTTTGTGGACCAAAAGTGACGAAAATATTAACAGTGAAATTCATTATGTCTCACGAAGTGAACCACAATATATTATTTATTCCTAGAAAAATCATAGAGTTCAATTTGTCTCATGCTCAAATCACAAGGGGATTTTGTACTTTACAAAGTAATAGTCAACTTGTCTCCGACATCTTTGATTGGTATCTTATCTTAACTTGTATCTTATATAGAAGTATTATTATTTAAGGTAGAGTCTCATATTTTAATTATTTCTATAGTTTTCTTAAAACCCCATTTCTATTTATTTTTATGTTTTTATGGAAAAAAAACTTAAAAATTCGACCACTTTCATTCCATTAAAAATAATTTCAACTTACCAACAAGGATTGATTTAAACGGTTCGGTGCTTATTCCGCTTAACTAAGGTTTTGGATTCGAGTATTCAAAATGGAGAAAATTTTTGATTGTGAGAGCTTTATCCCTTAGTAGGCCTTCTCGACTTGAACTGGATTAGTCAACATTCGTAAAGCTCCTGTATATCAAGGTACACGCTGAAAAAAATCACTTTTACTAAATTAATTGCAATTATCAAATATCCATAAAAATAAATCACAATTCTCATAAATCTAACATACTTTTCATGAAAATTAAAATCGAGATTGGATAAAAATATCAAAGCAATTGCGCATGCGCATGGCCAATTAATAAGATTATATAACACCATCCTCAGTATGGATAAAATTTTTCAAATTAAAGTTATGCTTATTCCACGCATAGCGCAGGTTACACACTTTGGTATTAAGAAGATAAAAGGAAATCATATAATATTGTTCAAATATGATTGAAGAAATTTAATATATAAACCAAGAAGAAGAAATAGAGATATTTACTGAAGCGATTTATATTTTAGCTTTCCTAAAAAATTACATAAGATAACTAGCCTATTTATAGGCCAAATTACATAGGAAATTAGATATTGGAATATCCTAAGATACTAATAACTCATAAGATCTTATTCTCAAATATTCTATATCCTAATATGATAAAATAATATCACTAAACATGGAGAACAAGGAAATTTTCATCTTACACATAATCTTCACTTATATAATTTCTTAATTAGAATCAATCGAATAATGCATTTACTTTGCCAACCAGATCTTGTGGTGACAATGAAAAAGGAGTTTATTTGACTGCAATAAACCCCTCTATTCTTCTTTTCATTTTGATGGAAACAATGAATATGTGATTAGTATTGTTTGGAAGTTCAGTGGCAGTCATATAAGTGCTTATTTTATTAAATTTTAAGCAGAATCGTGATTTTTTTCCAGCTGGTTAATAGATAATTATAAAAACTGACTCAACTTATTTTTTATTTTAAGCATTAATTTTAATTTCAGCAATTTCAAATTATTATACTCAAAATGTTTTTGCTTATTTTAAAATCAATACTTATTTTTTAACAATTATATTTTAACTTTTTTGTTTCAGCAATAGCACTCCCAAACCAAGTGTAATATCAGAGGTTTGTAAAGATTTTCTTATTTTATTTGGATATATACATGAAATTAATCAATCCGAGTAGTCATAGATTTACCTTGACATTAGTGCCATGATTCAAAATCAATTTTCAAAGTGCTTTGAGGTTTCTCCCTTCGATAATTGCGTTCAATGTAATGATTCCTCTTCCGCTTTTGAATGAACGACACTGCTATCCATAAATCTTGTCCAAGCACATCTAAGCATAATGTTCGTGTAAAACCTAAGTTAGGTCATATTCTTAATAATGTTTGTGGTATGTTGCTTTTAGCTTCCCTTGCGTAGTCTTTTTGGGGTGAGATAGCCTTGCAGTAGTGTATAGTATGAATAGGATCTCTTCATTTGTCCTTAACAACTGTATACACTAAGAGTTGCACTATGATAAAAGTCCAGACTACCACACTCTTCGAACTTTTGGTTGCATGTCTTTTCCTCTTTTACCTTTTTATGAACATAACAAATTACAGCCACGGCCTAGATTATGCTGTTTCCTCAGGTACAACATAGAGCAAAAGGGTTATAGGTATCACGATCCTATCTCTCACAGGCTTTCAATTCTTGTCATATCCATTTTTTGGGACACAAGATGTTGCCAGTTCGTCAATAGTTATGCGGTTCCTTCGAATGTCACTCATTTATTCGTCAATACATTGTATGGCAGCAAGCCATGATGGATATATTACCAAGGCTTTAAGGTTGTTTGTATACAAATTCCAAACTATAAGGGGAATTTTCATCCAAATTATTAGTCAAACGGCCCATTTTGACCCGCGGCAACGCACGGACCATTCTATCGAGTCTCTAGATTACAATAAAACATTGTCCAAAGGAACATAATCGTTTGCCAGTCAAGACAAACATCAAGTTCACATAGCCTATAAGCTAGATTTCAATTTAAACATTTAAAAGAAACGTGGGTAAACACACATAATTTACTCAAACTTAAACAAATTAGTCAGGCCTTTAAGTCGAGTATTGAATATTTGGCTTAAACCCAAGCCATGGAAGTAGAATGTTCCAAGTGGCATATTATTCACCGAATTTATAGAATAAAATTCAAGATTTTATCGAATGTACCTCCCATTTTGAATTTACACCGAATCTATTCGCTTCCACCCATAGTATTCATGTGAAATCTACGAATTAATTTCGTAGATTTAATAACCATGTGCCGGAGAGGGCAGGTGTGCAACCCTTCATGATGAAAGTGGCCCTTTTTGAGGTTAGGTCTTATCTCGTCACCGGGCTTGGACATTACGTGCAGAACTCTATTTGCGTCTCGTATCAGAGTCTAGATCCTGGACACATTTTAATGTTTACTCTATTTAGGCGTCTCCGTTAGATATTTGTTTATGGGTGGGGTTGATGACTGGACCGAAGTGGTAGACGAAATGGCGATGTTTACGACAAAGTGGTCGCGAAAGTTTTCGAGGAACCGAAGTATTGGCTCGGAAAATGTTAGGGATCAAAGTTAGAGTTCACTCTTTTTCCGGATTCGAAAATTGAAAATCAGGATCATATTTTCACTATACGTAATGTTAGGGGCTATATGGTTAATTTCCCTGTTCTGTCTTCTCACTTCTGGCTAAGTATCTGGCTGACAATTGACATCCGGTGACGGCGGGCAACCCACCGGCCGGCGGCGATCGTTGCAAAATCAAAGGTCTCTCGCTCTCTCTCTTTCTGTCGACCAGATAACTCCATGGATCACTCCGATTACTACGCAAGCTACGACCAGCAGCACGTTCAGGGGACTTACGACCCATCTCAGCCATCGCAGCCCCACTGCTCATCCTCAATCGCCGGCCCCGCCACGACGGCGGCGGCCCAATCCTCCTCCTCCTACTATTCCTACGATCCCCAGCACTGCGCCGCCTATTACCATTCCCAAGACTACGCCAATTACTACTATCAGCAGCACCATCAACAGCCACCCGAAACTCATCAGCAGCAGCAGCATTCCCAGAATTCTCAGTTATACCAGGAACCTCACTTGCCCTCCCATCAGAACCCTTATTACGAGCAGGCTGCTCAGAATCCGAGTTCGGATCCTTGGCAATCGAGTGTTTCTGCCCATAGAGGAATTCACCACCCAGTAAGATTTTCCATCTGTTCCTTTTCAAATGTATTCCGGCATGTATTATACGTTTAGCTATATGTGACTGCATAGGACATGCTTGTGTATTTGACTAGAAGATGGAAATGTCGTTCAAGTTGGGAACTTGATGCATATTATTAGAGTTCTTGCCTCGTTTGATGTGCTGGATCATTATTCAGTCGGTATAGTTACAACCGTCGGTTGTAATGGTTCATAGAGCTTGTTGATCGGCTCCTTGTATAAGCTATTCGGCATCTTCAAAATTCACCATTGGTTTATCGTTTCCGTTTTGGCAGTTCGATGCAGTTGTTCTTGAAATGTTCTGTGTATAGGCTTTGGGAGGACAGTAATGAAAAATACAATAAGATGGAGCTGTTTGTTCTTGTTTTTGCTTGATGTGCTATTTGGATTATAATCCATAAGGCTAAACTGCACTTATTTGAGTAATCATGAAGTCCAAGTCCTGCATATGATTTAAGATGGAATTGGGCTGTCTCTGCTTCTGTTATGGAGGAGCGAGCTACCTGCTTGACATGCCTTGGTTGCTTTTGTCTTGCAAGGGTTAAGTTTTTCTCTCTTCCCCTAATCTCAGATAAAAAGTTTTAAGGTTAAAATGCTCCTTACTCATGGACAGAAGCCAGTGCTATGTTGTAGATTCATAATATTTTTCACAGAAGTTTGGTATGTTTGATTGTATAAGCCTGTCTCTTGCTCTTCTTCCTCAGGCTCATTCTGGGATTTTATTGCAGCACTCAACTGATAGGTTCTAGGTATTATATTCTGCAATTAATTTCTTCTCCAGTATGCAAAATTGTTTCTCTTCTTTTAGACAAAGCAATCAACATGAAACTAAATGGATTTGAGATAGGGGAACTCCATTTTAAAATCAACTGACTCGTTGACAGCTTGAGTTGTCTTTCTTTTTTTCTTTAATCTGTCATATCATCAACATAAAAGCTATACAAATTTGCACATTCAAAGCTGTCTCCAGTTCTTTCTCATTTCTAAGATTGACATAATAATTTCGTAAATTTGTTTCCTCTAAACTCTTGTAAGGAAGCATGATGTGCCTTGCTTTTTCTCTGAAGCCTGATAACAATTAGGAGTTGCCGTCTACATCTTTATCACATTCACTATTTGAGATGGCAGAGTAAAACTATACCAATGATTACCCTGTGCGTGCATGGGATTCAGACTAGTTTGTAAAGTATTCTCACTCCATTCAAATCATCAGTTTGAACAATACCATTGTTGTTGCTTTCTTTTTTTTTGTGAGGATAAGTAATTTGGCCAATTTTGCGCTCTTGTTTGGCTTCTCATTAAAGTTATACTCAGCCATGTTTTACTGATGCTGCTGTTCAACCTTCTTTGGTCGAATCTGCTACATATAAAAATGAAAATGGAAAGGGATCCTCGTATAAATTGGCCCCTACAAGTATTCTCACTCCAGTCAAATCATCACGTTGAGTAATATCATTTGGCTTTTTTTTTTTTTTTTATCTTTCTTTCTTTTCTATCGGATTAGATTTTCGCTCCCCCATTTTTTTTGGCTTCTCATAAAAGTCATATTGAGCCCCATTTCACTGATTCTGCTGCTCAACTTCTCTGGTCGAATTCACTGCATATAAGAATGAAAATGAAAAGGGATGCTTATATTAATTGGCCTGTACAATATATGGGGATTCCACTACGAAGGGTTCAAATCATACGTACCAGACATGATATCAGGCTTCTTGCAGTTAATCTCTTTCCATTTGTATTTTGACAAAAGTACTTGGTGGATATTGCAGTTAGCTCTCTATTCAGGATGTTTGAACTGAAATCGCAGGGATGATTCTAATTTTTTCTTTTGAGCCATGCATTTGTTCTCATCTCTTTTATTGGCTGGGAGAGCCATATCATAGTTCAGCACACACAAGATGGGTTCCCAGATCTTCATAGTTCTCAATGGAGAATCTTCTGATAGGTAATTCTTAATTTTGGTCGACTCAGAGATATTATCCCTGAATCAATGCTTGAATCCAAAGCCCGATAAAGAAATACCTTTTGTTGATTTGGCACTGTCTCGTCGAGAAAAAGGTGAAATGAAGCGGACTTTGAGATTCAGCAATTGATGAAATATTGAGTATCAACCACATGTGGTATCACTTTGGTTGCTTCTCAACTACTACAGCTGTATTTGTATGGTCTGACTGGCGATGCTCGAGTCTCAAAGCCTGATAAAAAAATGCCTTTGTATTGTTTTTGTGGTTTATTATGGAGAAAATGTCTTCGAGGAAATGGGCCTTGTGACTCGATCATTGATTAGTCTTGGAGCCTCTCTGATGTATGCCGTGGTTTCTTCACACCATTGGTGAGATTGATCCAGAACTGGGAAAGAGCAAATGTCTTCTTATGCATTTTGTTGCTTATCAATATCAACTGGCCTGCATGTGCTATTTGACTAATCTCATGTGATCTGCATTACATGTTCAAATTTATAATGTCATGATTCACCTGTCAATTCAAGATATTCTTCTCTTCATTTTTTTATTCATATTAAACTAATTAATGGGCTGCAGGTCTTTTCCATCCAAATTTTGCCCTTTTCCTTTAAGGCCTGCCCCTTAAACTCCTGAAAATGTTCTTCTTGTTCCATTGTTTTGATCGCAAATTTTTATTTCCTTTTTCCTCAATAATTAACGTTTTGAGATCAATTATATATTTAGTGATTTTCTGTGACATCTTCTCCAGTATGAAGCAGTGGAAAATGGTGAAATGGATTTTGAATTCAAAGTTGAGTAGGTTTTTGTGCTGATTCCTTCCATTCTTGATGGATTTTGAAAAACAAGTTCTCAATGAGTAATTATTTTCTGGTGTCCTTTTCATGTTCTGTGTTACTTGCAGTTTTTCCCTTTGATTTTTTGTCCATAATATCTGTTTGTTATATCTTTGGGTTGTTTCTTTTTTACTTTCTCATGTTTGTTGATTACTGCTCTCATATATCACTTGATCATGCCAAGACTTACCCAATGCTGCATGTCGTCACTGCTCAGCAGATGGGGCAATCTGAAAGCATTGGGAAAGGAGGGAGAATAGGCAACCGGCAGTCTAAACGAGGAGGAAAGGCTGGCAGCCGAGGTGCACAACAAGGCCCTCCTATGGAACAAGAACCTGGAAGTGCTCCAGGCCGACTCCCAAGAATGGTACGTTGTGAGCTCTGTAGGGTTGAATGCAACGCACCTGAGATCTTGGAACAGCATAAGAATGGAAAGCGCCACAAGAAGAACCTTCGAGTCCATGAAGAGCTGCAGAATCTCAAGAAGCAGATGAGCGAACCTGAGAAACCTGCAGAAAATCTTCCAGCTGAGACTAGACCACATGAGGAAGGGGCCTGTGGGGCTGGTATGAAGAGGAAAATGAAGGGAGGCAGGGGAGGCAAGTTTCTTAAGGCTGAATCAGGCCTGAGACGGCCAGTGGGGTCAGCCCAACCGAAAGAACCAGCTTTTCCATTCATTTGTGATCTGTGCAATGTTAAGTGCGAATCCCAGGTGGTCTTCAATACCCACCTGACTGGGAAAAAGCATTTGTCGAAGATGAAGAGGTTCCAGAGAAACCAGTCTCTCAGTAGCAAGTCTCAGGTGTTTGGCCCGCCTTGCGCAAGCTCAAGTCTTCCGGTTTCTTCAACCTCGGTTACTCTGGAGGCCAACAATCAGACCAGTGGTTCTGAGCCTCTGGCTCTTTTGTCGGTTAATGGAGTTTCCTCTTCGGACCCACAGGTCCTTTTGGCTCAGATAATAATGGATTATGTGCGATCTCAAACCCATGGAGTTCCTCAGCAGGGCCAAGCATTGGTGCCTGGGTCGGGCTCAGGGACTCAGAACCAGCAAGGTCAGCAGATACACGATTCAGAAACCGCATTAGAAACCTCAGCTCTTCCTCCTGGTACCAGGATAGAGACCAAAACCATGACTGAAGTATCATCGGGGGAAGCTGTTTCCTGTGGGCCTGCAAGTTGCAGTGAGACAGCTAAGGACATAGGGCCACAGTGAACTTGGTCATGCTTTGTTTTTGAGAAGATTGGTCTTCTGAATTTCAGAATTCATGAATCTCGACAGATGTTGAGACCGATGAACATGTACGAATTCATGAATCTCGACAGATGTTGAGACCGATGAACATGTACGTATGGAGGGAGAATTTCGCCAATCTCATTTGTATGAACGGGAACATGATTTTCTCGCCACAGTTTTTTTCTGGATTGTAAGTGCTCTCTCAGCAAATGCGGCGGGAAAAAGAAGCATGAGAAATGATTATTTTTTTTCCCCTTCCTACATTGCAACATTTTTTGATGATTTATCCAAAGTTTTTAATTGAAAATTCTAGCGTGGTTGTCAAATAAAAAAATATATTTTAGTTGGCAATTTCTTAACCGTGAGATTTTAGTAGATAAATCTCATCCGTTCACGGGCTTTATTTGTGAAAAATGACAAATTAAATCATATTGGTTTTATTTTTCACACTTTTCTCATAGATTTTCCGATGATGCGCGACTACACTCGAGATTGAGCTGATGGGGTGAACCAACTAGAATAAGTCACCCATCACGCTAGACTGATCCCGTTTAGCATATTCTCATATCAACCTTGCCAGTTTCTTCAACCAAAACATATTCTAATTAAAAATAAAAATAACATCTGAATAAAAAAAAATAATAAATAAATGTCGGCAGGATGCAGAGGGTGGTGATAAGTAAGAGTAGGAATTGTTTTGGCCTCACCACGTAATAGCATGGAATGATTAATGTCTTAACATTTTCCTGATGCTACTAACCCGAAATTGAGCAACACGAAATCAGATTTAGCCAAGGAAAAGGGGGAAGAAATCATACGTGATGTTACATTTTCAGCCCATTGTCGGCCAGCAATACAACAATCAGTAATGACTGGAGCCTCTGTACTAGCTAATGAATCCATGTAAAAAAACATTACTTCTATCCAAAAATTCAGAGACTCATCAACTGGATCCATGCTACTAGTTAGGGCTAGCAGTAGTTCCAATGAAGTCCAATCAGAGGACATGCGTCGCCAGCGCCTGCCTTCCATTCGGAAAGCAGAGCTAAAGCAGCCTTTTTCATCACTGACCTTCCCAGGAAGCTTGTCCATGAGTGCGGGACCAAAGGATTCATCCCTGTCAATGTCCGGTTTAAACCATAACTACTCCGCCACAAGCCTTGGCCTGCTATTGTCTGGCCATCCTGTCCAAAAAAGCCAGAGTTTACTCGAGTAAATGCTTTTACATTGCATCGTAATTCGAATAAATATCCTAATTAATGATTGCTACTACTACTATACAATTACCATGTAATCTAAACATCGTTTTCCCCACCTAGAAGTTTAAAGAGGAAAACTAGGAACTTTTTCCACTTCTTCAAACCAAAGGTGGCCATAACTTAATGGTAAAAACATAAGAGATTACTTTACAGTTCTTTAGGGAAAAATGGTGTTGATCCGTTAGATGACTTCCGATAATGGATAATATTTTGATTCATTAACCAAAAGCATAAGGAAAAAAAAAAATGTTCCCTGATATTTATGCTCTCGCCTAAGAGCAGTTACAGAGATTGAACTTGCTTCGGAGCATAAGGGATGCATACCTTGTTTGATATGCCAGGAATAATCCAGTCAAGAGCTCTCACTCAGGACCTTGAATCATGTTGCACCGCTCAGCAATCTTCCGAAAATCATCAAGGCCAAGCTGTAACATAGAAGAATGACTCAGTTCTATACAGTGACTCCAAATGTGAAGCTTGGTTAAACTAACAGTATGCAACCTCTATCAATTCCAGTAAAAAGCAGATGGGTGAAGTTGCTCCCACTTTCGCATTGCCATACTTTATGGGCTATAAAGAAATGGGAAACAAGGGTAGGGAAAAGTTCAGACCTTCCCATCTCCATCGGCATCGAAGCAGTGGATCATGTCAAGGAGTTCCTTATCTGTCCATGTGAAATCATGTGCAGTTGCTACCTTTGCTAAATCCTTCATGTTTATACTGCCTTTCCCAGCTTCTGCAAAACCACATTTTCTAATCACCATGAGAAGAAGATATCTCCAGACTCTTCACAAAATCAAATGAAAGAAAAGGATTTTTTTTAAAAAAAAAAGGAAAGAAAAAAAAGGGACATAATCAAACAAGGCATAGAGTGAGATTTTTTATTCTTTTTAACCAAAAAGATGCATGCTTTATGACCAGATCATACATGGAAAAACCATAATTTTATAGGCACATCTGCCTTTTAAAGCCCTTTAATCCTTCTCAACATCAGTATTTATGATCACGAAGAAAATCCCAATTCAAGTATGGTAATCATACGAAAATTGCTTCAAGGTTCACGTAACAATGTCATGCCCAAAGATGCAACACAAAGAAAAGGAAACGATTTACCATCAAACTGAAAGAAGTGCAGAATCACTTCATCCTCAGTCATCTTCACCCTACTACTGAACTGCACAATAAGGGAAGGACTAATAAGAAAAGAGCAAGACTGCAGAGCGTTTCTTTACAACAAGAAAGGGGGAAAAAAATCCCAGTCAATTGATTTGAATATATATAATTACTTAAAAAAGAAAAGAAATTGAGACCATACCAATGATCTGCTCTTTCCTTTCCGTGATTCCCCCCGAACCTCTGTCCTCCTCGCTCTTCCCTTTGGATCGACATCCTCAACTTTTCCAGGAGATGCTATTTCATTATTTCCTCGCAAAGAAAGTGCAATTGCCTGAAACGTGGCCAAAATACAACTTAGAACATATCCTTTCTTGAGAAACCAGAACCTCAAACACACTAAATATAAAGTGAGAAATTCATCTGTCATTATGAGCGGAAGGCTATGATAATCAATACTTTGTTGAACAATATTGTCAGTGGCACTTGCTTCTCTTATATTATGGGTAAATATTTAATATGCATAGCTTACGAATAACTTCATTGATCTTGTCCGTGTTATTTACACTTCAGCTCAGTCCTTTATAGTTCAATCTTTAAGATTTCGTTTCCTCAGCGAATTTGCCAACGGCATCTGTTAAGATGTGAGGGGCTTGCTTCTTTTTTTCTTTTTTTTTTTGGCTAACGCGGGGTGTCCGGGCTTTGCCCGACTAATCCCCGACGCTCCGTGAACCCCCGCGGCGCACGGAACGGATAATCACGCCAAAGGCGCTCCGATGGCTCCAAGGGGTTTCGAATCCGGAATCGGGTGGATATTTAAGCTCCTCCTTACCACTAGGCCATACTCCTTGGAGTTTGAGGGGCTTGCTTGTTGGATATTAGAAAACTTCAACCAGTTTCCATCAACGCAGAAAATATTATGAGAAAATATAAGATCTCATTGTTGAACCTTCTAAACTTGTTCTAATTAAACACATTAATGTTTCTAGATGAGATGCAAGTATACATTACCTGCATGAGCTCATCGTCATCATCAACAGAGTCTGATTTGATTGGAACCTTTTTCACTGGAGTCTTTCTTTTCGGGGTTGACATTCTTCTCTTTCCCTGGCATAGAAGATGAGCAAAGACACAATTAGATGAACAAGATTGTACTGAAAAGGGTTAAATGGTAATAGTCTCCCTACTATTAACTGCCCAAGTGCACAAAAGGCCTCAAAAACCTAAAGAAATCATAAGCTTTCCGACACCAACAACTGTCGGGGTCCTAAATTCTCGTGCACCCATACGTTTTATCTCGGCAAGAAATCGTAAGTGAACATGCTCAAGACAGATTCAGATTTTAACCCGTCACAAGCGAAAAAGTGAAAGCCTTGGCAAAAAGCTTGGAATTTCTACTGTCATATAGTCTGGTATCGAGTTGATCATCGAAGAAAAGGAGAATGCAGTAACTGGATTCAATAGTTACCCAAAAGAATTCTGGTGCACTAGACATCCCAAATGACAAAAACTCCTTAGGAAACAGCTACTGGAAATCCTATCAGGATCAAAATGACCTTGGTAACTTTTAATTATTTTTGGGGCAAAATATATTTTAGTACCATATCATATATATATATATAATATAGTGCATAATTGAGTGAGGCAACAGCATATAGCTGCCGGAGATGTGTATTGATAAGGGGAAAAGTGGAAATACGAGGATCTTGGAACTGAAAAAAGTCTAGAGGAGAAACTATAATCTATCTCATCAGAGTGATAAAATGTTCAACCATCACTTAGCTGAATAAACTTATCATCTAAATCTCCTGCTACAAATAATCCCATTCAACTCGAAAAAATTCGCAGGACTAAGGATGCTTTCAAAAGTTCTGATTCTCGAGAGTGAGAGCTGCTGCTTCCTAAAACAACGACGATGACCAGCATCATCCCTTCACTCCTTCAGATGTTCGCTACCACCCACGACCGTATTACTTTTAAAAGCAACAAGTAGGGTTACTGATCATCAACAGGCAACGGTGGGACTACATAAAATACAAATTCTCAAAAAGAGAAGATCTTTACGTGCTCGCAGCTACAATCCACCATCTCTAATGATCACGAGAGCCCCAGCACAGGGAAATCGGAAAAGGGTCGGTGTAATTTAACTGGACACATGAAACTAACCAATCAGATCAATGAACCGAACAACGCGATGGAAAGGGAAGTAGAAGAAACCTTCTTCCTAGTCGACCCAGGAGCCGAATACTCCTCATCTTCATCATCATCATCATCATCGACACCACCGGCCTCGTCCGGGTCAGGCTCGTAATCCTTGTCCTCATCATCCAGCTTCCTCTTCCCCTTATCATCAACCTTTCTAGCGGACCTTCGACTGGGGCTCTCCATCAGAGAGCTAGCGATTTTGGGGAGGCCCAAAGCGGCCATCCTCTTCCTGTTCTCCTCAATCCTTGAGAGCCTCTGAATCTCGTACTCCGACAACCCCTTACTCCCGGCGGGAGGGCCGGAGCCTTCGGGAACTTCCTCTTCGCGCTGGGGACCGGCGCGAGAAGACCGGCGCCTCGGCATTGTTTTATTTCCGGTGCTCGACTGAACTGAAGAAAAAGCAACGCGCGGAATCCCCTTCCTCCATCTCCTCCGCCGGCTTCCACCGCCAATTCACCGATTCAGCCACTCAAATCAATATTGACTAAATTGACAATTTGGTCCTCAAAGATACCTGCCTAGTAGAATTAGTCCCTGAATTATTATAATTGTGCAAATTGGTCCCACGCGCGCGTTTGGAACGTTTTTTTGTCCATCTTTCCTTCCAGTCCCAGATAGAAAAGGCTAACATGCTGCGTTAGCAACTGACTTGAACTGATGAGCTCCACGTTCGCCTTAATGGACCCGAAACCCCCAAAATAGAAAGGCAAATCCCCCAAAACCTGCGATTGAACCCTCTAAGATCAAGTCTCTTGCCCTAAACCTAAGATCAAGTCTCTTACCCCACATTACAATGTTTGTCCGAATTTATAATAGATTTTTATGCTGAAGAAAAAGCTATATATATATATATATATTTTGCAATATGAGCATTGAGACGACAAAGTTAATTATCATCGATTTTTCCTCTGGTAACTCTTACCGTTTGTTTGGATAGAAGGAAAATGATGGGCAAAAAATGCTCGTAAGAAGTTACCCGCTCCTCCCTTTCCTTTTCCTCATGCAAACAAGGGGTTAACTCTGGGTTCTGGCCAGTGAAATTGGTGCATTCTTCTTTTGGATCAATGGCCAAAAGATCATGTAAAAATTGGCCGGTGGAAGTGAAGGCAGCTGCAAATGACAAATTTTATGTAGAAAATTGGAGGTTTCTTCTGATCAACATCTATCTACCTATCTATCTATGCATCCATCCATCCGGCCGGGGACCTATGGGGGGCAGTGGGTGGGTTTTCCCCACCTGCACCCCATCCTCCTTTTTTTTTTTTAAATTAAAATTTTAAAATTTCAATCTTTTCCAATATTTATTAAATTTTAATTATACAAATCTCTTTTTTCTAGCAGGTATCACTTGATAATCTAAAATTTACGAGATTCGATTAATCTAAATTCAAACAAGGTCAACCCACTAAGAGATAAACTTCTTCCGATCGTGAATTTTCTCCGATTACAAAACTTGCACCGAATGACTTACCAAAAAATAACAAGCGCAGGCTTACCTAAAACTAGTCCACGCTAATAGAAAGTCTATTTCAATTCTTCGTCAATTTTTCGATTCAACAATTAGTCATCGATTTAGATAGTCTCTTTTTATTTGTGATTTTTTGGTGCGTACCACTTAATATTCGAAAATTCCATTAGGTTGGATTAATATAGGTTCGAGCAAGGTCGACTCATTAACGAATAAACCTCTCCCGATCATGAATTTTCTGCAATCACATGACTCACACCAGATGCAGTACGTGCCATGCCTGATAATATAAAAAATTATTAAAGAAGAATATGTCATAGTAATAATTATTGACAAGAAAATAACAATTGATTTAACGTCATAAATAAAATTGTAATGATATATAATATATCACTAGAATAAGTAAAATTTAAGTTATACATCTATAAAAAAAGTGGTTCAATAAGCGGTACTTCAAATATTTCTTTTTCTTTTCTTACATAAAATATATGTTCTTACCGACATTTGCCTTTCTTATTTCTTTGGAAATTAATTAATTAAATTGATTATATATGTGATTTTTTGAGAGTTAATAAGGTTTTTTAATTATAATGAAGTTTTTTTTAGTTCATTTAATACTTTTGATATAGTAATAGATATTTGCAATTGATTTTGAGTACCATATACTTTTACCAGTTATATAATAAGTTTTGATATATCATAATTATTTTCTTCTTATTAAAAATACGGGTTTTCTTGCCCCGTGCAGACAAATATATATTGTAGTTACATAATTCAAACTTAATTTTTTAGTTAAATTTAAAAAATTTCATAAAAATATATTTCTTTTTTTCTATAGTATATAATATCTAATAATTATTGTCAGCATCCCGTTTTTGTCCACCGGCTCTAGGGAAGGGCATCGACAGCACTTTTGACCACAACCCTTGAACCGTAATAGAAAACCGTCGGGTAACCATCCTCTTATCACTCACAGTTGGGTCAGCCATGTGAACTAGACGGTCCAGGAGCAAGGCGCAGAGTGTCATAGCACAATAAGAATTCAAAACCGACGACTTGGCATGATCACGTAGATGAGGGGCAAAATCGTCATTTTATCACTCATCGGAGGGAAGTATTTTTTATTAATCGCCTAAGCATTCACGGCTTTTAAATTGCATTTTTTAATTCACCTTTAATTTGACATTTTTCAGGCCTTACGTGCGTCAAATTTGAATTTCAAAATCTAGAACAAAACTCGAGGCTGAAAAATGTTTTTTTCTATATAATATCGATCCCTGAATTTTTCTGAACACAATGGTGGTCCTAGATTATTTTTCAGATGTCCGGTTGAAAAGACAAGAATTTCAAGCCTTGCATGCAGCGATGTTGATTTTTTTTTTCAAAATTCAAGTCGATGCGCGGGATTGAAAAGTATTTTTCTACATAATATAGATCCTTGAATTTTTCTGAACACAGGTGTTTTCAGATTATTTTTCGGATATCCATTCGAAAAGACGAGAAATTCGAAAATAATCGTGCAATTACTATTGACGTGTGTCAGAGGTTCAATATCGATTTTATCGAGATTCGATCTCCATTGATACAAATTGAAATTCTCATAGAGTCTACTAGTTCTCGAATTTCACGATTTCGAAATTCTCATTCCAAAAATGTCGACAGATTCTGAGAAATCAAATTTTCATCCGAAAGAAGCCCCGTACGAAAAAAAAAACATAAAAGTGCATATATATATATATATAGCAGAGCGTCGACCCCCATTTTTTATTTGTTCTCCTTCTTTCTGCCTGCCTCCTTTTCTTTTTTTCCTTTTTCTTTTCTTGTAGCCTGCAGGTTGCTTTTCCTTTTTTTTTTTTCCTTCTTCTCGGCAATCTTCCCTGCAACCTGCAGCTTCTCAGATAATCATCATCAAGTCTGCTCTTTTCCTTAGGCCCGTGACCTCTGATCAGAACCGGGTCAGCTCTCTCTCCCTCTCGACTTTGGCTTCACGGAGATGGACAGACCATCACCAGCTGGGGAGTTTCCTTCTGAGCTCAGCTTCCCTTCCCCCTTTCGACTCTCTCCCTCTCGGGTTCTCCATTTTAGCAGACTCCACAGCCACTGCCATGGCTCTCTTCATCTCTTCATCATCTCTCCACACCTTAACCACTATCACAGCCCACATACAAGGCCCGTTGCTCAGCTCACTCCTATCCCTCTTCTGCCGCCGGTCCCTCTCCTTTTTCTTCGGTGACAGCAGTTGCTTCTCCTTGGCTGCCATCAACTCATCTCCTTCCCATCTTCATCGTCTTCATCATCATCACAAGCTCCTCCTTCCAGCTTCTCTCCCTGTTCCTGCAAGAAAAAACAAAAACACAGACCAGCACATTCTTCTCTTCATCCCAGAACCATCTCACTCCTTCTCCTGGTATGCATCAGCCACGGCGGTTCATACAGCTCTCCTCATTCCTCAGTTGCTGTCCGTGGTTCCCGAGCCCCCGGCTCCAGCACTGCTGCTCCGTTTCCATCTGCAGCCGCTGGTCCGAGCCCTTGCCGAGCTGAGCGGCTGCCTGGCCGCTATCCTTCCTCCTCGAGACATAAAACAGTGGCTGTTGCAGCTCCTTCCCGAGCTCCCTGAGCTCACGACTGCTTTGCTCTCTCATTTGCTATGTGTTGCTATTCGCCTCGAGCTTTCCAGCCCGCAGCAGAGCTTGCCTCCTTCCATACCAAGTTGAGTCCCGCCTTGGTTCCCCTCTTTCCGTTTTCCTTTTATTTGCTTGCATTACTATTGTACTCCTCACTTTCTTTTGGCTTTTCCTTGCAGTTGAGTCCCGCTCGAGCCCCCGCCGAGCACCATGGATGTCATCTAGCCCCTCCTCGTGTTTGTGGAGCCGAGTTGGAGCACCGACTTCCTTCGATGTGGCTGCAGCTTTTGCTGTCATCCTGCTGCCCCTCTCCTTGCGGCCGTAGTGTCCTTGGACAGCCCATTCCGGCGCCTACTCACGGACAAGTCAAAGCCTCACATGGTTCGTCCCGACACTTGCTTGGGAAAGGTATAATATCCGATGTTAGTGGCATGACTAGGCCTCTATTCTTTTGTTTAGTTCAATGGTTGCATGAATGACAATAATGGGTGAATGTTTTGGTTGATAACAAAAGAACCGGTTTAATTATAAAAGTCGACTCTTTAAAATCAAGATGTGTGTGGGGTGAATCGACTCGAACATGAACTTGTTTTAAAGAATTGGACTTAAAACAAGTTGCTTGAAATGTGAATGAACTGTTACGAATTCGGATTCCATGTGCATTTGGACTTAAGGGATAAAACTTGCCAGAAAAAACTTTAAACCGGCCTAATCAAATCCACTCGGGCATAAAACCGACAAATTAGATTTTGTTGTGATTGTGTATGCCGTGTTCATGTGCTTCACGATGTTTTGATGCATTTTTTATTAAAACCTCACACAAACTGGTTTAATCATGTAAAATCGTTTAAAATTTGGACGACCCTTCAATGGCCGGATCGACGACTCGAAACCCACAAATTTATAGCATTTGACAAATTTTAATTAACTCGATAATTCCACAAACGAGGGAATCGAGACGTTTCACTTGGCTAAATAAATCACTCGGCTTTTTTACATAAATTGCATGTACCGGTCAATAATCTGTAATCGTGTCGACAGTTTAAGAACTGTTGGCTATGTCCTTTTAAAACTCATGATTTAAAAAGTACCGAGACACATGTCACGCAGAGCATAGATATCTAGACAGTACTCGTGTACATTGACTTGAGTTTGGGCCCGGTTTGAGGCGGTTCAAGTCGAGGTGCACAAGTCCTCTTTAGACCACTTTCAGGCGGAGCGACCATTTTCTTGGTTCTCTCGATGCTCTCATGACCCCGATAGACTCAAGGGATCGGTGGACACCGGCTACTGACTTTCGATAATCTGTGTCACGTGATCTCGACTTTCTACATGCACATTGCACATTTTTCCAGTTCAAGGGCATGACCACCGGTTTTTGATCCGCCGACACCCTAAACATTATAATGACCAAAACATACCGAATAAGGAAAGGGACGAGCGCCTATCAAGGTGCGATTGCCGCTCGTACACCCTCCCTTTTCTATCTGTATGTTTATGTCACCCTAGTGTAGATTGGTACGAGTGGGGATGGCCGGTGAAAGGTTGTCCAGTCCCACATGGGTCATGTGCAATGATCTTGGCACCCTCGTGTTGTTTCATGCCCCAATTTCCCTAAGTTTGTGTTTAGAACGGGTCAAAATACAAAAACAAATTAATCTCAAACCCGGCTTAATCAAACATGGGCAAGTAGTTAAGCAGAAGTTTAGGTTTCGAGTTTCAGGTGAGAACACACTCTTGTCATAATCTGTTAAGCCCTCACTGTTATCAAACAAAACAATTTAAAGTTAACTCATAAATTCGAGACTTGACTACAGATATCATGTTTGTTGGGTCCTTTAAAGTACTGTTGAATACTACTTACCCTCCCAGGGCAGTCTATGACCGATGCAGATCGAATACATCGTCTGATTTGTCTGTTTAGGATAGGAACTTTTTTTTTTCGGTTACAATAGGAGACTCATGGCCTAGTACAAGGAAATGGAAAGGAAATCTAAATAAAGGAGCACAGGTATTCCCACTAATGAGAATCGAAACCGGAACCTCTAGGTTACCAGGTGAGGGTGTTAGCACTGCACTACACCCCCTTTCTCAGGATAGGAACTTGTTTGTCAAGCAACTCTATTCATATATTCTTAATCACGTAAATCTGGCGATAATACACAATTTGTTAATTTTCTTCTATCTTGATCTGCTTTTCACCTGTTTTGTTTGTTTTCATGCAGTTTGAGCCCGCACCCATAAGATACGATGCACATGGGGTCCAACGTCCCTTTACTGTCAACCACGGGGTCCAACGCCACCACACACCGAGCGTGCGCGACCTAAGTGCAATATGGGGTCTCACCTTGAGTCACTGTCTCGACCCGTTTAGTATCTATGCGAATGATGACCCGGGTCAGGACAAGTGAAGCATGGTTAAATAATCACTTGGGAGCTCGACCGGTCCCATGGCTATCTTGAGGACCATTCTGTCATCTTGAAATCCGTCGGTTTGGTCGGACCTGATCTCCGACCCTCACGAGCCTACATGGCTTTAATTTCGGTTTCGATCATTTAAACTACACGGTGAGTATGCGTGGAATAATGGTCGAGCACGAATCGATCGGAATTCAATCGTTGTAATTTATATTTTTATTTATTTGAGAGAACAGTGTAAAGATTATTTTGTATATTTATTCATGTAAGAATCTCGGTCGGTGAGTGAAAGGTCCGAATGCTGAATCGGTCGAATCGATCTACTTACCTAGGGACGAGTAAACCCAATGCTTCACGGTTTCGATTCGCGCGGGATGTCGACCATCACAGTCTGATGAACCGTTACCCAATGATAGCGAACCGATTCCTTGATGTACGGGCCTACTTTTCTCTCGGGCTCTAAGTCTGAATCGACTGTTATCTTCAAATTTACGGTGTCAAAACGGGTAAAACGAGTGCAACCTAATCATGCATTAAATAAATAAATGTGGCAAGCCCTAGGCAAATAGAGTACCAATACGGCGTGCGAAATATAGGCCCCGCACATAACAAAACCCCCCAAATTTGAAATTTTCGGTTCTGCAAGACCAATGCCTTAGCAAATTAAGTGTATCACATACCCCTAGAGCCCGGGTAACTCACCGACCCTCGATTTTTGCGTCGTAAACAAGTAGTGGCGACTTAGTCTCACTCGTATCCGTCACGCGTCCCCACGGGAAGATGGACACTCCCAAGTCGTGCGATCAGTCGCATGCATGCAGATCCCGACGAGACGAAATTTTGGTTCGCACAATTATATATGCTAATATCTTTAGGAATTATAATTAATTCATATATTACTACCATATTCGATAATTGGAAGTAAAGTAGTGGTGTAACTTTTTCAAAATTATTATTTTTCTAATTCGATAAAAAATTAGTAATTATAAGTTTTGAAGATAATTTTGTAATCATCACATTTACGCATAAGCTTCAAAAATATATTAAAATAAAAATAAAAATATTTCATGTACAAATATGTTTATATAAAATAATCATATTTATGCATAAGTTTTGAGGATACATTAAAATTAAAATATCTCATGTCAAATATATTTGTACATATATATTCAAATTATTAACATTTTTTATTTATAAAAATCTTAATTTATATGCAATTAGTAATTTAATATTTATAGATGCTGATCATATTTATGCATAAGTTTCAAGGATATATTAAAATGAAAATATTCTATATTCAAATATATTTATACATATATATTAAAATTAATGAGCATTTTTATTTATCAATTCTAAATTTATATGAATTTACTAATTTAGTCCCATTTAATCCTAATTGTATAATATTTACAATTATGTCATTATTTATTCCACTATATAAATTATTTATATATTTACCGTCATAATCATATAGTATTTTGACATTTACCTTTTTAACCCTATTTATTGGGTGGGGTATAACTTTATATATATATTGAGCATTTTTATTTATAAGTTCTTAATTTATATGCATTTACTAGTTTAGTCCTGTTATTTATAAATCCTAATTGTATAATATTTACAATTATACCATTATTTATTGCACTATATATATTATATATATGTTTATCGTTTTAACCTTATAGTATTTTGACATTTACCTTTCTAACCCTAGTCTTCATTCATCCATGCGTTGCACGAGTAATTTTTCTATGGAGATTTGTTAAACCTTTTGCTTTAGATGTGATTATAATTACTTTTTTCTCGGTGGAGAATTTTTATGTTTCACTACAAGAAACACCTTATCAGAGACAAATAATGAGAGGCAATTATAATATTAGTTTCTTCAATTCTCATTACGAGACAAATACAATATATGTCTTTATGTGAATTTTATTTGCCTCTAAAAGCATCTAAATTAATATTTTACCAAATTACAAATCTAGACCATAATTATTAGTTACAAATAAATATTTTACCTCAAAAGAATAACTTTTAGAAACGTATTAGTTGGCGCATATAGAAAATTTGTCACTAAATATTTTTTTAGAATGCAAAAGACTTAATTGCTTCTAAATCCAATTTTATTTGCCCCTAATATATAGTTTTAGAGGTAAATTACAATTTTCTCTAAATCTAATTTTCATTTGTCTCAAACTTACGAAATTTTACCTACAGAATAAGTAGATAAAAAAGTTGAAAGTTTGATTGATTATTTTTACCTAAAATAAATAATTTATTCAATATGAATTAAAGGAATTCAAATTACTCTCAACATAAGTTGAAAATATATTTTATTTACTTATGGATGTGAATCACATTATGCAGATTTTGAATTAAATAGAAGGGCAAATTAGAAAAAAAAATCTAAATTTTGTGAAACGTCTCTGTTTTGTCATAAATTTTATTTTGTAACAAAAAAACCATAAGTTTTTATAATCGTCTCATATTTGGCATCCGTTACTATTCTGTTAAGATTTCCGTCTATTTGCCTACGTGGACTTTATGAGACCCACAAATTTGCACATCATTTGATCATGTTCTCTTTTCTTTACAAAAATAACTTAAGTTTTCATAAATGTATCAGTTTTGCTCTAGATTTTGATTTGTAATTTAAAAAAAATACATGTTAGCACCCCGTTTTGGTCAACTGGCTCCATCGCTTTAATTATGTAAATATTATACTGTGAAGTATATGTGAAATATTCGATATACAATGAATATATACTAAAATATTTTATATGCAATTAAAAGATGACATACAAATCTTATATTATAGGAATAAATTTTTTTTGCATATGCCGTTTGATAGAAGTGTTATATATGTTTACATTACAGTAATATATATATACACTGAAATCTATACATACAATCTTCATTATAGAAATATATATATTTACAATATATATCATATATTGAGACTTCGACTACTATTACCAATTATATACATGTTGTACATATCATATAGTGGAACATAGACCATTTCTTGAGATTAAAAAATGGAATTTTTGTATTCAAAAGTAAATTTTTTTATTAATTTGTATGACGTTTTGAACTACATATACTGTACATGTTCAATATACGTACTAACCTGAATATCTGACATGAATTTGGTCGATTCACAAGATTTCACCGGTATTTCACTACGCTTCATTAGGTTTTCTCAAAATCCATAATCGTCAAATTCATGTATTTTTTTTCCAAAAGTAATTTGTTTAAGATGTTATCTTTTAATTGAATGTTAATTTGTTTGATGCGTTTATTATTTGCTTGAACTACTGTATTTGCATGAGATATTTTTTATTGTGTATTTTTTAATCTATACCTTAACAAATTTTGAGTTGATACAATGGTTTAACATATATTAAAAGAATTGGAATCGGAAGAAGTAACGAAATTATCAATTTTGATATCATTTTTCTTGATAAGGAGGTATACTTTGCGTGTTCGACTAAGTATATTATTTTATTAATCAAAGTTAAATTATTGCTAATTTATTTTTTCTAATGAAATTAGGATTCATTGATGCATGTAAGTATAGGAAAGTCTCAGATTGATTTGTTTTGGGCCTTACTTTGAGAAGAAACTTATATATAATTAATAATTTCAAGATAATTACACTCTCATCAAGGTATCGTCAAGTTGACGTTGAAATAAGATATTGTTTTTGCTTAGTCGATATGAATATTTTTTTGTAATTTATTGATATCCTTAACATTATTCGATTTTAACTAAATTTTATTTATGCATAATATGTAAAATTATTTAAACTAGTAGTAATAAAAAAATTATTCAATTGGATCGATGCTACGCGTGTGTCATCACTTAGTTGATATTATTATTGTTACTATTATTATTATCATCATGATCATCATAATATATAATAATAAAACGAAAAAATAGGTTTAACGAGATTGGGCAATGTTTCATCTCAGGATTGACAAGATGATGCTATGTGTCAAGCCTCAACTCTCTATTTACCTAAATTTCACTAATCTTACCTACCCCTTTAATGCATTAGTAATTAATGCACAAGTAAATAAATTGGTTTATAAGAATAGTATATTTATATCAATTCAATTTATTAAAAATATTTTCATTATTCTTGATTTAACAAGTAAAATTATGTTTACTAGAATATCTAGAAACTTTTAAAGTTCCTATGACAATATTAAATATACTTGAGAAATTAAAAAAATGTGAGTGAATTGATCTAAGAGTTTGTACAATTTAGTAATAAATATATCTTTTAGAATCTGCATATATAATGTATCATAGTGAAACTAAAAAACAAGTTTACCAGGGTGGTGCCATGTGTCATCCAACGATTGACAAGGTGGTGACATGTGTTAAGCTCTTAGCTCTCTATTTACCCAAATTTTACTAATCTTCTTTGCCCTTCTTAATGCATTAGCAATTAATGCACAAGTAAATAAATTGATTTATAGGAATAATATATTTATATCAGTCCAATTTACCAAAATTATTTCCATTTTCTAATTCTTTATTTAACAAGTGAAATTATGTTTACTGGAATATCTTGGAACTTTCAAAGTTCCTCTGCCTATGTTAAATATACTAAAAAATAGAAAAAAAATACAAACGAATTGGTCTAAGCTTTAGTACAATTTATTAATAAATATATATCTTTTGGAATTATTATATATATATATATAGCAAAACTAACTACAGTTTGCGATTAATGTCTTTAATAAATACAACTATAATAATTTAAAAATTATATTTATTATAAATTAGTGAATGCAATTAATAATTTAATATTATTAATTATTAATCTGTATTTAAATATATGATAGAACTGACCCAAGAGAATAAATGTGCTTAATGCAAATTTCAAAACTATGGAAGATAATATAAATTGAAAATGTGAATTACTAATTGGAAAATGGGAATATCCTTTTAATCAAAATTTAAAAAATGGACTAATAGAATTATGAAAAAAAAATTAAAATTTTAAGAAGATAGCAAAATATAGAAAAAAAAATAAAGTTTATGAATAAAACCGTATTGGACTTTCAATTTTATTAGAATGATATATTTCATTTTAGGGCAAATTACAAAAAAAAACTCAAGTTTTGTAAAATGTCTCAGTTTTGTCCTAAATTTTGTTTTGTAACAAAAAAAACCATAAATTTTCTAAAATGTCTCAAAAATTACCTCCGTTATAACTTCCGTCAATTTTTGCCTACGTGTGACCTACGTGGACTGTTAAAGGGACCCACTAGCCTACGTGTGACCTACGTGGACTGTTAAAGGGACCCACCATCAACAGCAAAAATTGACGGAAGTTATAACGGAGGTCATTTTTTAGACATTTTAGAAAACTTATAATTTTTTTTTGTTACAAAACAAAATTTAGAACAAAATTGAGACATTTTACAAAACTTGGGTTTTTTTTTTTGTAATTTACCCTTCATTTTATACATAAACTTAATGACCATGTTAGAATATTGAAATGAATTAATAAATATAAAACTAATATCAAATTTTGATATTATAGATGAATAAGTACAATGCTACATAAATAAAAATAAGCCGGTGCAACTTACGGGAAGTAGACTAGTTATTATTATATTGAAAGGGCTAATAGTATAATTTTTAATTTCTCAAAATACCCTTAGCATAATGTTTCTAACTAATAACAATTATGAATTCAGCCAAAAAAAAATGGGACTATGATTGTAATATACATGATTAATTTTATTTTTTTAAAAAAGGAGATGATAGTATATAAAAATATCAACCAGTGTCTACACCAGCATTAGAGCTGGAGTTATTACAAATGTCTCTTGTCTAAGAGGTGCCCAACGTATAAGCTAATAAAAGATCTGCTACCTCACGAGGAGGGGTGTCAAAGTACATAATGTCCCGAGGTTGAGAAGGGTTCCCCATAGCGAGCTTCGCCAATCTGTCAGCCACCATGTTAGCTTCTCGATATATGTGGTGAATCCTAAAATTTGCGAAGAGCTGTATGAGCATCCTGCAAGATTATCACGTGAGTTGCCTGAAATTAGATCGACGATAACCTGGGCATCCAACTCCACAATTAGGGAATGAATGCTTATTTCTCGAGCCATGAGGAGCCCATCTCGTAAGGCCCAACACTCTGCCATATAGCTATAAGAGGTGCCAAGAGGATAACTGAAGCCTCTAGTCCACCCTCCTAGATGGTTGCACAACACACCTCCCCCTCCTGCCAAGCCTGGGGACCCCAGTGCTGATCCGTCGATATTAAGTTTGGCCCCATCCAAGAGGTGGTGGGGGACCAATTGACGTTAGCTTTTGTTCTCTTTACTGGAAGGGACGGTCCCAAGGAGGAGAAAAACTCAACAGCATTGATGAGACAAGGATGGTAGGCTTTTGGGTTATGGGAGACCCCCTCAAACACAAATCTATCCCTTTGCTTCCATAATATCCAAAGACCATAGGGAAATATAATGCTCCAAGGAGCATGTAAAGTGTGCAGCTCATAAGTTTCACAATTAGTGCGAAACCAATCATTAAGGGGAGGGAAAAAGTTCCCTCTTGCGATGATGGGGTTCCCAAAGAAGTCCAGAATTGTCTTTCAATTGGGCAATCTCATAAGATATGCAGAGCAGTTTCCTCAAGTACCAGACATAAAGGGCATGAGGGTGATATAGAAAGCCCCCTGTCAGATGGACTGCAGTAGGAAGCCGATTAAAGGAAGGTTTGTACTCGGGGATGAGTCTTTACTTTTCAAATCCAAGTTCAAGCCTTACTTGCTCGATCAGGATTCCGGCCGCATTACCAAGTGATAAGCTGATTTGATTGAGAAATGAACCATTGAAAGAGTACTTCCATATCAATCTATGTATGTACATGATTAATTACCCCATATTTTCTCCACGACTTTCGCCCTCTATGCTCTCTGTCTTTTCCCACTTTTTCTCTCCCTATCCTGCCTTTAGATTAACCGCATGCATCCCTCTTTTCCACATAATTTTTTTTATTAATAATAAAAAAGTATTAACATTTATTTATCATTCATAGTATCTATATATATATATATACTAAATATGAAAGTTCCAACTTGTCAAAATCATGTATCGTAAATTACGTCTAGTTGACGAAATACAATTTAATAATATCGTATTTAGGAGGAATGCAATTTAATCCGCATATAATCGAGGTTTTTTTTTTTTTTTTTTTGGGGGTGACGAGAAGACCGGCAACTTGTTCGCTGTTCCACATGTATTGCCGGTCTCAATTTCCCCCTCTAGCCCTTGCTGATTTAACGGGACCCACCCCAGACGGCCACAAAGGGGAAGTCGTCAGCAGCCAAAAAGGACAAAAACCACAACACCCGCCGGCCACGATCGTCGCCGCCACCATCCCCACCGGCCATCCAACGAAGGACAGAAGACGCAGAGGAAGCAGGAGGCTTCGGCTGACGGAGGTGGCTCTAGTAGCCGCCGCAGCTCACTGCCATGCGAGCCCATTTCGGGTTTCTGAGGGGCAAGGCCGCAGGTATGTAGCACCTCATTATCTCTGATACTAGCTGCTGTTCGGCTGCCGCCTGGTCGGATAGAGCTGATTTCTGCTGAAGAGAGCTGATTGTTGTTGCTGATCGTTCGATCTTCCAGCTGAACACAGCTGTTCTGATTGATTGAATCCTCATTTCCTGCTTTGAGTCATAGAGAAGGTGATAACATGAATGAGCTTAATGCTTGTCTGTCTGAACTTACTTTTATCGCAAACTGACCCACTCTCAGTGACATGCATATTGTCAATGAATTTATATCAGTCTGCTCGATATGTTCTCTTATAGAATCCATATATATTGTTTGGCTGGTCGAGTAGTGATTTGTGTTGATATTTCAGCATATTCCGTGAATTTTCTTTTGTTTGCTCTTGGTATGATATTACCATGACGCTGCTGCCTTATCTGGAACATATTGGTCTCAACAAGTTCTTGTGGTTTAACTTGACTCAATTACTAGCTTAGGACGTTAATGTTGAATGCTATCAACCAACACCTGTTCGATGATTTGTCTGAGTAAACCTGCTTATCTTTTAACCTGCGTGAACAGAGTCAGTTGCTCAAATGTGCCAAAAGTCGAGACCGTTATGTTCTCAACCAGTCGAATACTCCACTGGGGGTGTTAGACAATGCAGAGACTTTTTGGATTGTATCATTATATGGATGTGCTTAATTGCCCCACGGATGACACCTTAGTCTAGGTGCTTGTTGCATCGAGAGCGGAGATAGTATCCCACATATTTGATGTCTTTAAAGACCACAAAGGGGTGGTTTTTATGCTATGAAATAACTGTTTGATTTCATCTTACTGTGATGCTACAGGTTTCGTTCATGAGTTCGAGGAATTGAGTTTATTTATGGCGTGAAACCACTCGAAGTATCTTATTAGGACGTTTCGAAAGAATGCACTTTTAGATGGTTTTAGGTGGAGTCGGATGATGCTGATTAATAAGGATGTACAGGCGAGTAGTACACAAGCTTTATTTCAAAGAGTATATGAAAAGTCGGATAGGTGGATTGCTAAATGTGATGCTGTATCACAGTGTTGAAGAACCCCATGGAGCAGTTCTCCCTGCTGAATGGTATGAGAAGGCATACCCAAAGATGGTAAAACTGAGCCGTTTGTTGAAGGGCTTGGACGAAGTTGATGGTAGGCTAATGAATATCAAAGATGAATCGATTGTTGTCGATGATCTCACTGTGTGCAAGATGAATGCATTCAAATCTCTCGTCAGGGCCTTCATTGGGTCTCCATCAATCCAGCAAAAACTGAAGAGAAGCTCCATGGCCTCCTCTGTGGTATCTAGTTCTGCTTCCTCTGTTTGTTTCAGTCAATTAAGTGAAAACCAGCCCGTTATTATAAACTCTCTGACCCAAGTAAGTGATCTTCTCAGACTTTCAGCTCAACAGAGGAAATTGGTGAAACAAAAAATTAGCCCTCAGGTCACACAGCAAAAAATATGGACGGGCGCAATCATGGAGATACTAAACGGATTAAAGTATGATTTAGACTATTTCAATCGCCAATGTTCCAACAGAGCTACTAGCTTGGGCCAGCAGATTGTTTCTTCGTGTGTAAAGTTCTTGGACAAGACTGTTATTTCCTCTGACCCTGACTCCCCTTCGTGGATGAAACTCGGACCAACAAAGAGTCTAGAGGCACCTAACTTGTATAAGTGGGAGGATGTCCTTGAGATGTTCAATGACCTGATCAAGTGCTTGGGCGAAGAGAAGGGACTTTTGCTCCATGTTAGAAAGCTCAACGAGATGAAGGAAGGGTTGTATCAGATCAAGGATGTCTCAGTAGACAGAAATATTGGATACAGAGACTCTCGGCACCAGGAAATCCTACTGCAAAAGAAGCTCTCAAAGGCATTGGGCCACTCATCTCCTTGCCTGTTTACCCTTCTATTCTACTATCTCTATGGGCGTGTTGGAAGTACTGGGGTCGATCTTTGTGGAGGAATTCTTGGGCCCACTGATGGGAGTAGTGTTTGCCTGCATATGGGGAAAATATTAACATCGGAAGAGGCAGCTAACCTTTGGAGTGGAGTCAAGCAGTTGGATAAAATGCTTGGGCTCTTCAAGTTTGTCTGGGAAACAGCGGGAATGAAGGGAAGTTTGGAGCTTCAAGGACATCTATGGTGTGTGGGAGCTGAGGACAAGACATTAACTTACCGAGGTAATACCTATATTTTACATGGAATTAGGCATTAACAACTTCTCAGGGAGATAAAGGACCATTTGAATACAGCTTTGGAGGTCAAACAAGTGTTCCAAGGGAATTGTCTTCAGTTATCCAATTAGAATGGAAAATTATATTCTCGGTGTCTATGTTTGGAGCCTCCTTATTCTCGAGTTTTCCCCAAAAAGAAAACTGTTTTACAGAAAACTGAATATTGATCTCTGCTTTTCTTGTTATCTGCCCTAACTGGATTAATATAATAGATATTTCATGTGAGTTCCGGATCGGTTAAATAAAAATGTCATATGCATTTTTGCCTGCTTGGAGAGTGAAGGTATCGTGAGAGGATGGTGTTTGGGGCTTAGCAGCAGCAGAGATATGGACTCTCTTTTTAAAAACCAGATCTACAAATTGAGAATCCTCAATAAAATAATGCATTTCCAATGGCATGTTTGCATAATCTTCCCCGTTTTGAGTGTATTTAATCCTGAAAATGTCAGACGATGAACATATAGTAAGTGGCTATATACAGAACCTTTCCTAGATGGCCGAAGGTTGGGAAGTTGGGCGGCTTCGTATTGCTGCCTCTCTTATGTAGCAGATATTTGGAAGTCCCGATTCTGGATTATATGAGAGATTCTTCGATGATCTTATCTCGCCACGTGGTGTAACAAAGTACTAATTAAGTTACAATAAATAAAATAATCAATGCTAATCACTCAATTAATTGTGGTGATTATTCTTAATTGAAATAATCTTATTGATTCTTCATCACCACATTATTATGAGGAATAACCATTTAAAATTTTCTGAATTATATAGGAAGAAACCCCATTATCATGGTCCGTCAGCAAAAACTAATAGAAACTAATTAATGCGCGGGTTCGTGTTCATAAAATTATATATAAGTTTTGTCTTAATTAGTTGCAATTTGAAACATCAATTTCTCTATAGAAAACGATAATAATTATTAATTATTAATTTTAATATTCAAATAATATATTTTTAATAAAATTTAGAGTAAGCTAGTTATTATAATGATAATTTTAAATTAATTATTTCAATTGATATGCATCATATCTTTTAATTAATTGTTAATGTAAATTTATCAGGTAAAACATCGTTTACAACATCCTTGTTTTTATTTTTTATCAGTTAATAGCATTTTGTTCTAATTTTTTTTCATCCAGAATTTTTTTGGTTGCTCTCAAAGGCTCTCTATGGACTCAACTCAAACAGGCTTTGGAAAAGGATCATTTTTTCAAAATTCTATATACGATGTATTTATTCTTTTGTATTGTTTATATCATTTGTATTTTTATATAAATATTCATTTTAAAACACAGACACATCCTTTCTTATAACAATTATTCTGATTTTTAAAAATATATTTGCTTTTTAGCACAATAAATTATGCTCAAAGTTAATTCAATTTTCAATAAATATTTTTAATTAATAGTTTCAACGCATTATATATTTATATAAGCATTGTATTATATACAAATTATATATATATATATATTTACATAAGATTGGTTATGCATTTTTTAATATATAAAATTTTATGACATTCTTATTTTGAATATTTAGTTTTTATTTTATAAGTTCACATATTATAATAATTTTACCCTTATTATAACAAAATTAGGTTAACATCTAATTGAATATGTATTATTTATTAGTATACTTGATTGTCACAAATTAAATTGAGCCTTTTTTATTAAGTCGAGAAGATATCGGATTTTCATAGTTGGGCTTCACTTGATTGACTCAATTATCTTAATTTTTATCATATAATATTTTAATAATTTTCTTTTATTAATGAGAGAGTATTTATTACTATAGGAGTCAATTTTACTTATATAATAATTTAATAATATATTAGAGTATTATTCAACAATTGAACTAATTTATAGTCATTTCTTATTCTAGATTAAAGACAATTCATTGATTGTTATAATTGATTCATAATTATAACGCCTGTATCTTAAGAAACTGTGGAATTAAGTTATAGCCTCATGTAACCTGCTTTTTTTACAACAAAATCGACATCATAGATATTATTTGGAATGTATATTAAGCCTGTAATTTTACTCGAATGAGTGTCATTCTTAGATTTACTAGGTTTTTAGGCCATTGTGTTACACATATTTTACAAATAAAAATTCATAATACATAGAAATTTAAATATATGTATCTATAGAATTAGATTAAATTCAATGATAATGGTTAATATGGACTATGTATAAAATATATCACATATATATTGTTTTTACTCTATTAATTTTAATATTGCAAATTTCAAATTTTTTACTACAAAAAATTATTCGAGAGACATGAAAAATATATATAAAGAATAAAATTGTTCAGTAATCCTGTATTCCGAATAAATTTGTAATATTATTTAGATATTTTTAGTGAGAAATTATAAAAAAAATAAAAATTCGTAAAGTTCAAAAAATGATAAGATTATGCATAAGCAAACTTCAACATGGGAGAAATTACACGATTCGAATAGTAGCTTGGAACCCTTGATTCATAATGCGCTTGATGAACTGCTTTCTCCGATGTATACTCTCGTGGAATATGCCAATGGAAATTATACTTAAAAATTGAAAAGAAGTAAAATTATAATTAGAAATATAAATAGATTAAAAGAAATAAGGTGTCACATGAATTTTTCTCAATAAATAAGAATACTCAAGCCAAGAAATCATATAAAATGTTACAAAATAGCCTCTCAACATGCCTCTGGACAATGAGCACCTCAGCCCCAAATCCAACTAATACATAGATTTTCATGCAATTAAAACAATTTAGAATTTAATGATCATAATGATAACATTAATTTTAGTTGTCGCAAAATTTACTATTCTTTTTATTGACTGTATTGATTATAAAATTTATGTTGGACTAATATTGATAGGAAGATAATATTTATGTATAATATATTGCAGGAAATTTTAAAAATTTTAAGTCCTAATGATAATTAAATTGAATTGATCTGACTTCTAATTTAATTTTGAGTATTTCAAAATATCAATATTCTAAATTTTAATTGATAATTGAAATTTCACATCTATTAATACCTACTAGTTGGACATATATATGATATGATGGTCTTTTATTTCAAAAATATTAAATAGACCTTTTTAATTTATAATTTTTTTTGGCATATGACAATTTTTTATTCCTGCTTTTGTTTTATGACTAAAGAATTTTTATCCTATAGGATATGCTTTTGTTTTAAAGATATTAATGTAGATCTTTTTAATGATTTATTGTAACATTTTAGGGTTAATGACTAGAAAGGCATAAACTTTGATTCATTTTTTAATTTTGGCACAAACTTTATTTTTTCGTAGAAAAAGGCATGAACTTTAATTTTATTGTCACTTTAGGTATTTGTGACATTTTCCACCCATTTTGCTGACATGGCGAAAAACGGTACCTGCGTGGCAAACAACATCACATCACGTTAGCAAAAATAAATAATTTTTTAAAAAAATTATTAAAAAAAAGATAAAGGCTTTGATTAGAGAAATGGTGGGGTCCCCGACCTCCTACCGTCAACCATTGCCCCCTGATTGGAGTCGTCAGCGACCCTAATTAGAGGGGTGGCTGGGATCAAGACCCCACCCGCCGGAATCAGGAGAGCGCCCAATTTATTGATTTAGGGATTCTTTTGATTCTGGTGGATGGGTCTTGATCTCGACTACCTCTCCCATTCCCAATTGGGGTCGCCGATGACCCCACGAGAGGGAGGTGGCTGGCGGTGGGCAGTGGCTGGCTGGGATCCCCTACCCTTTTTCTGATTAAAGCCTTTCTTTAAAAAAAATAATTATTTTTGTTGATGTGGCGTGACATATTTGTCACGTATAAGTCATTTTCCGTCACGTCGGCGAAATGAATAGAAAATGTCGCAATTGTCTAACGTGATGAAAATATAAAGTTTGTGCCTTTTATGCCAAAAATAAAGTTCATGCCAAAATTTTAAAAAATAGGTCAAAGTGCTTACTTTTTTTTTGTCATTAGCCCTACATTTTGTGACCATTTTTTATTTGTACTTTAAATTATTTAATAAAAAATTAAAAGAAAAGCTCTTTTAAATGTTTAATAGCTTCAAATTTACTTATTTCTAATTATTATAATTATAAAGTCAAGGGTAAATAGCTTAAAAAAACACGTACTTTTCAAAAGTTTCCAAATCTAGCACGAACTTTAAGGGGGCGTTTGATTTCAGAGTTACAGTAATTTTGATTTTGATTGTGGAAAAAGACAAATGAGATGGTATTATAAATTTGACTTGGGAAACGTGTGTTTTTGTTGTGTAGTGGGTAGAGTTAAAATCAAAATCATGATTCTAAAATCATTTCATCAAAACGTTTCAAAACTGATCAAAACCTAGCATGTCGTTAACATCCATTCATGGAATGTCGTGAAATACTTACGTGGCCATTAATTTCTGTCTAACTGGCCGTTATCTTCCACGTGTATGCACCCCATTGGGGGGCCTATTTTCCTTTTCCTTTCAATTCATCCCCTGTTCTTTCACTTCCACTCTCGTGTTTTTTCTCATCCCCCATTGCTGCTGCCAACACCACCGTCACCACCACTCCGGCATCCTCCGCCAAATCACCGCCACTGTAGGCTTGAGCAACTTCGAGAAAGCAATTACAATGAACTCGAGTTCATGGAGAAGACTCGAGCAACAGCTGCACTAGTTTAGGGGAAGCTCGCAAGGGGCTAGACAGTAGCAAGCAGAGAGGCTTAAAGCACTACCAGCAACAACAACAGAGAATAGGGAGGGGCTTGGAACACCAGCAGCAGCAGCAACACGGAACAACAACAACAACACAACAACAATAGGGACTAGAAGAGAAGCAAACAACAACGACTATAACTCCAGGAGCTCAGGGAGGGGAAGCAAAGCAGCAACAACTCTGAAGGGCGTGCATTAGTAGCTAGGGAAGGAAGAGGGATAACACATCAGCAGGAACAATGAAGGAAGGAGAGAAGTCGAGTTGATGGTAGTTCAAGGAAGGTCTATGGAAGTGGAAGAAGGAGAAGGATAGAAGGAGATGATGAATGGAGGTGGCGATGATGGAAGGAAACATAGGCAGGAGAGGCTTAGAAGGTAGCGAAAATAGCCGCTTGGAATTAGGGAAGAGCAAGGAAGGAAAAGGAAAATGGTAATGGTGGTTATGAGTGGACGAGAGGGAGCTGAAGTGGTGTTTATAGTCTCGAGAGAAAGAAGCAGAGGATGAATGAAGATGAAGAATCCTTTGAGACAATCTCGACCATCTTGGAGGAGTCCGAGATAGTTGAACCGAAATATGAGGTCCCCGGTTTACATTTCTTGTTGGGTCATTGAGTTCACGGAAAATCAGAGAAGAACAAGTCCTGTAAGGAACAAGGGATGGAATTGGATGATGCCGGGGCAAATGGGAGCTGTAGGAGGTGGCATCTCGAAGAAGGGGAAGCATAAGGGAGAAGTCTCTTCGACGTCCCAGGGGTTGAGGGAGTGGTTGTAGCAGTGGTATTGGCGGCGACGATAGAGGACGAGAAAGAACGGGATAGGGGAAGAGAAAGAACAGGGGATGGGTTGAAGGGAAAAGGAAAATAGGCCCGCCAATGGAGTGCATACACATGGAAGATAACGGCCAGCTGGATAGCAATTAACGACCACGTAAGCATTTCACGGCATTCCATGGACGGATGTTAACGGCGTGCTAGATTTTGATCAGTTTTGAAAAGTTGTGCTTTTATAGAAAATTTTTAAAGTTCGTGCTGGATTTTGGAACTTTTGAAAAGTACGTGTTTTTTTAGGCCATTTACCCTAAATTCAATTGAGGATTAATTAAGAAAATTACATATTTTTAGCCCTATTAATTGGATGAAGTGAACTTTATACAGATAATTTTTTATATGATCTTTTTGTCACGTTCTTATAAAAGCATATATTTATATTGAGATTTATATACATCGGTGATATTGTATTAGGAATAGGTATATAAATTTTATGCTAAACATTACATACGTGATATGATATTAGTAGTAGGTGAGTAAACTTTATGTTAATTCGTCAATTGAGAGAAGTGATATTTTTCACCATATTTTTAATCATAAATTTTGTATGAGATATATATTTATTGATTATAACCAACGTTAAATATGTAAAATTTATGCCTTACTTTAATTAATAATATACGTATATTTTCTATTTCTAATTTATTTATGAATTATTATTAATTAATTCAAATTATTTCATAAATGGACCATAATATATTTACGACTCTACACCTATTTAATAGTTAAGAAGTATATATATATATTAAGTTATTTATTATTGAAAGCATATATCAGAAATAATGTTTATTTGAATTAATTACATGGAGATTACAATTTTACCCCCATTTATTATGGCGTAATCAAGTTTATATAATATATAGATAAGAAGGTTATATATATATATATATTAAGTTATTTATTATTGAAAGAATATATAAGAAATAATGTTTATTAGAATTAATTACATAGAGATTTATAATTTTACCCATATTTATTATGGTGTAGTCAAGTTTATATAAAAAATATATATATAGATATATAGAGCTATTTTTGAATTACTATATTTATTTTCATGAAAACTTACGATTTTAATTGAAAAGTAATTAGAAAATAGATCAAAGGCTATTATGGCTATTTTATAAAATATATATATATATATATATATATATTTTCACAAATTGTGGAATTAACCTATAGCTTTATGTAACCTTATTTTTTCACTACAAAATCGACATCTGAAAACTATATGAAGAAAAAAGATATTTAGTTTACTTTATAGGATATTATTTGGAATGTATATTAAGCCTGTAATTTTACTTGAATAAACGTCCATAGATTATGTATAGCGCTATTTCTTAACTAATATATTCACTTTTTATGAAAACTTACGATTTTAAGGCTTGATTGAAAAGTAATTAGAAAATAGAACAAGGCCATCATATATGTATATATATATACATATATTGTTCACGACCAAGTATTCGAAAGTCAATAAGTCTCTATCAATGTGTGTTGGTTCAACGTTTGTTCTGTAGGTCTTGGGTTTGAGTTTTGTGAATGAAAAAAGTTCATACTTGGAGAGTTTTATCCTTTGTAGGACGATCTAACTCGATTGGATTAGTTTGAGTTCATTGGGCTTTCGGATATCAGAGTGCACAAAAAAAAAGTTAGTGAGTCCCAAATAATTTGAGTTTGAGTTACTCAACCAATTAAAGAGTAAAATTCTTTCAATTGTGATTTTGTTTTTCTTATTCACAAAACTCGTAACGAGACATTGCTTAAAAGAAAAGGAATGCTAATTCACTTGAACCAGCCGACATTGGTCGCTACTCTCTTTAATGTTAAAAAAAGAAAAACATCATCCTACAAATTAAAACATCCTCCAATAGAAATTTCACAAACGCAACATAAGAGCCTCACTTTATGTCTCTAGAATTCTATTCGAGATGGACTAATTCATCATGGCACCTTCCACTCAACAGGCTTCATTAAGTTTCGGAGTTAGGATTCTACTCTATTTTATTTCGCTCATTTATGACGAAATAGTTTTAAAATTTTATTATTAAAAAATTAATCATAATAATAGTTAAGAGAAAGTATGAGTTACAATTTATTATTAAATGAAAAAAGATAAAAAATATATATATATGTAAAAGTAAATGAAAAATTTATTATTAAAAATTAATTGTAATAATACTTAGGAAAAATACCGAATGGAATTTATAATTAGATAAGACAAAAAGACAAGAAAAATAGGGATTTTTACCTAAAATGGCTCATGGTTTGTCCGTTTTGTTAAATCTATCATATGTTTTTTTTGTCAAATCTATCCCATGGTTTATTTTTTGCATCAAATCCATCCCGGCGTTATCTTTTTCGTCGACATCTAACGGCCGTGCTAACGTGGCCCGTGGAGAGATAGTGGGCCACACTTGCCACGTAGGCGCCACGTCAGCACGTCTGTTAGATGTCGACGGAAAAGATAACGCCGTGATAGATTTGATGTAAAAAGTAAACCATGAGATATATTTGACAAAAAAAACATATGATAGATTTGAAAAAACGGACAAATCATGGGTCATTTTAAGTAAATACCCCAAAAAATTAATGATTATATTGTTGAGTCGAGAGAATAATGGAGTGGAGTAGGGTGGAATAGAATTTATATTTCGAAAGATAAACTGCTTTCTCATTCCCCATGTCAATTCTTTATTATTATTAGTATCTTCACGACTGCCCAAAGAAAATTTGGCTTTTTGTTTTTTGAATAAAAAATTTTACTATGCTCAATTCAACTCTATTCTTTCCTAACTACAATCATTACAATTTTATTTTTTTTTCTCTATTTAATAACAAATTCTCCACCTACTTTCACATTTATATATGCATATATATCTTTTTACACGATTTTTCACTCATACTTTCATATCTTTTCACCAATCTATATATGCATCAATACTTGCCATCATTATAAAAAATCAAATTGAGTTGGATCATGATCCAACTCTAAAACCGAGCGCAAGCTTAGCGATCCTCTTAACTAATCTATATAATGGGGAGCCAGCCGTACATATAAAAAGAATACCGCTAATAAATGCATACAACAGAAGAAAAAAAAAAGAAACTAATATCTAGGATTAATTAAAAATACTCAATGCAGAACCTGAACTATGATCATGGACCATGATTCGTAAAAAAAAAATGATCATGGACCATGATCATGGATACACTTACATGCAATATATATATATATATATATATATTCACTTAAAGTAATTGTACCTGCTTAAGGGGATTGCTTATATATACAGTGGCAAGTCTCGTGTAAATTAAAATAAATTAGTATAACCCAGGAATGAAATTTTTTTTTTCTTGGTCTATAGACAAAGAAATTTCAGTTAAGGCCCGTTTGATTCAATGTCCCACTTTACATTACAAAGTTCGAACTTTTACATCGTATTTTATGGTATTTTGTTTAAAGCTAACCATTGTAATCATTTTCCTAAGTTAAAATTTTAAAAGTGTGGTTGTCAAAAATTTTACATTTGAAACACATGAAATTGTTAGATTACAACGGATATTCCAATTATGGGACCCATATCTTATCTCTATAAAAATAAATTATATAATATCTAGTGATCTCAACTCAAAAAGGATAAATTATTATTATTGGATAGAGAGTTTTTTCTTTTCCTTCTCATGAAGCTCAAATTAGGGTAGAGAGTTTTCTCCATGTCTCTCTAGACTTGTACATTGATGAGATTATTTAATTAAGATTATATATAAAGAAGTCTATGACTTTCACAACTAAGTTATGAAAAATACTATCTTATAAAGTAATCGATTCAACAAACAAACATTTCCATTATTTCCATAGTTGGTCCTAACATACGACTATAAAATTCTAATGATAACTACGGAAAACGCCACGTACTCTCAAGTTAAAATTATGGCGTGGACTCGCTGAGTTTCTAAAAATACTATAATGACTTCTTAAATAGTCTTGGTTTCATCGACGGCAATGGGATTGAAAATCTGTAAGCCACCTCCTCAATAATCTTACTTTAGAAAATTATTGGAAATGCTATTGTGAAAATTTACATTAAAAAGGTTAAATCAACTTGTAGATTTATTATATTTACTGAAGTCTATGTAACAACTTATAATATCATTTGGATTTATACCTTCTATGAGAATCACGAATCATAACATCCAAAAATAATAATAATCATTATATATAACTCATTATAAATGTAAATTATAACTATGTAACTTATGGTATTTCGTGATTTGTCTTTTCGACTTCTAAAAGAGATGTTGAGATTAGATATCATGTCATTTGCCATTTCATTACTAGTTGTGACTTGAAGGATTATGCAACGAGGATTTTACTCTCTACTACGTGACGTGTTCCGACGTGTGGCCTTAACTTTTGTAATATATATGTAGATTTGGACTTTTTGTGTACGTTCTAGGGGGCCAGGGGCATTACTATTACATGAATGAAATTTTTTCTTCTCTGATAGATGATTTTCATTTATTTCTGCCGCACGTTAATAATTTCTGTTAAGCCTTGGGAGTTGACCGACCAAAGGGCTATATAATCAATTATCAGTTGAAAACGATTTATATATGTTTTGACATTCATCAATCACCTGTATTGAGACACAGTGAGAGAGAGAGAGAGAGAGAGAGAGAGAGAGAGAGAGAGAGAGCGTTATAATAAGACAGAACCGTCCAGCAAAGCAACGGCTCGGAAAAGCCCTGCCAATCGTCAGAGATTTCTTCCAATTCCATTTTTCAAGAATTGAAATATCCATATTAAATTAAATAATGTCTCGCCTATAAAATCATAACAAATAGTCGGTAATGTAATCTAACCGAAGGAAGAAAATTATAAATATATATAAATATATATATATATATATATCGGAAATTTTATGTTTTGATTTCAAATCCTCACGTAAACAAAATGGGAAGAAAAATTACGTTTGTGTAATTAAATTACCAATAGATTTTAATGGAGAAAAAAAGTGGTATAGGAACGAGCCATTTAATAAGAAAAAGAAAAAATTGTAAATAATAAATATACAAAGTATAAAAAGACAAAGGAAGGAAAGAGAGATAGAAAGCAATGGAGCTGCCAATTATTATATGTCGAGGCAAAAAATCACAATGGACAGAATAAGCTCCAAATTAGAGTTCTTTACGCTTCACGTGGGCTTTGTCGACCCAAGTTTATCTCTTTTGCTTCCTCTTCTCTTCTCCTCCCCTGATTTTTAGTCCTTTTTCATTATTTTTCTTTTATTATTATTATTATTATTATTTTTATTTTTCTAAATTAAGTTTCTGGCGGTTTTCCATTCATGTGTGTGTGTCATCAAGTTGGATAGCAGCGGTATGTGAACGTGGCAGCAAGGAAAGGTTGTCGTCTTGATAACAATTATATATATATACCCTGTCGTTCATCATGCATGCAACAATATGTAGTTGATACGTAAGGGCAATTGCCAATTGGTGATGCAACTTTTTTGCTCGATTTGGAAAAGTCGGAATTTAGGGGAAACTGTCCTTCTCAGTTCTCTCTTTTGTGTTGACACCTAACCATACGATGATTTTAAGCCATATGATTCTCACAGTGTATTTTCCCAAATATTATTCAATTCTAATAATACGCAGTCCCAATTTATGATAACGCGTTAACTTGGTGAAATCATGTGTATTAGGAAGGTTTTGCGAATTAGTCGACGCTGACGGGGGGGGGGGGGGGGGGGGGGGGGGAAGATGTCAAGAAAATTCATGTTCCGATGGGAAGGAAAGGCCGATGGCATGGAGCCCAAATAAGACAAATGCCTTTATCTCTATGGCTGGAAAAAAAATCAGAGCACTAATAATTTGTTTTGAATCACACAGGAAAAATGACTTTTTAATTTCGACGACAATGGATGAGAAGAAAAAGAGAAGTCATGAAAGGGACATGAGAGAGGAGTGAATGGTTGCCTCGTTTGAGAAGACAATATTGGATGCTATTAAAACTTAAAAGGGGCTGGAGAGGATGAGAGATGGAGAAGAGTATGGGACAAAAGGAAATTAAAGGGCAAAAGGAACACAAACTCATTCACGATAGAGTCTTTTCGTGTTTTGGGGGATATGTCGCGATCCAATTGGTGCATACCTACTCATTTTCTTTGGAAATTTGAGTACAAGTCTATTGGAAGTATGCTAAAATTAATTTCAATGACTAATGTTAAGTTTCGCATCAATTGCCGGCTCGAATTGACTTGGAAAAAGAGAAATGTTCAGATATATATAGATATACACATCATCCTGACCGATAACCAAAAGAATGTCTCGTATAATCATATTTTCGCAGACTCCATATGTATATATGATAGACATGCAAATAATAATGTTAATGAGCAGTTAACCATATTTCCAAGATAAATAGGAACTTCGACCCAGTGTACGTATTGAGTTTTTATGTAACATAAAAAAGAGAAACACCCTTTCTTCTTTCGGTAAATATAAACACCCCAATTAATATATGTACATAATCTGTGTGGGCAAACACATTCATATCTATCAGTACACACCGGTTGTTCTAACAATGCATAATGTTCCTTCTCGCAAGCAAGAGAGAATGCAATATGAAAAATTATGATTCAAATACATGGTCGAGCTAGGAGCCAAGAGCAAGAAGCAACTCCCTGTTGATGTAGAAGATTTATCAGAAAAATTGAAGAATCAATATGCATGACAAGTTGACTCCTTGCCAATTATTTCACTCTTGAGCAATTCTATGGCTTGGAGCCCCATCCTATCCAGACGCACGGACCAATAATTGCAGCCCAATGGGCCCCCATCTGTGAGCCCAAAGTGTTTGTGTTATTTCCTCTAAATCAGGTCATGCTGTGTGCGAAGAAGGGCTTCGGAAGCGCCACTAAGCGGGCCTGACCTCATAAAGGATTTATATCTATATAAAATACTAAAAGTCAGGTTAAAGCATTGGGAAGCGCCACATAGGATGAAAGAGGCTTTTCCTTGCGTGATCACCATTCGTCTGACCGATAATAGCCATGTCCCAAATGGCACAATATTATGTAGCAACATCGCTTGCATAAAACCAAGATTATTTACAATATGGAAGACGAAAAGATTAATATAATAAATCTATTAAATTGTTAATATTTTGCTTGGTGATTTACATATTGGTTGAGGCACTTGCACGAAAATATTAAATTTTCATGAAAGATGTAATACTAGTCGTCCAAAATGTTTAATATGAACAGTAACGAAGGTAAAAGTCATTTTTATAGAATTGTATTAGTAAATTATTAATTGTCACAACCATTCTAGGCTGCGCACATATGCGGTGGTAGCTCGTCTAGTATTCAATAAAAGTCCAACTTCCAATATTAATTCAACTGTGATCATAATGAAGAGGAGCCATGCATGAATGGATTTTTGTCCCTGCGCCATACTTTTGAGAATTTACAGAAAGTGTTATAATATTTTTCAAGCTTGTAAATCGGGTCAACACAATAGCTTTTATCTTTTTCTTGTCTTTTTTCCTTTTTTCCCCCCTCTTTTTTTCTTCTTTTGAAAATAACGACAGGTCAATATGATAATGATTTTTAAGTGAGGGAGAGTCGTGAAGATGAAGGGAGAGACGGCCAATTAGATTGTCGAGTTGTTATATCGGGGAGAAGTGTCCTTACTTTAAGTGGGGCTTGGTCTTTTTGGCAAGCCATGAGTGCCTACTTTATAGTTTTTTTTTTAGGGTTTTCTGTTGGGTGGCGGGACAAAAAGGTAGAAATATATATATATATATATATATATATATATATATTTGTGTGGGACGCAAAGAACGCGTTGGTTCTAAGCAGACTGAGATTTTGTGTGCATGAAGAAGAAGTAGAAAGAAAATGACTTCACAGAGAAAACTATGTATATATTATAAAGAGAAAAAAACAATGAAGGAAACTTAAAGAAAGAAGGTGAGTTGAGGAAGAAGAGAAGATATGATGGGTGGTGGTGGGCAAGCATCTATAAAAGTAATTTGTGAGATGGAGGGAAAGGATTTTCTGTGCAAAAAGCACTTTGGCTGCATAATCTTATAAGCCATATTGACGTGTATATATATATGTATATGTATGTATAAAATAATCCCTACTATTATTGAGAGTTTTGGAGCGATTATAATGATTTTTTCTCTATGAAAATAAAATTACCGAAAGATATGCGTAAATATTATTCACATTGTATATAAAAAAATTTCGTATTCTTTTGTTATGAGGAAGACTAAGGAATAGGAACAAAAAAAAAAGGAACAGAATAACATGAGAGTTTCGATGATCATGAAAATAACAAGCAAAGTATCATAGTTTGAAGAGTTTTCCGTTTTTTTTTCTAAATTTCATTTATTTTATATTAAAAATTTATTGATTATTATATATTAGTAATAGTAATAATATCTCTCTAAGTTTCATAGAAAAAGAAATGAATTTTTACCTAAAATGATTCATGATTTGTCCGTTTTGTCAAATATATTCTATATTTTTTTGTTAAATCTATCACATGGTTTACTTTTTGCATCAAATCTATCCCGGCGTTATCTTTTCCATTGACAGCTAACGGCCGTGCTAATGTGGCACGTGGAGAGATAGTGGGCCACACTTACCACGTAGGCGTCACTTCAGCACGGCCATTAGATATCGACGGAAAAGATAACGCCGGGATAGATTTGATATAAAAAGTAAACCATGTGATAGATTTGATAAAAAAAACATATGATAAATTTGACAAAACGTGCAAATTATGGGCCATTTTAAGTAAATATTCAAAAAAAACGAAAATCGACCCTTTTTTCTTACGCACACCCATGTATATGAATCTATCCACCTGATCACCAACCACCATTTTTTTTTTCTTTTTAATTTTTAAAATTACTTTATTTCTTTGTCCGCTTGCCCTGGATGTTCACATGATTTTTTGCCCTAAACCAATAGTTCTTTTCTTTCTGTTTGTCCAATATCAATAGATTATCCCAAGGCCGAGGGGCGGCAGAGGTTATGAAATTAATTAGCATGAAAAACAGCCTTACAGTGTGCATGTTTAGATCATTGTTTTATCTTTTCTTTCTATTACAAATGCATGCATTAAGTGGGGGATGAAAAAAAGAAGATGAAATAAAAAATCACAGTACATGTTACTAATGAGAATTGATTGTAAGATCTCCTGTTTCCCGATTTAGGGCAAGTATTGTGTACAATGTCTCACCTTCTCTTAGGGTCATTGTTTTGTTCTCGTATAATTAGTTTGTTATTCTTTATCCATCGCACATAGCCTATTCTAGTACCAATGGCTAGATGCTTGATACATACAATTGAAAATTTCAAAACACTATGATTGATAGCGGGTGCACGATAAAATTGGTTTAGTAACAAAGGGCAAGATGATCGAGATTCAATATTTATTGGACTATATATATAATATATATTGCATCGGTATTTTTTCTTTTTCCTTTTGTTGGGTTATAATGGACACTCATAAGCCTTTTTTTCCCCCTTGTCACACTCATAAGCCATATTTTAATGAAATATGAAAAGCACCATTGATGAGACTTATATCGAGAATCACTTAGTTTTAGTTCCATTACAGTGCAATTTAACCTAATAAAAGATGTAACAAATAACAGTATAAACATTGTGGGCTTATAGTTAGGTACTGTATTGAACCCCATCGACCTAGAGAGTTCAATCACCAAATCTATAGAAGATACTGCCAGATAGGAGGCACCCACATGTTAAATTCGATAATTGAGCTCAAATCATATTAATTAGGACGTAATAATATGTTCAAATCTTCAAAAGATTGTGTAACGTAGTGGCGCATACTATCGCCTGTTGATTTAGAGATCGTAGGTTCGATACCTATAGTGGGACAACCCCGTTGCCACTTTATTAGTTATTTAGGATCTTTTTTTATTGTAATAGGTCTTGAGCCTCTTTTATAACAAATATATATATATATATATATATATATGTTCAAATCACATGCTAGGAATTATTGGCAAAGGCAAGACACGAATTCTCAACAGCCACAAATACACCGTGAATTAACGCAACTGAAAACTTGCATGGACATGATAAATAAAATATTTTATGCAATTTCACTAAATACTTTTTTTTTTTACACAACAATAATCTAGGGAGAACTCTTAGTCCCTAAGGAAGCAAAGAATTCTAGCAAAGGTTCAGGTTGTCGTGAAAATTGTGGGAATCATACAAAAACAACAAAAGATTCGAATTTCACAAAGCTTTCAGCCGAAAAATCTCAATGAAAGCTTTGTAGATATATACGCAACCTGCTCAAAGATTTTGTAAAAAAGAAGAGTTGATATGTATGACTAATGATTGACGATATATTCATCCATCGATATTTCTTTAATTATATAGCATTATTTTCGATTACAAGAGACGTTCGTGAACCTAATCCATTGAAATAGAAATCATAAATATCTAATAAAGAGACACGAGTAGTTCCACTGGATATCAAACGTGAGATCTCTTGATCATTAGGTGAGAAATGCATCATTACACTATACCATCTATATATATATATATAGCATTATTAAAGTGTTGGAATATGATTCTTGGACTGACCCATGAAATTAAACTAAAGTGCATTAATTAATTTCTATCCGGTGGGGGTTGACCAATTTGATCTTGTTTGAGTTGACAACGTGTTTCCTTCACACTCAGTATCTCTAGGATTAACAGTATATGTTAATATATAATTAATCTCATTATCATTGTTTTTGTTACTATTGTTTCTTATCATTATTTTATATTTACTAGTTTAAGTTACTTTTTTTTTTATGATCCATCATTATCGATATGAACAAGGTATCAACTCGGTACGTTGTAGCAATGACCTGCGAGATCCAATATAGAGAGTCAATCAGTTATCCGTTTTGGTATACCGATATGCATGCTTGTTGGAGCATGGCATCCGTCATGTCTAAGAATACTCAAAGGGATAGTTTCAATTTTATACCATTCTACATGTTTTTTCCGCGATCTGCATAAGAGGGAAACATATGAACACACCAAATCAATTTAAGACCATCCGGCATACACAGTGAAACATTGAGGAAAATTTTTATTATATATATGTGTATATATATATTTATATCACATTTTGCAAGTAAGTTAATCACATTTGACATAGGAGAATATGCCAAATGTTGTAAAAAAGGGTATGTGAGTCTGAGATAGGATATGACTCTTCATTCAAACTTTAGTTAGTGCCCCACCCCATCATTTTCGAACTTTGGAGAAGACAAAAGCTGAAAATGTTTTTATGATATCTTTGTTATCCCCAATGTATATATATATATATATAATAATCATAAATACAAATATATATACGTAAATAAATAGATATATTAAAAGAAACCAAAGCTAAAATCCCTCACTCCTAGGAGGCTTCTCAAAGACAAAAGTGCTCACCTCCCATTCCTTAATGAAAAGTTGCTTATCATTATACTTTCCAAGGCAGGGCCATTTTTTTGGGGTTTACAGAAAAGTGCTCCACTTTTAAGAGCTTCCATATCTAGAAGATGCTTAGATGGTGATATATATATATATATGTATGATATATCTATATATACGTACATGACAATAAAGGTGTTAGGGAGGGAAGAAAGGAGAAAAACAGGGAAAAAAAAGAAGAAGAAAAGGAAATTTCACGATGGAATCTGCTTTCAACAACTTGAGGTGACTAAAGGGCCACAATGGCAGTCTAAAGGAGGGGAGGGATTAGAAATTTTGCGATGGTAAAAAGGAACGCAACTTTTCCATTCGTTTGCTTATGTTCTTCCCTTTCAATCTCTATGTTATGGGCCACGTAGCCTTGGACAGGCCAAAACAACACACAATCGGTAATAGAAAAGCAAAAACATATCGTAATAACTCGTCTTTTATATATATATATATATATATATATAGTAACTTTTGAACTTGAAAAACATTATGATTTGAAAATGCCGAAACTCCTTCTTTATAACAGAAAAAAAAATGCCGGAATGGATTGAGTTGACGTCAAGAGTACGATGGTGCTCAATTAACTGGACTCGACTGTAAGTCATCTAGCCAAGACAACGATCAAAAAGCAATTGTATCGTGAATTTTCGAATCGATTGATAAGCACAAAAGTGATAAACTCTTATGTGCTCGAAAAATTTTGAATACCAAAAAGTCCTTGGATATCCCTGTCACGTAAAAAGTAAAGGAAGAGCATGCATCCCGTGAACCCAAAGTTTTACATTAATTACGATTAGAAACCAAAAAAATTGAAAGAGAAAAATTTGTTCAGTCATAGAGAAGAAGGTCTTACGTTACAAAAATATATGCCATAATATAACCTTTTACTTTTATTTGAATTTTATCACAACCTTTTAAAATTACACTATATGGTACATCGTTTAGGGTATAGTGTCAATCATAACAGAACATTTTACTTTTGTATCAATTTTATCGAAACTTTTAAAATTACAATATATAGTACATCGTCTGAGGTGTAGTGCCAATTATGTCAAGACGTCAAATTTTCCATAAAAATTAATCAGAAGTCTACTGTGGTGTGCCCGTAGATGAATAGTGGGCCCAGACTCTTGCCACATGCAAAATATCTCATATTTCGACTTGTCCGATGCCTTTTAACCCACCTGACTCCCTCACCATCAATGCCCGAATCTCATTCCCACATCTTCATACATTTGTTGTCACTACAACACCAAATTTCTCTTCAGTTCAACGCTTTGTCATTTCTTTGCTCTCTTCACCCTTGAGCTTACCAGTCTTTCTCTTCACACTTTTCATTCTTTTGTTCCCATATAAGAAAATGAATTAAGATTTTCATTTCATTTGATAGGTATTAGATTCCTTTTCTTTCTAACAATTTTGCATCCATTGTTCATTATATGAACTACAATAAATTCAATATATTATCTTTTTTCATTCTATTGATATTGTGGTTATTTTTAGAAAGAGCAATTTTATATATGAAGAAGCAGGATTGAGATTTGGGTATTGATAGTGAGGGAGTCGAGTAGGTAAAAGAGTACCGAGCGAGTTGGAATTTGGGTTATTCAGCATAAAGCCTGGGCCCACTATTTCATTCACGTATGCCCCATATCAGCTTTCCGTTTAATTTTTACGAAAAATTTAAAGTCCTGTTATAATTGACACTGCAGTCTAAACGTTGTATTATATAGTGTAATTTTAAAAGGTTATGATAAAGTAGATATAAAAATAAAAAGTTGTGATATCACATACATTTTTTTATTTAAATATTCCTTTTTTTATTTTGCCTTTTTGGCTTACAAAAGCTTCGAAGTTTGCTCAGCCCTTTTTTTCCTTTCTTTCTTCGTAATTAATTAATAAATGGCGCAGCTTTTAAAAGCCCATGTGCATGAAGTATGTAATTTCCTAAGCCATTTGCGTTGTTCCCTAAAGTCATAATTCTCAGGGTAACTTCAAATTATTTTTTCATTTTCGATTATAAAAAAAACTCATTAATCTAATAAAAAATTTAAAACTAAATAAATGAAAATTAAATTTGAGTTTTACCAAACTCAAAACCTCTTTATTCCGCCTCTTCAACAGTCCAGTGAAAGGCTTTTGGCCACGTTAATTAGATCAGGCTTGATAAATCGTCTTTACTCTTAATAAAGGTGTTAATTAGAAAAAGAAAAGAAAAAGAAGAGAGGGTTGTGCTTGGCCCGTTTTCTTTTAATATAAATAGGCCACTTTTCGGACTTTTTTCCCCTCTAAAACTCATGTTTTGGAAAATTTTCAAAATTATAATTATGGAAATCCGTCAACGGTAAGACTGGTGGTGGATGGCCAGTGGCCCAGTGGACATCCGTTGAGGTCGCTTGGACTCGATATATATATGGTGGATCCACGTCAGTCTAAAGTACCAAATGAGTAAAACAATACCGTGTCACTAGTGACATGTCAATAATTACAATATTTCCAAAAGCAACTGTATTTCTGGATTTAACAGATCATACGTGATTAATTTAGTATAATGATGTCATATTCGAAAAAATCTTAAACTATCATATCACATAATGATCTGATGGGGAAAAAAATAATAAGACTATTACAATTAATTAAGAACAATTCTGATAATTACTCATTATCATATGACTTGATAATTGGAGCTTGGATTAACTTTTATATCATCTCACTCAACCTTTGGGTCGATGTTTATCAGTTGATAGCGGAACAAAAAGATGTTTTTGTTCATCGAAAGGACAAAATAGAAAGTTCTTTGTTTAGGAGCATAAATGTGACTTTTTGTCCCTGCAACAGCCAAAGAGAGTAAATCAGAGCCCAATTTATAAATGAAAAAGAAAAATTAGTGTACAAGAAGAACTGGTACTGCTTCTATTATTATCTCTTTATTATTTTTATTAGCTAAGGCAAGATCCATAAGAATTCCCAAATTATTTTCTGAGACTAAATTTTTTAGGCGCCGGCTTGATCTTCACCACTAGGTGCTTGCTTTTGAGTTTTGAGCATTGCAAGTAAAGTTCACGTAAGGGGAGCTTAGTTAGCTCAGTAACAAACGTTTGTTACTGAGTAACAACCTTGTAGTTTACTATCTATCAATATGTAGTGGAATTTTGGAAATATTGAAGAACTCAAAAGGACATAAGGAAAAAAATTTCTTCTGCAATCAAGGCCACAATGCGAACACATTACCTTGTACACTTTTCCCGCGGATGGAAACTAGAATCCGTTGGACATAAGAAAATGTAATTTGTAATATTGATTAAATCCGAATCAAGAAAGGAAGGGGTAAAAGGAGAGAAAAGAGGAAAACACTTGCATGAGTTGATGATGAATTTTTCTGCGCCAAGCAAAAGCAAAAGTGAGCTATTGCATCATGAAAATCAAGAGAGGAAGAATTCTAAGTTGTAGGAAAGAACATGATTGGTTTTGAAAGTAAAATGTTAGTAAGGGTCGTATCTAAAGATGTATTAGCTAGGTCATGTTTGATGCAAAGAATAAAATGGAATGAAAAGAAATATACATCTAGTTGTTATTTTTTATTTCGTCGCATTACTTAAAAGTTGAAATCAGATTCCATTGAAATTATATGACATTTTCTTTAATTTAATGAAATGAATAGTATTTTGATCAACAAGTTCATTTTCGGAGGTGAGGACCTTGCAGGAAACCTCCAACCTCCAGGACAAGATCGTTGGCGCCATTAGCCATCAAGGTTCGCCAATGACCTCGTCCCAGGGTTTAGAGGCTGTTGATGGGGCCTTAACCTCCGACATTGAGATATCCCAAATCCACATATGGGATTTCTCATTGTCGGGGATAGGGGCCTCAACTGGCCCCAAACCCTACGATGCACAAAGCCAATGGCCTCGTTTCGGTGGGGGCCGTTGAAGAGGCCCCTAATCCTGGCAAGTATCATGGCCAAATTGTTAGATATATGCCATAGAGTCGATATATGTAATTAGATATTCCTATTTATGGCAATGATATTTATTATGTCATTAATAAATAGTTTATGTTTAATAGAGTAAGTCCATAAGATATTTGGCAGATGCTTCATTCTCAAATACTTGAGAATATGAGGGACGGAGTATTCTGGTATAGGTTTCTTTATGTTGTTCACATTCGTAGGAATCTCAGCCGGGTATTATCATTCCGAATAGACTGTCACATCTGTCTGTATCCAAGATTAGTATAGAGATACTAATGAAGATGAAGTAGTGATTCTCATGCTATTCGGTATCTAATATCGAGACAGATATGTGGACATTTATAGAGATATGTGAGTCGAACTGTGACGCGTTAATAATATTTACGTGATACTTTACTGTTGTCAATGAATATTATCTAGACCGTATTAGTGCATATAGTCCTTAGACCTGAGATGGCACGATTATCTCATACATGGATAATTATGATTTGTTTCTGCTTATATACTTTGCTAAGTATGGGTATCTGGCAGATGGTGATCCTAGTTAGTTGTGTATGAATGTTGGTGTCTAGTCGAGATAGGATTCATTGACCTAAGTAAATAGGAAAAGATCCTATGGGTTTGAGTTCTATTCTTGATCAGGAGATCCTTAGCCAAGGTGGATGGACTTAAACAGAAAAGAATTTCTATTTTAAGTTCTATTGATCTATGAACAAAAGCTCAGAGGTTCCATATGAACGACTATAGAGTTTAACATCAACCATGACCCTGACTAGATTGAGATCATCAATAATGAATGGACCTGAGTGCATGGCCTATATGGTCGCAGTTTCATCAAAATGTTCTAATCGCACATTCGTCACTATTTGAATTATTATGATATTTTGCTAGGCGTCACTCATGATCTTTGGGAGTCAATGGCATTTTGAAAATTGTGCTTTTGGTTGTTGAAAGAAATTTCCAATAATATCAAGGTGGTTGATATTATAGTCTCATTGCCATTTAGTGATGAACCAAGGTATTCACCTACAATAGAACGTGTTTGAGCCAAGAAAAAAATTGATTACAATTAAGGCAGTTAATTAGTAATCAATTATCGGATTAGACTTGCAATGTAGTTGTAGGGATGCTAGCACATTCCTCAGTCAAGTCCAATATTCAAGTGGACTTGCTTAAGGAATTATTATATTCGATATAATAACGTTCTTGAATGAAAGTTACCATATATATAAAATGTCTATATATTAGTAAGTGCATTATGATTTTTCTCTTTTGAGACTAATATAAGTTATGAGATAAATGAGATAATTCACGTATGGTTTTAGAAACTACTCAAGTCGTGGGACTTATTTGCAATTTGTAATTAATTGTGCATTAATTATAACTGTTAAATAATCTGAAGGACTAATTGGCATATATATATATATATATAAACATATATATAGATATATGTGATATATATGGGTGAATGGCTGAATCTGTGAATTATCATGCACGTGGAGTTCATTGTCATTCCACCTTTGCTCGGGAGCATAGTTCGATCGTGTGGGCGACCCGTGGAGACTAGTTCTAGTTGAGGAAGTGCGACCCCTTGGCGGTAGACACATTTGTATGGATGAGCTAGAGGCCAAACACTTGAGCAGCTTCAAGCAATTATTCAAGAAAGCGATTACTTGGCAGTCTTCTGGAGATTTTTACAAACGAGATAACTATCTATAAACCCTAGTAGGATTGTCAAGTTAACATTATTTAATCGTGGCAAATTGATACCACGCATTTCGAATAAGATTCAAGATGTCGATCATACATGTATGAATGAATGAAATTTTAATTTATTATTTATTCCGCTTCCACTACGTTTTTGGTATCGTTTTCTAACACAAACAAGGGACGGTCTTGATTTTTCATTTTTTCTTGTTATCATTTTCTTAAAATTTTTGTAATATTCTTTTCAGTTACAATGAAGACTTGTGATTTTAGTACAATTAAATAGAAATCTTAGTAACTAATAAAAGAGCACGGGTAGTCTCACAAAATATCGAATTTGAAACTTCTTGACTAACAGGTGAGGGCATGTACTCCACTGTGCTACGCATTCTTTTGATAATTTTAGTAATATTTTACTTAATTGAATTTGACTATTTGTTCTGGCTAAGATGGACTATGCGTTTTGTCCTCGTATTAAATATATAGCTACTGAATTTCATTTCCCTTATGTTTAGAATGATGCACCTCAATTACACAAGTAGCAAAATTGTTGTAAGAGCCACCATTGTAAGTCTCGTGGTCTGCCGTGTTTCATGAGATGAGACAAGGTTTTCTAGCTATATCATCACCAACTTAGCCTAGTCAAGCGCATTTACCATCACCAGAAATCTTCTAAAGGCGGCAGGAATTCTGCAACACGGAATTTTCCGGAAGCCTTCCGGCACCCGTCCCCATCAATAGACTTTTAGAAAACTGAATTTCTCAGCCTATATCATATGGACTGAAAAATTACAATTGAAGCCCCTCGATCGGTAATGTGCAATTCCGGATATATATTACCCAAATTTGATATCCATCTTGAGTTGGTTAAGAAAATAAGTTGAATATTCCCCCATGCTACCAGGAAAAAAAGAGAAATTGAATATTGTCCAACCAACTTCGCCATTCGCACTCCAAACTTGCGAATGATTGAATGAAAACTTTCCCGACCGGCCTAAAGCTTTGTGAAAACATTGGCCAGCTCATGAGTCGATGGGACAAACACTTTTTGTAGTACGCCCGCTTGAACTTTTGCACAATTTAACTCAATGTGTTTTTTGCACAATTTAACTCAATGTGTTTAGCCCTTGATAAAGTATATAGGGGTGGCAGCGATATGAATGATACCTTTGTTCTCACAGCATACAGTCATGAAAGAGGATTGTTTGATACCAAGATCACGGGTCGATTTTTGAACCATCGCATTTTGTATGTCATGGTATCCATTTTTGTTGAAGAGTGAGATTGTTGATTATTTCTTAGTCCACCATGAAATAAGTGAATGCCGAGGAAGATCCAATATGATGGAACGTCAAGTCATAAAGCAACTAGTCAACTCTTTAATTACAGTGCACAACAAAACTCGAGTACGATGGAAGAATACCTTGGCTCAGTGTCCCCTTGAGATGTCAACGTAAGCCAAAAGAAATTAGATAGCTTTTGAGATGCCGAAATGAGTGGTAATAAGATAAATCAGTCTATTTGTAAGTCCGCCGTGTGAAGAAGAATCCTCCAATGACAAATCATGTCACTTCGTATTCTAATATGATTAACTTATAAGAGTAAACAGCTATAGTAATCTCAAACTTTTTAACTTGACTAGTATAGAAGCACTCGCGCTGCACGTGCAAGATGTTGAAAGAATTATCAAGTTAAAATGACATAGAGTCACTAATAAAATTTTAATTGAATAATATCTGATGTCTCACCAAAATAATGGAATGTAAACGATGTATAATTTGGACACTTTATTGTTGCTAGTATAAAATGGAAGAGGCTTATGCAATCTATGCAGTACACACACATATATATATATATATAATTGATCTTTGACTTATTTTGATATGGCCAGTGACATAGCCTATCAACCGGCAAATGGAGATGTAAATGAAAGAGTAAAGTAAAAAAATATAAAAAGATTGTACACCAAAAAAGATATTTAAAAAATTCATAGGTACCAAAAGAACAAAATAATTATAGTTCATCTATGGAGTCAAAAATACAATTCCGATTAATAACTCTGAAATACTCAAATATATACAGAGAGAGATATAAGAAGACATATTTTTGGGTAAGGAAAGATAAGGGGACATGCTACGCCATAATTTGTAATTTTTATTTTTGTGAATTCTAAATCGATATTATTACTGCAAGTTAAATTGTTTTAATATTACCTCAAAAAAATTGATAATTTTCCTAGAAAATATTAATTATCACATATTGCTTGAGGGTTGGTGAAATCGGGTGAAAATATCCATTAGTAAGAGATGTCTTAGCCTCTAGTAATGGGAGGATAAAAAAGTGGTAAAAAAGGTATTAACAAGATGTCACGTGCCTCTCGAAGTGTTTGTACATAGTAGCTGCGAGATCCTAATCTATTCGCCAGGCTAAATTCAACAAGTTGCTTCTTTATATACAAACCATTAGATCTTGGTGTCTATGGAAACCTTACAAAATAAAAATTTTGTTCAAAAATTAACAAGATTCACAAGGTGAAGGAATCAAATAAAAAGTATGTCAAAATTCGTTACTTACCATAACCGTAGAAGATTCATATCATCGTAACTCTTGAGTTATTCAACGAAAATGAATTTTGTACATTCCTATGTCTTCCTTATGATTGTAGGAGTCTAAAAATATAAGACTTTCACAAAATGTATATCTTTACAACAAGTTGCCATTAACAGCCCACAAATTGAGTTTTCTCCCTTTAACTCTAGAAATCGTGAGTTTAACCATAAAGAGTGCTCGAGTTTCTTACTAAATGAAGAAAAAAGACTCTCGTGTGTCGATTTTGACATCTCCAAAGGCTGTATGACTTATCAACGCTCTCACTTTCAGAGTCACCTTCACCACTTCATTGTTCCTCTCTCTCTCGGTCTTCCTCGGTGCTTTCTATTTATGACTCGTTGATTCAAAAAAGAAAAGTCTCGCATTTTTTGTAATCTGTTGATTAATCAAAGACTGATTCACCACATTCCGGAGTTGTAGTCATGCAACAAGGAAGAAGCTGCAAGAAAAGGAAGGGGAAAATATAGGGCTAAGTGATATGACTGTGGGAAGAAATATATGTATAGATAGAGAGTGTTCACCATGCCAACCATCAATGGGAATGGGAAAAGAGTATGGAATTGACGGGAAGTGGAAGCCTTGAAGAGGCATTGGAGGGAAACAAATAAATTAGAGATAAAAAGTATGAATTTATGAAAGGCACAATAGACATATTCAAGTGCAAAAACACTTCAAGCTATTTCACATTTATTTTTTATTATAGGTGTAAAATTTGAATTTCTTTCTCTATTTTTTTTTAGATTTTGAATTTCTTTGATATTCAAACTTTATTTTTGAATTTTCTGACTCTTTCGAAATTTATTTAGAATTATAATATTTTTATTCTAAATTTTATTTTTTCTTGAATTTTATAAGTTTTTCCCTTTCTATTTTTATGCAATTTATTAGTTTACTTTTAATATTTTTCTAGTGCCATATTGCTATCTTATTGTTATGTCTTGTGAAATTTGACGGGTCTTAGATTTAAAACTAAAATGATTATTAGTATATTTCTGTAAAAAAAATGCTAGATTTAAAAAACTAAGTAAAATTCATGATTGTTGGCGCACTTAACCCGAATAAGAATAAGAAAACATTACAAGTTCTTTAATTAAATGAGTGAAGAAGTGATAGGCATGCATGTATCCTTTAGTCAATATGTATAGATAAAACGAAGGGACGTATATGAAAGAGCATATTTAAATTTTCTAGATACATTGAATGAGTAAAAATTGGCTAGATTCATCAAATTAGTATAATATAAATTAAAATATGTCTAGATTCATTAAAATGGTAAAACTGAAATTAAGAAAAATAGAAAAACACTTTATCTATCTTTGTATTTTTATTATGGTAATAATTATTATAATAGATTAAGTTTGGTTGATGATACATAAAGTGTCTTGGCAAATCACATCACTACACAATAAAAAGACATATTTGCCAAATTGATCTAATTACTCCTAATTAGACTTTAATTAAACAAAATCGGACTCAATGGAGCACTAACAACTCGGCCGCCATCTTCATTCATACATCAATTAAAGCACAAATTGAAAGAGTTGGCCACAATTAGGCCTTATTACACAAGATGAATGAATAATCAACATAATTAACACATAGTTGAGCCTAGTCACCTCCAATTCAATTAATTAGGACTCGCATCAATTCAGCAAAAAAAATTCAGCATGCTTAAGAGGTTGATTTACAGCTAATTAAATCTAATTAAACCCAATCAAGCAAGATCTCAAGTAATAGGAAGTCAATCACACCTAATTAGGCATAATCAAGCAACAAATCATCACATTAGCTCCCCTAAGCCTAATTTACAGAAAATTACATAATGTTACAAAGCTCAATTTCACACTAAGTTCACCTAACTAAGCAAAATCGGGCCTAATTACTCAAAGTTAAGTTCATGGTTAACCCAATTACACACGATTCAAGCCTAATTAAACCAAAATTAGACCAAATCATCACACGACCATAATACAATCATGAGTATTTAAGCATGGTTAAACCCAATTAGAACCTAATTAGCCCATACATAGACTAATTACAACTAATTATACACAAATTGACTCAGTTAATACCAAATCAAGTCCAATTAACATGCAATTAGTCTTCCCCGAGTACAATCAAGATTAACTAGCCAAGTTCAACCCTAATTAAGCAAGATACTACTCAAGTAATTCTAATTAAGCTATAATTCACACAGTTTACTAACCTAGTCATCTAATCTATACGTATTTAAGCTAATTATACACGTAACAACCAAGACACGAGCAATAGAGCTCGGCCTCGGTTCTGGACAGAGGTCCAAGACCTCTTCTCACCTTAGTTCCGGCAATGGTTCGGACTCCCCAGCTCGAAAATAGTGGAATCGAGCTCAATCTCTTCAAATCCTACTAAATATCTATGAACTATGGGTGTTATTAAGGATTTCGGGGTTATTTTGGCAAAGTTTCAACACATGAATTGCCAAAAGTCCTCTTTGGCAGAGTTCTAACAATTCAAGGACGAAACACAATTTAATTTTTCCAATTTGAGAGCTTTAGATGTGTCCCATTGTCCGATCTTGTCCGTTGGGGCAGTTGGCCCGCGGGTATGATTACCCACCGTCAGACGCTACCTGCGCCTCCGTACATGGACATTGGTACTAACCGCGCCCATATCCTAAAATTCCACCTCGGTGGGAGCTGACTTGAACCAGTTGAACTGAACTAGTTTGGTCTTGCAAAAATTATATATTTGCCTTCAAACTTTAAAAAATATTACATTTTTACCATTTTCGGGATTTTAAAGCACATTTGAGAGGAGAAAAATTATCAGAAAATATCCTCGAGTTCAGAAAATATTTTCTAAGTAGAAACCACCCCGACATGAATATTTTTCCTACGTGAGAATATCGTTCTTCTCCTTCTCGAACCCTCGTCATGTTGAATAAAATTTATAAATCGAAGATTTTTAATTAGAGAAGATTTATCATGCCTTTTTATATGAAAAATATGAGCAATTGGGTCTTAAAACAAGGTCTCCGGAGAGCAAGCGTCACATTTCAAAATTCGTTTACACGTGCGTCACCGAAGAAAGAAATATTGCTAATTAACACGTATAAATTTTGAAAATAGGCACAAGATAATTGAAATTAAGTACTCAACACTCGAGGATTTATTTATTTGTTCTTGATAAACCGTCTTCTCACGGGCGATCCTTAGGTGCTTCGTCAGTTCTTTGATTTGATGTGCTTCCCGAATGACGATCGTAGCCCGGACCAGAATGATGTGCTTATATATATAGATGCATAAAATATAGTAACGTGGCCTCAATAACGTATGACGTCAAATTTGGATGGAAATTTGATAGCATGATAGATCTGAAACAAAACCTAAATATTGAGATACCTCAAAAAAAATTTAAAGGATATGATAAATTTGAGAAAATCCCATAAGATTGGGACATATGGAGTGATCTTGTTAAAAAAAAAGAAAAAAGAAAATGATCATAATTTCAGGAGAAAAAAAAAAGAGAATTGATTATGCATGCAATCATAAAAATAAAGAAAGTTCGGTGTTAGTCCTCAAAACTTTATTGTTATTTTTTTATTTTTTATTTTTGCTTTTAGTCCTAAATTCCTTGGTCTGAATCTTGTTCTAAACCTTTTGTATTTGGTTCGTTTCTAGACTAAGTAATTTTTTAATGGAAAATGCTAACTTTGACGTTTTTATTTGAATTAAAAATAATTATTATGAAATACTAAAACTAAAAAACAAAACAAAAAAATAATACAATAATTAATGGACGATTTAAAAATTGGAGGGAGAGTGGAAGGGCAATGAAGGACCTCGTCGCAACACCACTATCTCATCAAGATCGCCGACAAGCTTTGAACCTTGAGAAAGAGGTAATTAATCACCGCTTGTGCCCCATTCTCCCTCAATCGAGGGTTCTCGATTGAACTGAGATCCTTAAAGTAAGGGGGAGAAGGCATCTTTGGCAAACTCCTCTCCCCCTGTAAGGTCACTAGCATCCTTTATTGTCTACGGTGGCCTTGGAGGAGGAAAGGGGGCCGCCGACGTCCTCTATGGTTATTAGTGACCTTAGGAAGGGAGATGAGACCGCCGATGGCGCTCTTTTCCCCTTTAATTGAGCGATCTTATTTAAACTGAGATTTCTCTATTAATGGGGAAAGGGGCATCGCCAAGAGCCACCTCTCTCCTTCTGAAGTTTCGGGCAATTGCCAGTGACTTGGCAAGGCCTCCAAGGCTCATCGCTCTCCCCTTTCCCTCCCATTTTTCAATCATCTATAATTATTGTTCTTTTCATTTTAATTTTAATTTTCTTATTTTACAAAAATTAGTTTTTTAAACAACGATTAAAAATGGCCGTAGAACTAAAAACGAATCCAAATGAAAAAAATAATTAGAGTTAAAGCTAAAACAAACGAGAGTACGTTAAAATTTCAGGACTAAAACCAGCCTATGTTTTGCACCAGCATGCCATACATATCATCTCATGTCCTTCGGGGCAACGGCACCGTGGCGCGTGCGTGTGTGTTTTTTTCTTTTTAGTTTTTTTTCGTTAATTCGGAGTGTTCAGATTTCGCCCGATTAATTCTCATGACTCGATGAATTCTTGACGACGCACAGTACAGATAATCATGCCAAAAGCACTTCAATAACTTCAAAAGGTTTCAAATTCGGGAACGAATCAATACTTGAACTCCACATTAATCCGTACGGGAAGAGTTGGCACTGTGCCGTGTGTATTTATGTGTGTGGGCATCGTCAAGTCGCATTGCACATAAATTTTTGGTGACGTCAGTCCCTTTCACAAGTGGACCAACCGTACACGTGTAATTACGTACGATTGTGACCATTCAAATTTATTTTTTTCTCTTGCGGGGTGTCGGGGCCCACATGAAAGGTTTTTATTTCTGCTGAAATGAAGGCATTAGTTGTCACTTTCATGTGGCTGTCTCCTAACCACTGCAGCCACATGAGACAATCTGTCACCGTCGGGGGAATTGTTGTTTGGGCATTACGGTTTAGGCTTCAATTTTGGCGAGAGTGCTTTTAGTGATCTTTTCCCCAGGAGTACAATTTTTTGGTTAACATGATTTCTCTTCTTTCTTTTCTTTTCTATTAAAATAATTAAGATACCTATGAATTACTATTTATCAATATGATTTGGTACCCGCTCCCATTAGATAAATCGTGAGTTCGAGTATTGTAAATAGAAAAAAAATTTACACTATGAAAATTTTATCCGTTAATGGGTCAATTCATCTTGAACTAGATGAGTCATGGCTCAATAAGCTTTCGAATTTCAGCGTGCATACCGAAAAAAAGAATCAAGATGCTATATGAATTCAATGTTAGCTATGAAAATGTTTTACGGAATTACTTACTATTCAGGCGGAATATGATATATTTTATTATTGACAAAAATAAAAATAAAGGACAAAAAAAATCATAGAAATAAAAATTAATTGAATGCGGATCTTCTTCGGTGCGTGTCAAGAGTAAAATGCAAACTCCCTTTCTCCAATGGAATAATTGAAGGGCATGACAGCGATCAATACAGACATTATGGTTTTCATAAAGTACATAATCTCTTCAGCGGTAACATTATAACCAAATGATGACCGCTTAATATTTGGACAAGAACACAATGGCACCTGAAGAACGAGGTTGTGGTGAATGAGCAGCTAGGACGGCAGTCACTCAGCCGCAAAAACAGTTATTAGAATGGTCCAAGGGTGGGGCCAAGGGCCATAATCGCAATTAGAAGGGTAAGAGACCATAGTCACAGGATATGAATCACCGCGGTAAAGCCAGCCTCATGACCGCAGTCAAGTAGGTTTGCATCATGAGACTATCTGTACTCGAAGCAACATATGTACCTAATAAAAGTTGGTTACGACATTTCCATATGTTATCACATCGGTCTATATAATCTAATCAAAATTGACCTCCACACAATTTGAAGGTGACGTTTAGTAATGAAGATCAAGTGCTTCTATTGCTATGCTTTTCACGATAATCGTGCGAGAATTTTGTTGACATGATATTACACGGTTGAATGAGCATTATTCTTGAGGATGTGAAATGGTAGGTAAACTTTAAGGACTGAAGAAGAAGATCCTTGAGAGCCGAGCGAGAGCTGGTGATAAGCTATTCAAAAGAAGTAGGTCTAAAGACAAGAAGTCTTCTGGCAAAAGGAAGAGTAGAAATAGTGACAGTACTGGAAACCTCGCTATTTCTGAAGAAAGGATCCCTCGGTAAATCGCCGAAAAAAAAATTCGATAACTTACCAGGGGTTTTCCGGGGGATGTTCCCTCGAAAATTACCACGGGATTTTCCCTCGAGAATTTCTCCTTAAAAAACTAAAAAAAATAAAATACTTACTGAGAGAATTTCCCTAAGTGATTCCTTAAGTTATTCCCTCAGTAATATTAAAAATAATAAAAAAAAAAATACCGAGAGAATTTTCCCCCGTATTCCCTGCTAAGGAGGGAACAATTTTCTCAGTAATTTTAAAAAATAAAAATACCAAGGAAATTATTCCATTGGTAGTTAAAACAATAAAAATAAAAATAAAAACAAAAACAAAAACAAAAACAAAAATTTAAAAAAATTAAAAGTAAGAAAAAGATATCGAGGGAATTAGTCTCTAGGTAATACCGAGGGAATACCAAGGGAAATATTCCATCAATAATTTTTAAAATAAAAAATTAAATAAATACAAAATATTAAAAAATTGGGGAAATTAAAAATGTATTATTTTTTTAGAAAATATTAAAAATAAAGAAATAAAAATTTTATACATGTTCAACGAACCAACAAAATTTTGAAAATAAAAAAAAATTTAAAAATCTAATTGGTAATGTAAATTTAAAAGAATTAATATAAAAATAATAATTTAAAAATTAAATAGTAATAAGAATTAATTTTTACCTATATTATAAAAACTGTTCAATAATTTTTCTATTGATAAAAAAGTGAATAATAATTCAATGTATTTAAATGTTACAAAGAAAACTAATACAATGTGATTGTTTGCTCATACTCACTTGTAAGGACAAATAATGGTTCAGTTAACAAGGATTAATATTTGCTCACACCCATGCTCCCGCCGCATGGGGGTGGCAGCAGGCTAACCCGTGCTCCCCACATGTTGTGTCTTCCCAGGCCTCCTGGCCTGTCCTGGTCCGTCCAATTATTATTTTTTTTAACAAAAAGTTATTACCAACGGATTTGATCTCCAAAAATCAATTGAATAATTAAAAAAATAAAAATCGAGAGAATACCGAGGGATATTCCCTCGGTAAATTCTCGGTAAAAAATCCCTCTGAATCCCCTCGAAAATTACCGAGGGTATTCCAAGGATTTTTCCTCAGCTTTACCAAGGGAATTTCGAATCCCTTAGAATTCCCTCGAAAAACCCTCCATAACCGTACGGAACCGAGGAAATTCCGAGGGATCCATCCCTCGGTAATCCCGTGTTTTTAGCGGTGTGACTTGTTGTAATTGCACGGTATATAGTCATCTCAGAGAAAGCTTCCTAAGTAGAATGGCAATTGCAAGAATGTTGGGCCATTAGCAGAGAGCTAGAATGGGCGAGAAGAGTTCTAATAAGGAACGTGATGTACTTACAGCCATAGCAGTCCCAAAACCTGATGGGTATTCAACAGGAGAATTTCACTGATTTATGATTTGTACTTGATGTTTCCCTGATTTTAGGGGTTTATCGGGATATAATCTCGGAGTTCTTGTTCTTTACTTTTTAGGTTAAAATTCCCAAAAATTCTTGTAAGATAATCAGGATTGGTAAAGGTTCAAATCAAATTGTTCAATGATATTATTAAGACATTGACAAATGACTGATACATTCATGAATTAAAGAAGAATCTGATTTCATTAGGTACTCTTGACAGGATTGGTTATGAGTAGAGGGGTCCGGATGGACTTACTGAAGTTTTCTAATTGCAGACTCGCGGCATGAAAGGTCTCAAGGATAACACGTTATACGTGCTCCACTATTACAGGATCTACAACTATTGGGTCGGCCGAGCAAGCAATAAAGACTACCATATTTTGGCATATGAGGCTCGGACACATAGTGAAAGGCGAATAGCTGAATTTAGCAGAAGAGATTACTTAGCAGTCAGAAGACAGGAAAGTTGGATTTCTATGAACAGCATTATAAGGAATAGAGCAGGGTGAGGATCATCACTGGCACTCGCCCTAGACCAAAGGAATTCTCGAATATGTTCACTTAGATTTGTGCAGCCCTTTTGAGTTACCAACAAAGAGTGTACATGTAGACTGTCATTTAACAATAATCAAGAAAGTTATAGGTACATTTTATTAAGTATATAGGAATGATATATATAATTGTATATGCAAGCCTTTAGCGTTGGAAAATGCTTTTTCAGAAGCAGACTGGGAAGTCAAGCTGTTAAGGACTAATTATAGTTTGGAATTCTGTAATGAAGAGTTCAACAAATTTTGCAGTAAGTAAGGAATTGCTAGACATTGAACAGTATCAAGAATGCCGCAAAAGAATGAAGTAGCAGAACGAATCAATAATGGTGCGTTTGGTTTTAGAGTTAAGTAACTTTGATTTTGATTTTGATTTTGATTGTGGAAAAGAACAAATGAGATAGGATTATAAATTTGACTTGAGAAACGTGTTTTATTATTGTGTAGTGTGTTGAGTTAAAGTTAAAGTTAAAATTATGTGTGTTTTTATTGTGTAGTGTGTTGAGTTAAAGTTAAAATTAAAATTAAATTTTTTTTATTGTGAATCCAAACAAAGTGTTAAGATTCTGACCCGAAAAATATAAATCATGTATTTCTTGCAAATAATAAGGGAGTAAATTGCATGGATGGTACAAAATTTTTTTCGTTTGTAACACTTTGGTACAAAAATTAAAAAACGTAACAATCAAGTATATTTTTTATCCAAACCGTAATAATATTGTACAATCCGTTAATTTGGGGCTAACGGCATCAGTAATTTTCGACCGGTTGTTTGACGTGTCAAACGTTATGCGTCTTGACTTCAAATTGGGGGGGGGGGGGGGGGGGGGGGGGGGGTTTGGAGAATCTTCAGACATTATTAAACAAATCTAAGAAAGGGAGACAGAGAAGGGATTGTCGTTTGGAGATTCTATTCTAGAGAGACAAAACCTTTTGTTTGGAAGCCCTATCTAAGAAAGCTAGGGTTCATTTGGGGGAAAATCGGTTGGAGAAAATCTGAAGCTAAGAGTGAGGTGATCTACGATTGAGCGTGGGAGGGTCGAAAATCACAGTGAAAGCAAGAAGATTGTGTAGACAATGGCGGATCGTCGAGGCCTTGTTCGGTTTAGGAAGGACTATGGGAATCTTTTTGAGCTCGGTAAATTATAAGCATCTCACCACCAAAGTGGTAACTCAGCTGGTAACGGACTTCGTCTTCCAAAGGTAAGGTCAAAGGGTCGAAATTCGACTTAAACACGAAAACGCTTGCGTTAGGAGATCCTTATCCTCTATTCTATGGGAGCTGTTCTGATCTACTGTGCGCTTTACTGGAGTCATGATAACCTAGGTGTATTATGTCTCACCGAGTCATTTACCCATTCGGACGAATAAAACATTCCATGGCAGTTGTGGAGCTCCTCTGGTTTTCAGAGGGGGTTTGCTACGCTGGTCTTCCCCTCCCGGCCTTTTATTCAAAAAAAAAAACAAAAAAAATAATAAGCATCTCCTTTATCATTTGAGCTGATTTTGGGTTCGTTCCATTTTGTTTGCTCAGTTTAGATGCATATGCAATTTTAGGGATTGCAATTAGGAATTCAGTTAAGAGTCGTGTTATCTCCATCTCCCTCGTTTGTTCATATGGCTGATGAGTCTATGCACATGTGTTGTCCTGCAGGACCCTTACTATCGAGTATCATTATGGTGGAAAAGTGAAGTTTGGGCGGTCTGTTACGTATGAGGGCGAGGGTGAGGGTGGGAGCTTGAAGTACAGGGACTACTGTAATAAGAATCTCATCTCCCTTATGCATATAAATATAGATGTGATTGCCTTAGGATGTAAAGGATATTTATGCAAATGACAAGTTGTCTTTAAAAGTGTATGTATAGTGAATAAACAAGTTATTTAAACAAGCCGTTATTCAGATTATTTTTAACACTATAATTTTTCAATTACGAGGGAGGTAACACTATAGTTTTCTTTTCTCGGTTACAAGAGAGGTATAAGGGTCTGGTATAACGAAATAAAAATTTTAATAGCTAATAAATGGGTGCAGGTAATACTACAATAAGTATCGAACTCGAAACCTCTTAGTTACCAGGCGAAGGCGTGTGCCCTACGCTACAACCTCTTTTGACGGTAACACTGCAGTTTTTACTCACCAGCTTTGCTTACATTTATGTTTAATTCCTTTTGTTATTCTTTTATTTTCGGTGCATATTCTGTTATCTGGAAATCTAACGTGCCCGGCTAATCTATTTCGAACCGGGTCAGTCCATTTAGATGTAAAACTCTAAGGATTCTCCATTCACAATGCTCGAATCTAAGATATTATTTAAGAGGAATATGAGTTGAACTACTTGAACCAGCAACCATCGTTAGTACTTGGTTGCTTTTCTAACGTTTCATTCAGTTTAATTTATTTTTTTGTTTATTGGAAAACGTAAAATTTTGGTCCTCGCATTTTTTTTTCAGTTACGTCCTAATTCTCTTTTTTTTTTTCTTTTCCTGATTATGTCCTTAGCTTTACAAAGCCTTATTCTTATTTCTCAATTTTCCAGAAAATAGTGATAGCGTGACATCTTTTAAATTAAAAAAGTTAATTTTCAAAAATTAAAATATTGAAGAAATTAAAACAAGAAAAAGAGGATGGAGATTCGAGCGAGAGGGGCATCCGGGGCAAATGTTGAAAACCATCAGTCTTTCTCGCTTGGGTGGGGCGGTGGGCAGTACCACCTGAAGCGAGTACTCGATGACCCACCCTAAGAATGTGGCAAAATGACTTTGAGTCCTGGCTAACATTGCACCAGGCAAGGTCATCGATAAGTTTGCTTGGGACGGAGATCGCCGGCCTTAGATCCTAACCATTTCGATCTCTTGCATCTCTCTCTTCGTGAAGATGTTTATGATTTTGAACTCTGGGCTTTTTGGTTTTGCATTCCATCAATCACACATATATAATTGTTATTTCTCAATTACTGAACGACAAAGTAATATACTTAATTTAAACCTAACCTTTTCATATTTCCAGCTGATATGCATAATCTGAATTCTACAGACATATATTCATGCCACCCTATGCTCTTCCAACTAATTCTTTCCAACACATTACATCTATCTTCTTCGAACAAGGCATCATCGTTATGGAGCTGCCCATCGATATTAAACATAACATAATCATGCTCTTTGCTAAACAAGATCCCATAATCATTGTGGGTACACCAATACTATGCCGTCGTGACAAAAATAGTACAATCAGACGCAACGAAACCGCAAGCACTTGGACCGGATGATGCACAAAAGGGGGGGGGGGGGGGGGGGGGAATGCGCCTTCAAACCTAATTTCCTACAATTAAGAGAGACACTAGACAAAATTTTAAACTACTTGTTACATTTCACTTATGCTGTATCGATGTTGAAATGTTTAAATTGGATCTTATATAAAGAATTGCATCTCAACATATTACGAGCTCTTTTTCATCAAATTCTTTTATACTATTATAAAAGTATAGAGGTTGCCAAAATATTTTTCGATTTTTTGTAATTTTAATTTTTATCTTTTCAATGAATTTAGACATATTTCAATCTCATACTCTACCATGTCAATGAATCTAAACAAATTCTAATTATTTAACACGCAGAGACACAGCCCTTCACTTCATCTGTTGTGACTAAAGGTAGTGTATTTTCATGTATAGAGGTACACCCATTTATTTCATCTAATATAATATATATCAAAGGACGAAGAGATGTGCACTATATACACAAAGGCACACCCCTTTGCTTTAATATACATATACATATATATATATATATATATATATAATGAAAACGGGCTATAATGGGCCAACCTGATATCCTTAGAATACTTGATTGTCAAATTAAATTTTTTTCATATGTTTTGTGTTTTTGCAATTTTTAAAAATTAGAAATTTTGAGACCGATCATTTATTTATTGAATTTTTTAATATCTTTGTAATATCTTTGAGTTTTTAAATATTTCATACTTAATTATAGTATGTTTTAAAATCTTTCAATTTTCATATGACAACGTAATCTAAATAAATATTTTCAAACCAAATATGTTTTCAACATATTTTTCAAATTTTCAATAATGTTAAATTTTTTTAGATTAGAAATCTTTTGGGAAATTATCCATGGCATACATTGACTTCACCTTTTAATGTAATTTTATTCTTATTTTATTCGTGATATTAAATTACTATTAGTCTCGTATAGTTAATAATGAAATGTTGTTGATTGTAAATTACAATTTGTAACCAGTTATAACACATATATTTTAAAATATGCCGTACATTACAGGCCACTAAGCCTTTAGAATAATAAATTACATCAATATCAATTGTTCTAGTAATAAAATATGAATTTGGCTACCTCCCTCTCTCTTCCGATGTTGGTATACTATTAAGTAAAAAAAAAAAGTGATAATCCATGCGTTATACGTAAAATTTGGTACGAATATAAAATCAAATTATATTTGTAAATATTATAAGAATATTAATAATAAGATTAAAGTGCAAAGATAATATATTATTCTATCCTATAATTAATTAGAATTAATAAATTTTACTTTGAAAGAAATATATCTATTTAAAGTATGTAAATAATAAAAGATGATCGCAAAATTTTAAAGAATAATCTCCTTAATCAAATGTACATTAATTTCAAGATAATAAATCATATATATATAGTTGGACATTCATATGTACACCAAGAGTGACATAAAAAGAAATGAGCAATACTCAATATGTACATATATATAGTTTGACAGCCATATGGTCGATAAATTTAATTTTATTGCATTTACCCTGTGAAAGCTAGTTATGTTTATTGGAATTTTAGTACATAAAAAATTGAATTATGTAAAAAAAAAAATATATATATATATATATCTCAAAATACTCTTTACAATTATCGAGTAAAATTTTCATTTGATAAGAAAGAACTTTAATAATTAATTAATATGTATAAAAATGTGAATTAATTAGAAACGATTCGTTGAACTTGATTTTACTAAAGCGTACTATGAAATCCTTTAAATGGAATTACAAGGACACTCAGTATAGAGTTAAGAGTTTGCTAACTGAGCTTATATAGCGTGCCTACGCCTCGCATTTCGGTTCTTATATATTATAGTTAATTATATCTATATATTAAAAATGATTAAATACAACTAATATTGGAGTTGGTCACATCACAGAATTAAGATAGCCAAAAATAACTTTATTATCTAATTGTTTGCGTGTGCTGGAGGTTTCTGTTTTTTTTTTTTCCCTTGCGCTTGTAGTGTGTGCTGGAGTGTCTCAATCCTCCATGAAGCTGACATGATTAGCTTCCTATAAACCAGTATAGAAAAATATATTATTTGCAAACATCAACAAGTTAGCATAATCGTGTTCATGCAAGAGAGCCAAACATATCTCTTCCTCTGTTTGACACAGCATGGTCCCAATCATTAAAAAAGCTTAGCTTGTTTGTAACAAAAGCATACCAAAATAAATAAACAAATAAACAAACCCGAGCCTTTAAGTTGATTAAAAAAGAAAAACCAATTTATTAATCATAATTAATGATGTGAGGGTCCAATGGTACGAGACCCATGTGACCTCATTAGGGGTTTGGCATTAAAGAAAGAATACCAAAAAGAAACCAAATACACAAATCAAATTCAATGTACAATAATCCAAATGTTGGGTCATTTGTAAATAATTGACATGCATGATGCATTGCTTCCAAAGGAGGAGGTTTAATTGCATATAGAAGAATGAAGCTCATTTGTTTAATGCACCAATCATGATGACATGTCGCGGATTACATGACAAATAAATATTGGTGAAAATCTCTTACTTGGGTTCATTGAATATATAGAGTAGGAGAGGATTTAGCAAACATCCACGTCAAGATTTTTTTTAGGTCTCTCGTCTATATCAAACCTCCTGCATGCCCCTTCTAAGCATTGCTTGTTTACTCCCATCTGAATCTCTTATTGCTATGGATGCTCGATTAGACTTAGGTATTACAGTTCGAATTTTCTCCCCATAGAATACACTTTATTTTATTTTTAGAGTAGCATCTGAAAATCTATTAGGTCCTGATTAATCATGTTCGAGTTGGGTTGGATTGGCCAACTAAAGGACTCCTCCAATCATGAATTATCTCCTTTTGTAAAATTCAAACTCAAAATCTTATTTAAGACACAAGCACCGAACTACTTGAATTTATCCATATTAGTAAATATTACACTTTTTTTTCGATGTGCATGCTGGTATATCTGAAAGTCCAATTGGAAACCCGATTAATTTAGTCGAACTATGTCGGCCAACTAAGGAATAAACCTCTTTCAGCATTGATTTTTTTCATTTACAAAACACGAACCCGAAATATTATTTAAGAAAAATAAGTACCGAACCGCTTTAACTAATCCAACAATACCATTTCTCAGGTTTAAACCCTTCATTATAGCTGAAGATTTGGAAAAGTTTACTTGAAAGAGAGTACATAAACTGATCACTAAACCAAATAAGAAAACAAATATTCATTTTCCGTAATATAAACGTATCCAAAACTTTTTGCCAATCAAATTTAGAAAGGAATTACATCGTTTTTCATTTCATCACAATTATTGTTTAATTTTAAAAAAAAGAAGAAAAAAGGCTGAACTCTTTGTTTGGCCTTAAAGAATGAGTAAATTCATTCCTAAACATAGAACTTGGGCAATATTGTAAATTTTCCAAGATGGAAGAAATAACTATCAATGTCTCATGCAACATGGCCTCAGTGATATAATATTATGATGGTTTTTAGCAAAAGCATATTAGTAAACTATAATAAATAAAAGTAATAAACTAATAAGTAAAGGTATTTCCCTACCAATAAATAAATAAATAAATGTATTTGAAGGTTGTAAAGGAGAAAAGAATTTAAAACTCAATCATGTGGGTCCAATGTTACAAGACTAATGTGACTGCACTTGGGATTTGCATTATTAAAAGGCCTTATTATAATAACAAGTGTTTGGTATACACAATATGCTCATTTTTATACGCTATAAAATATAACATTCAGACGTAATAGCAATTCAACCATCATTATCTCCAAATTATGTGATGAATATTGATTAATCGATGTACCCGAAATGGTACTAAGACAACATATATATACAAAACATGTTTTGAGGCCTTCAATGCAAGATCTCCAAAACACACACATCACAATGCATATAGTTCTTGTCCCCAGTTGACAAAATGAGATAATCCCAGATAAATGAACAGCAAGCCACAAACCCGAGATCGAATCTTACTTCACGCAGGCAAGTTTATCAACCTAAAAAACACGCTATGGCTAGTGACATCATAAGTCGCAATTGACCCGAAATCGGAGCTTACATAAAACATGGAAAGAAAGCAATCCCTTCCCACAAGATAGAAAAGAAGACATTCGAATAAAGTTGGAAGACCTCTGGTCCAAGCACGGACCATGGTAGCTACTACATAATGCTCTTGCATTCAAATAATTAGAGATATGACAGCTTTCTGAATCCGAACTTATTTGGAAATCTGATGGACCACAAAAGTAAATGATCTCTATATCGTGGCAAAATCAGTGAATGTTACACTCAAACTAATAAGCACGAAGAGGAAATTAGCCCATGTCTCAGTATAGCAACCAAGAGAAATCGTCTATTTCAATGGCGGTATACATGGTGCACCACAAATGATCATAGAAACATAGAGGCCCAGTAAAGGATATATGCCATTACGGTTCAAATTAAAAATCATGTCCATGAAACTTGACATGAACGAAAACAAGCATTAAGCATGGGCGTCCCCTAACAATAAGTTGTATAACAACTAGAATAATGGCGTCAAAGCAAGAAAAAATGTGAATGACACTTACGGAAATAATATTAGAACAAGTGGCTAATCCGATCATGAATTCATAAAAACCAAAGTCAAGAGTCATTAACAAGAAGCATTTATGAAACTTGCAGCATTCAAAAGTCAGCTTCTCTTCTCGTGAACATCCTGCTTTCGACTTGCCGTTCGAGTGTACTACAATTCAATGAAGTTTCCGATTCAAAACGGGCTAATAGGAACCATACAGGTAATGCCCATAAGAGACTGAACATTACAATGCCATCCAGTAACTGAGAAGGAAGTTTGCCACAATTAAGCCTAAACCGCGTAGACAATTAGCATACCAGAACCAACTACCAAGATAATACCCAAGAAAAAAAGAAATGGGGGCAAAAAGATCAGAAGAAACTTAGGCAATAGTTACGGGGCAGTGACCTTTCGAATCGAAAAGAGCAGCTCCTCCGCATCAGCACCTCCACGCAGAAGCCGACACCAGCTCCTTCCTGTGCCAACATAGAACGAGCGAGGACTGCCTCTTCTCAACATGGAAACCCCGGGCAAGGCTGCGTTGAACAAGACACTCAGCCTGGGACTCGTTGAAATTACTGAAGGTCAGTGGAGAGAACCCGCAGGACAGAAACAGGGACCGCCACGCAATCATCTTCTCGGGCGATCTTTGCCGACCGTTCACAATCCTCTCAATCCCTGGCTGAATTAGATACCGTTCAATCTTCTGCAACACGTCAAGGTTCACATTCACAGCATCAAGGGATTCCAACAAGCTAGAATAGCATTGAAGGGCGTGGATCATGTGATTCGGAAATGGAGTGTCCGACCGATCACAGCCACGATCGAGAGAAACCACAATCTTTGGGGAGAGCTGCTTGATAAATCGGACAGCTGCAGGTAGGTAGGACGGGTAGCTTGAGAAGGACCCTATTGGGAGGTACACCGCAATTGCCTCCCCGCCATCCGATGGTAGGTTGATGGCGGAGTTGAAGGACTCGATGCTCACCACCTCGAACTCCAAGGCCATGTTGAGCTCGTGGGCAAAGTGCTTGAGGGTATCCTGGGTAAGGCCGAGCTCGAGTTCATCATGGGTCCCTGGAGACGCGAAGACCGTAATCCTGAGCAAGCTAGGAGGGCCCCCATTTCTAAGCACGAGCTCCTGCATGAGGGAGGCCCACTCGCCCCCGAACCCAACCTCAAAGCTCAGTATGTGGATCCGGCTAAACCCTTCGAGAGCTTCCAGGAAGGCTTGGTTGCAAGTGAAGTTTGCAAACTGGACCACAGGGGAAATCTCACAGAAGGATTTGTAAGCTCCTATCTTGTAGATAATACCGAATGGCGGAGGAGGCAGAGGAGGCAGAGGAGGCTGAGGAGGGTTCGCGGGGCCCACAAGGTGGGGGTGATGGTGGTGGAGGAGAGATTGAAGGGCCTCCTTGCAGTAGAAAGCAGCCCGACGGAAGGGCTTCCCAACGGGAGAGAGCTGGTGGTGATTGAGCCGCGCCAATATCCCTTGCGCGAGTACTGGGTTACCAGTTTCGATCAGCTCTGCGGCCTTGTAGAGGTGGTCCGTAATTGCCTGCTGGAGCTGGTGGTTAGCTAACTCTTCCCCTGCAACCTTCTGCTGATGCTGCTTCATCACCATTGCAGGTCTCTGCTGAAACTGGTGATGCTGAGGATGGTGGTGATGATTATGTGATTGCCCCGAGTTTGGAAAGTTACCCCTCGGACCCACAAAGTTCGACCCGACCGGCCCCGGGTTAAGCCTCTTCGGCAGGGGAGGGCCCGAAGAAGACAGGGGATGGTCCTGCACTGCGTTGAAACCAAGCGGGACTAGCGAAGGGTTCTGCGGGAATTGGACCTGGTTCTGGTTGATTATCAACTGCGGGTTGAAAATCTGAGGCTTCTCATCCATGGACTCGTTGTGGGGTTGTTGAATCACACCAGGGGGGAGAGGAAAGGGCATGACAGTGCTGTGGACGGAATCGGTGAACAATGGGAAGGGGCTCACATGCCGGAGGTTGGAGGTGGCGTTGGTGAGAGGCAAATCCTGCAGGGAAGCTGGGTCGATGGAGCTGTTGGGTCCTCCCATCATCAAATTGGGGCCGTCAAAGGTAAGAGCTTGAGGGTCCATGAAGCCGAACCCCCCGCCGCCGAACTCCATGTCCTGAGGGGCAGAGGAGCTGTGGAGGAGCTTGCTGAGGCCCAGGGAAGGGTCCTCAATGTCGCCCATTATGAGGCGGAGGATGGACTGTTCGTGGCCAGGAGAGGCCGCGGTCTCGGGCAAAACAGCTTCCCAGTCCTCCTCAGCTCCCATTCCACCACCGCATCTCCCACTGCCGCCGCCGCCTAATATGTCGCCGCTGTTGAGGGAGGAAGACAGTGTGGAGGAGGAGGCGGCTGCAGGAGGGCTGGGGCTGGGGCTGCCAACATACAACTTCCCTTTGGTGGGAGGGGTCGTGGCGGCAGTGGTCACGGCGGTGCTGAGGTTGCTGTGGTTGTAGTTGAGCTGCGAATTGGAACAGGTAGTGGTGGCGGAGGGTGAAGAAGAAGACGAGAAATCAAGCAGCCCCTTCCCTTGAAACTCCTCAAAGAGCAAGGGGGTGGCCTTCATCTACAGTAACAATGCTGAAACCCCCAACAAAATATACAAATCGAACAGGCGATGGTGGGGGGGCGCAGGCTCCAATCGATCTCAGCAGCTCCTCAGACAGAGCTAAAAATCAGATTTTTGCTCTTCCTTCCCCCACAGCCTGAACCCCAGAAAAAGAAATGAACTTGTTCAATGGCATGCAGATCTGATCAACCAAGAAACCCAATAACAAAAACATCCAACAACAAATTGTTCTTCTTCTTCTTCTTCTTCTTCTTCTTCCTCCTCCTTCTGCTGCTGCTGCTTCTTCTTTACCTGTTACTTCTCTCTCTGCATTCAAGCTCTGCCTTTACTGATATGGCACCCGCAACAGCAACAACAAGAAGCTCCATCCTTTTTTCCCCACTGGGCACTAAAATCTTCTTCTTCTTCTTCTAAATGCTTCTCTTTACCCGCTCGGATGTTGGTGGTGGGTTTTCGATTTTTACCTTTAAGCAAAGACTTCTTCCTCTTTCTTTCTCTTTTCTCTTCTTCTCTCCTCTCCCTCTCCTCCTCCTCTTCTCTGGCCTTTGTAAGAAGTACTGCTCCGCCTTCTGTTTTCTGCTATGGATGCGTGCAACCTATAAAAGTGGTAAAGTGCCTCTCTCTCTCTCTCTCTCTCTCTCTCTCTCTCTCTGTTCTCTCTCTCGTCTCTGTGTTTTTTTTTTTTTTGCCCTTTTCTTTTTCTTTTTTTCATTTTTTTTGTTCGTCAATCGTATTTTATGTGGCTTTTGCCTGTAGACGTAGTTAGCCACTCATTGTGACTTGCTTCTTTTCTTTCTTTCTTTCTTTTTTTTTTTTTTTTGCCCTGCTCGTTCAATTTATTTATTATTAATTTCTTTAATCTATTAATTATATAAATAAATAAATAATTTCAATAAACGTATTCTCTTTTCACGGAGACCGAAGATACAGAGGGAAAAAGGTGAACCGGCTAGACTGTTTCACTTACCTGTCCATGTTTCCAAAAATGCCCCTCTGCTTCCATCATATTCACATCATACCCCTCTTTGGGTAAAAACCTATACGCAAATCCTACCCAACCTATTCAACGATCGTTTCTCACCATGACATGCCTAATGTCAATTTAATTGCAACAAATGAACAAGTCCATCTTAAGCTTGCCAATAAATGTCACAATCAATTATAATATGTAAAACCTGAGGCATGTAAATGAGAAAGTGTCATACAAGCTAAATTATAAATCATCGGTTCTACGTTATATTGACTTTTCGATTCTAATTCAATAAACTTACATTATATTTTATTTATGCCACATTCGACGCATTTTAATTTATTTACTAAGTCTATTTGGTAAAATATGCAGTTCTTTAACACACTTTTCTTCATATCTATTATGTATTGGTTTCTTACTTTCAGTCTTACAAAAATTGACAAAAAACTACCACGACGTGCTGATTTCACTTAGTCATCACTCATTGTGGAAATCATTTAGGATTTTTTTCGACCATGGAGAAATCAAAAGATAAATAATTTATTAACTTATTTTTAGAAGAATTTTGGAGGTAAAATTTACATTAATAATATTAAAAAATACGAAAAGTCATAAAACTATATTTTGCGACAGATGTTTAATACACGAGATCTGATAACTAAGAAAATAAATATACAAGGTAAAAATATTAAAATTGAGGAAAACATTCACCGATAGAATATGGAGAATTTACTAGACAATAAATTGAAAATGACAATCCTTAGATCTCTCAGTCCTTCCCTATGTTACAAATTTCACAACGAAAATAGTCTAATCTAATCTCTCAATTTTCTCACTCTAAACTGCGACTCCACCAAGATAAGAATTTTTCGAGAATATATTACCATCACCATCCATGTAATTCCAGATACCCTCAACTGGCCCCTATGGGCCAGAGCTTCGCAGCTTCAAAGGCACCTATGAGACAAAAATGTATTTCATGGTATCCTAATATCTCTTTCAAGAATATTTTCCATTTTAAACAAATTATGTGGTTGCAAAAAATATTAAAAATATAGGAATTAATATGTCTTCTGATTTCTTCCTCATTCCAAGTCTTCAAGCTCGGGCAGGCTTAATGAAGACATCCCGACACTCTAAAGTAAATGATAGCAGTTCTAGCCTTTGGATTGGTATAAACTATCTGATAAGTTTTGTGCTCATCGCTACAATTGTTAGTACAATATCTCGCTTATAAAGTAGTCAACTAGCCCGGTTTATCAGTAGAGTCGAGTCCCTCGGGCTACAAAAGAATTACTCGCAACAAATCACATGTTATATGTGAGATATCTGGTGCAATATTCTTATATAATGCCTTTTTGTAATACTTTTAGGGTGGTCCGTAGTCCTAATTTACGAGTATTGGGATGAACATTTTCACCAAATAACCAAGGAGGTAAACTAATCATCAATTAAAGTTCTTAAATATATATTCATGAAAAAAAAGAGCATATATATTTTTCCTGTAATTTTTTGTATTGAAGAGCGGAGCAAAAAAATAAGGGGTAACTTGGAGGGAGCAAAGCACAGGCCGGGCACAGCATAGCAGCAGGGGACTACTCGGACGGGTTTTCGAGACTAAAATCTGACGACATGAGTTATTAGAGAGGTTTTTTTGGGGTTTTGAAAAAATCGAGAAGGATTTTCGACGAACGGGATCCGCTCCCTCTCAGACACTTATGAGCGGCTCAAATCTATACATCCTTTATAGGTTGATTTCATCTTTTTTTAATCGTTATATTCAAAAATTTAATCTTTAGTGAGTCGAAAAGAATGGATTCACTGAAGAGATAAAATTCATTCAATATCAATAATTTTTATTCACAAGATTCGAATATGAAATTATAAAAAAAAAATAGAAAATCACTTGGATGAGTCTATATTAGTTGTTTTATTTTTTTTATTAAGCATTAAACCAGAGCGATTAACCTCAACCCCCGCGGGTGGGCCCCAATGTACGGAGCTAATATAGCGAAGAGAGAGAGCCAATTAGGCGGTGGGCCCCGACCGGACCGATGGGGTTTTGGGTCCGCTTTGGTGAAATGTCACTTTCCAAAGGTCGATTAAAAAGTGAAAGTTTTGCAGTAAAAAAAAAATTATTTTATTTTATTAAAAATAAGAAAAACAAAAATGTAAAGCCCAAAATGACGGCCTCAATTAATCATGGACTCCTCCGCTCACTCACTCCACTTGCATTTCTCAACGTGTTACTTCCAAGTTACAAGTGAATATTTTTTTCCCTTATTTTTTTACTGTTTTCTACAGTGTAATTTCAAATGACTTGTAATTTTGCTGTCTGTGAATGAAATATATAAATGTAAGACAACCATTTCGATGTACTTGTGAACCAATTTTATCAAAGGACACCCTTGAAATTTGGATGTGTAAATAGCTCCGAGCCCCATTGAGAGTAAGGTACTCACTCTCTTTTTTTTCTTTTGTTCTTTCCCCTAAAATAAAATAAGACACGTTTCCTTTTTTATTTAATGTTTTTCTTGTAGTGATGTGTGAATCAGTTATTAATTGTTTACGTATTTTAAGTAATTCATCATCTCTGTAAGTGAGTCAAAGACAGCTATATATTCATGTTTGGGATTGTCAAAATTGGATATATTATTATCTAAAATGGGAAGACAAATAATTTCTAGCGGAAGTCGACATAGAAAATTATCCTCATATCCATGAGGAAGTCATCTAACTTTGAACCAAAACCATAATAACAATGGCACATCTTCATTCTTCACGGCAAACTATTACATTCCAAAATTATGGTTCTCATAATGAAAAGAACTCGAAACTTTTGCAAGTAAATTATTCCCACTAATTAGTCGTGCATGACGATGCATAATTTTGTAGAGATATCTCAATGCGAGATTTCCAACAACATCAATAGGCCAGTTGTTGGCTTATGTGATGATGAAACAAGATTCGTGAAACCTCGAATGTTGAAATGACCAAATTGAACAATCTTCGATTTACCATTCGATATTGCAATAAAGTAGTTCGTTGTTGTAGCTCGGTCCATTCAATTAGGTCGTTCTTAACCCCCAAGACTTAGAAGTGCATGACAAATACTATGTCTTTTCATTAACGGAAAAAGATGGGCGCAAACTCTTTTCCTCCGATGTTTTCGACATGTTTTTTTCCTAATTGTTTTGAAAAAGATGTAGGATGAGGAGACAGCCCTGAAAGTGAAAACCTAATTGAATAATTAATTAGGAAAAGAGTCCCATGATAACCTCATATAAACTAATTTAATCTTTCATCCTCCCCCTTTTTTTTTTTTTGTATTTTTGTGTTTTTTTGGCCCCTCTTTCTTTTGTCTTGAACATCATCTAATATTGGGTGTTATACAGTTCCAATCAGTCAAATCAAATAATGGGGTCACGTAGTCCAATTGGAAGGTGGGACATGTACCGGTTTGGGAGCTATCCCCATGCCATTAGTTGGTTGTTTTTCCCGTACCCCCCTTCGATCAATTGCTTCATCATATGATAGGCTTCATTAACATGGGTTTCAACGAGAAGTTGCTTCCAAATGCCAACATCCTCTTCTCCATTTAGGACCCGACACGCGCTCGTATATATCCTTTTGTAATGGCAACAAGGACTAGACAAATAGAACTGGACTCAGACCATACATCTCCGGTTTGAGATCCCATCACATATACTATTGGAAACTCAATTCATCATACAAATTCATGATTCAACAATAACTGCAGACGAACTGTTTACCAGTATTTTATTAGTGTAAAATGAGTAACACGAGAGCCTTTTCGAGAGATGAGCGTGATGGAATTGATGAGCCAGACCCGAACATGAGACAACTGCGTAGTGTAGGGAGTCCTAACAATGGCATGCAGAGTACAATTGAAATGGGCAAAAGTGGCTAAAATGTGAAGACAAAATTGAAATTTAGGGTTTAAATGCATGAGAGGGACAGAGAAAGAGAGGGGGAGGGGAGGGTGGTGGGAGCAGAAAGGGGACATGCTTAGGTCTACTTTGAATTGTTTAGGGAACCATGATTTGGACATGTCAGGTACAAAGCCCTTCTTCCTCTTGCCCCTTGCCCCTTGCCCCTTAGTTTAATTTTGATTTAAGTCCCTCTCTCCTCCACCCCCCATGTGATGGCTTGCACCAACTCTCCTCCCATTTGTGAAGTGTAAAGTGTCCCAAACTATCCTTAATAATACTCACATCCAATCCTACATATGCTATAGCTATTCTTAATTAATTAATTAATTAAATTAAAAAAATCATATGCAAGAGTCTTCATGTGTCGGCTCGTCAAGGCTAACTTGTGACTCTTACATTATACGTAATTGAGGGGAAGAGGTAGCCCATTTCCATAGGTTCGATCATCATAACACGATTAGTATAATGATATACAGGCTTGACAGACAGAGAGAAATATATGTCTAGACTCGATATTTGCTTTTATTAATAATTGCATCTTCTCATATTAGTTTTATGTATGTATGTGTATATCTACCTAGCTTCTTTGCGATAATTCATTTTCTCCCCTATGCAACAATACTCATTTTTAAGAGCCGATGAACTGATGAGTACTTGAGTTTTTGTAAATATTGTTTCAAAGAAAGGTTTTTCAATAAAGAAAAAAATGGAAATTTCATTATGAAATGATTAAATTCCAAATCTTTCTCTCTTTCTGACAAACTATATATAATTAATTAATTAAATATATATGTTCTTTTGTTGCCAACTTTTGTTGGCCGAAAAGGGTAGGTGTCCCCTATGTTCTTTTCTCTCTTCTCAAGACATCCTATGACGATTCAAGCAAAGCAAACACCCATGGGAAGCACCTACAGTACTCTACTCTCTGTATGCTAAAAAGAACACCCGTTTTTCATGCCAATGATTTTTTTTATTTCTTTTTATATGTACATCCTTACGTCTATAAATCTAATAAATCCTTATCAATTCAATTTCAAGTCGAGCCAACCCATTAAAGACTTTGGTTTGTCTTCATCTCTTCATCGTATGTGAGGAGTTTCATTTCATAGCTAGCCATGATCAAGAAAAAGAAAAATTAAAGGTATGATGATGGATGGCCAAAGCCTGTCAATGGATCGATTGCACCATTCATGGTTATGTAGCAAGAAAAACCCAACTAAAATACAATTTCTTGAATTTATTGATGAAAGGCAAGAAAAAAAGAAAGTACAGATATATATAGTAATTTGTGGAATGGTTTACTTAGATTTTAAACCACAAAATGTGGTGAGCAATAGATCGGATGACCTTCAAATGGACGAATTCGTGACACACTGGAGACACCATTAATGTCGACATCACGACATCTAATTAAGCTGGTCCAAAATCAGATCAATGAGATCAAAAATGGCCTTCTTAGGGGTTAATTAGACGATTAAAGATATATTTTCTTTAATTAATATATAATAGAGGAAGTTTTAGGAGCTAGCTCGGTGGCTAGCCTACAAACCAAACCATTAAGCCTACAAAACCAACCTTGGATGGTCCCCGAAATCAATCATCTGTTTTTTTTTTTTCCTAACCAGATTGTTCGGATTTAGTCCGACTAATCTCCCAGGTCTCAAGAACCCCATGCGATGCTCGGAACGGATAAATTGGGTCAATTAGCCTAAAAAAATTTCAAACTTGAAATATGGTTGTTATTTATACTCTTTTTACCACTAGACTAAATTCTTGGAACTGCGGTGATATTTTTTGCCTGAGGTCCATATAAGCCACACTAGCCAAGTTAGCCTTATTAAGAAAGACCTTCCCTTATAGAGTAATATCAATGAGGGTCCACCTATGACTCATCAAGGTCAAGGGCCAGCCCTCGGTGTAATGTGAACCCGTCTGGTTGATGGTTAGCTGGTCAATGCGCAAAAGTTACCGAGCCACATGTCCCAGGTTTGTCATCCAGTCTACTAAGGCATGTATTACATTTTTATGCCAACTATTTTCATCTTTCAGGATATGATGTTCACAACTACCAAATTTTGGACTATGGAAAGGAAGGATGTAATTGGGAGGGCGCATCTTGTTTTGGCAAAGATCACGGTGTTTCCCGATTAACAATTAATAAAGACAATGCGATAGGTGTAATTTTTTCTAATGTCAAGGGTTCATATGTAAATATTAAAATAAGATAGAATGCGTATTAATTGGATATACGTTGGAAATATATATACATGCATGCATAGATACTCAATTTTGTGTTAGATTTATTCATTGTCTTTGACTTTTTTTTTTTTACATATGTAGGCAGTGCCTCTGATCAACTATTCAAATAAGATTTTCTAATTGTTTAATATGGAAGTTTCTTCTTTCTTAATTTGCTTTAGGGTTGATGGGAAGGCACTAATGAGAGACTATTATAACTAGGGTTGAATATAATGGATTTCCTTGTCATTTTCGTGGCATTATTGCAAAGACTGAATAATTAATGCCATAGACATGCATTTACTTAGATTTTGGATGGATTCCTAGGTCATATAGCTATGGACACTAATTTCCTTACATAGATAGCTGACTTCCATGTCACATCTTGCAAGAGGTGAATGGATTCAAAGACAAACCCAGGATTTTAGTCGAGGGGAACGAGTCCTTAGAAGGAGTTAAAGAAAAAAAAAAGTTGCCTAGTTATGAGATAGATATAAATAATTTCACTAAAAATGAAAGAGAAATTTATAACTTTTCATATAACTTTAAAAATTTAGGAGGGATTGCCACCCCAGCCCTCGATCCATCATTGAATGGAATTCCTTGCGCTCTTGTGTTAATGAGGACAATTAACCAAAAGAGTAAGACATATATCCATGAGGATATGATTTAGTGACAAATTGAGTTTTCAATGAACGGAATTTACTTTGAATTGTAAGGGTCTAAAATATACTGAAAGTACTTCGAGATTACGGTTAAGTTCGCGCCTCAATGGAGATAACTAATATCATCTAATGGGTTAAGAACAATCTATTGAAAAAATAAAAAATCTTGAGGCATATGAAATTAAACACATATATTTAACCATGTTGATTTTTTACTCATCTACGATGCCATCTGTGTTCAATTTATACATATAATCAAGGGTAAATTATACTGGTAGTCCAAAAAATTTTAATAATATATCAGGTTGGTCCAAAAAGTTTTTTTTGCTACTTGATAGTACAAAATGTTTCAAAATTGTAACATGATAGTACAAACAGTCATCTCGCCATTGACGCCGTCAAACCGACACTAATGGTGCAAAACCGGTTTTTGTGGGACGTTACATGATGGTACAAAATATTTTGAAGTTGTAACTTAGTAGTATAAAATGTTTTACATAAGTTACATGATGGTGTAAAATTTACAGTCTTGTAAAGGACGACTTGACGGCGTCAATGGCGAGATGACGGTTTATACTATCATGTTACAACTTTGAAACATTTTGTACCATCAAGTAGAAAAAAAAACTTTTTGGACCAACCTGATACATTATTAAAACTTTTTGGATCATCGGTGTAATTAACCCTCTAATCAATTCATAACTGCTATAACATACCAATTAAAATAAGTAAAACGTGAGCAACAATTTCAATATATGACTATATATAGTGGAGTGACCATGAAACTATATATACACTGTCAATCGAGTTTTTGTTCGATTTGCACCCTAGTATTCAGAATCCAAATAAGTCATGACTAATTCAGTTCGAGCCCGGTTGGCCTACTAAGAGGTAAAACTCTCACAGGTAAGGATTTTCTCCATTCACAATAATCGAATCCTTAAACTTTACTTAAAAAAAAACAAGTGTCGAACTATTTGAATCAACACTTGTTGGTTACTGTCGAGCAAATTTGACTTGTTATAGGCTTATAGCAAGTATAAGTGAACGGCTATGCTACTATGGCATCAAACACTCTTTCCTTGATGATTTCCCAATTGCAAGTCGCTTAGTAAATTCCATGGAAAAGAAAAACGTCAATCCGCTTTATACTTTCTTCACAACTCAATATATGACAACAGCTAGGCCAGTTATGTTATTGCGGAATTCCACGTTTATATCAATTTTTGGTTATTTTCAGCTGAGGAAACTTGTTATACTTAGCTAGAGAAGTAATTCTCTTAGAAGCTATACATATATATACACACACACATATATATATAAAATAAACTATCTTAAGAAGGAAAGATTTTCTAGTTGAGGGGGCAGAAGTCAAAATTTTGCTCATATACACACCGAATATGTCTCTTTTCCTAGCGATAATGGATCTTAATTAGGTAAGTTCAGTCCATTTGATTGATGACTTCTATCTATTAAACTAGTATAGTTCGAGTTATTAGAACAGATTTATATATCTGCACTTTGGTTTGACATAGCTGCACTCCGAATATTTTCTAGATTCAATTCTCAACGGTGATGTACCTATTGATTTCATTTTTTCTCCTCCTTCTGAATTCATATGCATCCAATATTGTAATTCAAAGATAATATATATAGAATTTGAAATAGTGCTTTTGTTGTTTTATTATTCAATGAGATTTTTTTGGTCGAATATTAATTAATTAGATTAGTTAATTTTGTTTTATCTAATTCCCTGTCCTTTTGTCAACCAAATTGCATGACAGTTGATAGAATCTTAATCGACAAAAAATTTTGACTCTGCATATCATTATTCCTTAACATGTATGTCATCATGTTGTATTCATATGGGTCTCATTGCACCGTCTGCTCATTCATCAGAATCCATTAATTTATCTTCCTTACTTGTGCTATATAACTTGATTGTAATAGAACGTCGACTTTGAAGAGAAGCATTGCGGAAATCTCTTGTAACCGTATATTATCATTCTTTAGGTGCTTGCATGAGTTCAAAAGTACGATAACCGTCTTATTAGGATTGTGAAAGTTCTCGATGTAACATATTATCACACCTCATAAGATACTGAAAGTTATTAGACATAAACCAATATATATATTTTGAGGTTCACATTTGAGGTTCACATTTTCTGTGGCAATCGATCACTCACGCTCGTTACAACTTGCTTAACCAAATCACGTTAGAAAACATCTCACAGTACTCTACTGATTTTCCAAGACTCTATGCATTGCATTCCCCTAGTTTGTCTCATAAATTTTCTATAGGAAAGGTCGGCTACCTGTTTTGTGTTGAGAAAGAAGGTCTAATGGTACAAAGGCCCATGTGAGGAGGCATAATGAAAATAAATAAACAAATAAAAATTATATATATATATATATACATATACACACACACGATAATAAGATAAAATTCGGTTAATCAAGAAACTGTAAGTTTATTAAATAATGGGAGGACTTTTATCATCAATCACATATGTTGAAACCCACCGTTAAGACACATTTTATTTCTTATTGCTTTTTGGCAGGTAGGACACATTTTGTTTAATTCATAATATTGTGAACTCCCCTCTCTCCATTATATTTTATATCTTCGAACGAAAAAATTAAACAAAAGAGAAAGAAAAAAGTAACTCATCATTTCATAAATTATGTGCGCGTCGATCACACACTAGAGCCTTATGTCATTTGCATTGAGTAATCGGGTGTCTCAAGTTAATAACGAATTTTAGCAAGGACATTGTTAATTGCATTAGCCAATGAGTCAGTCATTGCAAAACGAATTTTTTTTATCAAAGTTTACCAAAGAAAATTTAATATGATTTTCTTTTACAGTTGCAAAAAAAGTTCATGGAATTAATGAAGAAAAAAAAGAAATAGAGATAAAGAAACATGAAAAGTTTCACTAACGATAAATTTGAAACTTCTTTATTTATAGCCTGAAGGCGCATACCACAGCAACATACACTCCATTTCCCTTAGGGTAAATTGCGGTGGTACAAAAGTTTTACAAATGTTATGGTACAAAATGTTTCAAAGTTGTTTCAGTATAGTACAAATTGTCATCTCGCCATTAACGCCGTCAATCCGTCCTTTACAAGATCCGTAAATTTTGCACCATCATGTAACTTACGTAAAATATTTTGTACTATTAAGTTACAACTTCAAAACATATTGCACCATCATGTAACGTCCCACAAAAATCGGTTTTGCACCATCAGCGTCAGTTTAACGACGTCAATGGCGAGATGACGGTTTGTACTATACTGAAACAACTTTGAAACATTTTGTACCATCAAGTAGCAAAAAAAACTTTTTATACCATCATTTGTAAAACTTTTTGGACCACCAGTGCAATTTACATATTCCCTTATCATCATTTCATCAAACACCTAATTAAAACAAAGATAAATTGAGTTTTTGAAACACCAAAAATGTTAGGAAAAATTCATAGGTCTACTTCAGACTCGGTCTCATCCGCAACTCAAAAGCTTAAGTCAATGGGTTGCTAGACCATTGCCTCTTATAAACTTATGGATTTCCTCTCAACTTTTCCATGAGGGATTACTTTCAACACCCGCTCTCACCATTCTCTATATAGGAGATAAACCATCCCAACAATTCTCCTCATTTTCGACTATGTGGAGGACTTCGAGTCAGCCTTCTACATCCGGACTTGGATACCAATTATTAGGCCCTTCACTAGCCACGACAAATACACTCAGGCCTTGGTGTGGTGTGGGTTTCCACGCATAGCATATGCACTTCCCCATGATCGTTACCTTGGGATTTGATACCACTTGTTAGGAAAAATCAACAGGCCTACTTTAGACTCGGGCCCATCCGCAACTCAAAAACTTAAGCCAATGGATTGCTAGACCATTATCTCTTATAAACCTATGAATTTTCTCTCAACTTTTCCATAAGAGATTGCCTCTAATACCTGCTCTCACCATTCTCTATATAAGAGAGAAACCGTCCCAACAAAAAAATTTCACTAATGACAATTAAATTTAGAATCTCTTTTATTATAGGTCAAAGACTTACACTATAGAAGTACGTCCCCTTTTCCCTCATCATCGTTCATTAAACGCCCAACTAAAAAACAAATGAATTTTGGGAGAAGATGAGAGCCTCGACTTCAAAGGGAACTTTGGGCCGACATTAGCATTGCAAATCCATGGATCCAATTATTCTTTTGACATTTGCTTACGGGCTTTGCTTGAAAGATAAAGTCTAAATTGATGAGATATTGGACCATGATTTGTCAGTTTGGGAGCTTGATTGATATGTGCAGATCTGTTCTAACATCAAAGATTAATTCGAATTTTTTATTAATTTGAAACAAGACTAAGTACTATAGATGTTTTGGATGAGGACATCTAGGGAGAAATAGATAGCTTGATCCAGCAAATACACTAAAAACAAAAAATTACAATCCTTATGCCCCTTAGTTAAGCTCATTATCGGCTCTTTGCAATTAAGTCGACAAAAAATTTCACCAAGCGAAGGCCTTGTACTTTTGGAAAGTCTTGTATGTATCAGATATATTATGTGAATTAGTTTTGCAACAATTCTCTGCACTAGGGATTCCGATACATATTGAGATGGGCTCGACCGTTTATTAGATGACAGAACTACTAATTGGATTTGAACTGAAAGAGTGCAAAGCCCAATTCATCCTGAAGAATAAGTGGTAGACCGGCCCAGGAGTTATTGACCAAGCCGAAGCCCAACTCATTCTCAAGGGATAGAATTGGAAATCTGCAGGAATTACAGGGTCAAAACTAAAAGAATGAAAACATTTTATAGATCATAATGTGGGGAAAGTGAGAGGATCCTTTTAAAAAAAAAAATCGGCAATGCATCAATCAATAAACAATAATAATAAGAGTCATACATCAGGAGTTCAGGGTCGCATCAAGGCGGACCATTCTAGTATGGTACACATGAGTAAAATCTATAAATAACATAATAAATAAATCGAGCGAGGTTCAGTAAATAAAAGAAAATCTCGCAGAGTGGCGCCCATCTTGGCACAGAGTGAGCACAAGTGTTCTTCTCACGACAACATGAATACTTGGGAAAGTGCTACACAGGGTCCTACCATCAAACACATTTTATTATTGCACGTTCAGTTTTTGGAAAAAAAAGACAGGTTTGGTCCACCGTATTTGAGTTTTTTCCCACTTTTGTCTGAAAATTTTTTATTTTTATCATTCTTATCCTCAAAATTTTTGTTTTTTTTGGGGGGGGGGGGGGGGGGGGGGGGGGGGGGAGGCGCTAATTGGTGCGCTATGACAATTTAGCTTTGACAAATTACTATATCCGCGAATAAGATATGGCATCCTCTCCCCACTGAAGCGAGGAAACCACACCCATTAGGCTTGTGATAAATGGGTCTTTCCTTCCCATAAGAAGAAATCCCCTAAATCTAAGGAGCTTCTCCATTAAGCATCGTAATTAATCAACATGTACAATATATAATTGATATAATTATCAAATTTAGATATTTGTACCTTGTCGAGGTAAGGAACCATGGCATATATATTTATACCAGATGCAAGTTATACTGAATTCTTAGATCTTTTAGCTCACTCATATTCTCGGCTTTCACGAAACCAAACACCACTAACTTGCTCGGAGATCTAAATCTAAATGCTATATATGATGCTAAAAAGGACGAGTTATAATAAGAAGAAGAAGAAGAAGAGAAAGTTTGAGAGGATATGATTAGAGACCACGACAAGGAATTGGGAGATTTCTGTGGTATAATCAATAAAAATAGTCGTACCATACAATTAAATCAAATGAGTTACCAAAAATTTAAGCAAAAATTAAGTATTTTATTAAAAATTTAAGTAAATTTCTTTAAAAGGTTTGTGGAAAATTTGTGTACTTTACTTTCTTGATTAGTAAGTTACTAGAAAATTAAATAAATTTACTGCCAAGTGGAGTAATTTACTTTGATTAGATTATATGCTCCAATTGATCGCACCGTATATGGGTGTTGATGTGCTTTGGTTCAAAGATTAGTGGAGAAGGGATGATAAATGGCCTTATAAGCATCACACATAATGCGTGTTTTGCCTTGATATAGATTTTTAAATATTGCTTGCATGAATTAGCACTAGATCAATCGTACACATTATGGGAATTCTATGATGATGGAGCGTGTATATATCGGATCATGAGTGGAATATGGATTATACCTGGGAACGTAAAACGGAATACAATACTATAAGAATTCGCTCCTATAAAGACATAATTTTGAGATGGAATAGAACAATCTCAATTTTAAGACTATAATTGTCAAATTGAGATAGAAAATTCTATCTATCACCAAAGAGATGGAAAAGAAGACGTAAAACTCCGTCTCTTTTTTGAGACAGATCAGAGGACCGAAAACTTTATTTTTTAATTTTTCGTTACATATGCCCTCTCTCGTTGATGCGAGACGGACAATATTGTCCCTTTCCATCCCTAGCTTGAGACGGAAAATTCTGTCTCGATGGGAATGAGATTGAAATTTTTGTCTCAAATTTCCATCTCTACCCACATGAGACGGATCTATAAATCCATATATTACTTATAAACTAGTAATCTAGCCCGCACTTTGCGTGAAATTTTTTGCGGTTTTTATTTTATGTTGATAATATTGTATTTAGGAATCTCATAATAACAAACAAATTTGAAATAAATAATCTCCTCGAAAGTATCTAATATATAAATATATTGTGGAAAATCGAAAAAATATTAATTATGTGAAAAAAATCTTGGTATATATTATTAATGTACAAGGGATGCAAGCGGTCGATCATCAAGGATCTTAGGGTTACAAGAGGAAGATCCTCATAAATCGAATAGAAAGCTCCTCTGAGCTCTCATAGGAGAAATCTAAATTACTTAATATATAGATTCGAATCTTTATTTCTCATTTTTTTCTCTTTTTCCATTCCGAATCTTTTTCTCTCCTTCCGTAACACCCGAAAGTTTCTAGGGTTTCACACTTAAAAAAACTAAATAATTTGATCTCTCGCATATTAAATGCATCAAATAAATTATTAAAGTTACTCATACTTAGTTTTAATGTTGAATGTAAATGAGATCACGAATTGCTAGGTATACAAATATAAATTATAAAAAAAAGTCTATAAAAGTTTCAGAAATTATCATAATGAAAAAGAGATGAATGTTAATTGTTCACTAAAAGTTTTGAGAATAAAACAATAAATAAATTGCAGACAATAGATTAATAGTATTAGGGAAAAAAGGTGCCAACTACAATTAAGAGTGGAGTGTAGATATAAAATCGGTCGGAGGTATTTAACAATTAAGCAATTAGAAAAAAATAAATATTAGTTTTAAAATGAAAATTTATATATGTATAACAAATATAACGAAATTTTAAATGGTAATAAGAAATGAGAGTAATCAAGGTAGTAATACGCATGCATGCAAGGGGAAAAGACCTTGATTCAAGTTTTCGCCAGGACGCACGGTAGTCCTACTCCCTCTAGACTTGGCCGACCCAATATATACATATATATATGTTACATTTTTCGATGGATTCCGATCTCAAGAATTGAGACGGAGGGAAAGATGGAATTTCTCTCTCTAATAGGGAGACGGAAAACTCTGTCTTCAACAGTGAGACAGAATTTGTGATGATTTTTTTTTACTATTAGATTTAGACGGAATTTTCCTCTCAATTTTCCGTCTAATCCTCGAATGAGACCGAAATATCCGTCTCATTATTTTGCAACGGAGTTTTTTGAGATTGGCTTTCTAAGACATAAAATTCCGTCTCTATATATCATGTAGAGACGGAGTTTTCCATCTCAATTGCCGTCTCTAAATAAGCGAATTCCTATGTCTCATATATGAGATTTAATTTTCATATATGAGATTTAATTTGAACTTTATGGAGTGATGTGTGCCTTTTCACTTTACATTTTATTGTTTAGTTCGATTTTGCTGGAGAACTGACAAAATTTATGTTTGAGGGATCTGGAACTCTTTAAAAGCGGGGTAGTCGAAGCTCGTTTGGACTGTTGAGTGATACTGTATTATCCAAGTCGTCATCTTTTTCTTGACTTGTGTCTATGTAGTTTAATTGGTGCTTTTAAAGATTTCAATTGGTTATCATCGACTTTCATTTGAATACGCATGGTTGTAGGTTATTATCGAAAATGAGTTGTTAGTCCCAGGATAGAGGTGAAGAGCACGTAGAGAAACTCATAATAAGACCATTGAAGCAATTGGGGACCGTCCGAGCAAGAAGGGAGCCTCCCAGCAGCTTGGTGCTGTTATGGCAAGGCACGGGAGCCGCAGCCCGAGATGCACTCACTGATAAAAGAAGAAAAAAAGGGGAAGGATTTTATGAAGGAAGTATATTTTCGCGAGCAAAGATTGTTCATCGTGCTATAATATAGATAGTTTGAGGTTGATGAAGATATACTGGGCATTTCCAAAAGTTAGTCACAGGGCGCGTGCTTGCCCGGGGGATCAGTGAGGCTTGTCATGGATGAGATTGATCGATTCTGTGAATATTATTGGTTTCCATTTTGTTTATGATATTTACCATTTATTATAAAAGGAAAAAAAAATCCAGTATCCTATCACTCCTCTCAGCCCTAGAGCTGAAATTCAATTATGAAGACAAAGCATACCAAACTCGGCCATTTTGTTTTGTCACTATTGTGTCGTTCGGGAACACGAAAATAAAAGAGGAAGTTGGAAGAAGAATATTTTTTTTTAGGCGTTATGTCATTCCAACTATCCATCAAGATAGATATGTGGGGCAATCGCAATTTATGTCGCTCCTTCGCAGGATTCCACTCTTTTATTTTGTGTTCCTTCTTTCTACAATAATTTCTCCATATAATCCTCTTTTCGCATGTCTAAGGTAAAATCACTTAAAAAATAGTTGTATTATGTATACAACTAAAATACTCAAAATTATAGCAAAGTAGCTTAATTTAAATTAAATTGCATTTTTTTTAGTAAATTGCACATGTTTTAGGATTTTTTTTTTTAGAATTCATTCTTTAGGAAATTAACTGGGGTAAATTACTCTTTGGGTACATTAGGGTAAATTACTTAGATTCTTAGTATATTATTTATATTTAAAGCAGAATATACGAATTTCAAGAGTCTTTACTTATATTATTAGTAAGTTACATAGATTTTAAGAGAAATTTATTTAAAATTTTAGTAAAGTATTCGAATGCGCCATATTACTGTTTTTGGTGATTGTACCATTTCGATAATATGTCAATGATGTCATTAAATGCTTTTAGTTTAGGAAGCACTTTATGATCCGGGTATGCCGGATGAGGATTACTCAAAAAGAAAAGAGAATGACTCCCTATACTGACAACAATAATTAATCAAGTATCAATGTAACATGATCTAGATTAGAAATTCCCAAATTCTTTCTACATCTTTTTTTTTTTTTCCTCCAATAATTCAACTCTACCCAACTCAAATGTATTCTTCCCCAAATTTAACAATATAATCATTACTGTTTTGTCTTTTTTCTTCCATTTAATAATAATTCTTCGCTTATACTTTTCCCTAACCATTTTTATAATCAATTTTTTAATGAGGTAATTACATTGGTGATCCAAAAAATTTCACTAATGTATCAAGTTGGTACAAAAAGTTTTTTTTGCTATTTGATGGTACAAAATGTTTCAAAAGTGTAACATGATAGTACAAACCGTTATCTCACCATGGACACCGTCAAGCGAAGCTGACGTGGCCGAAACGTGACTCTGATATGTTTTTAGGAGTTGGTGGAATGTTACATGATGGTTCAAACTCTTTTGAAGTTGTCACTTAATGGTCCAAAATGTTTTACAGATGTAACATAAGGGTACAAAATATTCCTTTAATTAACTTAAAGGTCCACCCATGTCAATGGCGAGATATCGGTTTGTACTATCATTTTACAACTTTGAAACATTTTGTACCATCAAGTAGCAAACAAAACTTTTTGGACCAATCTGATACATTATTAAAACTTTTTGGACCACCAGTGTAATTTACTCATTTTTTAATACAAAATTCTACACATACTTTCACATCTATAAATACATATATGTATTCTCTCACACATCAATATATTTGTCAATACTTGTAATCATTGTACGAAATCAAGTTGAGTTGGATTATAATCCAACTCGAAAACCAAACGCAAACTTAATGTTGTGGGATGGGAATTCAAAATTAATTATACTGTCATTGCTAGATAGGTGGAATTCTTATCAATTATATAGTCACTCGGTATGAAAAAGTATCATACTATTAATATTATGGAGGATCTACAGTGACACACTCCGCATCCTAGCCGTGTGTGGCGCATGGACCTCACATGGGGCCCCTCATCGAATGAGTAAGGATGCAGAGTTACGGTGACGCAATATTGTTTTAGAATTCCCCGTCTTATTGCAGCTAGTAAAGTTATATGGCCCATTAGTACATAGATTATGAAACACAGTTTTGCATGATTACAGAATTTTATTGCATTCTTCTCTCCATCTTATCACATCACGAGGAAAATTTAATTAAGATTCTCATCAAATAGGCACTCCGGTCTCTCATTCTTTTTTTATATATTTATAATAGAGGTCTATAAATTTAGCATATATCCAAAAATAAAATAAAATAATGAAATATAGAAGTTCCACTCAAAGACTTAAATTGGTAATCTCTTAATTTCATTTGGGAGCATCTACTACTACATCGCACATCATTGTCTCTCTCTTTAATGCATTATTATTGTTATTGTTGTTGTTATTATTATTATTATTATTATAATTATTGGGGAGTCTCTTTAATGCACTTCACTTTTTACTACTTCGCAGAAATATCAATAGTTGCCAATAAATAAACAAGACACCTGTCGCATGAAGTATTATTGTATGCGCCCTGACATATCAAGGTGGGACACCCAAGACAATGATCACAAGTTATGAGGCTAAAACGATAATATATTTTGTGTAACGGATATATTAAGCTGTAATGTGTTATTAGACATAGAAAAATTATATTTGTCAATGGTTTTTTTTTTTATTTTTTGGATATTACTAAAAATTAAGAAAAATTAAAAAATTTTATTAACTTGTACCATGATGACGTGATATACCCGTTCCATATAATATTTTCTCTTACATAACATGCCCGAGCAGATGTATTACTAGCTTGGAAAACAACCAATAAGTCTGCAAATGAAATGCATTGGAGAAATGGTGCCATATGAATTAGCCTCGTCACTCAATTGTGTCTTTAAATACACCGAGTTAGGACCAATCAAGGGCTCCTAAATGGCGAGGTTCGGGTTCGAAGGGGCGGGCGGCATGAGCTATAAAATATCCATGATATATCACCAATTGCACTTTTGTGTCACTGTTAGCTGGCTGTAAACAACCCAACCTTTTACCTAAGGAAGGAGGCAGGCATCCTCAAAAGAAGAAAAACCAAACTGAAAAAATCCTAAAATGGACAATGACAGAACCACTCCTACCTTCTAAAAAAGGAGAGAGACTTGAGAGGTCTCCTCTCTTTTTCACAACAAAATTGGGGAGATTTTTTCTGCCCTAAACCACCCCTAAATTAATTAACTTTCTTTTCCTTAACCCATTAATCTGTCATCCAAAATATATATATATATATATGCTGACCTATACTTTGCTTCAACTATCCAACCAAGTCACAATGCTCAAGTCAGTAGAGAGGGGCCCTGTGCGGGGTCTTCTTTCTCCGGTTCATCAACCCGGCAGAGTTCTCTGATGCCGGGCCACAGACGGGCCGGGCTGGTTCATGGGTCGTCGTCGTCTGGCAGGGGTCGTGGCAGGTCAGCACGCTCGTCCTCTTCTTCCTCACCACGGGCGCAAAGTCAGTAGCGGCTGTGCAGGCGAGGGTCCGGCACCCCACCCCTCCGTAACCTCCGCCAGAACCCGAGCTGGTGGGGGCGGGCTCGAGGACCGTGTCAGGGGTCATGAGGCCGGCGTCTTCGGGCAGGGGCAGGAAGTTGCAATCACGGAGGTTCCTGGAGAGCCCACCCTCGGTCCTCCAGAGGTAGTCAATCTGAGGGCCAGCCGCATGGGATTAAGAAAAAGACAGGACAGAAAGAAAGACAATGAGACAGTGGAAAAAATCTCACGGATAAGACCAAACAAGAGAATAGGATGTGTCAAAGAACGGGGAACAGGTCCCCTCAAATTAAAACCGTATCTTATATCCTCAGGTACCGCTTTGAAACAAAATTTAATCAACAGTCGGGGACCCCCCCCCCCCCCCCGGCCCCCAACACCCCAACAAGGAATCAATCATTCAAGAACACAAGATTTGCATCCTCCAACCCTACCTGTCACCGTATTCCCTGCATATGTTCTTCCTCCACAAAAAAGTCGAAATGAGAAAAAACCATTTACCAACAAGTCATTCGTACGTATGTGCCGGAGGTAAAAATGTCTTCTGGGACAGTATTTATTATTAGTACATTATTAATTAGAACAAAACACCAACTTCGACTTCAACTAAGAGTGTCGTCATGATGACGGTAGATAATAATGAATGAGGGACGCTCGCTGCCATGTATATACTTGTCTCCAGAATCATCAGTTCCCATTAATGAAATGAAATTCAGGGATTGATGTGGGGGTTGGGGCACAGTTTTTATTGGTCTCGAGAAGCCATAGCTTCAACTCCAAAAAGGGACCATCCTATTGCAATGGGAATTCATGAGACGAACAAGCAGCGATATGGCCCAGATATAATAAAGACACTCTTCTCCTCTCATTCGAGAGCAAATTTATCCAGGAAAAGAACTTTTATCTAGGAGGGAGGGTGGCCGAGTCATTAAATGCTCGGGCAGCGTCAGGAGGTAGAGGAACACAGGCACAAGCACAAGCAAGCAGAGTGACAGACAGCAAAAGATCTCTCTTTTTTAATTCAATTAATTAGCGGAGAGCAAGATTGGATTGGATTGGATTGATTGAGGATGGGATGGGATGGGATGGGATGGGGAGTGGTTTGATTTAATGAAATTAATTAAAAGTGGGAAGTATAATAAATAATAATAATAATAATAATAACTAAACGAATAATGAAACAAAACCTTGCAATAGAGGGAGCAGAAGAGATATGGGTCCTGGAGGGGCCTGTCGCAAGTGCAGCAGATGTTGCCGGAGCCTCTGCACTGCCTTGTCTGCGGCCTTTGCCTCAAGAACACCACTTTTGCGCTATTGGTTATGTATGTCTGCAGTGCAAAACAAACCCGTTTCCTTCTTCTCATTTAAATATTAAGACAAAAAAAAAATCATCGAACACACCCCAAAAAAAAAAAGATAAAAGAGACCGATAAGGGGAAAAAAAAAAAAGCCAAGCCCAGAGTAATGAATGAATATTCTCCTCTTTTTTCATCATATCATCATATATACAAAAATACCCCAGGTCCCATTGCACTGTTCATGGTGAAGATTCTCTTGTCTCGAGTTTGCCCATGTGAAAAATAAGGAAGGAATTAATCACAGTTGAGTTTGAACAGGAAGGATAGGAAATTCCCCCCAGCCCCCCAATTGGTTTTTTTTTTTTCTGCCAGTCAATATAATTAGATTTGGAAGGAACACTGACCTGAACGGAGGAACAGTCGAATAGCTTGGCAGCATCATCCAGCCTTAGAACATCATGGTACACATACCTCCGTATCTGAGAAGACCAAATCCCACCACCACCATCATCAGAAGGCGAAGAAGAAGAAAGGAAGGGAAGATTTTTAAGAAGGAAGAGATGTTAGAGAGCAAAATAAACCTGAAGGAGGCGGTGGGAGGAGTGAAGGGAGAAGCAGTGGGGGCAGAAGCTGGTGGAGCAGTCCAAGCAGAAGATGTTCTTCTCGTTCTTGCGGGCCTCCTCGTGAATTATGCACGCGTTGAAGAACTTCTCCCTCAGCAGCCCTTGCAGCCACCCCGGTAGTGCTATGATCCCCTGACCCTGACCCTGACCCTGACCTCGACCCTCACCCACCATGGTCTTCCTCTTTTTTTTTTTTCTTTTTATTCCTTCGTTCTCTGTTTCTTTGTTCTTGTGCTGGTGGTGAGGCGAGGTGAGAAATTGGGTGATGAGAGAGTTATGGTCTATGGGAGAGGGGATGTAAGTATGGACAGGGTTTAATGTTTTATTATGCAGGGAAGGGAAGGGAAGGGAAGGGAAGGTGGTGGTGATGGCGCAGCTGCCCTGCCCTGCTGCTGCTGTACGGGAAATAAAAATTACAGACAGACAAGAGAAAGGGATGAGAGAGAAAAGGAGAGAGAGAGTGAGCGGCGCCTGGCCTGGCCTGGTTTCTGCTAGTAGTATAGTACTGATACCAATGAGGAGTAGAGAGAGAGAGAGAGAGAGAGAGTGTGTGTGTGGGCGTATGAAAATTTGATTTGATTTGATTTCATCATAAATATAAGCCAAGCCTACCACATCCTACCCTATTCCCTATGTCCTCCGCCCCTACATAGCTACTACGAAGCAACCCAAAAACTAACATATAATAAATAAGTTAATAAAATCATGTATGGTATGATCCAGCCGAAAATAATCATGTATTTCTTGCAAATATTAAGGGAGTATATCTGCATGTGTCTCTTCTCCTGTCCTCGAAGAAATAATGTGCATGAAATCTGATTCCATGATTTCTTTCCATGTAACTGGTGTATTGATCGATCCTGATTCGTGTTTGATTTTCTTATTTCACTTCAGCAGCTGCTGTCTGATGCAAATATATATTCTCGCGATGACTAAGTAAATTGGTCAATAACTATTTTGTATTTACATGCCAGTGCATTGCTAGGATTATAGTGATCATAATTAAGCATTGCTCCGTGGCCTGCGGGGCTCTCGCGTGCTGCTCATAAGCTTTTATATGTGTACTATACTGTCCTTCCTTGATTTATATCATACGTTTGGATGGGTTCGACCGGCCGTTGGTTGGTTTAAACTTAATACTGATGAGGCAGCTCGGGGCAATCCAAGGCCTGCAAGAGTGGAAGGGATTATCCGTGATGCACAGAGAACTAATTAGATTGGTGGCTTTATGCAGAACGACATCGGGATAATGCCATCCACCATGGCGAAGCTTTGGGGGGTTGAAGGCCATTCATCCTCAAAGTGGACTCTACGGTATGTGCGCTCATCTTGGGTCGCGATCGTTGTCATCCTCTCCTCCGATCAATGGTTAGAGATATTTCAAGCTTTCTCTTAAGGGATTGGACTATTCGCGTTCAACATTCCGATGGGGAGGAAATTTGTTGCGCTGACTGTTGGCTAGACGTGCTATTTCCCGATCTATTGGTGCCACTCTTTTAATGCGATTCCGAATGGACTAAGTCCTTTACTGCTCGGGATTATTGTTGGGGTTATCATACCCCATGTTTATAATTCTTAATTTCTTTTAGCGCTTAGCCCTCTTTATTGATTGAAAAAAAAAATCATATTTTATGTTCAGAACGACAAGCTGCATGCAGATGACTTTGCACTAATAGTCTTTACGAAGATTTCATATTTTATACTTCCGAATTCATAGTTGAACATTAATGAAGGCGTCATATTCTAATATAGATAGATTTGATTATATATTAGTTTCTATTTGTGGATTTGAGACATGTAAGAAATGAATCTTTTATACACGCCCACATGTACATATATATATATATATATATATATATATATAAGTGACCATTTTGGGAAGATCCAAAATGCAATCGCTCAACTGCATGCAAAATAAATTACTAAAATTTATATGAAAGTTTGGCGGCCGTAGCCCAGTATATTAAAGTTTCATAACGTTAAGTAAGTTATACATCTTTAAAGTAACTTATATTTATTTTAAGAAAATAATTGAGAGAAATTATTTACAATTCTAAAAAATAACTTGTAATTGAAATAGATTACACATGCAATTTTAAATTGTTAATGAATTATAAGAATTTTAAGAGGGTTTAAATCGAATCTTTTAGTAATATACTTGATTAATTGCACCATATCATAAAATTGTTTAGTTGCTCTAGTGTGAAAAGTCTAGACATTTTATGGAAATCTTTAGAATATAATTTCGTATATTCCGTATTTGCGTCACTTACGACATTTAGAATTCACAAAAATATATCAAACAATATATATATTGGTCCGTTTATCCGCACATTATGTTTTTATATTTAATAGTATTTTTTTTTCGGTGTGTACAATCAAGAAGTCAACAGATTCTGACTAATTCAATTCGAGTCGGGTTGGTCACTAAGGAATAAAACTCTTAGTAAATATAATGAATAGATAGATCTTAGTAAATTCATTCCATTAATCTAGAAGAATATGGATGTTCAACGAATGTGAATTCATTGGGTGCGACTTAGGAAAATATAAAGTCATTAATTAGATAACTACATGAAGTCTATCTATAGTTAATGAGGGGAGGCGAAAAGACAGGCAATCATGATCTAGGAAATTTATTGACGTTGAGAAATTGACGTAGAAATTTCTCATTGTACGAGTAGAAGGCTCTTGTGAGAGGATGATAATCACTCTTATATTGCTCCATGTTATTTTCTTACACAATTTCGTTCTCAGTACTTAATGATAAAAATAAAAATAAAAATAGTAATAATTTAAAGCAAAAAATAATAATAGTAAGACAGGGCATAAGAACAGTTCTTCTATAGGGTAACTTCTATAGAGACTCATAAGTTTAGTATAAGAATAATGAAATCTTAAAGGGTTACAAATGTTTCACTAACAATGATTGAACACCGGATCTACTAATTCCAAATCGGCAATCTAACCTATCTCACTGGGGGTGGGGCCAAGATTTTCATCCAAGGGGGCAAAAATGTTACTTGATATAAATAATTGTAAAAAAAAATTAAGAGAGGTAAAATACTAATTTTACATAAAAAAACTAATAAATAAATATACTTTTGTGGCAAAATTTTAAAAAATTCAAAATTCAGGGGTGACAATTGCTCCCCTGCCAATACATTGGCTCCCTCCCTAGCAGGGGCAGGGCCAGGATTTTCATCCAAGAGGGCAAAAATATTACTTGATATAAACAGTACATAAAAAAATTTCAAGGGGACAAAATATTAATTTTACATAAAAAAATTAATAAATAAACATACTTTTGGGACAAAATTTTAAAATATTCAAAGTTCAGAGGGAGCAACTGTCCCCTAATTGCCCCATGCCAATACATTGGCTCCGCCCTGTATCTCCCTGTTATGAGAACTATCGTCTTCTGTTTATGGGCAATAATTTTCATTGCTGGAGCATGCTCGATGCCATGTTTAGTCTTGATAATATGCATGTACATGTGTAGATGTACGTACGATTGTGCACATAGTGCTAAATGACAAGATCTTTGGAGCAGTTGTCTTTTCTCATCGGTGCGGAGAGAATGGGATAAATGCAGCAGCCTAAGTCTTCATTTAGTAATTATTAATTTGATTCTCATTAACGAAACTATTTTATACCTTTATTTGGCTTCCAATTTCGTATTAGCAGAGAAAAATGATGAAAGATAGAAGAAATGGGGAAATCGAAAAATTTTTCTAATGATTTTCCAAAAGGTTGGCTGATAATTTTTCTAGCTAGTACAGTGAGGGACAGTCATATAAGTTTGCTTTGGTTGTCCCATATGTGTGTGCGTATGCGGATGTTCCTCCATGACCAGGATTGAGAGCTCATTTTGTTCATCCATAAAACAACGCATATTCTTAAACGAGGAATCAATATGAACAGCAATTATGTTAGTTAGACAACATTAATAACTTTACTCCTTTTTACAACATTACGGATGCCGCTTATTGTCCACAATGAAGACTTGTTCATAAAGACAACCGTACTATGTCTATATATGTGCGATTGCATCAAATCTTATTAATAAATTTTTATTTCTTATTCTGGAGAAAAACAGGAGAATTCGAATTACAATGTGCAGATCTTGGGAAGAAATCCCACAATAATATCTAAGGCTGTAGAGAGCTTCTATAGTGCTATTAAGACACTCTATCCTTGCGACCTCAGTTGGACGATATCCCACTCTTTCTCACGTTCTCTATTGCGTGATACAAAGATTGGTTAATCAATCAAGGAGAAAGACACCTCGATAGCGGCGTTGAATTTTTGAGACACTATTGTTTGTTTAATTTTAAGGTTACAAGTAGATTATAAGGAAAGGAGAAAGAAAGAGGCTCGAGAAATTCCAATGATGAAAATTAAAGAGTTAGTAAACAATTTAGTCCCTGACTAATGATGGTTATATCAATTTGGCTCATGACTTATTTTTTGCATCAATTTAGTCCTTGAGTTTGTGAAGTTGCATTAATTTGGTCCCTGTTATGTCATTTAGGTTTTTGACTTAAGAAAATTGCATCATGTTGGTTCTCAAGTTAAAAAGACACATCAATTAGGTACCATGCTACATCACCTGGGTTCATCAATGTTGGATGGATATTGTTGGGCCGACGGATCTAAATGTCTGTCAAGTATGAGGGACCTAACTGATATAATAGAGAAGAGATCCGATGTTACCTTTAGTAACTCTGTGTTTAGGTTACATCAATTAGGTCCTTTAGTATACAATCTCGCTCTCACTTTTAACAGTCCTTTCTTTTCAATCTATTCTCTTCCATCTTATTTGTCGCTCATTTCATACTCCCTTACCTTTTCCATTCCCCTTCGTCTCCTCTGCTCAAGAAGAAGTTCTATGTTTCTTCTCCACTAACATTGTGCGAAGCGATCAAGAAGTGAGGTGTGGGAGCACTATGGACGATGATCAAGGCGACGCTAAGTATTTCTGCATACCTAGGTAACTCTCTATTTCTCTCTAAACTCGTACTGTGGTAGTCTTGATAAAAAAGATGAGCTTTTTTTGAGTTTTGATCATCGACCATATCTCTATTTCTCTGTGGATGTAATTTTGGGTAGAAATTTGTCTTTGTCACTGTAAAATCCCAGTGTGATAGTCTAAGGAAAGAGAAGACCTTTTGTTGCGTTTCCATCATCGATCATACCTTTGTCTCTATGGTGTTGTTTTTTGAATAGAAATCCATTGTTTGATGTTGATTTTTGTTAAAAAGGTGAGATTTTTAGGTTTTACAAAGCAATATTTTCTTATTCTCGCAGTCTGCACTTGTAAAAGATAGTTGATGTGCATCTTCATCATAAAGGAAGATTTGTAGGAAGTCCCAGGGTTAATTATGAGGGTGGTGAGATATTCACATTCAGGGATATAGATGCAGATACCTTAATAGTTGTTAAGATCTGTGAATTACTGCCTAAGGATTATGACAGTACACCCACGACCAGCCATTATAAAGATCCCACATTTAAGAACATTGATTTGGCCATAAACCTATTCCTAACAGACCATAATGCCATATACCTCATTAGTGTATTGCAAGATCAAAGTGAGTTGCACTTGTATTATGAGCATGACCATGTAGATAACGCAATAAAACTCACTCGAGAGCAGATTGGGGAGTTGGAGAAGATTGAGGCTCAAAGGAGAGAACATGGATGCACAGAAGGAGCAGAAAGAGCTTCAAATGAGGGAACAATAAGCTGCACAAGCAAGGGGGTAAGAAGTTACTGAAGGGATGACCACTAAATACTTTGCTAATGATGATATTGGTGAGCCACCTGAAGTTAGGGACTGGGATAAGGAGGATGAAGACATTCATCCTGAACAGTCCACTAGATAGGAGCTAATAGAGTGGACAATGCAAATGCAAGTAAAGTAAGGGTAAGGAAGAAATCACTTGCTGTGAAACCCAAGAGGAAGAAAGTGTGCGAAAAGAAGAAGAAGAAAACTACTGAAGAGAATGAGTCTAAAAGGAGGAGGCCAAGTTACAAGAGCAAGTATAGGTTCAGGGCTACACCACATGCTGAATGAGCTTAGATGCAAATGCAGCAGGATGCTGAGGTAGCTGATAATGATGATATAGGACCTGCATTTCCTGAACCTCTATTAGCAATTTCAGTTGCTCCAGGTGAGGATGGAAAAGAAAAGTTATCTAATAGATATTAGACTTCAGATTTGGAGTCATCAGTTAACTCAGATGAAGAGACCCAAGGCAATATTCTTGCTCTTAATGCAGATGTAATGGAAATAGCTCTTGGAATGCAGTTTGACAGTCTCGAGAATTTCAAGAATGCCATCAGAGAGTACAATATTGCCTTGAGGAGGGAGATTGAATTTTAGAAGAATGACAAGGTGAGAGTGATGGCCTACTTTGTTGACAGAAACAAGAGAGATGAACATAAGTGTCCCTGAAAGATTTATGGTGGTTTGAATAAGAAAAAGAAAATATTTCAAGTGATTACATATGTGAGTGAGCACACTTGTGCAAGAAGGATAGGGAACAAGTTAGCAACTAGAGAGTGGGTTGTAGAGAAGTTGATCCCAAGGTTGAGGATCCAACTAGATATGAATGCACAACAAGTCTTTGATTATTTTATTCATGTCCATCAAGTTATGTTGCGAAATTCAATGGTTTTGAGGGCCATTAAGTTGGCTAGAAAGAAGTGTGAAGGTGAAGAGAGCCACAATATGCCCAGTTGAGAGATTATGCAAATGAGCTGTTAAAGTTCAGGTTCCATTGTTCTGTTTCAAGTCTAACCTAAAAGTCATGAGTTTGAGAGGCTCTATATCTACGTAGCTGCATGTGAGGAAGACTTCTTGGAAGGTTACATGACTTTGATTGGGTTAGATGGTTGTTTCTTCAAGGGTTACTATGGGGGACAACTATTAACTGCACTTAACCAAGATGGCAACAATTCATTCATTGTCATTGTAGATGCAATTGTGAAAGTAGTATATAAAGATAGCTAGAAATGGTTTTCGGAGAACTTGATAGAATATGTGGGTGATCTTATGGAAAAGAAAAGTACGCTTTCATATTAGACATGCAGAAGGTCAGTTAATGCTACCAATGTCATTGCTTTACTTCTTTTGGTTTGTTTTGCTCTTAATGCAAATGCATGTATACTGACAAAGAGTTGTTGTGCAGGGGTTTGATTATACCATGCATGAAGTGTGTCAAGGGGCACCACACAGATTCTATTGCAGACACATATGGGCAAACTTGACCAATAACTAGAAACTTCCAAGCTTAAAGAAAGCCTAATGGAGATGTGCCATGGCAATAACCCTTCAAAGGTTCACACAGTGCATGGCTCAAGTGAGGATGATGAGTATTGCTGTTACAGACTACCTCTCAACATAAAAGCTTATAGATGGAGCAAGCATACTTTTGACACCAACTGCAAGAACAATGCAGTCACTAGTAACATGTGTGACTAGTTTAAGAAAGAACTGTTGAAAGTGAGGGAATCATAACATTGGCTAAAGAAGTGAGAGAATACATCACAAAGAAGATGGTGAAAGGGCAGAGGCCATATGCCAAAGACAGAGGATTCATATGCCCCATGGCTCAAGCTAGATTGGAAGAATATGGGAGCATATGTGGAGATTGGGTTCCATTGTAGTGTGAGGATCCTCATATGGCACTATTTATGGTAACATGCCTTCCATTATCTAAATATGTAATTGACTTGAGAAATCACACACGTTCTTGTCAAGTATGGGACATAACAGGGGGCACTTCACAAACATGTCATTGCTACCTTGCAATACAACAACCAGAGACCTGAGGAATATATGCATCATCGCTTGAAGAAAGAGATCACTAAGAGAGCTTATGCACCTTTTTTAAATCCTATTGCTGGGCAAAACTATTGGAAGAAGACTCAATATGACTCTATCAATCCTCTAAAGATTAGGAAACAACCAGATAAGCCTAGTAAGAAGAGGAAGAAAGCCCCAAAGGAGCAGACTCACCCTCACAAGGTAAAGAGGAGGTTTAATTCCCCTAAATGTTCGAGGTGTGAACAGATTGGCCACACCAAAAGAAGATGCACTGGACAACCAACAGCTGCTGAATTGAGGACATGTTAGGAGTGCGGAAGTAGAAGAAATGGACATCACTAATGATAGTTCCCTACCTTAACCATCACAACTCTCTCAAAGATCACAACCATCTGAAGCACAACAATCTTAGGTACTTTTGCTTTCTTTTTCTATAATGCATGATATGTATGACTAACTGCAAACAATGGATTATCTCTTATGAATTTGCTCTATCGATATTATATAGATTCCTAAGATGCCCCCTCTAGTTAGACCTCATTCTTGCACTATTCGGAGTAGAGACCATAGGGGCTGCCACTGCTAGAACTGCTGTAAGATTTGTAGCTTACTTCAATCCAAGAGGACCTCCTCCTCCTCATCCCTCTCAGTAAATTGAACCTCAAAGAAGCTGATGCACCACTTTATGTGCACTTGATCAGCGGTATATAAAGTAAATTTAATTATATTAGGTTGAATGTGATAGTTTTTTGGGTTATATTTAGGTATGTCATGTATATGTGATTGTCGACAACTCTCTAGTAGCATATATGTTATTTTGTCAAAGTAACATGTACTTTCTTTTGCAAAAGTATTTTGGCAAAGTAACATGTACTCCCTTTTGTGAACCTTTGGAAAGTTGTTAATGCATATATGTTTGTAATTCCTCGTTATTTTGCTAAGTTGGAGGTAATACAATAGCCACATAGAGTTCTTTAAGTGAGAAGAGAATGAAGAACCTAATTGATGTAATGTCTACTCGATATAATGGTCAGTATTACTAATAAAAAAACGAGATACTAAGTCACCTTTCATTTAAAACTTCAAATCTAAGCAACATATACTGAAGGATCAATTTGATGTTGCGTTTGACCTAAGTGATGTAACAATGACTCATCATTTAACGGTGTCAATACCTATAGCCAAGGGAATGCCTTGGAGGACCTAAGTGATGTAACTGAGGACCAGTTTGATGTAACCAGAAGATCTACATGATGCAATTTTCTTTAGTGAGAGGACTTTAATGATATAACAAGGATTAACTTGATGCAATTTTCTTAAGTCAGTGACTTGATTGACATAACAAGGACCAAATTGATGCAACTTCACAAATTTAAGGACCAAATTAATGTAAAAAATAAGTTAGGGACCAAACATACATAATCAGCATTACTCAGGGACCAAATTGTCTATTAACTTTTAATTAAATCTAGCTGGAGTCGAGGGTGAGAATTGCTATGAATTAAGCCCCGTTTCTTATAGGGAAAATGCCTTTTTTTTTCCCTTGAAGTACGAACATATAAATGCCTTGAGAAAACTATAAACACACACTACTAAATTCATTATGATATCTTGGAATATTTATAGAAAGCCCAGTTTCATTCGAAGAAGTGGAGGTTTTCTTTGGTACTTTTTAAGATTTTAATGAATGAACAATAGAGAAGTGAGTGAGGTAAATATGCCAAAATAGAAAATCTGGGGGCTGACATGTCACAGCCATGTCATTGACAAACAGTAATGGTTGACGGAATATTAACGGAGGCCTAGATAAGTAAAGTACGAGTCTTGTCTAATTCATTTCGAGCAAGATCGGTTCATTAAAAAATAAAACTTTTTTGATTAATGATTGTCTTCATTCATAAGACTCGAACTTAAAACCTTATTTTAGGGCGACAACCGTCGAACCACTTGAACCAATATTGGTTGATAAATAGATAAGCTTGATAGAGTAATACGAGGATTTAGCCAAATTAATTAGTCATTAATATGTCATTAGGGACATTTCGGAGATGGATGAATGGAAGAATAAAAATAGACTCAGGGAAAGAAAGAAAAAAGAGAGGAGTAAAAATAGCAGTAGCAAGACCCCAAATAAATAAAGGAATAAAGTAAAGGCAATATATATTTTTTTTTTTGCGAATAAAAGGCAAATGGGGGGTATATTTATATAGCCTTTTTTTTCGCTGAATGTATATATATATAGCCTGAGGATGCAGACAAAGAGGGAGGGAAGCAGGGAGTTGGCAATATGGCGTATCGCCTTACGCATCTTCCCCCCTCCCTCGAGGCCCCTATCCAATTAGGCCCTACAAAAAAGATATTACAATATCTCTCCATTCTTTATCAAACTATATGTATTATATACATGTATAATATCACAATAAATATATATATATAATAAGTAAACAAATAAAAGTTTTTTTTCCGGATGTAATTGTAGCTTGTGTAGTTGTATGCTATGCTATAATTTTTAATTTCTGAATTTTTATTTTTGAAAAGTATAGCAAGAACTCACACAAGAATATCGCTAGCTGCTATTTATGAGTATCAAGGTCGATCAATTAGAGTTGATGAGAAAATTAAAAATGAATAGCTTCTATATACTTCGTCTTTGCTAAATTGGTCACCGACGAATTTTCTGCGACATATTATGTCCATCTTCAATTGGTTTGATCGTGTAAAAAGGCCCGACGTTTGAAGTCAGATTCAAATTTTTTCCGTTACATATTACCTACACTTAGCACCCTTGACTTCTTTCGATATGACTGTTAAGGTAAAAAAATCCGTAGAGATCTTGCCATAGATCCAATTAGATAGTGGAGATCGTCTCTCGGTAACTCAGAATTATACGATTTCAAGTCCCTGAAATGTCGAGAAAACCGGTAAAAGTTGACAGAAGATCAACAGATTCCCGAATAAATAGCAAAGGTTACACACCGCACCATTAGCTTATTTTTGTAATAAATAGATTGATAATGACCGCAGATACAATCAATCCAATCTCAATATTTTCACCGATTCTGGTCAAAAGGAAAGATATCGATCGCCGATTTTCTCAACGTGTACAACAACTCTAACCCGCACATGTTTTTCAAGACCTTAGCATGCTCTTTGCTTTGCTCCATCCGCGTTTGATTTGAAATTCACATCACAGACAGAGACAGAAAGGGTCAACAGCAACAAGCGCATTAAATTCTTTCCATCGCATGCGCCATGGCCAGTACTCTTGAGTATCACTTAGGAACGAAAACTCATCTCGACACAAACGAAGAAAGATTTTTTGCTTTGCCGGATATTAAGTCACAGGTCAAAGATACTGACAGTGCAATGTCGCCCCCGCCTCACCCCCAGCATACACACACGTTAGGGCAGGCAAGCATGCAACAAAACAAACAACTGGATGAAACCGGGGAGGGACTTTGATTGCCCGATTCTGGCTGATGTTGTTTGGTCCCGAGGGCTTTTTTTTTTGTTTTTTGCTTACTGTGTCTATACTTTAGTATTCGAAAGTCGAATAAATTCTGACTAATTCAGTTCAAATTGGGTCGGGTCATTGAGGGATAAAATTATCTCAATTACGGATTTTCTCCATTTAGGGTTCGAATCTACACTTTTTTCGATACGTGCCGTGGTATCCGAAAGCCTATAAGGATCTGACTAATTCAGTTCGAGTCTGGTCGGTCCACTAAGAAGGTAAAACTCTCGTTGCATGGATTTTCTCCATTCACAAGATTCGAACGCGAGACTTGACTCAAGGGAAATAAGTGCAGAACCACTTGAACCAAGCTTTATTGGTAAAAAATTATGGGAGACGTTGCTCTCGTAATTCCTGAGAATTGAGTACTAAAAGTTACTCTCTCTCTCTCTCTGAGCAAGTGCATATCCTGAGACTCAAAATCGTATTCTTCTCCTAGGGATTGATAAGGCCACTTCCCACTTCAATCAATAGCTCGTTGGTTCGAATCTGTAATTTTATTTAAGAAGAATAAATATCGAACCGTTTAAATCAATTTTTATTATTGTGTTCCAGAGAAATTAATTATAAATGAGAAATATATGAACATAAGGGAAACTGACATCACAGGTTTTAGTGGGCAGTAAGGGGGTGGTTTCCTTGTTACATTTTGGGATGAGATGTCACTATCAGTTCCTCTTGGAGATGAAATAATTGGTTTTGAATTTGGGGGTTTGATCTTATTAGCCTTTGGCCTCGAGCCGATTGTTTGCGGCCACTTGTTGACCACCGTTTGTGGGATAAAACAAGCAAGGAAAAAGCAATTCCTCCATCTCATCCAACGGGTCGTACATGTTTTGTTTTAGTAAATATTGGGGGGAACGCGGAACATCTGTCTTTTTTATTTTTTTTCCTCTATTAGAGGTGTACTCAACTCACGTTACGGGCGGAGTAATACGTGAAATCGATGTACAATCAATCAATTGAATTACCTTCAAAGCAAAAAAAAAAAGTGTTTAACAATCAATTTAATGATGTAATGGATGTATTTGCTACGACTTTTTTTTGAGTGGATTATGGAGTTAATGCTAAGGAGAAATAAAATTAAATAAAAAAGGAACGAGGTATATATGGAAACCCTAATAATATCGCATAATGAAAAGTAGCATAAACCTTTAGGAACCGGAACTCCTAGAGGGAGCAAGATAGATCTCCTGGACAAAGAAAAAAAAAGCTAAACAAAGTTCAAAAAACTAAACTGAGTTCATGACCATTGATGTAGTTAACTCAAATAAGAACAAGGAAATATTTCAAGTTTTCTCAATTAATTGACTTGAAATGTGTATTATTAAAAGAGAATTATTTCATAACGGGAATTTTAGATTAGACGAAGCGACGGGGCACATTTTTGTGTACGAAGGTGTACATTCCTTAATCATTCTAGTGTGTGCATGGATGAAGCGAAGGGGTGCATTTATGTATGAAGGAGCACATTAGTCACACTAAATTAAAGTTGTGTTTGATGACTCAAATTAAGTGCTGAATTTTATCATTTAATACTTAATTGAGTCAAGCTTGTTTGTTAACACAACATAAAAATTGACTTAATTTAATGAGTAAGTCAAAAAAGTGTTAAATCATTAAATAATCCAAAACATACTTAATCATTCAGCACTTTTTAGCTAATTCGATCGGTTGGGATCCATTTTATCATATTTGCAGCAATGCCCCACAACTTTCACAACATTTGCAAATTAGTCCACCTATTTTGAACTGAGAAGATTTTTTTTTTGGAGGGAGGGTGTTGGGGAAAGGCGACTACTGAGGGATAGGGCGATGGTGACCCCCGATTTTGGCAACCACCGTCGTAATCGAGTTCGACGGTGACATCAAGGTTTACAGCAACCTCAATTACGGTGGTGGTAGTCGAAATTAGGGGCCACCACCACCCCTAATCTTTCTCTTTCTCTCTCTCTCTCTTCGAAATCAAAGAGAGAGAGGGAGTTCAATTGAAGCCTTGGGGGTTCCGTCGCCAACCCCCACTGGGACAGAGGAGGTCATCAGCGGTATCTGTGTGTGAGAGAGAGAGAGGGAAATTAAGGGTGGTGATGGCCCTTGACGACGGTGGTGATCGAAATTGGGGATCACCACTACCCCCTCCCCTTCGATTGAAGTTGATTCCGTATATTTTATTTTATTGTGTGATTCTTTTTTTTTTAATAATCTTTTGAATTTTAAAAAATTATATAAAATGTGGGCAAATGTGAAAGAAATTCAAGTAATGAGCCTTTATGTAAATATAATTTCGGTCATTATAATTTTCACCAGATCAAACACTTTTCACTTAATCATTAAGCACTTATTCTATTTAAATTTTAAATTTTTAGCACTTAAAATTAAGTCCAAACAAATGCTACCTAAGTGAAGATACGCGTCTTTATGTTGTTAGATATGAATGAATTAAATTTTGTCTGGATATATTGAATGCGTAAAAGTAGGTTAGATTCGTCGAAAGGCTCGAGTATAAAATTCAAATATTCCGGAGAAGGAATAAAGGGCGGTTGGCATCCGATTTATGAAATAGAATACAAAATCTCATGATTTCGGATCGAGAGCGAGTAACACCACGTGGCAGATATGTTCAAGCGTTTCATTCATCATGCTCCCGCTACTTTAATTTAAAGGTTTGTGGCAGGCCTAAGTGAACCGGTTCTGTTTGGGCTTCACATTGGGCCCAATTCCCTCGCCCATAAGATAACACAGTCCAAGGAAGCCCATTTCAGACCAGATCATTTCGTCAAAGCCCACATCTGTTCTCAAATTTGTAAAAGCCCATTTGAACCCGCACGCAGGATCAAGCAAAAGCCATGGCCGGGGTAGCATCTCAGGGGCACATCTCCAATGTAGTCCTATCGGACCTGTCAAAAAATTACTGTCGCATTCAATATTCGACCTCTACCTTGATGCTTGAGAGGACGTGCTATAGAGTATAAGGTCTTGGAAATAAAAACTCAACAACTCCTGAAAGTTGTAGGAATTAAGTAAGAATGCTCAGTCAAACAGATTGTAATGCGGTTGTCCGGCAAATGTAGGCCGATTAATGGACAAATTTATCCGGGATTATCTTTTGAAATGGTCGGGTATCATCCGAAAGGCGCCAAGGGGACTTTAGGGCAACCATAAGTTGTTACTTGATCTCAAACGCCGTACTGACTGAATTTTCGCCTTGACTGGTTTTATATGATTATTCATCGGGGATTTGATTTGACGAGCTAACAACATTCGTTGTCTGTTTATGCTTGTCCTCATGCATGTAGGTTTAATTGATTCACACAAGACAGTATAAAGAGTTCTTCCAAATTGTGCGGATATAACATTTTTTTAATGCTATTCTAATATAAATATAATCCATAATTGCACCCTCAATTCCCACATGACAATTCTCACAATAGATTGAAAACGCGGTTTTACAGAGAAATCGACAAATCACTGGCTTTAATTTCTTTTTTTTCCCCCCTTACTTTAATATGCATCCCCAGTATTTATTAGTATCAAATCTTGCTAGTTGTTTAGCTGGATTCTCGAAAATATGATATATGGCATTTGCGAAAGACATTGTATGACATTGCATGAAATCATGAAGCACGAGCAATGTTCGAGCAGATTATGCGTTCATTACTATATTGATATGATCTTCGACAACCACATTCGCTACGTAAAGTAATCGTCACGTGGTCTAGTTCATAGTCATTAAAGTCAAGACCTTAACGATATGTATAAACTTTTATAGAGCCGATGAAACTTGTGCGAATCCCTCTCAAGTATTCCTGTTACCTTCTATGGTTGATATGATGAACTCTCTTGAATAGACTGCCCAATGTAATGACAAATCGTTGAAAAGTTGATTTTTACACCTAATACAGAAAGGCGACTGATTGAAAATGCTAGAAGCAGCTCGATGTCCTATTGAGTAGTCTGGCTAATTAAATATTGACCTTGAGATGAGAGGGAGGTAATACTGTGGCACATATCCACCAAAAACCAGAAGATTTTGTTTTCGGGTTCAATTCTCGTTGACATTACGTACTTCCCACGTACAATTATTTTTTTTATTAACTGAACAGCAGTGGTGGTAACATTGTCGCCCCTGTTACACAATGTTAGGACTCTCAAGTTTCACCACGAACATATCAGCAAATTAAATGACCAGAGCAAGCACTGGTCTCGTTACGTAATACCATCATAGACCTAATATAATTTATAGAAGTTGAAGATAACTCTAGGCCCAAGCGAAAGAACCTACTTTAGCATATTTCCTTGGAGGGATTCGATCTCGTGACGTGAGAGTCTCCAAACTATATTAGAGTGAATTTGAAACTACTAAGGGTGAGTTTGGATTTGAAATAATGTTTAACTTAACTCAACTCAATTCTACTTATCTTCAATTCAACATCACAATCATTACTTTTTTTCATTTTTAAAATTTTTTTAACCATTCAATTCAATTTTTAATATTAAATTCTCTCAACTATTCATTACTTTTTCACAATTCAACAACACAATCATTACTTAATTATTATTTTCTCTCAATTATTTATTACTTTTTCACACTTTTTCTCATAATTCAACAATACAATCATTACAAACCAATTAAAATCAAAACTCAACTCAACTCAACTCTCAATCCAAACGCACTCTAAATCATCACCCGTAATTATTAGTACAACAACGTTGTCTCGTATGCTGACTTTAATCACCTTATATGCAGTAAAATAACTATTGTTAGGTGACCTATACATGTAGTTGGTAATATATGGGTCAAATCTTCGATTACGTGAAAAGCGGCCATCGTCAACGAATTTCAACCGAATATATATATATATATATATCAATTAATTGCAAGAGAAATGACTGAAAAACCCCCAAACCAATAGATGCAATTAATAATTGATAATTAGTTAATAAGTGCGATACCACTGACCGGTCTACCAATTCTATTTGTCCTTAAATATATAACGCTGTTTTTTTTTTGTATTTTCCGGATAATGTCACCAAGGATGTCGACATTTACAACGTTTTCATTTTCTGGATGTTGCTATATTATTATTAGTTCTGAGGGCTAGCACATGATAGATATGTAAATACTTCTTATAATTAAGGAAATAGATTTAGTATAGAAGCACTACTTTTTGACTCTAAATAAAAAGATTTAGAGTTCAATTTCACGACAATGGAAGTTCTGTCATACTTCTTTATTTTTGCATCCCACGTTCTCACTTTGTAACCCCAAAAAGATAAATAATTTTAGTGGAATGGTAAGTAATTTGGCATCGTTCATTTGATACTGTTTCTTTTTTTCATGCTGTATTAATTTAGTTTATATAATATTATCGTAGATTCAGGATTATCGTAACACCTTATCATTGTATGTTATTTTTTTTCTTTTTAACATTTAATATATTTTCGTTGAGAAATTGCTTTAGTGGCGAATTTTCTCCCTCTCTCTCTCTGTTTTTTTTTAGAATCGTTTTTTTTGGTGGAAACTCTTTTCCTAATTTTCAAGATAGAATAGTTCGACTGGTTGGGACATTGGAATATCGAAAGATAAGAAAAGAGGAACAAAAAATAAACAAACAAATTCTCTGCTAGTTTAGGGATTTGGAATTAAATTAGATGGTTATATGTATAATAATCTATAATAGGAAAATAATCATGTCAGGGCAAATTTTTTGATGAAGCTGTAACATCTCTAATTCAACGACTCAAATTAATATATTGGAGATTAACACAATCATTTATAAGTCCAACGATGAGCAAAGTCACGTAGAAAAGGTCCCAAAAAGCTCTAAATTATTTCACCTGCTAATGTTGACAAAGCCCAATGATGGCATGCTTTAAAGTTTAAACCCCACTAGTGTTGCTAAAAAAAAAACGGAAAAAGAAAAGAAAAGAAAACCAGGGAGCTTCAGTCCGTCCTTTCTTAACTGCTATTTTATCACAAAGGCCATGACTGAAACAACTTCTGAGTTGACTGGCTAAACTTAATATCTAAATAACAGTCTTTTCCGATTGCGAAATGAATTTCATACTGTGAAATTCTAACAACTATGAATGTAATACTTTACATCTGTCATGTGTTGCTCTTGAATTAGTTGATACATATGAGACTTGTTCCCAATTGTTGATAACCTCAGAATCTATTACTTTGCTCGCAAAACATCGATTGAGTTAGTTGGTCAAAATATTAATAGAACTGTGCTTCCTAGGGCTCATAATCATAAGCAATTGGGACCCGATCAGAGGAAAAAGAAATCAAAGATCATTTTCTTCTAGGATTATTATTATTATTATTTTGTCTTTGTGCAAAATGAAATTTAAAGTTTATGGTTAGGTCGTATAATTGAAAAACCTAAAACAGCAATTGGATCATACGAACGTTGACCCATTGTGTTTTACGGACGATGGGTAGCCGGATTTGCAATGAACCTTGGGCGCACTACAAGCCCCATTGCAGAACTCAAAGCACTTAGACAAGGATTGCTAATTGCTCAAGACTGTGGCATTGATCGTTTAGTTGTTGAGCTTGACGCAAAGCTAGTTCTCGGTTGGGTATGGGGGAACTCCTCCAATATGGCTCTAACACACTTGATTAATGATTGCAGGACCCTATGCCAGCATTTTGAAGTCATCATCCCAATGCATACTTATAGGGAAGCTAATAGTTGTGCTGATCATCTCGCTAATCTAGGAGTTGAATCCTTGAATACCTTTGTCAGTTTTAGTCAACCTCCTCTGTCTATCAGGGAGCTTTTATTTAGAGACTATATGGGGCTTTTGTCCCCAAGATCTGTAAGCGTTATGCGCATGGATAATTAATATCTAATGCATCTTCCTTTTTTACCAAAAAAAAAATTGACATATTACTTCGGCGTAACCGATTAATTAAGATAACATAAACTATAGATTATAAATTTTACTTACAAATAGTATCATTCAATTGCCCTTATATATGATTAAACAGCCGGGAATAATAGGGATGTAATAAGATTAGTCAACACATTTTTCCGAAACAAACCGATAAACAAATGACATATTAATGAGGCAATAACAGGATTTGACCCAAGCAAAAAATTAGTGAGAGGATACAACCATAAAAACTAGGCACGAAGTCAGAGATCAGTTACTGTGAATAGTTGACTTATTAACTCTCTATAGTTGCTTTGTTTTTTTTTTTCACTTTCGTTGCATATTTCACGTGGTGCAATCGATAATTAAAAAATACCCAATACTTCACTATTGCCAATATCTTCTTGATTATGTGCCATTAAGCAGGGGCAGAGTCAAGATTTATATTTAGGGAGGGCAAACTTATACTTTTGAGATAAAATTTAGGAGAGACAAAATACTAATTTTACATTAAAATAACTCATACTTTTTGGACAAAATTTCAAAATTTCAAAATTCAGGGGCTCCTTCATTGACTCTGCCCCTGCCATTAAGTATTTACATGAGCACTGGTCTGCTAAACTTCAGTGCGGTACTATAGAGATATGACATACCTTCTCATGCATGGTCACGGTACTTCTTTCGTCTAATGATACCAGGAATCGAATCTAGTCATGGTATACTTCCGATAGGTTTGGTCCTATTCTATTTGGTCTTTTCGAGCATTGATGAGCAAATTAAAGTCAAATTGTCTAGTTGAACGAGGCGGGCTTGAGCTCGGTTCAATAATATGACTTTGGGGGCTCGTCAGTGTAATCAATTTTATGCCCAAATTTATCACTCAAACCCCTAAGAACAAAAAGCACACCCTACCCCAACGCCCACAATAAAAAATAAAAGAATCAAAGAGTCCAAAATTCAAGTTCACAGTTATTTCTGGTGCGTTTGGTTTCAAAGTAAAATTTTAAAATCAGATTTTAATTTTGAAAAAGAGTGGTATAAATGGATCCACCATTTGACTTTATATGAATTATTTTATTTTGTCGTGAAAAAAAAATATAAATGAGACTCATAATTTGACTTTGTATAAATTATTTTATTTTATTATGAATAAAATTAAGTTAAAATAGAATTTTAAAATCCTATTTTGAAATCAAATAAGTCTTTCGATTTCTGGAGCTCGTCTTGAGCTCAAGAGCTTGAGCTTGCTCGAGTTTGAAACATAACTTTCAACCTTACAAGCTCGAGTTTAGTTGCTTGTTGTTTATATCTCGAGCCTAATTAGCTCTAGCTCCATATATTCAATCTGAGTCGAGGTTGAGCTTCAGCTTCAAAACATGTAATCCTGCTGAATTCGAGCTGCCGTACGCTCACCAAGAAGAAAAATAAGATCAATTTTGTTATTATTTATTTATTAATTTTTTTCCGCACAGAATAAGTTTTGACCGTTTTAGCATAACATTCGACGATCAAATAAATAAATCAAACCAAATATCGACGTGTGAAGCAGTAAGTGGAAGCTGTAAAATGATCGTCACCTATAAAGGAATTTGTTTCGAGTATCGAAACATAAATATTTGAGGAAAAATTTAACTATAAATCTTTTTTTCCTGGATTGTAAAACGAAATGTGAGGAGGCATTTGGTTCGAATATTGTTAGATTACATGGAATGTGAAAATTATAGATACTTTAACAATAAAACTTATTTTCCTGGATCATAAATCGAAATGTGATACTGTCGTAGTTGATAAATTATATTGAACTACGAGAAATGTGAATAATAATATTACAGAAATGATTGTTAGTCCCACGACCGTAGTCTCCATTATAATTTGATAATTTCACATATTTCGGATGCAAAATCTTTACCAACCATGATTGTAAAGTTCTAATTCGAGAAAATAATTACAATCGTTAACTTTTATAACTTTTACAATCAAACGTCGTAAAAAACGATGTAAAGTTCGAACTTTACATTGTAAAATGATCACTGTACAGCCAATCAAATGTCTCTGAGATTGTCGTGTATGGAAAAACTTTATTGAATAGGTGATAATATAATATGATTTATTTTAACAAAGATAAATATGAGTTCCATTACCATAATCTTTGTTGTAACATATCAATTCGACCTCTTTTGGATGCAAAATTTTTACCAACTAAGATTGTAAAGTTTTCTAACTTATGAAAATAATTATAATAGTTAATTTTACAATTAAATATTGTAAAATAAGATGTCCCGATTTATCATGAAACATAACAACCTGGTGAGTATTGTCCTGTTAAATTTATTAATTCGAATAAATAAAGAAGAGGCTGTACTGCGTTGATCTCCAGCCACACACACCCCACTTGGGATTTGATCGGCAGCGGCAAGTTCCATTTAAGTCAAACCTCTGGATTATCAAAAGCAATCCCATTTCTTTATCATATTTATAATTTATAATGTGAGAGGATCCCATTTTTTTAATTCATTATTAGTGATCAACAGTAATGTTACCAACTAACAAAATATTCTTTTTAGATTTCTGTTTTCTTAAAACTCTTTTTCAAAGTTTTTTTGGTATAACGGTAACAAAGGGAACATAATCACAGGGAAATTATGCTTTTTTTTTGTTTTTAAGTAAAAAATTTTATTCTACCCAACTCAATTCTATTTTTCCCCAAATTTAACATTGCAATAATTACTGTTTTATTTTTTTCATTTAATAATAATTTTTTTCAATTATTTTTATAATTAATTTTCTAATAATAAATTTTTCATTTACTTTGACATCTATATATATACATATATATATATTCTCACTCATTCATATATTTATCAATATTTACAACCATTACATAAAATCAAGTTAAGTTGGATCAACCAAATGCAAGCCAGATATTTCTTGTTGTTCGATCAACGAAATGAGAGGGTCTCTATGCAATATAAAAAAGTATAACATTATTGCATATTTGGAGTTAGATTATGATAATCTTCTTATTTTTCTAAATACAAGAGGGGCATATAGTTCTAGTAAAGAGAAAGAGAACAAATAGACACAAAAAAGTTCCATTGATGAGAATCAAACTGAAAAACATTTGGTTCCGGTATCCATGCAGTACATTCACTTTCTCTAAGGATAAGTTATCTAAATATATAAGTATATCACTTGTTTAATATATTTTTGGTGAGAAAATCATACTTAAAAGAAGTAAATTCTTGAACACTGCAAAATATAAAATAAAACAAAAAAATATTCCCAATTTACTTTTGTCATCTCCCCTAATTGTTAAAACTTGGCTTGATCATATTATGAATATTAAAAGACTTTTCTCCCGCTGCAATCATAAAGTGCTTTCAGTCAGTTAATTAAAAAAGTACTTCGTCTCTTGGCTCGTTTATAGTTGTCACGAATTACTTTCAGTGGTTAATATTAAAAAAAAACTAGAAACAAGGTCTAAGTAGCACTGATTTTCTTTTTTGGGTGTAATTTTTTTTATGAAAAAGGGAAAGAAGGAATTGTTTTTCAGTAAAAAAAGCATAATAATAATAACTGTTGATAATGATAATAATAATAATAATAACAACAACAATAGAGTAGATTGCATTGATGGTCTAAAATTTTTTATAAATGTTTTAATAAGGTACAAAATTTTTTTTTTGCTACTTGATGGTACAAAATGTTTTAAAGTTGTTTCAGTATAGTACAAACCGTCATCTTGTCATTGACGCCGTCAAGCCGATGTTGATGGTGCAAAATCGATTTTTGTGGGACTTTACATGATGATACAAAATATTTTGAAGTTGTAACTTAATAGTATAAAATGTTTTACGTAAGTTACATGATGGCGTAAAATTTACAGATCTTGTAAAGGACGACTTAACGGCTTTAATGGCTAGATGACGGTTTATACTATACCGAAACAACTTTGAAATATTTTATACCATCAAGTAGTAAAAGTTTTTTCATCATATTAAAATATTTATAAAATTTTTTGGACCACCAGTGTAATTTATCCTTATTATTATTAACAATGAAGAACCAAAAAAGCTAGGAAGCAAAAGCATAAACGTTCAGCACTCCATCATCATCATCATCATCATCATCATCGTCCCCCAAAAAGCCCCCATCTGTTCATCCCATGCCTGCCTTCCAAGACAGCCAAAGCACAAACTTCTCTCTCTCTCTCTCTCTCCCTCTCCCGTGTGAACAGAGTCAGGCCCAGACACTGTGATTGAGCGAACAAGCAAAGCTAAAAGCTTTCGTCGGAGAGAGTCCAATCCTCCTGGCCGGAATTCGCATGAACCGACCGGGACGGCGATGCCCGACATCAATAACGGGTCGACCAACTCCAAGCCCCCTCAAATCTCCGAGATGTTCCAGAAGTTCGCCCTCGCCTTCAAGGCCAAGACCTTCGAGCTCTTCGCCGACGAGGGCGGCGGCGTCGGGGAACTCGACCTTGACGGCCTCTCCCTCCTCGACTCGGCCGACGAGGTCATCACCGGCCAGCGCGTCGTCGTCATCAAGCCCGATAACCTCGCCAATTCCTCCCTCGATTCTCCTCAGTCGACGTTGTCGGCCCCACAAGTCTCTGACACCCTCGAGACCCAGGTGAGCAATTCCGGCCAAAGTTCACACTTTTATCGACTTTTTCCGCAGCTATGCTTTGCTCTTTACTGCTACAATTGCCTTTTCAGATGCATAAATCTGTTGCTTTTAGTAAATTTGTGATGAATTCGAGGGTATTGTTCAGATTTTTCATTTCCTTGTTGGCTTTTGAATTCGGAGGCATGCCGTAGAGGTAAAATTTGTTGATAGTTTGCGAAAATTTGGGCTAGCAAAAAGCCGAATTCATCTCAACCTTTACTGAAAATTGAAAGGGGTTAAGGATTGCTAGAGAATTTGAGCGAAATTCGGGGAAAATGGCGTGGCCCCACTGGCTGCCCGGTCAATCTTGACTTGTGCCTTGTTTTAGTTCTATCCAGATGCTCATTTTGATATCTTTACTTCCTTGCGACACTATCTCGTCATTCTCCTTTTGTTGGCTAGAATTCAAATAAGAGAAAAATAGTGATGTACTTGATGGTTATCTTGTACCAGTTGAGATTGAAAGAGGGGGAGGCAACAACTGAGGCCCCAGTAAAGAAACGGGAGCAGAGTCGCGATGTCTCCCCAGTGACGCTGTTACAGGCGGCACCCTTAAGGAGAGCCAAAACAGTTAGCGAATTGGAGCTTCGAGCTCTCAGTACCCAGATGTCGCAAATCCTGATCACTTCTGTATTCGCTACTGTCTCTTCATTTGAGGCTTCATACTTGCAACTGCAGACTGCTCATGTTCCCTTTGACGAGGAAGGCATAAAATCTGCTGATAAAGCTCTGGTTCTTAGCCTTCAAAGACTATCCGCTATCAAGCAGTTTTTTAGGGAGTTCTGCAAAAATCCTGAGCTGGGTTTGGATTTGCCTCTCGGGTCTTGCTTGGAAGCTCAGGTTCAGGAGAACCAGAACAAGCTCAGGACGCTTGGGATGGTTTCTAACAGATTGCAGTTAGAGATAGACCAGAAGGACAATGAAGTCCAAACCTTGAGAAAGAAGTTAGGAGATATTCAGAAGAACAACTTGAAGCTTTCAAAGAGGTTATCAGACAGACTCAGCACCTCTTGCGAGATCTCGTTAACTGTTAGAGTCTTTGATTCTGTCTTACATGATGCTTGTAGAGCAATAAACAGGTTCACTAAAATCTTGACCAGTTTGATGAGAAGAGCTGGGTGGGACTTGAATTTGGCTTCAAACTCAGTCTACTGTGATGTCATCTATGCAGAAAAGGAGCATAACCGTTACGCATTTCTATCCTATGTTTGTCTAGTACTGTTTCGAGGTTTCGATTCAGAAAGCTTCGGTATGGACGAGAATGCAGTTTTCTGTAATGGGCATGATTCAGATTCAGGAAAGAGCAATGGCTCCTTGAAGGGATTACTTGAGCATATTTCAAGCAACCCAATGGAGGTTTTGAGTATGGAGCCCAACTGTGCTTTTGCGAGGTTCTGTGAGAAGAAATATCAAGAGCTCATTCACCCATCTATGGAATCCTCGATTTTCAGAGACTTAGACGGGAATGAGGCTGTCTTGAGCTCATGGAGGTCTCTGACTGTGTTCTACAAGTCATTCGTTATGATGGCGAGTTCTGTTTGGACTTTACACAAGTTGGGGTTTTCATTTGATCCTGTAGTTGAAATTTTCCAGGTGGAGAGAGGGGTAGAGTATTCGATGGTTTACATGGAAGATGTATTGAAGAGAAGTGTTGAGCTTGGTAGAGTTAAGCCGAGAGTGGGATTCACCGTGGTTCCAGGTTTTAAGATTGGGAGCACAATCGTGCAGTCTAAGGTATATCTATTGGGATTAAATTGTGGAAGTTAGTGATCTCAAGCTTCTCTTCGGCAGCAAAGTAAGAAGTTTTCAGTATATCAGAGTTCATGATCGATCTTAGGTGGCACCTGATATCATTTCTAATGCTCTGAAACACGTCTGTTGGCGATGCCCCAATTTGTAGTAGTGATCCAAGAGCTCGTTCCAACTTCCCAGGCCAGCTGTTTTGGTTCTGTTATTTCGTTGGAAGCCCTAACACAAAGGAGAAGCCTCATTTGGTTGCACAATCGTAAAAAAGGAGAATAAGCTGCTGTCATGTCCAGCAATTCCCATTCCCAAACTGGCTTCTCCAGGCAAGGTCATCTAGAAATGCCTCAGCAGTTCATGAACCAAGTTTCTCGGTCCGAAGTTACATTCATAAAGAAATATATGCAGTCTTAGAGAGGAAAAAGATGAAGAAGCTGCTTAATGAGCAGTTGTGATTATGTGGTAGCGTTCTGTAGCTCCGGGATGATAGTACAATAGGAAGTTTCTTCTCTTCTAGGTTGTCTTCTGCTCGATGATTTTCTTCATGATTAAGACGTAGAGCCCTCAACTGTATAGATAATGACTTATGTTTCTAGCTTCACACCCCAATATGCAGCCACGTCCTGTATCTAAATCGGTCGCTTTGAGTCTCTTTCAACAGCAATAAACATCTCTAGCCTAGCACGTGACCAGCAATACGGAATTGATTTGTTCGATGGAGGTTTGTGTTCTCTGGTTTGTATAAACATCTCAGTGTTTTGGATGTTTTGTTGTTCTTTTGCTCTTTTTGTTCCATACTGTAAAGAGATGAACTTTAGATGTATGAATTCAATTGTCAAACATCTGTTATATTAATTTTTGATATTCCCTTATTTATTTCTTCCTAGAACTATAAGTTTATTCATTATTTATCATTTAATTATTTCAAGGACCCTTTAATCTGCAAATTCATCAACTCTCCTGGCCACTAAGTAGTACATAAAAAATATAAAATCCATCAGCATCTCCTTTAACTTTCCCGGTCATCCGGGCCGTGTCCTGTGAAGCCCTCGGACCGTCTAATCCATTTTGATGTGTGTTTTTTAAGAGTGCATTATAATATTCGAAAATTTGACATGCCTCGATTAATTCAGTTCGAGTCGGGTTATCAACAGATAAAATTCTTCAAATTCAAGATTTTCTCCATTTACAAAATTTGAATTTGAAATTTTACTTAAATGAAACAAGTACCGAACTATTTAAACCAATCATCATAGCCATTTGGCTGCGTATTTCTTTTACATTTTTGTCCTTCCCCATCTTTAAGAGTTAGGTATGGTTTTAGTCCCTTAAAGATACCATTGCCAAGGGTTTGGTCCCTAAAAAATTTTTGCCCTCAATTACCATTCCATCAGATATTTTAGTTCTACCGTCTTCTTAAGCGTGTCAACCGTGACGAAAATCTCACGTGGCGGCTGAGCTGGACTTAACTCTGTTAATGACCCATAAATTGCCAAAAACGGCGCCGTTGCCGTCCTTTGCCATTCCAAAATTCTCAAAATTCTCCTAACATTAAACCTTCTCTAGACAAAGACTCAAGAACTCGATTCCTCTGCTATGGTGATTCAACCAAAATCAGTCCTTTGTCCTTTCTTGTTCATCGGCTAGTGCTTGATAAGCGGAAATGGGGTGCTCGCTTCCCATCGCCTTCTAGACACTGAGCTTCCCAAGATCCTTGAATTGCCCAAGCCTGAGTTTCCCTCTATTCCAACCCTGCCCAAACCTGAAATCCCTTCCCTGCCAATGCCCGAGATCCCATCCCCACCCAAAGTACCTGAGATACCAACCCTACAGAAGCCTGAGCTCCCTGAGGTGCCCAAGCTGCCAGAAGTGCCCAAGCTGCCTGACGTACCCAAGCTACCGGAGTTGCCCAAGCCAGAACTGCCGCATTTCCCGGAAATCCAGAAGGACATTCCGTTAGCAAGCTACGATTGAATTGTAATTACGGTAGCAAGTGATTAAGGCTTCTTTCCCTCACCTGGAACTTTTTCCTTCCTCAACGATTGAGCTATAATTCGAGTGTCCAACCTCCAACTTCTTCCTCCAAAGCCTCGAACGTCGTTCTCCACTGTAATTGGAGTGGTCAGCCTCGATCTTCTTCATTCCTCTGCAATTGAACTGTAAATCGACTACCTAGCCTCGAACTTCTTCCTGCAATGCCGCGAACCTCTTCTTTCCTCTGCACTAGATTTGCAATTGGAGTTAGGGTTTCGAATTTGGGGGTGCTGAATCGCAATTAGGGCTTGTAATTGCCAAATTGGGGATTTCGAGTAACAGGCCTTGAAAAGGGGCTTTGAACGCATCGTTTTTGTTGTCGAGTATTGGGAGAACGACATCGTTTAGGGCGAGCATGTATCGAGGAAGGCAACGACGCAGTTTTTGGCAATTTAGGGGGGTCGTTAACTAAGTCCAGCTCAGCCACCACGTGAGATTTCCGTCACGGTTGACACGCTCAACAAGATGGCAGGACCAAAACATTTGACGGAATGGTGATCGAGGGACGAAAACCATGGCAAAAATTTTTAAGAGACCAAACCCTTGACAATGGTATCTTTTAGGGATTAAAATCATACCTGACTCCATCTTTAAATATATAAATATTTACTTTTGGTTTGCCGAGTTATTTATGTACTTTGAGTTCTCAAAAGATTTTATATATCGATTTTTACCCCAAAAAACAAAAAGGATTATATATATATATATATATGTATACACATATGGGAAACTATACAAAGCATCGGATGCAGTCCAAATATAAATGAAGTGGTCTTGGCCAAAGATTAATTGTGTCAGGCAGAAACAATCGAGAATCAGAAGATCCAGCCATCGTTAAAGCCCACGAGTAATTAAGAGTTGATGGAGACACGTTATCGGTCGATTTTAATAAGAGAATTGGAACTTGGCCACCTTTTCGTGGCTATAAGACAGGCTCCTACGATGAATTGGTTGATCTGTGTCTCCCTCTACTGGCATGCATACTCTGTTTTGCCTTGGCCATGAGAGCATATATAACATAGTGGTCCCCTTATTTATCTTGAAGCTGCAGTTTGTTACCACTTTGAAGCAGATGACCTGAAGATGGTAAATTGATTTCCCATTTCCAAAATGAATAAATTGTGAAGGGCATGAAAGTTTTACCATACTAAGCTTGTTGGGCCTCCATCCATTCATTCATTCATTCTGCCTTTTCCTATACATATTTGCAATAGATTCGACCTTTATCTTATTTATTATTCAAGCATAATAATCTTAAAATTATGAAAAAAAAAGGTAAATGACACGAATAGAGTAATCAGGGACTTTTGCACGACCCGAACTCGACAGAAAACAGATAGCTCTATCAAGCTGTAGATAAACGCTAATAGCACCATAAGGAGCAGACATTTATTTACGACAGTGAACCATTAAATTTACAGCAAGAACCCTCTGGGATCAGTGACACAGCCAGTCAAGGCAGATGCCGAGAAGATATAACAACGGGCATAGAATTAGTATAATAGTCCCTGGGATTTTGTTGTTAGATGGGCTAAATTAATTTTGTTCGTAGAAACAGTTTCCCACGTGAAATATCTGTTATGTGATCAGATGCAGAATGGAATAGACGTCTGGTGGGAGTAACAGGCCGGCATCCTTGGTACTATTTCGCGAGGATCAGTGTGGCACTGTAAATCTGTACGCGTTGTAGCAGGTAATGTTTCACAATGTACTGGTCGACTTCTCGTCTTGGATCGAACTGAATCCTGTGCACACTTACATCTGCAAGAGAGTGTGGAATATGCCTGATTAATACATAGCCTTAACAAGCGATGGCATACAAAGCAGTTCTACGATCTACATCTACTGCCAGTTTAATGTGCAGTGCTTACCAATAGCCCATCCTGCTCCTTTATGCACTCAACCCCTATATGACACGAAAATTACAGAGCCAGTATCTTTGTACGATCCTTCTGTTTCCTATGTGAATTTGTGTCTCTTACTTCGTTCGAATCCCATATCAATGTTCCCTTGTCCATCAAGCAAGCAAAACTTAACAGATAGCCAAGCTCCAGAACATGCATTAACAGGTCAATCTGTTATGAACTACAAGTAAATGATTTGTCCAAATCATCATCCAGTAGAAAGCCTATCCCACAGATAAAAAGAGTTTGAGACTCACATCACAGCACTCTGGCATTCCATGTTTTCTGAAGGAGGAGCAGCAACTGTTAAAGATCATTATGCTTTCAATGGCTCAGCATGTGGTCTCCACAGCCCGAGTCTATATTTGTGGGAATATTTCGATATCAGCTTCCTCTGTGAAACAAAAATGGCCGACAGTTTAGAGCCTTAGAAAGGAGATTAAAGGCTACAGGCATCGCAGGTATACTTCACTGCGATCATTTCCCCTATGAATAGCAACTTCAACGGGCCGTTTCTAGGAAAGGAAAGAATATCACTAGGTCGCAGTCGAGGCAATCATTCTAAACTACTTAGTGCATCCTTTGAAATGTCATGAATACGGCGGCCTAAATGCATATCTAATGGCCGAGGACCTCAACCGTGCTGAGGAAAACAAGGTGTAGGAGTATGCCTATGTTCCATTTCGCATGCCAAAGAACAGATCTCCACCCTTCCCGAACATGTTCATTGACAAAAAGGACAGTTGATCAGAAAAGGAAAGATAACAGGCACGTATTCTTTAATTTTAGAACTTTATTCTCCAACAAAAAGATTAGCATTAGATAAGAAACCCCAACCACATGGATTCTGTCAAGCCTTCTTTCTTATGTTAGCATTCTACTAATCTCATCCTCTTAATAACTTCTTAAAACCTAGGTATTTCCATCGTTATATTTTATATACTTCGCGGTGATCCCATCTGAAACTTGTTAAGGTTATACTACAAGGAGCATTCATACTGAATTAACTTCATAATATCCAAATCAAGCAGGCAAAAGACTGACTGAGGCTAAACAATAGTAAAACATTGCACCACTCACTTTCATACACACACACACACACATGTATAGGACTTATTAAAGAGAAATGGGAGAAGAAAGATGACACTTACATGTTTGCAGGGGATGCCTAGTTTCTTCAGCTGGTGAGTGCGTGTTACGAGCAACTTGCTGAAGTCACCGATATCTGTTTCGAGCTTGGCAACATGGGCTTCCACTCCCCCACCTATGCCCTGCAGGAACTCGGGTATCCCAACCTTTACCGTAGAAACAGAACCGGAGTAGGGGCTCCCATTAGACCCAGTTCCCACTCGTAAAAAGAATAATGGAGAAAAGAAATTAGAATTTGGCATCAGAGTGCTGACCATTTTCTAATCCAATGCGAAATGAGATACGAGAGAACTGCATATTGGCTGATCATAAAAGAAAGCAGGTTTTACAAAATCCAAACAACATCAATACGGACGGTATGCAAAAGTTAAGATCTTCGAATTAGGATGTCAGCATTCTACTCTCGCTCGGATCAGTGCAAATTCCAGTCACAGAAGACGATGATTACCAAAAATTTAACTAAGCTTAAGACAAACTATCAGGCCAAAAGCTCCAAGTTTTACTCGCATTCCACCACTCTTCTCGAATATTCATATCGGGCACCGCCCACACGTCTTTCCGCTTCTAACTTCCTCTGTTATCTCAGCCACCATGACATTGTATATCAATCAAATAAAGTTGCATCCTTTATAGACAAAATAGTTTCATATAAGCAGTGATAATATGCAGAAACACTTCAACTACTCATTAGTCTACACTCAATAGAATGAACCTCACTCCCTAAAACCTGAAAATCTCCCCTCCCTTCAGCAGCTAGCATCAGAAAGAACAAACGAGTAGAAATTGAAGCTCAGTGACGGAAGATAATATGAAATGATCGAGATGGTAAAAAGAGGGTCTTCTTCACCCGCGTATGGAGCTGGCTTGGAGAAGAATCTTGAGAACGCCGGAACAATTGCAGCTGAATGCAGGTTCTGGAACGGATTAGAAGCAGAAATCGCTCGAATTTGCCTCCACACACATCGTTGCCTCTGCCCACCGCTGTCGCTTCGGCCAATGCGGGGTTTTACGTGCAATGCTCACCTCGGCAGTGTCCGGTGAGTCAATGAATCGGTGCTTGGGGGTTAGAAGGCTGTCTCTACTTTAACTTCATTTTACTATTCCCTCAATTTAATAACATAATAATTATTTTTTTATCTTTTTAATATAATAATTAATTATCTCACATATTTTTTTCTTAATCATCGTTACAATTACAATTAATTTTTTGATACTAAATTCTCTAAACTATTCATTATTTTTCCTTCAATTCAACAATACAATCATTACTTTTTTATTTTATTCTTCAATTAAATAATAAATTATTATATATACTTTTTCCTAATCATCATTACAATCCATTTAAATATATACGTAAATATTTAGAATGGAGTGGAATTAAACTCCATCCCATTACCAAATGCCAGAATTGCTTGGAATCACGAGTTGAAATGATGAAATGAAATCAGTAAAAAAAATAATTGGTGATTTTTTTTTTCTCTTGACCCTTTGGGGATCCGGGCTTTGCCCGACTAATCCTCGAGCTCGTGAACCATCGGCAGCGCATGGAGCTAGTAATCAAGCTAAAGGAACTTCGCATTAGGGGTGTTCGGTTTCGGTTTGGTGCAGTTTTTAGCTTAAATAGTAACCAAACCATAAATACGGTTTTATAAAATTAAAAACCATATTCATATTCAAACCATATTTTTAAAAATAAAATCAAACCATTAAATTCGATTTTTCAGTTTGGTTAACCGCATAACCACATCTTTTACATAAATTCGATAAATCTTTCAATCATCCATAATAATCCGTCAACTGCATAATGAAATGCACATACAGAATAACTCTTCATACAAAACAACCGATTAGCTACAACTCTAAATCAAAAGTAAAATGCTTTCCGTGATAAAGACCATCAAGTCCTAAAGCTTCATTATCTGGCCAACATCCTACAGTGGCAATAAAAAATCAGATTATTTATCAATCTATGACATACTAATAACCATAAGAAGGAGTTGAAATACATTCATCAAACTTTTATTAAGATAAATCCTTCAATCATCCAAACTAACAAACTTTGTAAGTAAAATATATAAATGTTGTAAGACAAATGTGGACAAAAATACAACATATCGATTCGGTTTGGTTATTTTTCGGTTTTTCTCTGTAAATATTGAATACCATACCACATCCGAAACTTTCAAGAAAAACATCCCCTAACCAAACCAAATATTCAGATATTCGGATATTCTGCTCAATTTCGATTTGGTTTTCCAGTTTTTCGATTTTTCTTATATTTTTTAGCAGCTCTACTTCGTATCTAAAGGCTCAAATTTGGTCTAGTGGGAACTAAAATTTCATTTTATTTAATAATCTATTTTATTACATTCATCTGTACTGCAAGCAAATATAATTGATCAAAATTTTCCTTACTTAGTACATGTCAATATGTGATTGTCGATATTTTTAAAATTTTTAATTATCTTTTTCTTTTTTTGTTCTCGTATAGAGCATATGCATTCGTCCAATCTATATATAATATATAATTGTTGATGCATTCACCATAATGTGCCATTTGTCCAAAAATTTGAAATGAGAGCTTCTCATTCACCAAATTTTCGTATGTATGCTTAATGTTTTCATAACTTCCACTCAAATGATGATTACTACTACTACCATTATTATTATTAATCAATCTATATATAATATTGTTTTGCTTGCAATTCGTGATCCACTCTCCGACTGCCGCTTGGCATTTAGGTTGCTAGATGTGCCAGGGCGCAGTCCCAAAATGTGAGTGAGGGTGAAACCACCAGCCGTCCTCACCGGGCTAAAGTATTGCACCACGGTCCCTAGGATTAAGCGGTGACTGGGTTTTCGTTTGTAGAGGTATGATGATGGTGGTCGGGAGGTTGTAGAGGTGTTGCAGACGATGTCACAGTTTCGAGAGTTAAGCCGTTTGAGTTTTCCAAAACATGCGTGTGATGTTTAACTCAATTATTGTATGAGACGGGTCAGAAGCTGGTTTATGTGGTATCAAGACTGCTAAGAAATCAGTCTATGTGATAATGGTCACGATCTAAGGAAGACTCGTGAATATATGTCTCGGCTTGTAGCAGCTGAAAAGGGATGAGCTTTGGCTATGACCTAAGGGAGGTTGTGGAGATGTGTCTCGGCTAGAGAAACCGAAAAGGATGAGCTTCGGCTAAGAAGCCGTAACTCGAGGTATGCCTCCTTATAGGTGTGGGTCTCGGCTGGAGGTAGCCGAAAGGTAGAGTTATGGCCCTAAAGTCAATTGTGGACGGATAGGACCACGATTCCTTGAAGGTTCGTATTTGGCGGGTCTCGTTTACAAGAAGCCGAAGAGAGGGAGTCTTCAGCCGGAACCCTTGACATGATGGAAACCATTCTTAGCCCGGAAAGTGTTGGAACGGGTAGATAAGATCAAGCTAATGGGATCGGCGGGGTGCTCTGGAAAGCTAGTGCAGCGTAGGTAAAGAGATGTAATGCCCAGTGCAAAGGAGGATAGATAAGTAATGTACGATTGTAAGGAACGTAACTATATGAAAAGGTAAAGATAGATAAATGATACGAGACATTGAACCGTTTATGTGTTATCGCATGGGGGATTTACATCGAATGACTTTGTCTACTCTTATAGGTTGGACCTAGAAGACTTGATCCGAGTAATATTTAGTCTTATTTTAACAAAATAAAGAGAGGAAGCAACTATCTACTAGTTGTCTAATCTACTTGCTAAAACTAAGAAAGATATAATATTCTAGCTAGTTTTGGAGAATAGTCTCCAATTATTGATAATTATAAAGAAAATACAAGAAAATGAATTTTATTCTATTTGTACATGTCCAGAGAAGCATTCATGCATGCAATATTCCATTCCTGATTTAGTGCCATAAATTCTCGTGTATATGGCCATCCTCTTCTAGCTTGTCCTCCAATCTAGTCAACTTTCCATGTATGTATATTCTTTCTCTTGAAAAACTTTGCATGAAAGAAACAAAATGAAAGTTCCCTTAGATTAAAGGATCTTGCCCGAATGAAGCCACATCTAGGAAAGAAATCATAGAACTTCCTCGTGTGAGCTACAAGCCTCAAGTATTCAGCTGTTTCCTTACAAGATCAACCTGGCTAGGGAATATCTAAGGGGTACTTACCTAAAATGGCTCATGGTTTACCCGTTTTGTCAAATCTATCATATGCCTTCTCTTTTTGTCAAATTTATCCCATGGTTTACTTTTTGCATCAAATCTATCATGGCATTATCTTTTCCATCGACATCTAACGGCCGTGCTGACGTTGCGCCTACGTGGCAAGTGTGACCCACTATCTCTCCGCACACCACGTCAGCACGGCCGTTAGATGTTGACGGAAAAGATAACGTCGGGATAGATTTGATGCAAAAAGTAAACTATGAGATAGATTTGACAAAAAAAAGTATAGGATAGATTTGATAAAACGGACAAATCATGGGCCATTTTAGGTAAAAACCCCAATATCTAATAATTCCCTTCTCGATTGACCTACTCGCCAGAGGCTATCCATTCGGGTTTTGCTGTGGATCCTTGGGTCGGTTCTTCAAGTGCTTGATCATGGGCCGCCACTTTACACGGGCACCCTTATGCGTCCAATGTGTCTATCGTGGGCCTCTTATTAAGCCCTAATTCGACCAATTAAGCTTAATGTTAAGTCAAGTAACTCACGGGCTCCGTAATAACCGTTAGGTGCGAAAAATAGGTATAAAAACATATATAATTGCTTGGGCATCCACCATTGTGTACTGTTTAGTCCAAAAATTTGAAATAACAGCTTCTCATTCACCGACTCTTCGTATGCCTAATATTTTCATAACTTCCACTCAAATGATGATGATTATTATTAATCAAATGGGATAGTTGCTTGGATATTATTATTAAGCCAATCAATATATAATATGTAATTGTTGGGTCGTTGGTCCATTGCAAATATATATAAAAATAAACGCGAATTCTACCAGCAAGTATACTGGGTCAGATCAAGTAATATAGTGATGAATAGAGTGTCGATCCCACGAGGATTAATTAAGTACTAAACCTATATTAGATTCTATTATTATCTAAGCAATCAAATTGAGAGAATTAACTAATTAACTACTAATCAACCTAAATCGTCACAAAGAGCAGAAAGAAAATTGTATGAAAATATATCAATTGAAAGTGGGAAAAACAGAATCCACTCTAGTTTCACTAATCAGATTGCCATCATGTTATATAAATTAATAGCTATGTGGTTATTCAAGTGAGTTTATCAAGCCTTTAAAATTAAAGTCTTAAACCCTTAATTAATCATTCAGCTTCCGCATCTCTAATTAATAGTGGACTCTAAATTATAATCATACACCTTCCAGTGCTATGATTGTCTAATGCCCTAAATTAATTATCCCTAATGTCTTTGCGAATAACTAACTAGAAACATTGCATTAATCCCTGGATAATCTCTAATTAAACTAATTAACGCAGCTTCCGCATTTAACTAATTAGTCTAATCAAGAATTCCTAACAAACACTATATCAACTCCCGTATCAATAGTGTTTCTAACAATTATAACCAATTAAGAATTAAAATTGAAATTATAGGAATTGCAATCATGAATCATTAACACATCTATTAATCCTATAACATGGCGACAATCATCATATTAGCTACCTAGGGTTTCATCATATTCCCACAAGAGAAGCTTAAAACATCATGGAATTGAAAACACAATTATAATTCAAAGGAGTCATTGCAATAGAATTCATATTCAACAGTAAACTCAAGATATTGAATCCTAAAACAAAAACCCAACACTTCCTTTAAGGATTTGTCTCTTCCACAATTCTTCGCTTCAAATCAATTGATCCAGGTGACGGTTCCAGACAACACTCTCTCAAAAAAACTCTCTAGGTTAAAAGAATGGTGAAAGATCGCTCCCCCCAGGGTTTCCTAATCTTATTATGAGGAGTATTTATATCCAAAACAAAAAAAAGATTTCCGAAAGATATAGGCTGGCTCCAAATTGCGCAAAACTCCTCAATATTGCTCGTAATTCCATCTAAGTCCTCAAAGACCTACAATATCAAATTACACATAATTAAGCACCAACTTCTTATAATTTCTATAAAATTAATAATAATTTAACATGAATTGCACAATAAAATATGAGTATAATATGCCCTTATCAACTTCCCCACACTTGAACTTTTGCTTGTCCTCAAGCAAAATAAATAAGACCAAGGAAAGAAATCTATCAGAGAGAGTACAAATTTTCATATTCACTGATTTAAGCATTTGATATCTCATAATTTATGACTCGCTATTTTGTGGTGCCCACTGCTCAAACCAAACTGGAAACATGTGATCAGAGTACTACAGTTGAAATTAACCAGCTAATCTAGAGAAAGCAAATTTTAATCCAAGCGTTTAGCCTAAGATTTCTATTTCAAAAGTAAATACTCAGTCCTATAAGGAAAAATACACATTTAAACTTCATAGCTGTTAGCAGGCATATAATCCCTCTAATTTTCCCTCTAAGCAAGTCAACAAGGTAGTGAAAGCATATGGTATCTGCTTCGTCCCTAGGTTTCTTCCTTTTTATTACAAGTCTTAATTCATTTTTTTGTTTTTGCATTCAATTTTTCCTTTCTGTTTCAGAAGCAAATTTTTTTTTTCAAGTCCAATTTTTGTTTGAACTTGTGCCTTTCCGCTCTTCTCGTTATAGTGAGTTCATTGAGTCGGCACATCCCGGGCTCATCACCCAAGTGACCGGGTTTTAAAGGGACCCCTACGAACTCTTCCTCACTCTAACATTCAAGTTAGGATACTCATAACTCAATTCTTGAGTCATTGGAGTAAAGGCTATGCTTGCTTTTCTTCTTTTTTTTTTTTGAATTCTCACTAACACTTTTCAGACTTTTTTTATAGGAATCACTAAGTACAAAGCTTCTTCTACCTCTTTCACTAAATGCTAAAGTGCTATTAGAATAATTAAAAAGAGGATATACTAACTAACTTTGCTTAGAAGTAGACCTGTTTATTTTTCACTTAAGGACTTGACCGACTCTTAAACTTCAAACTCTAGGGCTAAAAACTAGGTAAATTTGATTTCTAAAGATTTGACTAATTAATTTTAACTAAGTACAAAAATCACAACAGTGGTGAGTAGGGCGCCTAAGTGAGTCATTTTTTTCAAACAATTCCTGAACAAATGCTATCAACAGTATTCTTCGTACAATCTCTAGATTTCAATAATTAAAAAAAAATTAAAAAAAGAATTTGGCCTAATAATTGCCAGATAACTTAAGGTCAATTATAATTCAAGGTGACAGGGAAGTATAACCATTTATCAACAAAGACAGACATCAGATATCATGAGTAACAAATTAAATCACAGAATTCAGACATCAACACTATACTCAATTTTATACTCCATCTATTTAGTATCTCCATTCCCCACACTTAGATTAAACAGTGTCCTCACTGTTCCTAATGTAGCTTTAGTAAAACGAAAATAAAAATAAAGAACATAAGAGAAAAAGAGATACTAGTACTTCCCCGGTTTCGAAAAATTAAGTTGAAGCAATTGGAGTTCCAACTGGTATAACAATAGAGAGAGTTAGCAGCTGTTATCCACCCTGGCTTCAAAAACAAAAAGAAAACAACAAAAAGAACAAAAATAGCAGATAATCCATCTTAACTAAAACAATCAAATAGCAAATATCCCAAGTCTACCCAATGAGTGGGTGCTTGATAAAGTACAAACCAACAGCAAATCAAAATAAAACAAATGAAGCAAAAGAATTGAGAGCCAACAGGGACTTTAGCTCTCAGACATGGGCTGCCTCCCATGAAGCACTTAGTTTATAGTCGCTAGTTCGACTTTTCCAGTTCTTCAACCGAATTTGCTAGATCCACCGTAGTGGCATCACCATCAATGTTTTCCCCTTCAAAGTAATGCTTGAGAAGATGACCGTTTACTTTAAAAGTGCGGTCATCTTCGGACTTCAGCTCAACTGCACCATAAGGAAAAACATTAGAAATAACAAATGGTCCAGACCATCGAGATTTTAACTTACCTGGGAACAACTTCAAGCGAGAGTTGTATAATAGGACTTTCTGACCAGGCAAAAACTCTCGCTTTAGGATGTTCCTATCATGCCATCGCTTGGCTCGCTCCTTGTATATCCTAGCATTTTCATATGCTTCCTCTCTCATCTCAGCCATCTGATTCAACTAGAGCAATCTCTTTTCACCTACAGCTTGTAAATCAAAGTTAAGGTATTTTATGGCCCAATATGCTTTGTGCTCAAGCTCTATTGGTAGGTGACATGATTTACCATAAACAATCTTGTATGGGGACATTCCTATGGGGGTTTTGAAAGCTGTCCTGTAAGCCCACAATGCATCATCAAGTTTTAAAGACCAATATTTCCTAGATGCATTGACTGTTTTCTCTAAGATACGCTTTATTTCCCTATTGGACACCTCAACCTGTCCACAAGTCTGTGGATGATAAGGGGTGGCAATTTTATGAGTAACTCCATATTTTGATAATAATTTTTCAAATTGCCGATTGCAAAAATGTGATCCCCCATCACTTATAATGGCTCTAGGTACCCCAAATCTTGAAAATATGTTCTTTTTCAAAAATCTGATTACAACTCTGGCATCATTACTTTGTAGAACAACTGCTTCTACCCATTTTGAAACATAATCAACAGCCACAAGAATATATTTATTTGAAAAGGAAGAGGGAAAATGACCCATAAAGTCTATTCCCCACACATCAAAAAGCTCAATTACAAGAATGCTATTTTGTGATAATTCATGTCTCCTAGAAATATTGCCAGTTCTTTGGCATGGAGCACAAGACATAATGTAATTCCTGCAATCATGAAATACTCTAGGCCAATAAAATCCACAAGATAAAATCTTAGTTGCAGTTCTTTCCACACCAAAGTGGCCTTCTGCTTCCTTAGAATGACAGTGTTATTATGCTAAGCTGTTCAGTTTCAGGCACACAGCGTCTAATTACTTGGTCAGCACAATATTTAAACATATATGGTTCATCCCAAAAATAGTATTTCACATCATGCAAAAATTTCTTTTTCTGTTGAGATGACAAACCATATGGTGTGATGTTGCTAACCATGTAATTGACTATATCAGAATACCAAGGTAATCCTTGGATTTCTGCTACATGCAATTGTTCATCAGGGAACTTTTCATTAATGGGTGAATCTAAACAATCAGATTCCAAACGAGATAAATGATCAGCCACTACATTTTCAATTCCCTTTGTGTCTCTAATTTCCAGGTCAAATTCTTGTAGCAGTAGAATCCAACGAATTAGCCTAGGTTTAGCATCAGCTTTAGCAAACAAATATTTCAAGGCAGCATGGTCTGTGTATACTATGATCTTAGAACCTATCAAATAAGGCCGAAACTTGCCACATGCAAATATGACTGCTAAAAGCTCTTTTTCAGTTGTGGCATAGTTCCTCTGGGCCTCATTTAAAGTTCTACTAGCATAGTATATTGCATGAAATACCTTACCTCTCCTTTGCCCAAGTACTGCTCCTACAGCATAGTCGCTGGCATCACACATCAACACAAACGGAAGCTCCCAATTAGGTGCAACGATCACTGGTGCAGAAGTGAGTTTCTCCTTCAATAAATTGAATGCCTGCAAACAACTGTCATTAAAAACAAAAGCAAAATCTTTTTCAAGCAAATAACAAAGAGGTCTAGAGATTTTAGAAAAGTCCTTGATAAATCTCCTGTAGAAGCCAGCATGTCCTAAGAAGCTCGTTACTCCTTTTGTTGAAGTGGGTGGTGGCAACTTCTCTATCTCCACTTTTGCTCGATCAATTTCAATCCCTTTCTTTGACACCTTGTGACCTAAGACTATAACCTCTCTTACCATAAAATGACATTTCTCCCAGTTCAGAAGCAGATTAGTCTCCTTACATTTTTTAAGCACACAGCCTAAATTTGTCAGATAAGATTCAAATGACTTCCCAAAAACAGAGAAATCATCCATAAATATTTCAATAAAATTCTCTAACATGTCAGAAAATATAGACATCATGCACCTCTGGAAAGTGGCAGGTGCATTACAGAGACCGAAAGGCATTCTCCTAAAGGCAAAAGTGTCATAGGGACAAGTGAATGTGGTTTTCTCCTGGTCCTCGGGTGCTATATGAATCTGATTGTAACCAGAATAACCATCTAGAAAACAATAATAATCATGCCCTGCAAGTTTTTCTAGCATCTGATCAATGAAGGGGAGGGGGAAATGGTCTTTACGGGTAGCATCATTTAGTTTCCTGTAATCTATACAAATTCTCCACCCAGTCACAGTACGAGTCGGGATTAATTCATTGACCTCATTTTTAACCACAGTCATACCACTCTTTTTAGGCACTACTTGAACAAGACTAACCCATTTACTATCTGAGATAGGATAGATAATACCTGCATCCAACAGTTTAAGCACTTCTTTCTTCACTACCTCTTTGAGAGTTGGGTTAAGTTGCCTCTGTGGTTGCACTGTAGGTTTGCACTCAGCTTCCAACATTATCCTGTGAGTGCAAATCAGAGGGCTGATCCCTTTGATATCTACAATAGTCCATCCTATTGCCTCCTTGTGCTCTCTCAGCACGCTTAGGAGCTGCTGCTCCTGATCACCTGTCAAGGAAGAAGAGATAATTATTGGCAAAGTATCATCTATTCCAAGATAGACATATTTTAAATGGCTAGGCAATAGTTTAAGTTCTAGCACCGGGGACTGTGTCAAAGATGACACTGGTTTTGTCGCACTAATGCCCAGCTCCTCATAGTAGCGAGCCTTGATTTCTAACACCTTCTCCACAGATTCTTCCTCATGCTCATCATCATCACTCCAATCGTCCAGATCCCTAAGGACTGATTCTATTGTATCCACACCTGCTTTCTCCTCCACAGACTCAGAGATAAGCTCATCAATAATATCAATGGTGTAACAAGATTTGCCATCATCAAATTTCTTTATGGCATCATAAACATTAAAAGTTATTTGTTCATTCATAACTCTTAAAGTGAGCTTACCTTGTTCCACATCTATTAATGCTTTACCTGTCGCAAGGAACGGTCTGCCAAGGATCATGGGCACCTCTCTGTCCTCCTCCATCTCCAAGACTATGAAGTCGACTGGAAATATGAATTTGTCTACCTTCACCAGGACATTCTCGACAATACCCTTTGGATATTTGATACTTCTATCAGCAAGTTGTAAGGTAATATGAGTTTTCTTGCATTCTCCAAGTCCAAGTTTCCTGAAAATAGACAGATGCATTAAATTTATACTTGCACCTGAATCGATAAGAACGTTCTCAAAATGAAAATTCCCTATAGTACAAGGAACAGTGAAACTCCCCTGATCTCTTTGTTTGCGTGGTAAGTTAGGCAAGTCCTTTTGGAGAATCATAGAACACTCTCCTGTAAGCATCACAAGCTCACTCCCATCAAACTTCCTCTTTTTAGTGAGCAGATCCTTCATGAATCTAGCATATGAAGGCATCTGCTGGAGTGCTTCTGCAAATGGAATGTTGATTTGCAGCTTTTTCAAGACATCTAGGAATTTAATAAACTGGGCGTCCAGCTGCTGTTGCTTCAATCTTCCTGGAAAAGGGACAGGAGGAACATATGGTTTCACCCCTAGTGACTTCTGCCTTGGTTCCTCCACCTTTTGCTTACCTTTGTCTTTTTCTGGACTCTCCTCCTGAGTTTGAGCTTTTCTATTGACTGTGTCCAATTCCTTGCCACTCCTCAGCATTATAGCACTGACACCCTTGGGGTTCTCTTCAGTGTTGCTAGGTAAAGACCCTGATGGTCTATTACTCAATTGTTGAGAAATCTGACTAATCTGACCCTCTAGGTTTCGAATAGTGGCTTGTTGATTATGTAGCATGGTGTCAGTCTTTTGCATATAGCTCAACATGAGCTCTTCCATTCTCGACTGACTCTGCTGAGGTGGAGCATTCTAAGCAGGGCCTTGCTTCTGGAATCCAGGTGGCGGTTTAAGTGCATTATTCTCATTCCTCCATGAGAAATTAGGATGATTACGCTACCCTGGATTGTAAGTATTCGAATAAGGCCCTTGATTACTCCGTTGGAAGTTGTTGAAAAAGTTCACTTGCTCTCCATTGGGTGAAGCTGAGGGATTTCCAGACATGCATTCAAGAGTCGAATGTGATCCTGAACACAACTCACAAAAAGCAACCTGATTAGTATTAAAAGAATGTGCTGAGGCGAGTTTACTTACCTGGGTAGTGAGAGCTGAAATCTGGGTTGTCAAATTAGCAATAGTGTCCATGTCATTGACTGATGCCACTCTTGATTTGCTTCTCTCATTCTGCCAATTATGTGCACTGGAGGCCATCTCTTCTATCAAAGCACTTGCTTCATCATAATTCTTACCCATCAGTGCGCCTCCTGCTGCAGCATCTACTAGAGACCTCAATGTATCATCCAGGCTAAGATAGAAGACCTCAATTAGGAGATTATCTGGCAATCCGTGATGTGGGCACTTTCTGATTGCCTCCTTGAATCTCTCCCATGCCTCATAAAGTGATTCACCATTGAACTTGGTGAAGTTAGTGATTTCGTTCCTCAATCTTGCAGTCCTAGCTGGTGGGAAAAATCTCCTGAGAAACTTAGATGAAAGGTCGGCCCAGGTGGTGATGGACTCTTGTGGCAGTGAATTGAACCAGGCTCTCGCTTTATCCCTAAGTGAGAAAGGAAAAAGCTGTAATCTAATAACATCATCAGTGACATTATTCATCTTTACCGTGTTACAGTATTGGAGGAATCCTGCAATATGCTCATCAGGACTCTCGTTGGGATATCCTCCAAACTGATTTGATTGAACCATCTGGATGAGTGCTCGCTTCAGTTCAAAGTTATTAACTGGAATAATGGGCATTCTGATCGCAGAACCCATAATAGTAGGTACTGCATAGTCTCGAAGTGCTCTGCCAGCACCCTGTATTTGGCGGTTGATGTCATCGTCTGCCATCTCAACTGCCTGCAATTCTTCACTTCTTCTGTTCTCTCTTCTCAACCGATGCAAGGTGCGCTCTATCTCAGGATCTAATGGTAGAAGTTCAGCACTTCTACTCCTGCGCATAGAATACCTGCAAAGAGAACAAGAAATAAACACACAGTAAAGTGCGCCTAAATTAACAATAGAACTAAAAGTGGTCTAATATTAAGTTAATCCCCGGCAACGGCGCCAAAAACTTGGTCCACTGCAAATATATATAAAAATAAGCGCGAATTCTACCAGCAAGTATACTGAGTCAGATCAAGTAATATAGTGATGAATATAGTGTCGATCCCACGAGGATTAATTAAGTACTAAACCTATATTAGATTCTATTATTATCTAAGCAATCAAATTGAGAGAATTAACTAATTAACTACTAATCAACCTAAATCGTCACAAAGAGCAGAAAGAAAATTGTATGAAAATATATCAATTGAAAGTGGGAAAAACAGAATCCACTCTAGTTTCACTAATCAGATTGCCATCATGTTATATAAATTAATAGCTATGTGGTTATTCAAGTGAGTTTATCAAGCCTTTAAAATTAAAGTCTTAAACCCTTAATTAATCATTTAGCTCCCGCATCTCTAATTAATAGTGGACTTTAAATTATAATCATACACCTTCCAGTGCTATGATTGTCTAATGCCCTAAATTAATTATCCCTAATGTCTTAGCGAATAACTAACTAGAAACATTGTATTAATCCATGGATAATCTCTAATTAAACTAATTAACGCAGCTTCCGCATTTAACTAATTAGTCTAATCAAGAATTCCTAACAAACATTATATCAACTCCCGTATCAATAATGTTTCTAACAATTATAACCAATTAAGAATTAAAATTGAAATTATAGGAATTGCAATCATGAATCATTAACACATCTATTAATCCTAGAACATGGCGACAATCATCATATTAGTTACCTAGGGTTTCATCATATTCCCACAAGAAAAGCTTAGAACATCATGGAATTGAAAACACAATTATAATTTAAAGGAGTCATTGCAATAGAATTCATATTCAGCAGTAAACTCAAGATATTGAATCCTAAAACAAAAACCCAACAATTCCTTTAAGGATTTGTCTCTTCCACAATTCTTCGCTTCAAATCAATTGATCCAGGTGACGGCTCCAGACAACACTCTCTCAAAAAAACTCTCTAGGTTAAAAGAATGGTGAAAGATCGCTCCCCCCCAGGGTTTCCTAATCTTGTTATGAGGAGTATTTATATCCAAAACAAAAAAAAGATTTCCGAAAGATATAGGCTGGCTCCAAATTGCGCAAAACTCCTCAATATTGCTCGTAATTCCATCTAAGTCCTCAAAGACCTACAATATCAAATTACACATAATTAAACACCGACTTCTTATAATTTCTATAAAATTAATAATAATTTAACATGAATTGCACAATAAAATATGAGTATAATATGCCCTTATCAATCGTTCGTTGTTATACATCATTTATCTAAAAAGCAAAAAGGGGCACCTCATTCGCCGACTTTTCATCTTTTAAAATGTAATAAATTCAGCATAATTTCCACCTAAATTTATTCATTACTACAAGTTCATAAAATACACAAGCTAAATTTCTTATTTTATATTATTTTTCCTCAATTTCATGAAAAAAAAAACTAAACACTTACATTTCAAAAAATAATTAGTAAGTAATCGTAAAATAAATCAATTATAATAGTGAATATAAAAGATGATTTTAAATTTAAAATTTTGAGAAAGTAATGTTTGTTATAGAAAAGTAATCAAATGAGAGATCTCTTTAGAAAAAATTTACCACAAATCTTGCGCAACGGGCTTGTTCATGGGCTAGTTATTTTTAAGGCCCAGTAAACAAATTAAGAGAGAGCCTGCAAGAGATTGGGCCTAAATTGGTTAAATTGACATTGCTTAAGGTTAATATGGTGCCCTATTAGAAGCCCAACACGGTCAATAAAAAGCCCATGGAAGCGTATTTTTTGATGAAAGTAGAAAAAAGAGAAGGAAAGGAATCGGAGCACATTGGTTTTTGTAGTTGCAGCCTGATCATATTCACTCTCCCTCAAGAGGAAATTCGTTCCTCAAGTATGGAACTGGGAATCAATTGCCCACTTAAATCAACAACTGCTCCAAGTTTCGATCGTCGATGGTAATGGTGCCAAGAAGGGTGACCTCTACGAGATTGTTATCAAGCACTGTACCTCAACTCTAAAACCTGGTCTCTTCGAATCTTAACAACGACAGAAGGCTTGGGGTCGGGGCACAAGTTTCTGCAACTATTAAATCGATACCAGTTGTAGGATTATCCAAGAGCTATATGGATCTTGCTCGAGGCATAGGTTTGGTATACCAAAGGCCCTAGTTTAAATAGGATTGATTGGGTTCATGATTTACACCGAGCGAGCATTTAGAGTTTTCAATCTCCTTTAGAGAAGCCTTCCGCTAACTCAATCCGTTCCTAGCAAGAAGGAAGCACAATTCAAAGTTAGTCCTTCTCTATTAAAGGGAATAACAAGAAAAAAGATTTAGACTATAACCTATATTTTTGATCCAGTTGTAATAGTATGGAATGTGTTCTTATTAAGCATAATGTTCCATTCGATATTATATCAAATACTACCATATATTTTTTTTCGGTATGAACCATGCTATCCGGAAGCCCAATGGAGTCTCGACTAATTCAGTCTAGCTGGATTGGTCCATTAAAAAATAAAACTCTCATAGCGTGAATTTTCTGCATTCACAAGGACTCGAACCTGAGATCTTACTTAAGCGGAACAAATGCTAAACCGCTTGAACCAATCCACATTGGTAATACTACCATATATTTTGTTCACCCAAAAAAATACTACACATATATTTTCACCAAAAAAATATTACACTATATTTATTTTGACCAAAATACGAAGAAAATTTTAAATATTCAGATATTTTTCTGGTAAAATAAGGGAAAATTGTCTAAATTTTCCAAACAGACCCTAGTAAGAATTAAATTCAGAGATTAGTCTTGCTCTATTAAAGGGAATAACAAGAAAAGAATTCAGTCTATAATCTATATTTTCGATCCAGTTGTAACAGTTTGCAATGTCTTTGCCTTTAAGCACAACGTTCCATTCAATATATATCGAATTCTACACCATATATTTTCACATAAAAAAAAAACACAGCATATTATTCTGACCAGAAAAAAAATATAAATCTTCAGACGTTTTTCTGGTAAAATCGTGGAAAACTTTCTAAGCTTTCTAAACAGACCCTTTTAAGAACTAAATTCAAAGACACACAAGTCGTACTCTTTTAATTAGAGGGAATAACAAGAAAAGAATTTAAGTGATAATCTATATTTTCTATCCAGTTTTAACGGTTTGGAATGTGTTGTCGTTAAGCACAATGTTCCATTCAGTATTATATCAAATACTACCCCATATATCTTCACCCAATCAGGCCATATTCATTTTGACCAAAATACGACAAAGAAATAAAAATATTCTTATTTTTTTAGTAAAATCATGAAAAATTTCTGAAATTTCTAAAGAGATAAATTCAAAGATTAGTCCTGCTCTGTTAAAGGGAATAACAACAAAATAACTTAGATTATAAGCTACATTTTGCGATTCAGTTTTAACAGTTTGGATGTCTTGTCGTTAAAGCACGATGTTCCATTCAATATATAATAATACTACACCATATACTCTCACTCAATATATATATATATATATTGCACCATTTTCTTTTTACCAAAATACGACCCCATATAATCTGCTGCAATTTCACCAAAATATTCCATTCTCTCAGCTCAGCAATATTGGGACTACCTCATCGAGATCAATAATCAGTAATTTCAGTAATATAATACAAGAAATCATATCGTGTTGAGGCTAACAAGCTATGACGATCAAATTAATTCGTATGATAATGAATATTTGCCTTATAAAAAAAGAAAGCATTACTCAATGCTAATTTAACAAGGAGGAATATTTAGGGAAAAAAAAAGGAGAGGAAAATTTCCCAAAATCCTTCCTTTCAACGTAACCGTACAGTAAGTCATTGGAAAAAATTATCCTTTGCATATATCTATATATCGGAATCCAAAGAACCATATCTTTCAACACAGGATATGAAGAATCCGGACTCTCAACAGTTTAAGTTAGCCTAAGATTGCGAAGAGGGTAAGAGCATGTCTAGGAATCAAGATGTTTCAGATTCAATTCTCATTAATAAGATTACTCATATCCAGTTATTTAGATTGTTATTTTCTTTACCAACCTCATGAAGCTCCGCTGTAAGGAAAAAAAAAAACCTAAGATTGTTCATGCAAGTTGGAACAGAACAAATATGGAAACTTATGTGAACATAATTTTCATATCTACTAAGTTAATTCAACCGTGAGATGCATGGGTCTAGAGTTTTAAAAGAACGATTTTTAAGAGTATACTTGTTTTCATTAATGTTACTAAAGAACAATAAAAAAAGAAAAATTAATATCCATTTTTTTATAAGTAATATATGGCCCTCTAAAAAACATATGTATATAAATTATATTGTTCCTCGGAAAATTCATTTTTATTGGAGAAGTACTAAAATTCTTGAAGTATAATAATGTATTTGCATTATTGAGACTATGATAAATTTATACAAATATAAATATGAATATGTAAAGAATAAGATCATGTCCCGCTCAAAAGCCTTACAACATAATCTATATTTTTATTATAAATAACCCACCATTTGGTTCTTTTTTCTTTTTTATTATGAAGAATGAAAAAGAGTATTACATTTTAAAATATTTTATTAGGAATTATCATTGAATGACACATGGCCGAAACTCTTCTTTAGCTTAATATATATATATATATATATATATATATATATATAGCTAAATTAAACTTTTGTTTGGTTTTCACCTATAAAACTTTATTCTACTTAACTCAATTATATTCTTCCCCAAATTCAATACTGCAATCGTTACTGTTTTGCCTTTTTCTTCATTTAATAATATTTTTTCACTCATACTTTTTCTTAATCAATTTTATAATCATTTATTTATAATAAATTCTCCATTTACTTTCATTTCTATATATACATACATATATATATTCTCACATATCCATATATTTATCAATGCTTACAATCATTACACAAAAGAGTTGGATCACGATCCAACTCGAAAACCAAATGCAAGCTATTAATTCCAATTCTAAGATCTTGTACAAACAATTACTCCCAGTAATACATGCTTAAAATGGAAGACACAGACATCATGTATACTTACCGAACAAACCGTTAACAGGGATGCGCAAATTGCTTTCTCTTCCCTTAATCCTCTTTCTCACATCACATTAATTATAGAGACTTTCTGATGGTTCAATTTCTGTAAACCCTAACGCATACGGAGATGACCAAACTGCATCCGTTTAACCTCTAATTCAGTACGTCCCATCAAGTAACCGAATGAACTGATGAGATTTACTTTGTTATAAATATGATTGTGATAATCTTGTAAATTAGACAGTTATATATTCCATAGCTATTTTTAGAATACGTACGCATATTACACCAGATTAATAAGTTTATTCCTATAACTAATGACTATATATGGAAACCTGGTGAAGGGAAATAAATAATTGTGTGGAGCTAGCTTCTTTGGTCTACATCTTAGTATAATTAGGAAATTCATTATCATGAAAGAAAAAGAAACGAATAGCCTAGCTAGTGCATGCCATGCTAATCGTTACATGCGCGAGAATTCACGGTATAAGTTGAGTAGATCATACTTGTAGCATACTAAAATTTAGTACCTTGAAGTTTAAGATCAAATAGGTTCATCAGCATAAATAGAAGCGAACAGATGACCCATGGACAAGCTCCCTTTACCAGGAGTACGTACAGTTATATATTAAACTAGCTGGTCATCATTACCACCATTCCGATATAGCTAGTGTTAAGCACCGTCTTAGAAATCGACACATATAGTAGGCCATACGAGAAAACCCTAGTAACAGTCCATCCCAGTCCCCGAGAAGAAGTTGAATAAGGAAAGCGGAACACTCAACTTACCATTAACGGGCAACAACTTTAGTTTGTACATACGTAACTTTATTTATTATCAGTAGGGGGAGACACCAACGTTCGCTGTGGGAGGGAAGAACCCATCTTTCATGTTGAGCATGTCCTCTCCTTCCTGCATCAATCAAACACACGAATACATGAGGATATATATGTACTGCAATACACTTCAATTCAACCGAACCAATCTGATCATACTGAAATTTGCAACTGGTATGGTCAGTGAAGTAAATCTTAGTGCGATATCTAGGATCTAGCTAGATCAAGAGTCCCCTTTCAATTATTTTTTATATAAGTATTAATTTATAGACTAATTGGAGAGAATTACCATAACTAATAAATAAACTAGTAAAGTAAGTATGTACCTGTTGGCGGAGGTTGGGTTTCTTCACGGGCTGATCAGACATAAGTCCGAAATGAATGTGAGGGAAATGGGCCCACTGAGAAACAAAACAAAAGTACCACTTCCACTATTCAGACCAGCAAAGTTCTGAATACATAATTTGAAATTAACAAAACAATTTATGAAAATTCTTCAGGTAAAAATAATAAAAGAAAAAAATAATCACAAATTTTTCGGTAAAAGCAATATATATGTATATATATATATGGTATGTTGAAGTATATAAATTATAATTTTTTTTTTTGGGGTGCTCACATTCTTGGCAGCAGCGCTGAAGGCCTCCCTATGGCTAATATCTGGATTTCCTGCTTTGATGCGTTGGATCTCGTCCCTGCGGTTGAAAGAGTGCATGAATGAATGAATTGATAGATGTCAAGATCAAATCAAACCCCCTCATGCATGCATGCTTCCTAGATATCATCACATTCCCACCATATTCCCCCAAAACTTCCTTTATCTCTCTTTCTTTCTTTTTCTTTTTAATAAATAAATAAATAATAATAAATTCTTTTGTATTCATCCATTCAGCGAAAAAAGAAAACTCTCCTTTCAAATTTTTTTTTTTCAACAAAATCAAATTCTTAAAGTTTGCTTGCTTTCTCACGGTATGTGGATCTAATTCAATCAACCATTGTACGAGCATAGAACACATTAACCATCCTTAGCTAAAAGTCTAGCGCATAATGTTTGGTATCGACTAAGAAGTATGGCTAAGAGGTTACCGATTAATTAAAACGACACAATGTATTTAGTAGTGAGAATAATGAATTGAACTTACTTGATGAAGCGGTTGTAAGCGGATGGGACTCTCTGTCTCTTTTCTGGAGCTGAACAAATGGAAACAGGAATAGACAGAACACAAACAGACACACCCTTTCATAAGCAGACAACATGAGAGACAGCAACCATTAAAAATCACTCATTCGCTGACTTGCCCTTTTTCACATTGATGATTTCCTTTCCTCTCAGCCCTCCTCGCTCAGCTAGCTTTTATTATCATCATTCATCAATCTCTCCTCTCTCTCTCTTTCCTCCCCATCATAACCTCATCATGACTCCCTAGCAAATCTATCCACATCTTGCCCCGTCGCTTCTCCCTCTATCCCCCGGCCTTCTCTCTCTCTCTCTCTTTCTCTCTCACACGCATACAAAAAAAATCTAGGGCACTGTGCAGCAAATTAGGGTTTTACAGTGGTCCCAAAAATTTTCAGAACGTGTAGGAAGTACAAAATCGTTTTCAGCAATATCGCAAGAAGTGATGAAGGAATGTGATTAGGGTTCTTTGGCTAATAGACTATAAGGAATTATGCTCGAGGCTAATACACAAGGTACTAGGGTTTGCTATTAGAAGCAGTCTCGAACAAGTTGGAAAAGAAAAGTTTCGATCAAAGACATGATTATTATATTCACGTGCTGAAAATTAAATTAACGAACATGCGGCGGACAAGGAGGTCTTAGACGGCACTGTTGGAGGGTAAGCTTAGCGATCGGAGGTCATTCCCCTTTTTGCTTAATTTGCTAAGTGGATACTGCTTCTTGAAATGGGCTAAAAGCAAAATTAACGGTTTTGGGAAAAGTTTTCGATTGCTACAGAAATCTCGGCACATGGAGACACATTGTAAGCAAATCAATCCAATCTGCCGAAAAGTAGCTAATTTTTTCTTTGGAGATTTTCTTTGGGCAGCTTGATTATCTCACATAGCTTAATCCTTAGAATTACCAGATTTTACTATACTTCCTATAGTTTGGACTTTGGAAATGGGATGTTTTTCTTGAGGATATGGTAATTTTTCATCCATATGCTCCCTCCAGAAAAAAAGAGAATATCATGAAGGGGGTGAAGGAGAAGGAGAATGGGGATGAATGAAAAAGATAGGTGTGAGTATGAATCTTACGTCGGTTAACCACTGGGGGCTTCGGGATGTCATCAATTCCTCCTCGGAGCTGCATCATTGACTCATTCGGAATGGGAGGATTGATCATCATATTTGTTGGGGCATTGCGGATTTCCTCCTATATTTTTACACAGAAACTCCATAAGATTGTGTGTGATTTCCAAACTAATTGACAAAAGAGGAAAGTGCAAATCATTGATCCAGTTGGGAAGACCGGGAAATGGAAATACCTAAAATGTTGCAAACAGAAATGATCTCTCATGCATTTCTATAACATAGAACTTTCTTAATTTAATTGATGAAAGCCCTCCAAACTTCAAAAGTTTTAATCACCACGAAAAAAAAGGAGGAGAGAAAAATGACATCCATACGAAATATGAACTGAACAAAAACATTGTCTTTTCAAAGAGCGGAAAATGATGTCTCATTCATCGCTGCTTTATGATGGAAACAAACCCTTCCCAGGTGACACTTGTACATCTCTTACATATAAGAACCACATGATTTGTGAAGTTGAGGATTAGCATTACTATCACGAAAACCTAGAGAACTTGGCCAGGCACGGTTTTACCAAGAGGTTTTGAGGGGTGAAGTAAGTGTGGCCGAGGTGAAGCTGGTGGCTAGCCGGAGCCGGGAGGAGGAGGGCCCGCATGTTCACAGACAGAAGATTGGTGCAGTGCCCGCATCGGACCGTAACGGTCTTGAACAAGCTGCTACAAGGAACACTCACCTACGAACAAACAAACAAACACACAATCATCATCGAATCAAAAGGTCAAAAAAAAAAAAATAAAGCATACTGAAAAGAAGAAGAGAAGGAAGGAAATATAAAGGAGGGAGAGAGGGAGAAAGTGCGACAGGGAGAGGGCATTACAGCAAGGACAGTGTCACAAAAGTTGCAATGGACATAACAGAGCTGATCGGTGGGAGCTGAAGAGGGGAGAGGGTCCGGGGAAAAGGCAGACGATGAGGATGACATGTTGTTGTTGTGTTGTGTTGCTTTGATTTTGATTTGATATGAAAGTCTCTCTTCGATTTGATTTGATGGATTGACTGATCTGATTCAGGGCTTTATATGAAAGACACAGATTAACTACTGTTGCCTTGCCCCCCCTCTTTCTCTCTCTCCCCCGGTGGAGATGAAGATGAGACTGTGTGGTCTCTCTTTGATTGTTCAGTTTCTACATGGAGGGATGAAGAAGAAATGTGAGAGAGGGCTAGGGGAGAGAGAATATGTGTTGGGGAGAGAGATAGAGAGATAGACAGAGATAGGAATGAAAAGAGAGCTTGCCACTATTATAATAATGGATACATCATCCCAAGAAAGTATAACGTTACCGTGTCCCTCACCACCGCTTCAAAAGTCACTAGTCCATGGCCATTACTCTCCATTGTGACCGAAAAGTTCCCAGCATTTTTTTAAAATCTTCTTTTATACTGATAATGTAAATGCGTTAAAGTCTCATATCTTAGAAAGCTTTGCTTCAACTACGAGAATTTGGCTACGGTTTGAGTAGATGAATTTTACCTATTATACATGTAGGATTTAAAACTCACTTAGAGCACCCGTGACTATATATGCTCAGAAGGATGCCTGAATGAGTATTTTAGCATCGGTCAATATACAAGGATCGAAACTTCAGCATTATTGTAGTTCGATAGAAAGTCATGAAAAGAAATTGCATGGGACAGCTACCTGGAAAATTCAACCATTTTATAGGAATCACATTCTATATTATTTCCATTCCTTTTAAAGAAGATTTTATTGTCAAATTGTTTTAGCTTATTTTCAGATTTACATTTGTATGTGGGCTCAATTTGTTTTGATAACTCAACTCGTGATTTACTCAGTTAAAAACCCAGCCTTATGAGTTCCTTCCAGTGCCCATGTTGGTCCATCCATTTGAGCTAATGCATTCATGAGAATTACATTCCGCGATTTTCCAGTAAGCTTTGAATCTAAAAGCGTCTACAAGAGAGGAGCAAATTAACTTAAATGGGTTTGGCCTAATGGTTAAGGAGGAGTTCAAGTATCCATTCGATCTCGGGGTTCGAAATCCTTTGGAGTCATCGGAGCGCATTTAGGGTGATTACCCACTTTGTGCATCATCGAGAGTTCACGAAGTCCCGGGAATTAGTTAGGCAAAGTCTGAACATCTCGGATTAGCCAGAGAGAGAGGAGCGAATTTCTTACTTTCTGAACGACTAATAATAAAAGAATCACTCATAAAAGAATGTTAACAAAGAATTCACATAAAGAATTGCTTATATATATTAGAAGAATTCACATTTCTAATCTACCTTTCGATGAATTTGGAGAATTGGTGAGGTTAATTAAGTGGTGTTACAAGGACACTATTTGAGTTAAATCTAGATATATTCATAGAATTAGCTTTTTCTGCGTACACCATGAAATTTGAAAGCCCAACAAGTCACGGCTAGTCCAGTGCAAATAGGATTGGCCCATTAAAGTGATAAAACTCTCTTAGTTTGGATTTTCTTCATTCATAATATTCAAATTCAAAATTTTATTTAGGAGAAACACGCACCAAACTGCTTAAACCAACCACGTTGGTTATATTAGCTTTTCTGTTTTTTTTATAGGTAGCTTTTTCTATTTGATCGAGCATTATTTCTGTTTGATCATAATGAGTGCTCAATCTTGCGTTAAACAGGCGTGACGTGGCTCAGGTTTAGTAGTTGAAGTATAATGATCTTTCAGGCAACTAGACCCTAAGCATGAAACAGATACGCAAAGAAATCACAGCGTGTACTAGCTTCATAAATTAACGAGCTTGTAAAAATTAATGTATGTGAGGTCCTTTCTTTGATTTGAAATTCTAAATTTTAAAAAGAGAAAATAAATAAATAAATAAATAAATAAATCTAAAATTGTACAGGTCTTTATATTTACAAAGTAAGGGTCATATCTAATTCACAACTTAAACTGGTGTGAAAATTCTTCTTATATTATTATGTTTTCTCTTTTAATATTGATGGTGTGGAGTAATATTTAATTCTGAATACCGACCTTCATGTGGCGACACATGGTACTTAACTCTTTCTGATGCAGGGCTTGCTCTTCACCACGAGATGAGGAATCTATTATACTCCGACCAAGTACTAATCTTGTGGTGGGACAAGCATTTCCACTTTTCAAGCTTGGAGAACTTATAACATGAGGTGCATTTTTGCAGCTCTTTAATTATAAACTAACTTGGTGTGAGTTGATACGAACCTCTTAAAATCTACTCTAGTATCATATTAAACCATAATGAATTATAAATAAAGGAGTTTATGTTCAACTTAAACACTTGATTTGATATCTATTGAAAAATCATTCTTCCTATATATATATATATATATTCTCATACTTTTTACATTATTATTATTTTCTTTTTCATGTAATGATTGGTCTTTTTTCACTAAAATGAAAATATTAGAATTCGGTACTAGACCCATGAGCCTCCCTTATTACCGAGAAAATTTTAGAACTTGAGCAAATCATGGTTTGGGGAACCCCACGCCTGTGGCTATCGTGATGTCCAAAGAATAGTCATGTCAAGAGTGCAAAAGGGGTGTCCCAATAATTTGTTGAATTTCATTCAACAGAACTAATCACTAATTGGCGAGCCCATCACGCCCAGTGGCTTTCATGATCTAACTTGCTTTATGTCGTACTTACATACACTCTTGCCATTCACATAGCATAGCTAGGGGTATGTGCATAATCTGCATCCTACAAACTACACTCATTTTTGTACTATAGCAGCGAAAGCACCAAATAGACTACGACAAATGGATGAATGAATGTTAATCACACAGTTAATGCAAAGCGACCATGATTTTCCAGGCCATTCGATGGATTTAATCTAGCGGCGAGTTTACTGCGTTCTTTTAAGTTTCTATAGTCAAATTAAAGAAACTTTCAACAAAACTCATACGAATAAAAAATTAAGGTCACATGAAACGATTCCAACTCTTTTTATATGTTGATAATTTATATCGTTTCACGTTGTGCAACGCTCTCATGGTTACCCTGATTATGTGTTAACGACCATATATAGTTTTTAGTTCATTGATAGGCTATCATGGTTTATATTGAGAGGAATCGAATCACTTACATACTGGTTCCAAAGAAAAGTAAATGATCAAACTTGGACAGCATGTGATTGGGGCGAACAATCTTACAAGCTTCTTACTCTAAATCTAAATTCTAAATCCTTATGTGCCCTATTGAAATTCATTTAGCTCAAGTACCACTTGAGTACAACTGATCATCCCTAATTACATAAATTCTGAATCGAATCCACATAAAAAAATGCTGCAACATTCCACAGAATAATTGTAATGACGAAAACGGATAATCACAAAAAAAGGTGAAAAAACCAGTAATTATCTCATTATTTTCATGCGCTAATTGCTTAACTAAAGAGATAAGTTTCAACTCAAAAGAGAATAGAAACAGAAGCACGATATATTATATGAAAGGAGTTTTATCACGTACAAAATCCTTTCTACTACTGTGTATAGGATAGCGAATCCAAAGTGGGTACGGATCTGGTTCGGTCCATGAAGTTTGGGCTCATCCATCCGTTGTTTTATCACGACTTAAATACACAAGGTCTCCAATTGTAGCACGCACGTACAATCCCACCACCCACATCACTTGGGTAAGGGGGGGATGTGTATATCTTCGCAAACATATGCAGTACCGTTTCTTTCTCCTTTTTGTACAAAATTGGTACAACTTATTGATATGTCATGATCAGGGCTATAGCTACAGTATAAGTAGTGGGAGAGGGAGGGGAAGAGAGAGAGGGTAGGGGGCTTGGGCTGAGCTGAGAGGTTCAAAAACGAAGAAACTAATAAATGGGCAGCATTCCCAATGGACAGACACAGAGAGAGAGAGAGAGAGAGAGAGAGAGAGAGAGAGAGAGAGAGAGAGAGCAGAGGCGGCAGAGGTGGGGGAAAGGAAGGGAGGGAGGGAGGGAGGTAGGGGACGAAGAAAGGGGCAAAGAAGAGAAAGGGACGTGTGCATGAGGTTGATTAACTTCGGGCTCATGCACCTGTTGTTTTCAATTCTTAAATACACCACTGTCTCCATTTGCCCCTCAACCCACCCCTCCTTTTCTATTGAATTTCCTCGGTTTTTCAACAATTCTCTTAATCAATTAATCAACACAAATATGATATACAATAACATCATTCTCGACATCAAACTAAGAGATTTTAATAGCCCGTTTGATTTCACAATTTAATTTTAAGATTTTAACTCTACTCACTATACAACAAAAATTAACAACACAATTATTTTTTTTTTATTTTTTTCAATTTTTTAACCATTTAATTTAATTTTTAATAATAAATTCTCTCAACTATTCATTACTTTTTCACACTTTTTCTCATAATTTAACATCACAATCATTACAAACAATTTAAAATCAAAACTCAACTCAACTTAACTCTAAAACCAAACACACTATAAATTTGATCATCGGGAGAATTACAATGATAATCCTCTAAGTTTTATATCAATCGAGTCCTATAAATTTCATTTTGACTAAATCAGTCCTAGAATGTCTAATTTGTTATACAGTTTTAATCTAACCTGTTACTGAGTTCTAATGGTTGATGACGTGGACATCAATGGTGCGAAAATTTCTTCTAGTTGTAATTAAAATGCCTATGTGGAATATATAAAAACCCGCAGAAATCCCAAGTCGACTCATGAGCCCAGGTTGGAGTTTACCCGAGCTCACGAGACCTAACCCTAGGGTCGGGGCCTTGGGTTGGGTGTATGCTGAGCTCTGGTTGAAGGAGACATGGGTTCACCCAACCCATGGCGTGGGTCTTGTGTGCCTTGGGCAAACCTGACTTTGGGCTCGTGAGTCAACCTAGCTTTCGAGATTTCAACTGAAGGCTCGCAAGCATGAGCCTTACCTGATCTTACTAGCGCGAATTGGCCATGTTAGGGTCATATCTAGTATCTTCGCCTCGAGAACGATGAAAGAAATTGCTTCGTTTCTTCGAAGGTCATGTGGTGACGGAGGAGGAGTAAGTTAAGTTCAACGAAGGTGCAGTGGTAGAGGATTGAAAATCTAGAGATGAGTTAGAGGACTTTGGGTAATTGATAAATTTTTTCCTTATTTAACTTCAGAAAACCGGTCATGTCAATAAATAATTCATGCCATTATGTTCCCACTCATCGTCGGAACACTCAATCACGGTTTCGACTAAAAGTGTATAATGTATTAGATGTTTTAGGACTAATTAGTCAAACAGAATCTTATAGAACTCGATTGAAAATATAAGTAAACTTCTAGGACTTCGTTGGGTTTTATACATCCCCTGTAGGCAGTTTGATTATAGCTGGAAAAAAGGCTTTACGCCTTTAATGTCCACGTTATCACCTGTTAACACTCAGTAACATCTTAGACTAAACATGCATAACAAACTAAACGTTTTAGGATTAATTTCACCAAAATTAAACTTATAGGACTTGATCAAAAAAAGAGCAAATTTAAAGGACCTCTGCTTTAATTTCAAATGAATTATTTTTTGGATAAATAATTTCAAATGAAACCTTTCAGCCTCTTTATTTCTCATATCTTATTTATTTTCTTCTATATTCTTGAACTTCCTTTCTTTAAAAACAAAGCAAAACAAAACAAAATCTATCCACACCCACTAGTAATCCATAATTGCACGGTTTTAGTTTTAGGAAAAACCCTCTTAGTTAATCCAATTATTCCCTTTTCTTTTCCCCCTTTTACGCTAGGGTTTTCTGAGTTTAAAATCATCCCAATTCCTAATTTGGCCTTTTCAAGCAAAACATTTGCACCAAGAAAATATTAGGTGACCCTACCTCACCACTTTGCGTGAGAAAATACCAATTAAATTATATGAAATAAAGGAATTGATATTAATCACTCGGATAATTATCATAATTATTTTTCATTAAATAATTCCTATTGGTTTTTCCTTATCACGTCAATGTGAGGTAAGATCATTTGAGATTTTCTCCATTGCACCCGACCATCGAATTCAAGTCAACTTTGTTGTTGGCTAGTTCATTCGATCTTAGTCATATGTGCTCGGAAGATATGTGCATCGCATTCAATTAAGCATTCGATATCTTAAATCTAAGAGACGACAGTCATTGTCATCCTTGAATTTTCAATTTACCACCACATTTATCCTTGAATTATTTTTACCACTAAATATGCCTAAACGTTGGCCTTCCGTCAACCAATTTTATTCCGCAGTTAACTCCCGTGAACAAAATCTAACACGGCTATATAACAACATAAAAAGTACTTTTTTTAATTACATTTATCCAAAATGACGTCATTTATTGGTGTTTTTGAAAATAAATTTTCCTAGAAGAATTAAGGAGATGATTGAGGAGAGGGGAAAGGGCACCGGCTGGGGGCTCCCCTGCTGGCCACTGCCCCCTCCGGCATGGTCCCAAGTCCGGGGACCTCGCTTGAGGGTGCGATGACCTGTAGGGACCCCCCCAAGCAGGTCGGCTTTGTCTCCATCCGTTTTCGAGCTTTGAAAACAGAGGGAGAGGGCGAGGGGTAGGGAAGGGGGTCGACCAGCCTGGGGCCACCCCCGTGGCCGTTGACCCCTCAGGTGAGGTGGCTTGAGTCTGGTGACATTGCCTGAGGGCGTTGTCTGGCGGTGGAAACTCTTTTGGTCAGCCCCACCCCTTTCTTTTTGCTAGTCGATCTTTAGGAGAAAATGAAAAAAAAAAAGAAATTAAAAGAAAAACGACGTCGTTTGGGAAAGATATAATTAAAATAATATATTTTTAACGTCGTTAAGCATATTTGGTGGCAAATGTTAACTGAGGAGATCGGTTGACAGAAGGCCAACGTTTAGGCATATTTGGTGGCAAAATAATTCAGAGGTAAATGTGGTGACAAAGGAAAATTCGAGAATGACAATAGCTGTCAACTACGCACTGTGAAATTAAGATGCTTTTATTTTATATATTTTTCATTTACAAGAGTGGTTCTTAAATATTGAAATAAAAGAGAATGGAAACTCATTGCACTGGACTTACTTTTTCTCCATTTTATGTAAGCCCAGCCTCAGTAGAAGTTGGTAGCCAGCCAAGCTGGTTTTGCGCAGTCCGCTGGCCATTGATTAAGATGCATATTAACCTGTCTTAATTAGGATATATTATGAAGTGCCATCGACACCACTGTAACTTTTATGAATGTTTTTTTACTAGTCAACTGCATTAATTGATTAATTGAATATATTTATTACATTTCCCACAAATCAATGGCCGAGAATATGTGCATTAATGGTAAACTTGATGGCCTTGATCGTATGTAATAGGACGAAAACCCATATTCCTATTCGCAAATGTTTAGAATTAATTTACTCACAAGCGAAAAGTAACCTAGTGAAATTGTAGGGCATTAGCGGTTTCGTTCCTACTGATTTCCCGCTGATAAGTATCTGACTTTCCGAAACAACCTTTTCATTTTATGGTGTTTAAATTTTTGTAGTCTTTTAAACGATTTTATTGTTCATAGAAGTGTAATATAATTCTCATAAGTACTACTCTCGATACGTAATGAAATAATCATAAGTTCAATTCTCATACGTACCACTTTTGGTATCTATTTAGAACCCATTTCCGGAGGCTAATCCGCATCCATTTATAACCAAAAAGGGGGGGGGGGGGGGGGGGGGGGGGGGGGGGGGTGTGGGGGTGAAGGAGGGAGGGGGGATTCGGGTCTAAATATAACACTGCAGTGTTAATATAAGAGATTCTCCTTAAATTAATAATGAGAAATATTAGTAATTACAGAATTTTAAAAATTAAAATTTGATAATATCAGTATAGTTAGAATTTTTAGAAGAAAATATAGTTCTAATCAGAAAGAAGATTCAAATTGGTCACATCTGATTAACGGCCTGAATGGATAATTTAGCAGCAACACCTAAAGTGGCCTTATTCATATAGGACAAGTAGCTATGTTTGAGATAAAACTCATATATTTTATAGCGACAATATTTTTTTTACTCACCAAGAAGGGAAAAAAAAAAAAAGCTTAGATAGCTCTTGAAAATGAAATTAAGTTTGATATAATTTGATTTAGTTTGATTTGAAAAAATGAAGACAAAAGTAATTGAGAAAAATATGTGAAAAAATTTGAAGAAAAAAATAAAAAATTATGTTGTTAAATTGAGAAAAAAAATGTTGAAATTGAGGAAAAAAAGTTGAAATAGTTGATAGAATTTAATATTAAAAAAATAATTTAAATAATCTGTAAGAAAAAGTATGAGATAAAATTTGAGGCATAAATAATAAAGTAATGATTGCATTATTTTATTGAGGGAAAAGTTAAGTTAAGTTAAGTAAAATTTGATTTTGTTACCGAACTTCATCAGAAAAAAGGGAATATACTTCAAAATTAGGAATGAATATAACTGAAAATTAAAAAACCATATTAGAAATGATAGCTTACTCAAAGAATCCAATCACTTCATCATTATGTTCAACTAGTTATTTTATCCTATGCATTGCATGGGTTATTTTACAAATACATACTGCAGTGCAATATATTTTTAAATATAGTAATTGCGTTTGGTAGCTGATAATTTATGTGGATTATCGACTATTTTAATTAAAATTTTCAAGTCCATAGGATTACAATATTTGACTGGAAATATACCGGGAATTCGGATTGCAGTGGCAATTTATATTATCATCAAAGTGGCTATCTAGATAACCCCTATGAAAGGTGTCTATGTGGATTACCACCAAAGGGGTAATCTGACAAAAATGTTATTTCAAAATTGCCCCCATCATCTTCTTCTTCTCCATTTTCCTTTTCCCTCGTGAAACCCTAGCAAGGTACCTGAGAATAAAAAATAACTAGAGCAGGCATTTTCGAAGCATACAAGCTTCGATTTTGAAATCCATGCTCTAATTTGGAGCTTCAATGCTTCGATTTCAAAGCTAAGTGCATCGATTCATACCACGGAAAAACTGAATCGATGTTCTGTGCTTTGATCAAAGCACAAAAACTCCAATTTGAAGCCATGTGCTTCGAATCAAATCATAAGAGCTTCGATTTAGAGACTTGTAAGTTTTAATTTGAAGCCTTAAGACTAGATGCTTTCATTAGAGCTGAGATCTTGGGCTTCCGCCAAGCGTTAGCGATGGCGGATGGTAGCAGGCTGCTACGGTCAAGGTTTGATTTGATTTTTTAAAATTATTTTTATAGTAAAGATAAGGGTATTGTTAAGATTGAGTTGCACCTTTTGGATTACCACCAAAGTATCAAACAAGGGAAAATAGATTACTGGTAATTTGACGGTTGTATGCCAAACACAGATATTTCACATTACTAGTAATTTAATTAGTGGTAATCTATGTTTGTGATAATTTAGATTACCAGTGATATTATTCCAAACGCAACCTAACGGATACGAATATACCTTCATGAAGTCTATTATATTTGTGGTCTACATAATTTTTATGTCTTTGTTTCTTGAATCGTTTCACAATTTTATATTGCAGTGGCTTCTTAAATTTGTACTTCTTTCATTTCATATTTCTTCTCATGCCTTATTTATTTATTTTTTTCAATTAGAAACGAGATCCTAAGGCCTAAAAAGGAATGGATAAGAGAGGAAAAATATAGAGGCACAGAAAGTCTCGTCTCGTGATAATTGAACCTAGGACTTCTATCTTGAGTTATCAAAGCCTCCCTTTTTTTTAAAATGAGAGAGTACAAAACTATTTTAATTTGGGTATATGATTTCGTACCATTAGAAAATCATTTTTTCTTTTAATGGGACGAACCAGTTCGATAAAATACCATTATGCTTTCTCGATAAAAATTGATTTCCCAATAAAATTTTCTTTCGTAATATCTATTAAATGCTATGGCAATGATAGAAATTCATAAAAACAAGAACTTAATTATCTTCAAAGGCCAGTCATGCCTATAAGCACAACGAGAATGAGAAGCTTAAATTAAAGGAATTAATTATGATATTCCTTGAAGGACAAAATCAGAGAAGCCAAATTCTAGAATATTTAGAATTCTCACATTTGTTGTGTTTTCTCCATACATTCATCAATATAAATTTATAAAAGTCGCAAAGCGAAACGTAAATGCTCCATGTAAAGCAAATTAGAAAACCTTCAACTCTTTTGTGAATGTTACAGTTCCATCTTGTTTAGATTAACCACATTATTAGTACATATCATTTATCGCTGAAGATTCTTTCATAAAAATTTAAAAAGTTTACTTGATAAGAGTTAAATTGATTAAAAAGTTTAATAATCATTATTAGCCTAATAAAAGTTAAATTAGATAAATCTCTCATCATAGTGATTACTCATTTTCTCTAAAATTATTCAAATTAATAAAATTTAATATATGAAATATGAGTGAGAAAAAGACAATTGCGAATACATAATGTTAAAATTTTATAAACTCTATAATTATTAATCTTTCTTTCATTAGCTAGAGCTAGGAATTTTGTATTTTCTGGATTTTATAATTATTTTCTAGTAAATTAGATTGATAATTGAGATAATGTCTATAAAATATTTTACATGAATTATTCGCTCATGAGTTCTAAAATTAATATTATCTAACGTGGGTATGAAATTTACCGTATTAAAATTTAAAAAAATATAAATTCATATAAATCAATGTTCATAATTGTCTTAATATCTAATGTTTCATAATAAATTTTTATAATAACTTTTTTAAGAAATCCATGCAATGTACGGGATCTATATCCTAGTTAAAGATATAAAGACAGACCTACATAGATTGGCATTATGGGTTGTTCTTCGAGTTCTTCTCAGTTTTTGCAGCTAAAATGCTGTGATTTGAAGTTATGAAATTAATAAGTACATACGCTTTTTTAACTGGGGCAAAATACATTGTATGGCACAACCTTTAAGGGTTGTGTCAATTGTAGCACAAACTTTCAAAATTGCACAACGTGGCACCAACTATGAGATTTGTGTTAAATGTGACGCACACATGAAATGTTTGTAGGTCCCAATTATTTCCAAATAGATTTATACCCGTTAACCCACGCTGCCCGAATCCCATCCTAACCTGAACTTGGGGTCATAGTTACAAAGAGCACTTGCTATAAATTAAGCTAGGAGGGGACCAAATTCGGGTTGCCATGGGTTTTGACGCGGTGTGGGTTAACGGACATAAATATATTTAACAATAATTGGGATCCACAACAATTCTATGTGTGTGCAACATATGCATCCCGTTAGTTTTTTTATGAAAAAAAATAATGTCAAGCTATGTTTGGCATAAATCTCATAATTGGTGCCATATCTTATAATTTTAGAAGTTTGTGCCACCACCGACACAATCCTTAAAGGTTGTATCGTGCCATTTATTTTTCCCTTTTAACAGGACGGAGGGGGAAGTATCTTTCCAAAAAAAAAGGAGGAGGATGGAAGGCCGGGGAAGGTATTGGGTAGAGCTAAATGGGGCACTAATTCAAGTTACATAATTCGATCTTTCTAGTAAAATCAATAGAGATAGAAGTAGCAAACTCTTTCAGTGCAATCTCATGATCTAAAATTATTATATTATTGCTATCAAATATGACCTAATACGATTGGCCTGGTGGTTAAAAGGTGTGACAACCAATGGGAAATCTAATGTTCAAATCACGTCCCGGACTCCATGTAGGATAATACTCTTTATTGAGCCACCTGGACGGCCTGTGGCCGAACTAACCTATCATGTGGGCTTGCAGGCTGTTTACGTGGATTGTGGGATTAGTCGGGACCTTTTTAAGAAATTACTAATCAATATTCTATTTTTTTTCGGTGTGTAATATTCTATAATATTAGTCAATACATTGCCGTAAATTATTGAAAATAAAAATTTATCTTAAATAAAGGACAGTCATGTATTAAATTTATCATTGAGGAAAGTAAGAAACTCACATTGGCCAATAATTTTATACAGTTGGGCAAGAACATCAAAGGTTGTACAGGAGTGATAATCAAAGATTTCAGCTTTGATTTTGGCAGTGAAAAATTAACCATGCTTCTTTGTTTAAGTATCTATGTTCTTATAATAAATTTATAAGTCTTTCTTGTAATAAAAAAATTATATTAAACAATTTGTGACTTTTTTTCAGTAGAAAAAAGGTCATAACTTTTTTGTTAAGTCTTTTGATATCATTGATATACCCATTACATACAAACTTTCTCTATGTAATAAATCTGTCCTGGTCTTGAACTTTCTTCAATCATATGACTCATTTTGTAGACCTTACTTGAATATAACAAGCACCGACTTATCTATAACTAACCACGTTGATAAAAATATATATTTTAATTCGTTACCAATTCAAATAGTCTCATTTTATTTGTGACATTATAAATGTCATTATTTTTAATGGTGAAATGCAAAGATAGATCAACATATTGACTGAAACTAATTATTGTTTGCATATTTACTTGGCCTTGGCCACGATATGCTTTAGATAAATATCGAATCAGTTGTAATAAAATTCATCCACCTATAATTAGTGACCATTAAGGCCTATTAAATTGTGGGTCATCGTACTCTAATTAGAATTATTGAAAATTCAAATCAAGATTAGTAAAGAGAAATGCTAAATTTTATACCATATGAATTTCTTTTCCACTAAATATACCATATGAGATTTTAATTAGTTCAATATTTTGACAAATCCTCGGATCATTCACTAGTAATAGAATGTTCATGATTTTTACACTTAAGTAGATTTATCATTAGTTTCAATTATACTATATGCTAGTCATTGCACAAACTATTATGATAAATAAAAACACCGATATATTTTTCGACCCATGGTATCGTGTGAGTGTAATACATTTTTTTTCCGTGTAAACCCTGATATCTGGAATCTCAATCGGACTTCGACTAATCTAGTTGAGTCGGGTCGGCCAACTAAAAAATAAAGTTTTCATAGCGTGAATTTTCTGTATCCACAAGAACTCGAACCTGAAACCTTATTTAAGTAGAACAAGCGTCGAACAACTTGAACCAACTCACGTTGGTTGAGTGCAATACTTTAGTTTTAAGTTATTCTATCGTAACAAAATTTCTTGCAAATTAAGCAAAACTAATTTGTAGAGGAAAAGCAATATCACTCTTCCTTTTGCCACACATCCCAATAATATAGTACTAATTATTATTGCCACCATGAGCAATAACATATAAGAAATTCTTCTAAAAAATTTTATTTTGTATTTTTTTGCTGAATAAGAAATTTTATGTTGTAGATTTGAGATAGCTTGTGCGGGGCTTCTGGTTAACTATATTAATCAAGTCCAAGGAAAATTAATTACTTTACCTAAAACCATTAACTCAAATGCAAAGAGGATTTGACCACTCATCGCTTTCTCTCGAATAAGGACAGTAAATTAGTGTAAGAGCAGGGATAAGCAGTTGTCAGTGACAACAGAGAAGACAGAGATCCCTTTTAACTTAATTAGATTTTCTTTTTTGCCCTTTGCATGTGTTTTCCTATTTTCAATTTCTTGGCTGGTTTTTTGTGCTTTCGCGCAGAGCCCAAAGCTACACTATAGAGTGCTACCCCTTTTTTTTGTCAAAAGAAAGAAAGTTACAAACATTAAAAGTAATAAAATTTATAAATCAATGAAGCAGATCTTTTTTTAAATACTTTGCTGAAAAGGATGGTCTGTCAACAGTTTTTCTCGATCGATTCCTCTAACCTTTTCTAAGACTATCACCATCTCTAGCTAGTTATACTTCCCTACCATAAAACATATATATGTATATACTTGTGTATGTGTTTGTGGGTCTATTTATTATGAGTTATCTTCCCCAAAATTGCCCTGAAAAGTCAAGGCGCTAAACGATCCAGTTGGGGGTGTCTGTTGGTCCTCATTAGCAACTACATGCATACATATATGTGTGTGGCTTGAATTGTAAAGTGTGTATGGATATCAAGCCAAGTTCCAATTTTCTCTCTCTCTCTGTTTCTTTTTTTTTTTCACCTTGTGAATAAAGCAGCCAAACTCCAAAAGAAAAGTTAAACTATTCAATAACAGATATGAAAGCCTCAATAATATCACTATAGAGCAGATTTTGAATATTTTTCTAGTGGAGAATGAAAAAGATGAAGATCTTGAGGATTTTTTGGCGACCCCAGTCAGCATACACTTTTTTTTTTGACAAATCATTTATATTTCATTAATAGAAGTGATCCTGCGAGAAGAAGACCACAAAAGATACACAAAACGGTCTAAAATAATTGGAAACAAGAGCAGAAGGTCTAAACATAGCCGAAAACAAGGAATAGAAGCAGAAGACAGAGTCATAGAAATGATTGCAAAGGACACATAAAACCAAGTAAGGAAATTAGAAGGTCTCTTCACACCCGATTTTGTTAAACAATCCGCAAAATTATTGGGTTCGCTCAGAGAATATTGGCATTGAACCAAAGTGAATTGAATAGCATAAAATTTAATATAAAAAAGTATGCCCCGATATTGCTAAACAGACAGCATATGCATTGCCTTATTTGAAAGTGTGAGACAAATGCACATGCCATTTCTTAAATAAAAGTTAACGGACCGAGTGTACCATGATGATATACAAGGGGCACACATAGGCCAAGTTCCAATTGGATTGGCTATGTTAGGATCCAGCGTTCTTCCCCCCTTCCGCCTCCTATATCAATTTAGGCAAGTGGTTGTGCATATTTTGGTTAAAGGAATAACATGAGTTGGTTCATACAATTTGATATTTTTTTTCCTTAAATAAGTTCTCAGTTTCTAACTTTGTGAATGAAGAAAATTTGTGATGGGAGAGGTTTTTTCCTTAGTGGGCCGAGTTGACTCGAATTGAATTGGTTGGGACATGTTGAATTTTCGAATACTATGATACGCACCGAAAAAAAAAAAGAAAAAAAGTTTAAACAATACTTATTCACATAGAGACATGAGCATTACCTTATAAATTTGTCGCTCATTCTAATAGAAATATTAATTAAGATTGACCCATTATGTAGTCTTTTCACCCTCTACACAGCCATCTTTACAATTGGCACCCGAAAGAGATAAACCTGTCGGAGTAAAAAGTAGCAAGACGGGTCATTGATCATTAGAACTTTTCATTAGAACATCTACAACTTTTCCGTATAAATGGACTTACTAGCTTTTCGATGATTCTACTCGATCGAAATTGTCACCCTGGTGAAAGACACGCAATGCCATTTTATAATTATGAGATCAAGGTGTGCGTATGTAAAGCATCTAACAATGATGATGATGGTGACTATCAAACTATCAAGTACGTAGTGATTAGTGAAAGCATATATTTCAGCCCTTTTTCCACCAGAACTGTCCTTTCTTATGCATGCATTCAACAGTCTACATTACCAGAGCCATATCTGTGGATTGGATATACATTTACTTGGTCGGGGCCCTTTTTATGTTCACTGTATACGTATATACACATAGATATATCTCCTTGGATGATGCATTTGGAAGGAGGCGCCATTGTTCCTCCGATTGAATTGACAATTACAGCAATATTTATGCATGAAGCTCAGCGTCTTCGTTTCTTTTATCTCCTTATAACAAGTCTTTCGAGTGTGCAATACCAATAAAATAAAATTCACAAAGAACAACACTATATTTCCTTATTCATTAATTCTCTCACATGATTTACAATTTCATCGATAAGATCTCACTCAGCTCTTTACTCATAAGAATATTTCTTAATCATGCAAAGAGAGAGGAGTGTCTACACATCTACATCTGCAATAAAATATGATGCGTGAAAACCACAAAAAAAAAAAAGAACAGCAATATCGGTACAACAGGGAAATCATTAACCTAATTATTTGCAAATCATATTTGGGTGGTCCCTCTTTTCCTCCTCTCTCTCTCTCTCTCTCTCTCTCTCTCGACGCCTGGTGAAATGTAATGTGTTAGGATTTTGGTTGGAAATCCAATAAAGTTATGGGGGCATTTAATGATGAATCTGAGAAAAAGAAAATTGTCTGTTTGTCATCTTTCCATCTGATCTCTCGAAAGCTGCCCTGCCCCTCTGAGATGTTGGGGGTGTGTATGTGTGTGTGTGTTGAGTTAGGAGCTGGCTCAGCGCTTGTCTGCATATTGTGCTGCCTGCCATCCCCACATCGATCTCTATCTTTTAGGGGGCTATACAAATTTCCACATGCTATATTTCAGTATAAGCGTGCATAATATGTATAAGATCCCAAATCATAATATTTTAGGATGAATATACGATGTTCTAAGCTATAATTGATCCATGCATGCATGTTTGCGTATATGCATTGGAGGTCCCATTTTTTTCTCCAAGAAAGGAATCAATTCTTGGATTTGGTGTAGTTATTTTGGGCAGTGGAGGGCTAGACCACATGCCTATATATACATATAGATATATACGCTTTAGTGGGTCGATTCGACTCGACTGAATTAGTCGAGATCCAATTGAATTTCTACGTACCATGGTTGACATTAAAAAAAAAAAATATATATATATATGTATGTATGTATGTATGTATGTATGTATATATTTCTATGTAGGCGGGAAGCTTTTTTTTTTCTTGGGCTCAGAATGTAGGGTTGAAGCTGACGGGGGATGTGAAGATGCCTCCTTTATGGACTATGCTACTCTATTCTCTAGCTACTTCTATCTATCTGAATCCCTAAAAGAGTTTTAAAAAAAAATGAAATAATAAATTATTATAAGAAAAAGAAGAACCAAGAAGAAACATATATCCATGGAAATAAGAGATTGATGCTTTGTTCTCTTCCTCTGCACAGTCGGCAGCCACGTCTTCAGGCCCTATATATGGAATCTTGCAGCCGTTTCTTTTTCCTTAAATTTCTTCTTCACTAATTCATTAAAAGAAAAAAAAAAGAACAAAGAATTAATTCACACAATATATACAATGGTTTATAGGCAGTTCTACTTCTGGGTCTATATTTGCCGTCCTTGTGAATTTCCCAAGGGAGATGAGTTAAACCCGACCTTCCGTATACTGAAGCAATAGGTCCAATAAAAGCGGATAGAAGATTATTGCATTAATGTGTTTTCTAACCCTCTCCATTTTAAATCTTCAAACTTCAAAGTCTTCACGGTAATGGCACGAAAAAATCTTACATATACCATTATTTTATTATTATTATTATTATTATTCAGTGAAATTTCATCACAAATTAAATCTCGGTACATACATCAAGGGTGTCTGAGAATATGGGAGTACTACGTAATCCATATAATTAAACTCCAGCTACTATAATATTAATATATAATATATGTAATTGGGTTGATGAACCAATTGGGTTAATTATTTGGATTACGTTAGTGCATCCTTCTTCTTCTCCCAACTATTATATATTATAATTAATATGGTAGATCTTTGTTTTGATTACTACGTAGAAAAGTTTTTTTTTTTCGTAATTCGAATGAAAGACACCACTCTGCTAATCGGGATTGCGGCGAACTTAAATTTCATTGACAATCCCGGTTGGGGTTGGGGTTGAGAGTGAAATTAGCCGCCAGCAAGACCTCATCACCAGACTCCCACTTTCTTACCTCTACCCCATTTTTTTTTTTTACATAAAATTTGTAGCGGTGAGGGCCTCGCCAGCATGGGGTCATCAACGACCGCTAGGGGTGTCGGCTATCTCGATGAGGGGTGGGCCCCCACTCCCATCCTCCTTTCTCACACACTTAGGGTTTTAAAGATTTTTTTTGTTTGGTCAGCTTCCATTTGCAACCCTTTAATCCAGTAAAAAAAAATAAAGAGCTAAAAGAAAAAATAATAGGGATAATGGACACAAAAGCATCAATTATTTTGTAAGATGATCAGGAGGACATTATTTTGTGAGGCGAACATTTTCAATATCGAGTCCTTATTAAAAATTCTTATTTTATTCTTATACAATGAAATAAATAGGCAATTCGTTCTAAGAGGCGCTAGACCTCATGTCTCATCCCTTTGGCCTTCTTTTGGAGAACGTAGAGGACATAACTATCCTGCAAAAGATTCAAACCAATTCATTTGTTATCAGATGTAAAATAATACTAATATAAAGGCAATTTCCTTTTCATAGATAGTAGGCCAAGGGTTACCTGTTGGACATCTCCGTGTAGCTCAGGACCATTTAGTTCATACTCTTTTCTCCAATAAGAGGTCTGAAATCTATGAGGTTCTTGGCCAAGTTGGAAAATGAGGGACCCAAGCGTCCCGATGCATCTACCCTTATGGATAACTTCTTGAGGCCTCCCAATGGTCCTTCAAAAGCCTGCACGAGCACTACGGTCGACCCAGCCACCAAGTATATATTCTCTCTTCGAAAAGAAATACCACCTATCTTGCTGCATCCTAAGCATGCCTGCGGATTAGAGGAGAAATTATAGAGTCAATAAGATTTAGGATTCGAGTATAAGCCCTAGGACAATGAGTTCATAAAGCTTTTGATTACCCGAAAGGGCCCATGGGTCGTACTCATTTATTTTTATTTCTTGAATGAGCTTAGGCTGCAGCGGGTGGCTTAGGATCTTTCTTCTCAAGTAAACATCCAGTAATTGTACATCGGTGGGTTGAAATGAGGCGCCCATGGTAAGTGCTTCAGTTGCCATAAGTGCAGAAATATCTCTCTAATAGTAGTCCTGAAATGGAAAATATTCCATCATATGGCAACACAAAATAAGATAAATAAATTTTCAATTCATTTATTGAGTTCACATAATTCATTATGAACTGCCTCAATTCACCAAAATATGCACCAATGTGAAAAAAAAAAGAGTATATGAGAGTACCTAATCTGAGAGTAAGAGGACAGAACAAGAGAGACTGGGAGAACCATAAGAGCCTAGAATTGATGTTTTTCATTGCACAGTTGGTGGTGTTGATGATTTAAGAATTTGTGAGCTGAGAGAGTTAGCTCGAAGGGACTGGGGTTTTATATACAAGGATTGGCCGCTTTCAAATATAGCTAGTATTTTGCTGACTCGAATCCACATACTTTGGCTCTTTTAAAACCTTCCTATGGTAAATATGTATTCTTATTTGCTACATTACTATATTGCTGTAATGTAGAATCCAATGAGTTTCCAATTGGTATGTGCAATTTGAGTGCTCTAGTTGCGCGGCCGAATGGCATAAGAATGGAACTTTCTGCTTAAAGTAGGAAGTGTAGTCTTTGGCAATGTTATTTTGCCCGCATTTGGTATGAAAATGTATGTAACTGCGCAACGACTATAGTAAGTTCCATTGTGCAGCATACCAGATAGTAGGGGTGTGCACGGGTACCGGGTATACCAGGAACCGGTTGGAACCTACCCGTTAGGGTAGGGTCCGAGTAGCTCGTATTAAAAATAGGGTAGGGTCCGAGTATTAAAATAATGAACCGGTGACATCTGGTTCCTGTTCCGGTTCCACCTTACAGGGTATCCAGAACCGGGACTGGAATCGGTATCCGGAACCGGATGGTAACTGGAAAAAAAAAAGAAGAGTAAATTTAGTCTCAAGCAGGAATCGGGAAATTGGGAATGGTCGCCTGGCCTCTGTCACTCGCCTCTCCAGTCCTCTGTTCTGTCCTGCCTCGGTGCCTCCTCTCCGTCGCTCCTGTTTCCGGCTCTCTGCTCCGGCTCCTCTCCGTCGCTCTCATCTCCGACTCTCCCAGTGAGATTCTCCTCTAGACTCTCCATCGAATAGCCTCTGTTAGTCTGTCTGTACTGTCAATTGCGAAAGCCCTAAATCGTGGCTTAGGCTTAGAGTTGATTCGGATCTATGGGGCATTAAGGCCTGGCTTAGAGTTGGCTTGGGCACTAAGGACATGGGAAGATTGTGGCTTAAGTTTATTCGGATCTGTGGTGCCGCGTCTAAATTTTGGTAATTTTTGTTCGTGACTTCGGTTCGTGGACTTTTGGCTAAAGAGTGGCAGATTCAAGTTTCCCGTATGTATCATTGAGGTCATTGGGCTGGGAATTGATCTGCAATAGAACGGTGAAATCTCCTTCCTTCTGAAGGATCTGGATGATGTCGTGCTTGCGGGTCTTGGACGGGGATGGAGGCACGGGAGGTGGCGGTGAGGGCGAAAGAGCAGCCTTTGCCGGTGAAGGTGCTTGAGCTGGTGCCAGAGTTGCTGCTAATGTGAGGATAGTGATGGAGAGGACGAAGAGAAGTAGGAGTGGGAAATGGAGGTGGTCCAAACTCATTGTGACTTTCCTAATATTTGGTTTACTTTGGATTCTCTTCTGATGATATATCACTCTGATTTAAGAAAGTTAATGTATCCTATGGTTAGGTTTATTTGTTCTATAATTGGTTTGCACGAGAATTAAGTGTTGGTAATGGTATATTAGGTAACATGTTAGCGTATTACTTGCATTATGTATCGATGAACCCTCAGTCTTATGAAGATAAGGTTGAGACAACAGTAGTTGAAGGAATGACAAGGTCTTCTAGTATACTAAATAATGAAACTGATTTTCTTAGATAGATCAGTTGATGAACGATGCTGAGAATCATGTGCCTATCGCACTTAGTAAGTCCTTGTCAAGGCAATCGTCGATGCTGTTTTTGTCATACCTTTGATATTAGTTGTTAGGAATTGATCAGTTATATCACATGTGAATGGAGTAGTTCCTATTCCATTGAAGCTTGCGCGGTAAAGATTCTATGTCCATATTAGGGGACCGATATTATATTTGCTATGATTACTGATTATGGGTGAGATATTTTTTGTTTTATTTAGCGAGACAAAAAAATTTACAGGTTCCAATAGGGTACTCGGAACCTGTGGTATAATACAGGTTTTGGGTAAGTTCCGGTTCTATAATTCAACAGGGTAGGGTCCGGTTCCAAGATTTTGGAACCGGTCCCTTACAAGGTAGGGTCCGGGTATCATGAAAAAAACAGGGTATTCGGAACCGATCACTCCTACCAGATAGTATTAATTGTGCAGCATACCAGATAGTATTAATTGTGCAGCATACCATATGGTATTAATGTTCACTTGTATAGTAATTGTATGAAATATTCCTTTAGTCTTGCAATATAGTAATATTGAATTGCTTTTTTAATATTCTACTCATTATAAATTTATTATATCGATGTACTTCATATGACCTCTTTCAATATACTGGTTGAAGGGCCACGTGCGTTGCACATGGTTTATATCCTTATGAGCAATTGAAATTAATATTTGAATTGGAAAAGAGCAGATACCATGTGGCAAATTTTTTTTTGTGTGCACCCTGGTATTCATAAGTTCGATCGATCCCCATTAACCGATCCAAATGAGTGAATACAGGATGTGGCTAATATATCATAAGGTATTTTATACATAATATTCAAAGATGACATCTATTGCATTATACGGCTTAATATGAGTAGACTCTCTTTCATAAGAAGTATGTCTTTTATTGAGTCAACTTTACGGAAGACTGAATAGAAATAGAAAATTAAATTAAACTAGAGAAAATTGATGTCTGATTCTATGAACAATCTTCACAGAGATCATTCGATACGTAATGTTGTTGCTTATATTGTACTAATGAGCTCTCAAGATCCTCCGTTGTTTTTGGTTTACGTATAGCAATAATACAAATAACAAAAGAATTTCTAAAAGGTAAGATATCATGCAGTGTCATTTGTAGTATTGGAAGTGCACAAGTTGCTGGAAAGCCAATTTGCACTATTAAACGTTAAGTTAGAAGTTTTAACTAATTAGGAAGTGCTTAGAAAAAAAACTAATTGGGAAGTGGGTAATGTGAAACCTAAAGATGAGATCAGTTATTACCCATAAAGCGTAAGCAAAGAAATGAAATAAGCGGTACATTTATGACTAATATTATTTTACAGTGCCTCCCACCATGCGTGAGGTGGCACAAAGAGACAACATCAAAACTCTCTATAATTAGAACAACCAAGTCGTATGCAAAAGATCGAGCAAATAAATGGTGGGATGAACAACAAAAAAAAAAGTGGAATTACAACCAAAGAAGACAAACTTAAACTTGGATCACAAGAGGATAGGTCCAAAACAACGACGTACAATATACCCTGTAATCAAGTATGCAGAAGAATTCTCCTCAAGGGAACTCTCTTGTTTCCTTTTCAGTTTTTTTTTTGCCTTATTTTGGGTAAGTGGTGGACACTTTCAATGATACTGAAGAGATTTAAATAAGTTTTACCCACGAATCTAAGTACAAAGGAGAAGCTAAACTCCTAAAAAACCAAATGACAGCCTAGCTAATATTTACATCACAATCTAACTTCATCAAAAATTCTCTATATTTTCAAAGCTACAACATACATATGGTGTTTCTTGAAAATACTGGTGTTGCAATTCTTCCATATCCAATAAATGTAATATGTCCAGAATAACTTCTAGAGAACAACATCCAACTTCCTACCTTTAAGGGAGGAAATCCAGCAAAGCTTTGATCTCTAGTTTGCACTTTATCTGCACTTCATCTTGTGCACGTATTCGAGCCATTAAACTCTTCCAAATACCTTGAGTAACCAAGCAGGGGAAAAACATGTGGTCTCGAATTTCCATATGGGAACTACAAAACTCGCCTGAAAAAAAGGAAAACTCGCTTGGTTCGAAAATCTGATCAAATTGCACAGAACTCCCTATATCCTCTCCTCTACCCACTGAAAGATCAGTTTCATATTGCATGAAAAAATATTAAATAATGCGAAGAACTATAGAAATGCATGAACTTAACTAGTGATAGACATCGCTCCACATCATTGCCAATATTATTGACCCACATTTGCTCACTACAAACAAAACAAGGGGAAATATCAGTTCTATTCTGCCAACTTTGATGTCACCAGAAGCTAAATCAACAGAGGCAACAAATTAATTACAACGTTCCTTATTGAAAGAAGAGAGAGAAAGTAGAAGTTCTAACTAATCTCTGTGATTTTTTCCTGTATGGGAGCTCTCTGTAAGATGAGTGCTTCATCTTCTTCTCGCACAACTTTCTTCGATGCTTCTGAAGCTCGACTATCTTCATTAGGCCCAGAAAAGAGTTGCTCCTCCTCTTCCTAGAAGCCCAATTTGTAGAGGAAAGAATAAACCTCACACTTCAAATCGTTTATAATAGCACTAACTCACCAAAAGAAATATACGAGGATTATAAAATTGTACCCTGAGATCCACGCCACTAACAGCAGTGACATCAATGAGTTGTTCAATATGCTGATCTGCAAAGGCTCTGGATAGTTTTTGATTCTTACTGAGCAAGTTGAAGATTAAGTTGAAATACACTAGTTATTACATCATAGAATCAGATCAAAGTAATCAACTAAAACGCAGCAACGTAATCACCCTGATGGCGGTGGAGAATTAAGTGATTCAAGTGGCTTTTTTTTGGCTAACAGACGGCTTTTTTGGAAGGTGTTCTCGAATTTTCTTCGGATGAAGATGTTACGTGGAACCAATAGGGAATTGAAGGTCGTAGTTTCGGTATTCTGCGGAATCAACGGTTTTGTGACAGGGTTTTATGTTTACGCTACTTCAGTGGCTGAAGAGTGTACCTTAAAATTCGTCAAATAGGTCCAGAAAGAGGCTTAATTGGAAGATTTGAGTTTGAGAGCAGCCCGTACAGGAAAGCCCAACGTCCGTGTAAGAAAATGGGCTGAAAGCAGCGACATCGGCAGGTTAAGCGAGCTGTAAAAGGAAGTAAGAGGGACTGATAGACAATCATGGAGACTGCATATGGAGTAAGGCGTAAAAATGGACGAATTGAAGAGATGTACGTATAGAGAGGGAGACATAGAAAAAGAGAGAACGCGCTGTGACTTTTGGTAGAAGGAGGGGCATGTAGATTTGGACGTTGTCAGAGAGGAGTAAAAGTAATTTTGGAACACAGTTGGCAGGATTCGTTCGAATAGTGGGGGCACAATTAGAGAGAAGAGGCATAATTGGAATCCCTACGTGTGAAAACACACTATTAATGTTCACATTTTTTTTATATAAAGTATAGATATTGAATTAGAAGGTAGAATTTTGAATATATGTATATATACTAAAATCAAATTTGGGGAGATGCATAACTCTTTTGGACCAAAAAATATATAATTCGATATCCCAATTTTTGAGTTATGGGAAATTGAGAAGTTTCCTGAAGAACAAAAAAGCACTTATAACTTTATCTCTCACAATATCCAAATAGGTTTGTTTGACTAAATCGTTTAAGTATCAATAAAAATATATCAATTTCGAAAAGGGAAATAGTCAAATTCGGTCCTCAACCTTTAACTCTTTTTCTATCTTAGTCCTAAACTTTTTCTTTGGTTGGATTTCGTCCTCAATATTTTTCGTGCGGTATGAGTTTAGTCTTTCTGTCCATTTTCCTTGACATGTATATTCTTCAAATGAGAGTGCGTCACGTGCAGATCACTGCTATTCTAAACGGGTTGTTATATTGCAAATTCGATTCTTTTTTTAATCAGATCCATAAACCCGACTAAGATATTTTTGATTTTTTAAGGATTCCAGCCATCACTTCTCTTTCATCGTCTCACGCACTGACAAATGGTTGGAATCCTAAAATAATCGAAAATATCTTAGTCAAGTTTACGGATTTGATTAAAAAAAGAATTGGATATACTCTATAACAACTGGTTTAGAGTAGTAATAATATGTCGCGCACGTGGTGTACTCTCATTTGACGAATATACATGTCAGGGACAATGGACGGAATTTTGGACGGAAGAACTAAACTCATATCGCGCAAAAAAGATCGAGGACGAAATCCAGTCAAAGAAAAGGTTTAGGACTAAGATAGAAAAAGAACTAAAGGTTAAGGACCAAATTTGACCTTTTACCTTTCGAAAACTATGATGATGCTTCTAATGCCAAATACTTAATTTCTTTAGAATCTTTAAACACTAGTGTATATTCACGTGCAATAAGCTCGTATATTAAGAATGTTTAAAGAAATTGAAGTAATATAAATATATCTTTTAAAAAAAAATTACAACGGAGGTTTACGGCATAGTATAATGGAATATGAATTTTTATAATCGCTAATAAAGGAGGAAGGGTAGTCCGACAATAGATATCAAATATGAGATCTCTTGATTATCAAGCAAAAACGTGTGCTACTGTGCTACACCTTTTTTTGGTATATATTAAATAGGCATGTTATTCGTAAAACATATTAACAAAGACCCAATGATATGTCACCGGAAGAATAGACCCAATTATAATACTGTAATAGCTAATTATATAATCTGAGTGTAAGAGTACTTTATTTTATTTTTTTCCCTTTGTACAGAGATTGCAAATTATCTAGATTTATGAGAAATCCGAAATCAACCATGAAATAATGAAATTAATTTGAAAATGAACTAACTTAAACAACCACTTGAAAAAGGTTTAGGTAGGTCAATTCATCATAATACTAATTGCAAATAATATTAAATCCTAATAAAACTTGAAAACCCATAGGGTGGTTGACATGGAAGACAACCCCCCTGCCATTAGATTTTAAGGTTATTACGCCTTACATTCTATTATTTTATCATTTTCTCAAATCTATAACATACTTTAAAAATTACTCAAAATGCTTATGATTTACTTATTGTTCCAAATTTATCGTACCGTCAATTTATCCGTTAATGAAACGTAAGTAAACTCCAAATCTATCTCATAATTTTAATTTTTTCTCAAATATATTCCATGATTTTAATTTTTTTCTCAAATCGATGCCGGGTAAAAGACCACAGTGGCAAGAGTGGGTCTACTTACGTTTTACGTCAGCAACACTATTAAATATTGACAGAGAAATTAACGCCGTGATAGATTTAGAACCAGATGTAAACCATTGACCTTTCTATGTAATTTTTAAACCATGTGATAGATTTGATAATCGGATGATACCGTGAGATATGTGTAATAACCCCTAGATTTTACTAGATGAATCTCATTTGTGCATTAGCTTCATGTAGAATGACAATCTCATATCAATAAATTTTTCTTATTATACTTTAACCTGTAGATACTTCCGGTGATGTGCAAATGTGCCCAAGGATAAGTTAATAAGGTGGACCAAATCAGAAAAAAAAAAAAAAAACACCTCTCACACTGGACCGATCTCAATTATTTCCCAGATCGACCATCCGATGTACTAAATAAATTTTAAGAATACAATATAAAATAAAAAACTAAAAAACGAAATAATTACAGAGGGCTGCAAAGTGGAAAGACCGACGACCCTGCCAGCAACCCACCACAAGATGAGGTCGTCGGAGGTGTCCGAGGCCTCTGTCGACCTCACTTAGGGTTGGGTGACCAAAGGGAAGCCCATAAACCTGAATCCATCTCCACTCTCTCCTCGAAAATTATCGACTACAGAAAGGAAGAGGGATGGATGTGGCTCCCCCCCACCCCGCAAGGGTGAGGCCACAAGAGGAGTTGGAGATCTCAGGCCACCGCACTTGGGGCGTGGATGGCCTGTGGGGAAGCCCAATCTGTCATCTCTTTCTCTCCTCGATGTAGGCCTCCAACTCCTTTGATGAATTCACCTGGGTGTGGATGGCCACTGGAGGCTCCCATCACCGGACCGCCCCTCTGTCTCTTCCTCGTCGAAGAAAGAGAAATGCGGTCTGGTGGCGGAGGCTTCCCTGCTGACCATTGACTCTTCAAGGATGTTCGTCAGAGACCATTGACCCTCCAAGGATGGTCGTCAGAGTCTTCCGAAGCCTCCACTGACCGTCCTTGCGGAGCGATGGCCAGCGTGGAGCCCCGTTGAACTGTCATGTATTTACATAACTAGGAGTTGAATTGGTATAATTGTAAGCATGCACCCTCGAAACCAAAACCAAATATATGTTGTTGAGTTACTGCGTTAATGTAATTGTAAGCTGACAATCTTTGACATAAAAATCAACGTCCATGGATAAACATATTAAATAAGCGTCTTTAATCATGTTCAAGAGTTCACGTCCCGGAACCTTAACATAATTGATAAGCTTGTTCTTTCGTGATTTGAGTAACTCTGGTCCGAATTAGTTTAGACACGATCCATTTAAATGACTTGCATTGCCACCCCTAAATTTAACCTGTTCATTTTCGAACCCAACTGCCAACAATGTGTAAGCACGATCATGGAATCCCTAATCGTGATGCATAAAATCTATCTGGATGCTTCTCGTTAAGAGGACATGAAGAGAGAGTGAAGAAAAGCAAATGAAAATAATCATCCCTCCTGCACGGACGGCATTAATTGAAAAGTTCCATGTCTACGTTTCAAACAATTTGACTCACCTACAAAATCTCTCAAAATTTCGTATTTCAGTTAGTGCCATGATCTATATGAGAGGAACCAGTAAATTTCGGCACCAACATTGTGTATATCGCTGCTTTGAGATGTGCCGAAGTTGTAGGATGAGATGCCAGCATTCATGTCCTATAGATTCAGAATTGATACCTTGCGTCCTTTCCGAAGAGGCTGTTAAGAGGGAGCAATTAAGTGGTCTGCTGCTCAAGGGCTGCCCACAACCATACCATTTGCTTTCTTGCCCCCCATAAATCTACAAATCAGAGGATCGAACAACCAGTTGGGACCCAGCATCAATTGCAAGAAGAAAGCCTTAAAGCACACTGCACAAGAACCTTAAACCGGACAACTAGCCCAACTTGCAAATGAGGGTTCACATGAGAGCAAAGTACAAAAACGTGATTTGAATCCATCATGTCCTTAGTCCATCCTGCCCCGTCTTGACTATCGAACCAAGAACCTGGCCCACATTGGAATTCTGCAGGCGCATGCATTGCGTAAACCTGTACCTCTCGGGCCCACTACTTGCATCCCGTAAGCTCAGGAAATTTACCCGCGAGTTCAAAGCCCATCTATCTAATTCTTGAAATGTACAAAGTCACGTAAACCTGGAATATATGAGATGCTCCTCAATCGGCATCCAGAACACCCCATCATGGGTCCGGGCCAATATCCTCGAATTCTAATTGTACGTAGCTGTGAGGAAGAGAAAGTACCTCGGGGAAACTGATGTCCTGGAGAATCCAATGTTCTAATTAACTGGTGGACCATATGGGATGAAGCTGGCCCTTGACTGGATAAGAATCATCAGGTCGACATCTTGGGAGAAACGGGATCAATGTTTGTATGGTCCTTCAGACCTTTCTAACTGTCGATGGGACAGAACCTGAAATAGCACTGCAGAACAAGATAACAGGTAGTGGCACAGAACACTTTTAGATTGTTAAATCTGCGGAAGTAGACAGTTTGAAACTAATACCAGCTGTAGTAGATCCTTCCCAGCAATAGAAATCATGATAGAGCTTAAGCTGCGAACTACTGGTTGATTTGTGGGACAACACCTTGGACCACCACCGCAAGGTCAAGATCAAAAGTGATGGACCACTCCGTCTTGGGAAAACATCAAGACTTTATAACAGCAAGTAAACTATAAGCATCCACATGCATCATGTGGGTCCTATGAGATTTAAAATCTGTCCTTGGTGTGAAAGTGATCGTGTGCACGTGACTCATTTCCGCAATATTGTACCACACAATAAAGAAAGACAGAAAGTAGATCAGCAAGAAACAGCCTCTGCAAATTCTGAGTCATGAGTAGTCCTTTCGGCATCAATGTAGATCTCAAGCAACCCAACCAATTTTCCATGGAATGTAGGACCTCTACGTGCATCTCATTCTTTTGGATAAAAGTTTATGAAAGCATTAACAGTAAAAATTTGTTGGCTGATGGCTTAACAGAAACATGTTAGACATGGATGAAATAAAGATGTGCAAGTGATCCTTGGAAATAAGGCACAAAGTTTCATACTCAATTGATGGTAATAGTTATTTGGAGAGCCAATATACTACAAAAAACAATGTACAAGCCGCAATAACTGCAGAGAGAATAAGCGTGTCTCTTGATCGTCGCCTTCTAATAGAACCTCCATTCGCCATGATGAAGGTCAGAAAACTAAAATGTTCAAATTACTCAGTAAAAGTACATATCGAATTATATATTACCAAGCAGGCCGCGTATCACCGGAAATATATCACTCAGTTGTTTCACTTTCCCATGAACATCTCCAAAAAAGGACCTTTGGGAGCCCAAGACCGCTCTTGTTGTTTGTGCTTGACTGATCACGTCATCTATCTGAGTGAGAATGTACACACAATCACCAGCCTTGTTGAGAGAAACTTCCTTTCAAGCAAACTCATAATTAGGTAAAAAAGGGGCAATAGGTAGAAGGCAGAGCACTGGGACAATTACACTACGTATCCCACCTTGAGTGGCCCATTTAATTAACCACCTAGACGAGGCGATGCCAAAGCTTCTGATTTCATTCTGTTTACATTATTTGTGGATTGTACCACTCTAAAACTAAAAGTTTATTGCAACCTCTCCAAATAGATTCAGTTTTATTTTCTTCATTTACAATGCCCCCCCATTTACCTATATACGCCTGACAAATATCTGAAAAGGCGAGCAAGGAAAACTTTCTATAAGAAAGGCAAACTAATATGCACCCAGACATATGTCTTACATGAGCTATGCTACCATGAATTGCTGTCCTCTCTCTTAATAGTTGCATGTTTGATGACCCACTTCCAGAAACCTGCACGAAAGATGGAAAAGAAAGAACCAAATACTGAGAACAAACTAATTGAGTGGCACCTAATGCAAGATTTGCCTGAACTACGTTCTACCTTGTAGTTGCTAATGTCATTTCTGACTGAACTAAGAAGCTCTGTATGTTCCTCCATCGACTTTATATTCCCCCTGATTCTTCTGAATTCCTGAATAAATCATAAATAAGTTACTCAAAAAAGAAACTAGAGCGATCAATTCAGAAAGAATATACATGATTCCGAGGTTATTGCTCTTATAAGAAATAGGAAAAGAAGAGGCTGAAGGAAGCAAGAAACGATAGCGTTGACAGGTAACATGTTTTCCGTCAAGAAAATATGCATATGTGGGTCTTACAAGATTATTTCAGGCCAAAGTAATCTGTGGTGAAAAATTATTGAAAAACAAAAGTATATGGAAGAGGAAAACACCGCCAAATAGATCATGTCTGCTCAAAACAAAACCTGGGTAAACTCATGAAGTATTTCTCTGTGCCTAGCCAACTTCTGGGTGACTGAAGTGGTAGGAACAGTGGATACAGCGCACCTACTCGTACCATCATTTATGTCTAAGAGTTTCTCGAGCAATGACCGGATCTCAAATTCAATTGATCTCCACGACCTTTCTGACCCTAGAACTGGTGAACCATTGTCCATATACCCTGAACCAAGACGAACGATCATCAGATAATAAGAAAATTTCAGTAGAATATCGAAGTTAAAAAATAAAAGTAACCATAAAATTCTCAGCGATCATTCACAACTCCATTGCAGTGATCTGTCTAAGCTGTATCGTTCATGGGAAGAATGGTAGAAAGCAGATGCAGCATAACCAACACAGGACACTCGAAGACAAATCCGCTATCCGGACCAAGCACAATTCGCATGTTGAGATGCCAATAGATTCAATTCTTTGCGAGAACTTTATCAAATTCAGACTGAATTTACAGCATTTTCTTTTATATGGTAAATACCAGGCCTTCATGAAATTAACTAGAACCGAGTATATCATTCAATAGAAAATAACAATCCAATGACAGAAGCAACGAAAGGATAGAAACTTCGATCTTATTCCCTACTTTATTCTCCTCTTGAAATCAACCAAACGGTAAAATAACACGATCATCAAGAGGACATGAAGACTTCAATAGCCCAAAGAAACTACATTCGCTGATACTCGATGCGGCAGCCGCTAACTGAGCTTGAAGAACAATTCTATACAGTTCGGGGAAAACATACAGAACCTAATCGACCATCAAACAATCCTTGAAACGAACGGAAGAAACGAATTCTGTCGATGTCAGCAAAGATATGCGATCCGCAATGCCGGTTAGGATCAGAAACGAATACAAACAGGCGATCACTCAACTCGACGGGAGAGGGAAATGACGAGAAGAAGCTTTACCGCCTTGGGTGAACCGAGCACCGAGCTTGGCGTAAGAGGACAGCTTGACGTCGAGATCCCCCTCGACCTTCCTCGCCTCTCTCCTCAGCTCCTCCCACCCCGATTCCTGCAGCTCCAGGCTGCGATCCGCCATTTTCGGATATTGCCGCTCTCCTTCCTCCTCCGTCCACGCTGCTAATATCTTTCAGCTGTCACTTCTCGCCATTGTCGTCTTCGTCCATCCCCTTCGTTCCGCTACTCTCATTTTCCCTCGCCTCCGCTTCTGCCTTCATTGGAGGAGGGAAAGGGATATGCTTTTACATACGCCTGGCGCACGGTAAGCCCAGGTCCCCCCAAAAAGCGGGACCCACAGTATCAGACCTAATATGTGGTGCACCCGGTCTACAGTGGATAATGAGGTAGTGCTTGCAACTGAACTTCGATGCTGGTTATATCTGGGCCTTAAATGAATTGGGCCCGATCTTGCTTGGGACTATTGGGCTTTCAGTGCATTATGGGCCTCCACAAGAAGAGAATTCAAGCAAGTCAAGAGAAAACTTAAGTTCATATGATTAAATTGTAAGGTAGCGGTAGCACCATTGATTAACAAGGTTTCACTGGTCTCATCAACATACAAACAAACGATGTGAACAATTGTCAGAGACCAATTTCGATCCATTTTCTTGTTCTTTGGTGCATGAAAACGGCGGCCGGAGCTCAGTTCAAAATAATAAGTTAACTCAAACATCACAACGTTAGGGCGAGACTCTCTCACTGCATTACTGAACAGTAAGAGACATACTAATCGGTCTCAGGAGGCCTGACCAACAAATGTACGCAATCCTAATTAATAATGGAAAAGAAAAGAGTATGGTTGGTGATAAGGATATAAATAAATAAATAAAGGAAAAAAAAAGATATAGCGCAGTGGCGTACACTCTTGCCTGTAGCAAGTTCGATACCTAATGGGACTATCAGTGCTCTTTATTAATTATTTAGAATTTATCTTTCATTGAACTAGGCCAATTACCTCCTTTATAACGGAAAAAAAAAATGGAGTTGGGCCCGGAAATTGGAGAAAATCAGCCCAAATTGGTCGAGCCCAATAATAAACAAATAGAAGCCCAGCTCAAGGAGTAGGTGGATATAGGCCCAACCGGCGCCTCTGAACCCAATAACCAAAAATAAAAAAGAAAATTTCGAGTTTGAAATTGGACATGTTCAGTGCAGCAAATTGGTTCTCGGGTCAGCAATCAGGGTTGACCCAAAAAGACCGGGATTCGACTGACTTGAATTACTAATTTGTCCTCAATATTTCCAAATTGATTTGTTGGTAATTCATCATTGTGGCCATTTTTGGAAATGAAAAATTAGACCAAAACTTTCCTTCTCCCTTGTGTAGCAGTATAGATAAAATTATTGTTGTATCTCACTTGGAAAACCGCCGGCTGTTCCGACCTCGTGCGTTTGTTTTGCAATGACTAGTCACGAGAAAATCCTGCAGGCAATATGTGTGCACTGTAGAAAAATATATTAGGGCTTACATATATATACACAGGAAATATATGTGCACTATAAAAAAAATCTCATATTACTAATATGAGGTGGTTCAGATGATTTGGCACGTATTACTCTTAAATAATTAAATCTTGAGTTTGAATCTTATAAATGAAAAAAAAATTCAAAAAGAGCTTTACTCCATAATATATCGATCGGGTTCGTTCCGAGTTAATAAGAGCCTATTGTATTTATAAATATAATATTATGCACTCCAAAAGAAAATATATATATGATTAATTTGGTGGGCTTTTCTATGCTGCCAGAATCTAGATAACATTAGGGTTTTTTTTTTCCTTATGGATTACAATGGAGTTCCATAAATTAGTACAATGAAATAAAAATCGTAATTACTAATAAAGAAGCATGAATAGTACTACAATGAGTATCGAACATGGAATCTCTTAATTATCAAGCCAAGGCGTGTACTATTGCGTTACACTCTCTTTTTTACATTAAGAGCATTTAGTTTGCATGTTGTTAAATTACCATAAATGTGAAGTTTGTTTTTTTTTGCCAAACAAGGAATGTGAAGACTATTAGAAAAAATTATTCATAGAATCATTTTTCCTGAATAATAATTCGACATATAACATTGTTGTGTTTGATAAGTATATCGAATTATAAGGATTGTGAGTGATAATATAATATAATATATTAGTTACTTTTATAAAGATAAGAATTTTGTTGTAACTTGAGAATTCCACATGTTTCTCATGCAAATAGTTGACCATAGTTATAAAGTTTTAACTCCAAAAGTAATTGCAATGATTAATTTTGTAGCCAACAGCTATAAAATACGATGGAAAGTTGAGATTTTCTCTGTAAAATTTAAACTTTGTTCAAACCAAACGCGCTGCCCTCTTAGTGTATAAATAAATTAGGAGTTTTGTAATCTGTGCCCTAGGCTAGGTTTGATTGGCTTAATATGAATTCTAATATGCGTATTGCTTATCTCGCGTTTGTTGACATCAAATAAATGTTTGGGACTGGAATTGGGTCATATATATAATTATTATCAAGAAATGGTTAATATTGTTATCAGAAGTTGACCCCAAATGCTCATACTCGTATAAATATGCTAGGGTTCCCATTAAAAGAGGAGGACCAATAGCAACCGTGGTGAAACCCATCGCCGGTCACCACCGCCTTGACGAGATCAACGATGTCGGTGGCCTCACATCTCGTCGGTACCTCGCCTGGGCGTAGGGATGGGGGTAGAATTATATATGCTCAAGGCGCAATATACAAATAACACACTTTATGGTCAAGGTCAATCCGACCTCCGAGGAAGATTTATCTCAACTAATAGGTTGATAGTTTCCATGATCTCACCAAAAAAAGCAAAGATATTATATTTAAATTAGCAATATAATTTGACTAAATTTAAGCTTTGAGTTGCTAATAAATTTTTTATGGAGATATTATTCTATGATCCTAAAAAAGTAATTCAATACTAGTCCTTAAATTTTTTTAAACTCAATATTAAAGTACGAATTCTTTCCTTCTCAATTAAACGAGATTAGTTCAAATTTCTTTTCTTCCTTGGGTAGAATAGTTCAAAAAATTTCAACTTATGGCAGGACTTACAAGAATTTCTTTGTCCAAAGTCTAACAGCAAGAACTTTAAAGGGGCATTTACATATCCTATGGGAATAAGTTCTAGAATTTCATAATTTTGTATATAACACTATGTTTTTTTGCCCGTGCATTGCGCGGGACTTTTACGAAAAATGTATCTTTATTTACATAATAATTCAAACTTAATGGTTTTAGCTAAATTTAAAAATTTTCATTAAAAAAATTTATTTTTCTATAGTATATAATATCTAATAATTATATCCAAATATCTTTGATCAATTCATGTACTACTAATATACTGGAGAAGAGGAAGGAAAATAGTGATGTAACATTTTCAAAATCATCATTTTTCCAATCTGATAAAAAAATTAGGGGAAAATGACACTGTTTGTCCTAAATGTTTGGCTTTTTTTGACATTGAGTCCTAAAAGTTTCACTTCGAAAACTCCAGTCCTATATGTTTGGAAAAAGTGTCACCGTTGGTCCTAAAAGTTTTGGAAAAGTGACACCAGTGGTCCTATCCGTCAAGTCCCGTTAACGTGCCGCCTAGGTGGATTTAACGCCGTCCGTTTCGGCGACATGGCCGTTAGTTTGCTGACATGGCAGTTTGAACCGATCGAAAACCCGGAAACCTATTTTTTGAACCGACCGGTCAAAACCCATTTTTGAACCGACCGGTCAAAACTCTTCAGAACTGAAAACGTTAAAATGCTCAAACCCGAAAACGCTGAACTGAAACAAAAAAATTTCAGACCTCTTCAGATCCAAAATTTCCTCAACTCTTCTACCTTCTACTCGGCAAAGGAAGAAGAAGACTGCTGTGACCTCTTCAGATCCGAAATTTCCTCAACTCTTCTACCTTCTACTCGGCAAAGGAAGAAGAAGACTGCTGTGTTCAATCGAAGAAGAAGAACAGTACAGGGCTTGTCTGACTCTTGCAGCATCTTCTCGGCCAGCCGCATGAAAAGGTTTGTTCTTTTCGAGTGGTTTCTATCGGGGCTGGATAGGTTCATTTTTCTCATCTGAATCTTCGTCAATGAACATTGTGAATCCTCTGTTAGAACTCAGATATTCTTTTTTGTTGGTTACTATTTGTTCCCATTCCTTTCAATAGAACAGCAATCTTGATGGGCTCACTCACTGAACATGCTGTTGTTGGCATTAATGGCTTCCTTCATGTTTACCGTCGGTTCCACAACTCCATAGCGGTCGGTATCTTCTGCTTGGGGTATCCCTACTATGGCAGTATCTACAAATTTTGCCACAACTGTATCATCACTACATTTTACTTTTCCATATCTTCTATCAGTGGCTTTACATTCTTTGACTTCTCTTCGAGAATCTTCCTAGCTTCTGCCTTTTTTTTATATTAATATTAAAAAAAACAACTCGATGTAGTTTCAGCATAAAACTTAAGCGAAATATAGATTATTCCCGGTTAAATATGTCCGTCTAGCGATAGTCCAAAATCATTTCTTGGGACCTCTGGAACCCTATCAATGGAGAAGCTGACTTTTGTCACTTCTCTCAACACAACAACTTCACTCTCTGTCTTTCTATATATGTATATATTACCATCAGACACACATACATAATTATATATATATATATATATGAAGACGTTGGAGAGGAACTACTATAAATTTCATCTTAAATGTGAACTACTTATACAAATCTTGGTTTGCCCAATTTCTGTTCAAGCAGGTGTGATTTCGGGTGAGAAGAAGAGTGAGGATCAGCAAACCGACCCGAAGTAGAAGAAGATCTGAAGAAGATCCGAAGAAGAAGATTACCCCGAACAAAAGGAGTGGAAAGCTTGAGCTTTCGGCATAATACTGATAATTTACAAGGTAGTGTTTATTTACTCATAATACCGAATTATTTTGGCATAATACTGAATGTCGTTAATTTGATAGAAAAGCATTAAGAAAACAAAATCTAAAACGAGGGTAATCATTGGTTTGCGATATTGTCGGTAACATATGTTAGGGTTGGGGTTTGATTGTTTGTGTTCCCCGCTTTTCTTTCTACCTGGTGGGTTGAGGAAACAAAAAAGAGTGAGAATGGTGACTAAGCTCAGAGTAGAAAGAAGATAAAATACGAGCTTTTTTTATAGCAATAGCAATACTCATTACATGCTTGTTTCGTTACATTGGTATTGTAGGATGGATAACTTCAACTATCACGGATACATACTTGAAATACACCATGGCAGATCCTTTAAGGAAGAAGGAGGGGAAATTTTGTACAGTGGGGGTGAGATAATGCGTTGGGATATTGACCCAGACAAAGTATCTATTACTCATATGCGATGCAACCATAATTGCGATGCACACTGCAGAAACAACTACCCTAACATCAGAAGCAAGGCTCTGTCGATGCTTTAACTCCTCCTTCAATTCCTTAATCTTTAATTTTATACACTTCATTTCCAATTCAGACGAGGAAACTTCTTCCTCACCAATTTCTGAAATGGATTTCTACTGAGAAGCATCAAATTGATCGTCTATCCACCTAAAATAGCCACACCCTCCATTTTCCCGGTACCTTGGGCATCCAATGAATCTCCTACCTGGGTTCTTTGGCGTGCGTGATGTTCTCTGTTGAACTCTCAATCCGCAACTACAAAGGGCTGCATTGCTCCCAGAAAAGCTTGAACCAGAAGTCTCCACTCTTCGATGCCTTCCTCTGGAAGCTTGTTGTCCACGTCCAATAACGACTTCCATGCCAGTAATTGAAGACCTTGCACCGGATTGCAACCAAACATTTAATAACTGGAAAATACACTCGAAAACATAAGTGATATCAACGAGCAATTTAATAGCATTGATGAAATGAAAAATATGACAGTAGATTGATATAACATAATATTTGGACGGTTTCAGGAATTGGTGGATTCTCATAAACTCGGGAACTTGAGGGAGAACTGAAAGCAAAAGCAAACTTATCTGCAAATGTGATCACTTACTAAACATTTCATGTATCAATTTACCGAGCAGTTTAATTTACCAATGTAACATGTCATTGACTCAAAGGAAAAGGACAGTAAAATGATGATAGGAAAAGTACTATCAGAAAATTGGGAAGGGTACTGTAGTCCATAAAAATAATACGATAATGTGGTGGTTTTTATGAATGGATTACCTGTAAGTACGGACTTGTTTCCTACACGCTCAAATTCCTTTTACAGGTCTATAATTTTCGTTTGCTGGGACGATTTTCAAATTTTTGATACAGTAAACACTTCCTTGTCGTAACAGAATTCTTCCTAATGACCGCGTGCAGCTCCTCGAGTGCACTCCATAAACAGCAGGAATTCCTCGAGGCTTAGTTATTAAGCAATCAATCTTCTCCAAGTAAACCGAAACAGAAAATTAGCCCCATGCGAGGGTTTACATAGAAAGCGTAAAACGCTATACGTAATCGATTGGAAGCTTGTTGTAAATGGAGTAAATCGTTTTACATAGAAAAAGCTTCCCCGCTTTTCATATTCGTAATGTGAAAAATTTACCTGATTAGTCGATTCAACCTTGCACAAGATTAGGGTTTCTGCAAAAAACAACTGCATTATGTCCATGATTGGCACCACAGCACAACAAAGGGAAGAGAAACGAACAGGAGGGGGAGTACTGCTGAAGTGAGTCCTCGATCCCGGAAGGCAGAGTACTGCTGAAGTGAGTCCTATAACCTTCGATCCAAGACAAAGAAGGACGGAGATGAATCGCAAGGGAACTGCCGAACGAAGGAACCCTAATCAGGAGACAATCACTTACCCTGAGTCGTGGAGATGAATCGCAAGGGCATTGCCCCCTTCCACACGAGCTGCTGAGCTTTCGACTTCCTCTTTCCCGATTAGGGTTCCTTCGGATTGGGAAGAAATTTCCTCTTCAGGTCTCGATTCAGGAGACAATCACTTACCCTGAGTTGTGGAGATGAATCGCAAGGGCATAGCCCCCTTCCACACGAGCTGCTGCGATTAGGGTTCCCTCGGATTGGGAAATTAGGGCAGGGCTCGATTCTGAGGTTCTTCATTCTGTGAAGATTTTGGGAAATTTGGGGAAATTTGGGGGTTCTCGGAGCCGGGTTCATTGCGACTCGGGTTGGCCTATTCGGGTTCTCTATTCGGGCAACGGTGCCAAGTCATCAGTTAACGGCCACGAGGAAGGAGTTCACGCCGTTAATTCCACGGTGGCAGTTTCGTAACGGCAGCGGACGTTTAGGACCAACGGTGACACTTTTTCCAAACATATAGGACTTGAGTTTTCGAAGTGAAACTTTTAGGACTCAATGTCAAAAAAAGCCAAACATTTAGGACCAACAGTGTCATTTTCCCAAAAAATTAGTAACCTTAAGTTTTGAGGGTAATTTTTTATTTTTTTTAAAATAAAATTTCAGTATTTGTTGTGATATTGTTACTCAAATCTTATATATTAAATTTTGTGAAATTGCATAATTTTAGCTAAAATGAATCAATTTTTCCATAACATATTTAATTGAACTTTTATAAGATTTGCAATAGATTTAAAACATTATTCAATAAAGTTTAAATTCATACAATTATAAATATTCTTGATTTTCCTAAAATTATGAATATTTATTTACTATTGAATAATAATGAATTAGTCAAAGTAATGTACTCTTCATTTTCATATGTGTTATTATTATTTATAATAATATGTATTATTAATTAATTTTTATTTAACATATTATATATTATTTACGGTACTTTTATTAATCTACCCCATTTATTATACGACATTGGCAGTAAAATTTACATTTGAATTGGCATTTATGGTAAAAGTGCTATAATGAGACTAGTTAATGCAAACAATTAGTAGACTTTTTCTTTTATAGCCGATTTATTAGTGTATGGAGGTAGAAATTAATATATTCTAATATCATATTTAAAATTTTTAAATTACCGACTGTAATTTATTTCTCTTCATATATAAAAAAAATATCTCTCCACTAAGATATATTGAACGTAAGGCGTATATGCACTCTAATCCATTTATTGTAGTCAAGTTTATATATATATATATATATATATAGTTAGCTAAAGATTGTATAATTTCAGCTAAAATGATTCCATTATTTTCATTAGAGATAAAAATATATTTATTTTAATCAAATCTCGTACAATTGTTTAAGTTTTGAGGATAATTTTTATAAAAAAATAAAATTATTTTTTTGGTATATATGCGAATTAATTGTATATATATATATATATACAATTACATCACTATTTATTTGTATTTAATATAGTATTTACTTTCTTTGAGATAGTATTTGTTAATCTTGAATACTATTTATCCATTTACATTTATGACCTTATAATATTTAAAAATTACTTTTCTAACCCCATTTAATATGTGGGATACAACTTTATATATATATATTAAGGGTGTGTTTGTGAGGAGGAAGAAGGAGGGAAAGGGAGGGAGATGAAGGGATTTATATGAAAATTTCCATACAAAATCCTCCATTTCCCTCTCCCTCCCTTCAAATCCCTCATTCCAAACATAGCCTAATTGAATTTCTAATGCTAGGGGGCAATTCCTCCTACCTCTTAAGTGGTTTCGTCACTGCCTAGGCGGTGGTCGTATATGGATCTCTACTCCCAAGATTCATCCTCCATTACTCTCATCTCTAAGAGGGAGAGATCGAGGTGGTCGACGTCACCTCACCCACCACTCCCTCCATGTTAAGTCAAGCTCTCCCAATAAAAAATTTTTCCATTCACAAAACTTGAATCTGAGACATTACTTAAGAGAAACAAGTATCGAACCGCTTGAATAAATCCTTATTAGTTAATATATATTGGAATCTGGGACAACTAATATACATTGGAATCAGGCACTTCCCATATCACATCGAATCCTGCTTACTAAATCCGGCCTAAGGCCTTACAATATAAAATCCATAAATGGAGTTTTTTTAAATATATATTTTTATTGGATTCATCAAATTTATACCAATTAAATAAATATAATTATTGTAACAGAAAGATGAATATATTTATTTTATTTTCAAATTAATACACATATTCATGGTAAGTTTTGCAATTTATTCTATGCCATAAGGGAATGGATTTGAAAAATCAATAAGTCAATATTATTTGATATGTCAATGACAAGGGTTGTCATTCGAAGGAAATGCATATTATTAAGAATGAAGAGTTGAAAAGCACATCCCAACCAACTTTGGCTATAAATTGATTTTTATGGGTCTTTGATTTGAGCCGTAGCCAATATGTTTTGAATAAAATTAAAGCCAAAGTCAATATATGATTCATAAGGGCCATTTTTAGCATTGATGATAAAGTAATGGCATGTATAGCATTTTTTTTCAATACAAAGGAACCATAGCCTACAAACAAAAAAATAAAAATTCTAAATAAAAGAGCATGGATGGTCTTGTTATTGAGAATATCTTAATCTGAGAGCGCATGTAACACTGCGCTAAGCTTCCTTCTCAATGAATAGTTTTTATGGTAGGATAGCTATGATTTTTAATGATACTAGTTATGACAAAAAAAAAATTGGTTATAAAGGAGGCTCATGAGCCTAATATAATGAACAAAAAAAATTTAGATATGGAAACTTTATATATTATAAAACTCAATTGATATTTGAAGATAGCCATATGTCACAATATCTACATACAATATTAAAAGTCAAGTTGACGCATCTACCAATGCCACGTAGGACGGAGGAGGGTTCTCCTCACATTGACCCTTTGTATGACCGCAAATAGCAATTTGACAGATGGAGAAGTGCCGTCATGTCACGTCACTTCTCGAAACCAAGTTACTTGTACTCATGGAAGATGTAGAGACTGTGTTATAATGAATTTATTAAGTAAAAAATTATCGACAGATTAAGCTACATTATGGGAAATAGCTCCTAGAGGTGGGATGCTTCTTCCAAGCATGAGGGTTGCTAAGAAGCTTAATTTAAGGGTAAAAATAATAACTCTTCTTTTGACATGAAACAAGGTACATGTGCATTTGTCTCAGAGCTGGGCCTACTTGCCACAAAGAAGTCTTTAGGATTGGAAAATTATCTCGAAGCATTGCCTTTTACACAAGTCGAATAATTTTAGTTCTTTGAGTTTGTGCTCCGTCCAGGTAAATTGACTGACAAGAGTGATGTCTATGTTTTTGGGATTGTGCTCTTGGAGCTTCTCTTCGGAAGGAGGCCGGTCGAGAAACTAGCATCAGCTCAGTACCAATCTATTGTCACCTGGGTATACCATTCTTATGACCACTCCTAATCTTTTGCCTTTTTGTTCCAGCTTTATTCGATACGAATTGAATATCGTCTAAGAGCTGTCTAATGAATGCTGCAGGCAATGTCATAGCATATTGACAAATCAAAGCATCCAAACAACGTAGAACCTAAAATTAGAGGCACCATGGATTTAAAACACTTATACTGGGTCCCTCTAACTATTCATTTCGAAGTTTTTGCCTCGACATTTCAGTTTTGTTTTATAAGAAAATTACTGATTCTGAGTGTGCCAAATTTTAGCTGTGAGCAAAATGATAACACTAAGGAGGAAGTGGTCTTGGTCATGTTAGTAGTTTCAGTAATCTAACTTGAGAGTGAGTCATTCTTCAAAATTATGGGAAGATTTCATCTTTCATAGGCTGGAGTCATATTAGTAGTTTCGATTATAGAGGCGTGTGTAATGTTTGTCTGCTAAATTAACTACTCCGCCAGATCTTATGTACAATAAAAAAAAAAAGAGAAGGTTTTTGTTGTTTTTACGAAGATTTGGTCAAAGCGATTTGACAATTGTCTGTGATCATGTGTTGCTTGGGAGTTATTTCATTTGAAAAGTATAATTCAACCTATAGAAGTTATGGTTGCACGTACTTGAAGAAAATAACTTTTAGATTTCAAGAGGAAAAAATAATGATGTTCAAGCAAGGGGTATGAATATCTTCCTTCATATAATATTAATGTTAAAAAAACGATTGAACACAGTACCTCTAGCTCGCGAATATGTGCGGGCCGGTTCGTCTAGTTTATTATCTTTCTAACCTAATAAATTTTATCATTTTGGCTAATTTGAAACCTGCAGAGACTTCTTTTTTCCCCCCAAATGTTAAGTGCTCATGATCTATTCCAATCCTACTAACCGGTGTAGATTGGGCCATGTGGATATCAAATTCTGGGACCGCCTCACCTAATAATCAAGAAATTTTAAGTTCGATACCCAATAGGACTACATGTACCCATTTATTAGTTATTAAAATTTTTATTTCATTGTATTATCTTTCTTATATAATCCTGCATAATCTCGAATGTTTAGGGCCACAGCTTCCCTTGAAATCGAAAAAGAGAAATATAGGGGCATTAGTTAGGGGTTTGAGGAACTTCTCATTTTCTTATCCTTAAAAAAACAAACTTCTATTTTTTTAATAGATTATGCATCATATCCGTATAATGCTAAAGATCGAGTTTGTTTACGATATTTTTATTTATAATAGATAATTTCAAATGTCTGACTAATTATGCAGTTCGATAATTAATCACCTAATAGCTCAAATTATTCATATCATAATAATTGACGAACGATATAGATCGAGAAACTGCATGCGAAAATTAAGAAGTTGGCGTGAAAGAACGTTAATTGACTCAGAAAAGGTGAACAAGAGAGGATCTTGGGAAAGGGAAACCATATACGGGTATATTTTGTAAAAGCAATAGTCTTTATGAATTACTTTTATTGAGTATCATATCACTGTCATACATTTGAGGTCCATCGATGGACCACATTGACTATTCTAATATTTGCCAAAAAATATATGAGTTTTATATTTATATCTATTCTATTATAAATTCAGAAATAAGGCTTTTGTCTAATTTTCACTTTCTAAAAAATCCTTTGAAGAAAACTCGGTCATAACAGGAACCCCGAACCTAGATTTTTGTTTTCGTAGACCATGACCTTTAAAAGCCTAGGAGGCATCATATCATGCACCCTATCCTTGGGTATCTCTCCCAGGTCCTCAACCTCAAACAAGAAATTGGCAACTCCCATCCATTCGCTCATTTACACGCCCCTTGACACCATTCACACGTCGTGGCCGGATAGGTCCACACATAATGCATGTGTATTTATGTAATTTTTTACTATTGTAAGTATCCAATTTAAGGGTCCTTACACACCAAAAAGAAAAAAATTGTCGTAAGAATTAAAGAATGCGTGTTACTTCCCAAGAAAAAAATTTGTTAAACCAATGATAAAGAGAAAGATATAGAGATGAATAATTTTTCTTTTTTGCTGATTATTTTATCTTTTCTTTAGGTAAATAGAGAGATGAGGCTTGACACGTGGCACGATCTTATTAATCTTAGGATGACACGTGGCGTAACATCGTTAAATCTCCTTTTCCATTTTGCTATTATATCTTATAAACATATTTTTTTCTAATTTTCATGGAATCTCATATATTCGCTCCTAAGTTAGAAAAACTATCTTATTATTCATCCCTTTTATGATCTCAACCTCTAAGTCCAAATCTTGGGACCTGTCATGGTTGATCCGTCTAATTATTCAACTAGTTCATTTTTACCCGTATGTTGCTATGACGTTTACATTTATATATTTAATTAATTTTTAAAATATATTTTACAAATATCATGGAATGATGATTTGTTACAAACTAATTTTATACTTTTATGATTTTAGTCAATATTTTTTAATTGGATTTGCAAATTTTATAGTAATTATTGATGGTTTTTAAATATATAATAGTAATATCGGATAATAGTTTTAATGGTTAATATATCATATAGCTGGTTGACAATAAAAAAATATATTTACTGATGGAATATAAAATAAAATTCTTTGAAATCAAATATAAAAGCATGTGAAGGATGGGGAATATTTCATAATTGGAGCTCGAGAAATATAGGCACGTAGGCCTAGTATAAGGAATGGAAGAGCTCGAGAAATATATTCTTCAAAAGTTGCAAGTTGCAGCAAAGAGCTTGACAAACGAAAAAATGTAGTTCACGCTTTCTTTTTTTTTTGTCGTATGAGAGTAGTTCGTACATAGCCAAAATTGCGTTGAGATTTCATTCCGACTAAATTTTGTTAACAAATTTAAGCGATTTGGTACTTATTAATATGTTAATATAAAATATCATATAATTTAATAATAACATGTTACTGTGGTACCAATAAGCACCCATCAATTCTTGGATCCTGGATGCACCACTAGGAGACCACCTTTGCCCTATTAAAAAGAATGTTGTGGAGATGTCCTCATTGTGTATGCATGATTGAAATGATGGGCTTAGGAATGTCTCAGACCACACATATATACATGATCCTCTCCGCCCCCTATTGTTCTCTCGTTTTGTTCTATGTCGTTTGCCGAGTGTATGGCGGCCATCTGTCCTCGGTCTTTTAATATCATTGTGGTTTTTAATTTTCTTTTTTTCTTGCTGAGATCCATGAATTAACTTTTACGATAAGAACGGGCACGTGCATATGCGCGGCTAGATTGATTGCGATAATCAATAAAATTACTGTTATAATTCTATAAATATATTTTTATTTTCATTACTATTTATATTAAAAAATTTGATTGATTAATATTATATATTTTCCTAAAATTTTTTATGTTTCGTGCAAGTGCCTCAATCAAAATGTAAACCACCCAACAACGTATAAACAATTTAATAAATTTATTATATTAATCTTTTTGTATTCCATAATTGTAAATAATTTTGATTTCATGAAGTAACGTGGCAACATAATAATGTGCCACTTGTGATATGATTATTAGCTGTTAGACGAACAGTCACGCGAGGAGAAGCCTTATTTATCCTACATGGCACTTTCCGATGTTTTGATCCGACTTTTAATATTTTATATGGATAGATTCTCTTATTTATATATATAGGAATATAATTTTCATTTTATATATTGCAGTGAAGACAAAAGGATATTTTATCCTTTTAGATTTACATGCTGCCACTTGTTTATTTCATAAATTTTCCTAAAACTTTTATATTTTATTTGGTGGACTTCAAAACTTAAGTTTTATAATATATATATATATACATATTTATAATATATATACATATATATAATATGTAGTCATATATAACCATTCTCTATTCTTACCATTAAAAAAAAACAGAAAAGAGAAAACACATTCTCTTTCCTCAAAAGTTCCTCACAAAAAAAATCATTTTTACCCAAACAAAAAGGTTTTTTTTTTTTGCCTATGACATTTTAATTATAATTGCACCCTTTCTAAAACCTATTTTGTGTATAATTTCTAATAGTTAATTAAACAAAAAGAAAAGTAAAAATTATCGGGTCAGTGATGACAAGTTTGCTTTTAACGATAACATCGACAAGAACTGATGAGCCGATCGGATTGGCTGAACCTCCTAAAAAAGAAAAAAAGATTGTTAACACCAGTTCGAACAAGAATGCACATGAAGGAAATCGAAGAAGACGATTTGGTACCTTTTTTCCTTCCTGTTTGGATCAATGTATTCTTTGGATTTTTCCGAAGATTACGAACTACTTCATGTCGTTTGGACGTAAAGTCTTCACGGGGTGTGGTTAAGAAATCATTTTCCAATATTAGGATTTTACAGCTGTAATTGGAAAAGTTTTTCCGGTCGAAATATTTGATATTCTCATATTACGACAGTGAGTCCTACATTATATCTCTATAAAAATAAATCATATTTATATTATCGTTTACATTCTCTGTAATTCAATATATTTATTAAATATAATAATCTTATTTTTCGACCTTTAACTCACATAAAATGATTTCATAATTAAATTATTATTTTTTTATAATCTTTACATTCATCGTAATTTAACCAAACGGCCTAAAAAAATTAGAACATTCCGTAAATTTGAGCATGAAGCTTTTGCCAAACTTCTTGACAAGACATGGCTTTCCTCCCTACAGAATATGGTCAAGATTTTGCTTCCCCTTTCGCCCGTTTCTTCACTGCGAAATCTTTCATTGGAGGCCCGGCGAGCGCCCATGGCGAATTTTCATGAAAAGAAGGACTAAGAAACAAAAGGAAGACCCTAACCGTTTAATTCAATCGATTAGGTGTTAATTCTCTTTGAGTAAAAATTCGAATTCGAGTCTTATGAATAAAAAAAATCACGCAGTGAGAATTTTATTTTTTAATGAACCGATTTGGTTTAATTAAAATTTCGAATATCAAGTTTATTTAAAAAAAAAAGACAGATGAAAACAATAACTTGCGGGCACGTTAGTCCAGCAGTCTGGGCCCACCATCGTAGGGACGAAATCGAGCATGCTGTCCCTGTCGGGCCAAGTGGCGCTCATCGGACCCACCACTTTTGGAATTTTGCATTGGTTGTCCGTCTCCATCATCGAACGGTGATTGATTTTTCCCTAACGTCTTCCATCTGAAAAATCAAAATAGAATATGAAGAAATTGATTCATAGGAAGAAAAATCTATCAGTCTAAAACGATGGAATGTACTCAAATTTGAGGATTCTTGACCGCCCCACACGCTACTTCATAGGTGAAATTTATCAAATAATAATGAATCTTGTAGTTAATAATTAATATTACGAATAGCTAATGTGAATCGTACTTGCACATGCGTTATTAATTGTTATCAGCAAAAAAATATTTCTTAGGACCAATACACGTGGCCCTATGATAATGAGACGTGTGGATAGGGTACTTCTATAAATATGTAAAGTTGGAGGACATCGGCGTAATTTTGGAGCCTCCAGGAAAACATTGTCGTAAAGAGATGCTGAGTAGATCTAGAGTTTGGCCAAGAACCATAACAGAATCTGGATAAGTACATTGCATGGTTTGAACTCTGAGCCATGCAGATTCTAGAAGCAGAGTTTGTTTGGCCCCGTTTCAAAGCGGAAGCAGTTATGGGTTAGAAAGAATAAGGATTATTGACGCAGCGTATACGCGAGTAACCTATCGCAAACCTGTTGATTCCGCAGAATACCGAAACTACGACCTTCAATTCCTATTGATTATTCGAATTCATAGAAAATTGGCATCCAACTCGAACAAATTCGAGAATTGGGCAAAGAGCACAAAAGCTCCAATTTTTATTGATAATCCAAAAATAACTCTCTTTAGCCCTATGGCTTACAAAGGTTAAATAGGATTAAAAAATCTAAATTGCACAGAAAGAAATAAAATTTCCTAAAATTGCAAAAACACCTAAAAACGATAAAATGCTCGTTTGAGACCATAAACGATGGAATTCGGCTAAAATCTCATCTTTTCACGGCCTTTGTTTTGCTGCTGAGGCCGTTTCCTTTGAAATAGGGTCGTCAGAACCTATTTTTCTTCAGATATCGACTTGCCATGTCATTTGCCGCATCAATTATTCAGAAGATCGAATCAATTTGATGGATCATTATCATGTGGGGATAACGGTTATAAGTTGTAGTTGGTAACTTTCAAACCCTTGTTCTCCCAGCTACACAGAGGGATGCATAACTGCCAATGGGTGAAGGAAATCTATAAGTATCAGAAAATTCCACCGAAAGAAGGACCTCTTGATCAACTCAAGAAATAGAATTTTTGCATATTTTCATAGCTTCTTCAAACTATCTATATTAGGAGTAGGAGTGATTTAAGATATCTCGAGTTTGTAGCGGCACATTGATTCTCTCAACGACTCAAATTCAAAGTTTGCGACAAGATTCTTCATCAACGACACAGTCACGCCTGTGCATAGAAGGTCTCGCATTTATCCCACGGTCATTTGTTCAGAGCATCTCAATGCGGTAGTATTCCTTCATTATCGTCACCGACGACCACAGATCCGGATTCAAAGCCTAAACTACCCTGTAGTAATGATAGCAAAGTAGGACATCCTCTGTAATTTCGATTTGAGTTTGTTTGTCCTTTCATTATATTTATCATTCGATCACTCTGTTGACTCTTATCATTTAATGAAGTATTCAGTTCACTTAAAACTTAATTCCTGATTTAGTCATAGTGAATCTCTCTGTTGCACACAGTCCTCTTAAGGGAGACATTACCAAAAGAATCCATATAAGATTTGAAAGAAAAAAAATTTCTCTCATTTTCTAGAAAAGAGAAAATAAAAAACGGCCTTTCTCTCCCTTCACCTAAATTAGAAAACATTATTATTATGTTTTTAGTTAATATATGAAATTATTTATCGATGTAAGTAATTGTTTCATAATCTATGTTCACGTTGATGAAAATTTTTATTAAGCATAAAAATAATTATATATTAACGATAATAAAAAAACACGTACATGTATATCTTCTAAGCATTAAATTAGTTAATACGAAAGATACTCAACACAAGCTAAGGATATTATAAAAAATCAGTTCGCGCTTTGCCAAGTTTATTTTATCAAAGGTTTTAAAAGAAATTTTTGAAAATAGAAATCCGTTACTTGATCATAGAAATCGAAATATATAAAGTTCAGAAAAGTATACTTGACGTGGATGAGTTTCCGCTTTCCATGCATTTTTTGGTGCTTAATTTTCGGTCAAAAGTGTATTTAAAGGATTAACCTGACAGATCGACCTCAAAAAGGAGAGTACTTACCGTACAGTACGAACTACTTGGATGTAATCTTTCGTCGTTTCTACGATCTCAGGCGGGTCAGTTTCTAGAAACGGCTATCTTGACTCAGTGCAAATGATATTTTTTATTAATTGGATGGCGTGTTAATCGGCATGGCATATAATTTATTCCGATCGATGATGACATGAGAACATAGAAAGTCCTCATAATAAGTTCCTCCAATTGACAGCAACTAATTAAGTCAATGCACGCTTATCGTTATTGCCCTACAACGAAATTATTTGACTTCAAAGTTAACAATTCCATATTATATCACGCAACATCTTGTCGTATTCATCTTTATCTTCTCATGACTTGAGATATCCGCTAATCACTATGTTAATTGGATCCGGCACTCTACGCCAATTATACCTTTGATTTTCGAGTACCTGTTAGGAACAATTATCTTGTGCCCATAGTAAAAACTGTGTGTTTGGATTGAGTAGAAGAAGAAGAAGAAGAAGAAGAAGAAGAAGAAGAAGAAGAAGAAGAGGGGGAAAGATAGAGGCAAGGCGTGTAGACGTGTGGCAATAATTGTGACCTAATCATTTATAAATTAAGCAGGAGATCGAGATGAATGAAGCAGAGTAGAGCCGAAAGAAATAAAAAAAAAATGAAGTGGAGATGGAAAAATGTAAACGATATTTGTTTAGGAAATAGGTTTGGTGTGGTTTAGTTAGAAAATAACAAGTAAAATAGTGACTCACATAGGAAAAGATAAAAAATATAAAAATGTATACTACATATTTATCACCTAATCAGGATTCGGTTGCTTATAGATTAAAATTATAATTAGAACCCAATTCTATGATTAAGTTTCTAAGCTTCAACAGATGAAATCAACCCATTTTAATTAAAAATTACTAATGAGTATCGGATTCCGATAGGGAAACCTTCCTTTTTTTTGGATAAACAGAAAAGTTGATCCTTTATTAAGGAGGGAATACAAGATTCTAATTAATTTTCTATATCGAAAAGTTTAACCTTAACGAAATTCATTAAAAAAAAAAAAAGAAGACTTTTACATGCACGTTCCTACCTGCCGACCTCTTCATCCTTAACCCTTTTTCTTTAGAGAGAAGCCTTCTTCTTGCAACAAAACGACGTCCTACTTCATCTAATTTAATATTATAATAATATAATATAGGGAGGCCCACATTATGCTCAATATATATATACACTTCCCGACCTTACTATTTAATTCTCTTCATTTTTGATTTTAACTAAAACATGATACAATTGTAATCAGGCATATATCCGAATTTTGTTGCGTCAAAATTGACACCTGAAATAGCGCTAGATCTGTCGTATTCGACAATGTCAATCCCCTCATCGCAGCATTTTTGCAATTTCATTTGAAAACAGTAGACATCTTATGACCCTCCGAAAATTAGGGGACATTTAGCACAGATATTTCGTTGAGAAAAACCAATTTCCTTTAAACTCTATTAGGAAATTAATACGAATCGGTGTGGGAACTTCCGATGCGGAGCTTGGAAATGCAGGACTAATGCTAGGAATTGTAAGACCTTGATAATACTTGTCGAGCCCAGTTTGACAGGGCGGAATGAAATGAAATAGAATGTAATGAGTTTCATAGAAATGAAATATAATGAGTATGGAAGAAAAATGATGAATTTTGGGTCGATATAGGATACACAATAAAATATAATTAAAACTTTATATATATTTAACAAGATGTGTTATTCTAAATCATAAAACATCCACATTTAATTCCTTTATTTTTTTCTTTGTTAAATTTGTCGAATTGGTGGGATGTACAGTTCTTGATTGTTACTTTTTTTTTTTGAAGAAATGTTCATTTTATCAATTTAAAAGAAAATGAACTTCGTAATGGAATGATTATTTTAATTTTTAATAGTACAATCAAATAAGTTCGTCGAATTAAAATGTACAATCAAATAATAAAATAGATCGGAAAGAGGGATTATTTCTTTGGCGTTCCATTTCCTTCTACCGAACATAACAGTATAACCTAAGGATGGATCCACAGAGATTGAGGAGCTGTCTGCTTGTCTCCCCGCGTAAAGTTAAATAACTACAAAGTGTCGTCATCTCGAGAATATCATTTTTATACGTAGATATATCTTTATTCGATTCTGTGCTTTGTCTTCACAATTTCACTCTTCCCTTGCTTTCCCTAAACTGCATTTTGAACAAAATCCTCAATCCGGTGTGTACAACTCTTTAGTTCTTGTGCCTTTTAATGAGCTGATGCGGCTCGAATTAGATTAGTCAAGATATATTCTGAATATCATGGTGCATATAAAAATAAAAAAATCCAATCACTTAATCAAACTCAAAATGCATAAATTGTACTTTACGCAATATAGATTAATATTAGGGAAATTATTAAGAGATAAAACTCTTATAGCATAAATTTTTTTCATTTATAAAACTTGAATGTGTTGAAAGGAACGAGCGTCGAATCACTTTAATCAATTCACCTTCGTTCCTAATTGAAAAATATAACATCACCCAAAAAGAAATAATAATAATTAGTCATTCTATTCCACCGTCGGTCTTATCTCATTGGGAGCGTCTTTGCTAATAAATGTAGTAAGACCCAGTCGTGTTTGTACAATATATTTCCAGGCAGCACGCGTGGCAAGGCGAGCTTCCAGGAAAAAGCTTATAAGTCCTAAGTCAGTATATGCATTCAGTTGTCATCGAAAATGGCGGAAAAGTATTCCCGTTTTCTAGATAGCCAGAGATTTTCTTGCCATGCTGAATGAGAAAAAACATCATTAGGTCTTAGAAGTAAATAACAGCACTGATGTTACATGTTGAGACCCTTCTCCCTTAGTTGAAATTCGACGATTGCTGCAAAATCTTTTTAAAATATAACACTTTCATATAAAAAGTAAAAATTATAACGATTTCGTACAAAATATTTATATTATGTTTCAATGTTTAACAATTCGTCAATTTATTATGACGTGATTCCACGATGGGTGTTGACGTGTCCAACAATGTTGTCATAGCGTGCCACATCGTTAGTATAACAATAAAAATAAAAAAGGGAAAATACAATAAAATAAGAAAAAATTTCGGAATATACAATAAAATCTCATAAAAATAACAAAAATCTTCAAAAAAATACTAAAATAATTTTTTTAAGGAAATTTTTTTAAAAAAACTCAATAAAATTTCACGAATTGTTTAAAAAGCTCCACTAAATTTTGAAAATTCAATAAAAATTCAAGATAATAGAAAATTTTTCAAAAAATAAGAAAACTAGAATATATCTTTTCAGAAAACTTTTAAGAAGGAGCACTAAATCGAAAAATACAACAAAAATTTAAGAAATATAAAAAATGCGAAAATACAATAAAATTTTAGAAAAATAAAAAAAATTTGGAAAAATAAAAAAAATCAGAAAAATAAAAAAGTTTTTCAAAAAATATAATATTTTCCAAAATTTTCAAAAACACCACTTAGTTGTTTGTTTTTCAATTAATAATTTTACTCAAATCAACTCAAGTATATTCTTTCTCATATTCAACAATATAATTATTTCTATTTTGTATTATTCTGCAATTTAATAATAATTTCTTACTCATATTTTTTTAATAATTTTTATAATCAATTTTTTAATAAATACATTTTTCATCTACTTTCACATCTATATATACATATATATATATATATATTCCCACACATTAACATATTTGTCAACATTTGCAATCATTACACAAAATCAAGTTGAGTCGAATCATTTATCTAACTCGAAAACCAAACGCAAGTTATATTTTTCAAGAGTTTTTTGTTATTTTCTAAAATTTCATTGTATCTTTTCATTTTTTTGTTATTTTTCTAAAAATTTCATTGTATTTTTAAGATTATGTGGTTTTGTTAAAAATTTTATAGAAAATTTTCTTTAATTTTGGTATTTTTCGAAATAATTATGTTATTTTACTGAAAATTTTCCAATTTCTTTGTTATTTTTTTTTAAAAAATTGTATTTTATGGATATAGTGGTGATTTTAATTTTTCTTTAAAAGTTTTTCATTTAGTATTTTTGGGATTTTTTTATTTTCTCGTGAAGTTTTCTTGAATTTTTATTTAGTGGTTTTTTAAAAAAAATTCCTGAAAAATAATATTTTTGATGTAATTTTGTTATTTTTCTGAAATTTTATTGTATGTTTCAAAATTTTATCATTTTTTTGAAATTTTATTGTATTTTCCCAAATTTTTTAATATATTAATGATGTGACACTCAAAGTTAGCATTGTTTGACACGTCAGCTGCCACCATAGAGTCACGTCAGCAAAAATTGATGGATTGTTCAACATTGAAACATAATATAAACATTTTGTATGAAAGTGTTATATCTCAAAAAGATTATGTACCAATTGTAGAATTTTTCCTCTCCCTTCTCTTCGAGAAGATACTGTATATAATGGGTATGTTATGTGAAATTATGTCACAAGATACACGAAAATTTTATTTTTATTGAATAATGATTTTTTTTATTTTCTAAAAATTTATACTAAATTAGGAAACCCTTATTAATTTGTCACATATGCTATAAGATCACCCTTTATATATAAAACTTTCTCCTCCCCTATGAGTGCCGTTAAGGATCCATGCATGCACCGTTGGAAAAACATAACCAGAAAAATCTAGCAACATGAAGGGTATGATATTTTCGGACTTTAGCTCCGTATTTCAACCAATAAATAAAAAAGAAACAGAATGACATGACTGCGTCTACAGTAAGTTCGGGACAATCATTTTCCTCCCTGAACCAATTTAACATTTCATTTATGCAGATTCTTTTTCGAGCTCAGACTATGCATCTGCCTATGTGTATTGCTTCATGTCCATGCTAATATCTTAACTTTTCAATCACATACAAAATCTCTTGATTCCAAATTGAAATTGAAAATGAGTGTCCATGCGCAATGTCCCTTTTTGCCCCTCTATTTTTACGAATGCGATAATGTATAGGTGAAATACTATGTAAGGAGATTGAACATCACAGTTGTATATATATATATATATTTTTTTTTTGGCTCAATGTCATAAGTGGTATCATGATACAATTTATATAAGGTCCTATCATTAATTTGTATGTAAAAGACAAAATGTATCTCGACTCAACGAGGTATATTATAAATGCGCTCAAATTTGGTTTGTTTCACTGTTGCCTTAGAATCCCAATATGGAAAGTAACATATATCAATATTATGTTTTGGTAAATGCTCCACTATATTCATCAAAATAAGAAATTGAAAATGCTGTGAATCTTATCCTGTTATGGTAACGAGCATGAAAACCTGCAATTACATGTTGCTGTTCCAGTCCCAGCCAAAGAACCGGCGGAGTAAATCTAGACTATTATTTAGGATCGGATAAGTACGAACAAAACACTCCGCATGTATTCAAAATGGATAATGGAGTGAATATTCAAAACCGCAGATATTTGTAAGCGGAACAAAAATCGGACCGAAAAAAAAAAAAAAAACATGTGAAAGGACAGAATCCCACGGAACATCAAAAGCCCCAAACGCGACGCTTCCGTACCACATTCCCCCTTCATCTGACCGTTCTTTCCGCTGACCCTTGACTTAATCTCTCTCTCTCTCTGCATCTCTCGCTGTGTGTGAAGAAGCTGTGTTCAGCTATTTAAGCTTTAGCTCAAAGCTCCGATATTCCTCCCGAAATCGCGTGCCAACCACTACTACCCTCTCAAGGAATCAAACCATCCCGGCATTCTCATCATCGCCATCAACAGCATCTTCATCTTCCTCATCTGCTCTGTTTCTGCTCTGCTCCGCTCTGCTCCGCTCTGCTTCTCACCCTCCTTACCAGTCTGGGATGACCAGAATCTGATACTTATTCCTTCGGGCAGATCATCTCCTACCTTGTGAGTCTGAGCCTCTGATGAAATTCCGTTCTTGGGTTTCAGAGAATGTCCAACATACCCACCTCGCTCTCTGAAATCTGCCTCACTCTGTCCCGCCTCACCATGTCCACCGCCGACCCTTGGCCCTTCTCCTAATAAACACCCCCTGGTTTCTGCAAATCCGTTCTCTCAATCAATCAGCTCTCCTCTTCTTTCTGTTGAATCGCATCCGATTTGAGCCGTCATGGGGAAGTTCAGGGGCTTCAGGATCAAGAAACACCTCGCCGGGTTCACCCGCTGGGTCTTCCACCGTCCCCGAAGAGCCCGCCCCGCCTACCGCCGTTTGGGCGAGCCGGCACCTTCGTCGAGGGCGTTCTCCAGGCTCATCACCTGGGGCCGCTGCCTCACCAGCAAGACCCGCTCCCTCTGCTCCGCCGCCTCCAGGCGTCATGGGTCGTCGGGTTACCTCCCCCTGGGCGTGGAGCCGGAGAGGAACAAGCCCGTCCCCGTCCCCAAGGGGCACCTCGCGGTGTACGTAGGCCAGAAGGACGGCGACTTTCGGCGGGTCCTGGTGCCGGTGATCTACTTCAACCATCCGCTGTTCGGGGAGCTGCTGAGGGAGGTGGAGGAAGAGTACGGGTTCAATCAGCAGGGCGGGCTCACTATCCCCTGCGGCGTATCCGAGTTCGAGCGCGTCCAGACCCGGATCGCCGCGGCCGGGTGCGGTAGCCACAAGCTGTCATGGAAGCGGCGCGTGTGATCGGAGGACCGACGACGACGATGATGATGACGAAAATTACGCGGGCTTTGATTAATTATTGATGATAGGGATAGGTAGAATTTTTGTTTTCTTACCTTTTTTTTAAAAAAAAAAATTCACTTTTCTATTGCCCTTTCTTTCTTTTACTATTATTATTATTATTATTATATCATTATCACTAGTATTATTATTATTATTATTATTATTATTATTTATCCTTTTGCTTTCTTTTTTTTTTGGCCTTTTCATATTATGATATAGAAATTAGATAGAGTAGTAGATTGGTAAAATTGTATAGAGATTTTTTCTGTTATATAAAATAATTATATATGCTTTTTCCATGATAATATGAATGTGATGTTGATGTCGATTTAGGCAATTTTTCCCCCTTGTTTTCTATTGTTCGCATATAATTCGAAAAATATGGTTCACCCAAAAAATTGTGATTTTCGGCATATAATATGTGGTATCGAAATTTGTTAATTTTAATATTTAATATGTGAATGCGATATGAAAGTTATAAACAATGACGTCTCGCGTTTTAGTTAGTTGAAGTGTTTTGAGTTGATTTTTCAACCAGGACTAATACAAATATGATAGGTGTTGTAGTTTGAAAAATGTTCAGTGAACTAATTATCACTCGACTTTGAAATAGTTTGAGAAGCATCAATAATACTAAATCAACCTAGAAATTGATTGTCACGCACACGTATGATGTCGAAACCACGTTTAAAGTTCTTGGGATAAAACTGATTTTTCTTGTAGTATAGTAGAAAACTCAGTGTGATCCCTTCACTTTCCCTTTTGGACTAATACAATCCTTGTACACCAAGCCAGTGTTACACCTCCGTCATATTTGGGAGGCCGGATAAAAAGTGAGATAGGATTTTTAAAATTCTAAACCCATGTTTGATGACAATGGGAAAGAGGGGCGTCTCTTGGGTTATTTAGCTAAATATTCAGGTATTTTTTACTTTTTTTCCTTCATATGCGAAACGTTATTTTCTAAATATGAAAACATTTCGTACAAAAACAATCAATCGACAGACGTTTTATACGAAATGTTTTCGTACTTGAAAAATATCATTTCGTTGTTTAGTATGGATCCCAACTGAATATTCAGTCAAGGGACCAAAAAATATCTCTTGGTTAGAGATTCACCAGGCATGTTTGGACGTCTGAATATAGAGTAAGACAGGATTTCTAAAATGTTTGGTGACAATAAGATAATGATTGGGTTTTGAATTCGTCAAGATATAAATATCAAGGAGCTAATCCCATTTAGGGATAGGTTAAAGGGGATTGGATTTAAAATTTGAGCGAAAAGACAAAAATGTCCCTATCTTTTATCAAAATTTCAAAACATGTCATGGAGGGTTTGTGAAGCGGGCTAGTCAAAAGAGGGGTGGTGGTAGCCGACATTGATTCCCATTGCCCCCGATTCATCCCTCCCCCTCTTCTTTCGAATAGATAGAGAGGGCAGGGAAATCGGAGCTGTGGTGGCGCGATTCCGATCATTACAGCACTAGTAGATGTTGCCGGTGATCTCTATGACCACTGGCGACCTCAATTAGGGTTGTGGTAGCTAAAATCGAGCCACCATAGTCCCAATCTACTTCCTTTCTATCTTCACATGAAGAAAGATAGGCCACTGTGGGGCGGCCACCCTAGGCGAGATTGCAAACGACCTCTGGGTTGATCGACGACTTTGCGAGGGGAGGGGGATGAATTGGGCAACCACGCCCACCTCTGTTTTTTTTCCCTTATATTTTTTATAATTTAAAACTAATTTTCAAAATTGATTTTTATTTTAAAATATTTTAAAATATTAAACTTGCAATATATTGATCGTTTCCATCCGATATTCCAATCTCAATCTTAGAATGAACCAAACAGTCGATTGAAGAAGGAAGAGGAGTAGTGATGGCCTGGCGCTGACCACCAAGGCCACCAGCAAGGTCGTTGATGAACCTCGGAGTGGCTGGCAATCTTGATCTCTCTTTCTTTCCCAAAAATAAAAGGTAAGGGAGGGCCGATTGTAGGGGTGATAGGGCTTCACAATAGCCACTGTCACCCTAGGCAAGGCCCGGGGTTTGCTGGCGGTAGAATAATGTACACCTATTTCAACCCGCAACGAAGTGCAAGCTATTGACTAGTAAACACTGATTACTTGTCCATGTCTGCATCATTTCCTGTTACTTCATTGCTTTTATAAAATCTATACAATTTGGTTAAAGGAGAGTTCCGATCGATATGAAAAAAAAGAGCAATATATTATATAGTACATCAACTCATTAATGTATATTTTTTAATTCGATTATAAAAAAAATTATGTATCACATCAATCCATCCTCTCCTTCTTATTCTCATTTAAATATATTTATATATTTTATGTCAATCAATTAATATATAATACCAAAATATATTTATAATTTCATGGGTTAAATACCTCTTTCTTCGCATTCCATTTCTCCCACAATTTTCATTTATCAACTACCAAGGGATTAAAACCCACATTTAAGAGTACATTGCCATTGCCCTGAAATGTTATTCATATGTTTCACTGTGGATTGTCTTTTACTTATTTACTTATTTATTTTAGTGAGATACTTGGCAGATTCTTTTAATATAGACTAATACCCTTTTTTTCGGTGGAATAAACTAATACCCTTTTACATGAATGTAAAGTGATAAATGAATTTCCCTATTTTATCTCTTCAAATTTCTTTGTTGAGAATACTGCTACATGAGCTTAATTTTTCTTTGATAAATGAGTAATTGTAGGGAAATAAGGAAATTCATTTATCATTTGACATTCATGTAAAAGGGTATTAATTTTTCTATAGTAAAAAAAAACATTCTGCCTCGTATCTCACCAAAATAAGTAACTTATTTCTTGCCCCATTTGTTTTCAAAGAATTTGATTTTAACTTTAACTTTAACTTTAACTCAACACACTACACAACAAAAATACACGTTTCCCAAGTCAAATTTATAACTACATCTCATTTGTCCTTTTCCACAATCAAAATCAAAATCAAAATCAAAGTAATTTTAACTCTAAATCCAAACGGCCCAGTGTATCTCTAAATGATTTCATAAATAATCAAATCATTTAAGTACTTATTCTATTAAATGCTTAAAATTCAACACTAAAAATAAGTTGAAACAAAGACATCCTAAGTCTATTTTGTCTTGTAAAGTCTAGTAAATCTATAATTAAATATATTTACATTGACTAAATTTCTTAGACGTTTCATGTGTTAATGAATATATGAGATGCCCAATAACGGAATACTTCTGATTGGGCTACCTATATGATCTATGTGACCGAATTGATCTATTTCATGGACTTATAGAGTATTCATGTGGGTCATAGATTACTCAAATGAATCTTGGACAAACCCCCATCATCATTATCAATATATATGTAATATATGAAATGAATTCCAATTATGTTGCGGAGAGCAAGTGAGCTAATTAACCTAGGAACTCATATTTGAGTTAAAATCGAATTGTGGGATCTCCAATCCAATAAAACTGCTGAAACTGCATTGCGAGGACGTCAACGCCCCAAGCCATTCGTTACGAGATGAAACCTACTTTACATCTTAGGCAAAACTGAGGTACCCGCGCAATGCAATGGGTAAAGAAATGGATGCGCTAGCTAACTACTTGGAGCCTCTCCAACTAAAGCTCGCTCTTGTATGAACTGAAAAAGTCATCATCCCCCTCCTCCACCTCAACCCCTCTCCCTTTTCGTCGGACTTGAGTGAACTCTGAAGTTCGCCATTATTGCCTTCGGTATCTCTATTTCCTCTTTCCACATCTTTCTCAGGTTTTGCTGCTTCATCCAAACCCTGCAAACAAGAAATATGATGTTCTGTTGGATCAGAAATATAGTCAGAAGTATTGAGTTTACTTTAGCAATATTTCATAAATAGTTCATCAGTGGTGTAAATTCACAAATCTTCTTCTATTCGTCTTCTGCAGAAGAAAAGTGCAAAAGCCTCAAAGAAGCCTCCAAGTGGTCAAAGGTATCTGCATTACGTGATCACTTCTGATCCCGTTTCAAATAAGTTGACCGCATTCAGTTGATGACAGTAGCCTCTTCATATCTGTGTTTTGCTAAATAATCCGTGTTATTTAGTATATCCTGGAACTTATATAAGAATAGAATATTCATCGAACCAAAATTTCCAGAAAAGGATGAGTTATCAGATGAGATTAATCACTGACAAAACCGTTCAGAGATTTAAACTCTCCCATGGGAGAAAATCGCGAAAAGACAGTCTAAGGCTGATCACTTGGGTTAATTTGGTGAGGATGAGAGAGAGGTGTAGAATTATTCTTGTTGAATTATGTCTTCATATTGAGCTTCTGTTACGACTCCCCAGTACTTTGTAGTTCTTGATTCTTACTTCCTGTTGCCTCTCATTGCAGTGTTGAAAGAGCATCAGATGGGGATAACTGTGGTAATAAAGAAGGAAGCTAAAAATATAACTGTTCCCGGACAAAGGAACAATTCGCGAGTTCTTGTACGGATTTCGCTCTCAAGCTTGCTAGTAGGCTAGTGTCACGGGCCAGCTTCCTAGTCATTCCCCAAGTGCGATAATGGAGTTCCTATGACTGTATACTGATTGCTTTCATTGTACGTGGGCTAATATGAGTTGCTCTATCACAGGTACGTACTTCGGGTGTTGTACTTCATATCGGTCGGTTATCTGTGTTAGCCAGTTAATCCTGGGGAGGGCTGGTCCGGGGAGCCTCGGTGCTCGTATCTCTGGACGCCCGCACGGGCATCAAACAGCAAGCCCGTGACAAGTGGTATCAGAGCTAGTCTTGGTGGGAGTAAGCCATGATGACGCAGGGTCGACAAGGATCCAGCGACAAGCGTCGTGACGCTTCGGCTCAGGCAGGGGAGTGCTTTCCTACAAGAGGAAAGTGTGGAGACTCCAAGCTTGGGTGTCGAGAGTCGCCGGTCCTCGTTCAGCAGGTAAGCTGGTCATGGTGTCTCACTGGGACGATCCAATGGTTACCTGGCTAGGGAAGACACATAATACAACAACCAGCGAAGGCGTAAACAGTCATGGAGCCTAATGTGTCCTTATGTCCTTGTTCGTGGGGGAGTTTGTGTAGTGGGAGCCGAACTGCTCAGGAACTGACACCACTATGACGTGGTGTGGGGTGAAGGTAGTGTTGTTGCTGAGGTACTGACACCACGAGGGTTGTGGTGTGGGGTGAAGGCGGCGTAAGGCGTTGGGACTGCTACATTGACAAGCCCGCAACGAGGACGTTTGCGGATTGGGTAGGGGAAAATGTCACGGGCCAGCTTCCTAGTCCCTCCCCAAGTGCGATAATGGAGTTCCTATGACTGTATACTGATTGCCTTCATTGTACGTGGGCTAATATGAGTTGCTCTATCACAGGTACGTACTTCGGGTGTTGTACTTCATATCGGTTGGTTATCTGTGTTAGCCAGTTAATCATGGGGAGGGCTGGTCCGGGGAGCCTCGGTGCTCGTATCTCTGGACGCCCGCACGGGCATCAAACAGTGAGCCCATGACACTAGCGTGCACGTGAGGCCGGAAATTGTGCACGTGACTCTCTTCCTCTCTACTCAACCGTTGGATCAATGCTCTTCCCATCTCTTTGGTAGGGTTCTGGCGCTGTATGGCCTGCGGGACGGCCGATTCAGTCGGGGATATGGCGGAACTAGCCTCGCAATCGACCGCAAATCCCATCCAATCTCGTTCGAAACCCACTCCCTGTGCGTTACGTGGGCCTTCCTCTTGTCTCTGGGAAACTCTCTTCAAAGAACTGTGAGGCTCCATCTGAGAGAATTGTAAAACGAATTAAGAGTTGGTCTGTGAAGTACTTGTCTTATGCAGGTAGGGTGCAGTTGATCAATTTCGCCCTCTTCAGTATGGCCAACTACTGGTATTGCCATTTCATTCTCCCCAAAAAAGTTATAAAACTAGTGCAACAGAAATGTCGATCTTTTCTCTTAAAAGGTCTAGACCAACACACAGGTGGAGGCAAGGTTAGTTGGGAAACCGTTTGCCTTCTAAAAGGTGAAGGAGGTCTTGGCATCAAGGATCTAACTTTGTGGAACAAGGTATGTGTGCTGAAGAACTTATGGTCCCTTCTACTGAGTTTGGGGCCTCTCTAGGTGGCTTGGACTACAAGATACCTTTCAAAGGGCCGCAGCATTTGGTTTTTACGAATCCCAGGAGACTATTCTTGAAACTGGAGGAAACTAATGCAGCTGAGAGCACTGATATCCCCTTATACTACCTGCAGAGTTGGTTCAGGTATTACCGTATCTTTTTGGTATGATACCTGAATACCAGTTGGCTCGTTGATTAACTATTGTTGCCGAGGACTGCAATGTTTTCCCTCACTAAGTGAACACGCAAAAGTTAGCGCAGTCCTGCTGCAAGGACAATGGCATTGGCCACGAAGCTCGGACCCACAAGCTGCTTTGATCCGGGACCAGGCTATAGCACTCGAACTCTCCAATCAAGATAGAGTCTTATGGACCCCCTCATAAATCCGGGCAGTTCTCCATTGCAAATGCCTGGAAGTGTTTAAGAGTCAAAGGCCCAACACTGGAATGGAGTAACGCAATCTGGTTTGATGGACAGCTTCCGCGCTCTTCTTTCATTAGCTGGCTATGTGTACATAATAGATTAGCTACAAAAGACCGACTTTCAACATGGGGTATTCAACTTCAGTCAGTTGAATGTGAGTCCTGCAATACACAGTGGGAGACTCGCGAACACCTCTTTTTCGAATGTCAAATCACCTAAGGAATTTGGAGGAGTTTGTTGGCTTGAGTTGGCTTGCACCGTCCTATGGTGAATTGGAATACGGAATTCTGTTGGATTTCTTCTCTTCGAGGCAGGAAGCTCGATGTTATTTGTTTGAAACTTCTGTGGACTCACTACATATACTGTATATGGCGTGAGAGGAACGCGCGGTTTTATCAAAGGCAAAGTTTATCTCCAGTGGCTATAGTTCGGAAGATTTTTGCAGATGTGAAGGCGAAGCTCTGCGTTTACCCTCGACTCTCCCACAAAATTGTAAATGCTATCATAGTCGGTCACATGTTTAACCCTCATGATAGTTTCCATAGCTAATCGGTTTTGGTAGTTTTGTTGATGTGTATTGGGTAAATGGCCTCTTGATGTACATACATTTTGATTAATGAAAGTCTCTACCATTTATCCTAAAAAAAGAAGGAAGCTTGCCCGCTGAAGAAGGTAGAAGCTCCTCAGCTCAACCATCTGAGAGCACTGAACTGAGTGTCATTTTATTCAATCACCAATCTTTTATGGAGAGGACTCCAAGCACCAGGTGGTCGAAACAGATACTGAGTTGTTTTACGGGGTATGTCTGGGGCAGAGTGATCGATACTGTTAGAATAGTTCATAAATTTTATTCAATGGTTTCCGCTAAGAAAAGGCTTTTAAATGGGCTCCAGGTGATGAGGCAGTTTGGTACGGATCTTTCAATGATCAAAATACTCTTTCGAGACCTGACTTATCGCCAAGTGAATCGAAAGTTTTAAAAGGAAGAACGGCAAAACCGGATGAGTCTTTTTGAAGTATGGGGAAGTCGTGCAAAAGGTGAAATATCCATTTGTTTAATTTCTTGACAAGAGGTTGATTTCGATAAGTGGAAACATATTTTTGGAATAAATTCTGGTTTTAATGTGGTTTTTCCTCCTCCTCAGATCAGAGGTTTTTGAGTTTGTTATAGAGCAGCCGCAAACTGCTGCTCTAGCAGAGAAAGAACCAAAGCTCGAGAACTCAGAAGTGATCACAGGTGAGGATGGTTCTGAGGATTCGAATCCAGAAACTGATGTATGTGTTGGGTATCCCTCGATTTGGAGGAAGTTGGGCTCAAATTGTATTGGGCTTTTATCGGGCTTTAATAGGCCCAAGAACCCATTTTTGTTAGGGTTTTTGTTTCAGCAAATCAGCTGAGGTATAAATAGCAGCAGAACAGCTGCAGATTAGAGTAGAGCGGCAGAAGTGCAGCAGCATAGCAGCACAAAACCAGGGAAGAGCAGACAGCAGAATTCGAAGAGCAGGGGCAGCGCGCAGCTGGAGATCAAACCTCGATCGGGATGTCAAACGAACTCCGATTGGGACGAAATTTTGACAGCAGCTTCACAACACGTGGGGCTAACTTCTGAACGGTCAGAATTTCTATTCGAGCTCTGTAGGTGCTGTTTCAGCTGATTTTGTGAACCACCCGGTGTGGGTGACGAATTTAGTATTTGGGTGATCCAAGAGAGTGTTTCTCTTGAGTTTGGTGATCCAAGGGTTTACCCTTGATGAAAGACATTGTATAACCTTCATAGTGGATCGTTGATTCGGAGTTGGTCCCGTGGTTTTTCCCCACATTGGGGTTTTCCACGTAAAATTCTTGGTGTTGTTTTACTTTACTGCTTGTTGGTTGATTTGATTAGTTCCTATCTCGATTACACTAGAAGGAGAGGAAGATTAATCGCTGCGTTATTGTTTGGTTGAGTACATCCCTAACCCCAACAGTATGCTTTATTCTTCTTGGGCTTGTATCTAATCAATCATTTCAAACAAAGCATTAATTTTTTGAAAGAAATATATATTACCATATAGAAATAATATGAATGAATAATTAAAATACATCGAATATGACATAAATAAAATTAATTGAATTGAAATTAATAGGTCAATTTTATGTGAAGCTGAGAACTTTGTAATTTGGATACGTTGAGCTTTCTCTTACAGCTCTGGATTATTATAGTTGATGCTATTCTCATTTTCTCAAGTTAAATAAATATCAACAAAATTTAAAATAAAATAATTTTTCAAACTCAATCTTGTCAATGGGTAATGCATTGCTTCTCTGATTGGTCGATAAGCTAACTTAAAATCAAAGGGATCTACCAAAAAAAAAAAATCAAAAGGGTATAAAGGAAACCCAAAAAAAAAGGGCTCTATCGAAATTGGAATTATTTGGTCACAAAAAAGAAAAATTGGCAGGCCGGGTTCTCAATTTTGGGGCCAATCTCCGAATGATCACCGGGTGCTAGCCCGGCAATTGAAAGACGGTGTCGGTGGGATAAATGATTCAGCTTCTTTATGGTCTATTTAAGGCCATCCGATCATATGCCATGGGGATGTCTTATTCTGGATTTGACTAGTCTATTTTTTTTATTTTTTTTTTGCTTGCTTGGAAGGGTAATTCATTGAAGGTAATATGTAGAGAAAAGCTTAATGGTCCTATCACATCTCTTCATCCCTTGTGAGAACAGTGGGGGGGATTGAAGACATGGGAATAGGTCCACTAAGATTATAAAATGCAGCCCATCGGGCAATGTTGTGGGCAACAAAGTTTTCGTCCCGAGGAATAAATAGTACATCCCATGAATCAAAAGCAGAAAGATCTACTGGCATGCCATCTATGATAGAGTGGAGAGAGTGGGGTGAGGGAGAGCCCCGAGACGATAGACAATCGAGGATGTCCTTGCAATCTCCAGAAAGAAGCATATTGCAGAGCTGGAGTGAAAGAGCACAACGAATAGCATTATGTGCTGCTTCTGCTTCCCCTCTGAGAGGATTGGTGGAGTTTGATTGGAAGGCCCAAACAAATTTGAGGGTGCCTCGACTGTCAAATTTGTCACAGGCTCACAGCAAACAAACTTGAGGGTGCCTTGACTAGTCTATCATGTTTCTAAGTATTGATTGAACTCTAATAAATCAAAGTTATCAATTTTGCTAATACGAAAGTCATGACGTTTCATGTAAGCGTCAAATCAACTGTACACAAATTTCTTATACCATAACGATATGATTTGGTTTTGTCGCCGAATATACAATGCTGCTAGTATTCAGTGCATTTGTCTATCAAATAAAGAGGAGGCATCACGTCAGATCTACCATACCATAATTTGAAGTTGCTCATATTTAACATTCGTCAGGCTAACTTCGCAGGCTCGTTTCTTTGTTCTCTTCTCTCTCTCTCTCTCTCGCTCTCCCCCTCTTTAATAGAGCAAACCTTTTAGTTGATTTTATAGTTGTTTTAAAGCTCTCACGACATGTTATGAATTGGAAAACAGTAAATGCGAAAAAAAAAGAAGTTTTTCAGACACAATTAGTCAAAATCTTAAATTCAATATCTTTCAGAGACACCTCCAAATGGCAAATTGTGATGTTAATCTTATAGGACCCTCAATATACGCAAATTGTACATTTATCATGCATTTGACATGTGAATATTCTACTGTTCGATCTAAGTTCTATAACGTTAGTAGGATCTTCTTCTTCTTTTTTCCACAAAGGAGGTCAATTCTAAGTACAATCAAAGATAAATCATAAATAACTAATAAATGGCACAGGTAATCTCATTAAATATTGAATATGTGACCTCTAAATCAACATGAGAGAGCATATACCACTACGCTACACCATCTTTTTAAATATCTGATCATGATTATGAAGTTAAATTAAATGATATGTAAAAGTTCACGATATATAAGGAGTCCATGGAATTTAACAATGTCCAATTTCTGAGTTCTCCTTGGAAAGATATCGATTTATAAATTTTTATTTCCTTTTCGGTGAATAATTAAATTTCAATTAACTGTATCAATTAACTAATTATTATTTTCTTTAGAATTGATCCAAGTCGTATCCAGGATTTACCTCAAATGAAATTTTATGGAAGAAGAAGCGCACTGTCAAATTTGCCACGTAAGATTTTGCTCCTCCTTCATTGAGGAACTTTTCCCGTCACATCAAATACATTATTGGATAGAGTGGTAATTTCATGAACTTTTTTACAACAATATGTTTATAATTAATAATTATAATGCGAATAAATATAAATAGAAAAAAAAGTATGTATTAAGTAGAAAGTATTATTTGCATAACGTAGTTAACAATTATAAATAATGAAAAGACATCTCTTACTATGTAGAGAATAATTTGAATATCCTTTAATTCATATAAAATAAATTAATAATCCTTCAAACTTTTAACATTATATCTACTTCTTTTTGCAAATAAAGTTTATTAAGTTGAAGGTAAATGAGAATTAGATTTAAAGAAAATTGTATTTTACCTCTAAAAAATATATATAAGAGCAAATACGATTGGATTTTGAAGTAATTAAATTTTTTACATTCTAAAAAAAGCATTTAGAGGAAAATATTTTATATGACTTTGCTTATATGTTTCTAAAAGTTATTTTTTAGAGGCAAAATACTTATTTGCTGCTAGTAATTGTGATATAAATTTATTATTTATTAAGGTATTAATTCCAGGGTGTTTTAGAGAAAGATAAAATCCAAATAAAAGGTATATGTTATATTTGTATCAAAATAAGAATTTTAGAAACAAATATTATAATTGCCTCTCTTTTTTTTTGTCTCAATAAGGATATTTTCCGTACTGTACTATCTATTCATGTCTTGTCGTGCCATTCATGATTTTGGACTTGATTTGTATTTCTTTTTTCTTTTTATCGGTGTGTATCTAGGTATCTGAAAGTTCAATGACTCTGATTAATCCAGTTTGAATTGGATTAGCTCACTAATAGGTAGAACTCTTTCAACGTGAATTTTTCTCATTCACAAGAGTCAAACTTGAGACCTTATTTTATGGAAATAAGTGCCAAATATTTTGAACTATCCACGTTGGTAAAATTGTGAGGGATATTATTTTCATAATCTCGGGAGATCGAACATTAAAGGTTATTCTCCTTCCTGATATAAGTATGATTTTTAGTACTCGAATTTACATTTTTCTGTGTAAAGGAGTTAAAGTTTCTTATCACTCAATCAATATTGTGTTGACAAGGCGAGCGGGTACTAGCTAGGAATACCACTGGAGATAACATGGAACTGACAAAGACTGAAATCCTTTTATTTGATGCAAATACACAAAGAATAGCAACTCTACTTGCAGAGAAGAGAAGCGTTTTATGACTTATGTACACATGGTACTTTGTTTCTTCCCTCGATCATGTACACGTGGCACTTATTTATGTGCTAGGCAAATGACCTTCGGATACTCGTTATTCTTCTTTAGCCCAAACTTATGAAATGACATTTATGAATGAATAAGAACCAAAAAAGAATAGGGATGTCTGCCCGAATTTAGAGGCCAGAAGTGTATGGCACCCCGGTGGCAGGCAGCCAAGAACCGCCAGCGATGAAATTTCCTACTGTGAACTTTGAAGCCTCTGTCGAGCTGGTGATAACGTGGAAACCGGCCCAGTTGACTCTATTGGCCGTTGATGATCCAGGACCAGTGTTCATGTACTCACCGTAGTATAGCGTCGTGAGGGCGAAGTCCCCATCCCACTCCAGCCACCCAGCAGGATTGATCAGACTATCGAGATTAGTCTTCATGAACACTGTCCTTGAATACTCCTGCCACGGCCTCCCAAGGTAGGTCTTGACGGAGCTCTGCACCGACTTGAGGTCTGAAGCTGCCGTGACTCTGCAGTTGTGGATTGAGATGCCGGTGTTCTGGTTGGGGTCAGTCCTGCCTTGAGCAGTGATAGTGTTGGTCTTGTTTGGAGGATTGCGGGCATAGATGTTGCAGTTTTGGAAGACGACCGCTGCATTTCCAAAGATGAAGTCTACGGTCCCGTAGATGTCGCATTCTCTGTAGAACTGCCTCTCAGAATGCACGTAGAGTGTGTCTTGGTAACCCTCGAAGCTGCATCTGTAAAAAACAGAGAGATCGGAACCAGATCGGAGAGCGACAGCTTGGTGGTTTGCTGCCCCAGCGGTATTACGGAACGTCATATCACGGGCGATGAATCCATCTCCAACGACAGCTGGTCAGGTTAACAAGAAAAAGGTTTTAATTTCTGTTGATAATATACGTTGGAGAGACATATCTCCCAACGTAGTCGACCATGGGCTTCGGCCCCGTATATACCAAAAAAAAAATTGTTAAGGGAACCATCGCATTCAATTATTATTCACATTCTCTTTATTAGACTTCCTTTCTAGGCCAGCTATAATCCATAAGCAATATTAGTATAATTTAATCAAATCGTTTTATAAATATAACATGTCCAGAAGCAAAAGTAGAAAGGGAAGAGAATATTGTTTGTCCTTTGGTGAGATCAGAAATCGTACTCCATTTATTAATTGAGACTAATTCTCATTTGACGTCCTTGACCTTATTCATATATAGAACACTTCAACTGTCTCTTGGAAATTCGTAGAAAGGAATAATAACCCTATACTGACTGCCATCTAGAGGCAGACTGGCCGTATCTAATTCATGCTTCATTATGTTAGATGCATGCCCATGAAAAAGTCTTTCATCTGGATGTTTGCTATTTCTAAGGTTCAATGTTTCACCCAATAAAACATCTGTCCTTGTCGAGAAATTACCAAATAATGATTTATTCAATAAATCTTATATGTCGTTTTATCTGATGATGAGCACACAGCCACAAATAATTATCGGTAGATTCTGTACTTTGACCATGAATGTCCCCCCCTTTAAGCTTGATCGTGACAACTATACCTTTAATTAATTTTGACTTTCTTGTAACCAATACCTCTATTTCTTGCCCAGCTCTTAAATAAATTAAGATTTAAACATCAAATAATGATATTTCTTATAAGTTATAAAAACAAATTTACGATTTAACCAATGGACCTATATAATTTTGTTTCAGTTAATATTTGTCCATTTATTCAAGTCATTTGCTATAATTTTGAAAGTCAAAATAATTACTTTATTTTTGGCTTACCTCATGATTTAACTTGGTCAAGCGAACTTCTTCTTTTATTATTACTAAGTGAAATTAAAAAAGTACTTTCATCATTCTCTTCTCTTCATTTTGTCTCTGTTTACTAATTTTTTTTCTATTACAAAAGAATCCATGGAATAAGTATAAAAATATAAAAAATTAAAAAAGAGAATAAATATAGTTTTGCCGGTGAGAATTGAACATGGAATACGTCGTAATTCTTAAGGTAGAGCCTGTGCCAATTAACGTTTTGCAACACTTTTGGTAGATTGGTTTTGACAACAGGAATAACTGATATTCATAGTAAATTATATAAATGATGTTATTATTTGTATAGAGCTGCCTACGTAGCTGGGAGTGTAGATGCATATTTCTTACCGACAGTAGCTGAATTGAAGGTGGTAGAGCCTCTTCCGACGCTCTTGCTTCCGGTAACTATTGTCTTCCCAATGCCGTCGCCAACAAACATGATGTTCGTCAAGCTGACCTCGACGTTCTCCTCGTATGTACCTGCCTTAATGTAAATGATGTACCTGCTTGTCCCCGACCGCTTTGATGCAGCGGTTACAGCCTCATTGATTGTCTTGTAGTCCCCGGAGCCATCCTGAGCCACCACTATGTTTGCCTGGGAGGCTGGAGAGGAGGATTGCAAGAGCTTCCTATCTCCAGGCTTAACCCACGTCGGGAAACCTTTGCTGGTGCTAGGAGGACTATAGGGCACATCATTTATGGCCAACGTGTTGCTGATCAGGTCGGAAACGTTGTTCGACATGAGGGGGAGGACGTTGCCAGGTACACCCAGCTCAACAAACCCTGCCCGGCAGGTCTCTAGGTTGGTCAGGGCAGTGCTGAGCCAAGTCTGAGCATCCTCTCGGGTGCACTTCGTGTCAGGGTTGGCAGTGTGGTTTAGGCGGCTGACAGTGTACTCATACAGCTTGAGGCAGTCGCCCCAGGCCACCTTCTCCTTCTCATTCTGGCATTTGGGACCCAGCGAGTAAGTATTGGAGCGGGCATTTTCAGCCCGCTCTAGCGCCAGATGCAATGATAGCTTTAGGAAGTCAGACTTCCCCGTGATGGGGGTGCCCTTAGGGTTATGGCTAAGGTAGTATTCACATGGCTTAGGATGCGGCGTCTGAGCGCACCATGACTTGATCTCGCTTTGGCTATAACCGAAAACGGAGAGAGGGATCAAAACGAGAAAGATTAGCAATATTGCGAACTTTTCGATTGCCATGATGGGAAAATGAGGGTACGTGCTTAACGAACTGAAATGGATTTGATATAGATTAGAAAGAGATCCACGATGAGTTTGGTATAGTTGATACAAGGTTTTTGTGGGGATATCTGGCGGTTCAATTGGTTGCTTTATATAGAAGTGACTGGGGAGGGTCGTCATTGGAATAGGAGGACATTTGTGGGCCTTTTCCTTCCCCTCAATTAGTTTCTTGATTTTTCTCACGCTGCAATAAAATTGATATAGTCATACGAAGTTGTTTGAATGGACAAGAAGACCAAATTCATACTTGTCAATGGCATAATGTTCCAATTTTTAGTTTGAAAGTTCTTTTTAAATAAGTTCTACATATGTATATATTATATTATATTATACATTTATTTGTTTTAAGAGAAATCCATAAACCTAATATAAGGGAGCTTGATAAGAAATAAGAAACTTACAATATCTCACTGATGATAACCATACGTAAACTTTTTTAATAACAATTTAAGCAGAGCAAAATAAATTTACTGAAACCCTTATTCAAGTTTAATAAAATAAAATGTCAGACTATCTACCAAAAATTGAAAATAAAAATATTCTCAAACTTAATATGCTAATGGATGAGCATGTATTGTGTGAGTATTACTCATTCACTTGGATGTGTAACGCCAATTAAAATGCCCGAAAGTGAGAAACTGACATCACAATGAGCTCACAGATTCTCATTTACAAACATTTTGTTTGGTTCTTACTAATCCAAAATGGATGAGTAATACTCATTGAATATTTTATCGCTAACGGATAGTGTTTGGCTTCTCTGATTGGTCATATGTTGACCTTTTTTTTTAATTGAAAGTCCACTTGCTGACTTAATAAAATCAAAGGGGAAAGTAGAAAAAACGTATTGTTATTGAAATACTAGGCTGTGTTCTGTGGCCAATTCGATTAATAATCCATTGTAAAGCCAAAACCGGGACCCAGCCAGCAACTGACCCACGGCAGTATGGTGATAGAAGGTTCAGATAACTTTTGGTTGGTCTTTTTTGTGTTCCCGACATTTGAAAGAGGACCTATGAAAGCCATCTATCATATGCACATGAGGATGTCGTTTTGGAATTGAGGACCCCATCATTCTTCTGAAAATCGTTTTCCAAAAAGAGAAAAAAACACTTTAGCTAATCAGAGAATCATGATGCTTCATGTAAATTTAAAATCTACCATACACTAAGCATGTATTTGATAATCTAAAATAAGTGCTTAAAGAACTTTTTAGCACTTATGCAATTTTTATTTTCCGCGACAGATGGAGGCTAAAGCCTGAGAAGACTAGCAAATACAATAGCGGGGCGGCATGATAATCCCAAGGAGTATTTACCTAAAATGACTCATAGTTTACCCGTTTTGTCAAATCTATCATATGTTTTTTTTTATCAAATCTATCACATGGTTTATTTTTGCATCAAATCTATCCCGACGTTATTTTTTCGGTTGACATCTAACGGCCGTGCTAACGTGGCGCCCACGTGGCAAGTGTGGCCCACTATCTCTTCATGTGTCACGTCAGCACGGCCATTAGATGTTGATGAAAAAGATAACGCCTGGATAGATTTGATACAAAAAGTAAACCATGGGATAGATTTGACAGACAAAAAAAAGCATATGATAGATTTGACAAACGGGTAAACCATGGGTCGTTTTAGATAAAAACTCCTAATCCCAATACAATCGCCAAAACGAAGCTTCATGATATTGAAATCAATTAATTTTGTTTTCTATAAAAATCAATTTTAAATTTGTTATCCGGGAAATGATTCATAAAAAAATGAATTTTAAAATTTTTATACACCGAATGAATATTAGATTTTTTTTATAGAAGATGATGCTCTAAAATAATTAAAAGAGATTGTTGTATGTAGGTATTTTGCTCTTGTTAACATTGAAAAAATTTAAGTATATGTAATGTATAACTTTTACATCAATCACATAAAATGTAGAAATTCATATATATCAAAATTTATTTAATATTGTCTTTATAGTTCATTATAAAAAATTTAAATATTAACAGTTTTATAGAAGTAAATTCACATTTGCTTATATAGATATTGACTGCGATTTTGATTATAAATTTTTGTAGATATCTCAAAATTTGTAAAATTTACATATCTTTAAAAATCATTGTAATTTAAACATTACATAAAAGAAGTTAATTTTAGAAAAATGTATTAGTCATATACATATTTATTATTTATTTAAAAATTAAGTTAAATAAAATATTTATATGTTAATCAGTTTAGTTATCAACATGTATGATTTCTAATTGAAAATATTATGTGTTCGTCAGAAAAATCACTTGCTAAAAGAATTTAAAATGATCTTTCCGCATGTTAATTTTATGATAATAAATTATGTATAAAATTGTTAATTTTTTATTAATCTTACTAGAATACGAGTGTATCAAATATGATATTTGTTTTCAAAAAGTATTTTAGTACAACTTTTAATAAAACAAATATATTAAAAATCCGTGCATTGCATGGTAGTAGGCTAGTATATATAAGTCATTAAATTGATATGTCATTGTTTATTGCGGTACTAGAGCCCCATAAGAGTGTAGGATTAAATTTATTGACTTTATTTAATAAATGATACACGTAGATGATTAACATCAACTAATCTACAACCCGTGAATTGCTTGGTTTCGTTTCATTCTTTTATTTCGTATTGTATTTACCCATTTATCATGCTAAAACATAATATTAGTTTTTTATGTCATTATTTCAGTCAATATTTTAACATGATCGTCAAAATTAATTTGTGTATAAAATACGAATGTGAATCAAATAAAATTAATTGAAAGTCGTCAATACAATTTTATTCATATATTTTAATTTTTATATTATGTTATCTTGGGAAAATTTTAAATATTTTATAATTTTAATAGTTCATTATTAATCATGAGATATGCGCCTAGCACATGATCAGATGATCATCAATTCAATGCAAATGTATAAAGGACTTAATCATGTGAGCTGAGTTGTGTATAAGTACGGAACATGATGTGCCTAATGCGGTCGAACGAGATATGTAATAACATTTCTCATGGTATCATTTGGCCGAAAAATGCCATGCTACGTGATTGCAACTAGTCCTGAATAATCTCTGTGTTTGACCAGAAAATTGATGGCTCTGAGCAGAGAAATTAGCTGACAATGCAAGGGTATCACTTCTTATCACTTTCCTAATTTCTTTAGAATTCATGTCCCGACTTAAAAAATGTACAAGACTCCGCGTAGATTCGATTCGTCACCCTTATGTGATCATTCAAAGCAAGGAAGCGCCTAATCATCTTATGATAAGCCACCAGCAAGACAACCGGTTTATTTCTGAAGTCCCATTAACAATACTGCCAATGCATCCATGGACGAATGGTCACGTTTGCGTGGCCTCCAAGGACTCACTACAGAAAAAAGGGCCTAACCCGGCATTTTTAAACTGACACAAAGCAAAACGTCGGGAAAAAGTGGCCATAAAGGGTCTATCTCGACATTTTGAAAAACGTCGGGATTGACCATCTTTTAGCCGACATTTTCAAAAACGTCGGCTTTTGTTAACCATATGCCGACATTTTTAGGTAGTCCTAATAGGTATCTAACCTGCGACTTCTAGGTCAACGAGCGAGATGTAGGCCATTGCGCTATATTCTCTTTTAATATTTTTACTTCTTTTTTATATTGAGAGAAACTAAAAGAAGTAATGAAAAAAGGAATTCACATTGAGTTTATATCATATCCCTTTCTAGGTTTTCAAAATAAACTCACAATCATTTTAGTTTTTCCTTGTATAATGTTTTCCAAAAATAAGTGGGGTCAACATACTAAAGTTTGACCCCACTTCGTCCCTCAATTTGGATCCGCCCTAGATAATACGGTAGCATATGTAAAGTATGGTGCAAGGTCGTTAAATCTTGTCAGGATCTAGTATTAATCAATTGAAAACTCAATTGATTAATTCATTTTTCAAAACTTTTGCTTGCAGTCTACTAAAATCTATGCAAGTCCCGGGTAATTAATTTGTCTTTAAACATTTGGTCAAGAATTATTTTCATGCAAGGAAAGAAGCAGTATCAGTTGGCAAATTCTCTTCATTTATGCGGGACTTCATTATCTGCAATGTCAGTAGTTCGAAATCACTGAAAAGACTTTATGACCAACGTCTAACTAGCTAGCTAATATGCAAGTGAAAATTTTTCTTCTCTTGCATGCATGGCTCCTATGGTGAGGCCACCCATATATATATATATACATATATGCTCAAAACAGTAATTTACGAGAGAAGTTCATAAATCAAGGAGAATAATACTATCACTTTGGTCCATGAAAGATTGGCTAGCCAACACATTGGTCCTTGAAAGATTTTTGCCAAAGATTTGGTCCCCAAAAATGATTCCGTCTACTAATGTAGTCCAACTGTTAAATGAGGTAATGGAAAGTTGACATGGACGTGCACATAGACTATTATTGTTCATCGTTGAAGAAGATGAACAGTAGCTATGAAATCCATAGCCACAGGGAGCCAATGGCTCCCAAACCACCAAGGCGAGCCCCATGTTTGGGTTTGCGCTAGGCTCACAAACCCATCTTGAGGGTCGCAAGCCCTCATTCTCGACGAACGCAGGCTCCAAAGGCTTGGACTTCCGAGCTTGGGTTCATCAAGAACAAGGGCTAGCAAGGCCCCCAAATTGGGTTCGCGAATCCAACTACCGGGCTCGTGGGCTCGTGGGCTCACGAGCATGTTGATGGGTTGTGGCTAAACCATCCCAGGCTTGGCAACCCATCTAGCTAGATCTGGCTTGGGCGCTTCCCCATCGGTGAAGTCACTGAAACCTTCAATGGCCTTCGACGACATCACCAATGGGGGAAGTCGTCCACAGGGGAACCCCCAAGCCAGACTCGAGCTACTGTTCATCTTCTTCGTTGAAGAAGATGAACAATATTTTTTCCTTTTTGGTTATTTTCTTTTTTATTTTCTAGTATAGGAATAATCAAAATAACATCGTTTGTGATTATTTTATATTATTTAGTGGCAGTGTTAGCCACATGAACGTCAACATGAACTTCCATTATCTCATTTAATAGCTGGAACAAATCGGTAGAAAAAATCATCCTTCAAAGATCGAATCGTTGGTAAAATTCATTGAGGGACGAATGCATTGGCTCTTTTCAAGGACCAATTGAATAGTAAACTCAATAATATGCTCATCATATAACAAAATACCTTTTTACCGTGAAATAAATGCATTGTTCCACCCCTTCAAATTCCTTAAGTCATGTTTGTTATACCGGAATTAGATTATTTCTATAGAAAGAAAAACAATGATATTGGTAGCAAAATAGTAATTTTTTTGTTAAACTTGACTATACGAATGAGTATAGTCTAAAACATTAGGATTGTTTACCAATATGTCACCCATATATTGTTTGATATAAAAAAAATTAAAAGCAAAAATATGATACTTGTATAAAGATTATCTGAATGGATGAATGTGCTTACTTAACTATTTTGAAGGAATTTCTATTCCATCAAATTTGGTGAAAATATATCATGAAAGTGCTCTTTCAATATACTAAAACGACACTATATAACGGCCTTCGGCCCCATGATTTACCGAAAAAAAAAAGACACTAAATAAAGATATGAAATGAAATGATAAAAATTTATTTAATTACATTGCATTAATATGTGCCAAACGTAATCTTATATTAATTATGTTGCCCTTTCAATATGCTTTTTCTCTAAGTTAGTGAAGTTTCTGGATATTCAAAATCCATGTTCTTTTAATGGAATTTATGAGAGGCCATGTACGTTGATCAAGTAATGCACGCAACCTGGGTATTCATCAAATTTGTCAAATATGCAACTATTTCCTTTTAACGGAAAATTGACTGCTCTTGACAACAACACCGCCGAATTGATTGATTATTCATTTGATTACTTAATGATGCTTTGATGTTTGTTTTTGCTTGGTAAGTAAGTTAACGACTTCCTATACGATCTATATGCATTCTTTATTGCAGGCACTACGCTTCCACGCTATATCTGAAGTTAGAACAATATAAAAAGTCTTGAGAAATCCCAAAACTGATCAAGAAGAAAAACTATATTATACGATAAAATCGAAACATTCTCCAGTCATTCTCTAGATTGGTTGAGGTTTCAGGTTTTGTTGGCCTCTAACGCAAGTCATTAAGAGGAATAAGTTGGTGATGGGACTTTGATGATGATATGTGTATCGATATATCCATCTATAATTAGGAATTTGATGACTTGAGAAATCTCATATAAGATCGAGTTAATATAATATTCGGGCTAGCTAGCTAAATTAGTTGGCCACACTATACATAGATTAGATCGAATATTGGCGCAGTAAACTAATTAGATAGTTTGATTTGCTGAAGATCAAAATAACCCCTTAAAGGATAAGGATCCAAAATTATTGTATATATGATTGATAGACACAGCATACTTAATTCCTCGAATTACATTAATATTTTACATATTATATATATATATATATATGATAGGCGGAGATCTAGTGCGGGTCACAAATTTTTTTTTTCCCGACATGTACTCTGGTTCAAGCCTCGTCGGCTCATTAATAGATAAAACTTTCCCAATAAAGTATTTTCACCATTCATAAGAATGGATAGTTGAGGCCGATGTGTGTGGCGTTCCGACTAATCCAGTTCGGACCGGTCACAACTTTCATATCCTGCTCGCCCCGAGATGGCCATGGATCTGCCATATATCCAATGGATAGTTGAGGCCGATGTGGGTGGCTCGCGGATGGTTGGCCAGCCAACTGAGCACTTCCTATGCTTGGGAGGGAGCGAAGTTAAGGACGAGGTTCCTCCATCTCCCTCCTTCCAAGACACCGGTGGGCATGATTCGATTCAGTTTGGAAAACCGTGTTGAGCCAAAAGAACCTAAAAGAGCAGTTCGATTCAACTTGGGGGTAGAAGCCCGAATTGTAACATCTATGAGAGAAAAAAGTCGGAGCAAATATAATTGATTTTTCTGATTTGGTTAACTCGTTAATGAATTCCTTTTATTTAAAAAAAAAAGAATTGATATCTAGAAAAATTAATAATCTCGGTTCAGTTAGACACAATTCTTACAAGTTGAGAGTAAATTAAAGCGGATTTTAGTGGATGTTAATTCATTGTTGTTCTAATTTTTTAAATTCTTTTTTTAAATAATTGTTTTAATTATTTTAATGGATAATATAGTAATTTTAATAAATTTAATTTTAAATGTGGGGATTGTCCACTGTAGTTCACCTAGCGCGAAGTGTGATGGGCACAGGATGAGTACTTGATGAATCTGTGCTCTCACATGAACAACTAGCTTTTCGTGGCGAGATGGTATCAGAACAGGTCGATCAGGACAAGCCCAATGCAACCACCAATTGAAGTCAGCATTTGAAGAGCGTGCATTGATCACGCATATCACCTTCATCTAAAGAAAGGATGGAGAGCTTTTGTTGGAGTCAAAGAGACTCCTTTTCATCATCGCCACAAAATTTGGTTGTAGATGAAAGTTATTGTTCAATTACAGATCGTGAAATTGTGGGAGATTAAAATCATGTGCAAGATGAATATTCTGTTGCACTCCATGTTCATCTTGAGGGGGAGTATTGGAGATATTAGTTTATCATATTAGGAAATATAATATTTGATTAAGATTGTAACAATCAATTATGTTAACAGATATCATTAGGATTTACTAGTATCGCATTTAGATTTTATGATAATATTTTGATATTATTTCTATCCTAGTCTGACTACTTCTTGAACCTATAAATAGGCTAGTAATTCTATATATTCGATGAGTCAGTGAATCGGTCTAAATAATAAACTTCCGTGACTTTAGCCTTTGGCCACCACGTTTTGATATCACCTCTCTTTTCTCTCATATTATATTTGATTTTCTTCGGTACTTCAATTCAGTTAACCAAACTGAAGATAGTAAAGTAACTACCCGGACCGCCTTTTTGTTAAAAAAATAATAATGTTGAATTAGAACCAATACAAGAGAGGTTCGATTATTTTAGTTCAACTTTGTTTCGGTTCAACATTTCGGTTTACTTTTTTTGGTTTTCTTACCCACTCCTAAGGTACTGGCTTTTATTTCTGTTATAAATAATATTTCATTTTATTTTGTGTTTATTTTGATTCGATTAAAAAGGAGATTTATTGGCCAAATAAAGGGAAAGACAAAACTAAACAAAGAGCATGAGAAGTTCCATTGTTGCATGATTCCAAGCGAAGGCGCATTTTATTGCCTTTACTGTTCTCGTTTTATTTAAAAAGCATTGTCCTGATGAATTGTTGATATGGAAGCCTTTGCCAAAGTTAATTGAAGAATTGACAACTTTAACGCCATATTAGACATGGCATAAAAAAGTAAAAACATAAAGTTTTTGCGGAAGTATCTACCAAAATTTTTTTTTGCGGAAGTTAATGAATAAAGTAACAAAACATTTACGCCGTAATAGATTGGCACTACAATCATAATGCTGTGTTTCTATTGAGTTAATTTACATGTTAGATATGGAAAGAAAATGTGAAATCACGTGACTTCTTCTACATCGTTATCCTATTTCATCAGAAATGGTAAGAGTGTTGAAGAAGAGGATGTCCAAAACTTTAAAATAAAATTAGCACTAGACCTTAAGGTATTGAGATAATCATTAATTAAATTATCATTATGCTGAGTCTCAATTACACATATGCTGAAACTAATTCATAGTAAAAGAGCTGGTCCCCACCCAGATTTATGGAACAGAGGCAAGCTCATGGCATTGATAATTATCCAAAAGAAGAGATAGGAAACAAAGGAACTCACTTTGAGGTGTGCCTTTTACCCTCTATTTTGATTAATAAAAACGAAGAGAAAAAAGAAAATTATATGACATTTCTTTTTTCAAATTCTAATATTTCTTTTCCTTCCCTCCCTTTCTTTATATTCAAACAAACAAGCTATTAATTAACAAAAAAAACATACAAGCTATTAGAGAGGAAATGTCAAATACGTGTAGATAGCACCGGGGTTATGTATATAACACGTGTACAATTTTTATCTCCCATGTCACCAACATAGTTATAGTTGTGTTGATCATGATCCCGGTAATAGGTGGTTTTTCTTTCTTCTAAAATTGAATGAAAAATTTAGGACCCTTAATGTCGAGTTTATAAGTTTTAGCTATAATCGAAAAAATAAGGTTATTATCCCAAAATAGTTTCTTTTTTAACATATCCCGAACTGAAATAACATTCTTCCCAATACATTCTTTATGTTTCTTTCTCCATCTCACGCCAACAAGAATATAAATTCATGATGTCATTGAGAGCGGCACCCTGCTATACAACATGTGACATTACCTTTTATTACACTCGTTGCAAAATCGAATGAGTTCTATATCCAAAATGCTTATTTATTATTTCATGCTCAAGGCCATGTCGACACTCATGTATAATAATTTCATTCGATAGATTGAGGATACTCATAGTCTCGCATAAAATAAAATATGCTCGTGTATTATGAGGTTTGAGTCGTTTTTTTCCATCCTTATGGTCTCTAATTTCAATCCAGGTAGACAAGATACAAAGCAGGTTTCCATATCAGATGCTTTCTTTCTTTCTTTTTTTTTTTTATAGCAAAAGGGATGATGGGACGACCAGTGTAGCAAATCCACATTACGTAACCATATGAATCCAAATCCCGCAGCGGGCTATCTGATTTGAGCCATAACTACACCGATACCCAAGAGTCTGGGCTCATCATTGCAATCCCAATAAAGTATCAAAGGAACACTGCTCATCCGCAAGTCTATAGTTTGAATATTACTTCCGCAAATGGGTTTGACAATAAATAGGAGGACTTTAATCTCTTATTTGCTCCTAATAAGGTGTAACTTGGTTAGTAATACCTGTTGTCCCAATAAAGCAGGGGTTTAAGTCTCCTTGGAGACTTGAATGCATGATGATCTGCTTTGACGGGTCCAAAGAGAAATTATACATATAGTTTAGGGTAAAAAAAACTTAGGGACATCTTGATCATGAATAATAGTGCGTATGTATGCGTTAAATTAGCGTAAAATCAAGGCTTATATCCGTAAAATTGAATTTAAAAAATTATGGGAGAGACTATTTGGACAATTAATGTATAGGCCCAATTTTAGTAATATTAATTACGAGATATTCGCCTAGCACATGGTCAGTACGGATGCATATAGTCATGCGAGCTGATTTGGTGTGTAAGTACGGATGATGTGTCTGATGCGGCTAAACGATATTATCCGACATTTATCATGGTCTGAATTGGCTAAACACGCCATGCCACGTGCATGCATGCCAGTAACTAGCTATCATGAAGTCGTAAAATAATCTGTCTTTGACCAGAAAATTGATGGCTCTGAGCAGAGAAAGCTGACAATACAAGAGCATCACTTCTCATCACTTTCTCAAATCCTTCAGAATTCGTATCGCCCCCTCGAAACATTCGTCGCCCTGACATGATCATTCAAAGGAAGGAAGCGCCTAATCATATTATAAGCCCAGCATGTCCATTTGGTTTATTTTCCGAAGTCCCATTAACACCAATGTGTCAATGCATCCATGGACGAAATTTTCCGTGTGCATTTCTTGACAAATGACCCAACGACATCTCTGAAGAATTTAAAGTCGAGGACGAGTCGTTTGATTGTTTTACTTCTGGGTAGATCACCAACATTGATTCAGTTCACTTTTGCTCCGGGGGCTTTGTTTGACGTCCCTCACCCCTTATCCGAAGAGTTTGTTCACTTCACGTTTTCAGCTATTTTGAAGAAGAAATATTGCGTTATCCATTGATCTTCTACGCAACTCTCTTGCCATATAAATATGGACTGCCCTCCGTTTGACTTTGATTATTAATGTTCCAGAAATTTGAATATTGCAAATACGTAAAACCCAGCACGTTAATCAGGCATTATCTCTATAGTCAAATTAAAAAAACACACATAACGGAAAGAAGTACATTATATGACACGTACGGCATTATTTCAGTTCATCTAGTGAAACTATATGACCAAGATACCCTGTTTTTGCTTATTGTAATCTTTTCTTTTCTTTTCTTTTCGTTGCTGTTAGCTTCTTTCGAGCCTCGGCTCCGTCTAGCTCACAGAAAATATATATATAGATATATATATATATATATATAACAAAGATTTAAGCTATTATCATTATTGCGAATATATCTTAAGAATTTGTTAACGGCCTGTCATCTGTACTGTACTATATAGGTACATGAATAGACTTTTCGATTAGAATTGTCTATGCTGCTTTCTCTAGCTAGCTAGCTATTTCAGAAATCGATAATGATAGAGATTAATGGGCTGAAATCAAACGAGTTAGGTGGAGTTTGATATTTGGGTACGCAGTCTAATTAATTAGGTGAGATGATTACAAATTAATCGATCCTTCAGCTAGACGAGGGTTGGTTACCTTGAAAAGCCTGACGGTTGACATTAATTAGCAGCCCCACCATTTTCTACGTGCAATTAGGGCGGATCGAAACGATGATCTCTTCCATCTTTAGAGACATGCATGTCATTAAAATAATATATAATTTTATGATAAAGTCATCATAAAACTTTACACATTAGCAAAATTTAAATATATTACAATATTCTATAACATATATATTTTAATTTCAGTCTATCAGGGCTAGTATGAGATTCGTAATAAGCGAGAAAATTACTCACTTGATCGAGTATACTACCAATCAATTTTTACCTCTTATTCTAGCGTGTGCTTCCTGAGGAGCACATATGCAAGAAGGAAGTTTTAGCCTTTTTTTCAGTGTGCACCTTGATATCCATAAGTTCAATGGATCCCGACAATCCAGATCGAGCCGAATCGTCTATTAAGAGGTAAAACTCTTTCCGTATGGATTATATAATAAATATATTAAAACATTTTATTGTTGACCTTTTTGAAAGAGAATTAAGAGGTATGATCATATGTATTTGATCATTTATTTTTACTTAATTTTATATTGAGAGAAAATAAGAAAATAAATTGAACATCAAGTTTTAGATATCATATTAATTCTAGGTTTTCAAAATAAACTCACAATCAATTTTAGTTTTTCATCATAATGTTTTCCTAATACAAGTGGGATCCATTTGACCCCACTTATCTCCATTTGGACCCGCCCAAGATAATACAGCTGCATACATAAAGTATGACGCGAAACCGTTAAATCTTGTCAATAAGATCTAGTATTAATCAATTGAAAAATCAATTGAGCATAATTCATTTTTTTCAAAACTTTTGCTTGCAGGATACTTCAATCTATGCAAGTCACTGGTATGTAGTTTGTCTTTGAACATTTGGTCAAGCGTTATTTTCATGCACAAGGAGGAATATGGTATCAGTTGACAAACTACTTTTCATTTATGCAAACTTCATTTGCAGTGTAAGACTTTGACGTCAATGAAAATACTTTGTGAACAAGACTAACTGAATTGCAAGTACTGAGAATTAGTCTTGAGCTATAATTCGAGAACACATTGTGGTCTAAAATATTTCAAGGAAGTTAAATTGTAATATAACATTGAAGTACGAAGATGGCAACGTAACCCTTGATAGCGAACCTACATAAAAAAGACAATAACTACATATAATTATTTAAATCGTTTGCTAATCAAATCGCAGCTGCTTCAAGTTGGGACATATGCCAATACCATGACATATGCGATGTGTACCCGCAACAACTAGAAGAAGAACCGCTCTCCATTTCACGATTATGATCTCTTCCTTTATATTTAAGCTTCTATTTTAATTATGTAGTCCATTAAAGATCACGCAAGAGCTCCGTGGAAGAAGAGCAAAAGCCTGAAAAGATGGCACACAGTTAGGAGATCACCCCGCATGAATAATATGTATGGAATCCTGCCACTTACGACTGCAGGATGGTAAGTTAAATTGACACCAAGATAATCTGAAAGCAGAATTACGTGGAATGAGATGATCAAAAGATAGTGTAGCATATTGGCATACGCCATCGCCTGTTAACCTAAAACTCGCAAGTTCAATACCTAGTGAGACTATCCGTACCCCTCTATTAATTATTTAGAATTTTTCTTTCATTATATTAAGTCATTGTCCTCTTTTATAACGAAAAAAAAATTACGTGGAATGAGACTGCAAATCCAAGCCTCTTTGTTCTTATTCGATTGGAAGAGAGATGGAGAAAGAAAAGAACATGGGAAGCTTTGATGATGAGAATCGAGCCTCGTAATAATTTGGCTTCAAGTTTGAGAGCGGGTGACAACACATTGAACTCTCTTTCTGATCAGCTAGTCCTCATTATGTCATACTCTACTTAATTAGCGCATAAGTATGCATGCAAATAGTAGTATTATTCACCAACAATGATTGATTCAAGTAGTTCGGCACTTATTTTTCTTAATTAATGTCTCGGTTCGAATTTTGTTAATAGAGAAAATTCTTGATTAGAAGAGTTTTACCCCTTAGTTGGCCGTACACTACGCACCGAAAAAAAATTAGTTGTATTATTCTTCCTTTCAATATTTCAAATTCAAAACATCCAGTTTACTAAGAGGTTACGCACCCTGCAACCGCATCCGCCATATCCAGTTTGTCCCTCTAATGCTTTTGCTTTTCATCCATATATTTCAATTCCAGCATGATTTTCATTTTCAAAGAGCCAATATAATTATAGAATGTAAATTGATACGTCAATATTGCGAAGGGAAACTGTACTATATTACTGAACAAGTTTCCTCTTATTCGTACACACGATGTATATCCAAGACAAGATTACAAATTGACGTTCAGGGAGATACAAATTATTTGAAATGGAATAAAGTATGTGGACCATCTTACTACTATACAAAAAGAATGCAACTCGTACTTGTGAAGACACTTTAAAGAAATAAAAGAATCAAATGTTGCTTATCCAACTTTTGAGCATCAAGAACTTGACTATAATGTTGTGGAATGGTTGCCAGAATTTAGAGAACCGAGGTGTAAGGCACGCCTGTGGCAGGCAACCAGGAACCGCCTGCAATGAAGTTCCCGGCAGTGAACTTTGAAGCCTCAGTTGAGCTGGTGATGACGCGGTACCCAGCCCAGGTCACTCTTTTGGCAGTGGAAGATCCAGGACCGGTGTTCATGTACTCGCCGTAATACAATGTCTTGAGGGCAAAGTTCCCACTCCACTCCAGCCACCCTGCAGGGTTTATTAGACTATCGAGATAAGTCTTCATGAATACCGTCCTTGAGTACTGCTTCCACGGCCTCCCAAGGTAGGTCTTGACGGAGCTCTGCACTGCCTTAAGGTCGGAAGCTGCCGTGACTCGGCAGTTGTGGATGGAGATGCCGGTGTTCTGGTTAGGATCTGTCCTGCCCTGAGCTGTGATGGTGTTGGTCTTGTTGGGAGGGTTGCGAGCATAGATGTTGCAGTTCTGGAAGACAACGGCCGCGTTTCCAAAGATGAAGTCTACAGTCCCGTAGATGTTGCATTCTCTGTAGAACTGCCTCTCTGAGTGCACATAGAGCGTATCCTGGTAACCCTCAAAGCTGCATTTATAAAACACCGAGAGGTCGGAGCCTGAACGGAGAGCCACAGCCTGGTGGTTTGCTGCACCGGCTGTGTTACGAAACGTCATGTCGCGGGCGATGAACCCATCTCCAACAACCGCTGGAGACATCACAAAAATAAAAGAGAATTAAGGAATCTTAACATCGAATAAAATTTGTTCCTGAAATTAGAGATATATCTCAGAATGGCAGGGACAACACAAAAGTTCCATATGAATATATAGATGCACGTCTTACCAACGGTAGCCGATTTGAATGTGGTAGATCCTCCTCCAACGCTCTTACTTCCAGTAACTATTGTCTTTCCAATTCCATCGCCAACGAACATGATGTTCTTCAATTTCGTCCCAACTTCGACATTCTCCTTGTATGTTCCGGCCTTAATGTAAATGATGTACCTGCTCGTCCCTGACCGTTTAGAGGCAGCAGTTATGGCTTCATTGATCGTCTTGTAGTTTCCAGAACCATCCTGAGCCACTACAATGTTTGCCTTGGATGACGGAGATGAGGATGACTGCAAGAGCTTCCTATCCCCGGGCTTAACCCAGGTTGGAAACCCACTGGTCGTGCTCGGAGGATTGTATGGCACGTCGTTCAAAGCCAGGGTATTGCTGATCAACTCCGAGACATTGTTTGATAGGAGAGGAAGAACGTTGTTGGAGACACCCAATTCAATGAAACCGGCCCTGCAGGTCTCCAAGTTGGTCAAGGCAGTGCTAAGCCAGGTTTGAGCATCCTCCCGGCTACAGTTAGTGTTGGGGTTGGCGGTGTGGTTTAGACGGCTTACAGTGTACTCGTACAACTCAAGGCAGTCGGCCCAAGCAGCCTTTTCCATCTCATTACGGCACTTGGGGCCTAGCGAGTGGGTGTTGGTCCGACCATGCTCGGCCCTGTCAAGTGCTAGCTTTAAGGACAACTTAAGGAAGTCGGGCTTTCCCTTGATAGGTGCACCCTTGGGGTTATGGCTCAAGAAGTACTCGCAGGGTTTAGGGTGGGGTGTTTGAGTACACCATGACGTGATCTCCCCCTTATCGTAACCGAGAATAGTCGACACCGAGAGCAAAAGGGGCACAGATAGCAAAATCATGAACGCTTGGAGTCCCATGATTGCCTGACAAAGGACGACGGATTTGTTTGTGTATGTTTTAACAAACGGAAATGGAGACACACGAGAATAGAAGAGATTTTCAATGAGAGTTGATATGTGGGAATGTGACTTCCATTGGTTGCTTTATATAGGTACTGATCAAAGCCCAAAGGTAGCCATCGAAATAGAAAGACTACGGCCCCTTTCCTCTTAGCTTCTTGGGGATGAGATAGGAATTGAATTCAATTACTTTAGTATCGGATTGTTAGCGAGGGCAAAGACTTAACTAATCATATACTTGTCAAATGGTAAAAGGATCTAATAATTAAGTTAAAGTACAAGAATATAATTGAACGATAAATTATTTTCAGCGAGTGGGAGTCCGAATTCACTGGAGGTATCTCGTAATTAAGATGAAATTGAATTAACGACATTTTGACTGAAATCGTAATATGTTCTAAGAAAAAAATTTGTGGTAAAATTGAATAAGAATGTGTGAATGAGTGGTATATGACTTTGAAGTTATATACTGAATGGCAATTAAAGGGGTAGTAGAGGAAAAAACAACGCGTTATTGAGATTTTGAATTATTATTTACAGTAAAACTTTGGCTGGGTAAAGCGAGTTCTGGGCATAGTTCGAACAGTCCATTGTAAAGGAAAAACCGGAAACCAGCTCAAAACGACGGCGTTATGTTGTAGCTGTTGAGAGGAGACGCAGCTTATGATTGGTCAACTGTTTTCGCCCTATCCCATAAGGGTAATCTTTAAAGCCTGCCGGTCGTATACCGGCGCCCAGAAACCCAATGAAAAATCAAGTGGACTAGAGAAATGTAAATTACTTCAGGTAATTCGATCCTTTTTTTTTAATAAGTTCTCTATCTCGAGTATTTTGAACAGGAAAAATTTATACGATTTGAAGAGTTTTACATCTTAGTGGGCCAATTCGATTCAAACCTGGATTGAACGGGATTCACCGAATTTTAAGATACGAAATAGTGCATCCTGAGGAGAAAAAAAAAAGAGTCGAGTGTAATTTTTTCTTACAAGGAGATCACAAAAGAGGCGATTTTTCATTTAATTTGTTTCGTCGCCCCAAAAAGGACGATGAATCTGCTTCAAGGTTTATTTATTTATAATGTTTCAAAAATATTTTCACATTTTGCCAAAAAATATATAGATAGTTCCGAATTGAAGTCGACCAATATATATAAAATGAGCCCGGGAAATTAATCAAATGCGCGAGAACCATTGGCAAACTAATTGCGTGTTTTGAAAACGATTAAGTTGTCTATAAATTTCAATATAAAAATATCTCAAAACTTAAGTCTTTGCAGGCATGTTTCACGTCATGGTTCGTCCAAAGGAATATGAAATATTAGTCTCAGACAAATATATACATATATATATGTTATCATCCAAAATGTTAATTTATTATTTTTCACGGAATATATATATATATATATTATTTATTTATTTATGATGTGCCCTCTCTCTCAGACTCTAGAATCTAGCGCTTATGCATGAAATTTCCTTTCTAATTTTTTTTTGGTGAATCTCCTTTTTTTTTGGTGTTTCTCCATTCTAATTTTTTACATTAAAGTGTCCCAGCGACGATCTCAGAATTTCCGACAACGTTATGTTGTATAAAATATCTATTTTGGGGCAAAATTACATATGTTATTTTTTCGGTATATTTTCGTTTTATTTTTCTGCCCAACATCTGCAAGACATATAAATAGACACATATATATATATATGGGAAATATTTTCTAATACTACAGAAATTGAACTTCTCGATATTCAAAACCTATGTAACCGAAAAATGCCTATGGTCTCTCCAATGGAACCTTAAAGAGAAGCCAAGTCCATGCTATATACCATGCATTCAACAAATTAGATAATGCATGCTAGCTGGATTATAATCACCAAACCGCTTAAATTATGTAAGACTCTTGACCATAACTATTTGTATTGTACGCGCCATATATATATATATATATATATATATATTCATTAATTTGGGAGGCAGTATTCCTCTATGAATTATGCTCAAGTTCTTATAAATAACTAGTTTGATTACATATCGATCAAGGGAAAAGAATAAAAAAATTAATTGGATAACATGTGCATGGGGCAAGCCATTAGAAGTATTTCCGAAGTAGTATATACTGTATATTCGTGTGAAAGATTTCTATTCATGTTTTTTTTTGATACTTCTATCAATGATTTATTACATAAAAGTACAAAACTAAATGGTGTTGCTACCTAAATTTAAAGTTTAAAAAGAAAGTGTAGCGCAACGATCACACTCTCTTTTTTTTATACTTCTATCAATGATTTATTACATAAAAGTGCAAAACTAAATGGTGTTGCTACCTAAATTTAAAGTTTGAAAAGAAAGTGTAGTGCAACGGTCACATTCTCGCTTGTTGACCTAGAAGTTGCAAGTTATTTAACTCGACTATCCGTGTCCCTTTATTAATTATTTAGGATTTAAAGCTTAATAAAATAGCTATAACATACCTTTTCTTTTTCTTGCTAGCAGTAAAATTTTAAAATGTTTTAAAATTGTGGGAGACATACTTTATTTTAGGTAAAGATTGATTATAAGTTTTATACTGGGTTATTTAGAAAAATGAATTTTACTAACTTTTCTAAAAATAGCAATATATATATATATATGTGCACCATATCTAGCTCATAACTTCAGCTAATTATAAGACGTTGAACATCACGTAATTACTTATCTATATCTTCCGGTATGGATGGTTTCTCTCTTATAATCCACTCTAATGTATCCTAAATAATTTTGCATAAGTAGGCAGTGGACCGTGCTACGTACCTGCATGTAATTAGTGCAATTCATAATAATCTTGCCTTTTGACTAGAGAAAAGAAAAGGATGGGTACGTACATAAAAGGCTAGCAACGATAATATCACCATATGTCGTTTCCTTTTCTAAAAGAAATCATTAAATCTCTAGCTTTTCACCGGCACCAAGAAATTATTAATTAATTTCTCTAACAACACGCAGTTATTCTTAGCCCTCGACGATAATTCAAAAGGACACATCGATTCCGGCCCTCGATAATGTTCTAACAAACTCGCGGAAGGAGGAGTTTCAATGGATCACCAACACTGAAAACGTGTCCAATGACACGACCTTTTCTTTTTCTATTTTGGGGCTTTGACCAGAAAGAAAAAAGTCTTTTTAACCAATTATGTGGGACATTTATCAGGATATAGAGTTTGTCTCCTTCACGTTTGTGAATGTGTGGAAACCCCTTTTCATCCGCCTGTATGACTATTTCGACATCATTTGGAGAAGCCAAGGGCATTAATTGTGCATTATTCCATAGGCCTAATAAAAATAAATAAAAAGGAAAAAATTATTAGAAAGAAGTATAGTGCGGTGGTAAACATTTTCGTTCAGAGATCAAAAGGTTTTGAATTTCGATTCTAATCAATGTAACTTCTAACATGCTTTCACTTAATTAGTTTTCATTTCCTTTTATTAGATTCATGGACCTAGGCCGGCTCTTGCACATGTGGTCAGCTTATGCCCCACAATATTAGGACCATTTAGAAGAGAAAACCGTATATCTTATTTATAGAATAATTATGTTTGTCCATAAAAATCAAAGCCTCTTATTACTAGTAAATTTCAATCTATCTTCTTTACATTAGTAGTCAACAATTTATTTATATTATATTAAAGTTAATTTCTCGGGTTCAAGCAATGAGAGTCCTTCGTTCACTCAATAATAATTTGCCAATTTCAACAGGATCCGACGGCATTAGCCCCATCCGATCTGCCTAGGGATTCAGGGGATTTCTCAAAAGATTGGGAGGTTTGCTATATGTATGCGTACCGATCCCCCGCACTCTCTCTCGCTATGTGTATCTCTTTTACTGCGACTCAGAATATCCGACCCTCCAGTGATTAGCATCGTCTGGTGTTGGTTACCGTTGATGGCTATGGTTCAAGCTTCTCCTAATCCATTTGATATCACTTTAGCGAGCTATTAGTTGCAACCTCATATGTCTACAATCTCAGCCTGTCTACAGTGTGTTTATAAAGAAAACAATAATTAAAGGTGTGCGGACCCGAATTTCGTCTCGTCGGGGCCCGCATGCGTGCGCCATCGCACAGATTAGGAGTGTCCACCTTCCCGTGGGGACGTGTGACGGACACACGTGAGAAAGAGTCGCCACTACTTGTTCACGACCCGAAAGTCGAGGGCCGGTGAGTTGTCTGGGTCTAGGGGTACGAAGTACACCTAATTGCTAAGGCATATGATCTTGCGGAACCCTAAGTTCCGAATTCATGGGTTCTGCTACGTGCGGGCCTATATCCCGCACGCCCTATTGGTACTCTAGTTTGTCTAGGGTTTGCCATTTTTACTTATTTGCCGCTTGATTTAAGTTTCATTCATCTCGCTCGTTTTGACACCGTAACTTCGATGAAGCACTCAGACCGTCTGCTCACCGACCAGGGTCCTTACAACGTCTGAATGAAAATACAGCAGGTATCCTTACAATGTACTCTCAAATAAATACAAAATACAGACACGATATTGTACATGGACCCGATCAGTTTGCATTAAGCCAAATACTTCACTCGTACTCACCGCGTGATTTTGAATAATCGAAATCGAAATTAAGGCAACGCGGGCTCAAAAAAGCCGGAGGTCGAGTCCAACCGAACCAACGGATAACAGAAGAGTCATTCGACTCTCGTGATAGCCATGGGACCGGTTGAGCTCCCGGGTCATGTCCAGCCACGACTCACCTCCCCGATCCGAGTCGTCTTCAACATAGACACTACTAGGAGCGGAACGGTAAGTCGAGGTAAGACCCGATTCCGCACTCGATGTGAATGGGCGTTGGACCCATGATAGACAATGAGGGGCATTGGACCCCATGTGCATCGCATCTTATGGGCTAGGGCTCGAACCGCGTTAAAAAAGACAAAAACAGACAAAAAAAAAAAGACCAAAACGAACAAAACTGGCACAAACGGATAAAAGCGGATAAAAATAGAGGACTACATGCATATTGTGTATTAAGTGCCGAGTTTACGTGATTTATCCGGTTCGTGCGGGGTTTCGATCAAAACATATTCAATTGTTCACATGCGCACGCGAATAAGCAAAATTAATCACAATGGAATTTAATTTGTCAATTTTTAAGTCCGAGTAGTTAATTAAACCAGTTTTGATGTATTTAGTCGATTTAGTTCCTTTAAAGCCGAGTGAACATGAAATTGATTCATGTGGGTTCGTTCTCGCTTTAAATGAAAGATTTTAATGTCGAGTAATTAAAAATATTCCAATTCGTGTTTTTATCGGTTTAATTTAAACAACAATTATTTATTATTTTTTTGGTTCCTCTTTTCATCATTTTTTTTCAATTCAATTTTTTTTTGACACAACACAAATTATCATTGCAATTATCGAATTTATTCACAAATTGAGTCCTAAGCATGCCACTAAGTTGGAATAATATACCTAGTCTCGGTTTAAACCAGAAATAGGGCGGTCGAACCGGGCTGGAGGCGGTCTGAACAGTGCAGACCGGCTGGACGGCACTGGGGCAGCGAACTGGGCCGGGTGTGCTGGTGTTGGGCCGCAGGGAAGGCGCTGGGCCACGGAAGGGAACTGCTGGGCCGGACTGGGCCACGCGTCTGGATCCGCGCGTTCCAGGTCGAGTTCCGGGTGACACTGGATGGGTTGGGTCATCTCTGCTCTACTGGATCGGGCCGAACGGGCTAGACTGAATCGGCTGGGCTGGACCTGCGCAAATCGAAGGAAAATGGGCCAAGCCCGTGAGAGAGAGGACGAACGGAGACGACGAAGATGGGCGGAGGAGAGGACTCCAACTCTGCAGAAGGCGGTTCCCGCTTCTGGGCGCCGCGGCGACTGCTTGAAAGGGCGCGGGAGACGGCGGCGAGCACCGCATGGGTTACGTTGTGCTCGGGATGGGCGTCACTAAGCTCGGGACAGTCGGGATCAAGGGGAATTTCGAGTTTCTTTTCCAGGGCGAGGTTTCGAGTTTTCCGGCGAGGGATTCTCGAGTTTAATTGCCAGAAATTGGGGGAATGAAGAGGAGAAAATGGAGGGGTTTTGTGCGGGGGAGTGTCGCGGGTCGATTGAGGAGAAAAAACGAGAGTGAGCGGGAGAGATTGGGCGTCGATTCGAGCTTGGAATCGTCGGGCTCCTCCTCAAGAAAAACAGAGCACCCCGGCCAAAGTAAACCCGAGAGAGAGAGCCAGAGGGGGAAAGCGAGCGAGGGAGCGTGAAGGGGAAGCGAGCAATGCCGTGACAGAAGAGCGTGTCAGCGGTGGCAAGCGATCGCGGTGGGTGGGCAACCGTGGCGTGTCGGAGGTGGCAGAGGGACGCCGGTGAAAGAAGACGAGAAGAAGAGGGGGAGAAGAGAAGAGAAGAAAAGAAGGCGGGGGGGCGCGAAAAGGAAAAAGAAGAACAGAAAAGGGGAGGAAAGTGGAAAGGAAGAAAGAACAGGGGCGAAATGAAACGGTCAGAAAATCTGACCGGCGTCAGTCCGGTCTGACGACTCTGATCGGCGTCAGTCCGGTCTGACGATGATTTGACCTTTTTGACCTCTTTTTTTTTCGAGAATTGATAATTGAAATTGACGCGCGTAAACCGTAGAATCCTTGTTTTCTCAATTAGATGCCAGAAAAACGATCCGAGACCGACATTGTATTCAGAAAAATTTATAAATCAATATCGTGCAATGAAATATTTTTCAGCCTCGAGTTTTCGTCTCGGATTTTGAAAATTGACATCGATGTACTCGAAATCCAAAGACGTCCCAAATAGTATTATTTTTGAAAAATCATAAAATTGGTGTTAAATTAAGAAAATGTCCCATTTTTAGAAGTCATGAATACGCGAGCAATTAACCGGAAATACTTCCCTCGTATAGATGACAAAATGACGATTATGCCCTTCTGGGATCGGTAGGCCAAAACGGAATGCTGACAAAAGGCAAAAATAAAAAATAAAAAATTGAAACGGATGCACTGTCCGCTTTCCCCTTAATTTCCCAATTTCAATGCTTCTTTGCTTCCTTTGTCTGTTTGTCTCTCCTAGGAGGTTTCCCGAGAATCAGATTGTCCACCATAATTGCCAATGGCGAGTTTTGTCCCTCCCTCCTTTCCCCGAGCATTTGATGTTGGGGATCTTTGGCTCTTCGTTCCTTCCGGGTACTATGTGCGACTCTCTCTTCTCTCTTTGCTTTGGAAAATTTTGGTGTTCCAGGCTCCCTCAGCAACCTCGCTTGGTGGGGCGTTGGCGATTAGCAAGGTATTAGGGTATATCAAATGTATCATGGCTGTATAGATTCTTTTATTTTGGGTAGTTATAGATAAATCCTAGCGTAGAGATCTTTTCCTTATTTCCCGATTCTAGAGAGATCTCGTACACGTCTATTTATATACCTTTGATACATTAATGAAATTTGCTTTCTGAGCTCATTCGTTTCTTTAGATGGTATCAGAGTTTAGTTGATTTATTTATTTATTTCATTTAAATTCCTCACCGACATCCATGCCAATGGCGGCCCTGCTAGGTACAGAATTGCTAGGCTTCCAAGAAGTGATACCTTTTGTGACATCAGAATTTACTCAGGCATAATCAGCTCTGTTAATGCCAATTTCATTAGGGAAAGGAGTGTTGCTTATAAAATGAATCTGCCTTCGCTTGAAAGGACAGGGTTACCAAAGTGAAGTGTGTATAACTGCGACATGTGAACACATATATGTTATTCAGATAAGGGAACTTTGGTCTTATATTTGCAGGAATAATAAGGTTGGTCAATGAGGAAGAAGGAAAAAAAGGAAATGGAAGGAGAAAGATTCATGAGGTGATCCTGATAGAAAATGATATATATATATATATATATATTACTTTAGATAAGTTCCTTATAATGCATTCTTACGTAATTGTGAGATTCAGCTTAAATCAAGCATTGATCAACTCTGAAATAGTCTTCTTTTCCCTTCTATTTGCTCAATTCATACATAATTAAGAAATATGGGATGCGAGGCTTGTGTTAATGCAGTGAAAAATAACTAGCAGCCTACTGATTGTTGGTCATGAGGAATTCGTAAACTTGTAGTAAACTCTGCTTATGCCTTATGGGTTAATCTCCAATAAAGTGGGTGTTTTTTTCTGATGGAATCTTCCATATGTACATAACATCAAAGTACACGCCCAATCAAATTTTGGAGAATCAGAAAAATGAAGACATTCTATCGGAGCCATCCACCGGAAATAGGGCAAGGATAAATCATCATTAACAAAGCTTGAGTAAAATACAATTAAGAGGATATCAAGTCCTCATATAATGTCGAAGTATCCACACCAGAAGGTTTGAAAAACACGTTGAAGAAAAAGCAACGTTGAGGGGCTTATCTAAAAATCTCCGAAGCGATAGGACAAGTCATGGTGATCAATGGGGAAGATGCATTGCCCTCGAGCTCGGTTAATAATGCACCTGAAGAACCACGAAAGGAGGAAGATACTTCGGAATACTTGAAGTAGAGGGAAATGCCGCTTGGGCTAATATATATGTATATATTTCCAAACAATAGTTCAGAGTAGTTATTAATGGTTTCTATATCTTATTAAGCATCTTTTTTTACTGCATAACTTATTAAGCATACCTTATACTCAATGCTTACCCAAACATGTTATCTATGCATGTTACAAGTAATGTGCAAGGAAAAAAAAACTAAAATCATGAAAGCAATTATTTGATTGTAGGTTTGAAATTTATTTATCGAAATTTAATTATAAAATATTAATGTAAAGGCCCGCGCAATGCATGGGTAAGCATACTATTGCTATAATATAATTTTTTTCTTTTCCATATCTAATTTATTTATCACGTTTCCCCACTATGTCTAATTAATTTCCTAATATTTCAAAATTAATTTTTTTCGGTTACAAAGAATGTCAAAAGCCTAGTACAACAAAATATAAATTTTAAATAATTAATAAAGAAGCACATGTAGTCTCATTAAGTATCGAACATGCGACATCTATGTCAATTAACAAGAACGTGCGTCATTGCACTACATTCTCTTATGATTTCTTGCAACCTCGTCAATCTCTTTGACCAAATTAAGAGAGCGCGACAACATTCACTTTCTAGATTATTCTACTTTTTGTTGAGAGACATTGCAGAAATAACAATGTACCTTAAAACACCTTAAGCTGACAAGTTCGTGACGCGATCACTTTTGATCAGGCGAAGCGCACCGACTTCAAGACGCAGGTTCTATTGCTCTATGATCTTATTATCTTAATTTATATTAATTTTAAAATTCAATTTATACTTAATTGGTACAAACTGAAGAATAAATTTTAGAAGAAATTGATTATAAAATTTTCATTTATAATTTTGCTTCTCAAAAAACAGAAAAATAAATGTTACAAAGAAGTATATGGTAATTTTATTATACAAATAAAAGGCCTTTTATTAAAATATTGCCTTGGGCCCCAAAATCTCTTGTGCTGCCCCTGCATGGACCTCTCTTCTAACTAGGAAAAGAAAAAAGAAAAGAAAAAAACTTATTGCATATACTAATGCAACGGAAATGGAGCAAGAATAATACATAAATCTTGCAAGGTTCACGCATTGCACCGAATGTAAAAGATGTGAATAATGTGTATTAGTCTATCTATGATGAATTTGACCGGGACCATCAATAATTTTTCCATGAGAACTGTGTCTACGACTACATGTTTGGTTTCATTAAGATAGATCATATAAGTACATGTAATTCAAATCCAAACAACAAGGTGAAAACTTGATGTTCGGGTAGGCGTCCTAATTAAGCTGCTTCTTGCGAGATTGACCTTTTTGTTCTTTCTTCTCCTCGAAAAGATGGACAACTAAATGGCAGCCCTATCGATTTGGAATCGATAATACTAAAATATATCAAATGCGCAAAAAATCCGAAAGGACATAAATTAAATTTAGAATCTCTTGATTCATGACGAGTATAAATATCATCACTACACCCTCATGGACCTATGTTGTAAATAAAAATATAAAACCGTATCCACGATAACCATTCCATCTCAGCGAGATATGTAAGTCTTCGTTTATCAGTCACACCGCATGACGTAAATATTACCTCTGCAATCTCACCGAAAAAAATATTTTATATAAATATATATTACCATTATAACAAATAGTAGTGAACTATCTGAGTAACAAGGGCCAGTGACTTCACAAATGGGTCGAGACCTGGGCCCTACAATGTTTGCCTGATCAGCCCAACCAAATGACAGCCCAGTCGTGGATAAAATGAATGTATCTATACGATATCCGAGTCAAACTGTAACGCTCTCTGTATTTTCCAGGGATATCCGAACCTTGGTAACTATGTAACTTCTCCCTCGTTTTGATTATGAATCTATGCATTATTCAGCGAAAAAAAGAATGTATCTATACGATTACCTATACTACTACTCTACTGCCCGTGCAATACACGGGCTGTTGGCCTATTTCTATAATTCAAATTTGTACTAATTCACTCTAAAAGTTGAATATTATAATTGAAATATTTTCTTTTTCATAAGTTCATACTCCAGTTGAAAAATATATGTGTAAGAACTTAAAATCATGAAATTAACAAATGAAAAAGATATGGTGATGAAAAAATACTTTTTATTCCTTTATGAAGTGGTTTTTCTAATAAACACATAGTATTTTCAAGTGAAGATTAGATAATTTACATAATTAAATTAGATATTATATAAATTATTCAAGCTAGTTTTTAAATAATCATCATGATGATAAATAAATAAATATAGATAGATAGATATTATAATGAAAATTACAGTCTATATTCAAATAATCTTTTATATGTATAAATTGGATGCTAAAAGTTATTAACATCTTAAATTTTCAGCAATAATTTATGAAATCAAATCTATTATAATACATACGAATTTATTTATTATTACATTATCGATTTAAAAATTAGACATATACTTAAATTATAGTAATATTAAGAAGGGCAAAAAAACAATACTAAATATTTAGTTTGGGTAGATATCCTTAAAATGTTTTAGAGTGCAAACTCCTATAACAATAATTATATTTATTTGGTTTATAAAAAATTAAAAAAAATTATGTTGAATCATTTTCTAGAGAGCACAAATAGAAATGGTTAAGTTTTCATAAAAAAATAAAACTAATAATTTATATTAATATACTTAATGCACATTTAATGTACTAATTCTACTTTACATTATATATTAGAGATAGATTATATAAAGACATAATCATAATAGACAGACATCTCATCTTTCCTTTCACTTTCCTCTTTCGAAAAAACTCTTAATATTTATTTTTCAAATTACAAGAGCTATTAAATTAAGGATAAAATAGTAGATTTGAAAGTAACCATTAACAACGCCAGTCTCTTACTTCTCCCCCCGCGCCGTCGCCCCGCCTCCGCCCCCATCCCCCCCCCCCCCCGGCAACCAACAACTTATTCCTCTCCATCTCTTTCCAAATCAACTTACAACCTCTCTTTGTTTTCCTCTTCCCCACTTCTCCTCTCCTCTCCCACTTCCGACTCCCGACTCAATCAGTACTTTTTTCACATTTTTTTCCACTTTTTCTTTCTTTTTAAATTTTATATATAATAAACTTTCAAAAAGAAATAATACGACCTGAAAATTTCTCAAATTTACTAAAGTCTTGTAACCAATTGCGTGGGACATTTTTCAGAATATAGAGTTTGTCTCCTTCACGTTTGTGAACGTGTGGAAACCCCTTTTCCTCCGCCTGTCTGACTATTTCGACATCATTTGAAAAGCCAAGGGCATTAATTGTGCATTATTTCCTTAAAGTTCCATAGGCCTAATAAAAATAATGAAAATTACGGTTAATATTCAAATAAGAGCATTGGATAATAAAAATTATAATGAAAATAACGATCGATATTCAAATAATCTTTCATATCCATAATTTATGACTTATTTGGTTTCATAGTGTGATTTTAAAATCATACTTTAACTTAATTATACTCACAACAAAATAAAATAACTCATAAAAAGTCAAAGGGTGGACCCCATATATAACCATTTAGACCACTCTTTTTCAAAATCAAAATCTGATTTTAAATTCCAACTTTGAAACCAAACGCAGCATTAGATACTAAAAATTATTAACATCTTAAATTTTCAGCAATAATTTATGAATTCAAATCTATTGTAATACATACGAATTTATTCATTATTACATTATTGATTTAAAAATTATATATATACTTAAATTATCGTAATATTAAGAAGGGCAAAAAAACCAATACTAAACATCTCCTTAAAATATTTTAGTTTTGGTAGATCTCCTTAAAATGTTTTAGAGTATGAACTCCTATAACAATAATTATATTTACTCGGTTTATAAAAATTTTAAAAAAACTTTATGATGAATCATTTTCTAGAGAACAAAAATAGAATTGGTTAAGTTTTCATAAAAAAAATAAAACTAATAATTTATATTATTATACTTAATGCACATTTAATGTACCAATTCTACTTTAAATTATGTCTTATAGATAGATTATATAAAGACATATGTCCTATTATAAGACAAAGATCTCATCTTTTCTCTCACTTTCCTCTTTAGACAATACTCTTGATATCAGTGTTATCAGAATCAGACCGTATCGACCGATCACACCGATTCGACCGGGAATCGACACCTTCACCTGTCCGGTTCTGCTTGAGGACCCAATTTGCATATTTGGACCGGCCAACCCACAGAACCAACTAGTTTTAACGTGAATCCACCGAACTCAAACGAACCGGACCAGCTCTATGGGTTCTTTTTTATTAAGAAAAATGAAATGTGTAGGAAGAGACTCGAACACAAGACCTATGATTCCTCTTCCTTTAATGCTCGAGGACCCAATTTGCATATTTGGACCGGCCAACCCACAGAACCAACTAGTTTTAACGTGAATCCACCGAACTCAAACGAACCGGACCAGCTCTATGGGTTCTTTTTTATTAAGAAAAATGAAATGTGTAGGAAGAGACTCGAACACAAGACCTATGATTCCTCTTCCTTTAATGCTTGCGCCATAAACATTTATGCTAGACCCACTTTTGTTTGTTTTTGTTCAAAATTTTTCTTTTTGACACTCAGCGAGTAACATAAATTTGATTTACGCAGTAACAAAGAAGAGAGTGGCTCAGATGAAAATATTCTTTTATTAATTAAGAATAGTTAAATTGTTGTGTATTTATTTTATTCAACATGCTTTTTACAATACTTATGTATTATATAATTTTTAATTAAATATTCGATCCGACCCATCAAATCTCGATTAGACCCATCGAACCTGTGAACTCATATCTCGACCGGTTCAACATCCGGTCCGGTTCTGATAACACTGCTTAATATTTATTTTTCAAATTACAAGAGCTACTAAATTAAGGATAAAATAATAGATTTGAAAGTAACCATTAACAACACCACTCTCTTACTCTCTTTTTTCCCCTTATTCCTCTCCATCTTTACCCAAAAAACTTACAACCTCCCTTTGTTTTCTTCTTCCCCACTTCTCTTATCTTCTTCCAACTCCCAACTTCCAACTCAATCCGTACTTTTTCACTTTTTTTTGCTTTTATATATAATAAACTTTCAGAAAGAAATAATGACCTGAAAATTTTTCAAATTTACTAAGTCGATATCTGAATAATATTCAAAAATTATTATTTTTCTATTATCGATTTTATGTCATTCTCGTTTGTAGCATAAGACTTGCCTCTAACAGTCATTGAAGCATTAGAAATTAAAAAATTGAATTACCGGTTAAATTATTAAACATCATGCACATCCGCACCACATGAGTTCTATATATATATACACACATACATGTACATATCTTACCAACAGTAGACGACTGTAGATCCTCCTCCAATGCTCTTACTTCTTGTAGATATGGTTTTTTTGATTCCATCACGAACATGATGAAAGTATTTTAAAATTAAGCACTTAATTAATTAAGATAAAAAAATGTCATTATAAGAAAATGGACCTTTGCCAACCCTTTTCAGACCTGTGCCAACCCTTTTTTGTAGTCGAGAAAGGTTCTCGACCCATTTCCTAACCGTTTAGAAGGGTAGGTACTGACCGGGTCAAGATAGGCCCGACGACCCATTTTCAAAAGGGTTGCCATAGGTCCCACCTATGTTGACTCATTTTACGGGTCGAAAAAAAGAAGTCAGGAAAGGCCTGTATGTGCTGACCGACATGTGGGGCGGCCCAAAACCCCTCTGTGGTGACCCAAAAAAAGGGGTTGCCACAGAAGGTTTGCGCTGACCCACATGTGGATCTGCCCAGCATAACCTATTACGACCCTTATGAGAGTCGGCATTGCCTAATCTTCTCGACCCTTACAAAAGGATCGGTAAAAGTCATTTGTTCGCTGACCTTCACAAGGATTGGGACAAGATCAACCTATAACGAGCCTTTTTTAGAGTCTGGGTAAGTCTGTCATTCCCGACCCTTGTTGAAGTCGGCACAAACATATCTAGGGCAGCAAATTGGAGCTCGCTTTTTTTTTTTTTTCTATCACCTTCTGATAACTAGTTGTTAGCTCGTTATTAGACCACAAGAAGCCAAATCAATATTTAGTAGTTGCGAATGCATAAATATAGTTATACTATCAATAATCGACAACGATATTTTACATATTCCCAAAGTAATATTACATAATTATTTAAGAATTCATTCATATTACACGACCCCGGGAAAGGCCGATGGCCTCTTAAGGTTCATGAACCCACTACCCAAGTCCCGACTGCTCCGAGGCAAATTTCTCTATGATGTGCTTCTTGAGGATAGCTCTCTCTGCAATAAAAGGATCGGTAAAGACCAAGAACCCAAACCCACGGGCGTGACGGCGACTCGATCTTTCATTATCACAGCCTCGATGACCTCCCCGAAACTCTCCTTACACTCCCTAAGTCGGTCCTCATTCGTGTCCCACGAAATCTCGATAATGAACATCTTCTTGGTCTCTATCGAGATCCTTCACTTGATCACAGCAAAGTAATCATCAATTCAGTCCTACAGAAGTCAGAATTCTCCAAATTAAAAATAAAATATATATATATATATATATATAATAATATTTAGTGAGCTTAAATATGAATTACAAGCATGAGTTGTAATTTTTGGTTTTAAATAAGTTTGTGATTTTGGGATTTTCGACAGTATTGTGACAATAAGAAAGGAAATTTAACAAGACCAGTCCATGCTTGTAACCAAGATATTCGACGCTTAGTTTGTAGCATGGGTGTCTTCAGATAGATGCACTATAAAGAGTTTAAAACGTTTTCTCATTTCATTCAAATTCCAGAAATGTATCTATTAAGGAAAGCTAAAAGTGTCTTTTTCCCATCACAACTCCTAATTTATTGGACAAGCCATGGGATCAAAAGGCATAAAATGAGGAATGTTGATAATTGACTCGTAAAAAGCCCGCAGATTCATAGGAACATGAAGCAATGTACGAGTCAAACCCCTAGGTTCCCAAATTGCCAACATCTGGCCACCGTCGACCTCAGAGCAGACCTAACTAAAGCAATTAGAACACAGCATAGCTCGTGACACGGAAACAAAGCTTCAATTCACCACAACAGACCGATCGTTCAGAGCTCCAATTCTCATGGCCAACGAGACAACAATCAGATAAGAGAAGCAGCAATTTTTATCATGAACCAAGCGACGAAACCTCTTCTGATCGCTTGAAGAGCTAAAGGGGAAGGAGAGGAGAGGTTACATTACCTAACGAAGCAAAGGGAAGGAGAGGATTCCGAGGAATGCCGTCCCAAACATTGTGAACTTCAATTCAGCCTCGATATGGGCTCTATCTTTGTGTCTGCAGTGCAGAAGGAAGAGGGAGGTGGAGACATAACAAGAAGAAGAAGAAGAAGAAGAAGAAGGGATGGCCCGGGCATGAAGATAAAAAAAAGAGGGAATGAGAGGTAAAAAATTTGAAATTTGAAAACTGTGGGCAGAAAAATGAAAGTTCAAGAAGGGTTGCCAAATGTAAACCTAAGCCGACCCATTATAATGTTGACCTTCATTTTGTAGTCGGTCTAGGAAAATTATACCAACCTTAATTTTTGGGTTGCAAAAAACCTAACCTATGGCGACGCTTTTCTAAATGCTTGCCCAAAGCAAAACTTGTGATGACCTTTTTCTCAAGGGTCGAGAGAAGAAGGTCTATGCCGACCCTTGTTTCCGATCATAAAAAATGGGTTGACAAAAGCACGACCTATTGCACTCGTTTTGAAAAGGGTCGGGCTATGCCAACCATTTTTTCGAGAGTCATGTATGGTTTTGGTCCCTGAAAGATATCAGTGCCAAGGGTTTGGTCCCTCAAAAATTTTTGCCATGATTTTCGTCCCTCAATCTCCTTTCCGTCTGATGTTTTAGTCATGCCGTTAACTTGCTCGTGCCAACTACGATAGAAATCTCACGTGATGGATGAGCTGGACGTAACGCCGTTAATCACCTCCCAAAAATGCCAAAAACGGCGTCGTTGTCTGCCAATTACAAGCCCTAATTGCAATTTTGCACCCCCAATTTCGAAGCCCTAATTGCAGAGCAGAGTGAGGTTGGAGAAGTCGTTGGGGACTTGACCAGATAGGCAGTTAGAGCGAAGACTGAGGACCCGAAGCTGTGTGAGTCGACCGATGGTGTTGGGGGTGGGGGGATGGGGCCCATGAGGTCAGCTCCGGGGAGGCAGAGGATGAGGATGGAGGACCGATTAGAATCGCATCCGACGCCGACCCATTTGTAGGTGGAGGACGAAACAGTCCAGTTGAGGCGAGGGTAGTGAGGGATCTGGTTGAGGAAGTCGAGGAGGGCCTCCTTGTCTTGGATTGGCTCGGATTACACCGGCCAACAACTCAGTAGAATCATAGTCACAGACAAGACGAGAGCAGCAGACTCAAGGATGTCCATTGGAGTGACTCCGGGGAGAGGTTGATAGCCGGGGCACTGATGGGGTGGTAGGTCGGCGGCAGGGAGATACCGGGGAAGCCTTGTGCGGTGTAGGTGCAGTCGTCAACGGAGGTTGGGGTGCGAGGGGACCTGGGAAAGTGGCGGTGGTCTTCAGACTCCATTGATGAACAACCCTGGAAATGGAAGAAGGAAGGAGATGATGAACAAGACTTGATGGATGGAATTCAATCGTTGGATGCATTTGTCATTTCCTTTAAGTGATATTAACCGTTGGATTCGATCGAGAAAGACAACGACGTCGTTTTTGATAATTTGGGGGTGGTTAACGGAGTTAGATTCAACTCATCCGCCACGTAAGATTTCCGTCATAGTTGGCACTCGCAAGTTAACGGCAGGACTAAAATATCAGACAGAATGGAGATTGAGGGACGAAAACACTGGCAAAAATTTTTGAGGGACCAAATCCAAGGTTTTGATATCTTTTAAGGACCAAAATTATACCTAACTCTTTTTTCGACCATTTCATAAGGGTCCAAAGATACCCCTTTGTGAACTATCTCTCCAGGGATTGTGAAAGATGTTCCACTAAAAATATTCTTGTTATTGCTTCGACTCATATTCCCCAAAAAGTGGATCCCGCTCTAATAGCTTGCCGTCTCTTTTTATTGGGTCGCTGTAAGCCTGTACTTTACTTTTGGCGACTCTTTCGGAAGGGTTAGCACTAGCAAAAAAGGGTTGGCACAAGTTCCTTTTCTTATAGTGTGCATAAGAAGAGGAGATGGATGATAAGGATGAAAAAAATTTTGCGAGGGAAAAAGAGTATTAATGTATGAAAAATAACTTATTTTATTAAGTCAATTTTTTGCTTAATGACTTTTTACTTAATGATTAAGCAAATGTAACAATCATCTTTTATCTTTCTCACTTTCTACTATTCATTTTTTCATGTAACTAATTATAACTAAGTTTTAAGTACTTATTTAATTAAATAGTAATCAAACACAACGTAAGTGTATCAATATTGAGGACTACATTAGAAAAAAATTTATCTAGGACGAAATTATATAAAATCCAAAGAACAAGAACCAAAGGCGTATTCTAAAGTTTTAGCAAAGTTTTTTATTTTATTTTTTTGAGTAATATTTACATATTTTAGCGACGCTCTCTTCTTCCTCTATTATTTTATTCTAAAGTTTGCTAATATTTGAGGAAAGTCCTCTTCTTCCTCTTGATTCTCCCGCCGCCGCCGCCGCCGCTGCCGCTTTTGTTGATTATTAGCTGCTTCATTTCTCCTTCGTCAGTGGCATAATAACCCTAGCGAGCAGCTCATTCTAGTCGAACTTTGGAGTGATTCGCTATCCATTCCTGCAACTGAGGTCCTTACTTGTTCATAGTCAATGCTATCCGATTAGGGTTTAACTGGTTCTGATCATTTGGTTGTGAAACTTGCAGTGCAGAGAGATAGAGGGAGAGAGGAAGAGGAACCTTGGATTTCGATGGCAGGTGGATCGGAAGTGGCTGAGACTACCCTTTCGTGTGTGAAATGCGGCAAACCTGCACAACTTCAGTAAGTATAATCAGGTCCTGCGGTGTTCTTGCGATTAGTTTCTCTTTCTTCTGGAGCTACTCTAATCGGCCGATGCCTCTGCTAAGTGCTGAACTTTGAAACACTTTAGGAAAAACATAGAAAACGATGAATTTGATGAGTTTGGGTTCGCCGTTTAATTTAATGTCTGAAATATTGGGTTAAATGATCGGGAGAAAAAAGACACAGCTGGGAGAAGTCATACGTGGTTTATGGTAACAAATTTTGTCCTAATGTGTTCTGTTTGTTGTTTATGCAACTCTTCGGGAAATGATATGGAATTGCAATTCAATCATCATTGCCTCGTATATTACTTTGTGTTGGGCAGGTACCGTTTCCGGCAATGGCAACTGTAATCTATTATGCAGCAATGATTAATATCTCTGCTTGCTATGATTAGATATATGAGATTTTTCAAATAATTGGGAGAAATTTCAAAGAATCATAGAAAGAACACGGAATCATATTAGTTGTTTACAGAGGTTTGATTTATGTAAATACTCTCCTCAGCTGCTCTGGTGTGATTTCCTGTTAATTAGGTGCCCGAAGTGCATGGAGCTAAAGCTTCCTCGTGAAGGAGCTGCCTTTTGGTGAGTATCTTTTGCTCTAGATGTATTCTTAGTGCTTCATTTTCACTTATTTTTTACCTGGGATTAGTTAACACAAGCAAAATGTTTTGTTTGTATCTGTTTATCTTGTTTTTAGTCTGCAGAATAACGATGATATTTATGTCTAGAAGGAAACTCATTGTGGGATGATTTTTCAGCTCCATCTGCTTGTTTGAAGCATATGCGTGTGTATATTGTTACATTCTGCTGCCATAAAGTTTATCTGCTTTAGATTCTGTCCTTGTGCCCTTTCAGTGAAGTGTTTGAGGGAACTTTTAGGATTCTTGCACCAACGATAGCGCGAAGAAATGATAGTTTGCATTTATTGCACTCTTCAACAATATTAGCATCCTTACTCAAATTTCTGGAATAGGTGTCTTGTAGTTGTCATGTAATATGCCAGGTTGAAGATTCCGGTCATATCCCGTGAGACACCTGTCACTCTAGTGCCGAAACAAAAGGGAAATTTTGAGAGTGATGACCCCTTACCAGCTCTTTAATTAATATCGTAGTATTTAGGTTAACAAGAAATCAGTGTCTTCTTGCTCTTCTAGTAAACCATTTTCCCCTGAAGTTTTATTGCAAAACTTTATGTGCGAGCCTATGGTACATTTCAGGGAGTAATGTTGGATATATAGCATTTAAAACTGATAGGCAGTAAAAATATATATTTAGGGCCTTTTTGGTTCATGGAGAAAGGTCCCAGGGGAAGGAATGGGAATTACCTATCGTTTCTTATTGCTGGTGTAGGGAAACTGTAATCCCTTCTTAATTCAGGAAATGAAATTAATCTAATCAGGCAATGGCCATTCCCCATCCTTACCCAGGGAATGAAGTGATGATTAATTTTCAGATTAGAATCCACCTGATTTCTAGATGGATTTTGTTAACAATATGGTTCTATGCTGTTTTATTAGCTTCAAGGCAAACCAGAGCCTATTCCCTTCATATGAGAAAACATATTTAGAATTCTATGACAGCATATTTCTCTTATCACAAAAAGGAAAAAACAGCATGGTTTAGAATATATAATGGTGTTAGGTGCAACAATTGTTATGTGGACTGGTTCCAACAATCAAAATTATCTGCACCAAATATGGGTAGAAGCAAGTGAGTTTAGAAGGGAATTCTCAACCAATATAAGCAACCAAACAGTAAATGGATCAAATTCCAGTCCTGTTGTGAACCAGCAACTGGAAAATAGTCTTTCCGATACTAATCCTTTCCGATTGTGAATCACAAACCAAACAGGTGCTCGAATTGGTTAATATGTTTGTGATATCAGAGGTTCGGTTACGATGCTCAAGTGCATGGAGACGTTTGGTGGGCACATTGAGTCTTTGCGCTAGATGGCACGCCATGGTGTTTCTAACATGCTTTAGGCCTTATCATTTTGATAATGCTGCATCTCTTTCTTTTTTAGTTGATGATTCAATAAATACAGTAAACTTCGATGAGTATGATTGCAGATAAATAAATTTACTATTTTTAGTGCGATTATCTATAAACATGATATGCTATGAATTTTTCCTATTAATAATTGTCTTTGCCAAATCTCTCAACCTTTCTGAAGGATTTTTACTTATGATCTTGTAATAGCACTCAAGATTGTTTCAAAGCATCATGGAGCTCGCATAAATCAGTTCATTTGAAGGCAAAGTTGTCCTCACTTGGGCAAAATTCTGAATCAGTCAGTGATGATTGGCAATACTGCCTGAAGAAAGGACAGGCGCGGACGCCTAAACTTCCTCAGTTTGACTGGACTGGGTATATTTTGATTGATTCCCTTTGCAAAATGATCTACATTTGTGTATGTTCTACTAGAAATTTGTCTTGCTTATGATGGAGATGTGAACATGCTTCACAGATCTTATTACATCTCCATCATGTTCATTTTACTTTCTTTTTTTTTTGGCAGTAAAATCTTTTAGTCCTTTTTGGAATTATTTATTCTTGGATCTTACATGGGAATTCATTGTTCAGTCAATTAGGATTATTATTTTAAGTACTTCTTCAACTTGCTTGAATATGTGCAGTTTATGTTAAAGACAGGTATCAATTTCAATGCTGTAACCTGCAATATATGTCAAAGTTCCTTGTCCTTGGAGTATTGATTGACTTGACCAACATGGGTCTCTTTGTGCTTTCTTCCTTGAGGATCTAAATAGAATTTATATATCTTAAATTCATTTGGATGCTGTCACAATTAGGATTATTATTTTAAGTACTACTTCAACTTGCTAGAATATGTGCAGTCAACTAGACTTATGTTAAGGACAGGTATCAATTTCAATGTTGTAACCTGCAATATATGTCAAAGTTCTTTGCCCTTGGAGTATTGATTGACTTGACCAACATGGGTCTCCTTTTGCTTTCTTCCTTGAGGATCTAAATAGAATTCATATATCTTAAATTCATTTGGATGCTGTCACAATTTGCTAGTGGAATGTTACTATTGTTGGTTCTTGAAAATATAGCTCTGTCTTATTTGCAGAAGTCTGAGGCCATATCCAATATCTCCTAACAGCATAGTCCCTGCGCATATTGATAAGCCTGACTGGGCTCTTGATGTAAGTTTTATATATAAAGATGTCTCTTAGCTGTCGTGGTTTATCATTTATGTTGACCATCTTTCCTGGGGTGGAAGTGGGGTGGTGTCAGGTTGGAATCAATCTGAGTATTTTGGCATAGTTTCTGCAGAGATTAGGTGGTTCTGTTGATTATGATCTCAGTATTGGACTATGTTTGAAAGTAGGATATACAAAAGAGGAGTACCTACATAGTTGTGTCCATTTCCTATGGTCTCTTCTGTGTCTGTCAATTACTTTCCCTGAACACTCTTCTCTTTGGAAACAGCTTGAACTTTTGCAGATGTATTTATGTTTCTAATGTTGATGTAGCTTTCTTTTTCTTCTGTTACCATTTTATTTGTAGGGAATTCCAAAAATTGAACCCAACAGTGATCTGCAGCATGTTGTCGAGGTAAGCTTTTACAAGAAACTTGTAAGAGGCAATAATGGTGAACATGGGAATAGGTTCATTTAAATACTGCCTATCGCTTGCTGCATTGGTCCTATTTCTTGTTCCCGTATATTTTGCAGATCAAAAGCCCTCAACAGATTGAGAAGATGAGAGAATGTTGTCGGGTAAGTCTACTCTAATTGTGCATTATATCCATCGAGGTTGGGTAACGCGATTTTAGGCCTCTCTCCTTTAGCATCAACATGTACAACATCACATAGTTAGAACTTTAAGTTCAATTACTGCAAGTTGCTTCATTGCCTATTATCCTGTTAAATTGCTATACTTTAATTTTAACCAAAATATAATGCCCTCATTTTGGAAATCATTCTATTAGATAGCACGGGAGGTTTTGGATGTGGCTGCTCGAATGATTCGACCCGGTGTGACAACTGATGAAATTGATAAAGCGGTGCATGAGGCGACTATAGCTGCAGGTGTGCAAATTCAGAATTTTCTTTTGCCATATAAAGTTTTTCCTTTCATTGTTTCCTGTTCCCAACCCACCTTCAAGTGCAAAGTTAACCATTGATTTCGGGGGATTAGATGTCTAGATTACATCTAGTGAAATATGGGCTTTTACTGGCTTGTTTCTGCTTTGAGAATGGATAATAATGAGCTAAAAACTATTGTCTTCCCTTGGACCCTTCCTCTAGTCACACACACTAAATTTAGACCATCAAGGGGAGAAACAGTGAGGGTGCAGCGTATATTATCTTAGGAACACTGGGAATGGCACTAGTGTTTGTTGCTTCAATGAAGGTAATACTCATAAATGGTTCTGGTGCAGATGAAGAAACTCAAGAAAATCTGTGCCTGATAAGTTTTGCCATAGTGGTAACTGATACCATAGGTTTTCATCATATGCTTTATTCTTACACGAATTGGAGAACTATTCGATTTCATGCAACCCCCACCCACCTAGGGGATAAAGGAAAATAGGTTTATCTTAATAAATTGATTTTGTAAGCAGGGAATGGGGTCGGTAACTAGGCTACTTCTGTGGTGGTATTTATATCAGTGCTGATATTGGGATAGATTCATGAAAGCATGGCATACAGGGCAATAAGTGTAATATTTACTTCCTGGACAAAGCACAAAAGTCGAAGCATCTTTTTACATTATTTATGTTTTTATGCCAAATTCTAGAACCAAGATATCTTCAGATGAACCACAGTACTTTCCCCCTTTGAATTGTGTTAATTGTTTAGTTTTGTCTCATTGCAGGAGGATATCCATCTCCTCTTAATTATCACTTTTTTCCAAAGTCTTGCTGCACGTAGGTACTTGTTTCTTGCTTTGTTCCAGTGCCTTGTCTAAGCTCAGGTTAGTTAATTTTTTTCCATCACTTTGTCACTTCAGGTCAGTAAATGAAGTAATCTGCCATGGAATTCCTGATGCAAGGTGTGTACTGTTTTGGTTAATGTTCTATTCTATGCTTCTTTGGATTTCTTGGGGCTAATTGATTGATATATCTACAAACATTTTCTGCTTCTCTACGAGTTAGATTCCTGACTTATTCCATCCGAAAGTTTTTTACCTTTTAGGCTGTGAAGTTGATATCCTTAAATAGTTCCTTCAACTGCATTTATTTGATCTTTTCTTGTAAGAAAAGAAATTAAACAACAATATTTTATGGCTTCAGGAAATTAGAAGATGGTGATATTGTGAATGTTGATGTCACAGTGTACTACAATGGTGTTCACGGTAGGAAAGCTTTATACCATTTCAGAGGATCCTGCAGAGTTACTATTGATATTAGCATATTTGAGAATGTTTGGGTTTTTGTTAGGTGATCTCAATGAAACATACTTTGTGGGAAATGTTGATGAAACATCTAAGCAATTGGTACAGTGTACTTATGAGTGCCTAGAGAAAGCAATAGCCATAGGTATGCTTTCTATCCGCAACTTATCGATTGATTTATTCCTTTGCTCATTTGGTCTAAAAATGATCACTTGTCTCATTTTGTGCTTGCTTGATTCCTGATTTGGCTCTTTAGTTTGCAAATTGCTTCCTCTTCCTCTGAAATTTTTTTTTTCCTTATACTGGATGTGGCTTCTTGCCTTAAACTTTCCACTTTTTTCCTTCATTTGTGAGGAGCAGTCTCAGATAGAAATTTGTAACTTGTTTACTTACGTAGAGCTTCTTTGCATGTGTTATTATTTCACTCTGTTAGTTTTCCATTCTTTGGAACCCATAGCTCTCTCTCTCTTTTTTTTTTGGTTAGAATGCTGTTTCCTTGTTTTAATGATTAGATATATGGGAGCCTGATATATGATTTTGTTTACCGAATCTCAGTAAAACCTGGTGTTCGATTTCGTGAAATTGGGGAAGTTATAAATCGGCATGCCTCAATGTCCGGGTTTTCTGTGGTAATGTGGAAAATCTGCTTCCATGCATATATTGCCCCCGTCCTTTTTTGCTCCTCAGGGAATTCATTGGTTTGTGAAATTATAGGTGAAATCTTATTGTGGACATGGTATTGGAGAGCTCTTCCATTGTGCACCAAATATTCCGCACTACGGAAGTATCCTTTCTAAGCAGGATTATGGCTCATATATATCTTCATATCCAACTCAAACTTTAGTCAGAATAGTGGACGGTGAATGCTTTTCTTCTCCTGTGATCCTTAAATATGAGCAGGAAATAAAGCAGTTGGTGTGATGAAAGCAGGTCAAACATTTACCATCGAACCAATGATTAATGCAGGTACTTCTAGTTTGTGAAGTTTTCGTTTTTCAATTAATTTCTTCGTTACCCATCAATTGACTTTTATTGATGAGGTTGTATAAACAATGATTTTAGGCGTTTGGAGAGATCGGATGTGGCCAGATGGATGGACTGCAGTTACAACTGATGGGAAACATAGCGCACAATTCGAGCATACTCTCTTGGTATTACTTCTATTATTATTCTGCTATATATTCTATTCTTCAGATTTATTTTTCCTTCTGATGTAGTCCCATATATATTTATCTTTGTGCTTTTTAGGTGACTGAGAAGGGTGTTGAGGTTCTTACCGCAAGGTTGCCCTCATCTCCGGACGTGTTTCCATGGCTAAAGCCGTGATGATCCATAGCCATGTTGGCAATGGTTGGGAAAGATGGTTTTGTTCCGGATCTCATGGTAGAATTATTTTTCAAGAGATGAACAATTGAGCAAGGACTGCAAATCAGGATAACTTTTTTTTTTTTTTGACAAGTTCTGGATTTTGATATCTTCAATGTGTTCTGTATTCAATTCTTCTTTCGTTGGAATGTTTCAGAGCTGTAGGCTGAACTCATATTGGACATTGACAAAGGTGCATCGAGTTAGCGAAATCTTAATTGAAATGGATGTATGAAATAAAGAATTCGATGCGCCTATAATCCTTTACTAGATGTAACTTTTCTCAACATATTATGTGACATACTGAAAAAGAAAGTGCGAGTGAACTTACTTTTTTACGTGTTATGGTAGCAATGCATCCTAATAGGTAGACTTGTCACAGTTTGTTAGTGATGTTTTCTCTTTGCGATATGGTAACCAAATCTAATTCATGGGTAGGATAAAATATACATTGATAGTAACTGTCTTATCAAAATATATTAAAATTAAACTTTTGAAAACTCATATTTCGAAGTATTTCTTAAGTCTTACACCAAAAGATATTATTAATAAAACATATAAAATTAGTTCCTCCGTTTCCCGAGGAATCCACGTATCGCTTCCTCAAATTTCGCTTTTTTATTGTTCTATCTTACATCCTTTTTTCTTTTCTTTTTTTTCTCTCTAAATGTTTTCAAGGGAGAGTGAAAGACAATAGATTGGAATTGGTGTAAGCACAGTGCCCATTTTAATGAATGCAGCAATTTCTTGGATCCGTGATTGAATTTTCCGATCCAGGGTTCAATCTTTGGGATCCACTTTCTACTTTTTTTCCTAATATTTTCACCCCCACTTTTTCCCTTTCTTCTTTGGCCAAGCTCTTTTTCCTTTTATTCTCTTTCAAAATTTTTTGTACCTTATATAATACAGACACACACATATATATACATATGTATATAATTCTCAATATGAAGTATTATTATATATGGGTTTTGGACCGATTCAAACTTAAATTTTTACCAAAGAAGTCACACCCATGGACCACTATACCTATCCCATTTAATTTTTTTCTGCTAAACTTATATTAATTTATTTCTACATTTATGTCATTTTTTCTTTGTCCCATCTACTAATAAAATAAATTTGGATCTTTTCTCCTATATCCATATATGCTTTTCAAGAGGAATTAGCTAAAATTATATGTTATTTATAGGTAAGTAGTAGCAATCTTATGTGTAATATAAATAGATGTGATATAACTTTATATCAAAAATTAATATTTTCAATTCTATAAAATTAGTTACTTCTTGCGCATATATATATATATATATATATAACGTAGAAGTTATATAATTACTATTTTTAAATTTTGGTTTTTTATACTTATTTATCATATATATCATTTGATTAAGTTTTTATTTCTTTTTTCTCCACATCTATATGATCATTAAATCAAGAAGTTACGAAACAAGACTGCTCAATCTATTTTAATATGTCATACTATATTAATTTGTTAATATTTTTCTTTTAAATATTACTAACGTCCTTTTTCACATTTTGATCATGTGAAAATTTTATTATTGACTAAAAATTTTTTTGAGACCCGTGACACCGTGCACATCCTATAGTTAAATATATGGTAAATTACACTGGTGATCCAAAAAATTTTACTAATGTATCGGGTTGGTCCAAAAAGCTTTTTTTTGCTACTTGATGGTACAAAATATTTCAAAATTGTATCAGTATGATACAAACCATCAGCTTCCCATTAACGCCGTCAAGCGACGCTGACGTGGCTCACTACGTGTCAGCTCTTTTCTGACGTGGCTGAAACAGTAAACTGATGTGGCCATTCGGATCATTGGATCGAGTCGAATTGGGTCGAGCGAAAACAAAATGATCCGGGTCGGGTCCGGGTTTCATCTTCCTCACTCGAAATCTGCTACCCCTCCCCGAAAACCCTAGCGCTGCCGCTGAGTGGGAGCTGCTCCCGATCGATGGGTTCCTCGATTTTAGGGAGGATTGCGAGAAGAAGGTCTTGGTGGGCAAGAGGAGGGCTGTTGACTCCACCACAACTGTGTTCGATGCCCTTCACCCCGGTCAAAGCTCTCCTCGCCGAGCTAGCTCGTACCGATGAGGATTCAACTTGATCCGCCGCTTGCTGAGAACGGCCCCTGTGAAGCAAAAGAGGCGAGGGAGAAGAACAGAGCAACAAGCGTAGAGGAGGGGGCTGCTGCTGCTGCTAAGATTAAGAGAGAGATAGAGAACTTGCCTTCAACTTTTCGATTTAGGTGACTCGCAGCCAGTGGCCAGCGGCGGCGCGATCGTCATCGTTCTGGAAGGCGGCCGTGATCAACGGGCATGATGGGAGAGGCTACTAGGGTTTTTGGGTAGGGGTAGCAGATTTCGGGTGAGGAAGATGAAACCCGGACCCGACCCGAATGATTTTGTTTTTGCCCGACCCAATTTGACTGGATTCAGTGACGGCGTCAATGGGAAGATGATGGTTTGTACCATACTAATACAACTTTGAAACATTTTGTACTATCAAGTAGCAAAAAAAAACTTTTTGGACCAACATGATACATTAGTATAACTTTTTGGACCACCAGTGTAATTTACCCGTTAAATATATAATGCATCACATTTAAGTATATTAAAATATGTGATTTTTTGGTGAGAAAGTTCACTTTATATTTTCTGAGGTTTTTTTTCCGTTTGATTCGGATATCGATTCCTTTCTGTGTACATTTTCAACAGTTTCATTTTGACATGCATTTCCTTTATTTGCACCGTGATGCTTGCCCTCAGAAGTAATAACTTCAATGCAATAGTGAACATCGTATGGGCTCCTGTCCCGTTAGCTTACCGAAAAAAATAGTTAAAGTCATATGGACCCGGCAACATAATTGGTGTTATTCTAATATACGTCCTAACTTGTATTTATTGTGAATGATTTAATCAAAATAATGTATGTGTTAGGAAAAATCCATAGGCCTACTTCGAACTCGGGTCTATCCGCAACTCAAAAGCTTAAGCAAATAGGTTACTATACCATTATCTCTAATAAATGTATGGATTTCCTCTCAACTTTTCCATGTGGAATTACCTCCAACACTCGTATTCACCATTCTCCATATAAGAGAGAGACAATCCCAATAATTCTCCCCCTTCTTGATTATGTGGAGGACTTCGTTGTAATTCCCGTGATACGACGGCAAGCAACACACTAGGCACAACTAACTTCGAGCCGGGCTTCCACTTCCGAACTCGGATACCAATTGTTAGGACCTTCATTAACCACGAGTTTCACAATCAGGCTTGGTGTGGTGTGGGTTTTCATGCATAGTGTGTGCGCTTTCCCAAGATCGTTACATTGGGCTCTGATATCACTTATTGGGAAAAATCCACAAGCTTACTTCGAACTCGAGTCTATCCACAACTCAAAAACTTAAGCCAAGAGGTTGTTAGACCATTATCTCTAATAAACCTATAGATTTCCTCTCAACTTTTTTATGTGGGATTACCTCCAACATCCGCACTAACCATTCTCCATATAGGAGAGAAACCATCCCAACAGTATGTACTTTCCGAAGATATTGTCCATATACTCTATACTTAGGTGGGAGACATCCTTTAATTAGTTAGCATACTCCTACTTTACCTACGACTTTCGTTGATTTCCGCCTCCAGCTCTCAAAATAAGTCAATCATATTTAGCTTCCTTATTATTTCAACTTACTTTTTTTATTACATAAGGAGGTTCATGAGTCTAGTACAATGAAAGATAAATTATAATTGCTAATAAAAAAAACATGAGTGGTCCCAACGAGTATTGAGCCTAAAATCTCTTTATTATCAGGCGAAGGCATGTGCCATGTGCCATGCACTACACCTTTTTTGATATATTTGAACTTTTCTCATAACAAATTCCTCAACTTTGCAAAAAAATTTATACCTACCAAAATCCTAAAAATCATTGCAAAAATTACTGCAACCTGTCTGGAACTGCATGAATAGACTGATCGCAAACCGACTTTCTTGATCATCAAACCGACTTTCGTATATATATAAATGATACCAAGAGAGATGTGGATAAAAGTATAGGAGATGAGAATTAAGATAATTTAAGAACAATTAAAGTAACTGCCTAGATATTGGACAGATTATATGATTTTGCAACCAACTCACTCTCCTCTTGTATTTGCTTTCCGGGTCTAGCCGATGCTCAACGATAGAATTACTGCTTTTCTGCTTATATCGATATCTATATTGATGGCAACTATTATTCATCATTATGAACTGAGTTGAATTGAGAATTCTTAGGTCCCGTTTGGTAGGTATGAATGGATTGGAATGGAATGGAATGGCCATTTCTTAATTTCACTTCATTTTCTTATATGGTATCACTTGTATTAGTTGAAAAGACATTCCCTCATTATTATATTTTTCCTTCATTTGGATGGAAAGAGCATTCCCTTAAAAAAGAAAAGGGAATGATCGTTCTCTCATTTCATGCTATTAGTTGTGAAGATATATGTTCTTTTAATTTATATATCTAAGAATATGTGTAACATGATATATTGGTAAATAAGTTAAATATTATAATTACATTTCATTTCCTAAAATAATTTCTTAAATTGTGTTTCCATTTTGCAGTTTGAATTTATACTTTTCAATTATTTTACTTTCCTAAAATATTATTTCAAATTATGTGATTCCGGCTCAAAATAGTGAAATCCCGTACGAGATTGGCGGAGCGACAACCAGCCTCTATTTAATTTATTTATTGTCATTTTAGCGGGTGGGCTTTAAAAGCTATGAGAGAAACACCGTTTGGGAGGGTTTGTAAACGCACTCCCAATCGAAGCACACCAAAGTGCAGTACTCCCAAATACAAAATATGCAACATGATTACTATATATTATAACATAATTCTTTTCATATTCAATGAATAATTTTCTACATAATATATCTAATTATTTTATATTTTTAATTAATAAATTAGAAATATTTCCCGCGCAACGCATATGTTTTCATCTTCTTTTTCTTTTTTTAAGGAAAGATCATTCTATGAAATTGAAGGGAAAATTTACCTCCAAATGGAATGATCTAGTTAACTCTTAAAGTAACACCATATAACAAATGAAGTGGAAAGAGAGGATATTCATTTCATTCCGTTCCATTTCATACCCGTTTCAAATGGAATGCAATTGATCCTCGCTTGAAAATACTAATCATAAAAAGCCAAGGAAATTATAACACGCATAAAGATATTCAATATCAGCCCCTCATTTCAGTGAAGGATAATTAAAGAAAAATCCAACAACTACTTAAGAAATACATGCCAAAATTAAGTTTCGCCAAAATCAACTTTAATGCTCGACACTTCACTTTAAAGTTGATTGTCCTGAAAACCATTAGGCTTTGCCACAATTAGATTAGTCTCCCCAACCTCATCACACCACGATGAGTTTCCATTATCAATAGGGCAATCCAATGTCCAAAAATTATTAATCGTGCTCCTCCTTGCATATTGTTCTTCCGCCAATGAAGTGGGAGTGTCGGACGACGAAATCTCGATATACTTTGTCGCGGCAAACCGTCTTTAAAGTGACTAATCTCCTTGCATTTAATTAAAACCGCATCAGGGCCGTAAAAGGAAGAAATCTCATCCAAAAGAGCATACCGCTTATTGCCCTCCACGGAATCGGAAACACAAATGGTTCCCATCATAATCACCACACTTAACAATCAGATTTACGAAAACACTAGTTTCATTTTCGAAAAACTAGGACAAATCTCGGATTTCGATATTCGTCTGGACAACTTTTTTCCGGTTACAGTGGAGGTCCGTGGCCTAGTACAATAAAATAAAAATCCTAATAGTTAATAAAAAAGTACGAGTAGTCTCACTGAATATAAAACATGAAACATTTTAACTTCGTTTTATTTAATACAGTGCTAATTACTAGGCGAGAGCGTACTCCGCTATCCCTCTTTTGATTCCATCTGAACAATTTCTTCTTGAGGAAGGACTACATCCCCATTCTCTCTGTCCTCTTCCTGAAAATCCATGTACTTTCCCAAACCGAAGAAATCAACTGTCAGAAATTCATACGACTGCATATCGACCTTATTTTCCTGATTGAACAACCGAAAGGGACTACTCCCATATCGAACTAGTCAAGATGCATTGGAAAATGTGCAAAGAACAAGTTTGGAGATATAGAACTCTTTGCAACATATGTTCACCTTCACATTCACCGGATGCCACTTCTCGGTATCATCCTCCGGAGCGGTATTGTCATCACCTCTCACAACATCCTCAAGTCTTCTCCAACAAGATACGACTCCATACAAGAACTCGACATCCAGTAATTGGGCTGATTCACGAACGGGCGGGCTCGATATCAGCCACCGGCCCCCCATCGAGTTCACCGAGGATACCAGATGCCGCAAGCGACTAGCCTGTATAGAGCCCTACCAACCGTCCGCTGATCTCTCCCATGGCAATGACATATTTGGTAAATTCAATCTTAAAGTAGGGCTATTTTCTGTCTTTTCAACCTAAATAATATCGTAAATCGGCTCGAACTCATCCCCTGAATATGATTTGGGCCTCAATGAATAATCCTATCAAATCCTCCCCTTTATAATATTTTATGTCATCACCAAATACGGAATAAGGATTTGAAAAATGCCGTTCACCTTTAATATCCAGGCTACTCAACAGAATAGAATAGTGACGCATTCACCAAATTAGAATGCCATTCCTTTTAAAATGCAATTTCCCCTTTAACGTCGATGAAATGAGCGTTCCATCAGAAAACTTAAGAAATGCCCCCATCATTTTTACCAAGTTTTATATACATCATATATTTTCTTTTTATCTAATATATATCTAAAAGTATAATATATAGAATGATATCTTTAAAATAAAATTCATCTAATTAAATACATCCCTTCATATTCTCTAGTTTGACCTAGAAATTACTATTTTTCTCTCAATATAATCACATTTCACCATATGAAATGCATTCCATTCCATTCCCGTATACCAAATGGAGCATAGTAATTTATACAAGAATCCCAGCTATATGCGAATTCAAGGAAACACAAGTAGTTTAAATATCAAAGAGCTATCGGTAGAATCCATTAAAATCCAGTCGAACCCACCAAGGAAGAATATGATGCATTTTCATCAGCGGCAGCTGCAGTTAGCTTCTTCTGGCCTTTACCGTCAGAGGTGCCACTGCTAGTAGCAACATCAGTCTTGAGAAGTGACCCCGTCTCTATACCGGCCATCTGAAACAGCTCTGATCTTTGTCGTTTGGCTGCCTCCATGTCACCCTCCCAGCAAGTCTCTGAAACAATTTCGAGCGCTTTATCGATCTTATCCTCAGGAACGAGGCCTCCATTCTGCAAGAGGACAAGGTATGCTTGCTCTGCAGAAGCTTTTCGGATCTGCAAGAGAGAAGGTTATAACAATCATGAATGATGTCCATAATATTCTTATATACTATCCTTCCCACATAAGTTGTACCTCAACTACTCGTTTCTTTCTAAAGAGAAAAACATGTCTAATTTCGTTGCCTTCATATTCATCCTTTTCATTGAGATAGCAATCTGAAGTGCAATTTTTTGTTCACTGCATTATTTATTATGGTTTTCAAGCAAACAAGATGTGAGGATTTCCTCAAACGAGGGACTAGAAAACCCAACCTTAGGGTACCGGTGCGCAAGAAAAGTCAGAAGATGGGCAAAGGCTCGAGTATTCACGGGCTCTAAGAGGGAGGCGACAAATCCGAGTATAGCAATCCCTGCATATAACTTGGAGAAATCCTTCGAGGCCTTCAACTCCACTGCAAGAGAATCCAACAGTCCATTGCAAAACGTTGCAGTACCAGCCTGCATTTTGCAGCATATATGAAACCAAATAAGTCGAATGGACATTAAATAAAGAAAGCTTGAGCATCAAATAATTAGGCGAACCATTTAAAAGAAGCTGCAAATGAACAAGGACTAGCCCTAAACTTTCTCTGCACTGATACTCCAATACAGAAATTACACTCAATGGGATATTGGGATCAAAATAAAAATAGAGTAATCAACTCACCTCCATGTCGATGAAAATTCTCTTGCTGAAAAGAATCTCTATGGTCTGGAAAACAAAATAAAATTTCCTTCAGATTGATAAAATTTCATCAATGATAAGAAGAATTGCGTTTGAATGATGTTTTGGCAAAAAAAATGCATAGATTTTAACACAGTGAGCAGCAGTACCTTGAGAGTTGGAGTGATCACCCTGTCACATTTCCTGAATTCTTGGAGGACCCAAAGTAGATCACTGCTCAGCATATGTTCTCTACGCTTCCGCTCTTCTCTATTTTCACTTTCGTCGTTATGAAGATACTCCAACAATGACGAGGTGGCTGCCTTCCTTAAAGAATCTTGCAAGCCACCAACAGAGATAACTAACCCTGACAGCACAGACCTACTGTAACAACTCACCTGAAGCAACTGCAAGAATCGAGGGAATGAAAAGGCGGGCACCTACAAGAACATACATTGGATGATTCAATAAATAAGGGGGGAAAATAAGTCGGCAATGAAAGTCTCTGCAGCTGCATTGAATAAATGATTGTCCCAATAAACACATACCGCCCACTTTAAATCCTTTTCATTCGGAACGATTTCTTCCAGCTTTTCACGGTAAGGAATAAAAGGAACGCAAATTTCTTCGTTGTATAAAATCCTTCTAAGGATGCGTGCAGCAACTTCTCTTAGCTTATCCATTTTTTCTACTGCTTGCTTAATGATGCCACCAGCTAGTGTGGTAGCAAGACTGGCATCAAAAAGCGGTTTAGGTTGTTCACTCAAACTTGTTGAATCCCTTTTGCAAAGAATATAGGAACATCTCTCAAGGCCATCCATAGCAGCCTCACGAACCCAAGAGCCAACATCGCCCCTGTTATCTACAGAGTAGTCATTCAGAGCTCTAAACAGACTGTTCATCACTTCATCCTTCATCAAGAGGTACAGAGACGCATAGTCCTCCTCAGTAAGGGTATCTGAGCTCCCTCTTGCTAGTGTTAATGTCTCACAGACTGATACAAGTCCTTTGACAGCATTTACTCGGGCTTCAGCATCTCGATCTTCAGGGTTATCCTGCAAATTTGACACATCATAAGATTATCAAACACTTAGTTCTACAGAAAATGAGATTGCATCCAGCTTTTTGAAAACCAGATTAGAGCAGCCAATACAAACAGTTGAACTGGGTACTTTCAGCCCTCCTCATTCTTGGAAGCATTACTAACCAAATAGGGATTAAACCGCTAAGGATGCATAGAAACAGCTGTCTCATTGGTTTAGCCAACATCACTTCACCAGTAATAAAAAAGTCAAGCAGATTATGAATTTCAAGATCAAGTAATAGCTGTATCTTTTTCCTTGGAATGATAGAAACTTCGTCAGTCACAAAAAGAGCAGCGAGAGCTGAGAGGATGCCAGTCCTAACATCAAAAAGCAACTGAAAGTTGTAGGATACTATAATTTAAGAATTGCTTAGACTTGCCATTAAAATCTAGCAACTTTTAAAGGCAAAATTTCACCATTTATACTAATCTTGTGTTTCCAAATTTTTAAATTGGAGACTGCAACTTGCTTCGGAAAAGGAAACTTTGTAAAAGAACGAAAAGAATAAGGAACTTAACAAAGTCACCACATGCTCTTTGAAAACTGAAAAATGAAGAAAAAGGGGCAACAAACTGGAGATTCCATTGCTTAAACCAGTTAAGCCCCCAACCCACCCCTGGCTGACTCTATAATAAAGGCACAAACTCTAATTTATCTTCTTTTTCTGTTTTAACAGAGAAATGTCTTATCAAACAGAGAACAAGAAGCATTTTGCATAATATCATCTATGAACTAAAGATTATATCTCATCCACCCTATTACTATGAATTAAGAAGAGGTTTAAGCACAAAAAGAAAGAAACAAAAGTTGCAAGTTCCAAAGCAAGGGAATGATATTGGGTAATGTATACTATAGTAATTTAGTACAAAGCTATCAATAAAGTTCCAGATTTTTAGTCACTCGTAATTTCAGGTCAGATAAAGAAGGTTGATTACAAAGTGAAAGACCAGATCAATCACATAAACTGTAGCAATATCAAGTCCCCTTGGATGACTCACCTCAATTGCACAGGCGGTACAGAGCTGCATTATGACATCCCTCCACCTATTAGCCAATAGTTCATAGGGTAATACTCCCAGTGCCATTGCAGATCCTCTTCTTACCGCCACGTTTGGATCTCTCAGCAAACCCAAGTTCTTTGATGTAAAATCGGTCGAATGATTCCCAGGAGCAACAAGGTATACAAGACTGAAGTGTCTCAGAGCTTTACAAGCAGCAGTCTGCCAGTTTATGACAGGAGAGAAGGAAAAAAAAATTGAGATTAACCAACCATAGTAAAGTAGAAGCCAGAACAGCAAAATCTTTCAGCATATGAAGCACACCTGTATCTGGGAATTAGGATGTCGTAAGTTCTCATTGATCGTGTCAAGCAAACTTCGTCTTATTTTTTCTGGGACTAGCAAATGGGATAAGGAGATGCATTCGATGAACCGGGAAACAGCTGACCGCATTATTTCTCCACCTTTCCCACGATAAAGACGTGCTTTCTCTATTGCAGGAACTATACCAGCAACTTGTTTCTGCTTATCTGTTGGTCACAGTTGCATTCAGTTTCCTAGTACTTTATCCAGTAGTTCAAAATAAATCACAAACAAAAGCAATGAATTTATTCAGAATGCACAGGATAGGACGAGGCAAATCCTCATTCAATGTTAAATAAACTCCTTAGAGAATCAGATCCATGCTCAAATCTAGTCTTACTAAAGCACTTTATATACTTTCTTTCAATCAATGTCTGCCTGTTTATAGCAATCTCTGTGTGAGCTGGGATGCGATCCACAGAAATGGCTAATTGATATGAGAAACAAATAGAAAATAATGTCACCAAGACCATCACATCTCATTCTCAAAGTGAATATTTTAAGAAGCTTAATGATACATCTAAAAACCTACAGAAAGGTTAGCCAGTAGACTCGAAGTATCCATGAAACTTCTCAAAGAAAAACAAAGTTTTAATCAACAAGAATTTGAAGCTCAGAGAAAGAACAATCTCCAAGTTTCCAGCTATCATTGTATAAGTAAATTTAACCAAAAAATTTCTGCAATAGGATATAAGATTTAATAATACTCCATGTCTCCAAAATTCCCAACACAGATACTCTCTAAAGGCAAATCTTGATCCCCACATTCAATAATAACTTCTTTGAAACATAAATAAATAAAGCTCGACTGCCGAAGAAATATCGAAAATTCAAACAAGTCCAGGAATCCTCTTGAGCAGTCAAACAGGTCATAGCCTTTGCACAGAGAAAAGTGTCCTTAGCATGCTAACCAACATGATGCAGCAAAAGTTCAAAACAGTGAAGTCCCTCCGATGGCCTTATACACCATTTAAATGCAGTGAAGCAAAATTAGTATATTAAGCATAGATAGGCTACAAACCATTGGAGAGAGAGTGTCCATATTGATGGAGTGCCAAGACAAGTTCAGCTACTGCCAAGGTTGCACCATGGCGCATGCACAAATCAGACGAGAGAGTACACGGAATTAACTTTTGAAGGACGTAGCCTGCAAAATACTCAGGATCGTATTTCACAAGAGCAGCAAGGGCTTCTCCAGCAAGTTCTCTCAAGCTTTTATCCTGAAGTGATTGAGAGAAACAGTGTTGTCAAATTGACTTTGAAAACAAGAAGTGAAATCTGACTATTTTGAAAATTAATAGCCAATCAAATTTAACTCTGATTTGTGTGAAAAATTTAATTCAACTCCAAATAAAAGAAACAAGAGAAACACAGTGGAAAGAATGAGTAAGTGAGAACCTCACAATAATATTGAAGAGTTTTCACCAGTATAAACCTAGAGAAATTTAAAAAACTTTTGGCATCTATAACTAATATTGAATAAGTTTTTAATTAGGAACTAGAAGTGCGTGGATCTTACTAACAAGAATAGAAACAGGTGGTGTACCAATAGAACGAACAAGGGTGTACATATATAATTTTGATATGGAGTGCAAAGAGGAGATGAAATTAAATAAGCATAACCGTACCCAATGACATATCTTGCTGGATAGAAGTTCCTCAGCAAATGGATAAAGATACCCCTCATATTGTGCAATAAAGACGGCAACATGAAGATAAGAATTCACTCGCGATGAAAGTGAAAAATAATCTGCAGTATTCACTATGTCAATGCCATGTGGATAATTTCCTTGTCTTCCAACATTCTCTTGAAAAGCAGCAGCAGAAGCCCGCCTGCAATTAACCTAAGGCGCACATAAAAATGTATATGATGAACAAACAGATAAACAAATGACTCATCTTAGTAAGATAAATCATATATGAAATAGTATCTGTCACCCACCTCACGATCATAGGAAGCCACTGTTAAGAGATGAGGAGCCAACTTATCCAATATGCTTCTCATGTCTTGATGATAATAGGCTCGTCCAAATGCCCAACATACATATGCGGCAGCATCACGTACATGGGATCCAACACTGTGGGGCCCTCTTCGGATATCATAATGCAAAGCCTGTTGCAAAGATTCAACTTTAACCAGGATTCCCGCGAGATCCAAAATAGACTGAATTTTTATCTCATGAACCAAGCGTTAAACCATACAGAGTTTAGCACTAAGAGAAGGAATTTATACCTGCAGTACCCTGAATTTACAATTTTCTTTTTCTCCTCCTTATGTTAAAGCACCAAACTTTCATAAATTTAAAGGGACCTCAAAGAAATAAAGAGTGCACAAAGACCCCGGTATACATGCATTCAACTTTTTGAGTTTTGAGAGAAGCATAACATCACCTGCACTGTAAAATTCCAACATCTTTGGATGTTTGTACAGTAGACTTCCTCAATAAATCACTTCTACATGTGAATAAGTTGCAAAACCAACAATACACAAAAATTGGAGAACAACACGAACTCCCAAAAGAAAAATAGGCTATTCTTCAGATGGCTGAGTACAATCATACCACTTACAGCTTTTAATTTATGTCTTATATAGGAAGAAGCACTTCAGCATTAGTATCATTCTCCATCCACTTAAGCGTTCTCCTTATGTTAGTTTTTGATGACGCAGATTTCCAAAAGAGAGGACCATGAAATTGTTATTACAGTATAATTCATATTCACACAGGGTTTCTGCTTCCACTTGCTATCAAGTAATTACAACACTCTTGATTAGGCTAATTGTGGAAGAAACCAACCAAAGGAACAATAGGTGATAATCGTTCCCAGTAAACTGGCTCGTTACTCTTCCAGCTTTGATTTTATTTTGCAGTCAGATGAAAAGGGTAGATGTAAGCATTGATATCAAGGTTCATAAAGGTACAGAGGCCCAGTATATTAAACACATCTATTACTACCTTGTAATAGTATAGGAGGGAGAAGATGACCATCTAATGATCTTGTTCTCTTCCCAAACCATGACAAGTTTATCACTTCACTTTTGTTAGCATAGGTCGTTCTCAAGCTTTTGTAAAAGTTGGCAAGTGGTCATTCTAAAACTACACTGACTTCATAACTAGGGTTTAAGTCTCCATGCCTGCTCGCTCAACAAATATGCCACAGCCCAACAAACCCTGCAACTTAGTTCCATTTGATGGAGACTCATCAATATCTCAAGCCACAATGCCTTTATCTAATGATGCTCATAAAACGGTCGGTCGGGGTCTTGCAAAATTTTTACACTATGAATTACTAAATGCTCTAAAAGGTGAATGTTGCCGCCAGCAAATGGAATAGACAATAAAGATTTTAAAATTGGTTGATAAGAAATTGACGAACAGCTTACTGTGGAACTTACTTTCACAACCACAGGGACGACTTTGGGAAGGCTGCTTGGTAGCAACAACCCCCGCCGTGCAAGTTCAGCAAGAGCCAAGCAGCCCCCATGCCACGAACCATCTCCCTGGAGAATTATGACCAAGCAGCTTGAACATATACCAAAGCATCCCCAGCGAAAGGTACAAGGCACGTATTTAACTTAGAAAATGCTTTACATCAATAATTAGCCTTTATTTACTACAGCTTAAAATTTAGAACAACTTTCAAAAAGAGTCACTGATCATACCTCTCCAGGTGAAAACAGCTCCAGCACAGATGATAGAACCTCTTCTGAGAGAGCAGAAGTTAGACGTGACGTTATACGGCCTATACCTTTTGCTGCTGACCAGCGCACAACAGTGTCCTGAATAACCATTGATGAGTAACCAAAAATTAGTATAAAAAATAAAATAAGAAGACAAATTTTTCCACAGTGGAAGTTTTTTAAGAAATCCAAACACAGATTGAACTATGACATACAGCACAGAAGGTATCTATTTTTCATTTATTTACGCAGGTCCGATAAAGAGAAGTATTCAAAATTTAAAACTAGTGGCAGACGAGTCGCAGACAATCAATCTTCAAGTTAAGCTTTTATCTTTGTCATATTTAGGCTAGTATGTCATTGCATTCTTTCAATGGAAGCACCCCGTGCTTAAAGACCCTCAATATGTCTTGCAGGTATCTGTTCGAGATGAAACAGTAGATGGCTATTAAAACTTTCCTTCCACAGTTTGTTGACCATGAGAAAGCCAACTGTGTTTTGCCATATATTAGCTGAGATGTCAATACTCCAGCTGGAACTAGCTCCATGTGCAAAGTATGATTATGAAAAGACAAATCTACATGTTAACCAATCATAATGAAAGTAAGCTACATTCTAAACGATGATGAGGCACATAATTGTTACGGCTTGACTGAAATTCTAGCAACTGCAACAAAAAAAGCACTGTCAGTTGCACTTTCATGTTTCATTTAGAATCACGAAATCCTTTGCAGTCGTTGAATTTTACTCAGAAAATGAACAGCTGAGTAGCATTAGAATGATTCTTATACAGCTCAAGGTAAAAGCTGAAGATATATTGTTGTTGAAGATAGTAAGATTACCAGTGGCCAAAAAAAAAATAGAAGATAGGAAGATCTTAGGAAAATGAAATGGTAATAACTGGGTAGGCCTTGTTGGGGTGGTAAGATACCTGTCCCTTTATCCTATATCACAGTTCGAACCCCACTTTATCCCCGAAAAGGGAACAGCACGAAAAAAGACGGCTTATTTATGCAAGTACTTCAGATACAGATTTACAAAAAAACTAAAGAAAGAGAAAAGCAAGTTTTCACTGCCACCAGTGGGTAGATTCACCATTACAAATTGACTTTCCACACTTTTCACAAATGAAACATACCGTATCTCTTAATCCAGAAAGCAACATCTCAATTATCTCTTCAATTACTTCTGGTATATCAATATCTTCATCATCGGAGCACTTGGAGGTATTTTCTGAGTCAGCACAATCAACATCACTGCTGTCCAATTTTGTGAGCGCATTCCCAGAAACATCTCCAATAGTGGTTGTTTTAATCTGCCAAGCACATGAAAGGCAAGAACTCATCATACTCTAGGGTAACTTTATCTTCTCGTGCTTGTGGAGACTAATAAGAGATAGACTGCAAGTCATGTCACCACACAAAATCAAAATGCATAGCCACTAAGATACTTTATGTGGCTTCATAGATTTGAAATGGTATTTATTCATCTACAGTTTATAATGTATAACTATTATAAAGCAAGAGACCCCCCCTTGGTCCCATTTTCCAATTCCAAAATTGCCTATGCTATATATAATTGATTAATGAGAACAACTGGATTGAAATTACGAAGGTAAATTTCCTAATGATAATTACCTATTAATTGACCTGTCTTTCTCATTCACTCTGACATCCCTTATGTTTTCTCTCCACTTTCTTATATGAAAGTCCCTTAGTTCTTTTAGTCATATGCATTCAATAAATGTAGCTGTGCAAAAACTCAACTTTTTCATTAACATGTGCAAAGGCAAATTTATATATATATATATATATATATATATATATATATACATATTGATAATTCTATTATTTGATTATAGTTAATTAAAATGTCAATTACCTGTAGATAAGATACATTTCTTTTATTTATTTTTTCCCATTGATAGTAAAATTAATCCAATTCATGTATTGTCTCAATAATTTGATAAACGTACGTAGTGCAGGTGTGCATCTAGATAATGAACTGATGAGCTATTGAGGTAAATCTCCAACAGAACAGTATAAGTTTTGATTGTACTGACCACATAACGCCAAGATGGAGCACGAGGGGGAAGGCAAGTTAACCCAATCCGCTGAGTTAGCTTGACCAAAAACTTGCGTAGTAAGGGACTCCGAGCTGCAGTGCCAGACGTGCTTAACGCCGATATATCATTCCATGTCAAGGAAATTGCATCAACTAATAGCTTCCTAGAACCAGCCTGGCTATAGAATATAGGGCCTAGCTCAGAGAGATACCAAAGAAGCATAAGGAAAAATATTTGCTCATGCAAGGATTGCTTTGAAATTGGAATACTCAAGACATCCACAAGCACTAGATTCATCATGCAAGAAGAAAATTTCCATGTTCAGATAGAACAGCTTCGAAGAATGCACTTCTCTCATCTCTCAATTAAATATACTCCATGCAAGTCTTTGAAGAGCATTCCAATGATCAAAATATATCCATATGAACCATTTTTCTACAGTTTATTAAAAGTGGATAAATCTTCATTCAATTGACAAACTGACGTCCTACTATAGTGAAATTTGTTGGCATGCTAACATGCTAAAATAAAGCACTGTCGATGAGAATATTATTCTAGGCAAAGTAACAAAAGGGTAAACCTTGAAAATGGCAGCCAGAGATTCCACCACCCCAATCAATTGGAAATGGCCAATAACATCCTCTTTTGGAGAAGATAGCACTTCATGTGTCCAATCAATGAATCTGACGCAAGAACGAAGAGAAAAAGAAGGGTGACAGTGAGCACCTTGACTCAGAGTGATGGACACACACACACAGAGGGGGGGGGGGGGAGAGAGAGAGAGAGAAATGAACCCACCAAGTGAAAAGTGATGCAAGGTAACAGGGTACAACATGCTAAAAGATAAACGAGAGTGACAGTAAAAAGTATAACCTAAATTTGGTCAAATGTTTTGTTTTCCAGGAAATAACAAGATATAGGCAGAAACGGATTTCAAACATCTCACAATAACAAAAGGGTAACATTAGAATGATTCTTATACAGCCTCAAGGTAAAAGCTGAAGATATATCGTCGTTGAAGATAGTCCTAGACAGACACCAAGGATTTGATATCTGGGTTATATGTGGATATAAGTTTTTTGACTTCCCAGTAGCACATCCAGGTGACAGAACATTCTCTAGAGGATGTCACATCCAAGCAAGAGACTGGATGCACCAAATTACCTTATAAAGGCCTTTGGCATATCTGGGCGTGTAAGGAGCCTCGAGAGTAGCAATCCAGCCATAGTGCGCATTGGTCCCGCATTTGAAAGGTAATCCTTACAAAAACCTATTATCCTTAATACAAGTGGGGGTGGCTCAAGTTCTCCAAGATCATTGTTGTAAGCTATACTAGTGTCAACGGAGGAGATATCAAAAGGAACCAACACCAGTATAGAAAGCCACAAAAGCATCACACATTTTGCTTCCATCTCTCCAGTACTTTCCTGTCGCAGTGATGTCACCGAATTTACATCATGACATTTCTCTAAAAGAGATACTGCAAGTTCCAAGTCAGAGACTTGATGAGGAAAGAACTTGGTGACAGCCTTGTACCCACATACAGTGACAAGGGAGTAGATAACAATGCAGATGGGCTTGATTATCTCAATAATTTCATCAGAAGATACACCTAACTCAATTGTCCTGGAACGGACAATAAACATCAAAGGAGAAATGATGCTTTCTAGGTATGGCTCCAGTAGCTGGCCCTGCTCTTGATACTTATCCATCTGCAGAAAGTGAAACAACATTTTCAGGCTTACAAATTTTGAACACAATAGACATGCACACGGAAATGGAGGACATGGCATGAATTTTCAAGACATTGTCCCATAAATCAGCACATGATTAAAACAATGTTGTGTCATTTCATTTCATTTTACCATGTAGAACCTAAGGTAAAGCAAGGGAAGCTTCTCTAGAGATGCCACCACCTTAGACAAAGAGTTGTTGACAAGCGCCAAGGAATAAATCTATTTTTGAGATGCACAGCTCATAGAGGCCTATGAATAAGAGCTACAATGTTGTAATTAAACAGTCCATCACCTAAATGTTGAAAACTGTCCTATTTATATATGATCAATAGGGTCAAATCACAGTAAATAACGACCAAGTTAATGTGTTTATGCAGCACAAGTAGGCATAACACACTGCCATCCACCAGTAAATTAGAAGAAAAGAAACTTCAAGTACATCAACTGCAAATAAGCATGTACACAAGACTTCAAAAAAAAAAAAGGGTTATTTAGATAAGTTAATCACTTGGTTTTCTGGACCATGTTTTCTGAATACTTTGTTTTCAATTTTCAACTTCCAAGAACTTTTATCGAAGAGATATTACTCACAAAGGTCACATTTCATACATTCCCAGTTCCTTCATCTCCGTCGCTACTGCAAAAACACCTTTAAACTTTCCAAAGAGGAGAAGAACTTTCCAGGGCTCTCCTCAGCTTGTAAAACCATAGGGGCAAGTTGTGACTCCTCAGACACATAGTTAACATAGAATGTAGGAACCATACCGCAACAAGATCGGTCGGGACCTTGAAACTGGAATTACATTCTAACTTCTCGGGCAATAAACTCGGCTGGGGCTTCGAAATTAAGTTAAACATCCAATAATTTTATTTTTTTTCCATCAAACGTCAGAGTGCTATTGACAGAGGTATCAAGCTTCAAGTATGAACTGAATCGTGAAATTAGAAAAAGCTTCGATGTGCGCGTAAATGCTGAGGGGGACAGAGAGAGAGAGAGAGAGTACGATGGATCTGATCTTGTGGACGGAGGAGATATCGGTGACGCGACCGTGGGAGGCTATGTCGTCGATGAGGGACTTGACGAGCTGCCACTCCTGAAGAAAGTAGCGCTGCAACACCTTCTCCTTGGAGTCGTGCTCGTCGTCGTCTTCATTCAGTCCCCCGCTCATTTCCACCTCTTCCTTTGGGATCTCTGCTTCCGCCGCCATTTCTGCGCAGAAAGTCCGAATGTCACACGGCGCCTCCGATATGCTCCGGCGATCCCCGCAGTAGATCCCACCGTCAACTGCCCCTTCGCTTCTTCCTGTCCCAGAGTGAACTACCACTTCCAGTATTCTGCTTGCTCTTCGGACTGAGGATGCTATGGAAGAACAGAGAAGCGGCAAAAGGGCTGCCACTCGGTTTGGTTCGGTTTTTCGGTTTCGACTTAAACCAAAACCGAACCGGACCTTTTTGACTTATGATACTTTGTGATCGAAGCACGACCACGGTCGACTGGATATGGAAACCAATCCCATCAATTTCGTATTCACGGTTGGATATAACTGAAAACCGCGAGTTCAGAAATTAAATAATGTGATACGGAGTCAAGACGTGGATCTCATTTCAGTTTGGGTATTGAAAATGGACGTGTATTGTCGAGGAGATGATGAGAGGACATAAGAGGGAAAGAAAATGAGGAGAGTAGGTGGTCGATTGAGAGGAGGAGCACTTCGATGCTAAGTAGATTGACCAAAGAGGAGGAGGATGGGTCGAGCGATGACTGGTCAAAGACCGGACCGGAGGGAGGTTTCCTTGCTGCAATGTCACGCCCCACAAATCGCATATCGGTAGTACAAGGGGAAGATCTGGGATTTATATGTAAGGTGTAATGACTTTATTAACAGTTAAGTGATGAGCCCAGTGAGAACGTTACATATGGTATTCCGATCGAGGGGAATAGGCCATTCGACAGGTCGATTAGTTTCCGAGGATGGAATGTCTAATGTTTTTTTACCTGGAGAACTAATTGGATTGTTGCGAACGAAACGAACGAGGTACGCTTTGGAAGAATCAATCTGTTACAGGGCCATCTTATTGGGAATAACAAGAACATTTTTGAATACTTAGGTAGTGTTTGGATTATGAGCAATGCTCAACTCAACTCCATCCAATTTGCTACCCGACAAAGTAACTCAGCGTTTTCAAAGCTGTGGGTCCCAGTAGCACAACGGTAGGTCGAAGTTGGCTTCTCCACAGAAGACCGTTCGAAGGCATGCAACTTGCTAAGAAACGTCAAGCTCCTCCTCCTTCGAATCATCGGTAGGGTTCGAAACGAAGAGGAAATTACCTGCAGGAATCTCAAAGCGAGGGCGGAAACTCCCGATTGGCGAGTGGGTTCCGTCAATTTCATGAATTACTCACCTCCATTCCGTCAATTCCATCGATTCCTCACTACCTTTCCGTTAATTTCGTCGATTTCACAGACTGTGCGTCCGTGACGAGCAGCGGGCAAAGGTGCTGCGCTACACAGTGAAAAGGGGATATTGTCAGGAGTTATTCGCGGAGAACTATGCTGTGGCACGCGTTGTCTGATCTCCCAAATAATCTTCTATTGTAAGGGCCCCCTCCGACTGCTCTTCAAGGACGACTCTGCTCCTTTAAGAAGCGATGGACTGGATTTTGGAGAAGCATCTACATTTGAGGTATGTTCCGTCGACCTCTGTCTCCATTTGTGCTTCTCGTTTGAAGATTTCTTTGTTTTTCTTCGATTGGCTGCTCATTGAAAGCTCTGACGCGATGAAATGATTCACTGAATGCCCTAAAAGCTCAATTTCAGTTCAGTTTGCAAGTGTTTTTGTCACGACTGTGATTGCTTTTGCTCTCTCGTGTTATACAACTTGCTAAAACCTAAATGAGCTGTTAGTTATTTTGTTGCGAAATTGTCCTAGTAGAGAAGTTGGTTGCTTGTTCAGACGACTACAGACTGCTGCGCATTTGTTGTGAAATTGTCACTGTCATTCATTCTGTTTTGCCTGTTCTTTGTCCGACCGAAAAGATGCACCTACTGCATGCATCATGGCTCAGTTTCAATGTGTTTAGTCAGGCCTGTGATTGTTTTTCCTCTCTGCTGTTATACAGCTTGCTAAATCCTGGATGAGCTGTTAGTTATTTTGTTGCGAAATTAAACTCGTAGAGAAGTTCGTTGCGTGTCTTAGAACATATTGCTGCGCATTTATTTTTTCCCAAACAGTCATATGGATTGAACCGACATGGGAGTCGCTATTAAGTTCGTTTCTGCATTGTCGCGACACACTGCGATTTGGAACTTGTCTGTCATTCATTTTGTTTTGCCTGTTCTTTGTCCAAACGCTAAGATCCACGTACTGCATGCATCATGGCTCAGTTTGAAAGTGTTTAGTCACGACTGTGATTGTCTTTGCTCTCTGCTGTTATACAACTCGATAAATCATGCATGTTCTGTTACTGATTATTTTGTTGCGAAATTTACCTGGTAGACAAGTTCGTTGCTTGTCTGAGAACCTACTGCTGCGCATTTATTTTTTCTCAAATAGTCTTTGTTCATTTTTGCATTATCAATCCTGGATGAAAGGTCAGTTTGTCTATCATTCATTGTGTTTTGCCTTGTCTTTGTGGAAGTTCTGCTCCACGAACTACATGCATCATGGCTCCAAAGGGGGAAAATATCATTGAATGGAGTGATGAAATGGACTTCGCTTTCCTAAACGTAATGCTTGAGAAGCAGAGAAGAACACACACTACTGGAAGACCAATACTTGAAAAGAGATCACAGCTGAAATGATGAATCTATTTCCGGATAAGCAACTGTTTTTGTATAAGGTTAAGGACAAGTACCAAAGAATGAAGACAAATTTCACCCGTTTTTCTGAAATAGTGAAGCATACAGGCGTCAGGTGGGATACAAACACAAACACCATCACAACTGACCCAAATGTTTGGGATATGTTTATAAAGGTACATGCAGTTACTTTTTTGCCTCAGCTGCTATTGTTGTTTTGAATGAATTGTCACTGATCTCCTTCGAGCAATGTTGTACTTCTTTGTACAGAAGAACAGGGCGTACAAGACTTTCCGAAGTAAGGGCTGCAAGCACTACGATTTGCAAAAGCAACTGTTTAGTTCTTCAGTGTCTACCGGTGCTCTTCGCATATCCTCGACCGATCCACCTCCAACTTTAGAAGAAGAACGCCGGTTAAATGAGGAATTCTTATCTAGGGAGAAGGGAAAGCAGAAACAACATGTCGATCTCGAAGAAGGCTCCAACGAGAGTGACGACCCCGCCCATATTGCAGAGCCCATTCTAACCGAGTCTCGACGTCGAGTGCCGAAAAGATCTCAAAGCAAGAGCTCACAAATGCAGGAGTGCATGGACATATTCAGGGAGAGTTTCACGAAGAATCCACAGGACACCCCATCGTCGGCAAAGAGAAGCAAGTCGGTATCGAGCCCTAACAAACCTGATAAGAATAGCATCGAGGAAGCCCTCGATGAGTTGGCTAAATTGGAATCGAGAATCCCTCAGCCCTTGTTTGTGAAAGCGGGCGTAGCACTCCTTGATCCGGGAGTAAGGAGGCTTTTCATGTGGTTCAAGGAGGAGTCACAAATGGAATGGATATTGCAGCTTCCTCATCCTTAAAGAATGCGTGATGACATCTTAATTTTTTTTTCCGAAAAACAACATTTTTTTCTTTGTTCTTACTGAACTCGTACTGCTCATGTTTGTTATGTGTTTACTTATCCTGATGATTTTTTATTTTATGTGTGAGTTGCATGTTATTGTGTTATGCTTATAATTGAGGTGTTTCAATGTTAACTCTGGCTTCATGAACTTATTTCCACAGTTATAGGCGATCATTTGGCAAACAGTATGTCTCGTTATAGCACGTCTTCAGGCAATGACAATAACTCTAGAGACGACGAGAATGAACATAGGCAACATATGTTCTACTCCTTGATGATGCAATTTGACCAGATGGAAGATCCCGTTCCACGAAACATGCTGTGTAGAAATTATGCACTTCAAGGACGACAGTACATTGTTGAATTATTAGGGAGTGACGTTCGGTGCTTCGAAAGTTTCAGAATGGAACCATACGTGTTTCGTAATCTATATGACACACTACGGTTGCGCTGTGCCATCAAAGATACTAGAAAAGGTATTACCGTAGAAGAGCAAGTCGGCATGTTCTTGTTGGTTATTTCATACAGTATGCGATTTTCAATGGTGGCGGAAAGGTTTCAGCATTCAAAGGAAACGGTTTCACGAGTTATCAAAAAAATTGCACGCGGAATACAAGAATTATCTGCCGATTTTATAACACCGCGGAACGTTCTTGTCCAGCCAGAAATTGAAAATGATGAAAGGTGGCGCTTCTTTAGGGTATGTTATCTGATAATTTCATACTGTATACAACTGTTTTTGGTATACTATGTGAGGTATATGACATCTTATGCGTTTTTGATGCAGCATTGTATTGGAGCTATCGATGGAACCCACATCGCTGCATGCGTGCCACAGGCGAACAGAGTATCTTATCGCGGTCGTAATGTCGATATATCACAAAATGTATTGGCTGTTTGTTCACACGACATGATGTTTACATACGTGATGACGGGTTGGGAGGGTTCCGCACACAATTCAAGAATATTTGCAGACGCTGCGGCATTGGAACGCTTTCCAACACCGCGTGGTCGTGAGTATTTGGTTATACATTTGCTTGTTTATAAGAAATTGCAAGCCAAAATTAGTTATCTTTAATTTACCTTTTGTTCTTTGCAGGACAATATTATGTTGTTGATGTAGGGTTTTCAAATATACCGGGATATTTGGCTCCATACAAGGGAGAACGCTATCACTGGAGCGATTTTCCTCGGCATAATCCACCAACAACGGAAAAAGAGCTATTCAACTAGCGCCATGCTTTAGTGCGTAATGTCATCGAACGTTGCTTCGGTAGTTTGAAAAAGAGATTCGCCATACTGAGTTCAATGACAAACTTCATACCGTATACACAATGACAACTTGTCTTTGCATGTTTTGTTTTGCATAATTTTATACACCGTAATAATTACCAGGACATATTATTTTTGGAGTACGGCGATGCGTGGGCAGATTACGATGAATTTCGCAATCTGCCAGTACAAGAAGGAAATAGAGTAGATGTAGACATGAATAGCGACGAAATGAACAATGTACGCAACCGTATTGCTACTCGATTATGGCTTGCGGAGAGAGGAGGGCGATGACATGCATTTAGGTGTTGTATTAGGCATTGTGTTAATTATTATTATGATGTGATAATGATAGTGTAAGCATTATATTAAATGAAATTTTCTATAACGGGGGTCTTCTTTTTGTTTCACTAATAATGGAGGCCACTCTCAAGCATTATATTAAATAAAATGAATATAATTGGAGTCTTTGTTTGTTTCACCAATAATGGGGCCACCCTCAAGCTTATTTAAATATATTTTTATCTTTTCTGTAATTGAATTGAGTTGAGTTGAATATTATTTCAAATCCAAACAAATCCTTAAAGTTTCATATTTGAAGCGAGTTTTCAAAAAATTGCTTTCGTTTTCAGAGCCGACCTTGGCCCACAACCATATGAGTAGGCGTTCTAAATCCCATATCGGTAATGCAATTGGAGATTTGGGATTTATATGTATGTATGGCCCAATGGCACGTGCAATTTTCTTATGGATGGCCGGTTGGACCTTCGAATTGGGCTGGGCTGGGCTGGGCTCGCGATCGAAATGCTGAAAAAGAAAGAGCTCCCATGAAATTCAATTTGGACTGGCTTTAGGACATTTAATGGACGAAAACAGTTAGAATGAGAATGTCATATCCCAATAAGCAAGCTGAAAATGTATTATAGAAAATTGACTCGGGAGAGTTTGATTATGTTGGCTTCACATGAACTGAAAGTGTCGACTTTCCTATCTATATTGATGGTTTTGACGGATGATAAGGTTTTCTATAGGCTACCGATCTTACTTCTTACTTGAAAGCGGGCCTGAATTACATCCATGCAACATTCAAGATAGTTCATGCCATGAGATTCGGCCTTATGGGGGTTATTGTTTGGGCTAGGCCGATAATCAGTAGTGTACTTCTCCACAAAACACATTTCAGCCAGCCCTGCATCTGGCTGTCTTAGATAGATTTGCAAGTTCGTAAAAAGATTCAATTGGATGTCGGAAGGTCGTCCAACATAAGCCTGACTACCCCTATCTGTACATTCATAATACATCAATAATACACAAGCTTACATTTGTAGATTTGTCCAAATTTCTCCGAAGATCGAACTCATGAAATCGCAAACTATACTTGTCAATGCACATTTCTGCAAGCCACCTCCTTTTCCTATGAGAGCTGGAAAAAGGAAAATGATTTGAGCAAGGAGTATAATAATTATTTTGTGCTTGCCCTGGAAGAGGTACATTTGGTCGGAGTTTGCAGTACCAGGTTTTTGTCATGCTTCTACTGCAGAAGGAAACATAATAAGGTTGAGAGACCGAAACTCGTTCTTCCGTTTTCTTCTATCGAAAATCGCCCTACGGCGCGTGCTAGTAACCAGGGAGGAAACCCGGGAAGCTCTCAAATCTATGAAAATCTTTTAAGACCCTCAATTGTCCATTGAGGGCAACCGCACGGCCCTATGGCTAGACCAACAAGGGGAACGGCAACGCATTCGAGCGAATAAGTTAGGATATTCTATCAACTGAAAGAATCAAAGAACAAATCCACAAAAACAAATTTAAGAGATATATAACTGTACAATTCCTGAACATCTATTGCCAATGTAATGTTTTATCCGACAGCGCCAATTCTGTCAATTCTCTACGCCCTATGAGACAACCTGAGCGACAAAAACAAAGCAATAATATTTCATTAGATAGAAAATGCTAAATCATCTATTGAATATCCCTTTGATATGGTGTAATTATAGGTTAGGCCATTATGAGTGAGATTTTAAATTAAGAGAATAGTTTAGGTTAATTATTAAGAGGAGATAGCAAATTGATATCTCAATAAACTATGAGTGAGAGACACATGGAGAGAGAATATGCTGTATGTTTGGTTGAATATGCTTGGCAACCCTCTCATGATTGCTGAGGTGCACAAGCATTTAATAAAAAAAAAATAGAGAATGAGAAAAAAAAAAATTTTAAAGAAGGATTTGGGAGTGTGGGTCCCACAGCAGAAGCCTATATAATTAAACAGTCAAGTTCATGTGCTCCTTCTTATTGAGTGAGAAAAATTAGATATGCAGGAGGAGAAGCTGCTCAGGCTAAGGCCACAAGTTGCTGAACTTTTGGTGAAGACAATAAGGATAAGGAGCTTTTGATAACAAGATCCCAAATGTTAGCCTCAGCTCACCCACAAACTCATCTATAGGTCAATATCTTCCTCTCACACTCAAATGGGGCTGGGGCCCATCACCAGCTACTGGCAGAGGACCTCTTGGCTCCAAACCTATGAGCATGACTGGTAGGTCCCACTTTCCCAAGTAGTAGGATTGCCCTTCTGCCCTTTTGAATGGCCTGCAATGCATGCAATGCTCTTATCCAGAACTACATATAAAACAGAAGCCACATTTGTCTTACAAGGCAAGAAACACTTTTGAGAAGTATATCAAACACCAAAGAGCAGTGGAATTCAAATCCAGCTGTATAATGATCTTCCGAATGAGAGGATTCATTATGTTCGACAACAGAAGATTACAAACTCGAGATTTGTCTGAGTAACTCATTTAGTTCAAATCCATCCTCCCTCCCCAGTCTGATCTGATCTATTTTGCTTCCATCAAGAACTATTAGCAGCAACTTAAAAAAAAAAAAAGCAGCAAAGACAAAGAAGAAAAAGGAAAAATCGAGCTTTCTTTTATTGCAACTAGAGAGACCTATTCCCGCGACATATCTCTGAAGTCATGGCCTCTTCACTTCATCTGAACATCCAAACCGCAACTCCAAATAATTAACAGAAAAGATCCAAGATTTGCTTGCAATTGCTAATCATGTCCCGAGTCTAAGAGGATAGTTCCTTTGCTGCAGCAACAACTGCCTCTGCTGTTATTCCAAACTCCTTATATATCTTTCCTGCAGGGGCACTCGCACCGAATCTGTCGATACCAATGGCCTTCCCTTTGCTGCCGACGATCTTCTCCCACCCGAATGTGGATCCTGCCTCGATGCTGACCCTGGCGGTCACAGAAGCGGGCAGGACACTTTCCTTGTACTCCGCTGACTGTTCATCGAAAAGCTCCCATGAAACGAAGGACACAACCCTCACTGTCTTCCCTCCCTTCCTGAGCTCGTCAGCGGCTTTAGCAGCAATCTCCAATTCAGACCCTGTTCCAAGCAAGATAAGGTCGGGCTTGTTGCCAGTAGAGTTGTCAGAAATTATGTAACCACCCTTGGCAACTCCATCAATGGAGGTTCCCGGGAGCTGGGGGAGCTTCTGCCTCGAGAGGGCAAGCACGGAAGGTCTCTTCCTGTTAAGCACGGCAACTTTATAAGCCCCAGCGGTCTCATTGCCATCAGCAGGGCGGAGCATTAGGATGTTGGGCATGGCCCGGAAGCTAGCGAGGTGCTCAACGGGCTGGTGAGTGGGCCCATCCTCTCCGAGCCCAATTGAGTCGTGGGTCATCACGTAAATAACTCCAGCTTCACAGAGAGCAGAAATTCTCATGGCAGCTCGCATGTAGTCAGTGAAGACGAAGAAGGTGGCACAGTAAGGGATGAGCCCGGGACTGTGGAGGGCAATACCATTGCAGATCGCTCCCATTCCGTGCTCTCTAACACCGAATCTGACATTCCTTTCCTCAGGAGTGTTCTTCTGGAAGTCTCCAAACATCTTGAGTAAAGTCATGTTGGAAGAAGCAAGATCTGCACTTCCACCAAGAAGGCCAGGCAGAACCTTTGCAAGGGCGTTGAGGCACTGCTGGGAGAGGTTCCTGGTTGCGTCTGCAGGACTCTCTGGGGTGTATGTCTGAAAGTAAAATTGAAAGGATCATTAACTTGCTCGTTAGATCTAAAGCACCATCAAAGGGAGGAATGGAGTAAAAATGTAAGGCAGAAAATGGAGAATGAAACACATTTGTTGAAAAGGGTAAAACTAACAAGTGCCTTGAAGGCAGTTGCAGTTCTCGTGTGAAAACTACTTGAATTTGAACCTATATTTTCCACAACACAATGTGAGTTTTCAGATACATGTTTCCAGTGCATAGATTTCAGAGAAAATGCACGCGATTCCATCAAAATATCATATTTAACGAGAAAAATTACTTGATTTCAGTATAAATAAGATTCCTTAAACTAGTGCCCTAGGGGCATTTAAGATCTTGAGCTCTACTCACCGGCAGGGCTTTTTCCCATCCCGCAGGGAATTCACCCTTGACGATAGACTTCAGCTCTGCAGCTTCTTCCTTGTATTTCTTCTCATATTCCGCAAACTTAGCATTCCATTCAGCCTCAAATGCAGCACCAGTAGGGATGTGTCGACTCCAATGGCTAATACAAAATTCACAGTCAACTTTCGATTCATCCCATAGCGAACAGTTTAGATCTCTGTTGATAAACACATACCTCTTGACATCCTCAGGAACGTGGAAAGGCTCATAGGGCCATCCAAGGTTCTTCCTGGTAGCATCCACTTCCTTGGCACCTAAGGCACTCCCGTGCACACTGTAGCTGTTAGCCTTGTTGGGTGAACCAAAACCAATGGTGGTCGTTACCTGAGATTTCCCGGGAAAAAGCCCAAAAAGATGGACAAGACAACAGTATCGGTGTCAAGAGCAAGTGAGATTTAAAAAAGGCTAACCCATGCAAAGAAGAGAAAGAAAAGAGATTGATCTGAGCTAGTTAAAGAAACCCCACATGCACATTCAGAAATTTTTCATGTAAATGGATCCACCTAAAAGTCAATTGTCTTCCCTCAGATTGAAACCCATTTAATTGAGGAGCAACAAATGCTGGGGACAGGGCAATTGGATATTATATCTTTCCCATGAAGATCACTACCAACCAAATCTAGATGTCTTTCGACCAATACTTTAATTAAAAACACAATGACAACTACATGGTCCTCCATATGAAGCCACCTGTAAAGCATGATAGGATATATCTAACCTTAATCAAAGTGGGCTTGTCCTTCACCGCCTTTGCTTCCTTAATTGCAGCACGAATTTCATCATAACCTGTGTTACCATTCTTGACCCAGATAACATGCCACCCAAGACCCTCAAAACGGGTGTCGACACTCTCGGTGAAGGCAATTTCTGTGTCACCATCGATGGAGATGTGGTTATCATCGTAAAATGCTATCAGTTTCCCGAGGCCCCAGTGTCCTGCTAGGGAGCAGGCTTCATTGGCGATACCCTCCATTTGACACCCATCTCCAAGGATAACATATCTAAACAGGAAGGAAAAAAGAAAAATGTCATTGACATCATTGTTCGTAGAAGAGAACACCAAAAAAAAAAAAAAAAAATATATATATATATATATATATACAAGGTGGCACTGCAGTTGGATAACATATGCAATACATTATCACTTAGAAGCAAATTAAGAGATCGTTAAGCAAAGAAGAAAGAAGGGAATGAGAGCGAAGACAGAGAGAGACATCTCAAGATAGCTGATTTATGAATTAGTTCGCACTTGAGATGTCTCTCCATTCTCTCTTCTTCCCCTTTCCCCTTTCTCCGCCTAGGACTAGCTCTTAATTGACTCTTAAGCACTCAAAATTTTAGTCATTTCTGAAAAAGACCCTAATTTTAGTGAGGTGTATTACGTATAGTGGTCGACAATTTCGGAATCGGGCTTGTTGAAGCGGGCAGCCAAATGCTTCTCGGCGAGGGCCAAACCAACAGCATTGGCAACTCCTTGGCCAAGAGGACCTGCACAGTGAATATACAATTCTATTTAATCATACTGCCAAAGCAACAGACAATCGCGAATAAACATGAAGGAACAATAATTTACCTGTTGTGACTTCAATACCAGGCGTCTCAAAGTTCTCAGGGTGTCCAGGAGTTCTGCTTCCCCACTGACGGAAGCTCTTCAAGTCCTCGTCCTGTAAACAATCAATCCCGAACGGAACGTTTTCAGCTCAAAGAAGAACAGCTGAGATTACTTTCTTCTCTCATTCAAGCAACACTTGAAACAATTCGAACCTAAATAAACAAACATGCTTGCCCTTTTAAGAAACATTAGTCCTATCCTGAAAGACGAGTTTTTGATCTTTGATCAAGAATCTAAACTCTGTGTTGTAATACATTTTCTCAACGCGACAGCAAGTTCAGATCAGTTTTCAGCTCAATCACAGAGAAACCCGTAAATCATCTCGAAAACCCGCTCCACAGAATGATCATATCAACACAGTTAAAAGAGAGAGGAGGAGGAAGAGAAGCTCACCTTGACGCTGTCGTAGCCAGCGAGATGCAGCAGAGCGTACTGGAGCATGCACCCGTGACCGGCGGAGAGCACGAACCGGTCGCGGTTGAACCAGTAGGGGTTCTTGGGGTTGTACCTCATGACCTCGTCGTAGAGGATGTGGCCCATTGGGGCGCAGCCCATGGGGAGGCCAGGGTGGCCGGAGTTGGCCTTCTCGACGGCATCGATGGCCAGGAACCTGATAGTGTTGATGGACTTCTCGACGAGGGAGGTCTCAGCGGTGGCGCCGACGGTCTCGACGGCGGCGGAGGAGGCCCTGATGGCGGAGCGGGAGGCCGAGGAGGGGAGGCGACGGCGGCGGTGGGCGGCGGAGAGCGGGGAGAGCTTGATGCGAGAGAAGGAAGGGAGGGAGAGGGAGGATTGGTTGTTGGGAGCCCCGGTTGAAGGGAGGGAGGGGCGGGAGAGGAGGGCCTGGGAGAGGGCCGGGGAGGAAGTGGCGGCCATTGTAGAGAGAGAAAGAAGAGAGAGAGAGAGAGAGAGAGAAGGAGAAGGAGATGATGACTGAGGAGATCGTGGGTGGTGGAAATGGAGATTATAAGGAAGGAAGGGGACAGACAAACATTGAACTTCTCGTCTACACAAAGGGACAGTTGGTGAGTGTCGAGAGCTGACCGTTAGATTCAGTGGAGATCCCATCCCGGCCGTTGACTGAGGGTGGGCGTTTAGGAGAATGCTCCACCTTTCAATTTTCAATCCTTTTTCTTACCCATATATTTTTTAAAATATATATATATATTGAAGAATATAATATTTTCCTCGAATCATATTCGTGTTCGATGTTATTTTATGAGTCCATGCATCACGCCGATGCTAGAGGAATTTTACCTTCTCTTCCACGGTGAGCAATGTCGCATCTATTACCACTAAATCTCAGCTCCCGATTCGATAAAAAAAAAATGCGACGGCATCCGGATACGAAATTAGTACATCTTAAATGACTATCCTGCTGGCCTATTGACACCTACAATACCTGACCATTGAGAGCGAGTTTAGGCGTGTCCACATTTTGCCCATATTTCTAGTTCTAACAACGTTTGGTGTCAGCCGTCACGGACAGGAGTTTCGGCGGCGGCTGGAAAATTAAGAAAAGCCATTGGAGAGAAGAAGTTGGGTGGGTCAAGAACGGCAAAGCGAATCTGTGCTTTTTCATTTGGAAGGTTGAAGTTGAAGATTTGTTCCAAAAAACAGTCCCAACAATAAGTTAGTTCCGAGAGGAGAACGGGCACGTAAATATATATAAAAATGACACAGAGGCTTCTTGTAATTCAAACTTCAGCTACCAAAAGCTTTTATTTCTTACAGTTAAAAATTTGATCCTTTCTGATCATCCGACATCGATCATGTGCTGAATTCTCGCTCCGTTGTTTCGTTATTCTTCACCGCACGCAGCTGCTGATGGAAATAAATGAGCTCTGCACTGCAGCTGTAATAATAGGGATCATAAAATACTCTGGCACTGATAACTTCACACCAACCCCTCCAAAATCGAGAAACATAAGGGTCGAACCATTTGGTGCCGGGATATGTTGCCAATCTCGGGAAACAAAGCGAGGCAACACCACAATTCAAATCGAACTGTAACTGCTATCTGAATTATATACATTTTGCAGACAAGCAGCAGGAAATGGTAAATATGATATTCTGGTTCTTTATGGTGCAGAAACATCTTTAATCGTAGATCTCAGAAAAAAGCTCCTTCGAGGTTCTATACGTCATGGCTTTTGTGTGCACTAAACTTAAAAGCAGCTCACAGAAATGGACTGTGAAAGTCAAGAAAACAATGCCAAAGGGTTCCAATGTTGATACTTCCGGAGGTTTTCGGGAAGCCAATACTTGTCTAAACTTCCTGTACCTATTCACATCCCTATACCCAGATAAAGGTTGATGTTCTCCTTGTGAACCTATTAATTGCTTACATCATCTTCATTCGTTTGCTGTCCGAAACCAAATTCCTGATCCCGCTGCTGGTAACAGCATAGGGCGCTGACCTGGACCGAAGTGAGGGCGACTTGTCGATATAAGCATACCTCTCGTTGCCATTCCAGTACAAAATGATTCGGTTTGTGCATGCATGAGACCAGCTATCACCTGCTCATAATGGTAAATCACATAAGCCCCCATAGAGCTAATTTTATTCTTCAGAATACAAAGAAAAGGGAAAAGCCTATGTATCACAATGCGCTCGTGTATGGAAGAAAAGAAGAGGCTTCATGGAGCCGCAATCATCAGAAGCAATATAAACCAGTCATTGGACAGAAGGCAGTGAAGTCGACTATAAGAAGTTACCTAATGCTAGACTCAGCTGTAACGAGCCTTCTGTATACTTGTTGGCCGCTTGATTCAAAAGGACAACCTGGGAAAGCAGAGGGGAACACAGAAGGAAGAAATGTGAATTTCAGGGCATCAGAGAAAGTTTTGTACATCCAAAATTTACACTATTTTACCATCAAGAGTCAAGACTTTTACATAAAGCTTAGGACGGGTAAGATGTATCATATATCAGTTAGGGACTTTTACTATGCTGAAGATTATCAAAACTTACAGCTAGAGAAAACTTTTTTGCAAGCTTCATCAGCTTCAGAGCCATTCCACTTAGTAACCTTGTTCTGAGGGCCATGTCGTCAAAATCTTGACGGAAATGGAAAGTAATACTGTCGATTATGACAATTTTAACCTGTGAAATCAAACACGTTTCACGTGATAAGTAAGCTAACTACTAAAACATGGTACCAGGAGCATAATGATAAGGAGCTCTGCATTCAAACAAGCTATTCCAGAAAACGTTTCCAACAGAAACCCCCAATATAATCGTGCAATGCATAAAACTAAAGCTTAGATTCTAAAGATACAACGAATAGTGATTCTTATAAGACACCAGATGCCTTTTCTTTTGTTGCTGAAAGGAGGACACCATATGCTATTATTCAACAGGAACAATGATAACAGAAGATCCTTGCTTGAAATGAGCAAACATCTACCTACTTCTCTATGCGCACAGATGATCTTGTCCAAGGAATTGACCAAAGCAATCTGTTCGGTATAACTGCAGACCCGGTAACATATTATGTTCTCCAAGAAATCTTGAGGCTGCATCAGAACCTGGCCTGAAGGTAAACCATTTCTTGAGAAATCATAGTTCGCCGACATTTCCTCCGCACATGCTTTGGCGATTTGCAGCACACGCTCTACCATAAAGCTTCCTTCCGTATCTGATCATCTCAAAAATGCAACTTCAGTTGTTTAAGAAATGCAGGATGAAACAGAGAAACCGAATAGTCATCAAATTGAAGCTGACCTATATATATGGCCTTTCCTCCTAAGCCTCTGCAATCGACTGGAATTTGAACATTGACCGCAAGCTGAATCCTGTTAGAACAAGAAGCGCATCGATCATGGGAGAAATATAAACCAACCTGGGATAAACATAGACCGCAAGAGTCGGAATTCATACCCAATCTGCGTCTTGCCGATTCCTGGTATTCCACCTGAAAGCTCACAAAATGTTGCTTGATCAACATAACACTATCGATAATTCCAGAGCAATATTCACTCGAAAACCGATGCAGAAATTCACAAAAAGTGGACAATGCATTTCAGCTACCGAACAGAAACCTCACCAATTTCAGTGACTTCCTTGCAGCTTATTCCTCCACCCAGGATGTTATCGAGGTCAGCGGAAGATGTGGTGATTCTGGTGAACAGTTCCTCCTCGTGGAGCATCTCCCATGCCGTTTGGGCGCCTGCAAGAGGGGGGCCGCCATTAATATGAGTGCTCAAAAATCATAAGTTACTCCCCGGTCTAACTCAATTGGTATGAAATTTGCGGGTACCGTTGATAGCAGGGCTTCGACTGGGGCTGCCCCCACGGGAGGCGTGCTTGATGATTACAAGGGCTTCGGTCTCTGTTATACTCAAATCTGTCCAGAAACGGGAAGAATGTGTAAACGCTGCAGAAAGAATCGGAAAGGCAAACCCAGAACAAAGTTAGAGAGAGAGAGAGAGAGAGAGAGAGAGAGAGAGAGAGACCTCGAGAGAGGAGAGAGGGAGAGAGGGAAGAAAGGGAAGAGAGAGAGGTGTAGCCGGCTGAGATAAGCTTCCCCTTCTGCGTCGCCGATATCGGCAGCCTCCCCACTTCCATGACTTGTCTACTACTCCGGCGTGGTGTCCTTCCGGCGAAGAGGAAGTGGACGGAGGCGAAAGAGACGACGTCCTGCTGTTCGGAAAAGAGTTCCACTTACCTCCACTCTCTCTCTCTCTCTCTCTCTCTCTCAAATTTCTAAAAATTTAAAAGGAAAAAAATAGCGCCATGTTCCACTTACGGTCCTGATTTGACATCGAGACAAATAGCGCCATATGTTTTTTCCACGGACATATAATACTGTGTAGTTTACACCGTCAGACGTAAAGAGTAATGCCGTTAATTTTTTCGTCAAAAACTTTATTTTTTAAAATAATATATTTTTAAATTTTAAAATTACCCTTGTGAGACCAAAATGGTCTTATATATTATTATAAGGAGTAAAACACAAGGTAATATATGTCACCACAAAAATCACATTGTGCATTTTGTCCTAACCTCAAATTACGAGAGGATTTTTGTACTTTTTTGAATTTAAAAATGACCCAGCTTTTCTAGATTTTGTAAAATTTTCCACCCAACTATCTCTTCCCTCTTTCTGCGACCCTCACTCTCTCTTGCTCGTCTCTCCTCCTCCTCTCTCGATCATTGGAGTTCCCATTGACAACCCGGTTATTATATATGTGATGGTGGTGTGTTTGATCGACACGATCACTAGTCGAGGATAACCTGCAGATGTTCTCGATCGAATAGCCACTGAAACTCGTGGCCCCTGAGCCTTAAGCTATTATTGAAATTCATTCGAGTTTAGTTTTGACAATTAGTTGCTCGATAACGGTTTGGTTTGACTGTTCCCATCGACAAGAAAAATTTTTTGGCCAATTCTTTCAATCGGCACTTCTATTGGGGGATCTGCAACCTACTGATATAGAGCCAGCAGTGCTTGAGAGTCGCTCAACTTGCTCTCGGCATTAGCTAGACGGGTTGGATGTGCCTCCACCTGAGTCCAGCTCTTCAACCGGAACAAACCTCAAGCAACCTGTAAGAAATCAAACCGAACCTATAGACATTTCCATCTTCAACAGTATCAAAAATCTGCTTTTGTTTCAATATGAAGACTCGGAATGATTTTCTGCAACCATGTTGAGGAAATACCGCAATATGAGATACCCTGATACCAACTTTTCATCGTCTTTTATCTCTGTAACATTGAACAAATCAACCCGGATCATACATAAAATGAAGTGGACTGACACGATCATCTCGGCATGGTCAGTCCAAAACATGTGCATTTTTTGTGTTTTCACCAAAAAAACTACATAATGCATACAACCAAGAACCAGTCATCAAATATACATTGTAAACCTCGGTACAACTGATTGTGTTCCACCAGTTTTGAAAGGAGGTTGTAATTAATTGTCTGCCGCGCTTCGCTCTCTGAATGAGTTCCCATCCATTCCCGATGAACAAACGATCACAACATGCGCAGATTGAACCCACCATGGCATATAACTATTAGCAGAGCACTGACAAGTGAATAGTATTGGAAGAAGATGACGAACTTCTAATGTTGTTGCTGAAGAGATGCTTGGATTATGGATGTCAGAGAAGGATGAACACGGGCTCTTCTCAGTGACCGAGCTTCGCTCCTTCCTTTGTCATATTCCTCCCCGAGTGGCCACCTTGGCCTTAGATCATACTGATTCAAATTGTACAAGAAATTACACTTATGATACCAGAGAGACACCAAAGCTAAAAGACTGCAGAGAAATTAAAACATCGTTCTGTAGCATAGATAAGAATTTTGCAGAACCAGAGTAAGCATTTCTTATCTGTCAGACTCAATGCGTCATCAGCCATGTAGAACTTATATAAAGGTAATTTTGTAAAATCTAATTGCACAAACTGTTGCCCTTCAAACAGGATAGTGGACATCTCATCCTACCATAAACAACGATCGAGATGTTGTAGTTGAGCTCCTAGACAAAGGAACAGCCATGACTGTGAAAACTGTGTTTTGCCAGATGGCTTTGATTTTCAGTTTTTTATCCTTTCCCAAATATTCCATATAGCATATTACACAATGAGAGGAAAAAGCATATTTTGTAAACAAATGGCGATGATAAGGTTTCACAGTTCGAGACAAACCACGACATCTTCAGGTTCATCAGCAGGTGGTGGGGGATCAAATCTACCCATGCGAAAGTGCTCGATTCCAGTCCATGCTACCATCACCCCTACTCATGAAATCAATGCATTAGTTTTCCTTGTCCTTCATTGACTAATGCTTGTAATGTGATGCCACAGAGAGTGACAAAAAGCTAATAGCCAGTTTAAATCCCGCCCCAGATTTGATGTGAAGGAAACATCAGCTAGATAAGTCATTTTTGCACGAAGCAAGAGCAGACAAATCCGAGTCACTGGAATAGGGTCTTTTGATGTTCTTATAGATAGCATAAAGCATCAGGACATCTTTAAATTGCACTTCTCTTTTCGAAAATCGAAAAATAACATCCTGAACTGTAATCTCCTCTAGCTCCAAGTTAATTTCACTAGCAAAAGATTTCACCACTAATTATGTGTTACTAAACCTATGACAACCAAAAGAAAAGAGGGATTATCAGATGAGTTAACTTCTAGGAAAACTGTTTCCTCCACTAGTGAATTTGCAACTAAAGTTTCTGATCGGTGAAATGATGTCCAAATGTCCGAAAAGGGATTCAATCTCTCCCATCATGTGATATAACTCACCGTTGTCTGTGCAAAGGCTAGGAGGAGGGCAAACAAGTTGCAGGCTCTTTCTCTTCACAACCTCATCGAGCCGAGCCCTCACATACTGGTTCGATGCAACTCCTCCAGAAACAACCTGCATGTGTACTCTGAATCATTACATAATACCACCGAGTTTCCCTTTTCATTAGCAACTTACACACACACATACACATATATGGGGGGGGGGGGGGGGGGGGAGAGAGAATAGAGTGACAGAACAAAAGCAAAAAGTGAAATGGAAAAAAGAACGAATGTTTAATTATTGAGGTCACCAAATGTTTTATGGAAGGTTCAATGTTCATGGCCCAATCAATTGCACGTTCACATCTCTCTTCTAAGTGTAAAACTGCAACTCGCTGCATGAAGAAATTACTAATAGAAATCAGAATTTAAAGATATTGAACAGCGATGAACTTTAATCCTTATATGATTGGGGAAGGAAAACATGTTCTTCAGAAAGAAATTAACCTGAAATGAGGCAGCTATGTCAGCTCGGGAACATCTGTCTTCAACACTTGAAAAAGAAAGAGGAATCTCAACATTTCTGCACACATCAATAGATGTTCTATTCTTAGTGCAATAGACATTCTATTCTCACATGACAAGAGAAAGTCATAAGTGCAAGTAATTTAGAAGAAGCAAAATGTTTACATTATATTCTCATCATTTATCTTCTTAACATACAAATTGCATAATATTATTGGACATAAAACTTAGCCACCCCTTTCTCTGAACTTTAACCGTACTTCACCAGAAAGCAGTATATAAAGAAAATACCAAGTAATTCAGGTAATCTGTTTGACTTACATTTTTTTGGATTCAATTGCCAGCCTCACTTGAGTCTTCAAACCAGCATAAGAAAAGTTGCAATCTTTATGTTGTTTCATTGGAGTCTGAACTAGATATGAAACAACAGAAATCCCAAGGGCAAATAGTAAGAGATAACTTAACTCATTATGCATAAATAGCCATAATACTGAAAGATTTCATGACACGAAGAAATGCAGTGCAAAAGCAGAATCAAAATTACCGAAAATTTGACTGATTCAGGATCACCTTCGCGTGCAAGCTCCTCTATAGCAGGCCCACCACTCCTCCTCATATCAAGGCCCAGCCATTTTGCAGTCTTATCATATGCCTCGCCAATGGCATCATCTATCGCGGTGCCAAGTTGTACATATTGACCCAGGTCTCGAGCAAGAATAAGTAAATTATGTCCACCTAATTAACATCCAATTACAGGACAAAACAAAAGTTCTTATGTTAACCAGCACAAGAGCAGAAAAGTAATTAGACTATTTCGGTTAAATCCCTCCAAATTTCTACACGATACTTCAAACTTAACATGAATGTAACAGCCAGAACTTCCTGTAGGATGCCACTTTGAAGAAACTCCTGCTTAAACTATTAAACTTGGTTTGCTAATACTTTAGTAGTTGGACATGTACCGTTATATTAAGTGACATGTTTCACAAGAGCTAATTATTGCAGAACTCCAATAAGAATTGCCTCGAAAAGATTAATTGTTTTAGCATCTGAGGCACTTTTGAGAAGTGAATTGTCTGTCTTATCAATATGAAGAAACTTACATGAGATGATGAACTCCGGATAACTTACTTTGCCATTGGCAACATTAAAATAAGCAAGCTAAATAGAAGAAATGAAATGGTCCAAATGATAAGTGAGTCATAATCCTTTCCAATATACTTAGGAGAAGTCATAAGCATCTCTAATACATAGAAAACTCCTTTCATTTTCTTCCTTGCTTTTCAGTGACTTGCATAACATTGCAAATTCTCAGACAATCAAACACGAGGAAGAACAAATTACAAACGCTTACCAGAAATAAGCAGCACCAAGAATGGAAATTCCAACTCTTGTTTGACTAGCCTACAATAAGAAATAGGAATTCATACAGTTCAATCACTGTCACACATTTCTTATTAAAAGAAGCAATATCAGACTTCTGAGATCACGTGGAAATAATGTCTCATGTATCTGCATAGACGAAAAATAAAGTTATAAAATGTGTAGAGCAGCTATTATAAGATCATTTGTTTCCTACCTCACCTTGCTACTAAAGCATGGGCCTCCATATGATGCACACCAACTATCGGCTTTGTGAAGCGACCAGCAAGGTTCCGAGCTTTTTGAACACCAACTGCATTACATTAAAAGATGCATATCACATTGCATTATCATGTATGATACTAAGATAAGGAATACTAACATAACTTACCCAAAGAAAGCAAAGCATGCACTATTCTATCCACTTTCTTTTCCAAATATTCTATTTCTGGCATAAAACAATGCAAAACCTCTTCTTATGCTAATACAGCACATGTCTCAAACAAGAATCAATCACTTTCCTAATTTGCTCATGCATGTCTGAGCAATCTAAAATGTAGATCTTTCCGATCACAAACCCACCAACACAATGCAGGGGGGATAAACCTCTGGTTAAACCGGATTCTTAAGCTTCATTGATTTCAGTAAACTGGGAGACTACAGATTAAGCAATACTATCGGATAAAGGGAGCTGGCAGAAGTCTCTATTTGCCTCCGTCTTCATAACGAGAAAGCAAACTTTGATTATGAATCATTTCAAATATGTAAAAGCAAAAGTCTAAGAGACACATCAAATTGATAGCTTGATTTTTTATTAGAGAAAAACTTAAAGAAACTACCATGTAAAAGAAGTAATGTCTAATTACCACGAAGACATAGGCTTAGACCAGGACCAATGGTGACAGCAACAGCAGATAGATCTGTCTCAGCTATTTTAGCCTTATCAAGAGCATCCTGCACAACCTGTATTTAACAAGCAGGAAGGTATGCTCTTTTCAAACAGTGTAGAATCAGAATATGCTATGCAACATCATTCAAAAACCATGAAGCAGTCATGGAGACTTCTCAGGATAAGTACAGCGTGTTGAGAAATGGTAAAAGTAGAAGGTCCTAAAAAAGAGATTGGAAGCGGCGGGGAAAGCTCTTACCTTATCAATCACTTTTGCATGAGCTTCTTCTGCCATTTTAGGAGCAACACCTCCATATTGAGCAAGCAAATCTGCCTTGACATGGGAAACAACAAAATTTGAGCTAATTGGTTGCACTCTAAGCAAAAACCATTAGCTTGCAAATTTTTCACATAAAATGAGCAATCTTTTATGGACTGTGAGCAGATAAAACCCAAACCAATTCTAAAAAACCTGTCAGAATTCATAACAAAATGGTCCGGCAGAAAGGAAACACTCAAAAATCAGATAACAATGAAAACTTCCGAGTAAGAAGTTCGGATATTTAAAAAAGCAATATCAATTCTGATTCTATAAGTACGTCATACCAATCCCGGGATAAGCGTACTTGCCGGTAAATAATAACCACAGAGAAATTTTAACAAACGCCTGAGCTGCATAGGACTTGAGAGGAAACTTTCCGAGACCATACCTGGGAAGACACAACTTGGCTCAGAATCTCCCCGTTGCTCCTCACCTGAAACACAATCACAGGCTAACACTTCACCCAACAAAATGAAATTCCAAGGAAACTGCAGAAGCCGAAAGGAAACCGGGAGCTCACGACAGCAGCAGCCGTGTCATCGCAGCTCGTCTCGATGCCGAGAACTACCAAGTCGTCGCCGTTGGAGATTGCTCTGCAGTGTGACGGAGAAAGGGCAGGTTTCGAAGCGGAAATGTGGATTGAGGAGGAACCGAGAGGCGAGCACATTAGCCGGAGCTGTTGGTGCGCCTTCTGCCTCGGCGAGTTGACGGACGTGAGAGCAAAGGGAAGCCATAGTTTCGGGTATAGATGCAGGCGGGAAATTGTGGAGGAGAGCGAGAGAAAGGTAGAAGACGCCATTGAAGCGATAAAGAAGCGAGCTTGAGAATTCGGGAACTACAGCGAACGAGAAATAATATAACAGAGGACGGTCGCCCCAGAGAATATGATAATTCTGAATTCGTCCCGGGTATTTTTGTATTTTAACCAGTCATCCCTGAAAATATTTTCATTGGAAAATGATGACTCTTTTTTTTCGATGTGAACCCTAATATTCAGAAGGCTCAATTGAGTTTGGACTAATCTATTTGAGCTGGATAGACCCGCTAATAGGTAAAACTCTCCCATCGTGAATTTTATGCATTTACAATTACTCGAACTTGAGACTTTGCTTAAATATAATAAGTATCGAACCGCTTGAATCAATTCACATTAGTGAAAAACTATGATTTTAACCCTGTGTTTGGATTGAGGTAAAGAGGTTTTTATATGAGAATTTTTGAAAATTTCATGCAATTTTTTTTTTTTACCTTAGCTACATTTCACTCATAGTCATATCCAAACAAAGTATAACGTATTCACCGAAAAAACAATGCATAACTTAACAAGCAAGAGAATGACACACTTGATCGGAATTGAGCTAAAGTAGAAGGAAAACTTGCACTGCGCCATTATGGACTCAAAGCTGGCCTGTCGAGCTTGGTTCACTCAATTCATTTCCTTTCTATAACATCGGATTATTTTTCATTTATTATGACGATTCAAAATTTACCTTCTTTCTAATTTGTGGCATCTGATGTGGTGGTTTGATTTTTGTCATTCAACTTATTTAATGGATTTCTGCTTGATTTATAGGTTTAACTTCTTTGTGGTTTAGGCCCCGTTTGAATTGTTAAACTGATTTTAGAATCATGATTTTGATTTTAACTCAACACACTACACAACAAAAATACACGTTTTCCAAGTCAAATCCATAATACTATCTCATTTGTCTTTTTCCACAATCAAAATCAAAATCAAAATTAAAATTAAAATCATGATTCTAAAATCACATTAACAATTCAAACGCAGCATTAAAATTTTGTTGAAGTTTTGAATTTGCTGTTTTATTTTTAAGGAGGGATAAACTTCCATCGGGATGCTCCTTAAAAGGAGCAAAGTGCACAGTCCAATCGAAGAGCACCACATCACTGTCCGTCAAGAAACTTGTTGAACAAGGAATTTGTTTTTTTAAACATAACTAAATACTAATAATTCATCCAAAAAAAAACTTACTAAATAATAACAAACTCATTATTTTTTTTAATAAAAAGATGCATTGTTTTGTAAGAATATTGTTAATTTAAATACAACAAGATCCTTATTAAATAATAAAGTTTCATGTAAAATAACAATAATATTGCTTTTTTGCAACATTGTTAAAAGTACATTTTTAAGGATGCTTCTGACCCTAGATGCTCTTTTCTAAGGATTGATATGCATAATCACTTTTCACTTTGTTGTTTGATTGGGAGGTTTATCCCGCTAAGAGATAAACTTCAATGAGGATGCTCCTTAAAAGGTGCAAATTGTTCAGGTCAATCAGATAATGCCACGTCATCATGTATCAAATTATTGTTGTTAAATAATAGAAGTTTTATTATTTGACTAGAGTGTTATTATTTTTGAATTTAACGAGATACTTATTAAATAATGAGAAATTCACTTTTTTTTTTATAATGAGGGTGTATGAGTTTTACCCGACTAATAAGGTGATGCATTATTTTGGAAACTCATTAATTTGAATAGAAGAGGAGTCTTGCTAAATTGCAAGTTTTCTTATAAAACAAAACCAAATTTAACTTAAATTAATTTCATTTTTCCCTCAATTCAACAACATAATTATTACTTTTTATATTTTCTTCAAATTCTCTCTTTTACTTTTCCTTATATATTATTACAATTAATTTTTTAATATTAAATTCTTTCAACTATTCAACGTTTTTTCTCAATTCAATTCAACAACATAATAATTATTTTTTTATTTCTTCTTTAAATTCTCTTACATACTTTTTTCAACTACTTTTGTTTTCATCTTTTCAAATAAAACTAAATCAAATTAAATTAAACTTAACCTCGTTACCAAACACAATATAAGAACCCTGTTATTTTTTTGAAACATCCTTAAATGTGTAGTTTTAAGGAGCCTCCTAACAGTAGGCACACCTAACTTAAAAGGGAAGAAAACTTATTTCATTCATAAAAGAAATGCAGTTTTGATCCTTAACCATTAACATTTTAGTCTTAAATTTTTATTTTTTTATTATTCTCATCCTCACTATTTCACGTATTTGCACTTTAGGAAGGTTACTTTTACCATTAAAAAACTAGTTTTCCATCAATTAAATATTTTTAGTAATAAGTATATATAAAATATATTCGAAATATAAAAAAGAAAAGATAGAAAACAGTGGACTGGGCTAGAGGGAAGGAGGGAAGAAAAGAGGGGGACGATGGAGGTCAGGCCAGCATTGCCTCCGGCAAGTACACTGATGGTCCCCCAAGTCCCTTGGGGCAATAAGGCCACTAAAATCCTTGGTAGGATTGCCATCTGCTTTGAATGGCTTTAGAGACCTCATCACGATGGTGGTCTCGCAATGATTGGGCTGACCGATCTCTTATGTCTTCCCTTTCTCTTAGCAAGAAGAGAGAGTAGGACACAGTGGAGGCTCATCACTAGTAACCCCGTGAGGTCACTAATGAACTCGTTAGGGCCGATGGGGTGGGCATTCGACCACCCTTCTTCTCCCTCTCCTTTTCTTTTTAGGGATAAATTTTTTTTGCCACAAACAACATAATTTCAAGATTCATATGGTGCGTTTGGATTCAGAATTAAAATAATTTTGATTTTGATTATAGAAAAGGACAAATGAGATGCGATTATAAATTTGACTTGGGAAACGTGTGTTTTTATTGTGTAGCGTGTTGAGTTAAAATTAAAGTTAAAATTTTTGACTTGGGAAATGCGTATTTTTGTTGTGTAGTGTGTTGAGTTAAAGTTAAAATTAAAATTAAAATGAGGTGTTTGGAATTCCAAACAGGGCAATAATTTTTCATTGTAAACTTTAGTATTCGACAGTTTAAAAGACCTCAACTAATTCAGTCGAACCACTAAGGGTGAAGCTCTCCCAGCTAAATTTTCTCCATTCACAATATTCGAACTCGAGATGTTACTTAAGGGAAACAAGCGCTGAACTACTTGAACTAACTCATATTGGTTAAAAGATGTCCCTTAAATTTGTAAAATCTTCCGATTTTTGAAGATATAAACAGAAAATGAGTCAAAGTTATTATTACTGTTACTACCACTACCACTATTATTATTTTATTATATTTTTTAGAAAATTTCTTTAATTAATGATGGGATTTTTGGGGGGTTTAACTTTGCTTTGCCTATCTATCGCCACGACAAACATGGATGGACAATGAAAAAGAGTAATCTGTTCTCCATTTGTGGTCTGGTGTCGGGCGGGGCCACCTGAACTGAACTGTCCTGTCCTGGTGAACTGCCAACGCCATACAAATACGATACAGAGTTCGGACAAGCAAGCTGTGAGCCAGCCAGCCGGCCAGTTATGCTCTCATGCCAAATTTCCCCCGCGCTACCGTCAGCCGGCTCTCCCCGCTCTCCGACGTTGTTCTCTACCCATCATCATCGTCGTCGTCGTCGTCGTCGTCCTTCTCTAAGTAACGCGTTCAAATCCGAGATGCACCTGCCCTTCCGACCATTTCAAGCGGATTTCAAGGCGAGAATCGCTTGTGGTAATGATGAGGAAGAAGACGAAGATGAAGATGATGTAGCCGGGCAACCAAAGCGATTCATTCAAATCCCCAGACAGAAATACATCCCCGTCTCAAAGTCAGAGCTTTTGGATGCCATTGCCATGTCCATGTTCGACACTCCAGAAGACGCCCGCCAGTTCCTCGACGTCTCATCGTAAGTCGCCGTCTCTTCCTTTCGGTTACCAGTTTGAATTGTTTGCTAGGCTTCAACGGCTTGTGCTCCCTCCCTTCAGCTGTCTCGATTCTGTGCTTCACGCGGAGCAAAAGGGTATCCTGGAAGAAATGCGGGCCGATTATTCTTTCTTTACTGCTTTTGCTACGAGGAAGGATGGAGATGCATACGAAGATGATACCCTTTGCAGGTTTCTTGCTAAACGTCGTATTGATTTTTGCGTTCATTTTAATAGCCTTAATAAATTATACTCAGCCAATGTTAGTATCCAATGCTGTCATTTTAGTTCTACGGTTTAGGAAAATCTGACTTTACCGCGCCCCGTTGTTCTTAGAGTTGCTATTGCTACTCGTTTCCAGCGGGCTTTGATGGGACTCCTTAAGGATGCTCAGTTTGAGGAGCTATCGACTAAGGATTTGATGTTGGTCTCTGCATTGAATACCGACTACCTTCTTACTCTGCCTATATCCGTGGACTGGAAGAAAGCCTCTCAGTCCAATGCAATAATTTTCAGGTAATTCAATATGCTTGCAGCTCTACAATGAATGGCTTCCGTTTCAGGCCAACACTCTAGGGCTGATTAATGTGTAACAGTTGAGTGAGTTGAAGTCGAACAAATTTTGTGGTAGATTTCACTATTTGCCTGGTTCACATTTATGCTACAAATGTTGTGACAGTGAAGTTGGCCATTTCGATGTTCTGCTCAAAAGAATTCTTTATGTCGCATCTAACTCCTGACAATGATTCTGCACATGTTTTATGGTTAATCAAGTCTGTTTGCAAGTATGCATATAGTTTTCTTGCAAATATTTTAGTTCAATAGCATCTTATGTCTGTGGTAAAGCTTTGAAGGCTGGAAAAATCTCATTCACTTTGCTTTAAAACTGAAATTGCTGCGGAGAACTTTTTCTAAAAGTTACTATGGGGTTGGCAATCTTTTTCCATTTCTATACAGTATGATCCGCTGAAGATCTTTGCCACATTTGTGATTATTGGCTGTTCTTGTTTTCCATTAGCATCCTAGGGAGCTCTGGCTCTACTATTTATTCCTTGCTTTCCCTGATTAACTGTATTCCCCAGTTACATAGTCAATCAAGTGTGGTGCGTCCTATTGGCTCATCCCCCCCCCCCGGCTTTCAATGCTATGAAACTGGCTGGGGAAGGTCATAAAAAGGTCTATGTGATGTCTCATCTGCAACCCCGTGTCATATGAACTTGCTTGAACTTCACCATGTTAATATTATTTTATTTTGAGCATAAGACAATATGTTTTGCGAACAGTAATTTAGTTATCATTTATCAAATGTGATCACGTTGCACCTTATATCTTTCAGGCGGGGATACACAACCGAAAAGCAGAAGGGCTTACTACTAGCTGAAAAGCTGGATTACATACAGTCCAGACTTCTTCAGAGAATTATCTTTGTCATATCAAAACCACTAGCAAAAGTTGCCTCTTGGATGTTTGAGGTTGCTTTCTTTTCCTTCAATATATATCTTTTTTGGGACAATGTACTTTGCTTTAGACTGACCAACCTGGTCCATAAGCCCTGCACAAGTGCATTAATCTAGGTAAGCCATGTGCCAAACACCCTTGCTGGTGCCGTCACCAAGCGCAACCTAGACAAATGGGGGTTCAAATGTATAGTATTGGGGACTTATGACATGAGATGTACGGAAAATTCAATTACTACACTCACCCTTTGGGGTTTGTTAGGTTAAACATTAAGCACGTGGCTGGTTAGAAATGCTTCTTTGTTATTTCATGTTTCACATGTGAGTATAATTGGTTATCATTTTTAAGTCCTTTCACAAGTTTGAACTTTACCATTTCTCGATCTAAATAATGACTTTAAAATGGAATTTCTTTTCAGTTCATAAGACAGATAAGAAGGAAAAATTTATCAATCGAAAAACTAATGGATTTTAAAACTTAAGGATGTGTGGTTTTCCATACAAATGCCAGGTTGCTTCATACTAACTCTTGGCTAGGTTTGGGGTTCACAATGCAACCTATCCTGTGCAAAGTTAAGGATTCTTACATCTGACAATTATTACTCATCTGAAATTTGTCTTTGTGGTTGCTTCATATAAGAAGCTTGACAGTTGTATGAGTATCAGTAGTGAGCTTCTAAGCAAATATCATGTATTGTATACAGATTATTTATTACATTAATTATTAATGAAATAAAGAGTCTCTAGCGTATAATTTACTGGCGAAAATGTATAAGCTTTAGCTCATAAGCCCGCTAATCATTAGATCATAAAATGGAGGGACATCGTTATTGTCAGTCTATTGACTTAATCCCAGGGTATTGAGAGAGATATGTCAATGCTCTCAGTGATATTTAATTTGCTTCACAAAAAGAAGGAAGTACTGATATTTGTTATATCCACAAGTCATTATTTATTCTGGCTTCTGACTTGTGATTTTTGACCCTTTATATTTTCTCACCTGATGTTATTTATGTAACTTTTACTCGTTTCCCATTTGCTTGAAATAGACCATTGAAAGTAGTGATTCAACTCAACAAATCAAAGATTTGGCCAACAAAATGAAGCACCGGTTTTTGGATGTTTCGGATTTCCAAAGGTCATATATTCATGAGGACAAAAACTGGGGTGATAAGCTTCAAGTGGGATCAGAATCAGTTCAGGAGCTTCCAATCTGGGTCGCAGCACAAAGGGCAATAGCACATTACGAAGCTTTTCTTTCATCAAATGGGCCTCGTGGAAGGCTTTTGCGGAAATTCCTTACATGGACTGGACTAGCAGCCCCTGCACCTGAAACACAATTTGAGCTTGAGAATGATAACAATGCAACAGACCCTTACTTAAGGTTTGTTGGAAGTAATTTATCCATCTTCCTTTACTGTATCTTCTTACTCACTCGATTAATCTCAAATCTGTTTTCCTTGCTTTTTATCATACCTGCCCGGAATTTGATAGAAGTTTACTGTTGTCGTCAACCATGCATGAAGATTATAGCTGTATCACTGTCAACCATGATATACAAATATATTTGTTCAGAGTTAAGTGTGATTTCTCAAAACGTAGGAGAATATTAACATTTAATACAACGATTGGAAAGCCTATGTTTGCTGGAACCACAATTAGGGGGAGAGATTTGTTTCTTCTCAATTTATGCATCTAAATCCTTGTGATCTGAATGGCAGAACTGACTTGATTTTTGCTAATGGCTATAAATGTCTCTATTGTTAGACCCAACCAAGAGTGACAATACAGAAAAGGATTTAGACATTCATATACAAACCTCCCATAAGGTTGAATAAATTCATTGGTTGAATGACCGTTTGTCTAAGAGACCAATTGTTTAGAATTCTAGGTCCAAAGGAAAGTTTAGCATCCCTTTTCAATCAATCCTAATGGTGGACTGTAGATCTATCTACCAATTTGCAAAATGGTTGTTATAGATACATAACCCATGAAATTGACAGGACATTAGAGTAATTAAGTCCATTTGACTGCTATGGTAAAATAATTTATAATTGTTATTCCCCAGGCCAATTCTTTTATCAAGGATATCACTAGGCGATATATGGAAGCCAGCGGCAGAGAGATGGTATGGAAATGATATTTGGGAAGCATTGAGAACCTCTGTTTCCATTCTATTCTCGCAATCTATCCTGCAGGTACTTCATCCCAAAGTAATGATTTTCTTTTCTTACTTGGTATTGTCTGTCATTGTGTAAACAAATATTAAGGATATACAAATTATCTGCTGCAACCTAAGGTGTCTGGCTATGTAGAACTTCTCCTTTTCATGTAGCCAACTGCTTTGCTAGCTTTGCTCATTACTTATTCAAATGTATCAGACTAAACTATTAGCTAGGCTAATAAACAATACTGAAAACACATAATAGACAGAAGATTTGCTATATTACCATTTTAAGCAACCATTATACTGAATCTTAAACTGGTAAGAAGCATAAAAACCTATATCAAGCACAATCCAAGAAGTTATGGATTAGTTTAAATAAAAAGATCTACTAGGGGATGTATGGTCTTCCTTTGCATCAAAATAGACACAAAATAGCACAGACCTATTCTTTGACCAACAAGAACATGCTTGAGTAGATTACCTTGATCAAATACTTTAGCATAAGTAATCTTGATAAGCTTATATAGCTTTTAATAATAAACAAATAGTGTTGTCAAACTCTACTCTATGTTTCAATCCAAACCATAGCTTGCTGTTTTCTTTAATTTTAACCCAGTATTGCAGTATATGTTCATACTGTTTCTTATTGCCCATCAGTTGTAATTTTGGGGTAATATAAAATAAATGGCGTTTCTCATTAGTTTCTTTCTGGTGTCTATTGTGTTAGGAAGCAGCGTTCCAGGAATTGATGTTGCTTTATATTAAAGAAATGAATGAAAAGGATGTCAGTGCTGAATCTGGGGTTGGATTGCAATTAAAAATCTACAAGTCAATCCCCATACCGGATTTGCCTGTAATTGCCTCCACCACTTAGCCTATTGTACTTGTTCATGGACTTCTTTACATTTCCTTTATCATATGTTTCAAATGTTGTCTTATGTAGGTCATTTTCCCTTACAAGAAGCTATATTTTCGCATTATAGACTCGGTATGTCAAGGATCATTTTTCATCTAGTTTGACTCATGCCATGATGAAGTTGGGTTAGATTCTCTGTTGGATCTCTTTTGATATTTATGGTCATTTTTTACGTTAAGGTAATTCTTCAATCCAACCCTGTAGGATGAGAATTTATCTGCCATTGGAAGGTCTTTCGGAACTCTTGTTGCCAGCAGGATAATTTATATACACACACACACACACACACACATATTAAAATATAATGAATAACAAGTTCTAGTTATTTACTTATTAAAAAAATTCAAGTTCTAATAATTTAACCTCTGTTGAAATAATTCAGTTAGAAGGAATAAATCTTGCAAAATAAAACAAAAGGAAAAAATATACAAAAAAAAGAAAAAGAAAAAAAAGAGACCAAGCTTAATAAATTTGCTATAAAAAAAATGATGCCTATACATTTATTTTAGATTCTAGCGCCCAGGTTATCGTTCTTTTAAAGAGAGGAAAACAATTTATTCGTTGAAGCACGTGCCACCTATTGTATGGTGCCAAGGTTTCTAAAATGACACCTCATTCTTTTTGTCGAATTGTGGAGGATTAAAAGCATGATACATTTTTATCTGCTTTTTTTTTTTATATAAAATTATTATATTTAAATAAAGCCTTAGCAGGTGCAGGAGACATTTTTGAAAACAGAAAAAGAAATCCCAATAAACACACGTCTCTCAAGAAAGAGTCAAATCATGTCCAACAGCTATCGCTTAATTAGCTCTTCTAAACTTTGCTTGTAGGTTCGCTTGGATGTTGCCACATTGTTGGGACTTCTTGCCTACATCATAAACTACAAATTCGAAGATATCCGGTCTTCTCCGTATGCCATCTTTTTTTTGCAGATAGATTTATCTGTTGCCAATTCAGAACCTTTGCTGTCACATCATCTTCCATTGCGGAAAGAAATATTTTGTTTTTTTTTCCTTAGATATATGGTATCATATTTCTTGCATTTAATAGAACTGATGGTCATACGTGTCTCATGAGATGGAAACTGTTCTTCCATTAGTTCCTTATTTTTATGTCTATGGGTTAGTGCGTTGGATGTTTGTTTTAGTGCTATATGACTTTCATTTGCATTCTTCTCTCTCTAGTGGGAATCGGGAAAGTAAAAGAACCCTGAGTCAGTCATCTTGTGCTGAGGGGAAGGATAGGACATCTTTGGAATCTTTCAATTCCTTAAACACCAATATAATAGGATGGACTCCAGAACGTCTCAACTATTTCAAATGCATTGATATTGCTACGTAGAATTTCAGAGTCCTCTGGTGAAGCTATTCCTTTATGTTTGGAGAATTTGTTTACAATTGACATGAGGAAGGTATAACTTCCCTTACAAACACCCTCGCTTGTACATACTCTACATTCTAGAAATGTATCTGTGTATCCTTTTATATCAGTCACACCTTTGTTATTAGATTATAGTGAACCCTTTATGGACTTTAATAAAAAAGGGGAAGAGTCAGCATGTTTTACTCTTTGTACAGACCATGATTTGAATTTCTGAAATCTTCCTCAGTTTTCCATGACCTCCACTATATTAGCTCTTCATAGTCTTCCAATTATAATTCCTGTGGTTTCTTTCAACCTTCTCGGAACAAGCTATATGAGGGTGACGGTGGTGCTGCTTTTCAGCGTCTGTTTAATTTTCCCCAAGACTAGCAGTATTGCCTACCACCAATATGGATGGAATTAGAATCTTACGCTACTCAGTCTTTTATCTATTGTTTTGGGTTTTCATTCTCTTTATTCCTTCAAAAACCTGTCATTTGTTGATATTTCCAGTTAGTAGATTGCTGTTTGAGGTTACGCATGACTGAGTAAATGTCTGCTTATTTTTGTTTTACAATCTAAATGCAGGTCGGCAATACTTTTTGATGCAATTGCTATTACTGCTCTTATAGTATTTGCGATCCGCGTGGTGTTGGGCTATAAACAGACGTCGGATAGGTATCAAGTGAGTGAATTCAATCTTGGTAAGATGTAAATAAGACTATGTTTTCTTTAGTATGTAGATGTATCCTTTGCCTTCATATTCTAGTTCTGTAGTACTGTTACTTACACAGTTGGGCACCTTTTTCTGCAGCTATTGGTCAACAAGACACTTTATGAGAAAACAGAAGCTAGTGGTTTCGGCTCGGTTCATTTTCTTTTGGATGCATCTGAACAACAGAAAGTAAGGCAGTCTTTTGAGAATTGTCTAGAAAAAATCTAATAATAACTGAGCTCATTGATTTAGAAGACATAAGGAAAGGAGTGGTGAAGCTGAAAATTTCCCAGAAGGGACTAGATGCTGACACAACTTGAAAGTATAGCATGCCTAAGAGAATTATTTTCCAATTATTGATTCCTTCTGTTGGTTTATACAACCTTTATGACTTATGCATTCCTCCATACAGTTCAAGGAAGCAATTTTGGCATATGCAATCCTGCTTAGGGCTAACAATAGCCAGGTACTTTCATCTAGTACATCTTTATTCTTTAGCCTCCAAAACCAACAGTTTCGCTTTACTGCAGCTATAGGTACACAGTGTAATTAGCAAGGCCAAATCCAACCAAGTGTCTTCTTTCTCTTGCAACGATTATGGCTATGTATGCCAATTAATACGCCAATTAAGACTTGTTTTCCTATTTACGGGCGCGTTGGTGGAACTCAAGCAGAATTTAGTACTGTTTAAAATATTGAGCAACTATCTCTGCTATAAGGCAATCTTGTTTCTAATTTCTTATTCTATATATAATTCTGATGCTATTGCAGGTGAAGAACACTTAAAATTGGGTTAGAGATGTTTGTAAATTTGGATTTGGGTGCACGTATAATGCGCTTCAGGATTCTCAGATTTTATGATGTGATGATGTCCCTTTTCTTTTTTTTGAGAAATAGAAAGACCACGTGAACATTAGTTGGTATCCCATCATTTACATATGGCAGATAAATTCCATGGGCTGATAGCACTTGCAAAATACTGTCTGATATATGTCTTAGTTCTACCACTGCAATTTAACTGTACGTGAATGTACCAGGATAGCTTTGAGATTGAGTGCTGTCGGGAACAATGCTATCAAAGTACTTGAGGCTTTGTCTCTGTCTGAAGGCTGATTGTCGTCTTTTGCTGACTGCAGATGAATTGTCGACAGAGAATTGGAGATGAATGTGAGAGATTTGTGTACAATATGTTCAAGCAGCAGGTGAATTTCACTTGGCAGTGATTAATTTATGCAGGGTACTGTGGGTGATTGGCACGTCTCATCTCAAGAAAGAGTGTGTTTAATGCAGGTGGATATGCCAGTTGACAAAGCATTGGAAACTTTGTTGAGATTGGGTCTAGCGACTGAAACATATGCAAATGGAAGTACCTCTCTACAGGCCATTCCCTGTCCTAAGGCATGTCAAGCCCTTAAGGAACGTTGGAATACTTTTCTTGTCTAAGTTTGACAGGTCTTTTAGCTGTTGAAGTCAAACATTTTGCCTATTTACTGGAGGAAGACAGGTAGGCAGAAAATTAGCATCTGTTTGTAAAATAGATTTCATGTCTTTTTTTGGGTAAATGGTAGTTTAGATTTTATATGTTGAATTGCATGAATACAAGATTTCATGTAATCTAGAAGCCATATTTGTTCATATACCAAAAGGTATAGAGTATGTAAAGTACAACTAAATTGGATTGAAGTCTATGAGAATTTTCTTGGTCGGTATGTACGATCTTCAAAATCAAAGATGCAGTCCCACCCCTCCACTTTCGCGTTGGCGTATCTGGGCTCCTGGAGGTAGGACCTCTGTCACCTTCCCCATCAGAAGTTAATTTGTTTACATCTCTCAAGAATTGTCCTGTCTACTCTCTCAAGGCTCTGTAGTGGGATCCTCGTTTCAACCTGGTCAAGGGAGTCCAATATTGCAGGTACACTTTCCTCTCCTGGCAAAGGTTAGATATTGCTCATTCAGACCAGATCTGGTCGGATGTGACCAGGTACGGCCTGAGCTAATTAATATTGGCCGGCACGGCCTGACCTTTGGCAGATTACATCAACTTCTCTCTGCCGCTGGGGGTTTAAACCAGTGTGGTTCTCATGTCCATAAGCCTTAGTGGTTTTGGTTCAGCCTCTCTTGGTCTGAATTGCATATTACAATTATGGAAGGTTTTCGATAATGACATTATGGAAGTTGGAAATGCAAGTCAACACCCAATTAGAAGATTGACCATTCATTTAGACCTCTTCTGATTCAGACTAGTCCTGTCGTTCTTTCCTTTTCACAATCACTGGGATGATATAATCTTCTGGCATCATCATCAAACTAGCTTTACATGTTACTGCAGTTACTCAAAGGACTTGAATAATTGGCCAATATTTGTTTTTAATCATCTTACTACTTTGTAGGTCTTTGGACAGGTTCAAACTGGAAAGGAAAGGAACAGGTATTTCAAAGAAGGTGAAAATGACTCACGTCAGGAGAGTGAGTGGTTCTACGCCTTGTATATCTTCTCGGTAGTCCCAACATATATATTGGAAGATTACGTGAAACCTTTATGTGTAGCTATAGGTGTTGCTCACATTTAAATGTGCAGTAGCATGACATTGGTTCGTTCGTTGAAAAAATTAAGCAGCCACGGGTGGTGCGGAGCATGTGGTAGAAACCAGGAGCAGGGAGTATGAATGGATTTATGAGCTACATAGCAGATAACATATAGTTACAAGTAAGGGCACAAACGAATTTCTTCCTTGTACCTAGACTCTCTTAGGCATGCCTTAGGTTTGATTCTTGCCACCATGTGACTAACGGCCAACGTGAAGCTCGCTCACTCTCTTCTCGTTCACTGTTAGCCTGAGATGGATGGGAGCAGGAGAAAGTAGTTCCGCCCATGATCTATAGGGAAATTGTTTTGCTGCTGCTTTCTGTTGTATGTACACACGTGGGGAGGTGGAAGCCGACTTTGAGCGATCGAGGACGGGACCCATGATCTATTGGGGCATGTAGAATGGTTGAGTTACCTTCTTCCTGTATGCTTCATGTATGGGGATACGGAGAGGCTACCTTGCTGTTCCTTATCGCCTTCTCGCCGGGATATGCTATGTGAACTATTATGCCATTATTGACTGCTAGACTGACGGTCTCAAGCCACTCTTCCCAAACACATTCACAATTCTGATCTACGTTCAATTGCTGTTCCAGTAGTTTTATGTCATTTCCCCTACACCCTTTCTATTTTGGTCCCCATTCTTTCCGTCGCTATCATTTCATATGTCGGACTGTGTAGAAGCTTGGTTCTCACAATAAAAGCTGCAGGTAGAAATTTTTGAATAGCAAGTCATATATAATGATTGAACACAGTGATTATCTCTATAGAAGGGGAGAAAAAAAAAGGTTATATAATTTGTGACAAAAGAAGTATCTAATTTTAAATTGAAAGTAATTTGAATGAAAATAATTATGCAGGTTTTTTAAGTATTATAAATGAAAACAACTTAATATATTATTTTAGGAAATAAAAACAACGTCAAAGCAATTATCGAAGATAGTTATTCAAGTGAAAGCAATTTTTTTTCTTGCTAATTACCATAATTAAGTCTTATCGAGAAAATTGAAAATTTGTATTGGATGATATAGTGGCAACATGATAAGTAATCTAAGATATTTATATGACGAATAAAAAACAATTGCAAAAAATGAATGTTTCTTCCTTGATAATTACCAAACTTCAGTTCTATTTTAAAAATTATCAATTTTGACCTTATAATGTCAATGTGACGACATTTGAAGATGGGCAAAAATATACATTAAATAACACAACCTTTACACTTTGTGTCAAATTTGGCACAATCATTAAAAATTGATTTAAACATCTTCGCACAATCATTAAAAATTGTTTAAAACATCACAACCTTTCATTTTCGTGTCTAGTCTAGAGCCTCGTTATATTTCCGTCCAAAATTAAACAAATTATAATGTTCATGAAATGTAAGTTAAATCACAAGAAATTCATTAAACAAATTCTAATGTTCATGGATTATTTTTACTAAAACACCTAGAATGTTCACATAATTTTTTTTTACTATATCATTACACAAAGTTTCAATTAAAATACAATCGTTTTGAATTATTTTCAAATGTTTTATAATAAGACTTTAATGAGAATTATCTCTATTTTATATGTATCTGATTGCTATTTCTTAATTGCATTTATTAAGTGTATTTATATCTATTTGGTAGTTAATTTTACTAGATACAAACATACCAGATATTTAGGCCGTGTGATGCATAGATTTTTAGTTAGTTGTTTTATTCAATATGTTTTGTTATTAATAAATTTTAACATAAACTTCATTTTAATAAAGACATTAAATTTTTATTATTTTTAACATTTTAATTAAAATTAACCTAAACTTTATTTTAGTTTTATTATCCAACCCTATTTAATAGAGTGGGAGATAAATATAATTTTTTTTCTTTTTTAAATTTTTAATAAAAATTAACTTAAAAGATTTATTTTGGTATTTACTATTCTAACCCTATTTAGTAGGGTAGGAAATAATTTTATTTATTATTCTAACCATATTTAATAGGGGAATACAAATTTTACATTTTCTTTTTGTTTTTTTAATAATAGTTAACTTAAACTTTATTTTTATATTTACTATTCCAACCCTATTTAATAGGATGAGATACAAATATATATATATATATATATATATAGTGATAAGTTGTACGAGTTTACATGCACATCAATTTATTTGGAAGGTAATTTTACTACTTTCAAATTGATTCTTTGTGGAAGACGATCAAATATATATATAATATGTAATTATTTTCTTAATATTTATTTTAAATATTTAATATTTATTAAAATATTGTTAGGTCAGGTAATATTACAATATATATTTAAACGATGGGTTATATTTCACTACATATTTGAAATGCCCATATTAGACTATATTCCACTATATTCTGCTGCGTATTCTACTTCCCTTGAATCCACTAATATACCTATTGAAAATTTGAAACTATATTCCATTGTACATTTCAATTTGCCTAATTATACTCTTTAATAAATATATAAAAATTTTCTGAATATAAATGATAATGACGTAGCATTACGAGAGAGTTTCATTTTATATTTTTGAACATGCGGTGATGTGAGAATTCAACTCGAGACTATCATTATATATATATATATATATATTGATTATTAAGAAATTTCCAGGGATTCGATAGATTTTTTTTTCTAAATTAAAGCACCGAGATTATTCAATTATAATTATGATTAGTATTGGATATAATTCTATAACGAGAAATCCTTCGATGATCCTATAACACGGTGCGGTGAGAGGAAGTATCAATTGAACTCCAACATCGAGGCAACAAGCCAATAGCTTAGACGAAACAAGTAGTGCATCATATATAATTATGAATTGCTAGTCACATTACAGTGAGGCGAACTCGTTTTAGACTTTCTAATAATTAACTGTATTTCTTAAAATTGTTTTTGTTGAGTCTGTCTCATATTCAGTAGAAAACCTAAAGACCCGGAAACGACGGTGAAATCAACCGAAACGAGGAGAAGGGATCAAAGTTGAGCCGTGCTCAGTAAAAGAGAGATTGCTGCAGCAATGGGAATGTTTGCTGCAGCAGAGTTGAAGATCAATGCAGCAATAGGCAGTTTTGCCGCAGCAAATTGGAGTCGACTTAGGGGATATGGTTTCCACTGTGGGAACGATTTTGTGTAATCTTAGAATATATATTTCTAGGAATATTCTATAATTGTTATGGGTATATTCTTATATCTATAAGTACGAGAGAGGGAGTCTTTTGTATTAAGACACATTGGGTGAGAATCGCGCGTAATCATTTTGAAAAGTTTTTAGGTTATTCTTTTGGAGTCTCTAGGGTTCGAAGATTGTGAGGTTCTTCTTGGGTTGGGTCTTGTAACGAGGGCTGAAAAACATGAGTGTGATTAATCTCCTCTTTTCGATTTGTCCGTGAATGTTTCCCTCGCCTTGAGGGTTACCACGTATATTTGTTTTCGTTTATTTTTCGATTTCCCGTTATTTTAATTTCGTTTGAGCATCTTATTCCAACAGTTTTAACCTCCTCAAACGTGCCTCTTTCACTGTTATCTTCAGTAGAAATATATATTTGCTATACTAAATTCGAAGCAGGGCATCCGACGTAAGGTTCATCCCACTGTGGTTCGTTGCGCAAGCAAATTCGTGGTACCGGCACTTTTAGGTAGCTGCTCGCCTTGTGCCGAAGACTAACAAGTATGTGGAGCCATGCAATTATGTCCGACCCTGATGGCGTAAATATCCGATTACATTTGTCTATCTCATTATAATTATTCATATGATAGATCATATATTATCCACTGTTACCATATGGTGAGCTAGCTCTTCCATAACAAGGGGAGGCCAAAGCTAAGTATATTCTTCTCCCCTTGCACATATAATATATATATATATATATATATAGATGTATTTAAGATGTTCTCTCTTTTCTCTCTAACTTGGGCGCCCTATTGTTTATGTTGTGAAGGCCTCTGGTGGGGGCATTGCAGGAGCAAGGACGATGATGGAAAATGGAAAAATCAAGCTAGAGGTTGTGAAGGTGAGCAAGAGGAGTAAAGTAGTTGTGAAAAGAATACAATGAATGTTCGACTGCGAGGGGAATAAATAAGGGCAACATGGGGGACCGAGAGCAAGAGGAATGAATGATGTAGCAGCTGTTAGCTAAGCTAGAGGAATAATAAGAGCAGAAAGGAATAAGACCCAAGTGGATTGAGAACGAGGAGGGGAATATGTGCAATTAAGAGGTCCATATATGCGTGAGGAAGCACTCATTTGATGATCCTCCATCGGAATTGCAAGCGACCAAGAACCTTTTAGGTAGATACGTGTGTCTTAGGACAACGTCATACGGCATCGAATTCCATTATAGTTGGAAAGTTCGGGCTACACCCGAGTTCTCGATACGATGCATCCAAATTCCGATAAGAGTTAATGCAAGATTAGGGTACTAAAAAATTATGGTCAAATTATCTACATGGAGAATGACTTATACCTAACAATTTTTTGGACTTTACGTTTTGCCGTCATTTCTCCCGATACTTTACCAATTGTCAGGCCTCTTTCTGTCAGTATAGGAGTGCCGACATTTCCACAAAAAAGCGTCAGAAGAATCGTACAAAAACTAACACTTACGAAGTGTCAGTGTAGATTGGACAAGAGACAACGGTTGTTAGCGCCGGCGTTGTCTTGGCAGGGCCAACGCTTAGAGGTATCAGCCTTAGTGCAGGCTAGGTCGATGCAAACAAACATTGGCCTAGCGCATGCCCGGTTGACGATGACCATGTGCAGGTTGGGACAACACTTAGCTGCTTCGGGCCTTGTTTGGACTGGGCCAATGCCTACGTGCGTCGGTCATTGTCCAGGCTAGGCCCGCATTATTCTTGCATCTACCCTTGTGTAGGCTAGGTCGATGCGAACGTGCACCAGCCTTTGTCAGGGCTAAGACTAATGCTTTTGAAGCGTCGGCCCTTGTGCCGACCCAATATAGCATCGGCCTTTTCATGTTCGTCTTGACAGTTAGGCAAATATATATTCTACTAGGAATCTTAAAAATAGGAGTGGGCGACTTATTATAAGTTGCATGAAAGATAATTTAGGAGTGCATTCGAAGTTATCTTCCTAAGGGAAGACAAGGGGGTCAGCCAGCGTGAATCCACATCGTTACCGCAGAGCATGTGACGTACCATAAGGAAGTAAAACACGTGATTCATTGGCCGATTTTGGTTCTAATTAAATGGGTCTAGTCTTGGATAAATTTTCTCCTACTAACATGCTCTTTTGACAAAAGCCTCTAAATTACCGGCTGTCACAATTCCTCCGATATAGTATCAGTTGGATTTTCAGTGTATCCAATCATTTTATTTGGGCAATCCTACGATAATACACATCAACTCAACCCATACTTCGGCTGCCTGAGTGCGCGCGCGCGCTCGTGTGTGTGTGTTTTTTTTTCTCTGTCTCTAAAGAACTATTTTGGCAATGTGTTGGGTGCGCACATCACAAACATGCAGCATGCCAATATATCCATACATATATGTTTATATATATACACGTGTGTGTATAGATAGATAGATATCCGAAAAGCGACGTACGTGATTAATGTACTAATAGCACATCATCCTGATAGAGCTACGTCACTCAAGAGTCAGACAATGGAGTCAATTGGGTTGTTCGTGAAATTATAGGATACCCAAATTAATGATCATTCTGTCTCTGAATTTCAGGAGCATATTTATTTTACAAGATCATGAAATATAGCAAAATGCAATGCTCCAAATTGACTGATGAATACATTCATAAAAAAACCCTATCCTCGTCACACTAGGCAATTTGCAAGCGTTTCTTCCTCCAAATTAGGTCACTCATTGCAGCCAATGCCAAGCATCTCACTCTCTTTTTCCCTTCTCCTAATCCTTCTTTTTTTTTTTTTAAACAATTGAAAACATTGAAAGATCTCTCCCTCTCTCTCTCTCTCCCTATATATATATGTGTGTGTGTGTGTGTGTGTGCGTGTGTGTGCTCATGCTCATCATATACATAACATGACCCTGCTCTCTAGCTAGTCTTCATCATTCATTCTCCCTCTGTGTCTTCTCTCTCCCTCACACAGTCACAGCCTTTGTGTTTGTGGACTGGGGATTTAATTTTCTGAGAGAGATCAAGAAAGGCAAAATATTCAATCATGGAGACAAGGGAAAGGGAACGGGAAAGGTCCTTATCATCTGACTTCAAGGTACATTAATTTCCTCAAACCTCCCTATCTCTCTGTCTTAAGCACATGAGGTAGTGTCTGGTCTGGCTGTCTTGGTGTTGTTTGGTTTATATATCTCTCCTCCTGTTGATGTGATCATCAGAAAAGAAGTATCACCAACCAATCTGCACACTAACCTGAAGATTACTAACTGCCTCATTGATCTCCTAGAACAAAACCCGAAAACATTTTCGCGTCGAGTTCCACGGATGGGTCGTTGACTTGTTTGATCTCGGTGCATGTTCTTGTTGTGATTTGCTGCTGTTCTTCTCGAGCCAAACGAACAAAGCCTTAAACCCCGGCTGTTGAATTTCTTTTGGGAATGCCAATGATGGATGATCCTGTTAATGGATATGGTGCTTATTAAACCCACTTAAGTTCATCATTCGGGTTGCCTCCCTTTTCCATCCTTTATTTTTTCGGCTAGACGTAGGCCTTTTAATAAAAACATTCCCACTGGCCATTACCACTAGCTAGCAACCCCAGATGGCCCCCCCCACAATTGTTGTGGCTGCCTATAATATGTATACTTTGTCTTGTTACATATCATTCGGCCCCGACAGTCACGGGATCGCAAGATTGCCATACGCAGCAGCATCGTCCTAATAATTAATATTTCTCTGATATATTAAGAGACAGAAGGCAGGGGGACATAAATAGTTTACTGCCGATAATCGTGCCAATCCTTGGTAAATGTCATTAGTGTATCAGTGTTCCCCCCAAAAAAGAAAACACAAAAAAAGGGCAGTTCCGAGATGTTCTGGATGCACGGTAAATTAATGAAACATACTTTCGTATATCTTGGGTGTTTTTAGTTCGAAGTGCTTCGAGATCCTTCTCATCATAGTCTTTTAGTGATTACCGAATTGATGGGGAGAGCATCGGTCACCGTTCTTAAGCCGAGAAATGAAAAAATAGTGACTTAAACAAAATTGATTATATTACTTTAGATCGAATCAACAGCATCACATGATACGTCTTTTTTTATTTTTTGATATAGACGTATAAAATGTCTTTTGTACATTAAAAAAAAAAGTTAGGAAAAATGCTGCATTGAGATCTTAATTGTGATGCGTTTAGATATCTGACAAAATCTCGTATTGCCTTATAATTTTTTTAGACAAAGACATTTGTGCGGGGACACTGTAACCCTCAGAAATACAAAATTATTATTATTATTATTATTATTCTTTTTACACGGAAGTCATGAGGATTTATCAATTAAAGATATTGTTGTTGTCATTACTAAGGGCATTACCTCATAAATGAAATTATCAAAGTCAACGAGGAATTTACTGTTGTCATTATTATGGGCATTACCATAGAATTAGAACTCGTGCGGGGGACGACCTAGTCTTGTTCTTTGTCCTTTTCCATTTATTTTTGTTCCCAAATTAGACAGTCGACCCATTTATTTGACCATAACTAGCTTAGAAGAAAACAAACGAATAAATGGAAATGAAGAAAAGACAATCTTTTTTTTTTCTTTTTAACTTATTTGAAAAAATAAAAAAAAGAGTTTGAATTTCGGAATTTATATCAATAAAAGGCCAACAAACCGATACAAGCAATTTAAACATATTTGCTCTGAACTATGAGCAATCCTTAATAGGAGACATGCAATCGGCTGGACAATGAAGGTACATAATTGGGATAATAATCATTCAACAACAACCATCCTAGTTACTGGCGGTGGTTGTGAAAGTTTGCCATAATTAAAAAGAATTGTTATATCGTACATCGCACGTGAAATTTTTAAAATTTCACATCATGACTCATTTAAGCGGCCCTGTGTTACTTCTTATTTTGAACTAATACCCCTTACTAATTTGAAAATTTTCTTTTCTCGTTCAGTTAAGTACGCAATAGCTCCGCCCAAATATAAAATTATGTATCCACGCAAGACGTCTAATACAAAATTTGATCTTTACATGAAGCTTGTTTGGGATTAAAGTTGAGTTAAGCTCAACTCTATTCTAACTTTATATATATATATAATTGGGTTGTAATGATTTAGTTATTAAATTATGAGAAAAAGTAATGAATAGTTGAGAGAAAGTAATGATTGTATTGTTGAATTATGAAAAAAGTAATGAATAGTTTAGAGAATTTATATGGCTTAGAAATCGCATGTTCGAGATATAGTGAAACTACCCGTACCCCTTTATTAGTTATTTATGATTTCTCTTTCATAATACTAAAATTTTCTTGTTAAATAGCAACAAACTTATCTTTTTTAGAGTTTTAAGAAGGCTACTTATACTAGCAACACTATATATGATAATGTTCTGAAGAGTGTGCATTAGATTGCCATTTGGTTTATAAAGTTCAGGAAAAAAAAAAGGATAATTTTTAAGTCGATATGGAATAAAATTTATTTGACACTTTCATCAATTCCGTGGCTCGATGAGTCAAATCAGTTAAAGCATATTGACACCACGATTTGTGCAAGTACGCAGACATGTTATCACTGTATACCCTAACCACGTGAAATATATCTCTTGATTAATTAAGTAAATTGAACCTAACAACCAATAATCATCACTATGACATATTGAGAATAATTAAACTGAGGATATCATCTCTGGATTTGCTTTACAATGTTGTAGGTGGCCCCAGTCGATGCATTGGAGAATCGAGAAGAGAGCACGAGCGCAAAAACCATAGACGGCTCCCTTGACAGGCTCGGCAGACCCGCCACAAAAGGCCGGACAGGCGGGTGGCGATGTGCCATCATGATATTAGGTACTCTCGATCAACACCGTCTAATATTCTACTAGCAGGAACGTTTCCAATCTCAAGGCTCGGGTTCAAGAGGATCCCCCAATCTAACGTTCTCAGGCCCTCCTCGACTGTCCGGGAACCTAAAAAATTTTCCCTTCAGTAGTACCTGCAGTATATAACCCTGAAGTATACACATTCTTAGATATTAACCATTGAATACATATAGTTATCATATATACATTTTTTTTTGGTGTGAATCTTGATATTCGGAAGCCTAATTGGGTCCCGACTAATTTAGTCCAGCCGGGTCGGCCCATTAAGGGGTAAAGATCTCCCAATATGGATTTTTTGTATTCACAGATACTCGAATCCGAGACCTTACTTAAACGGAACAAGAGGCGAATCATTTGAACCAGTCCAAAACAAAATGTATCATAAAATTTTCCGTGGACTATACATGCATGGTTCTATGAGTTGTCTTAGTCATTTTTAGTTTTCTGTATGAAATAAACATGGTCTTGTCATCGACCAGTGAATCAAGGCCTGGTCACAATGGCGTTTGCCGGAGTCGAGGTGAACTTGGTGCTGTTCTCGAAATCAGTGCTGAGGCAGACCAATGCAGAGGCAGCCGACACGTTCAGTCGGTGGCTCGGGAGCGTGTACCTCTGCTCTTTGATCGGGGCCTTCCTCAGCGACTCCTACTTGGGCAGGTTCAGAACTTGTGTCATCTTTCAGGTCGTCTTCGCCATTGTAAGTCGGCGGTCCATCTCTTGAGTCCAGTATTGATAACAATGGTTCGTAATTCGACTCTACAGCGTGTGCAATCAATATAGCTAGCTAGCTCATCACGGGATCATGTCCTCTGCAGGGATTGCTAGCAACATCCCTCTGCACACACCTGTTCCTGCTCAAGCCTCCAGGGTGTGGTAAAATCGGGGAGCTTTGCGAGCCACATACTCCCCTCGAAGTGGCGCTGTTCTACATCTCAATATACCTCATCGCCATCGGGAATGGGGCCCCTGAACCTTCACTGGCTGCCCTCGGGGCAGACCAGTTCGATGGGGAGGATCCCGATGAGAAGCAGTCCAAATCCTCGTTCTACAGTTACTTTTACGTCTCGCTCAACCTGGGAAGCTTGGTTGCTGAGACGGTGCTCGTATACATCGAGAGCATGGGGCACTGGGTGGTTGTATTTTGGATGTGCACCGGTTTTTGTATGGCTGCGTACGCGTTGTTGTTGAGCCAAATGACAAGGTACCGGCATTTCAAGCCAATGGGGAATCCATTCTCGAGGTTCAGTCAGGTGATCTTCGCTTCCTTTCGCAAGATGAAGCTCGAAGTTCCTGCGGACAGTGAAGGGCTGTACGAGCTTCATGGATGGGAAAGAGAAGGAACTGCTTCGAGGAAGATCCGCCACACCAATGGTCTCAAGTAAGTGCGATTCAGCCAGGGAACTAGTTTCAATTACGAAGAGCCAAATGAAGTTCGATAACAGAGAGATCAGTTGCCAATGATCTCTCCTTTTCCATTTCAAACAGGTTTCTCGATCGAGCAGCTATCATATCTGAAGCGGACAGGAAGAATATCCGCAACCGAGGGCAAAAAGCAGACCCATGGCGCCTTTGTACGATCACGCAAGTCGAAGAGGTGAAGTGCATTCTGAGGCTATTACCAATCTGGCTCTGCACAATCCTGTCGTCCGTGGTGTTCATTCAGATGCTCTCCTTGTTCGTCGAGCAGGGGGCAGCTATGGACACGAGGGCATTTTCGAACTTTCACATCCCTCCAGCGAGCATGACCGCCTTCGACATTGTGAGCACCTCCGCCTTCATCATCCTGTACGACAAGCTCATTGTCCCTTTTTTTGTGAAAGTCACCAAAAGGGAGCCGCAGCCACCGAGTGAGCTCAAGAGGATTGGTATTGGGCTGGGGATTGCAGTGGCAGCCATGATCCTTGCCGGGCTCGTGGAGCAGCGAAGATTGGCCTTCGCAAGCGATAACGGGAAGGAGAAGAGCTCTCTCAGCATATTTTGGCAGACTCCCCAGTACGTGCTTGTGGGGGTCTCGGAAGCATTCGTGTACGTGGCCCAGATGGAGTTCTTCTCGTCCCAGTCTCCGGACGGGCTGAAGAGCATCGGTATTGGGTTGTCCATGTCGTCCACAGCCACAGGATGCTATGTCTGCAGCATTATCCTATCTGTGGTTACAGAAGTGACCTCTAAGAACGGGAAGCCCGGGTGGGTCCCTCCGAACCTGAACGACGGCCATTTAGACCGGTTTTTCTTTCTATCAGCCGCCCTCACGGCCGTAAATTTAGTTTTTTTCATAATATGTGCGAAGCGGTATAAATCGATATCGCTCGAAAAACTAGAAGAGGATACTGAAACAGCTTAACTTTCATATACTGATATTAGGCAGCAATGTTGCTTATCATGAAAACAAATCTGAATGCAGATCAGAATCTTTAAATTAACCCAATTCCTTTCTCATAGCCAAAAGGAACAGAAACTTTAGTCGAGATGTATTGCGATTCATCACAGGGAGCTGCAGGTAGATCTTGAAGATCAAAGCTCACTTATATAATATTGCAGTAATGAAAAATCGGTTAATCTTACTCGAAGAACTGCAGAGAAATTTGACAGAGATTTCATCAATGGAGCTCATGGCATTTCTTTGCCTTACACCCATGTAATCCGAACTATAGAAAAAGTGAAGTCTGGCTGAATACACAGTACTGCAAAATCATCACTACTACACTGCTATAGCTTACTGAATACGATGGGAATAATATAAGCAATGAAACATCTTAACCATTATATTAGCATTATTAATTCATATGACTAACTAATATTGTCTTTCAAGTATAATTACCTAGAGATCTTCGCAGTCAATTCTCGGACCAATTTCGCAGCTACCATTGCTGTCATCCCATCAACTGTGTCTCTTTGAGGGTTAAATTCAACCACATCAGCAGCAACCACATCGCCTTGGAGGTTGTGGAGGATGTTAATCACGTCACGGAATGAGAGCCCACCGGGCTCTATGTGGGACACGCCAGGAGCAAAAGCAGGGTCGAGGCAGTCCACGTCTACAGAGATGTATACGCCCTTCACACCCTCCCCAAGTTTCTAGAGGTAGGACAAGACCAAGAGTCAGGGTGTGTACCATATATGTACAGCATGTTACTCAAAACTTCTTTTTAGAACACATGTTAGAAGAAACAAGCAACTACTAGTGGTTTCTGTTTGCATTGTACACTGGCTTCCAAAGTCCTCCCCCCCACCGGGCTTTTTGAGGGATGATTGGCTGTGACTGAACCAATAACTATTTTTGCATTTCTAACCTGTAAGTTTCCCGTGTTTTCTGCAGAAGTTTAATAGCGATAAACGTAACAAGTGTAACATACAATTTGTCTTCCGATTGTACTGATTAATCAATTCTTCTCATTTAGCTTGATAGACAAATTTGCATGCACCAAATATTATTTGTGAGAAACATACCAGGTTTTCCAAGAGGTGGCGATCCCTAGAGAAAGTTCGCATTTCATATTGCTCGACTCCAAATCTTTTTCCCTGTTCGCGCCCTTCACTTGTGATGGATCTGATGCCCACCTATAATTGACAGTATGAGGTTACATTATTTGCTAGTTTGAATCAGATAAATCTTCAAGTTGTAACAGTATAGCATCTCAATTCGCATACAGTACATCAGCATGCTCACTTCTCTTGATATCGACATTTAGTCTGTTGTTCTCTTCTTATGTCAGACAAGGTATTGCTCTTCACTTTTTCGGTAAATAACAAGGTATTGTTATCCATGGCAAAGTCTCTCGATTACCGGAATAGTCAAGTACTTTCTATAGAGTACATGATCAACATGCAGAATTATTGCAATACAGAGTAATGTCACATGCTTGCTCCACAGATCTAAGAGACTCCAGTATTTTCCTCAAGTTTTCATGAGTAGCAGAGCATACTCACAGATGCACATATATGTGATCAAAGTACTTTTAACTTCATATTCATTGCTCAGCCCAGAGAAAAAGCAAAGAGATGATCCCGATATATTTATGAAGAACCCTCTCAACCTCCTATACCATTAGGTTACAAACTTGCCAAAAAAAAAACCAAAACAAAAACAAAATGAAAAGAAGAAGAAGAACAATAATCATTCTACCCAATAAACCAATATTTCTTGTTATTGTCTCAAGACAGAATCGTAATGCTGGTCCATCTCTGTAAATGAAGGTTAGGAGCGTGAGCGATTTGAGCTGCTTGCAAGCTACTCAAGTTCAACAGTTACAGGTCAAGCAAAGCTTGATCTTGCAAATACTTGGCTCAGCTCTGCTCCATTACAGCTGTAGTCATAGCCGCTATCCATTTAATACAGAGCATAATGATAAAAGGCCTTACCTGCAAAAGCCGGCGTGCATAACCACCCTCCATAATACGGGCGAAAGATGAAGCATGTGAGTATATATTCCCTTCAAATGCATGATAGATGTCCGGATGTGCATCCAAATGCAATATGTCTACAGGTCCGCCAAGCTTCTCGGACACAGCTCTTACAACTGGGAAAGATATTGAGTGGTCTCCACCTAGTACTAGTGGCCGAAGTGGATCCTGACATAATACAATTCCGAGAGGTCAGAGCACTGGCTGAGACCATGCATCTAATTTAAAAACAACTTGTCCTATGGCAATAGTTGTGTTCATTCTCCAGTAACGACCACAGATGCAAAAATCATAGTGAATTTTTTAGTGATAAACTGGGTGAAATAAATTGTGCACGACAGAGCAATCACTACAGGCATTTCTTAAAAGGAGCATATCATTCTATTCATTCTATCAACAGAATGGCCGCAGGAGGTCTGATATTAGATGTAACTGTAGCTTTACCAGAAAGCCAAACTATTTGGAGATAAGAACTTTCCACCACCAATTTTGTGGTCCCACAACACCAAATTATTTCACCGCAGCATCCCAGTAATCCCATTCAAGCAGGATATGAACATGCCAACTGCAAAGGCACTGGATGCCAAATTACGAGTTTTGCAGGGAATAGATGAGGAATAAAACATGCATCATGAGATAAAGTTTTCGCCAAATGACCTTGAGAAGGAGATATGTGAAGCATACGTCTTTGAGTATTTGCTTAAGTTGATGGTAAAGTGACATCTATTATTCTTCTAAGCAAGTCTAGTGATCAATGCAAAACAATAAAGGCTTGTACTAATGTTAGTAGATCCGTTTAAAACTTTATTTCTGGAGAGATTGTGTACTGAACACCGAAGATATTTAATGTAAACAAACCATGTTGTAAGTGAGCACTCAAAATGATTTAAAATAGTGTAGACTCCACATAGAAAAACTAAAATACAGAAGAAATCATAGTTTGCCATACCTCTTCCATCACTAACTTAACTGACTCGCCAATAACATTCATCAGCCTGTCATCATCCACTCCACAATCACGAATTTCTTGAACAGGAACATCGCCAACATCAGTTAAAACCCTAGGGTCTTTTAACTCTTTTCCTGAAATTAACGCAGCAGCTCACAGTGAACTCCTATCCTAAACAACAGCAGAACTTAAAATCCAGCATTATCAGAACTTTCCTTGAAGAGACTACAGAAGTAATTATAAGTTGGTAACTATGAAATTCCATTTTCCAGCTAGAAGATTTCAAAAGAGTATAATCTAACACTGTGCAATATGTGGCTTGACCTTATGATGTCCTTAAGCAGTGGAAAGGGTGAGGATTAAACCCAAGACCTTTTGTGGTCCTGGGAGGAGGTTCCTACCCTTAGGATAGATTTTTCATGTCAAGGAAAAGGCGGGGAAAAAGAGAAATGTTCATAGGCAATGGCATCAGAACCTTCTTCTGTTGCTGAATTTGTGCTACCACACCAGATGGCCTCTCTGATTCGAGGGGGAGCGAATGCGGGCCCTTGAAGAAACGATGAGTTGTGCCCCAGTGGAACTCCAAGAAGAGATGCTGTAGCTTTGGCACCTCCCAATGCACGAAGAAGCTCTCCCTAAAGAAAAAACAATACTTCATCGATAAAGAAAAACCACATTTTTTTTTTGTCGAAGAACTTCCATCAGCATTGTATAGTCTCACTGCTAGACCTATCGAAAATACTACTATAGCAGCAAAGAAAGCTCCAAACAGAAGAAACATTTAATAGAGAGGTTCTGCAAGATGTGATCCAGAGGAGAACTCGGCATTAAATTGAATATTTATTACAAAAAAGCTAGAAATATATTGATGGTAAAGATGTACCTTAAGCTTCACCCTCTCCCGTATAAGCGTGAGAGAAGCATCAATCACGCGATCCTGTCCCTTCTGTATCAGGTCAGCAGGCACATTTGAAGCTTTTAGTGTATGAAGGTAATGAAGTCCTCTTCGCCCGATAACTGACATCTCTGTAGAAATCAAATTCATAATGATAAAATACATATAGAGCGAGAATCGCCTTAGCAGAAATGAGTATCCAGATACTTCACTATATGTACACATAAGAGACAATGCCTGTGCAAATCACAAATTTTGAGCAATCGAATCGATTGTACACCTCCAAGCTTCAGTTCCGTCTATCAATCAGCAGTATGAGAGATTAAATTTTAAGCGTACGGCAGAAACAGAGCAACCTTATCATCTCCAAACAAATAGTTCAAACACCCAAAACGAGAAGCAGTATGAAGATCAGTAGCTCGGCTTGATTGACAGAAACAGGGTCAGGCAAACGTGTAACGGGCTATGAAACAACAAATCCAGTCCGGGTGTATTGAATACAGTCGGTTCTGAGGTGATAGTGTCCACTGTCCCTTCCGATCATCAAACGTACCGTCATAGCCCAAGGGCGAAGTTCAGGGGCGTAGCAATGAAGACAGAGAGGAGGAGAGCCTCACCTGAGAGACGAAGAGCGATACGAGGAAGCCGACAGAGAGAGAGAGAGAGAGAGACAGAGACAGAGACAGAGACAGAAGGCGGGAGGGAGGCAGGGGAGTGGGGGTGATGCTGGAAGTGAAGTGAAGGCGGCCGAGGTGATGGGTACACTGATTGGCGATTAATTTAAAGGGATGCAAAGTGCGGTTGCCGGAAATGAACTAATAGCAACCCGCGGTAATTCTACCTTGTCACGTAACGAGACCACTCAGACGGGTCAAATGAGGCGGGACATCGCAGTAGAGGTGTGGGCAGGTGATCACTGCTAGGATGAATTGCGATGAAGCGATGAGAGGTTGATTTAGCTTTTTGACTTGTATAACCGGGTACGAGGTTGATTGTGACACACACGGATTTGTCTTTCGAAAAGTTTCTCGGTCGATAATTTCTTATGATCTTATCAGTTATCGACACAACAATCGTCCATTTAGATAGTTATATATTTTGATTTGACCAAGATTTTTTTATTTAATTTATACACGTTTATAATTTAAATTGACATATGTGTTATTTTAAAGACAAATTGTATAAAAAACTAAAATCAATATTTTTATATTGATTGTGCATACATAAACTACTGTGTAAAGTGCAATGACAAAGAAAGCATTAGGTCGGGGATGATCCGTCAGTTGTCACTTATGAACGAGGTTATCTTATCTCCTTTGTTTTATGCGTTCAACTATCCAAAAAAAAAACTATAAAAGAAAGAAAATTATGAGATGATCTTATGGGACACCAAATTGTTCTATTCTTAATCAAATTCTTTCCGGTCGTTCCAAAGTTCTTATGCAAAACTCGCCCCGTTTGTTTTCAAAGAATTTGATTTTAACTTTAACTTTAACTCAACACACTACACAACAAAAACACACATTTCCTAAGTCAAATTTATAACTACATCTCATTTATCATTTTCCACAATCAAAATCAAAATCAAAATCAAAATCAAAATAACTTTAACTCTGAATCCAAACGGCACATTAACATCTTATTTATACTTAGTGTTAGGGAACGACTTTGGATTTGGATTTAGGGGGGCGAGATCCTTAAAGTGCGAATAAAAAGCTACTATATTTTGAATTGAGTATAAATACAATAAATTTTATCAAAAGTTGAAGAATAATACATGTTTTTAAGACTTCAAAATTCCAATAAATCCAATGTTGATTATGATGGTTACGGACTGATATAGACAAGAAAATATCTTATCGCTACCATAATGTGGGGCCTTTGCAAGTTAATAAAATGAGTAAGCTCTACTAATAAAATTAATATAAATAGTTAGGCAGATAATTGTGTTGAATATACAATAATAATATATGTTAACTTAATGAATGGGACGGCCGGGTTACACGTAACGGCAGCATCTTAGGGGTTGGTGATTTAGATTAACTAGATGAACATATGCATGGGCTAAAATTCTTGCGGTAATTAATAAAGTTATTATTTTGTTTTTTTTTACCTCTATAATAATGAATTTTTGGTTTATTCTCCTGCATTACTATAATACTTTATGAAAGCAATCATCCTTAATTAGTTGAGTGATCTTGATACTCGACCAATATAAGAATATATCGATCCTCCCTAATTAAAAAAAATCGTCAATTGAATATATTTTATTTCATACATCCAACAAAAAAATAAAAATAAAAATATATCAGATATTGCATATATTACATTATTTTTCTTCTCAAATAGTTCAACCGTGTGGACAAAACTTTTGGTCTCTACGTGATAAAAAAAAAATCTCCCCCCTTATCTATATATATAAAATATAGTTTACTTACCTCAAGATGATAATGAGTATTATGATTTTCTACAGTTGATAATGAACTTTTTTTGCACAAATTTTTCTCCATGTCGGATTGTATAAAAGATGGATTCTTTCCGTGGAACATGAAACTCCACAATAATCAAATTAGTTTACCATAAATAATCATAAATATATGAGGATTTATGACTTTTTATAAGCTCAAGTCTCTTTGGCTTCTAGAGTCAAGTTAACAGTACAATATCGCGCCAATTGTTATGTCCTCGTTGGTTGTGACATGAAAGATTTCGCAGCAAAAATATACTTCGTCATACGTGACACATTTCGATATGCGATTTTCAGGTTTATTATTTTATATACATTTGCTGAGTCAGCATTGCAGTCGGGCCATGGCATGCCGAAAAAAAGCTGTCCAATAGAAACCAAAACTCATTATCCTGTAACGAAAAATATTAAACACGTAAATGAGTAATTACAAATAAAAATGAAATTTTATTATGGATCCTATATATCGCTTACATGCAACTTTATTGAATATTATTACTCAGACAAATGATTTATCCGAATAATATGAATATTTACTTCCGGCATAATTTATCCGTCTGGTTAGCTGGCGTCACAGATTTCGAGACCCAACTGAAATCTTTCGGAAGGCATGGGGCGATCGGGCCGGTTCACGCAACTCTAGGTAGGGGCACTGGCGTCTGGCCTGAACTTTACCTATTATAAGCGAGAGTAACTTATGTGAGCCGGGAGCACAAGGGCCCCGACATGCTTCCGGAGCGGACTTATGTCTGGGCTTTTTGTGAACCCATGTGCACGGAGGAAAGGGGAGAATAGACCATGCCAAAAACGGGACCTCGTATTCATGCGACCGACAATCGCTCAAGTTTGATTTCCGCGAAATTCTATGGTCACTCGTTTAATTCAGAGGTTCATCACTACATAGATAGATTACATTGCAGGTCTAGAATCAAGTAATGACTCGATCCATTCGAGATAATTCTTTAATTAAATCAATAATGGTAACTCAAAATAAGAGAGAAGTATCAAATTGTCATCGTAGTATATAGTATGTATATATATATATATATATATATATAAGTAGATAGGTGATGTGACAATGAGCAACAACTCACGATTTTAAAACTCTGAATTCGTTTAAACCTTTTTTTTCGATTGCCTGAACAATTTTATTTTTGATCGAATGTTCGTGCATTTTTCCATATTCATTTATAGGGGGAAAAAAACAGTTTATGTTAGCAGTTTTTGACCCTTTTGTCATTTTGGTCTTAATTTTTTTTTTTGCCATTCTCATCCTCAATCTTTCACTCTTTTACCACTTTAGTCCAACCGTCTATTTTTCTGTTTAAGAATAAGTTTTCAATGCAAATCTCTTTTTAAATAAATTTTCTCATAAATATTAAAAAAAAAAAAAAAAAAAACTGCAACCAAAGTGGAAGGGGAGCTGGGGGAGGGGGGCAGTGGGTGCCATGACGGTGGCCCCTCCCCCCCGTGGCGGAGGATGGGAACCTTGCCTACTGAAATTAGGTTCTTGCCCGAGGATGGGAACCTCGCCGACAGTCCCTACCCTTGGGATGAGATTTTGATGTTAAGATAGATCTGAAGCAGAAATAAAAGATCCCATTTATGGGTAAAAGAGAGAGATAGATATATATACATACATACATATATATATATATATATATGTATCGTGTCATGCCTAAGATACATATGAAAGTAACTTACGCCAACCATATTGCTACTTTATCCACGGCAGGACTAAACTACCTTATCAATAAAATTGAAAATTCATATGCCAATATAAATTTCCTCAACAAATCTACAGAGGAAAAGCTCTACTTTGGTTGCTTGTGAATTCATCGCACAGGAAACAATTTGCTGATCTCCACAACACGATCAGTCTCCTAAGCTCTAAGTTGAAATTTTCCGATGCCACTCTTCATTACATGAACTGCAAAACAAGCTTCGCATTCTTGGTTGGAATACATGAGTAAAGAATGGAAAGGACCATCCACTAAAAAAAGAAAAAAGAATGGAAAGGACTTGCCTTGTGAACTATTGGTCGATTCAGTTCGATTTTACTTGACTGTACGTGGGATAAATCGTCCCATAAATACTCAAGAAGCTGGAACCACAAGCCAACCAATAGAGACGGCTGAAGAAATCAGGACACAAAAACATGGATCAGGTTAAAAGTATTCCACTTTACAAGCTCTCATGTAGAAGCCAAAGGATTTCCTATAGTGGAGCTAGTGAAAAGCTGACCGTTAACTATTATACAAAATAATCGAATACAAATCATTTCCCCAATGGCATGCCTGACCCGTATTTATAGACAAACACCAGATTTTGGCTGGATCGGGCTAGTCCTATACATCTATTGAAACTTTAGATCAGGAAGAAAATGGCTAATTCTATCAACTAACAGCCCACAAAATAAAGGCTGTTTGCTCATAATAGTGATTCAAAATTCAGTGCGAATGGGAGCTTACTTGGTCTGTTTCTGAAGCAACCCTGTCCTTCTACTCAGAAGCAATGATGTTTTAACTGGGAAGTGGGAAGTCTGCTGTCGCAAAGAATCGATTGCTCCGTAAAATGTGCATATAGGAAGAATCTACATTTCATTCAATTTGGGGCCCATCACAAGAATCTGGGAAGCATATCCATGTCAAAGTTCAACGGGTTGATGGATCCAAAAAAGTTGTCCATTTCGTACTTGAATGAGTCCAAGAAGAGTCCCAGCGAGAGCCCGGCTTTCCAGTAATTAAACAAGGTAATTACGCTCCTGATGTTACTGAATAGAGGAAGAGAAGCCTTGTACATGAGCGCCCCGATCCCCTCAACAACCACAACAGCCAATGCAGCAGAAAGAATGTCCCAGTCTCCTGTTTGCCCAATAACGGTTGCAAAGGCTGTTGCACAATAGAAACCCACCAGGAAGAAGAGTAATTTTATTGGGAAGTTTTTCCTTATCACCTGGATTTTATCACCTAGCTTAGATTGGATATTCCGAATTGCCCTGAGTAATCGGGTCCCACCATTCGTGCCGTTCATGGACGAGGGGTCCAACCCACTGCTGCCATCCGCAATGCTCTGAATAGACCAGGGCATTTTCCTGCAAAACAGGAACTTAAGTATGTTGATCAGACACTCAATTCAAAGAATTTTACCGTCTTTGGAATTGGTAAGTGCAAGCAAGATAATAAAGGAACAGAGAAGACAGCAAGAACAACACGAACAAGCCGCATCCTGGGGCCTTATGAATGCTATATAAAGACAAAGAACTTGCAACTGAGAAGTAAAATATCAATTCAGCTTTGTGTTCAGTGTCAGAATAAGACAGCCATGCCATTCAAAATGGGGATAAACTGGTACTTCCAATCCACCAACTTGACAACTGTTGCTTACAAAGCTTCGAAGAAGAAGCTTCTCTAGTTCAGATATACAGGTCCATGCTAAAGTGCAAAAGGATAGCAATGAGAATAAGTTTCAAAGTCGTTGCACATAAGAAGCTCCAACCAACAAGTACAAATCTGTCATACGTTCTCAACAAGTCTTTGCTAATAGAGGCACCAAGGATCACTAGAAAACATTTTAATAAAATCTGTAGGTCTAATAGTACACTGACTTGCATCGGCAGCATATCTAAATTAAGGATGAGGATGCTCCTTATCATCAAGTTGTTTCTACAAGAGAATCTAGACAACCAAAATGGAAGGGTAAACAACTACCAAAATTTGTTGAGTCAAAGACTACTTAATCAAGAAACCGCAAGAGATGCAATGTTATTTGCTTGACAGAGTCAAATACCTCCTTAGTATTTTGGGACTGTCTGCAAATGCCATGAGTGATCAGAGACCGCACTCGACGGTACGTTGCGAACATAGCAGGATTAGTATATTTTCGTCAAGACGAGCCATAGTTTGAAAGTGGAGTTATTTTTTTTTTTCCTTTTAGTGTTTAATTAATACACGTTCTCCTAAGCCCCTTAAAGTCCTCTACTAGAACCATTATGATTCAAAGAAAACACTGGAAGAATCATACTCATCCGACTCGGCAGCAATAATACATAATTTTTCTATCTGAATGGTCACAATCATGACAATATCATTCGAAAAATAGCTAATTTTCAATACTAATTCCACCAAGAACTTACTTAAAACTTTTGGAAAGTGAAGGCTGGGTCATGTTCGAGGAACCGAATCGGAAACAGGGTTCTCGGCCAAAGAAAGCCGTAGTCTTGGGACAGCATCCCGGTAAGCCGAAAACTGCAATTCCTGGTCTTTGATGCGTCGAAGATAATGAGTCAACTTTTGGTAGAATATTGGGGGGCATCCCGGAGACATCCATAGCCAATCCTGTAGCATCAGGACCTTAACAATCAGGACATGCTGATAACAGACGGTGACGACGACCCAAGAGTATAACAGAGGTCAAATTCAATCACTAATTAGGCCGGAAAACGGTGCAATTCACCAGAACCCTAGAATGAGAATGAGAATGAGCACCTGTTGCAGCTACAGAGACTTAGAGAGCTACGTCGCAGAGCAGACAGCGAGGACGATCGGGAAGGGAGGGAAAGGAAGGGGCGCATTCAAGGCTCGCCGTCGAGCAGCTGCTGCTGCTGCTCAGCGTAGGAGAGAGACTTTCATCTTCAGGCGAGGCGAGCTCCCGCAAAGATTCACCGGATAAGCTATGTAATGTACCATCAAATATTGAATTTATTTTTTTTAAGTGCATAATGGTATTCGAAAATTCAATTGAAATTTAATTCAATTATCGTCAAATATTGGCTTTAGTCACTGGTTTCTACTTGGTTCGGTTATTCAATCTTTTCTTTTTTTACCGTAAAAGGAAAGATTACACAAACCGTAATATATAACTCGGGAAGATCTATGTTGCAATTAATTTGAGATGATTGCATCATGTATGCAAATAAAGGACTTGAAACCGCTTTGTGATTGCATCATAGGATTTTGAATACAATTTTGTGAAAGGTCAGTCAGAGTTTTTTTATTTTTTTTCTTTTAAAATATGACATACTTTCAATGAATTGGAGTATATCTTTCAACATGCAGAAAGACTGAAAAATGCTGTTGTATTTTTAAAAAATAATAAAAAAAGAACATAAAAGAAATAAAATCCAAAAATGGGAACGTTCAACTATGAGTCCACAACTCGATCAGAAGAAACAGTGTGGCAAAAACTCAATGCACGGTCCACTTCCCACATCTATGCTTTTCTAATAAAAAACAGAATGAGCTTGGAGTCCATCTACCAAATTCCACCTTCACTTGATGGCTACTACTTGTGGTATGGAAGCTATTATCAATGAAATAAATAGCCAACGTAATGAAGTTTAGGAGAAAAATTGTTTCATCAAATAAGAAAGACGCAAGTTACTAAATTAATTAAGAACTTCGGGGAAAAAAATTGCCAATTAATAGAAAGCATGTGATAATAAAGTGGATGAAATGATGACATGCCGACCATATTTGTTGATTCCATTTTTCAAACTCCAACTCAATTATGCAAAATCATCGAATAGCTTTGTTTAGTCAAGAAAGAAAGAAAGAAAAAAAAAAACCGTAACACCCAATTATGTATATACCATGCAACATTCGACTTTTCTCCAAAAGAAAATAGAAGAAAGCCTATCTCAGCTTTTTTTAGTTCGAACAGCATCAATTGGAGCTCTAAATCTCTCATGCATATAATTTTTTCATTTGGAATTTAAAATTCCATCTATGAGAATACGCAAATATCTCGTTAGCAATGCAACATCCAACATCCTTGACCCCACAAAGTAGTGGAAAACTACATAAACACTTTAAACTGATCTGCTTTAAATCGGCAAGAGAGTCCATACCGATCTAATTGATCACAAAAGCGAGCAAGTAAAATGACAATACAAACTATTAAAAGTTTCCAAACAGTCATCGTAGTATCCGGTACTCACAAATTGAAGGAGATAAAATGGGTCTAGTCTACTATATCAAAGCTTAATGCCGACGCACTCACGCCATTATTACGTGAAACCAGCAAGTTTAACATCGCTTAAGCAAAGAGTGACAGGGAGAATAGGAAGCGAAGACATGATAGAAATATGTCGTGTTCCGGTATGGCTTGTAAATGGAAGCGACGACACGTCGAAAGCATTGTGAGCACAAAAGGCAGGGAGTTTGGTTTGAAAGGGCAGCACTATGTGCAAAGTTGGAGGGTCTAGGGGCACAAGTTACCTTAGCAATTTTACTTGAGTTCTCTCAAGTGGAGTCGACAGAAGACTGGTCCATCGATAGGAATGTTCAGCATCGTTCCAAAAGTTCCCTAGGAATAGCGACCATAGACACTGGCGCCGAAAGGCACAATGTAAGCAATGGATTGAGTGAAGCCTCAGTGGATAGATGGATCAATCGAAAATGAACAGATCATCGGGTGAAAGGGCCTGTTGCAATTATTATTTATTATTTTATGAAAAAAATTTAGGTATAGTTATTACCAAATATAATAATAATGATTGAGGACTCACTTCTGAAAGATGACGTTAACCTCGTGTAACCTTGTACACGTAGAGTTCTCACTTGAAACACTCAAGATTATTGCTTTTTTACTTTTTGAGCTTTTCCTTGGTCTTAAAAAGCATGCTTCACATTAGTCCATGAGCCTAGTCCCAGCTTGGTCCCCAGTGTAGAATGTCTTTCTTGCGTATCTATATATTTATTTTTTACCAGTAATTACACTACATCTCGTGACTGTAACACTTGACATTATAGAAAAGGAATAGACGATTGAATGTCATATTATATTACATTATATACAGAAGAGGGGATACCATTGTCATATTTGTTTGCTATTTAATTTAGTTTTTATTTCAAATTTAGGATGAAAAATTCATATCGCATTTACATATCGACCATCCACTCTCTCATCTCTCCCATCTGACGCTAGTAACTTTGGAAAACTTTCTTTTTGGTCAGATTTCCAATTAAGGTGTTTCTGGTGTCTATAAAGCTAATTCAAAATTTTACAGTTCGGAAACAACAGATAAGTAAAGAAAAAAAAAATGACACAAACAACTGCGATCGAAATTCTAATTTTATCATAAGGACAAAATTGCAAATAGCGATATCTATTGAGTCGTTCAATGAAATTGAGTGTCATAAAATCCTATAACTTCCTTAAAACCTTCAGAGTCCAATCATATCCAAATAACTAACCATACCCTGTAAAACTACAAAGATATCTAACGGTAACGTTAATTATCTATCATACTAGAGAGAGAGAGGGGTTGAACTTGGTTGTTAATAGCAATTCATACTAGTGATGGAAAGAATTTGCGATTGACCGAGTCCTCACTATAGACTCGATACCGATAAGTCTATATGTACCATTCGAACGTTTCAAAAATTGAGGAACACCAGAACTTCTCATCCACCCCACAAGATGTCCATTAAATAACTCCTGACCCTCGTATATCATCCATTCCTAAATTAACGGGACAATGAGCGGAAGAGGAGACACCAAAATTCAAGGAACTCATGTCCCATCGGTGAAAAGGTAGATAACATAATTGTTCTTTTGCTATTCCTGACGTTGGCAGGAAGATTAGACCCAAATTGTCAACCTTCTATTTTCAGACAATTTCCAACTCATTTCATTTCTTATGCTTTTGAGTTTTGACTCTCGTCCTTGATCTATTTCAACTGCTGGAGAGAAACGAAACGATTCTCCTCTCCTTTCATCTTCCTTCCTCTGCTCTCATAAAACAACCTGGCATTGCCTGTAGATGGAGTCGGAAGATCTGATTCTTGCTACGGTAGCTCGAAAAATTGACTAGTAGGAAAAGAAACATAGAAACATCCAGCTTAATAGCCATATTTTTCGATATATCCGGGATCGTGTTATATCGGAACATAATGCCCAAGTCCTCCCATTTCAATGAATCCCCGCCAACTCCAGGCAAGTTCAAGATGGAGAAGTCCTCCTACGCTCACCGGCTCCGGTCCCGCTCCTCCATCGGGAAGATCGTGCTCTGGTCCCTCCTCGCCCTTGGCCTGATCCTCCTCGTCTTCATGCGGTCCCAGTCCCTCCGCCAGCCCGGGTTCAACCCCACAGGCCACTACTTCAGCAGCAGCTACAAGTGGGGCGGATCCTCCTGGGAGAAGCAGGTCCGCTCCTCGGCCAAGGTCGGGTCCCGTAACGGGATGACTGTGCTCGTGACAGGGGCTGCCGGGTTCGTCGGGATTCACGCGTCCTCCGCCCTCAAGCGCCGGGGAGATGGGGTCGTGGGCCTTGACAACTTCAACAATTACTACGACCCGTCCCTCAAGCGAGCCCGTCAGGCCCTCCTCGAGAAGGCCGGGGTCTTCATCGTGGAGGGAGACATCAACGATGAGGCCCTCTTGAGGAAGCTCTTCGAGCTGGTGCCTTTCACCCACGTGATGCATTTAGCGGCCCAAGCTGGCGTTCGGTACGCTATGGAGAACCCGAGCTCTTACGTCCACAGTAATATTGCCGGTTTCGTTAGCCTCCTTGAGGTCTGCAAGTCAGTAAACCCACAACCTTCTATTGTGTGGGCATCCTCTAGCTCTGTCTACGGACTCAACTCGAAAGTGCCCTTCTCCGAAAAGGACCGAACCGATCAACCAGCCAGCTTGTATGCAGCCACCAAGAAGGCTGGGGAGGAGATCGCCCACACTTACAACCACATCTACGGGCTCTCACTCACGGGGCTGCGGTTCTTCACCGTCTACGGGCCCTGGGGTAGGCCCGACATGGCCTACTTCTTCTTCACAAGGGACATCCTCAAGGGCAAGGCGATTCCGATCTTCGAGGGAGCAAATCATGGCACAGTTGCAAGGGACTTTACTTTCATCGATGACATCGTGAGGGGATGTTTAGCGTCTCTGGACACATCAGAGAAGAGCACGGGAAGCGGCGGTAAGAAGAAGGGACCTGCACAATTGCGGGTCTACAATCTCGGGAACACCTCCCCCGTGCCAGTGGGTGATCTGGTCAGCATATTGGAGAGGCTATTGAAAGTCAAGGCGAACAGAAAGATAATGACGCTTCCTCGGAACGGCGATGTCCAGTTCACGCACGCGAACATTAGCCTGGCCCATAAAGAGCTCGGGTACATGCCCACGACCGATCTGCAGACGGGGCTGAAGAAGTTTGTGTCGTGGTACCTGAGATTCTATGCCAGCGGGAAGAAGAGCGGCAGCTGATACTATCCTGGTAATTCGAGCCGAGGCTTTGTTCATCAGTTCGCTTGAGAATCTTATCCATTTGTGGTACTTGTGATTGTTGGTGAGTATTAACACGATGGCTTACGCCTCAAGGAAGCACTTTAAGCATAAGTGTTGCGGCGACTCGGGCAATGTTTTCCAAGCGGTTTCCGAACCTGAAGGATTTGTTTGGTGCAGTCTCAGCAATGTGGAAGAGTTAAATAGTAATCAGCGGCAGATTGATCACAATGTAATTTCAACAAACAAGAAAACTATCTATCATTAGATTCTATAGTTGCTTTTGATTTTCAAGTTGCAGAAATTCTCTTGGATGTTTTAGGGCTTGAAATTGTAAAGAGCTTCCAACGTTTGACTGCATGCTTAAAAGGATTCTCTTGGCTTTGCGATTATCATGTCCTGATCCTTCTACTGATACTCTTGGCATGAAATAAGGTGTAAACGAGCCAAGCTCGAGCTTAAATATTAAGACTCGATGAAGTTTCGAGCCCAAATTTATATGGTCAAGTCGATCTCGAGTAACATAGTACTGAGGTCTGACTAGGCTTGATTGCGACCCAAGGTGAAATTGATACCTACAGCTAGAATGGCAGCAGCAGCAGATTAATTGTGACTAAGTAACAACACTTTTGGCAGGTTTCATTCTTCAAGGCAAGAAGAGTGATTAAAACAAGATTACAACTGTTCATGATTCTTAACAGCACATTATATGTATCAAGGTGGAATTCCAAATAACTGGCTAAATGTCATCCCTCTTCGGGTGCGGATTCATGAGACATGCCCATACGACATGGAGTACTCTATCGATTTGACATATCTTAAAGAAACAAAAGAAGAAAAGAACAATTATTTTAGTATTTTCACATGACAAAAACAATGGGTTAGAGATAATTGACCAAACACGTAATGTTCACTCAGCTGTGTAAATGAAGCTAAATCGACCGAGCTCTTTTTTGCTAAAACATTTCCCTCAATGGCTGTTCCCCTTAAAGAAAAATGGAATTTCAGTGCATAAACAACTAAAGCCCATGCAGATCAGAAATCATACTTTGTTCTTCCACTGCTCAATACGAGGCACAACATATCAGAAATATCAGCGGTTGAGGTATAGAAGTTCCAGGATTCGAGCATCAAGCGTTTTCTTGATCCTTTGAAGTGCACAACCTGTAGCAATTGAAACAGGCGAGTATGATAAGAAAAGTTAGCCACGTAATCCTGTAAAATTGCATTAGGAAAAAGAAAAAAAAAATTCCGAGGTGTTCTGACTACATCAACTTTCAAAGCCTTTTCCAACCATCCATCTTGACCAGGAATGAATATCCTAGCACAATCTGCTTACTGGAACACCAGATCATCAATTGAATGCATTGTAATGTCAGCCCTTGCTTAGAATGGGTTGGTCAGGTGGATTCTATCTTTAACTGTGAGGTTCATACTTTGTACTGGTCCTTTTCACCATAGAGTAGAGTTGGATTTTTATTTTAATTGGTTTGTAATGATCGTGTTGTTGAATTATGAGAAAAAATGTGAAAAAGTAATGAATAATTGAGAGAAAGTAATGCTTGCGTTGTTGAATTGTGAAAAAAGTAATGAATAGTTAAGAAAAAGTAATGATTGTGTTGTTGAATTGTAGAAAAAAGTAATGAATAGGTCAGAGAATTTCGTATTAAAAATTAAATTGAATGGTTAAAAAAAGAAAAAATAATAATTGTGTTGTTGAATTGAAGATAAGTGGAATAGAGTTAATTAAAATTGGTTTTACAGACCAAACGAGATATTCCGAAATAATCCTCCACTATTTGGTTTTGGTTTTACAAATCTGGTTGAACCCGTCAAGTGGCCAATTTGATGTCCAGTGTCATTTTGAAAATGGTCATATAGCAATTAAAAGGGTAACAAGCATATATAGTTCAGATATCAATACCTTGACATCCAAGGGCATGCCATGGAACTGACCCGCCCCCTCAGGTGGGGTCCAGTTGTAGATTGCACACGGCAAAAAGAGAACAGAACCACTGCCAATGTCTTGCATAAAAGGTTCCGATCTGGTATATCTCTTTACATCAAAAGAAGGCTCAGAAGCCACGACCCATGCAAGAGCCAACTGATCTCCAAGCATTCGAGAAGCACTCATGTACTTGGAAGTGTAAGCTTCCAACACTTTCCGTAAGAATGCTGTTGCCCTACATTTAGTTTCAGGCCATAATCTCATTTGTTAATCATCTCTGAGAGATAAACATAGTGAAATTAGAAAGGAACCTTGCTCATGTAACACAATTTTCAACGATAAGAAAGAGTATGAAGAGGAGGTTGATCATAGAAATAAAAGAATTTTCAAAGAAGCACCAGCAGTGTCTAGATGTCGTATGTCCTAGGCTTCTTCTCAGTCCTAAGGGCCAAAACTGCAATAGCTTAACAATAAAAGTAGAAAACTCTAGCTTGGAAAACTTGACAGGAGAAGCGAGTCAGATGGATCATTAGAATACTGAACCAAACCCCCAGCTGGTTTTTAAAGGAAATAAGATTTGCAAATGATCCCATAACTAGCTGGTGCATGGTTTTCCTAAAGAACTACCATGGCTTGATGTATACCTGTCTCTGCTCCATGAAAAATTTATGAAGTTAATATTTTGTGATTATTGTTAACTCTTTCTTTTTACACAAACCGCTTGCACCAATTGTAACTCTTACTAAACCCATATACCAATATTTGATTGGTCAATATCTGTTCCAGTTCTGTCCAGAAAACTACTCAATTTGCAGCTTGTTTTGGCCACATTCTTAAGCCCTAGAAGGGGATCTATTTGTCCAAAAATTAATAAAATAGCAGATACAGCTTAGATCTTCAGTCATCTAAGTTAATTTGCAGCTAAAGTGAAGCTCTACTATTTCAGCTATTCAGCTATGATTAAAATGCAAAGGGCGAACAAGCATATGAATCATTGATATACAAATACCTTGTGATTCCATCACGTGTACCCCGGACTGCAATACACCCTGAATTAAGGGGTTGTTGCTTGTTATTCCGAAAGGTCAGGGCCAGATGAAAGTCAGGATAGTCGTGAAATATCTGCCCCAGATCATCCACAACTGCTATGTCTGAGTCAGTGAAGATGTAATGATGCACATCCTTCTGATTATGTTCCTTGAGCTTTTTCTCTAGAAAAGCCTGAAGAAGAGAAGAAATAGTCAAATCAGATACACTTCAAGAAATTAGCTGCAAGTTGTGAAGAGATTTTGATGTAAGAATCTCTGATGGAAAAACCCTTTTGTACAAAAACATCTACGAGAATTTTCTCGTGATCATCTGGAACTAGTAGAAAATTTATATTGCAACTCTAAAGGCTAATATGTTTCTCATAAAAAAAGATATATACGATGTCTCCATATAGTTTTGATGCATAATGCTCTTACAATGTAGGACCTGATTCTTTGAAGCATCAACTTCTCTCGTGAATATTCACCTTGAATTGGATACACAGAAACCCCTCTCCTATTTACATAAAGGTCGGAAGCAGGATCAGTAAGAATAATAACATCGCTCTGAGGCATTGTCTCCTGCAAAATGGAGATAAATCAAACTTAAATAAACCTTCTGAAGTTTAGCAAGGCAGTAATGGGAAAAACCATATTGGACAAGTACCGAAGTCGCATCAAATTATTTAACTACTGCAATTCTACCGATGTAAAGTCATTATCCAAGAGGGGTTCATGAAATCAGTCAAAAAGTCACAACTCATGGATTCCAAACCTCTAAATAAAACAAGAATAACATTAAAACAAGGCACTGTACAAAACCAATAACACGAATGTTATTAAAACATGGCACTGTAAGAAAAACCAATACACGAATATTGAGCCTGCTGACCATCTACTGTTAGAATGCCCTCATAAGTTGCTTCATGTTAAGGGAGAAAAAAGAGTTCACCAAAAAAAAAAAAAATAGAGAAACAGAAAAGTAAAGAAAAGAAGATTCCCTGTTTTAAGAAAACTTGCAATGGGAAGACCAGAAAATTCATTTATTGTCCGCTGTCAACTTACTTCATCCGGAAGGAGGCAGATCTGAAGAAATGTCTCGAACAATATCCTTCCACAAATATTTGTATATCAGATTAAAATTTACCTGAATAAAGTTGACGAAGACATTTAAGATGGCCATTGCCCTCTCCACCTTACTATATGATGTATTCCCAACAGTGACCCTCGATGCATCAGGGGAGGAGTTATAGACAGAAAAAACAGTAACAACAGATACGAGTTCCACGGCATTGACTCTGTGGTTGGTTGAAAACTGAGTCTTGTTGAGAGCTTTGGTGCCTGCAAATCATGCAGCAAGGAGAAAATCAATTTGGCTCAACTGCATATTCTCCTTCTCCTTCCCTTCCCTTCCCACTTTCACTCTTTTCAATCAAAAGAACATCAGTGCCTTCCATTGCCAATCTATTATATTGAAGAGCTTGTGGAATATAACAAACTGATGCATCATCAGTAAAGGAAGTAAGAGCAAGGACCTTCACACTGTAAACGGTTAGACAAGCCTTGACCAGCAGCAGGTCCAAGAACCAGATGATCAAACTTGTTCCCAGACTTCTTGGGCAGGCCTCGCTTGGTTGGTTCTTGCTGGAATTGCTTCACTGAAACAACAGAACATGTTCATCGTTAACGCTGCATTTGCCCACACGAAGTTCAAAGTAAATCGAGAAACAGAAACAGAGAAAGGATTCATCACCAGAAAATAGATGGGGAACGATGAACAGAAGAGGGAGGCAGATGAGGAAACGACGCCATCCACTGCAGAACACTCTCATGCCTAAAGAACCCTTTTATCTGCACCCCTTCCAGTGTTACGTTCACCTCGCTGGAGACCTGAAAACTCGATGACCCATTTCCGAATGAACAACAGCGGAGGCACTGGCAGCAGAACAACCTAAGGAACTTCAGAGAGGCAGAGACATCGTACCGTTCAAGGTCCTCTTTTCCCGGTAATGGCACCCTCAAACTCAAGCATCTGCTAGTCGATCGACACGATCCAACCAACTGTGGTGCTCCAGAAGACAAAATTTGGGAGCGAATGATTTCGGGCACCAAAGCAGCGAATTTAAGCCGGAGCAAGAAGCCAGGAATTCCAATCCTGAAGAGATCAAGCTCGGAACTTGAAAGTGCATAACACACAGAGAAAGAGAACAGAGCAATGAGCGAGTAAGCAGTGAGAGTATAGATCTCCACGGGAGAGTGCTCTGCGCGTGGAAGCATTGCAGGCAGACTGTAGAGTGGGAAGGAGGCACCCAGGCATAGGCATGGGCATGGGCTCAGTGAGAAGCCATAGATGGGCCGGACAGACATCCTCTTTTGTATTTTCTTTTTTTCTTTTCCAGATTGTATATTGTTTCTCTTTTCTTTTTTCTTTTCTTTTTTTTAAATGTATCACGATATCTGGAAACCAAATAGGTCCTGACTAATCCAGTTCGAGTCGGATCGATTCACTGAAGAATAGAACTCTTCCAATCAATGATATTTTTCATTCAAAAGATTCGAACCGCTTTGCATATTATCATTTTTCACTAGCCAGTATGATGCTAGGGGCGCACCAAAGTCGAGTTTGCACCCAAGCTGAATATGATCCGCAAAAGATTATAATATGAAGTAATTCATATGGTTTGGCATCTCTTTCCTTTAAATAAGGGTTTTGAGTTTCAATCTTGAAATTCACGAGTGAACAATTTTACATTTTAAAGTGCGGATCTATCCCAGACCTAGATTAGCTTGTGTGACTACATATTTTAAAATACAACCAGGTGACCGACAATATTTGTTTATTCACTATATTTGTTGGAAGTTGTGAGAAATGAGAATAGAACCGAATCAAGTAACTGAGAAATTGTTTGGTAGTGCCAATATATTGCAAAATGTGATTCCTATTGCCTAAACTTCAGTAAAGGAAAAATGACTGATCTAGTGAGATAATTGAAAAACCTCTATTACATGAGTGACAAATAGGGGGAGAGTACTCACTGAAGATTGAGTGAACAGATATCTGTAGTTTTGTTCTTGCTTGGATTTGCCCTTTTTGAACTCCTGCAATGTGAAATAATAGCTGTGACTCCTTTTGTCTGGGATAAAGTGTCATACTATGTAGAATAGAGCAATATCATCAATTACTACGTTTAACTGTAGAGCTTTGTCTGTTGTGTGTACAGATCGTTTGTGTTTCCCGGTTGAGTAGAAGTGTGAGTCCATACTCTCCGCTAGAAGCTTAAAAAATGCAGCACCTTGTAATTTCTTTATCCTTTCTCCAAGCACAGCCAATACCTCTTGCTAAGCCGTGTGCAAAAAATAACCGATAATCGAACCGTCCCGTTTCGGACCGAAAATAACCAAATTATTTGTTTTTGAAAAAAATTCGATTCCAGAATTCTCAATTCATTTGGCTTAGGGACGATTATGGTTTCTAATTTCAAAAACCGTGATTAACCGTCCCTTCCCTAATATATATAAAAATATAAAATTATTTATTTTGTTATATTTATTTATAGATTTGAGTTTAAATATTTTCACTTTCTTTTTTTCTTTAAGAGAAAAATTTGGAAACGAAATCTCAAAAATCATCTAGACATTATGTAGAAGATTGAGAGGTGTCGTGAGTATCGCTGGAAACTTTGATATTTTTGTGTAACCAGAACTTCATAAAAATTTGATTAGTATACAAACGTGCTTGTTTTTATTTCTTTCACTTTATTTACTGTTGATTGCACTCTCGTAGAACCATGAGACTTTATAAATTTAGACTTTAACCAAACCGAAAAAAATGGTTATTTTCAAGGATGGGTTTATAATTGTAATATGATTACGGGATCGGCTTTTCGGGCCCGGTACGGTTGGCACCTAAAACCAAACCATTTCGTCCCGTGCCCACACCTACTCTTGCACTGACATCAAATTTTGAGGAGAAGAATGCATGCTCATTGCAGACGGGAGTTTCGATCGGTTAAAGAATGATTTCTTTTCAGCTTAACCCACCAATTACAGAAAGAGAAACCTTTCATAGTGGCATCTACCAAAAGATGCTGGAAGCAGGCATCTCTGCGTAGCATGTTCTACTCTATTTGAAAGATAAAAGCAGTACAAAATCTATATATTACGTATCCTCGGGCATTTGATGGGTCCATTAGAAACATTTCAAGAGACGGACCGGCATCTCCACAATCTCTCTTTCTGTACAAAGCTCCACATCTTCAAGCGTGGCGATGAGATGCCATCCTCTTTGCGGAATCCTTCCCCACTTTTAAGTCAGTGGGAAAGAAGCGCAAAGCGTCACAGTTGACAGTTAAATATCAAAATTTCAGAAAGGAATAACTTGTTTATCGGGCCAAGACAGTATCTTCTCGAAGTACTTCACCGGCACTACTCCTTCGAAACCTTCTGTCAATATGACCTGATTGTCTGAGACGTAAAGTTTCATTCCATCTGAAATTTTATTCGAGAAGGCGCTAAATTACCCATAAAGATTTCCATATTATAGAAAGCAGAGGAAAGAAAAAAAAACATAACTGTGCAATAACCTTTACCTTCAAGTGCTTTTCTCACGCCAAGGAAGATCAGGACGTTGACATCCCGTCTCATGCCTGCGATGTTCACATACACACAAAATCTCATTCGCTTATCACAAATGCATGCCCATTGGGTTATATTAAAATGGATGACGTTCTACAGTTTTCCACACTCCCTTGAAAGATTTTCAGCTCTCTTCAAAAAAAAAAAATTTACAAAAGAATCCAACGATAGCGAGGCAAGTTAATGGCCCCAGTAGTAAAATTTTTCCTCTTTTCTCTTTTTTCATGTTAAACTAAATAACAGTTACGCCCACTTGTTCGACACTGTACTTTGATTCTGCCCTTCTAAAAGGAACGTCAGCTTGAGGAAAGAATATTACTGTTTAAACAAATAGATCGAAATCTGACCACTTATTACTTCCCCATCTGTGGGCAAGCCTCTCGAGAAGTGCACGTGCAATCTCTGCATGCGGTTTAAACCAGTCTCCAGTATCAATTTTAGGTTCTTCTTATAAGTTCCATGGACACACACTGCAGATAAAAGAAAGGCAACAAGAGAAACATATGAATAATAATAATAATCTCCATCAGTGATTTGAAAGAATTTTAAACTGAACTTTCCGAAGAGGTTCACATATTTTGATGCTGAAACTCCTCTATTTAGTATTTTTACCTGGAACTTCTTCAGCTGAGAGGATTGGCTTAAGTAAGTTTTCTGTTTCAACTGCCTGCCAAACATATCAGATCTTTGAGATTTGCGTCCCAGTCAAATCAAAAAATCCTAGTACACAATACCTGGTGCTATTTAGGTCTTCTGAAGCCAAATTACATCATGTAGCAAGATAACCTCCATGATCCTTCTATTGGAATTTTATTTCCACCCAATTTAAAGTCCAATGCTTTTCATCTACTTCAAGGAGTTTTCTCAATTTTTAACCATGAAAACCCCACCACAACATGCAAAACCATATATAGCTTACTTTTTCTCAAAAAATTCCTAGCAACATTGTATTGGCAAGAACAAGATAGCTTGATAGCTTGGCATGTGCAGCTAAAATGATAATAAACTCTCAATTACGCTCAGTGAAAGAGTGTAAGATGCAGCAGAAGGTTGGCCACAATCTTAAAACGTATCAGATTATATCATTCCTCGCTGAGTGGCTTTAATTTTCTAATGAATGATGAGGCAAAAGACTCGAACCCATAGAAATAACATCTCATTACCTTAACTGTATGTCCTTGATTTGCACGTATCAGAAGCTCTCCAGCTTCCTCAAGAAGACTGAACCGCTGTTTATTATCCCTCCTAACAGCCTATAAGATACGTCAGTAACAATTGAAGACTTTCACACAGGCATAAAAAAATATATAGAGTTGAAAAAGTGTAGAACTAAAGTTTTAAAAGTTGATCTTTGGAAAGGGAATTTCTCAAGAAACATTTATAGCAATATTAGATGGTTAATGAACATAAGTAACTAATGGAAAGTCTAAAGAGCATAAAGAAAATACACATATGCAGTACAATTAGGCTATCAAGAGAATCTGCTAAGTTGGGGGTTTAACTCCGTGTCGATACTTATGTGAAAAAGGTTTATATTTACAGGAAAAGACAAAAAAAAAAAATTGATAGAAGAACTAACCTCCTTAATCTCATCAACAGTGTGTGCCCTCAATGGAACATTGGCGAATGTTTTAATGTTCAGCTGGAGTAATTCTTGAACTTTGACATACCCATCACTCCTCATATTCAAGTTCAGCTCAGTGGCCATATGGCGCAAAATGCGTGTCCTGGTAACATTTCGAATCAGCATGAAGCCTCTAATACATTAATGAAATAAAAAAAAAAAGGCATGATTTTTTGTATCTTAAGCATCTAACAAAGATATGAAACTTTATCAGCAAGTCATTTTATTTTATGAAATCAGATCAAGTAGCTAAAGCATCAGATTGTCCATGTTAAAAATCAGATCTAGTTTTACATCCATAATTCCCCCATGTATAAGAACCACAAAATAGCAACATCTTTAAGGAGCATAAGAAATATTTTAGTCATTTCAATCGATGGCAAGAATTGGATAAAAATCTCCAAAAACCTTATCCTCTTGAAGTATCCTTTTGCAGTTAGAGGGGAAGTCATAATAATATCCAGTAAGTCATGCTTACAAGAGTCTCCCAAGAGCATCGATCCTATCTTTGCCAGAAGCACCACCATGGCCTCTTGATCTTTCACGGTCACTTTTCAAATCTCCACCTCTTCCTCTACCACCACTGCGCACAGAGAGATGGAAAAATAAAGTTTCATGCTAAATCTCTGATGTGCGGTCTGCAAGCCACAGAAAACGATAAGATATTAAGTCGGTGGATAATGATTAAATGGAGATAAGCAACTTACCTTCTTGTGGAATGAGCAAACGCAGAGAAAGATGAGCTCTTTCCATGGTTGCTAGGGTTGTTTGGGACATCCATGAGACCTAGCCCACGACGTCTAATGAGGGAGGTAGTAGGCTTCGCTGGGAAGTGCGGACAAAAGATATAGCAGTAGCGCAAAATGCGAAAGCTGTTGCTGGTCAGAGAAGTCCACATGACAACTGTTAAGGGTGTTAGACATGGGCACTCTAAAGGAAACTTTTAGAAAAGAAACAGCCTTAATAACTCGAAATTACATTTTCCAACATAAGATTTTACCTCTGCTTCTAGTCTTCTATCTTCAGTCAATCTCGTGACCGTCTCGATGCCAAACTTATCATCCAGTATCTCTGATCAGTGGACCTGCAGATGATGATGCATAGAAGAATATCAAAAGAATAAACTTTTCAAGGAGATATCCCCCATATGAAGTTTGACTTGAATACAGATAGAAATTGGAAAGGACAAAAAAGCCTCCATCTCACAATTGCAGTCATTACATCAAGTAATAGCAAGTATATTCAACAAAATCACTCTGTATCTTGGACAGGCCCAACACAAGCATAGTAATGGCAAATCAGCTGAGCAGAAAACCAAACTGTCACCGATTTCAAACCGAATTTTTCGTTCATTCATCAAATTCCGATTCTTAGTCCCCCAAAAAAAATCGATAATTATTTGTTAAAAGATCTTTAAGGCGTTTCATCAAACAGCTTATGCACAGGTAACTAAAAACTAACAAAATCAAACCGCTCAAACTGCCAAATTAATATCAAAAGCAACCAACTTTCTTTTCTCATGCTGAATACCCACTACCAGCAACGATTCACATAGGACAACAGGGCAACCTATACCTCACCGGACACGATGACGAAGCAAATACGACACGAAAAAAAAATTTACTCGGGAAAATCGCACAAGCATTGACAAGAGAGCAGATAAATATCGCTGACGACGACTTAAATTCGCGGCCCAGCAGAAAAGAAACCACAAATTTCCATAGTCTCCACGTAATTGTATCATCACAGCATTCAAATCGTAATACCAGTGAACAACAGAGCAGGAGAGGATATATGCAGCTGAGGCAGAGGGTAGTCTGCGTAACGCTGACAGAGGGCTGTAGCTGAAAGAGGAATGAGTTTCATAGAGTTCTTACTTACAGAGAAGAGATGGGTCTTCAATGGCGCCAAAGTGACGGTGGAGCTGAGCAAGATTTGCCTCTATCTACAGTGGAACTGGAAGTCGAGGGAGGAACAGAAAATTCGTTAGGTTCCAGGTGAAAGTGGGGGCGGTGGGGTTGAAAGTCCGGGATGGGCTGGGCTGCGCTTGGGCTGCTTAATGGGCCGATCTATACTAGCCCTTACGAAAAAAATTCGCTTTTCGGTTCGGTTTTATGAAATATTGGACGTTGTGCCCGCGCTTCATGCGGTTTAATACAAGATTTTAATGGCGTGTTTGGTTTTAGAGTTAAGTAGAATTGAATTTTGATTTCAATTGGTTTGTAATGATTGTGTTGTTGAATTATGAGAAAAAGTGTAAAAAAAATAATTAATAATCTAGAGAAAGTAATAATTATATTGTTGAATTATAGAAAAAATAATGAATAGTTGAGAGAATTTAGTATTAAAAATTGAATTAAATGGTTAAAAAAATTTTAAAAAGGGAAAATGTAATAATTATGTTGTTGATTTTTGTTGTGTAATTAGTAGAGTTAAAGTTATAGTTAAAATTTTTAAAACATAACTCAAAAACCAAACAGAGTGTAACTATCGATTCGATGATTATCTGATTAAGGGATTTACCATAAGGTGCTATTATAACCTAACTTGTAAACTGAAGGGACTTGATAGTTGATGTTTCTCTTGATTGACATGATGTTTTTGTACTTATTGATTTACACTAACGATGGAGAACTTATATACACCGAGGTTTGGTTTGGGAATATTGCTCCTGATACAAAAATTCTGAAATATAATTATTAAAAAATATGTGTTTATTTTAAAATGAGTAAAAATATTTAAGAGATAACAATTTGAAACTGTCTATTGATTTACACAATCGTCATGACATTTCCAAATAAAAATTTTCACCGACTCTCAAATTTGGTAACCTTGTCCAGGTTTGCTTTGAATATCACAACTTGCCACTATACACCATAGACATAATTATTTAGTAGATAAGAAATACCCTTCTCTCTCATTCATTCAATCAAAAAATTACATGCTATACTCTACGTTGGACAGGACGATTACGTATGCTGTGTGCAATAGGAAAGCTATATGACAAGGAGAAAAAAAATAAAAGGAACAATATTATATACAAATTAGTCAAATTTCATGGATTGCGCGCGATGTTGATAATGCAAATATTCCATAGTCAAGCTCGCGTTTATAACTCGTGGAACACAAATCATGTCAGCGTAGATATAGTTTTACGATGCGTTTTGAGATTTTTTATGAGGACATACAATTACAAATCCCTCAGAAAATCGTATAAGTACCCAAAAACTTATATTTGGCAAAATTTATGAGGATGTCGAGGGTTTGAAACCTCGATAACTCCTTCCTAGGTCACTTTTTCTCGACCTTCAAAATTGAGAGGTTTAAGATCGATGGGCCGTTTGTTACAAAAAGAAAAAAAAAATGATAATTGCCAGTTCCGTGCTAGAAATATTTAATATAAAAGTTCTTCATTATTTTGGAAAAGAATAATAACGAGTTATATATAGAGAGAGTATTTTGAAATTATGTCAAGACCCTCCAAAATATTTTTCTTAACCCTTTGTAGCCCTCTAAATCCCTTATTGATAGATTATTCAATAACTCCAACCAGTTGATTTTCGCTAAACATAGACGAAAGAAATAGAGGAAACAATCTACGGCAATGTATGCTTCTTCGCTACACTTGCCTTTGATCAACGAAAATTAAAGGTCAATTATGTGCTCTCATTTTACGAAGATGAGTAAACGAACATATTAAAACCCGGAATATTTTACTTTGACTTCTTTTAATCATTGGATCAATTTTCCATGGGATCAATGGAAAAAAAAAAATTGAACTGGTGCCTGGCTCATAATATAGGGATGGTGCAAACTTCAAATCAAATGTCAAGGAAAATACAAAAGAATAGGGTATATATATATATATATATATATAGTGGAATCTAAAAGATAATAATGTCTCAGCTTTTCATTGGGAAGTTACATATGTTAGTCTTATGAAGTTTCGTGATATTACTTTTTGGGTGCAATCATTTTTTTTTAAATTAACACATAGTAGGATTGCTATTGATAAATAAATAATTAATTGATTGATTGATTAAACGTGTTATGACATAATATTGGTTTGTCGTAGGAGGAGAAATTTATATTAAAAGTCAAGCCTAATTGCTCTTTAAGTAGAGCGATGTCGTCTCAGTCAAGCATGGGGCTTGGGCGCAGAGCTGACAAGAACAATAGCGTTCCAGTTCAGGTATTATGAATCCCAGGGTTCATGCTCAAACTTCGACGATACGATAGCATTTGGCGGCATAGCGCATAGCTCGAACCTGGGATGAAAGCCAGAGAGTACGTAGTCTTAGCCCAAGGATGAGCCTGCAAATCTTGAACATGGCCATAACCGTTGTTCATAGTTCCCGCTCAATACCACTTTTTTTAAAACATGATGGGGACTAAAGAGCACATTTAAGGGTTTAAACTTCATGTTTTCCGACAACTGAGGCGATAAATGTCAATAACAGCTCTCCCCATGATCTCATCTCCTCGCAAGAGATGTACAGCTTAACTGCTCTGGGGTTCAGAGAAATCTATCTATAGGATGGGAGCTTCAACAGAGAACACACACGCACATATGACAACTCCAACTTATCATAACCTAGCCTTAGCCATAGCTTTAAATCTATCCTAAGAGAAGAGTAACTAGTTGTCAACCCAACTTGTAGCAGTCGGGACCATTCCCTCAACGATTCAAGTTCCTATCCGCATGCGGCAATCACTAGTCATCCTCAACGAGACAGGTACTCTTCCACTGCCTTGCTTTGTTTGGTATCAAAAATCTTTTTTAACTCTACTCCACTTATCTTTAATTCAACAACACAATTATTACTTTTTATTTTTTCTTCAATTTTTTTAACCATTCAACTTAATTTTTAATACTAAATTTTCTCAACTATTTGTTACTTTTTCACACTTTTTCTCATAATTCAATAATACAATCATTACAAATCAATTAAAACCAAAATTCAATTCTAAAACCAAACAAAAGAGTCTCAAATCCAAAAGCCCTATATATAATGGATGAATATCTCTCTTTTGCTACTAGATGATGATAAGATTTGTTTTTTAAATTTTCTTAATTGCAGAGTTTGTCGTTGTTGATAGACCACCAAGGTGCTGCTCATATGAAAAAGGATTTAGTCGATTTCTTGATGACTACATTTAAGGTGATGAGGTTATGATTTATTATATTGATTTTGTTAGTTGTAAACTTCTCCATTTTCAATAGTCGATTTAATGTTTTTGTGGGATAAACGAGACAATAGAGATGCACTTTCCATTATTATTATTATATTACTATCTTTCGAGTTGATGATATCTTGATAAAGGTAGGTGGTCGTCATTCCATTTGAATAGTAGTTTAAATGCTTATTTACAATGCGGAACTACCGATGGGAAGGAATTCTATTTTTCATATTAACTATCTTATTTAGTTTATATATTTACCTTCTATAGTGATAGTTAATCAGTTGATTGTTGTAGCAATTCTAGCTCACATAGGCCTTTCGCCTAGTTAATATAATATGGAAGGATAAAGTCAAATCAAATTTTAGGGGATGTGCTACACTGCTGTTCATGCTTCAATTTAGTATAGGCTATGAATGTTAATTTGGGATTGCTTGATCCAGAAGGAGAACTGGGTCCACTTTGGACTGTAGTAGCAAATTGCAGTGATGGAACTGGAACTCTAACTTCCAATAATTTAGATGTTTGAACTTAAGTGACTTAGGACTATTGGCCTTCCTTCAATTTGAATCTTTTAGGCTTTCGTAAGTTATAACCTTTAGATTTCTACAATTTAGGGACCTTTGGACTTTCATGAGCTAAGTAGCACTATAATATTGTGCCATTTGTCGTAATTCTATTGGTAGGACTTAAAAAGTCATTCAATGTGAACACATTTTTGTCTTATGTGGCACTCTTTTATGCGTTGCTTCTCCTTTTATTATTGTATATAGATTATATTGCCATATTACAATAGTACAAACCTTTCAATTCAATTAATCTTATTTAATTCTTAATCTTTTTTATTTTCAATCCAATTAATCTTATTTAATTCTCGTGTTACATCTCTTTATTGCATGATATCCTTATTCTGATGGCATATCTTAAAAAAACCCTTTACAATTTGAAAGGAAAAGGGTTTTCTACTTTCTTAGAAAACAAGGAAAGAGGAACTGCGTTTCTTCCTTCACTATAATCTGATCACACTGAGATGATTTCATCATATGATGATTACTTCATGAAATTTCTCATTAGTTTCACAATGTTTTCTCGACAAAGATCTCAAAGTGACTTCAAATATGAGAGCATTCCATTATTGTATTATATAATAATTACTCTCTGAATCTGCAAAAGCCAACAGGACCTGGAAAAGTACATTTATATAAAGATAAAAGGTAGCACAAACATGAAAAGCAAGCACCACCGCCCTTTTTTATGTATGAAAGACCTATCAGTGAGTTGTAATTTGAAATTATGATTGAATTGTGAATATATATGTATACAGCACTACTCTCCAAAAAAAAAAACGCAAATCGCTCTTGCCAGGTACTAAATCAAATCATCACAGACCATATGTCTGAAAAGAAACCTTATTAAGTATCCCTTGATAGCACCTACACTATGCAAATACAATTATAAGAAGGTTGAAGCTTGCCTTGATGTGATGATCTACTGAGATCCAAGCAAGCACGTTTCTTATTCATTAAAAAGAAAAGGAAAAAAAAAAAGCAGAAGAAGATGTATGCATTCCCTCATCCGAAAAGTTCACGAAAGCAAACAGTTGGCCAAAACAAAGTTCCCATATGCTGCCACCCAAAAATAGAACAATCAAAAGTGGAGAGAATTTTAAAAGGCACTGGAGAAGAGGAGACAAACTGTCATGCGAGTTCTAGGTAGGTAAATCGGAAATATCCGAGAAAGGAGGTGCAGGACAATTGGGTATATTCTTATTTAGGAATCGCAAAATGTTTCTGGTTCGATTTTCATTAACGTTTTTATTAATGTTTTATTTATTTATTTAATTTTTTATATTAGATCGTTGAATTCTCTCTATATCGGAAATAAGAAATCGGGAATATCCGATGCAATCTTCTTATGATATCCAGGACAAAGTTCTCTGTTCACCCCATGCCCAAATAGTTTCACTTTCTGGAAAACACCACTTAACAATCAAGTAATATTGAATTAGATACTTGGGCTTGTGGGCGGAGAACAGCAGACGTGAGGAATTTTCAACTGAGTGCAGCAACTAAAAGAACTTTTCCATCTAGGGCATGATAGAACGGTTGCACGAGCGGCAAGTGGCAAGGAAAAATAAATCGAAACCCGTGGGTCCATACCTCTACGAGCAAAATCATGAGAGCGGGAGAATGACGAGAGACATATCGAAACATAATAGGCAAATAACACGCTCCGGTCCAATGATGTATTATATTATGTTCTTAGTCTATATTTCAAAGGAAACATATATAGAAAATTTACTAGTCTAGGTGTTGAGATCTAGCTGGTACATGTGTTTCTATGACGTGCATACGGGTGATAGGTATGTAGATTGACACTTTTTTTAGTGTGCATCTTGATATATGGAAACTTATTGGGTTCCGACTAATTCAATTTGAACCGGATCGACTTATTAAGAGGAAAAACTATCCTAGCGTGGATTCAGACTTAAATGAGCTATAATCTTCCCAGTAAAATTTAAAGGAGACTTTGACTTAGTAATTGTCTAAGGGATTATCCGATCCAGTATAGATGGCATGGTAGTCGAGTCACTGCGAAGATATAGGAAACTATTTTTTATTGGGTCATTTTCCCTGAACTTTAGCACCCTTGAAAATTTAGCCCAAACATAATTTATCATTAATTTTTGGTATATATAAGGCTTAACGTGAAAATAAAATAAGCTTCGTTACAGACTAATTTGCTTTATATGTCATTCTCATGTAAGTCATTTGCTTCTTATAAAATTTTCTTAAAATATAAGCCCTCAATATTTGGAGGAAAAAAAAATGAAACTGCTTCCTCGTTTTTTCTTTCTTTTCTGGAAACTTCCTCATGTTATTTCTCTGTAACTTTAGCTCTATTTATAAAGAATCTATTTGTACTATACAACATGTACATGAAAACATACATATGATATATGTCTTATTATTTTGTCCCTACTAAAAGAAAATTATGGCTTCGTCCTCATTCATGTGAATCATGAGATTAATCAAGCAAAATATTTTTGTTAATTTAAAAAGAAAAAAAATGCTGTCCTGCTAGCACTCCTTATTCTACACATATCCCTTTGCTTTTGAAGTTGGGACTACAAATCAATTGGAATATAATTCCTATTTGAAGTTTTTCCTTAATCGTTGTAGTACACAAATTACTGGGAAAAGGAAAAAACGAGATATATTTAATGGATTCTTTGGCACATGTATGTATGTATTTACTTAAACTAGAATAAAACTAGTGCATTTTGTCTTATTCATACATCTAGTTAGTAGTTGAAAGAGAATCAAATTTAAGGCCATATTTTTCTATTTATACTGCTCTTCCCAAAATATCTTGGCTTCTCTACTAATCACATAGGGATAAGGTTCCTGAACCATATAAGATATATATAGCATGACAACTAGCATTCTTGTCGATTATTGTGATCGACATCTAGCATCTTTGTCCACTACATCACAAGTCAATGTATTCCTTTTATCTAAGGGGAGGGAAATATGACAAATTTTTTTCCCCTTTTTTGCTAATTATTTCCTCTTCTTCTAACTTGCAAAAGAATAAGAAAATAAACTAATGAATAAATGTATCATATAGAATCATTTATTGAGAATAAAAAAACTATTGTCATCGAAATAGTAGTATCCCTGTTGCATATTCCAGATCTATTTGTTTCTAATGACGTTCGTACTATTTCGTCTATTAATTTATACTTAGTTCAAATATCATAATGAATAGTTGACAAATAAAGATTAGAATATAGAATACTAATTCTCATCCCATGCATTGCACGGGTTTGTAGCGTATTAATTATTTTTATAATATATATTAACATGTAAGATTCGTTCATGAAAAATTTTCTTGAATAAAATTGTACTTTCACAAATTATTTTTTTAAAGTACCTAAAATATTCATAGAATTATTTTTATTTTATTAATAATACATGAAGATTTTAATTACATTACAATTTTCTGTAAAAAAAACTAATTACAACATTTGATTTATATGATTTCCTTGACACGAGTTGCACATATATTTATTATCTTTTCAATTGTACTTAAGAAGAGTTAACTAATATATCTAACTTGTTCGTTAAAAGAAAAAAGAAAAGTGAATTGAAACTTCCAAAATTCCTAATAATGATGCTCGTAATTATATTTTTTATTAGATGTACGTGGTAAATTTTTTAATTTTCACAAAAATTAATGATAGCCTTCATTTTCTTTTTTTCCTTTGCTCGGATTACTCTGTGAGCGACATTTCAAGTCTTTCCGTTTATTGGCATAAACATTATTATCTTTTTCAATTTCACTATTATATATTTTCTCGTCACGACTTAATTAATATTTAATAGCATTATTAATTGCTTCCAAAAGGAATTTTGCTATATATGTATATAGATATGAAATATGTAAATAACTGCATTGGAAAAAGAATGAAAAATGTGTACAAAAAAAAATTAATATGATACATTTTCGTTCACTCAATGTAACTAAATTCGTTATGCGTACTTAAAGGAATTCCAATTTTGTGCAAAATAATTAAAAAAATTGGCTTCGAATTCTTACTCTTTGGAGGAAATAAATGATCTAGATAGAGGAAACAGTAAAATTTGTCTAAGTACCGAGATTGAGAAGAGTGAAATGGTCTTCATATATCGTCAGGGAGGAGTAGGAACTTAGAATTTATCTAATAAATACATCGAAATGGTAAAACTTAAACTATAAAAAGTTGAAAAAAAAATTAGGCATTGTTTCTTAAACTACGATAATATATAATAGACGATAGATGAAGGATAATGCGCTGCTTACTTCAGTAGAAGTACCCCTGCCCATGTGGATGATTCACAATTAATCCGTACGATTGGATCACGACATCCGATCAATTCTGTCGGACGTTGATTTTCTATGCAAAAGGTCGAGAGGCCCGCCCCCCCTTTCTCTCTGTAGGCATACATGCATATATATATATATATATATATAAATGCATGATTGATGGACTTAGAGTCACAGGTGCTTCCTGTGATGCTACATGCAAGCTTAGCTAGAGCTTGCTTTGCTACAACATCCTTCCTTTCATCCTTCTCGTGGAAGAGGGAAAACAATGAAAAATGTGTTAAAATTAACACCAAAACAAAAAAGGAAACAAAAGAAGACAAGAGGTAGAAAAGTAAGTTCACATGCAGAAGAAAAAAAAGAACAATGGTGTCCACACAATAATTAATTTGAAGTCTCTCTTTTACTCAGGGTCACAGATGTGATATCCTTATATACATATATGTATTTTGATATTACATTATGTAATATAGATATATATATATGGAGCCAGATCCTTATGTATACATTACGTAGTATGGTTATGGAAGGGGAAAGTCCTCTCTTCTTTCCCTCATCTCAGAAACACTAACAAACAATGCAACTTTTGGTTGCAGGTTTAGGTTTGGATGTGCAATTTTGTTCTGTACTACAGACTCACATGATGCTCCCCTTCTTCTTTGCCCTCTCTCTCTCTCTCTCTCTCTCTCTGCCCCCCGATGTTGACCCTTCCCCATTTTCACCTAACTTACACAATGTTGGGAAGCTTTTTAACGAGGACAGAGGGAGAGGGATGATATAGAGGGAGGAAAGTGATTTTTTTTTTCCGATTATAATATAAATTTATAAATCTAGTATGAGATTATGGAAAATGAAATAAATGAGCATCAGAGTCTCGTTGATAAGAATCAAACCTAAAATCTCATGATTACAGAGTTGATGACTTGTACCATTGCCTCAAACCTCATTCCTCGAGAAGTGATTTTCTTTGTGTAAAAGTTATTAGCAAGAGAAACGAAAGGCGAGGTAAGGAGTAAAAATATAAAAAAAATCTGGAAGAGTTGAGTAAGATGGAGAGAGATGATATCGCAGTGGTCCCTCATGCTCATCAATTATTGACCTCCCTAATAATAAGAAGAAAAAGAAAAGGAGAATTCTCTTCTCATTCGCATTGTCTCTCCTGCATTTACTCATTTCATTTCCTCTTGTTCCAACTCCCTCCGTCGACGTATATAATATCAGGGGTACTTATTTCTAGTATTATTAGAGTGTGGCGTTCCCGGAAAAAGGGAAAAAAAAAATACAGTACGGCGATTGTCATAGCAAAGTATTAACTAAATTCTGAAATTGGAATTTCGAAAGATCTATAAAAGAATGTAGGGGCTTGTCCAGTTTGAGTATTATTAGATTACTAGAAATGCGAATATTATAAGGAAAAATTTATTATGAAGTCATATTTCTTGGATTACAGGTAGAAACGTGAGATTGCTGTGCTTGATATATAAATATAATGAATTATTGGGAATGCAAGCTATATATGATTTATTTTTATAGAGTGAATGTGAGAATTCTATAATTATAGTGTGAAAAATTATAATGTGTTATGTCTTAATATTTTAATTTCAAACAGTGATTACAATGATCCGCTTTATATTATACACTATACGATCCAAGGGAAGTTCGAATTTTCAGAATGAACCAAAACGGACTCTAATGTGCATGATAACGTTTGGTATGTAATTAATTAGATTTTCAGAATACTAAAAGTGCGTGTATACTTCCTTCAATCATTGTTCCAATGTCATATATACGTAGCTTGAGATTGAATAATTGGAACTTCGAGTAGTATATCTACCATATCTTATCATCAACTGAGAGGTTTTTCCGGCTTTTCATCGTAAGCTCAACGTGAATTTTCACTTTCGAGTTTACCATATTACTTGTACATATCATTCCTCATACTCGAGTACTCCAGTTCTATTTGTTGGGTATGCATGTGATGAATTTCTTCGGACGAATTTACCCGCTTATATAAGGACTAATGTGGGTTAGTCTATAATACATTAAGTTGATAAAGTAAATGTACGGTACATTCACGTAAATTTCTTAACCTCACATCATTTAGTTTCTCTTTACATAATTTACGTAAATGATGAGTAAATTACTGGGAGGTTTCTTATAAATTACTTATATGTATTACACATGCATTCTAATTTGACCTGATCAAGTAATTTAATTTACTTACTATTTACATAATTCACTTGAATTATAAATAAATTACGGGGAGTTTTTTTTTTTGTAAATTACTTATATGTATTAGACATATATTTTACTTACATGTACAGTAGAATTTTCAGACTAATACGTCTATTCTGGGTTGCATCCAGAGGTGCTAAAAAAAAGGAGGACTGGCATGAAAAGGAAGTGGCTTTTTAGCCCTTTTTGCAGAAAATTATTGACAGCAAGAAAATCTTCATTTTATATATGCTATGTTTAAAAATTAAAATGGTCCAGTTATTTTGAATTAAAGTATGCATACATCACTGGAAAAGGCAGTACATTTCAATTCAGAAAGCCGGGCATAGTGTTCTATCGATCAACGTTATTATTAATGTGTATATATACATGTCATAATCTCTTCCTCTGTGGCCGAAATCAATGGATTAAAATAAATAATTCTCTTAAACATTTTGGATACGAATGTCCAGAGATTCAAAATTTAACTCTCGTAAATTTTCCCCTTTATATTTGTTTAAGGCACACGAGTTTCCTTTAAAAGTTGTTTTGAGTTTGTGAGAAATGAGATTTAGCACATTGGGCTGTAAACAATAAAGAGGCTTACGGTATGATTTTTATGATTATTGCAAATTTTCATACTCCTTTATTTCTACTCTTATCTATTAATTAGGTTCGTTGACCTCTTCCGGGACCGAATGAAGGTGCTCTAAGTTTTTCGTAATCCTTATGACTTTATTTTTCAATGAGATCAAGCGATACTCTCAATCTTTTTATTGAAACTAATTCCTATTCGAGCGTCAGCTTGACCCTAACCACTATATGCTTTTGATAGATTTCATACTTCTGCAATACAGATAAAGTCCATCCACATAATGTGCAGTTTACTAGCTACATTCTATTGCAAGGTTCAAGTCCTTATGATTTAATTTACATCTCTAATTACTTATCAAAAGCATAATCTCTTGATGATAGTAGGTCTTTGTGGTCTCATTTTTGTACCAATTAGCACCTGCATTTTTCTCGAGAGACCTATATGTACCTGTTGACACATGTCCAAGAAAAGATTCTGCTCCTTTTGCTAATTATGCGGACAGAGTGGCCCCTATTCTTCTCTCTTGGCTGTGCATGGACCCTATATATCATTTGCTATTTCCAAATCCAATTATATTATTATCAGCAAATTCCAAAGAATAACTTAGAATAATTTTTTTTTTCGCTGAATAGAATAAATTAAATGTTGGACGTCTATCATTGCCGTGTCGACAATTCTTAATAATTATTATTTCTTTATTGCTCGAAGACAATCTTAATTATTGTTTACAACATGCACGAGACTACACAGTTATCAGTCTTTTTCAATGTTCGATTTTGGTCGGGATGCCCCTGTTTTGTTTGTACTAAGTAATAATTAATTAACCAGTAACCACTGCTTTTAAAGACAAAAAAAAACTTATCCATGCGTGCTTGGATGTAAAAAGCCCTGAGATCCTCTCCCGCTCACTTCGTAGTTTTTTTTTTTTTTTACTTTGTTGGAAAAAGCAATTAATTCAAAAAAAAAACCTTGTAATAATGTATTCAAGTAGCATAACGTGTATTATACAGATGAGAACTGAAGCCCCATATCTGGGATATATATATATATATATATACCTGTAATTGCAGACAGCAGGATGCCTAAATCAGGATATTGGTTGTTTAACTCTTGCTTGAGCTTATCATTGGAACATGTTTTCTTTGTGTATAATGCTTCCATGAAGTATAACATAACATCTACTGGATGAAACCTAGGGGTGATCGGTTCGGGATACCCTGTATTTTTTATGATATCCGAACCCTACCCTGTAAGGGACATGTTCCAAAATTTTGGAACCGAATCCTACCCTGTTGAATTTTGGAACCGGAACCTACTCGGAACCTGTACTATACCACAGGTTCCAGGTACCCGATTGGAACCTGTAATTTTTTTTGTTTCGCTAAATAAAACCAAAAATGTCACATATATAATCAGTAATCACGCCAAATAGAATATCAACATTGATTTAGATTAATCCATAAAGAAATATATATATGTCTCATCAATTCATCAACAAAATTAAACATCAATAATACGATCCTACACAACAAAGTGTCTCTGTTTAGATTCATTAGAGGAGACAGTAAATTTACTATTTCATTTTTTTTATTTTAATAAATAATCGGTTCTGGGTATCCTGTAGGCAGGAATTGGAATCGGAATTGATTTTCACCGGTTCCTAATTTTAATACCCGAAACCTACCCTATTTTCAATACGAGCTACCCGGACCATATCCTAACGGGTAAATTCCGATCGATTCCGGGTATAACCGGTACCTGTGTACACCCCTAATAAAACTCCCGACAACGACAGCTTACGTCTTATATAACCATTAGAAATAATAAAAATAAAAATTTTCACCGACTTAGCTGTAAGCTAGAAAAACACGACTGTGGCCGCGATGGTTAATGAACCTGAACTAGAGACCGTAAGAGATTGATACATGTTATATATATCGAGGAACTCGGTCTCGTGAAATGCATTGAATTTGCTCGAAATAGAAATGACCAATGTGCGATGGGAGTTCCACTGAGCTTCACCAAGTTTGGCTTCAGAATCTCCTTCTCCAGCCTCTTGGTCCCAATCCAACATCCCCTTCCGAGTTACGACGAGTTACAAACTGAGTTGAGTCCCATCACTCACTTCATCACGAGCACCCAAAACCCAAAAAAAAAAGAAAAGAAAAGAAAAGAAAAAGAAGTATAAGTCCAATCACTCCTTCGCCTTTCCCTTTCCACACCACACCCCCCTCACCACCTCTTTGTCATGCACAATCCCCATTGACGGTTTCCCCTTGGTGGACAGAAGCTTTTCCATCCATACCAAACACAAACAGAGGCTGGACCTCTTCCTTGAAATGTGAACTGGTTCCCTCTCATTTCATTCTTCAAGCTAGCAGTAGATCTTTTTGAAAGCTGATGAGAGCTCCTCTCTGCTCATCTCTTAATTTCCATGCTCTGTTTTCCAACCTTCTGCTCATTTTCACACGTCTCTCCAAGCGGGCAAGCTGGGCCTCATCAACTTCAGTAGATTGCGTTTGAAAAAGTCGCAAAGTTCATACCTTTACACCCAGAAAGAAATCTCCCGAGATTTTTCATTCCTACCGATCCTCTCGCACTCTGTTCCTTCCTCAGCTGTTAAACTCTGCTCCAAGTTTGAAAAGTTGGCACCTTTCTTTATCCCCAGACCATTAGAAAGCCAAAGCCACCATCTTTCCAAGAAAAGGACTCCCCATCAGTTCTCACTCATTCACCAGCCAAAATGAACATGCTGGTTTCCCTCTTCCTCATCCTGCCTCTCCTCCTCTCTGCCTCCCACTCCACTCCCACCTCGGAGCTCGCTACCCTCATGGCCATCAAGGCCTCTCTTGACCCACAGAACCAAGTCCTCACCTCGTGGACTGACACTCCCTCCGCGGACCCCTGTGGTGGGTCCTTTGAGGGAATAGCTTGCAATGAGTGGGGCCACGTGGCTAACATCTCCCTTCAGGGGAAGGGCCTCAGTGGGAGGATTCCTTCGGCTCTGAGGGAACTCACTGACTTGACTGGCCTCTACCTTCACTTCAATGCTCTGAGTGGAGAGATTCCGAGGGAGATTGGCAGCTTGAGTAAGCTGACTGATTTGTATCTCGATGTGAATAATCTCTCTGGGGGCATTCCTACTGAGTTTGGGAACATGTCTAACCTTCAAGGTATGCTTTTCTTCCCTTCTATCTTTATGTGTTCCCCCTTATCTTGTTACCAAAATGTTGCAGTGTTTTCAGGTTTGAGGGATGGGGAAGTGTGGGTTCAGTTAGATCTCATGCATGATGCAATGCTGCTTAATTTAATGATTTCCTTTGTTAATTAGAGTTACTTGGTGGATTTTTTTTTTCGCCTTTTCCATTGATTGTCATTGTTTGAGTGAAGTCTCACTTTTTGTCATATGAAGTCTCAGCTGTTTGGTATTGGAAGTTTGTATGAGTACCGATAAAAGAAATAAGGCCCATTTTCCAAAATAATTTTTAAAACTATTATTCCAGAAGCAGGTAGGGAAATTGAGTTTGGTGCAATTCCCTTTTTTCAAATTGACAGAAGATTTGGTTTCTGCAATTCTATTTAGTTTTATATACAACGTTGCAGTCAGTAGAGTAAGTCCATTCTCATCCACAGTGAATGTTCGATGGTTGGCATTTCATCTGTTGGCAATATTGATCTGCCTTAGTTTAGTCCATGAAGTTCAATCCAGCTTCATTTGTGTTTGGGCATCCGTAGAGTTTTGACACCGTGCTTTTGTCCACAGTTCTGCAGCTGTGTTACAACAAGTTGTCCGGAAGTGTCCCTACACAACTCGGGTCTCTGAAGAAGCTCACTGTTCTTGCTCTGCAATACAATCATCTGACAGGTGCAATTCCCGCTAGTTTGGGTGAGCTTCAGGTGTTAACAAGGTTGGACCTGAGCTTTAACAGCCTCTTCGGTCCGATCCCTGTTAAACTAGCAAATGCCCAGATGCTTCAAGTCCTTGATCTTCGGAACAATACTCTCACTGGCAATGTTCCTCCAGGTAGCTGAACATCGTTGCTCTCACCCATGCTCTCAAACATGCTTTCTTTTTTGTTGAATTCCTGAAAATTAGATTAAAACTTTGGGCTGGTCGGGGCGGTTAAAGCAGTGAAGGAAGTATGGTGACAGATCTTATGTTTTGCTTTTCTTGCCCTTTATCAATGCGATGAGGGAACTTACCAGGCCTCCTTGAAGAGACTTCCCTACTTTCATGACCCTCTCCTACTCTTAGGGCCGTTAACTTTGACAACCTACTCATAACAGAAGAAGAAAGTGAATTGACTCCATTTTTTTTCCCGTGTGTTCGAATGTTTAGCACTAAGGAGGCTCAACAGTGGTTTCCAGTACCAGAACAATCCTGGCCTGTGCGGGTTCGGTTTTCCAAACTTGGAAGCTTGTCATGCTGCTGATTATATTGATCCGAGCAAACCTGAGCCGCTCGGGCCTGACAGTCTCTCAAAGAAAAATATCCCTCAGTCAGCTAATCTCACTAAGCCTGATTGCCAGAAACCCAACTGCAGGAACACATCAAGACACCCTAACACTGGTCTTGTTTTTGGAGGACTTACAGTGGCAGTAGCATTCATTGTTTCCGGACTATTTGCTTTCTCGTGGTACCGCCGGAGGAAACAGAAAATTGGAAGTGCCTTTGACGCTTCAGAAAACAGGTACTTTATAAGCAAATTTAACAAACTACCTGGCAAAAAGAAGCTTGGCAGGAAAGTGGGGGTGGAAAAGAAGACAGAAGTACGAATATATTCCTGATTCTTGATATTACACTTATACGTGTTTTGTTGACATCTTTGGCTTGTTGTTCACAACAGGCTAAGCATTGATCAGGTCAAGGAGGTCCGCCGGAGGAGCGCATCCCCGCTCATCAGCTTAGAGTACTCCAATGGATGGGACCCAATGGGTAAGGGTAGGACTGGGAGCGGGACTGCATTCTCTCGGGAGGTCTTTGAGAGTTTCATGTTCAATCTAGAGGACGTGGAGCGGGCAACCCAGTCTTTCTTGGAGGTGAACCTATTGGGCAGGAGCAGCTTCTCGGCTGTTTACAAGGGAATTCTGAGAGATGGGTCCTCTGTTGCTGTAAAGCGCATTGCGAAGACAAGCTGTAAGTCCAATGAGAACGAGTTTGTGAAGGGTTTGAAGCTATTGACCGCACTTAAGCATGAGAATCTTGTGACGCTAAGAGGGTTTTGTTGCTCGAAGGGGAGGGGTGAGTGCTTTCTCATCTCTGAGTTTGTTCCCAACGGGAACTTACTGCAGTTCCTCGATGTGGAGCAAGGTAGCGGGAAGGTTCTTGAATGGTCCACAAGGATTTCTGTCATCAAAGGAATTGCCGAAGGTTAGACCAATCTTGTTTTTCTTTCTCTAATTTTAGTAGTAATTATCATCTATAAGGTCAAGCCTGGTATTACAGAAATATGTGGGGAACGCTTTAGATTGGCCTGTGCATATAGCCCATCGACTATGGCGGTTCAGTATCAAACAACTTCTGGGTCCTTTGTACCATTTCTTGGTGTATCCGTTCTCCACTATAGTACAGGGCTGTAGGTCCATTTCCTTCTTACAGTCTTAACTTTCAGTTTTACAAGTTATTGTGCAGATTGGAAGTCCATAAACTAGAACGAAATCTATGAGTGTATCCTTTGCTTCATTAATTAGTTTAAATTTTACTTTTGGGTTAATTGTCTCGGCACAGGGGAATGCTGCAATATAGGTGTAAGCACTGGAGTACTGTGCGTGCTCTTAGGCTTTCGAACAGATTGGAACGTCAATACCAGCAACCTTCTTGCTTCTTGACCAGTTTCTCCTATGTCCATGTCCTTCACTGTTACTTGCATGATGCTTCAGAACAGTTTAACTTCGCTACTGATGTCTGCAATCCCGTTTTATGTCAGGAATTTTCTACCTCCACAGAAGCAAAGGCAAGAAACCAGCAGTAATACACCAGAACATCTCCGCAGAAAAGGTCCTCCTTGACCACTGGAACAATCCTCTGCTTGCAGACTCGGGCCTTCACAGGCTCCTTGTGGACGACATCCTGTTCTCAAAGCTCAAATCTTCTGCTGCTATGGGATACCTTGCCCCAGAATACACAACCACCGGCCGATTCACAGACAAAAGCGACATTTACGCGTTCGGCGTGCTTGTGTTCCAGATTCTTTCAGGGAAAACACTGATCAACCCAATAATCCGGAAGGGTGCTGAGTCAGGGAAGTTCAGTGAATTCATTGACCCTAACTTGGAAGGAAGTTTCCCAGAGTTCGAGGCAGAGAGGCTCAGCAGACTTGCTCTCCTGTGTACCCATGATTTCCCGAGCCTTAGGCCTTCCATGGAAGAAATCGTGAAAGAGCTGAGCGGCTCAGGTTGGAGTTCTTGATTAAGTCTTAGGGGCAAGTCCGTATGTGTCTTGGCTCGTTTTTCGGATGCTGAGTGTGTGGCCTTTAAGTTTCAGCATACCTGGTTCTAACTTCTGACTCATTTTCTGGGAGGGTTATATGGTCAAACGATGCCCCTAGACAACCTTGTCCTGTCCTTGAGTACAGTTGTTTCTATATTAAGCATGTAACTGTTGTTAATGCAGAAAACCATTAAAGGCTTGTAAAGTAGATTCATTAGTGGACCTCCGATATGTTCAAGCATATCCACATATGCATTATCATATGGTTAATATGTAAAATTTCTGAGAGTGAAATTGTCATTTCTTGAAATATTCTAGACTCCGTAGTCCGTTCTATCAAACTCCTATCTCACATCAACTTTCTTGATTATATCGAACTCCTATCTTGGTCATATCAAGGTACCTATGAATCGTCATGAATTATTCTATTAACTTTAACAGTTGACATTGACCGAATCATGGTTCGGGGAATTGAAGAGTAGTTGAAAATGGAGAAGATTTACAGTTGCAGCATACTTGCACAAAACTAGCACCGAGCACAATTTAGGACTAGGACTTCGCATTGACAATCTACTTTATGAAAAAACCCTGTAGATTGGCCTTCGATCACTAGTTTATCTACAGATTACAGGTCAGTAATACTCGAATCAAATTCGCCCAAAAATCTCCTGAGGAAGTTAAGCTCTGATCGTATGATCCCTCGTTCGAGGGGAAACGATACGGAACACGTGCTCTTCCCCAGTTAATTCGTCCACTTTCACAACCCAACAGCTCTTCTTGGTTAAGCCCCCGATCTTGCGACAACCTTTATTCATGACTGCCCGACTCACCAGCAGTCCCTCCCCGATCGGGAGAAACTGCGTGTCTGTTAGTTCACTCCTGCTCCATTTGCCTCCCTCATGCTGAGCATTATAGCCCACAATGAGAGCTCCATTGGAGTTTCCGCTCGCGGCCTTAAACACCTGTTCTTGGTGGTCGCTCTTGCAGTCGATGAGAACAAAATCAGCACTTTTGAGCTCATCCAGCAGAAGGGCAGCGGAGTCTCCAACCAAGAACTCGACGAACCTGGAGTGAGGTCCGAGAGAGTTCTCGTACACTTGCAGTTCTTGGAATGAACTCAAGATCATCATGACCCGTCCTTTGGTTTGATGGGCTGCTGCAATTAAACCGAGCGCCATGGGTGTATTGTCAATGGCTCCAGAAGATGCCATCACCATTAGCTGTGCATTGTTTCCTGCTGCAAGTGCAGAGATGAACTCTGCTACATCAGGCTCTTTCCCTCTTTTGCCCTGCAAGAAAACCGAAAAGTTCGGTTAGATAGAACAAAATAACAACAATAGATTCCGAAAGTGGTCATCTACGAGATATAAAAGCTTCAAGGAAATAGAACCGAATTGCCAACGGAAATGAGATCACTTTTAACATGGTGATTCCTATTCGTATATCAGGACCAAGGTGGATTCTGGACCACGTACCATTTTCAAGGCTCTGAGATAAGCTTTAGTGGCGTTCTCGGCTGACCAACAAGCCATCAATTATTATTCAGACTAGCTTAATGCAATGAGCACGAAATATACGAATGTTGATCTTGCTTTGATCAGACAAAAGACTAGATAGCTCAAAGCTTTGTTGGAGATAGGCAGGGTGATCATGTCTTTATATATGGGCTTTGTTGATCTAATGGGAGATTAAATTATCAGTAATGAAGGCATCTAAGGAAGCTTCCCAATAATGGGAATCTTACGACCATGACAACTGGCTTAATCAATCGGCTGAACATGCTATATTATTATTTGAAACAAACACATGAGGCAATTTGCAGAGAGCTAATTTAATTAATATCGATTTGATAATTTGAAACAGTTTTGCTAAAAGATATTATTACGGTATGTATGTGATATCTGCACATTGCAGATAAATTCATATAACATTGTTTATTTTGCTTAATTATAAATACATGTCACGGCGATTCAATGGGGTCAAGGCCTCTCATATTCACAAAAGGACGTGATTGAGCCAGCAATTTTACACATGATATGCGTCGATCATATTCCGGAGCATAAGCAATGTTCCAAGGCAAGAAAGTACAAGTCTTATTGGTTTTGAGGAAAAGCATTGGGAGTTAGTCTCCAATGTTTCTTGATGACATCGAAAGAGATGTATGACTGAGACAGGAATATGAACAAATTAATATTTGGTCCCCAACAAATAGTAACAATGCATAAAAAGGACAGTTGACTTGCAACAATTAATTAAATTTGGTACAAGCTAAGAAAACTTATATGGGTTATTGATATATACTTGGAATAGGGATGCGAGTGTCCAATTAAAAGCATGGGATACCAGTCCCTTTGAGTAGTAACATATAGAGGTAGATTTCTAAGACCTATGGACCTCTGTTTAACCAGAAAAAGTCTATCGAGATTGTCAATTAAGAGGTGTGATACAATTGACAAATTACAATGTCAGTTGACGAACCTTACTTATCCAAAACTCATTCGAAATTTCTCGTAATCAGGATCAAATCAACGGACAAACACGGAATAGCTCAACAAATGGCCTGGGAACACCTTTTTGTTTCACTTAAAAAAGAAATACAAAGGAATCAAAAATTGAAAGGAAAAGAAACATAAGAAAATTAAATTGAAAGATTTAAAAAGACTAGATGCATGGAAAGAAAAAAAAATGGGCAAAAGAAAGAAAACAAAAAAGAAAGAAAGAGATAATACTATAATTACAATAGAAATAGATAGATTTCTAAGATAGACATGTATATAAACTTGCATGTTGCAGAATGAAACAATGGAGGAACATGTAGCCAACTAGGTTTCCACATGTTTCCAACATGGTCCCATGAGCAATCCTGCATGGCACTTCCCAGAAGCAAAGAACATTCATAATTTACGTCTATTTTTTAATTTAATTCGAGCGAAAACCTCTCATATGAAATTTAAACTATTGCCTTTTCTTCTTAGATATATTCCTTTTGTCTTCAAAATTGTATACATTAGATTCGATCTCAACAGGCATAGATTGCAGATAAATACTATGGTCAGAATCGAACACCATTATATATATATATATATATATATATATCACTGGTATAGGATGTCGAAATAGTTGCCTAAGATGGTGCTTGCACGCACACGGTGGTCGATGCGGTATCGAACTATTGTATGTGCAAAATTAGCTGTGAGGTTCCTGATAAAGCAACAACATGCATGAGTTGCATTAATGGAGATCTATGAATACACGAGTAGAAAATTAATTAAAATGCAGTTATACAATAAATAAAATTTTGAGTTGAATGTTGATGTGTTGCATGCCTCTCAGGACAAGGCATGTAATATTAATTAGAGCTGGTCCGGTTCCGTGTTGGCGGAAACTAGACAATGTCTTGGGGACAATATCGATGGAGCGTGCGAGAACAATATTTTTGTTATTTTATTCGCGATCGATGAATTTTTATTATAGTTGTCGGGTTACATGACCCCTAGTTGAAGTTGCGAGATCAAAACCGGGTAGGCATCATATTCACTAGGACGATAATGTTTCGACATTTCCCATGACAAAATATAGCCTATAAATGGACGTTTGTCATCGGATCCTATACCTAGGTATATCAGAGACGCCCGTAGCAAGAATCTACGAAAATCTAAGAAATGGATTTGCTTAGCATGTAAAAATTTAGTTAATTTACATGGCAATTTCATCTTATTCCTACATACCTAACGTACCAGGAAACAGTGTTTCCGAGGGTCGGATCAATGCCAAGACATTTAGAAGATGGTATAAATTGATTCGTGTACCATATAGATATATAACTCCGACATAATCCAAGAGTTAGATCATGTTCATAACCGACCATGCACGAGACACATTTGTAACTGTGCTACATATATTTGCCCAATGTCTCCCTTCCGATGAAGGAAGCTCTCTTTCTTAGAAGGTCCCCTCTCCTGGCCAAATTTATAATAAAAAAAAGACTAAATAAATAAATAAATAACAGGAAAGGAGTCCATAGCACGAAATCTGTGTTTTCGCCTAGCGAAGTGAATTAGTTCAAATAATTCGACCCTTAATTTATTTAAGTAAAATTTTTAATCAGAGCCTTGTGCGCAAAGAAAACCCATACTGTAATAGTTTTACGCCTTAGTGAGCTAATAAACTCGAACTGGATTAGTCAAAATTCATTAACTTTTCAAATACTAGAGTTCACATAAAAGTATGGTCTTTCGGCCTCCTCTCACCTATACTTATATATATATGTGTGTGTGGGGGTCCATAATAGAGATTCAATCCAGAGATGACCATTGAAGTTTGAGTCTCTCATTTTATTTTTTGTGTCTCTCATTTATGTGGCATCTATACGATAGTGTGAGATCCAACTCAGAGATACAAAAAAGAAAGACCCAGCGGAAATAGTCTATGGAACTCTCCTAGAGTAGCCACATCATCTATGAAACTGTAAAAAAATATTATATTTTATGTAAATTTTTAATATTAATTTTCTAATAAAAAGTACATAATAGGTATGAATTTCAATTTAGATTGAAACTTTTTGTCACTCTCACACCAAAAATCTTAAAATAACTCTCACTTAAAAAAACTCAACATAAAAACTTTCCCACTACTCTTTCTACGCTACCAATAAATCTATATCTATACTATATGCTAAAAGAGAGTTCTAAGAAGCTCTCTTAGCCGCATCATCTATGAGAATATAAAAAATATTATATTTTAATTGAGTGGTGGGAAGAGAACTCTCAATAGTTTATTTTTAGTTGTAATAAATTTTCTTAATACAAAGTACAAACCAAGTATGAATCTTCATGTAGAAGGAAAATTTTGGTCACTCTTACACCCAAAAATTTAAAATGAAGATGATTTTAAAAAACATCCCTCTAATCTTTCTATGCTATCAACAAATTTATAATTTTCATTTTTACGCCTTAACATCACAACACAATCCCCTAAAATCCTCTTACCTACTCCTTTTCATTTTCATCATATATATATATATATATATATTTGTTTTCTCATTCTTTCTTGAGTTACAAGTTTTGAAAAAAAAAAGTATTTACTATTTATGTTTATGGTATCTATACTTCATTAAATACAAAAATTAACTATATATGAATAATGTCAATCAAAGAAGGTACTATAGAGAAGATATATTTTTGAGATATTGAAATAAATATATATTATATATAATATAATTTATCTCAAATGAACATTTAATTTTCCATAATCATTTCAATAAAGTTACAAGGTCTAATGTTATACTTGCATCAGTAAATTGCAATAAATACCGATATAATAATAATGTCATTTTATTATAATATACAATTGTTGAAATTTGACACATACTTTTTGAGTATACAGTATGAAATATATCAAGTAAAGTTTTGAGTTAGAATTCACATAAAAAAAAACCGAGAGAAGATATTAAGGTACACAGCAAAGCGTGAGTTAATCTAATTAATGAAAACAACTCAAAAGAATCCAAGACTTTCTCATTTCCAACCGCCACACTCCTCTCTCATCTCATGTTGTTATATCAACCGTGACATGTTGATATAACAAGCTTCAAGTCACACCACGCAACGTCATTGACGTTGCACTCGAGTTTTACTGGAGGGTATCCAAACTCATATCGCGGTAGGTCGGCACCCAATTGCTATGGCCAACACAAAAGGCCCCCATTGGGCTAGCATGAATCACTTTTCCCTTTTCATAGTCGTTCCTCCTCACCGAATGCTAAAGCTGCAAAAAAGCTCTACCAAAACCTTCTTTCAGCTGCATTAGCAGTATCATTCTGCATATTTGATGAAGCTCCGGATGGTCAAGGTTTTTTCGTCATTCATTATATTTTCTGTCATTCTTATCATTATAGAAATCTGCATTCATTAAATTTTGGTAACACTAATAACAAACTTGCACCTTTACTTCAAAGGTTAAGAAATGACCGCTGACTTGAGACTTCTTGCACTCGAGTTGGCTTGAGCTTTTTTTTTTTTTACTTAAGAGGTTAGAGAAAATATTCGGATTTAACTTGTTGCCTGACTAATAATGAAAGTACTATGAAATATGGGGAAGAGAGACTAGACAATCCATAATTGAAGAAATGAATGGTCTGTTCTGTAGCCTGATAGTAATATATCCATGTTCTGGATAACTTTCCAATGGCATGACTCTTTAGCAGCCCTCCGACTATCCTTCGACCACCTTTACGAAGCTGTAGATGGCCACATCGATCCAGGCACGGCCAGGCCCTATAACTCTAGATCATAGAATCTCTACGTATATTTGACGAGAACATTGTTGGTAAATATTGCCTTCAAAATGCGTTCTTAATGAATTTTGTTTTGTTGTGCCATTCGTTATGTGTAAACTATTATATCATGTCCATGCTTTGTCACTGTAGAACAATATTTTTCACTTCACGTATAGGCCTTAAATTCTCTATCTTTTAATCTCATTAATTTACTAATGAAGGCTTTCATTATAATGTTCAAGAACTTTTGAAAAATATTTATCATGGACCTTGGACATAAAAAGAGAACAAATTTCGGTCTCGTCTTAGATCTATTATGTATACTATCCATTTTTTAATGAAAAAAAAAGCGCCGGATATTGGACACAGAAAGGAAAGGCACGGAACCGGTTATTTCATTTTCTTTTTTTTTTTTATGAATTAAATATGTTTATTTTAATTTTAAATTACCTAATATAATAAAATACATATAGACGAAATTTCTTTCTTTTTTTAAATTTTATTCATCAAATATAAGATTAAATATATAATATAATATAATATGATATGATAAATTATCAAAATAATGTAGAACTAAAAATGTTTGTGAGAGTAGAAAATCTTTCGTATTTTCTCTCACATTGCTCAAAAGTCAAAAGTCAAAAGTGCTCAAAAGTATGGTCTTTCTTTTGCTTCCTCTTACTTATTCAATTTGTTATATTATATATCTTACTTAATTTCTAGTCTATAAAAAAATAAAAATAAAAATAATTTTGTAATTACTTATTTTGTTTTATTAGGGTTAAAATGAAAAATCAATATGGACTATATATGACTGTATTATAAATACTAGAATGTTGTAGTAAACGAATAAAAGAACTATAATATTCTACTCTTTTTATTTCAAGTTTTCTTGGCAACGATATGTACCAAGCAATTAAAATCAATATATTAGATCAAAAGAAGTTGTAGTACGATGTCATGCGCTCTCACCTGATAACTAAGATGTTTCAAGTTCGATATTAAGTAAGACTATCGGTGTCCCTTTATTAATTATTAAAATTTATATCTCATTATACTAAATTCACAGATATCCCTTATAACTTAAAAAAAAGATCAGTATATTAGTCACTGGATTGATTAGAAACCACTGAGCTTTTTCTTCGGATCTATATATTTTTCAATCACTGCCATCTAATTTGAAGATGGATTTAATTATAATGATTTAAATGTGATCTTTATCTCCATTTCCTCTAGCTACTTCATCTCCTACCTTGATTGCTTCTCTAAAATATAGAGATATATAACGCAGTTTGTTCCTAGAGCTACAGGATATTTTTAGTTTTATCTCTTGACTTTTAAAATTTTGCACCATATTTATGGGAAAAATAAGCACGATACCACCCATCCAAAAGACCAATTTTCCGAAACATCTTTCTCGTGTTAGACGACCTCCCCAAAAGGCCAAAACTCATCCTATTCTGTTATTTAAGGAGATTTAGGATATCTTGCCCCCTAACATGAACATAGATAATTTATGTAATTTACCCTCTTATTGCTTGTGAAGATTGAAATATTGTTTTTCATTCTCAAGGGGTCCTCAATTTCTCTAATCAAATGACTGTTATAGAGATGGTAAGAATTTCTCAATTTCTCTAACTTGAAAATTTAAATTTAAATATAACCGTTAATTCCTTTCAACATGAGAGTTTGAATGAGAGTTTGAATCGAGAGTGTTATAGAGATGGCAAGAATTACGGCATAATGCCCGTAGAAGTAGTCAATGACTAGGGACCGAGACGGAGCAAGAAATCTTGGCTAGCGTAGGCAACATATCTACGTCAATAAAATAAATCCTTTCTAGCAGTTCAACATATCCTGTTTGCGAGCAATTCTCGACAAAAGGTATTCAACATATCCATGTTGAGATGTGGTGCTAACTATTTATTAGCAATTTCTGGACAAAATTAAATATTACTGTTAATTCCTCTTTTGTTCTGTCGAGAAAGCGGAAACAACACGAGTTGCTCGCAAGCTAGTAGGCATCGACTACACGACATCTGAACTAATCCCTTTCAACATGAGTTTGAATCAAATTGGTTATCCAGCAGACGAAGCTTACCGGCATCAGTCTTTGACTCTAGGGCCAACCTGAGTCGTGTTCCGCCGACACAATTACAACCCTCCTTACATTTCTTTGTTTGCTTATAACTTCGAGCTTAATCAAAATATCAAACGTGAACCTGGCACTCTACTCTAATCTTGGACCGATCACGCTGAGCCGAGCTTTATTCAGCTCACTTCCTGCTTAAAGCTTATACTCAGTTCACTGCTCAGGTGCACTGAAAACGGAGTTTTCAAGCTCAATCTTTTCTGACTGAGCCAAACTCGAGCTTCACACTATATGTTAGGCTCAGAACTAGTGTTAAGTGACTGTGTTGCAGTTTATCCATACTGCTCTGTATGCAGAGTATGATAACCCCACTCATTCTTACACTAAGGGAAGGGCAGACAACACCACACAACAATGTCCATCAAACTGTCTATTGTTCCTTAATAGAACCTATACAAGGAAAAACACGCACGTTTTCTAACCGCACGGAACACAAATTCTCAAAACTTATGACAATTTATTCATACAGTGGTACAACCATATCATCATCAGATGCTCACCTCTAGCAAGAAACGAAATCTTCACCCTGACAAACTGCACCTGTGTATATGTATATACATACTATTTAAAAGTAAATGGAGCATATGTAGCTCAGTCAATATTTATCCTAACCACCTTTTTACTGCTATTTGTGGAATTATCTGACCTGAACCTCCCACGGTCCACAAATGGACGTCTCCAACTTCCCAGAGCATCACCTGCAGAACCGAGACACAGTTTATGCGGATAGCCAATCACCCGCTCATAAATGCAGAAATAACTTTTTGAAGCCGATATATTAGTCTGATACTCATCATACAACTAGGAAAACGAACTAACAAGTCCTTTTTAAGAGCCCGATGATGTAAGGACGCAACAACTGGATCAGATAAAAGGTCGAACACCATCACCATCTTGCACCAATTAATGCAAGTAAGACTAGGTGTCAAGATTTATCATCATGTCCCACCAGAACTATGCAGAGGTCAACCACATGAGTAACTAGAAGATTTAAATGCTATTAAACAGAGGCCATAGATGCAAAAATAACTTTTTGAGGCCAGTATATTAGTCTGAGATACTGATCATGCAACCAGGAAAAGAAACTAAGAAGACCTGTAAGGGCCTGATGATGTAAGGAGACAACAATCGGATCAGATAAAAGGTCGAACACCATCACCATCTTGCACCAATTAATGCAAGTAAGACTGGGTGTCAAGATTTATCATCATGTCCCATCAGAGCAACTACGTAGAGGTCAAAACATATGAGTAACTAAAAGATTAAAATGCTGTTCCAAAAAGGTTTCATTGACAAATAAACTACTAGCACCGCAAATAAAGTTATCACAACCTTAAGTAAGCTTGATTCCAGCTGAAAAGCACATATTTACTCTGAAAAGGGAGTCTTAACCAAAAGTAAAATGTATGTAGAGTATAACTCACCTTCACTTAGCCGTGCGTCATGAACATTATTCTGATTAGGCAAATGGTCTCTCCCACTATTCGTCCATGATCTCTCGAAACTTGCCAACTCATCTGCCAAGTGCTTACTACATCAGTTGCCATTGCCAAAATAATTCATTTTGTACCTTCTTCAAGAACTATGAAGGTGAGAAGAAATGAACCTTCATTTAGATTATGCAGTGTCTGCACTGTGTCCACTTTACCATCAGAGTTGAGCTTCCTTGTGACGGAGTGACCCTATACAACCAACATCTCTTTAATTAACAAGATAATCTATGGAAGGGATTAGAAAATTCTAAACAGGTTCCCATCATTACGCTGCATTTAAATGGAGGGTTTCAAGGAAATGAAAGAGTTTCGAACACCAAAACTATAACACAAAGCTTCCATTATAATGTCTTACACCTAGGTGACTATTGGCTTTTGCCCAAATAATCTCAACTGTCAGTCCCAATTTTATTAAAGGACTGATAGTTGGCCATGCAACGGAAACAAAACAGGTGAAAATGAAGCAGCAAAGAATCAACATTCATCAAGTTTCACACTGTATATATAATGACCCGGAGAGAATTTTTAACATCATCACAAATAGTTTCTCAGGCGATCATCACAGACCTTATCATTTATACCCCTAGAAATCCTATGCGTTGCTTGACAAGTACTTCTATCTGCTTCCTTGCTTTCCTCCAGTACCACCTGCTTGGAAGCTCAAAAGTTTAGAATAAGATTGCGAGAGATCAAAATACAATTGTAACTACTTAAAGAAGTTAATTACCCCATCACTGCCTCTGCTTCTAGTCCTACTTGAAGTATAGTAAGCTCCATTGACACCCCCATAGGTAACTTTAGAAGTCTGTACACTGAAGTTTTTAGTCTGATCCTGAGTCCTTTGAGCCCTGCTATGGTCGCTTCTGCTGTTCAGCATCATACTTTTCTTTGCTGTTGATGTCAGTCACATCAAACCAAAAGAATTTAGCTCCTTACCAAGATCAACTGGCTCTTCAGTATGCAGCAAACATATAATTAGAACAGCAATGAAAACTGTCAAGTACCTTCGGCACCATTGTCTGGGTGCTCAACCCAGGGTTCCCCGCTCACAAGTTTGTGCTTTTGATCACCTACATAGTGCTCCTCTGTAGCCATTGTAGCTGCTTTTGCAGTGAGTTCGCTCTCATCATCAGAGTCCAGTTCTTCAATGACAACACCTTTGTTAGAACCAGAATTTGAAGCATCATCCATGGAGCCATTGCTCACGTTGGAGTCAAATATGCTGCCGACTGGCCGGAAGAGATTGTGAAATGGATCTCCTCCACCAAAGCTGCCGAATGGCCGGGTAAAAAATGGGTCATCAAATAGATCCCTGCCCCCAACAAGGCTAGGGAAATCTCCAAACCCGGGGAAGCTTCTAGACGGGTGATCAATGTTGAAGAAAGTGTCCCTGGCTTGTCTTTCCCTCTCCATTGTACTATTCCTGTAAAACCCCAAATACAATGGTGACGACTATCGTTTTGCCTTTAAAAAAAAAAAAAACTACCATTTCTTGGAGATTTGCCCCACCATAAGATCTCGAAGAGCACGGAAAAAATACTCATAGTCGCATGGGGGATTTATATGATTTAGCATTTGAAGAGAGCAACTCAATCGAATCTATAGCAAGAACTATAGGAAGGTAAATCAAATCCGAGAGCCATAATAGAGGACATGATTGTATGATTAAGGCAAACACCATGATTGCCTTCATCAACCGTCAACAATCTCATCATACATGCTAACTGAGAAGTTCAACATTTATGATCCATCAAATATTCCTGGTTCATTGAAAGTTCATCCGTCTTACTCACATAACTGGAAAATTTAAAATGCAAAACAAAATCCTGAACACGAGATGTGATCTATCAATGATCTTTGCGTCCGGACTAAGAACGGAGCGCACATTTCCGAACTCAACCACGGGAAATGAACCTCAACCTCTGACTGTCATAAGATTTGAGAAAGCAGTTCAACATCGATGAAAGCAATCAAGCAGGAAATGGTGGAAAGATGATGACGACGTACCTTCAGAGGTCTCCGCAGTGAGAATTCGCGAATTGGCCGAGAAGATTGAATTGAAGAATGAAGGCAGGAAGGCTGGTCCGTTAATGGCGGAGTGAAGGTTTTCGGTCTACCATTTATCAGCGTTAGCACCTTCATAATCTCTCTCTCTCTCTCTCTCTCTCTCTCGTCAGTTTAAGGTGGCCGGAGATGGTGACACGTGTGCACAGGGCTGATTTCGTAAGCGAGCTAGAACCTTCTCAATTGGTCGGGCTTTCTTGTTAGTTCTACTTCCCTCCCTCTTGTGAAGGGAGAGAGCTAGAAGACGGGCCAAAGAGGGGTTATGGACGTTTCGAGAATGCGGCTTAATGCAGTGGCACTCTGAAAAATATGGTCCCGTTTTCTTATTTCGCGCTTGCTTTCTCGTGCATTAGGTGTCCCGATTGAAATTTGGTACCGGAAGGTCGAATCTCATTTTCTTTCTTGATGATGCACATTTGCCGACCGAAAGGGGTTTGAAAGCCACCATATGGCTGGTCCTGCCTTATGTTTGGTTAGTGGTGGATTAAGCCCTTGTGATATGTTATTGCTCTTGCTCCTAACCCTTACATTTTATTTTTTATTTTTCTGATGTAATAGTAAGACTTCTTGTTTTTTTTTTCGGTGATCGCGTAATGGTTAGACTTTCGTGGGCTCGAGCATTCCTTCCTTGAGCTGTTCATCATCCGCTTGTAAGATTTTGAGCTCGATTTTGAGGTTGAGACTTCTCATACTTTTTTAATTTCTTTTTATTTTATTATTTTAAGACGCATATCTATCATGCATTACTGGAATATTTTCTTCTTAAAATTTTGAAATATCTAAAAAATTATAATCAATTTATACGATTTTTTAATATGTGTGCACGTAATTTGTTGTATTAATCACTAACATTGATTAAAAATTGAAAGTAAGAAATTGTGAGATGGAGTTTAATGAAAAATTAATTGAGTCTGAGCATAAGAATGCCAGAGAGAAAGAAAGGAAGAGGAAATATATTTCGGAAAAGACAGTCCGCCTGGTAGTTAAAGATTATGTAAATTATTATTTTGTCCATAATTTTAGTGGCTAGTAATTGATTATATTATTTTGATATGGGCAAAATTGGCAATAGAATTTTACACCAACTCTCGCTTTTCTCCTATTTGTAATATAGATCTTTCAGTAAAATTATGGATATTCTTAGTAGAGCTGTGCACGCGGCGGCTTGGTATGGGCATGAAAACAATTTTTCGGGATCCGAAATGGTCGGATTTTTAAAACTATTATGGAGAACTGAATCCAAAATTAAGAAGAAAACTGAACCTCCACTGATCGGGTTTTTCAAGTCGATTCTCGGCTAACACGAATACAATAAAGATTTAAAAGACAAACTTAGTAAAAACAAAAATAAGATAATTCTTGATTAACCACATAAAAGTTGAACGACAATAACTTCACTCAAATAATATTAATTGGCTTGTTTGGTTTCAAAGTAGAATTTTAAAATCTTACTTTAACTTAAGTATATCCACAACAAAACGAAATAACTTATACAAAGTAAATGGGTGGACCCCATTTATACTACTCTTTTTTCACAACAAAATAAAATAACTCATACAAAGTCAAATGGTGTGCCTTATTTTTACCACTCTTTTTCAAAATTAAAATTTGATTTTAAAATTCTATTTTGAAACCAAACGCAGTATAAAACTCCATAGACTATAACAGCATCACTATCACTAGATAAAACTAAAAGGGTCTATAAGGGTCAAAGTTTCATCAAACACGAAATCATACAAATAATATAACTTTGAGACGATTTGGGGCAAACGGATTTTCAAACCCTATCTGAATCCGAGCTACAAAAAGTAAACCGACCCTAGAATTGAACCAAATTATAAAAAACATGAAGATTCGGATTAGTTCTAGGTGGGTCAGTTCGAATTTTCTGATCTTTTAGTTTTTTTGGACAACCTTAATTCTCAATCTATTAGTTTAGATTTTTTTTATTCAAGCGTGAGCTTGATTAGATATCTTTATTGAATTTTAAATTCATATATATACTACGGATAAAACTTGGACCACTATTTCATTATGTAGTTGAGGTCTTCTTATCTATAATAAGCCAACAAAAAAAAAAAGTAGCGAATTTGGATACCGAGTTGGGGAAGAATGGTCTAGAAACGGTAGTGACCCTTGGCCATAGATTTTCAGGAAAATTCTCTCTTCCCAAATTGTGTACTATTGATAACATTAACAGAGGCAACATCGACCAAAAGCCCGAAAAAAAAAACTCAAGATAAAAAAGAATTGAATTTAACCGCTTGAGCGGCTATCATCATTAACGGACCCTCACTCGGTTAGACCTTTATCTACTAAAAATAATTCATTTCATGCCTTTTCTACAGCTGATTTTTTAGGTGCAAATTTTTTAACGTAAACTTACTTCATACTTTCTCTTTTACAAATACTTGGATCTAAAAAAAAAAAATTTAAGTTCAGTTGTAAAGAAAAAGAGGTATACTTCGCCCAACTTATATGACCTTAATGGAATTTATAAAAAACCCATTAGTAAACAGCTATCAATTGCAAGGATGGCATGAAATTGCGTATTTATATTATTCTAAAATGATATGTAATTTATAAGTAGATTGAATAAAACGAAAAATATTAAAAATTTTGCGTTTTTGTGTGTAATGATCATGTTTTCCCTGGCTAATTACCTTATCTTTTCTCAAGTCGGTCAAAACACATCATCTACGTCGAGTTTAACGCATTCATAAAAAGTTACCACGCCGCCAAAGAAGTTCTGAACTTCAAATTTCAAGGGGAAGAGAATTTCTCTTATGTTTGAGCCAATTTCTTGCTAGTTCGCTTAAAGTATTATATAGTAACACTATTTCAAGTGAGAAAGCTAAACATGGCAATTTAGCTTTATTGTTTCGAAAGGTACATGAAAATCAGTTAACTCCTAAAAATTGTTTTGAAAATTATCCATAAAAGTGACAAAGTTTTTACTTAATAAATAACAAAATTTCCGATTACCTACCAATAAGGGTTGGTTCAAGCGACTTGGCACATGTTCTCCTTAAATAAGGTCGCGGATTCGAATCTTGTGAATGAAGAAAATCCTTGATTGAGAGAGTTTTGTCGCTTAGCAAGTCGATTGGCTTTAACTGAATTAGTTAGGGCCCATTGGGTTCGTGGATAAAAAATTTCCGTTTACCTTAGTCCATTTGGGTAAGAGTTAAGCAAAATTGTCTTTAGGGCAAAGAGAAAAAAGAAATTCTAATGAAAGCAAAACCATTACAATATCAAAGAGGCCCAAAAGAATCATAAAAGATATCTCGGTGGCCCCTAACTCGAAAATTTTTCTATGTTTGCCCCTCAGTAAAACATAATTATCCAAATGTTTTCCTCTTTCCATTCTTAGTTTTTTTTTTGGGTTAAATTCAGGAGCTCTATTCTTTCGGTAGATTTTTTTTTTGGTAGAGCAAATTCAGGAGCTCTTTAGGTAAAAAGAGATGAGTAATTATTCCACTATTACTAGAAAATTTCGAGGCTATCCTTTACGGATCAAGACCATCTACATAATCTCTCTTTATATCTATAGTAAAATAGATTCGATCAAACTAGCGACCCGTTTGGTTGCGTGGAATGATCATTCTATTCCGGAGCAATTCCACACGGAATTAAAGCCCTCATTCCTCTACTCCTTTTGGACCCATATTTGCAATTCTGCGGAACCATCATACTCCCTTGGACCTAGATTTGCCAGTCCCCCCTCCCACCTCAGATTTCGAATTCTTTGCCCCGTGGAATCGGACCGACCACTAGTGTACTCCGCCACCGCCGCCCGTCGACCTTCATTGCTAGACCTTTGATCGACCTCCCAAGGCCGGTTTCGGCATGGCAATGCCGGATCTAGCCTCGCCGTGGCCATATCTCACCGGCACGGTGAGATGCAGCCGTCATGGGGTGACGGGAAACCCCAGGTTCGCGACCCTCCACTGGCAGAGCCTCCTCGACGGCTTGTAAGGCTCACTCTGGGCTTGTGAGCCTCCCTGACCTCTATCTCGAGGTCGTTTGGGTCGATGGCGAGGTTCATTGAGTCTCGACGATCCTCATGGAGGCTCGGTGGCTTGTGGGTTTCTGCGAGCTTCGCGAGGCCCCAATTCACCATTGCCGGTGATAGATGGCCACAGTGAGGCCAAATCTGACATTGCCATGCCGAGATCGGCCTAGGGAGGCCGATCAAAGGTCCAACAAGCAAGGTCGACGGGCGGCAGGTCGGCAGCGACTATGGCGGCATCAATTTGATTCGGAAAGTTAAATAATTTTTTTAATTATTAGTTGTTATTCTATTCCGGTCCAATTCTAAAGTGCAAAAGAACAAGTTTTTGAATGAGAATCTCAATTTTGATTATTCAAATTCCAACCACTTTTCAATTATATTCCTCCCAATTTCATTGAAACAAACCAAAATCCACATAAATGATTCACGTTGAGTTTGCTAGTTCCACGGGGCTAACGGAAGCGTAAAAAGGAACAGAAATTCAAAATTTCTTACCCGTGAAACTAATTCCAAGACCTACTAGAAGAGTAAAAGTAAATAAAAGCGTACCTGGAATATTTAAAGTTGTCGACCGAGCGTCCCACGCGTGACGCCTCTACTGGTATCCACACCGACTTTGTCGACGAGTTTTCGAGATCGGCGGTGCTAGCGACCAACACTCGAAAGAAACACCCCGATGCGACACCCGAAATTTATTAGACTAGTAGGATTAATTCAAATTGAACAATTCAACTTGAATTTCCTTACACTTATACACGTACACCCATATACATGTATATATATCTCTTATATCTAAACATGCATGCTGCCCCTTTTATAAGCAATATGGGGAAGACAAATTCAAAGCCCCACCGATGTGGGATTAAGGAGAATCAAGGCTCCAAGTGACATGTGTAAGTCTAGGTGACATCATTTAATTAGTCCATGTGTATAGCTAAGTGTTATCATACAATTGGCCCATGTTTCTTTCTATAATTGGCTCCAAGTGGTTCCATAAAAATAACCACTTAGCACACCATTAAATCTAATAAATCGGGTCTAATTAATCGGCAAATTTAATCTCATTAAATATCCGATTAATCGGTCGCACCATAAATCATCTAATCTTTATTAGACAATTTTGTTGTTTCAAAATATCTCGTCAAGTTAGTCGTAGTGTGTGACCCTGTAGGTTCCCAATTACGTTGATAGTAATATCGAAATCTCTATTTTAATATTACAAACAGTGAGCGGCATCTAGCAATGCATCACTGTTACTCAAGTAATCGGAAAGTCAATTTCTCGACGAACCTCGTGACCTATATTACCGTGTAATATAATCCATTGTCCTCTATATCTCTATTGAGCCCAAGGCATGGTCGATGACATCCTTGTATGGCTTAATATCTCTCTTTCTTGATTTACCGGGTAAGTCTATCAGAGCAAATGAGCTCGATATCATTATATCGACTCATTTGGGTATGCATACACTTTTAGACTTAACCACCAAGTGGCCGTGAGATATCGCTCCCGTTTCGTAGGAGGGACAAATTCTATTTTGATCACTCACATTCCTCTCCATGCTCTGTGGTATACCCAATAACTGTCTTTATAACCATCCTGTTACAGTGGCGTTTGACAGTATCAAAGTATATGACATTACATGTAGGAATCTATGGTGACCTCAAGTCAAAGGACCATTACACTATAGTCACTTTGAGATATGCTAATGACAGTCACGTAACAACCCATGTAGCAATCTCATGGTGGGTCATTCCAATACACATTACTCTTAATGTATACATGTGGTGTGATTTGATATCTCCATATCCATGACCTATGAGACTTGGTCATCAATCAACACTCACACTAGTCTAACCGTATTATCGTTGTCCTAATTAACGATAATACTTTGACTATGGACATTTAGGAATAATGTTCATTAATTATAGGATCTCACAATCAAGTCACACTTGATGCCTATTGAACCTACTATTCCAAGGACATTATTGTGTAAAATCATATTTAGCGCAATCTACACAATAACAGATATGCCTCGTAATATAATGAAATAGATATCATATTACAGAACTGATTATAGATTGCCTCTAGGGCATACACCAATTCCCAACAATCTCCCACTTGCACTAGAGCTAATCTGGCATCTGTCTAATGCCAATAGATCTAGTGTGAGCCTCGTGCTTGCGCTGCACAAGAGGCTTCGTAAGTGGATCTGCGAGATTCTCATCTGTTGGTATTCTGCATATCTTCACATCTCCTCTGTCGATGATCTCGCGAATGAGATGGAAGCGTCTGAGTATATGTTTGGATCGCTGGTGAGACCTGGGTTCCTTAGCTTGCGCAATGGCTCCATTGTTGTCACAATAGAGATCCATTGGGTCTGCGATGCTAGGAACCACAACAAGTTCTGTCACGAACTTCTTGATCCAAGCGGCCTCTTTTGCAGCGTTAGAGGCAGCAATATACTCGGCCTCTGTGGTAGAATCGGCTACTGTCTCCTGTTTGGAACTCTTCCAACTCACAGCACCTCCATTCAGGCAAAACACATACCCTGACTGCGATCTACTGTCGTCCTTATCGGTCTGGAAGCTAGCATCGGTGTAACCTCTTACAACGAGCTCTTCTTCGCTTCCATATACCAAAAACATCTCCTTAGTCCTTCGTAAGTACTTAAGGATGTTCTTTACTGCAATCCAGTGTCTTTCACCTGGATCTGATTGGTATCGACTCGTCATACTCAAAGCATACGAGACATCTGATCGAGTGCATAACATAGCATACATGATGGATCCAATAGCTGACGCATATGGAATCCTATTCATGCGGTCCCTCTCCTCTCGAGTAGAAGGACTCTGAGCCTTCGAAAGGCTTATGCCATGTAACATAGGCAGCGACCCTTTCTTAGAATCATGCATGCTAAAACGCCGAAGCACTTTATCTATGTATGCACTCTGACTTAGGCCAAGCAGTCTCCTGGATCTATCTCTATAGATCTTGATACCTAGCACATAGGTAGCTTCGCCTAAGTCCTTCATAGAGAAACACCTTCCCAACCAAGTCTTCACAGACTGTAAGGAAGGAATGTCATTTCCGATCAGAAGTATGTCGTCTACATATAACACCAAGAAGATTACTACGCTCCCACTAACCTTCTTGTAAACACAGGGTTCATCTTCATTCTTGATGAAGCCAAACTCTTTGATTGCATCATCAAAACGAAGATTCCAGCTCCTAGAAGCTTGCTTCAGCCCATAAATAGACCGTTGTAGCTTACAAACTTTTCCGGCACAATGTGGATCGACAAAACCCTCAGGTTGTGTCATAAACACATCCTCGAGGAGATTCCCGTTCAGGAAAGCAGTTTTGACATCCATTTGCCAGATCTCATAATCATAATAAGCTGCAATTGCAAGCAAGATCCTTATGGATTTAAGCATAGCCACCGGGGAAAAAGTTTCGTCATAGTTAACACCATGAACTTGTTTGAAACCTTTTGCCACAAGTCGGCCCTTAAAGGTAATCACATTACCGTCCATATCTTACAATTCCGCTTCCAATGTCCAGTGTTGCCACAATGGAAGCAGTAATCATTCTTCGCCACCTTGGCTTTAGGCTTCAACGCACCCAAGTCAAAATTGGATGCACCTTTAGCCTTCTTGCCTTTGCTCTTGCTCTTGCCCTTTCTTTTGGTCCCTTGGACCATTAGAACGGACGTCCCCTTGCTGATATCATGCTCAGCTGTTCTCAACATGCTAAGCAGTTCAGGCAATGGTTTATTGTAGTCATTCATATTATAGCTCATAATGAACTGACTATAACTGCTGGGCAGCGACTGTAGGACTAAATCTGTGGCCAACTCTTGACCAAGAGGAAATCCCAGTCTTCCCAGAGTCTCAACGTACCCAATCATCTTGAGTACATGAAGACCCACCGGGCTACCCTCAGTCAACCTTGCTTGAAAAAGTGCTTTAGAGATCTCGAATCTCTCATGTCGGGCCTGCTCTTGATAGAGCTGCCTGAGATGCACGATCATATCGTACGCCTTCATGTTCTCGTGTTGCTTCTGAAGCTCCGAGTCCATGGTGACTAACATGAGACATCCGACGTTTACGGCATCATCATGATGCTTACTATAAGCATCTTTCTCAGCTTGGGGGGCATCGTCAGGCGGTGGCGCAAGAAGAGGTTGCTCTAAGACATATAGCTTCTTTTCTTGGGTGAGAACAATTCTCAAGTTTCGATACCAACCAAGGAAATTATTCCCTGACAGTTTGTCCTTATCAAGGACGGATCGCAAACAGAAAGTACTAGAAGTGCTCCCTGCCATGGTAACTACCATAGAAATATACAAAATAAGTATTATGACACATCAATATTTAATGAGGACTTTATAAATATTGCTCCCACTATTTATATCAAATCAATGACCCTCAACATTGATTCAGAGAATATCATTCTCATAGTAGCTCAAGATCCATATCTCACCAAGCTCTGAGTCAGCGAGGGCTGATTCACCCAGAACTGGCTATTTAGGTAGGGAACTCACTTTCCCAATTGCATCACATGCAACTCTTGATTAGTTGAGTGAATAATTCCTTATTCAAATCTATCTTATAGATCGATGCCCAACTACATGCCTCTGAACTCCTAATCCTATTAGGCTTGCTCAGTTAAGTCCGACCCACTGGTAAACACAACGTCTTACTAGGATAGATAAGGGCATCCTGCGAAGGCAAGGTCTACACACTCATCGATCTTGGTCTTGACGAGCGTTACACGGTGGAAGTATATGGACTTAATATTTTGAGGGATTTGATTAACATTTAATCGATCTCACCATACACTATTATGTAACAATTACATAATAGTCCAAACGCATAACTATTATACTAACACAACTAGGACATAGTCCATGTCTAACAGTCATGCACCGCAAATATCAAACATAATCATACCAGTACCAAGCATAAAATCATATTTTATGCTATTATCTACTCAGATTCTAACTAGCTAGGCTCTGATACCAATTGCTAGTTCCACGGGGCTAACGGAAGCGTAAAAAGGAACAGAAATTCAAAATTTCTTACCCGTGAAACTAATTCCAAGACCTACTAGAAGAGTAAGAGTAAATAAAAGCGTACCTGGAATATTTAAAGTTGTCGACCGAGCGTCCCACGCGTGACGCCTCTACTGGTATCCACACCGACTTTGTCGACGAGTTTTCGAGATCGGCGGTGCTAGCGACCAACACTCGAAAGAAACACCCCGATGCGACACCCGAAATTTATTAGACTAGTAGGATTAATTCAAATTGAACAATTCAACTTGAATTTCCTTACACTTATACACGTACACCCATATACATGTATATATATCTCTTATATCTAAACATGCATGCTGCCCCTTTTATAAGCAATATGGGGAAGACAAATTCAAAGCCCCACCGATGTGGGATTAAGGAGAATCAAGGCTCCAAGTGACATGTGTAAGTCTAGGTGACATCATTTAATTAGTCCATGTGTATAGCTAAGTGTTATCATACAATTGGCCCATGTTTCTTTCTATAATTGGCTCCAAGTGGTTCCATAAAAATAACCACTTAGCACACCATTAAATCTAATAAATCGGGTCTAATTAATCGGCAAATTTAATCTCATTAAATATCCGATTAATCGGTCGCACCATAAATCATCTAATCTTTATTAGACAATTTTGTTGTTTCAAAATATCTCGTCAAGTTAGTCGTAGTGTGTGACCCTGTAGGTTCCCAATTACGTTGATAGTAATATCGAAATCTCTATTTTAATATTACAAACAGTGAGCGGCATCTAGCAATGCATCACTGTTACTCAAGTAATCGGAAAGTCAATTTCTCGACGAACCTCGTGACCTATATTACCGTGTAATATAATCCATTGTCCTCTATATCTCTATTGAGCCCAAGGCATGGTCGATGACATCCTTGTATGGCTTAATATCTCTCTTTCTTGATTTACCGGGTAAGTCTATCAGAGCAAATGAGCTCGATATCATTATATCGACTCATTTGGGTATGCATACACTTTTAGACTTAACCACCAAGTGGCCGTGAGATATCGCTCCCGTTTCGTAGGAGGGACAAATTCTATTTTGATCACTCACATTCCTCTCCATGCTCTGTGGTATACCCAATAACTGTCTTTATAACCATCCTGTTACAGTGGCGTTTGACAGTATCAAAGTATATGACATTACATGTAGGAATCTATGGTGACCTCAAGTCAAAGGACCATTACACTATAGTCACTTTGAGATATGCTAATGACAGTCACGTAACAACCCATGTAGCAATCTCATGGTGGGTCATTCCAATACACATTACTCTTAATGTATACATGTGGTGTGATTTGATATCTCCATATCCATGACCTATGAGACTTGGTCATCAATCAACACTCACACTAGTCTAACCGTATTATCGTTGTCCTAATTAACGATAATACTTTGACTATGGACATTTAGGAATAATGTTCATTAATTATAGGATCTCACAATCAAGTCACACTTGATGCCTATTGAACCTACTATTCCAAGGACATTATTGTGTAAAATCATATTTAGCGCAATCTACACAATAACAGATATGCCTCGTAATATAATGAAATAGATATCATATTACAGAACTGATTATAGATTGCCTCTAGGGCATACACCAATTCCCAACAGAGTTTTCAATGATTCTATATCTCCATTTCCCTTTTGGCTTGTAACATTTAACGAGTATTTATTCAAAAAGTGAAATTACTTTTATCTAATTTTATAGCTGGGGATTCGAATATTGATTTTTATGTCCCTTCGTATTATTTTGGTTTGATTTTGTTTTTCTTTGGTCATATTGATCAAGGAAAGTTTCATCTTCCTAATTTATATGTTAAGTTCTATTCATCGTTGATGCAGAAAAAGAGTTCAGGTCGGAATCCTCCTGGTGATGCGAAAAATGAGTCTAGATCAAAATTGTCTCCCCATCACAAAGAATTCTCGGGTCCTCCATCGAGTTCGAACGGCGCTCCGTGACTTGCAAGAAGGATTCTCGGATTGGTGCCCAAAAGCCCCTCCAACGCTCAAGTTAGAGAGCTGTTTTTAGAGGGTAGTGTAGAAAGAGTTCTAGGGTTACCTTAAGAATTTTCTTACATATATATATGTCCCCATGGAGATGACGATGTAGGCAGAGTGTAGAAAAATCTATCGGGTCTTGATGATGGGCTTAAGGGCCCCCACGGACCATCATCAATCAATTTAGGGCTTCCGCTATATTATATGACATTATACCGGTCGAAATATACTTACGTATCACTTGTCCCTGGTTTGGTGATGGCATTTGTGCCAGCACGAAGACAACATGGCGTGGTTTGACTAGGATAAGACATCTGCCCCTAGTGTATAATTGGAAGGTTAATCTATAGCCTGAGCCGTGTGACACGTTTGTAATCCGGCGATAGGGACCGTAACTTGAAATGGATCTTGAACCTATGGGTGAGGTTTGCTTGAGCCCGTGTGAGTCGATGGGTGAGGTCTGCTTGGGTTAATGTTGGGACTGAGTGGAAGGGTAAGGTTACTCGAGCCTGTTATTGTTAGTTGAAATCCTAGTTGAGGTTACTCGAATATGAGGGGATTGAGGGTGAGGTTACTCAAGCTAGTTGATGTCGGTCGACGTCCGAGACAAGAATACTTGGGCTTGTGTGGACGAAGTGAGAGGGCGAGATTACTCAAGTCCATAAGCGATGTCGACATCCGACGCGAGCTTCATCGAGCCTGTGGGGACGGAGTGAGAGGGCAAAGTTATTGGAGCCCGTAAGCGGTGCCGACTTCCGATGTGAGTTTAGTCGAGTCTGTTGGGGCGGAGTGAGAGGGTGAGGTTATTCGAGCCCATAAGACGGTGTCGACGTCCGAGGTGAGGTTGCTTGAGCCTGTAGGGACGGAATGAGGTTACTCGAGCTTGTAAATGATGTCGACGTCCGAGGCAAGGTTACTTGAGCCTGTGGGATGGAGTGAGAGGGCAAGGTTATTCGAGCCCGTAAGCAATGTCGACGTCCGAAGCAAGTTTCGTTGAGCTTGCGATGATGGAGTGAGAGGGAGAGGTTACTCGAGCCGTAAGCGGTGTCGACTTCCAAGGCGAGTTTACTCGAGACTATGTGGACGTCGGCCCTTAAACGGTGCCGACATCCAAGGCAATGCTACTCAAGCCTGTGAGGTCGAAGTGAGAGGGCGAGGTTACTCAAGCTAGTAAGCGGTGTCGACGTCCGATGCGAGGTTACTCGAGCATGTGAGAACGGAGTGAGAGGCAAAATTACTCAAGCCCGTAAGCATTGTCGACGTTTGAGGCAAGTTTCATTGAGCCTGTGGGGCGGAGCGAGAAGGCGAGATTACTCGAGCCCCTTGTATCCTCGCCTGGGAAAGTGATTACTACACAAAATCTAGAAGGTATCACTCATGCCTTTGACAAAGGTCACTCGGGTTCATTCTTCCTGGTTGCATGAATTATTCATACGCACCAAGAAGGCCCTTGCCAGCTCGAGCTTGCTCAATCATTAGACGGTTCTTAAGGACATCTGGCCAAGCTCAATTCACTTTACTTATTTTTATTCATAGAAAATTTTAAAAAGTAAATAAAAGATAACAATAGTTCAAATTTCCGAAAGATAAATCCCTTAGGACGTCATGGGAATATTTTTCGATGGGAGTTCTTTCGATGAATATTTTTCATTGGAAATTCGTTAGAAATCAAAGTTTTTGACGAACTTCTGACTGATTTATCCCTCGTGAATTATTATAGTAATATGTTTGTTAACTATTCCCCCTTCTTCTGCGATAAATATTCATGGCTTCGTCCCTGACGATCTTGGCTGGTGTTGTAACCAGGCTAAAACTACCATGGATGGGATCATTGAAGATTTTGCTTGGGGTGGTGGTGGTCGACTTTAGGCTCTCATGTTCTTATTGTCTCTTTTGCGCAAAGATTGATGGAATAGATTTGAAATTGACTGCAAATATTAGCTATATACACGCAACCAAAGCTGAAAATGCATGATAAACATGATAAAATAAAAAGGGTAAATTACCCCCATCAAGTTCGAATTTTTAATATTTATCTCAAATTTAGCCCCACTCCAATTTCCCTCTTAAAATACTCAAGTTTTTTATTTGTCTCAAATATAGTCTGCTGTGAATTGTCATTAGCGCATGTGCTTACGTGAAGACTGATGGAGCTGTACACGTGTGTGACCACATCATCTCCGCGTAAGCAATTAGTAGGACAATCTGCAATTCACAGCGGGTTATCATTGAGATAAAGTTGAAAACTTGATATTTTATGAGACAAATTAAAAATGAAGTTAAATTTGAGACTAACGTGAAAAATCAAAATTTTTAGCGTATTTTACCCTAAAATAAATTGAAAGTGAATTAAACAAATTATGTAAATAAATTGTTAAGTATATAATTTCTTTATATATATATATATACACACTAGAAACTTACCACTCATGAATGGATTAATTTGAATGAGAAAGAAAAAAATTACCGATAAGAAAATAAAATATAAGAATTGGAGGTAGAATTTGGAAAAAAAAATGTGATAACATGTTAATAATATTATCCTTCAACTTGTCATCTTTATATTAACGTGTATCATTAAAAATAAATGACACTCATTTTTCAACTACATCTTATAAATATGGAAGTAGCTACAGAATTGGATCAGACCGGCCAGTTCGATCGGGAGCCGAAACCTTTACCGGTTCGGTTCTGCAATTGGACCCTATATGCATAATTGAACCCATAGAATCGGCTGGCTTTTAGGCAAATTTACAGCGAACTGGCAATGAATGGGTCGATTCATTCCAATTTTTTTTTCTTTTTTAATAAAATAAGTGAAAATAAACTTGATTCGAGGAGGATTAAACTCCTGACCAATGACACCTAATGAGGGAAATGCTTGCTAACCACTCTACTAGCACTTCCTTTGTGTCATAAATGTAGATTTTTATTCATTTCTTTGTAAACTCAATTTATTTTACATTAACCATCACTTAATATATTAATTTGATATCATAAAAACTTATTAAATTAATTTAACACAATTATTTATAATTTAATTAAACATGTGGTTCGATCCAAAAAATCTTAAACTCAAGCCTCGATTGGTTCAAGGCACGGTCCGGTTTTGATAACGCTGAATAATAGTGAGTATAAAATAAAGAAGATATAAGATACATATATATGAGAATATATGTATATGTGTATATATATATATATATATATGACATTGTATCACATAAATATAATGAATAATGTATAATGACAGATAACTATATTAACAATATAAACAAATAAATATATGTAAACAAAACTTAAAAAAATCCAAAAAACAAAAAAAAAAAAAACTCGACCGCGGGTCTTCCCAACCCCAATCCCCTTCTCTCCCTCCCTCCCCCTCTCTCTCCCCCCTTGATTTCCCAATCTCGACTTGACGGGCACCGGACAGTATTTCAACCCTCCCCAATTGTATTCCGTAAGCCCTTCTGATCCCTCCTTGGATTTCTCTGAAGCTTGATCCATCTGTTGCCTTGTTTCGTCGATCGTATCTGATCGATTAGGAGAGTTAGGGTCAAGCTATATGAGAAAAGGACGATCAATTGTTCTTCTCGTGATGTTCTGCTTTCTGATAGTGTGATAGAGAGTCTAGCTATTGTCCCATGTAGTTGAAGTAATCGATGGTATCATTTTGGTGGTTGATTATGCGCCGGATCGGTTTGAAGCAAAATCCTGCGTCTCTGGATTTATTGTCCCTTGTATTTTGGGTTTGTTTATCGAAAATTCTGTGTATTGATTTGATCCGTTGATGATTGAACAGTTAAACGAGTTGATCTGGCCTAACTTTTTTAGCTGAATGAATTGTCGTGGATATAATAATTTTAGAAAAAATAATCTTTAGACCCATCTGCTTTTTTGGCATTGGGGTTACGTAGTTTTGAATGTTTTACTGGTTTCAAAATGATTAATTGAAGGGCAATTATTTGATGATTGTAGAATTTACTTTGTTGGAGTTTATGTGTTTTATTTAATGATTTCGCTTTGATATTTTTCAGAGTGCCTCGTATTTTTAATCCTGGAACTTATGGTGGCAGTTTGATTTTCTGTCTCTTGATTAATCACAGGAAATCGAGGGTTCTTGATCATAAATAAGTAACCATGTTTAGCCGGATTTTTGGGAAACCTAAGCAGGAGACCAATGCTCTCACCACCTTAGACAAGTTGAACGAGGTATGATTCCTCTTTTCTGATCCTTCTGTTCACTGTGGGCTCTGAGTTTGATCTAAAGTTTTTTATTTTCTGCTGTGCTTCTGAGACGTTAGCTTTTTTAATCTGGGAAGTGAGAAGTTGGTGTTTGATTCTTAAGAAGATGCGACTGGGCATATCAGAATTTCTGTTTGATTCTTAAGAAGATGTGACTGGGCATAACAGAAATTGTTTAACTTTGTAGTTCTTGATTAATTTAGGGAATTTGGGTAGAATTTAACTTTTCTCTGGTAGAGGGAAGACTATTCTCATGATTCCGATAATGATTTTGTCTCCTCTTTCAGTGATTACTGGTTATAAGTGCAATCTTCGATATGCAGAGTCGATACTTTATATTCTTTTGGGTGACATTCATGCTTGTTATGGACACCAATAAAAAAAAAAAGTATGCCTGGTTAATTACTGTGGATTATCTCGTTAATTTGCTTTTCGCCATCACAAGTCTATCCTTTTCCTATGTTCCCAATGTATTATGTTGAGATTCAGAAAGAGCACGTATACCTTTGTGTCTATATGGCGAGATGGGCTCATTATCTCCAGTTTGTACATTCTGATTGCCACAATCAATCTGCATTTTAGTGCATGACAGTTGCTTATCTGTTGGTTGTTATTGGTGCTTTGTATTACCTGATAAAACTGAAACCTCTTTCATATTTACTGCATAGACGCTTGAAATGCTGGAGAAAAAGGAGAAGGTACTCATAAAGAAGGCTGCGCAAGAGGTTGAGAAGGCCCGGGAGTTCACTAGAGCAAAGAACAAGAGGGGTATGTTGCTGATTGCCATAATAAACTTGTGCAACGGTTGTTTAGAAATATTTGTTCAACCTTTCATGTCGGATTCAGAGCCAATAATCATAATTCTGAAGTTTTTGGAACTCGAGCTGCATAGCCTTAGGACCTTCTTAATTTTTGAGCTGTGAGTTGTTTAGTCAGAGTTTTTTCCTTAGTATTATAATTTGCGGGCTTATGTATATAAGTGGATAAGGGCATTTGCAAGATTTACTAGGATTTATAACTTTGGAATGTTACTTGTAATATTAAGTTTCCTGTAATATGCTTAGGGAATCTGGAAGTGTGTTTGGACTTGTAATATTAAATTTTCCTCGGTTAATCCTCATCTCACCTTTAGGGGCCTGGCTGGAAGAGCACTATGATCCTTGTTTACTCCGCGTTTTCAATTTGTTTGCTGTTAGACTTTTCTATTCTTGTTTATCTTCTTTTGATTAATCCTTTGCAGTCCCTGCTTACCATATGCCAACACAAGCCCTCATTGGTTTTAGAGTTCTTTATAATAATAATTATTATTAATTTGATTCCTTATGTGCTTACTTGTCATGTTTATAATTTTTTCTTATGAACAAACAGCTGCTATACAATGTCTGAAGAGGAAGAGATTATATGAACAGCAAATCGAACAACTTGGAAATTTCCAGCTACGCATTCATGATCAGGTGAGTCTTGCTTTGTTATTTAGTCTTCTACTACAAATCAAGGTGCATATTTTCAATTGTTTTCAAGGATATATTTTAAATGGCACATTCGTTATGCAAATTCTTTAGATGATAATGTTGGAAGGAGCAAAAGCTACAACAGAGACGGTCGATGCTTTAAGAACTGGAGCATCGGCAATGAAGGCAATGCAGAAAGCAACGTATGTTGTTTATGTTCTTTTTTTTTCCATTTATTTTTTCCCCTTCTTTTGAACCATTGTTGTTTCTGTTTCATTTTACTTATATGATCAACTTGTTCCACTTGCTAAATCATGTAATTTTCAGTTGCTAATAATAGCAACCTAGTGGTTAAATATTGTAATATTTTGTTTAACAGGAATATTGATGATGTCGACAAGACGATGGATGAGATCAATGAGCAGACCGAGAATATGAAACAGATCCAGGAAGCATTATCAGCTCCTCTTGGTGCTGCAGCTGATTTTGATGAGGTTATTACTACTCCTTCTGGCTTCAGTTGCCTTCAGCTTTCTAATAGTGGATTTATTTCTGATATGTACTATAAAAAGGAAAGTTCTACTTCTTGCACTTATTCAAACAAGGAGTTTTTCTACTTATGCAATTTCATTTTCAGGATGAATTGGAGGCAGAACTTGAAGAACTTGAAGGTGCTGAGTTGGAAGAGCAGCTTCTTCAACCTGCAACCACAGCCCCTGCAGCTCCAGTGCACGTTCCCACTGGCCCACGGCCTGTTCGTCCTGCTCAGAAGCAAACAGCTGAGGAAGATGAGCTCGCTGCTTTACAGGCAGAGATGGCACTTTAAGCAGGTCATGCTTTTATTTCATTTCCTCTTTGCATGTTCCTGCAGGAATTATGATAAGGTGTTGAGAACTATAGCAAAGACACTGGATCTAGTCATAGCTTTCTGATGATCCTATCCCCATGGATTGCCATCGACTGTACTATTGATTTCGAGGACAGGCCTTCTTGCATCTAACTCTTTTTGTTATAATAATATGTTAAAGAAAAAAAAAAACAAAAGCAGAAAACGGAATTAAGAAGGCATGAGATGTTCTGCATCTGGAATTGATTGAGTTTGTTATGCTGTTGCAGGTAATTTCTTATTTGTAAAGAGCTGGCTTAAATTGTATTCCTGGGTATTGCCTGCTTCTGCTTCTGCTGCTGCTGCTGTGGTCGTTGTAAGTTAGCATTCACGCATGCGTCCACAATCCCGTGTGAGTTGGTAGTAGTGATAATCATACTCTGTAAATTAAGACGGAATGAATCAATTGGAGTCAGTGCCCCTCTTATATTGCTGGTTCTGGAGCTTGGGAGAGTTGTTTATACTCCATTCAGATCATTTCTTATTTTTTTTATCATTTGATATGAAAACCTTTACGTACTGCAGGCGAAGTAGCCAGTGGTAGCTGTTTCTGTGCTATCATTTCTCGGTATGTTATGTCGAGATGGGTGAATTTATTTCTAGGAATTTGGTCTGTGTATCACTGTCGGGATCTTATTACCGCAGTGGTGTGCTCATATTGTCGTGCTGCCATTCGCTCTTTTGATATATCGTATTTCCCCTGTGGAACACAAGCCATCCAACCCGACCTACGCTTGCGTTCTCCTGTAATATAAGTCTAATAGTCTCTGCGCAGTTTTTGACAATCTTAGCTCATTACAACACCTAGTATTAGAAATTGGAATACGGGCTCTTTGCATTTTCGTTGTTACAGTAAAAGGCATACTCAAAAAGGAAACGACCATCAATGAACTTTTAAGGACGAACTCATCTTCTCATATGATGAAACAACAATATAAAACTCAGTGGAAGAGTTGATTTTAAAAGCGTACTTCCATACCACGAACAATGAATGCACATCTTTTGTTTTATGGTTAAGAGCTTGAGGCTTACGCCTCAGCACTTGGTCCAACTGTACCCCGGACGGTGAATACGTCTTTTATCTCATGGTTTAAGAGCTTGAAGCCTCAGCATAACGGCACCCTGAACAATGAGTGCACATCTTTTGTCTTATGGTTTAAGAAACTTAACGTCTTATTTGGAAGGCATCACATCGATCCCAAAGGTAGGTTGTTGGTTAGGGCGTCCTGATAGGACTCCATGCACTAGTGATAGCAGCTTTGAGTAAGATTTATTGATTACAGATGGAAGGACCTAACAGGATGATGTTTGGTTGGTGTATATCGCATAGATGTTACACAATATATGCTTCCTGTTCCCACACAAAATGACGACAATAGGGTGAGGAAACAGAAAACTAATTTCCGTAATTTCTCAATGTTCCTCGTTTTTATAACTTCTCTTTCAGCTTTCTGAGCTGTGTGTGTATGTGTGTGTGTGTGAGAGAGAGAGAGAGAGAGGATCAGAGGCGACATGGCCAGAACGGTGTGTGTGACGGGAGCGACGGGGTTTGTGGCTTCGTGGTTGATCATGAGGCTCCTTGAACGTGGCTACTCTGTCCGAGCCACTATCAGACCTTCCACGGGTAAGTTCAGGTATGTCAGATTGAGATTTTCTTTGTAGTTTTATGGTAGGCATGAATCTGAAGAAATGGAATGTAAACAACCTTGATTTTCGTTTATGCCCACCAAATGTGAACCAAGTGCAAATACATGCCAAACACCACTATGTCGCTGCATATTTTCCGAAGATGAGAACATTGGAGATTGCCCGATTACATGGTCGGGATTGTTAAACGATGAAGTTTATGAAAGATAGTTTGATCCGATTAATGAAGTTAACCGGCATATATGTAGTATGTCTACGTAAATTTGCGTTTATAAATAATCATGTTTATGTGCTTTTAAATCTCAAGCAGATGGCAGAAAGAGAGACCTAAGCTTCCTGGAAAGCCTGCCCGGCGCACCAGAAAAACTCCAGATATTCACTGCCGATCTCAACGACCCCGAGAGCTTCAGCGAAGCCATTGAAGGATGCACAGGTGTCTTCCATGTTGCGACCCCTGTGGACTTTGAGGACAGGGAGCCCGAACAAGTCGTGACACAACGTGCCATAGATGGAACTCTTGGCATCTTAAAGGCGAGCCTGAAGTCCAAAACTGTAAAGCGAGTAATATACACTTCGAGTGCATCTGCTCTCTGTGTGAATACCACAGGGGCTGCTACGATGGACGAGAGTCATTGGAGTGATGTGGAATACATTAGGGCCGCGAAGCTGAATCGAGGGTCATACATGATCTCAAAGACCTTGACAGAAAAGGCTGCATTGGAGTTTGGAGAATCGAATGGACTGCATGTTGTCACAATCGTTCCCCCTTTTGTCACTGGTCCGTTTGTGTGTGATAAGCTCCCGGATTCTGTTCGTATTTCAATGGCTATGATATTTGGTATGTTCTGAGCCTCACATATATGCATGTTTATAGCACTATGAAATAATCGTGAATTTACGATGGGATCTTACTAACGGAACGAAGAACTGAAATCGGAATATATGAAATGAATAAGAAAGCAGACATCTAAGATAATTATAAGGTCGAACTAAATAATATATTATTATGTGATTGCAGGTAACCAAGATGATTATCCCTACCTTGGTCACACATGCATAGTTCATGTGGATGACTTAGCCAGTGCACACATCTTCCTCTTCGAGCACCCGTGCCCGAAGGGAAGGTACATTTGCTCCTCGGACGTCATCACACCTGAGAAGATGTCAAAGTTTCTCACAGAGAAGTACCCTAATCAATTTCCCGTGGCATGGTAAGTTTCTTTCCAAGAAGTAACCTGATCAGTCTTGCATATTCTGAAAAAGCGTTTTGCTTTTTGGAATTAATCAAGAAAGCTCATAGAGAGATTGTTATGATTTACTCCATCCTGTGATTATGCAGTCAACTCAAGCAAATTAAAGGGTATGAAATCCCCATCCTCTCGGCAGATAAGCTCTTGGATTCTGGGTTCGAATTTAAGCACGGATTCGAGGAAACATTTCATGGAGCAATCCAATGCTGCAGACAGAAGGGATATCTATAATAAGAAGCTTATAGCTAAGGAAATGATGCTACGCAGTCTTAATGTTCCACCGTTACCGTCGGAGAACATTTTGTAAGTGAAATGAAATAAATTTTCAGTATGCAAGCGAAATGTTATTATTGTATTATGGAAATCAAATTGGACCGGCCTGGGCATCGTGACCGTCTGGAAGAATCATCAGATTTGTGAATAAGGTCTCTTTTGTAAGGATCGGCAGTGCATGTTCTTATTTTTATTGATTACAATACTCTATTCTTAAGCAAATTATATCGCACCAATTACTCCGCAAATTGGTAAAGCACAATTTTTTTTCTCTCTTTCGATGAACCGATAATAATTGATCCACATCTACTGATTTCTCGCTAATTGTTACCCTCTACACAACCATGGGCTTATCTTCATTCACAAGTCTCTCAACTCCATTAGCCATGGAATACTGGTAGTGCATAGCCTCCCCTCAGCAGTCAAAGAACTGACCACTCTCTCCATCGTCCTCAGCTCTTCGTGGAACCCCGACTGCAAAACCAGAGAGGAGAAGTTTTCATCCGCCAACAGCCCGATGCATCTTATGACATCATGGAGCTTAGGAAAACCCAGTTGCAGCCAACCAACACTGACGGTGAAGCAGCTCTTGGGCATTGCAACCAAAGTAGCAACCTTAGTTGGCTCACACTTTTGATGATAATACTTTAGATTTCTATGATCAAAAAATTGCTTTTCTTATCGAAATTGAATTCTGCTGCTCACAATTCATGAAAAGGTCGGCCCTTGAAGCTTCCTTGCCAATGATTCTGCTTGAGACTACAGCAAAGGCTTCGGCCAATCAACGGGCGTATGATTTAGCTTCTGAATTCCCGCCGATCATATTGAACCCGAACTACATTCTTCCCAACCCTAGAAGTGGAAGTCCTTACCATGTGTCACTCGCCAATCCTGTCACGGGGATGGCGACTATTGAAGGCTGACTCTGAAATCATCAAAACTATTCAAAGGGTTCTCCAAGACCCTCAAGAGAAAGCTTAAGGACAACAGATTCAAGTGGAAAGAATTTCTCGGGATTCTGAATCCTTTCCTTTCCTTGAGGAAGTTAAACCAGTAGTTGGTATCACGATCAAGTACACCCGAATGACAAAAACACGAATGAAGGCAATTACAGAGAGAGAGAAAGAGAGAAGTGGTCATCAGGCGGCAGTGGCGGAGGCGGAGGCAGAGGCAGAGGCAGCTGCGGAAGGCGGTCGACGGAGTGAATCCTAACACGACCAAGGCAGTAGCCGTAGGAACAGAGGAAGAATTTGGCGCCTCATTGAATTTGGAGTCGCATAGCCCTAGGACCTTCTTAATTTTTGAGCTGTGAGTTGTTTAGCCAGAGTTTCTTCTTTAGTATTATAATTTTCGGGCTTATGGATATATGTGGATAAGGGCATCTGCAAGATTCACGAGCATTTATAACTGTGGAATGTCACTTGTAATATTTAGTTTCCTGTAATATGCTTAGGCAATAAGTAAGTGTGTTTGGACTTGTAATATTAAAAATCTTCCTCGGTTAATCCTCATCTCGCCTTTAGGGGCCTGGCTGGAAGAGCACTATGATCCTTGTTTACTCCACGTTTTCAATTTGTTTGCTGTTAGACTTTTCTATTCTTGTTTATCTTCTTTTGATCAATCCTTTGCAGTCCCTGCTTACCATATGCCAACACAAGCCCTCATTGGTTTTAGAGTTCTTTATAATAATAATTATTATTAATTTGATTCCTTATGTGCTTACTTGTCATGTTTATGATTTTTTCTTATGAACAAATAGCTGCTATACAATGTCTGAAGAGGAAGATATTATATGAACAACAAATCGAGCAACTTGGAAATTTCCAGCTATGCATTCATGATCAGGTGAGTCTTGCTTTCTTATTTAGTCATCTCCTATAAATCAAGGTGCATATTTTCAATTGTTTTCAAGGATCTATTTTAAACGGCACGTTCGTTATGCAAATTCTTTAGATGATAATGCTGGAAGGAGCAAAAGCTAAAACCGAGACAGTCAATGCTTTAAGAACTGGAGCGGCGACAATGAAGGCAATGCAGAAATGTTGTTTATGTTCCTTTTTTTTTTCATTTATTTTTTCCCCTTTTTTTGAACCAGTGTTGTGTCTGTTTCATTTTACTTATATGAACGACTTGTTCCACTTGCTAAATCATGTGATTTTCAGTTGCTAATAATAGTAACCTAGTGTTTAAATATTGTAATATTTTATTTAACAGGAATATTGATGATGTTGACACGACGATGGATGAGATCAATGAGCAGACCGAGAATATGAAACAGATCCAGGAAGCATTATCAGCTCCTCTTGGTGCTGCAGCAGATTTTGATGAGGTTATTACTACCCCTTCTGGCTTTAGTTGCCTTCGGCTTTCTAATAGTGGATTTATGCCTGATATGTACTATGAAAAGGAAAGTTCTACTTCTTGCACTTATCCAGACAAAAAGGAGTTCTACTTCTTATGCAATTTCATTTTCAGGATGAATTGGAGGCAGAACTTGAAGAACATAAAGGTGCTGAGTTGGAAGAGCAGCTTCTTCGACCTGTAACCATGGCCCCTGCAGATCCAGTGCACGTTCCCGCTGGCCCACGGCCTGTTCGTCCTGCTCGGAAGCAAACAGCTGAGGAAGATGAGCTCGCTGCTTTACAGGCAGAGATGGCACTTTAAGCAGGTCATGCTTTTATTTCATTTCCTCTTTGCATGTTCCTGCATGAATTATGATCAGCTGTTGAGAATTATAGCAAAGACACAGGATCTAGTCATAGCTTTCTGACGATCCTATCCCCATGGATTGCCATCAACTGTACTATTGATTTGGAGGACAGGCCCTCGTGCATCTAACTCTTTTCGTTATAATAATATGTAAAAAGAAAAAAAAAAAGAACAAAAGTAAAAAACGGAATTAAGAAGGCATGAGATGTTTTGCATCTGGAGTCGATTGAGTCTGGTTATTGCCTGCTTCTGCTGCTGCTGCGGTCGTTGTCAGTTAGCATTCACGCATGAGTCCACAATCCTGTGTGAGTTGGTAGGAGTGATAATCATACTCTGTAAATTAAGACAGAGCGAATCAATTGGAGTCAGTGCCCCTCTTATATTGCTGGTTCTGGAGCTTGGGAGAGTTGTTTATACTCCATTCAGATCATTTCTTTTCTTTTATCATTTGATATGAAAACCTATACATAATGCAGGCGAAGTAGCCAGTGGTAGCTGTTTCTGTGCTATCATTTCTCGGTTTGTTAAGTCGAGATGAGTGAATTTATTTCTAGGGATTTGGTCGGTGCATCACTGACAGGATCTTATTACTGCAGTAGTGTCCTCATATCGTCATGCTGCCATTTGCTCTTTTGATGTATCGTATTTTCCCTGCGGAACACAAGCCATCCAAGCCGACCTACGATTGCGTTCTCCTGTATTATAAGTCTAATAGTCTATGCGCAGTTTTTGACAATCTTAGCTCATTACAACACCTGGCATTTGAAATTGGAATATGAGCTCTTTGCATTTTCCCCGTTACTGTAAAAGGCAAACTCAAAAGGGAAACGACCATCAATAATCTTTTTAAGGACGAACTCATCTTCTCATAAGATGAAACAACAATATAAAACTCAGTGGAAGAGTTGATTTGAAAAGCGTACTTCCATACTGTGAACAATGAATGCACATCTTTTATCTCATGGTTTAAGAGCTTGAAGCCTCAGCATAACTGTACCCCGAACAATGAGTGCACATCTTTTGCCTTATGGTTTAAGAAACTTGAGGCCAAAGCATGTGGTCCTACAGCTGATTGTGAAGCCTAGGCGAATAATTAACATCTTATTAGGAAGGTATTACATCAATCTCAAAGGTAGGTAATTGGTTAGGGGGTCCTGATAGGACTCAATGCACTCGTGATAACAGCTTTGAGTAAGATTTATCGATTACAGATGGAAGAACCTAACAGGATGATGTTTGGTTGGTGTATATCGGATAGATGTTACAAAATGACGACAATAGAGTGAGGAAACAGAAAACTAATTTCTGTGATTCCGGCAGTTTCTATGACCTCTCAATGTTCCTCGTTTTCATAACTTCTCTTTCAGATTTCTGAGCTTACTTTGTGTGTGTGTGTGTGTGTGTGTGTGTGAGAGAGAGAGAGAGAGAGAGAGAGAGAGAGAGAGAGAGGATCAAAGGCGACATGGCTGGAACAGTGTGTGTGACAGGAGCGACGGGGTTTGTGGCTTCGTGGTTGATCATGAGGCTCCTTGAACGTGGCTACTCCGTCCGAGCCACTATCAGATCTTCCACGGGTAAGTTCGGGTATGTCAGATTGAGATTTTCTTTGTAGTTTTATGGTAGGCATGAATCTGAAGAAATGGAATGTAAACAACCTTGATTTTCGTTTATGCCCACCAAATGTGAACCAAGTGCAAATACATGCCAAACACCACTATGTCGCTGCATATTTTCCGAAGATGAGAACATTGGAGATTGCCCGATTACATGGTCGGGATTGTTAAACGATGAAGTTTATGAAAGATAGTTTGATCCGATTAATGAAGTTAACCGGCATATATGTAGTATGTCTACGTAAATTTGCGTTTATAAATAATCATGTTTATGTGCTTTTAAATCTCAAGCAGATGGCAGAAAGAGAGACCTAAGCTTCCCGGAAAGCCTGCCCGGCGCACCAGAAAAACTCCAGATATTCACTGCCGATCTCAACGACCCTGAGAGCTTCAGCGAAGCCATTGAAGGATGCACAGGTGTCTTCCATGTTGCGACCCCTGTGGACTTTGAGGACAGGGAGCCCGAACAAGTCGTGACACAACGTGCCATAGATGGAACTCTTGGCATCTTAAAGGCGAGCCTGAAGTCCAAAACTGGGAAGCGAGTAATGTACACTTCGAGTCTATATGCTCTCTGCGTGAATACCACGGGGGCTGCTATGCTGGACGAGAGTTATTGGAGTGATGTGGAATACATTAGGGCCGTGAAGCTGAATCGAGGGTCATACATGATCTCAAAGACCTTGACAGAGAAGGCGGCTTTGGAGTTTGGAGAATCGAACAGACTGGATGTTGTCACGATCATTCCCCCTTTTGTCACTGGTCCGTTTGTGTGTGATAAGCTCCCGGATTCGGTTCGTATTTCAATGGCTATGATCTTTGGTATGTTCTGAGCCTCATATATATGCATGTTTGTAGTACTATGACATAAACTAGGATAGTGATGCATTAATCGTGAATTTATGATGGGATCTTACGAACGAAACAAAGAACTGAAATCAGAATATATGAAATGAATAAGAAAGCAGACATCTAAGATAATTATAAGGTCGAACTAAACAATATATTATAATGTGATTGCAGGTAACCAAGATGATTATCCCTACCTTGGTCACACATGCATAGTTCATGTGGATGACTTAGCCAGTGCACACATCTTCCTCTTCGAGCACCCGTGCCCGAAGGGAAGGTACATTTGCTCCTCGGACGTCATCACACCTGAGAAGATGTCAAAGTTTCTCACAGAGAAGTACCCTAATCAATTTCCCGTGGCATGGTAAGTTTCTTTCCAAGAAGTAACCTGATCAGTCTTGCATATTCTGAAAAAGCGTTTTGCTTTTTGGAATTAATCAAGAAAGCTCATAGAGAGATTGTTATGATTTACTCCATCCTGTGATTATGCAGTCAACTCAAGCAAATTAAAGAGTATGAAGTGCCCATCCTCTCGGCAGATAAGCTCTTGGATTCTGGTTTCGAATTTAAGCACACCTTCGAGGAAACATTTCATGGAGCAATCCATTGCTGCAGACAGAAGGGATATCTATAATAAGAAGCTTATAGCTAAGGAAATGATGCTACGCAGTCTTAATGTTCCACCGTTACCGTCGGAGAACATTTTGTAAGTGAAATAAAATGAATTTTCAGTATGCAAGCGAAATGTTATTATTGTATTATGGAAATCAAATTGGACCGGCCTGGGCATCGTGACCGTCTGGAAGAATCATCAGATTTGTGAATAAGGTCTCTTTTGTAGGATCTGCAGTGCATGTTCTTATTTCTATTGATTACAATACTCTATTCTTAAGCAAATTATATCGCACCAATTACTCCGCAAATTGGTAAAGCACAATTTTTTTTTCTCTCCTTCGATGAACTGATAATAATTGATCCACATCTACTGATTCCTCGCTACTTGTTTCCCTCTACACAATCACGGGCTTATCTTCATTCACAAGTCTCTCAACTACATTAGCCATGGAAGACTGGTAGTGCATAGCCTCCCCTCAGCAAGTGAAAGAACTGACCACTCTCTCCGTCGACCCCAGCTCCTTGTGGAACCCCGACTGCAAAACCAAAGAGGAGAAGTTCTCATCTGCCAACAGCCCGATGCATCTTATGACATCATGGAGCTTAGGAAAACCCAGTTGCAGCCAACCAACACTGACAGTGAAGCAACTCCTGGGCATGGAATCGCTTGAGGAAATTTCTTGTACTTCCTCAACTACTTGCCCAAGTACCGAATCAAGCTCGTCGACTCTTCTCCATTCAATTAACTGATAACAAGCAGACATTAGGACCGCTTCATCGGCATTAGGAGATACAAGCAGATAATGCAGACAGAGCTCGGAATCATTGCCTGCTGCATCACTAGCAGGTGAATTAAAGTTTCTCCTTGCTAAGTTTCTGTGTCTTTCTCGATCCTAATTAATAGATAGTATTCCCTGGTCTTTCCGCACTTGCCTCGCACGGCCCATGGTAGCAAGTGCATCTCTAGGTGGGCTCAGAAAGCACTTCAAACTGCAGCACAGTTCCATCGACACAAAATCCGAGGCATGTTTAATACAGAGAACAATCAACTTGGACCTCCTCTTGTTAATGTGATTCAAGACCGAATTCAGGTAAAATGAGCGCTCAACAATACCGAAAACAGTAAGATGAGACCAGCTCCCACAGCTCGAAAGCTAGACAGGTCTCAAGAACCAATCCCGTCACGTCTTCATCATAAACCCCACATTCTCCACCAACGCCCGGGTATATAACTGGATCATTGCAACCAAATTAGAAACCTTAGTTGGCTCACACTTACTGATGATAAAACTTCAGATTTCTATGATCAAAAAATACCTTTTCTTATAAAAAATGAATTCTGCTGCTCACAATTCAAGAAAAGGTCAGTCCTTGAAGCTTCCTTGCCAATGACTCTGCTTGAGACTACAGCAAAGGCTTCGGCCGATCAATGGGCAGATGATTTAGCTTCTGAATTCCCGCCGATCGTATTGAACCCAAACTACATTCTTCCCAGCCCCTGAAGTGGAAGTCCTAACCATGTGTCACTCGCCAATCCTGTCACGGGATGGCGACTATCGAAGGCCGACTCTGAAATCATCGAAACTATTCAAAGGGTTCTCCAAGACCCTCAAGAGAAAGCTTAAGGACAACAGATTCAAGTGAAAAGAATTTCTCGGGATTCTGAATCCTTTCCTTTCCTTGAGAAAGTTAAAACAGTTGGTATCGCGATCAAGTACCCCAGAAAGACAAAAACATGAAGAATTCGTATCTCCTGGCAGGGCAGGGCAATTACAGAGAGAGAGAGAAGTGGCCATGAGGCGGCAGTGGCGCAGGCGGAGGCGGCTGCAGAGGGCGGTGGACGGAGTGAACCCTAACACGACCAAGGCAGTAGCCGTAGGAACAGAGGAAGAATTTGGCGCCTCACTGATGAGTTCGCGGGCGTCGGAAGGAAAATGAGCCGCCCGTCCATTTCTTTATTTTTAATTTTTTGTTTATTTCAAGGGATTCATTTCTTTTTCAGTTCTTTACTATCTACAAATTTCCATAATTACTTTTCATTACGTTGAAAAGTGATTTGAAGTTAAATATAATATGTACTTTTTGGAAAAATAAATAATATATACTTAATTATTACAGTAATATCTTTTAGAGTTTTTGTTACTTCCATTGAAAAGAGAATTCAAATTTGAATTGATATGCCAGTTGTCATCTAAGTAGATAGAAGATAAATTTATATTAAATTTAACAATTTCAAAGAATGAATGACAAATCCAAATTGGATTAAAAGTGCTAGTTGTCATACTTATTTGTATGACTGTCTTTGTCCGTTCCCTCTCCTTATAAGTTCTATGTATATGGAAGTTATTTACCTGTAAAAGTTATGTTATATAATGCACAGTTAAAGAATGATAGAGAATTTTTCAACCGAAGAAATAAAAGAATGATAGAGAATTCAAGTGAGTCCTAGGATGTGTTCTAATGCCCATGTCAAAAGCATATAATTTAGGTGGTTCTTTTAAGAAAACATTTTTTTTTACTTCTTGTAGCTTCTAATTATTTCCTCATTGTCTCCATAAATTCAATAAACACACATCAACTATTAGCATCAAAATATCAAATTTCCAACACATTAGACCCTCTTATTATCAAGAAGGGATATAATTGAGCCGAATAGAGTCCAAATAGCTTCAGCTTGACCTAGCTTTATTATCCAAGCTCGGATCGAGACATAGAGGAGCAGCTCGAGCTCGACAAGCAAACTCCAGCTGTAGTTTCTTACACGAGCGAGCTCGAGCATGAGCTGACCTCGAAGGCAAGCTAAATGGATAAACCCTAAACAGTCCACACCCCTACCGTCAAACCTCTCCATGCTATCCTATTAAATTTAACACCTACAATAGAATAACATCAGTGTCTCGGCTTAAAGAGAAGTGCGTGTGTATGGTAAGACCGGCCAAAACCGAAGTTCACTTTCAGACCATTTCTCCTTAATTATCTTCTATTTGAGACTCATAATATTCCACCCTAATTGTTTGGTAATCCTATCTCGTTATGCGACACAAACATCCCTAGAATCACTAAAAACATAAATACTTATAATTAGTTTTTTTTTTTGGCTGAAGGACTTATAAATTATTTATTCAGCTATAAACTAGTATACATATAGGAATCGCTATATTTGTTTCTTGAGGACGCTAAGGAGTCATGTTCGAAATTATACTATATGTATGTACGTTAAAACAATTTTGGTTGGTATAGGTGTAAAACTGTTGACCTATAGTCGTCCAGTATTTTGTGTAATCAAGGAATATTAAGTAAAACATGCATACGTGGAATGTTTATGAAATTACATTATCCATGTAAGGTGGATTGAAATTTGGCGCCAAACAATCAAGGTATTGAACGTACATTCCTTTATATTACTTATAAATCTCCAAACTAAAATTATAATAAATATGAGATACATACAAATAATATAGATGAATCAATATATAATATAAAGCGGGTCTGTGGTGGCTCGCCAGAGTGTTTCAGAACACTCGGTTTCCAAATGGAATTCTTTTGAAACTTTTTTGTGAAGCTTTTAAAATTTTTAAAATATATAGATATAGATTTGTGAGACCGATCATTATTTTCTATGTTTATTTAGCTTTCTATAAAAATTTTAATTTTACTTTCTAAAATTTTTAAAACCTATAAATATAGATTAGTGAGACTGGTTTTTATTTTCTCGATTTTTTGAACTTTTATAAAAGATTAACTTTTTAAAATTTTTATTTTTAAATTTTCTAAGACAGATATAGTTTTGCGAGACTGGTTGATATTTTCTCTAATTTTAGATTATTTTAAAAAGCGATTTTTTTGTACTTGAGCTAATATAGTTGATATATAGCTTTCCGGGACCAGACGTTTCTGAGGTTTTGTTAGAAAAAGGAATGCTTTATACTTGAGTTAAAATAGTTAATTTTCTCGGTTATAGATATTGATTGGATTTTGAATTAATATGCTTGATTTTTGTATTTCAAAAGATTTTGATTAGAGAAAATTACTCATTAGACTTGGTGCTGATTAGATTTGGATTTTTTTGGATACTTATTTAATATTATGTATGATATGTTATAAATAGAAAGTATCACACATAAATAGTGTCATGTCTCAAAAAGTTATTGAAGTCACTAAATGAGAGTTATTGGACTTCCAAGAAGTATATTTACCAATAGACATAAAGGTGAGTTCTCCAGTTTTTTTGCCACTTATGTACACCAAACAACCATCGCTAAATGAATTTTATGAAATTTTTGAGTTCTCTAATTTTATGCCTACATCATGTCAAAATTCTGATAAAAACTTGGTGCCATATGTGTGAAGATTGTTACAATCCAACTCAAATTTCATTGAAACGATCGACACAGTAAATAGACCGTGTGGTCTTACATGGAAGGAAACTAATTAATGTTATATGCCTAGTATCTATGACTACCGAAAATATCAAATACTAAATATAAGTTCCTAATATACAACTGTACAATCCGAAGTATCTATAATACTCTCCCTTAAGTTGGAGCATGAGGGTCACAAATACTTAACTTGGATAGGATGAAGCGGAAGCGATTTCGACCTAGCACCTTTGTGAAGATATCTGCCAACTGAAGTCTCGTAGGCAAATGGTCGGTAACCACTACTCCTGAATTTATGTGCTCACATACGAAATGGCAATGGATTTCAATGTGCTTAGTTCGCTCGTGAAATACTGGATTAGCCGCAATGTGTAGCGCAGCTTGATTATCACAGAATAGTCGAGTCGGTGTGTTCATCTATACTCCAAGAGAAGAAAGAAGATTTCGCAATCATATAATCTCACTGATAGATGCTACCATTGCTCGATAATCTGCTTCAGCAGATGAGCTAGAAACTGTGATTTGTTTCTTCGTCTTCCATGAAACTGGACACCCTCCAAGCGTAATAAAGTATCTCGTAATAGAATGACGGATTAAGGGATAGCTTGCCCAATCCGAATCACAAAAGGCTTCAATTGTTGAGGGGGGACTAATACAATGCGCTCTTTTGGCTGCTCTCAATATTGGGTCGGCCTAGTGTGAGCCTACGCGGGCACACAGAAACATAACCGGCTTTGATATCATATTAAATTTTCATTGAACTTACACGGACTTAAGATCATTTGCAACCCAAAAGTTTAAGTTGATACTTGATAGGTTACTGGACTCAAGCCTCATATAAGCTTATGGTTTATTCCTCAAATTTTCAGTGTGGGACAACATATCTCAACAATATGTGTGTGTTTAACCTAACAACAACATCAATATGATCAAAGAGTTTCATCTCCAATGCCATGCTTCTAATTTTTTAATCATCCTTTCGTTGGTATGTTTTTGGCTTTTAACTTTTAATTTTTAAGTATGTTTTTTACTTTTCTTAATTTTTTATTTATCTTTTAATCTGTATTTCAACATAGTTTCTTCCTACCTTGTTTTTCAAATTAAATTAACATTATATTTAATACTATAGTATGTTGATTATAAATTGACGATTTTCAATTATTAAAAAAAATTTAAATTATATTGTGTTTTTCAGTGTAACGCACGAGTTTCACGACTGGTTAATATTTTATTGATCGAACAAAACCTATATGCAGTATCATTCATCTAATCTATCCGAAATAATTCTAAGTCATGCAATATGGAGCTTGGGGTTTCCCATTTTGGTTTATATGACTCGTCCACTTTCATTTATAAACTTTTATATAATAATCATGTGTGTTGCATGTAAAAGTAAATGTAATTTGATATGCTATTTTAAATAATATTTAAGATTTATAGTTATAGCTATATAAATAAATTTTGAATAAAATGTGAAAAGATTAATCGTGAAGTATGTAGTGCAACTGGCAAATTGTGCTTAAGATAAATGGACTTTACCGGCAAAGCCAGAACAACGCTCGAGCTCGTTTAATTAGATTTCACACGCTTGAAGACCTTCATGACCAGGATCAAATTGACATTTGAATAAGAATAGTCTCCACCTATTGATAGAGAACATCTCACATCTCATCGAAAATGCTCTGCATAAATAAGATTCAAATTTGATTCGGCGTGCAGTTTAGCTTACGGGTTGATGAATAATCCGTGTTTTCATTTTATTTTGGGTTTTTCTTGTTGTTCTTCGGGTCTTTTTCCTTGGAAAAGACTTTTTATTTTTCATATTGTCATGATTCGCTCTTTTGATGTATCGTACATTCCCTGCAGAACACAAGCCATCCAACCCGACCTATGCTTGCGTTCTCCTGTAATATAAGTCTAATAGTCTTTGCGCAGTTTTTGACAATCTTAGCTCATTACAACACCTAGAATTAGAAATTGGAATACGAGCTCTTTGCATTTTCGTCGTGACAGTAAAAGGCAAACTCAAAAAGGAAACGACCATCAATAATCTTTTAAGGACGAACTCAACTTCTCGTATGACGAAACAACAATATAAAACTCGATGGAAGGGTTGATTTTAAAGGCGTACTTCCATACCCTGAACAATGAGTGCACATCTTTTGTTTTATGGTTAAGAGCTTGAGGCCTTACGCCTCAGCACGTGGTCCAACTGTACGATGGAGTGTGAGAGGACTTACCCTGGACGATGAATACACATCTTTTATCTCATGGTTTATATTGGAGATAATTATGGAGTGTGAGAGGACAAAATATTCCACACCGGTTGAAAAGAATAAAATGGGGAAGTTTATAAAAGACAAAGGCACAGTAACTCGTTGGCTTAAGTTTTTGAGTTGCATATAGGCTCAAATTCGAATTAGACCCATTTTTATTTAAAAATTTATCCAACTAGTATCAGAGCCCATGGTTACAATCCTAGGCGTGTAAGGCCCGCCTTAGTGCGGTGTAGTGGGCGTATGCGCTGGTCTATACGACCTGTTAGCTCGAGTGTAAGTGTAGAGTATGCCTCGAGCAGGTACCCCGTTGTGTCCGATGTTGGGACTTCGTAGCGAGGGCGGGTGTGTGTATACGAGTGGTCCTGTCGAATGGTTTAGGTCACATGGAACGTGTAAAGACGACACGATACCACGTGAAGGCGAGATGTTGGAGATAATTATGGAGTGTGAGAGGACAAAATGTCCCACACAGGATGAAAAGAACAAAATGGGAAAGTTTATAAAAGACAAAGGCCTAGTAACCCATTAGTTTAAGTTTTTGGGTTGCATATGGGTTAATTCCGAATTAGGCCTATTTTTATTTAAAAATTTATCCAACAGTTTAAGAGCTTGAACCCTCAGCATAACAATGAGTGCACATCTTTTGCCTTATGGTTTAAGAAACTTGAGGCCAAAGCATGTGGTCCAACAGCTGATTGTGAAGCCCAAACGAATGATTAACTTCTTATTAGGAAGGCATTACATCAATATCAAAGGCAGGTTATTGGTTAGGGGGTCCTGATAGGACTCGATGCACTCATGATAGCAGCTTTGAATAAGATTTATCAATTATAGATCGAAGGACCTAACAGGATAATGTTTGGTTGGTGTATATCGGATAGGTGTTATACAATATATGCTTCCCGTTCCCGCATAAAATGATGACAATAGAGTGAGGAAACAGAAAACTAATTTCTGTAATTGTGTGCCAAGTTTAAGTGAGAATTGTCCTCGTAAAGGCCCACCTTATCGGTCCGGCAGTTTCTATGACTTCTCAATGTTCCTCGTTTTCGTAACTTCTCTTTCAGCTTTCTGAGCTTATCTTTTGTGTGTGTGTGTCTGTGTGTGTGTGTGTGAGAGAGAGAGAGAGAGAGAGAGAGAGAGGATCAAAGGCGACATGGCTGGAACGGTGTGTGTGACGGGAGCGACGGGGTTTGTGGCTTCGTGGTTGATCATGAGGCTCCTTGAACGTGGCTACTCCGTCCGAGCCACTATCAGACCTTCCACGGGTAAGTTCGGATATGTCAGATTGAGATTTTCTTCGTAGTTTTATGGTAGGCATGAATCTGAAGGAATGGAATGTAAACACCCTTGATTTTTCGTTTATGCCCACCAAATGTGAACCAAGTGAAAATGCATGCCAAACGCCACTATGTCGATGCAAATTTCCGGAAGATGAGCCCATCGGAGATTGCCTGATTACATGGTCGGGATTGTTAAAGGAAGAACTTTATAAAAGATAGATTGATCCGATGAATGAAGTTAACCGGCATATATGTAGTATGTGTACGTAAATTTGCGTTTATAAATAATCATGTTTATCTGCTTTTAAATCTCAAGCAGATGGCAGAAAGAGAGACCTAAGCTTCCTGGAAAGCCTGCCCGGCGCACCAGAAAAACTCCAGATATTCACTGCCGATCTCAGCGACCCCGAGAGCTTCAGCGAAGCCATTGAAGGATGCACAGGTGTCTTCCATGTTGCGACCCCCTTGGACTTTAGGGAGCCCGAACAAGTCATGACACAACGTGCCTTAGATGGAACTCTTGGCATCTTAAAGGCGAGCCTGAAATCCAAAACTGTAAAGCGAGTAATATACACTTCGAGTGCATATGCTCTCTGCGTAAATACCACCGGGGCTGCTACGATGGACGAGAGTTATTGGAGTGATGTGGAATACATTAGGGCCGCAAAGCTGAATTACGGGTCATACATGATCTCAAAGACCTTGTCAGAGAAGGCGGCTTTGGAGTTTGGAGAATCGAATGGACTGGATGTCGTCACGATCGTTCCCCCTTTTGTCACTGGTCCATTTGTGTGTGATAAGCTCCCGGATTCTGTTCGTATTTCAATGGCTATGATATTTGGTATGTTCTGAGTCTCATATATATGCATGTTTATAGCACTATGAAATAATCATGAATTTACGATGGGATCTTACTAACGGAACGAAGAACTGAAATCGGAATATATGAAACGAATAAGAAAGCAGACATCTAAGATAATTATAAGGTCGAACTAAATAATATATTGTAGTGTGATTGCAGGTAACCAAGATGATTATCCCTACCTTGGTCACACATGCATAGTTCATGTGGATGACTTGGCCAGTGCACACATCTTCCTCTTCGAGCACCCATGCCCAAAGGGAAGGTACATTTGCTCCTCGGACGTCATCACAACCGAGAAGATGTCAAAGTTTCTCACAGAGAAGTACCCTAATCAATTTCCCGTGCCATGGTAAGTTTCTTTCCAAGAAGTAACCTGATCAGTCTTGCATATTCTGAAAAAACGTTTTGCTTTTTGGAATTAATCAAGAAAGCTCATAGAGAGATTGTTATGATTTACTCCATCCTGTGATTATGCAGTCAACTGAAGCAAATTAAAGGGTATGAAATCCCCATCCTCTCGGCAGATAAGCTTTTGGATTCTGGGTTCGAATTTAAGCACGGATTCGAGGAAACATTTCATGGAGCAATCCAATGCTGCAGACAGAAGGGATATCTATAATAAGAAGCTTATAGCTAAGGAAATGATGCTACGCAGTCTTAATGTTCCACCGTTACGTTGGAGAACATTTTGTAAGTGAAATAAAATAAATTTTCAGTATGCAAGCGAAACGTAATTATCGTATAACGGAAATTGGATTGGTCTGGCCTGGGCATCATGACCATCTGGAAGAATCATCAGATTTGTGAATAAGGTCTCTTTTGTAAGGATCTGCAGGGCATGTTCTTATTTTTATTTGTTACAATAATCTATTCTTAAGCAAATTATATCGCACCAATTACTCCGCAAATTTGTAAAGCACAAATTTTTTCTCTCTTTTGATGAACCGATAATAATTGATCCACATCTACTGATTCCTCGCTACTTGTTTCCCTCTACAGTCTACACAACCACGGGCTTATTTTCATTCACAAGTCTCTCAACTACATTAGCCATGGAAGACTGGTAAAGCATAGCCTCCCCTCAGCAGTCAAAGAACTGACCACTCTCTCCATCGACCTCAGCTCTTCATGGAACCCCGACTGCAAAACCAAAGAGGAGAAGTTCTCATCCGCCAACAGCCCAATGCATCTTATAACATCATGGAGCTTAGGAAAACCCAGTTGCAGCCAACCAACACTGACAGTGAAGCAGCTCTTGGGCATGGAATCTCTCGAGGAAATCTCTTGTACTTCCTCAACTACTTGCCCAAGTACCGAATCAAGCTCGTCGACCTTTCTCCATTTAATTAACCGATAACAAGCAGACATTAGGACCGCTTCATCGGCATTAGGAGATACAAGCAGATAATGCAGATAGAGCTCGGAATCATTGCCTGCTGCATTCCTAGCGAGCAAATTAAAGCTTCTCCTTGCTAAGTTTCGTGTCTTTCTCGTTCCTAATTAATAGATAGTATTCCCTGGTCTTTCTGCGCTTGCCTCGCACTGTCCATGGCAGCGAGTGCATCTCTAGGTGCCTCAGGAAGCACTTCAAATTGCAGCACAGTTCCATCGATATGAAATCCGAGGCATGTTTAATACAGAGAACAATCAAATTAGACCTCCTCTTGGAAATGTGATTCAAGATCGAATTCAGGTAAAATGAGCGTTCAACCATACCGAAAACAATAAGAAGAGACCAGCTCCCACAGCTTGAAAGCTAGACAGGGCTCAAGAACCAATCCCATCACGTCTTTGCTCATCATAAATCCCACATTCTCCGCCAACGCCCGGGTATATAACTGGATCAGTGCAACCAAATTAGCAACCTTAGTTGGCTCACACTTTTGATGATAAAACTTTAGATTTCTATGATCAAAAAATTGATTTTCTTATCGAAATTAAATTCTGCCGCTCACAATTCATGAAAAGGTCGGTCCTTGAAGCTTCCTTGCCAATGACTCTGCTTGAGACTACAGCAAAGGCTTCGGCCGATCAATGGGCAGATGATTTAGCTTCTGAATTCCCGCCGATCGTATTGAACCCAAACTACATTCTTCCCAGCCCCTGAAGTGGAATTCCTAACCATGTGTCACTCGCCAATCCTGTCACGGGATGGCGACTATCGAAGGCCGACTCTGAAATCATCAAAACTATTCAAAGGGTTCTCCAAGACCCTCAAGAGAAAGCTTAAGGACAACAGATTCAAGTGGACAGAATTCTCGGGATTCTGAATGCTTTCCTTTCCTTTCCTTCAGAAAGTTAGGTATTACGATCAAGTTCACCAGAATGACAAAAACATGAAGAATTCGTATCTCCTGGCAGGGCAGGGCAATTACAGAGAGAGAGAGAGAGAGAGAGAGAGAGAGAGAGAGAGAAGTGGCCATGAGGCGGCAGTGGCAGAGGTGGAGGCGGCTGCGGAGGCCGGTGGACGGAGTGAAACCTAACACGACCAAGGCAGTAGCCGTAGGAACAGAGGAAGAATTTGGCGCCTCATTTGTTTATTTTTAATTTTTTGTTTATTTTCAAGGGATTCATTTCTTTTTCAGTTCTTTACTTTCTACAAATTTCCATAATTACTTTTCATTATGTTGAAAAGTGATTTGAAGTTAAATGTAATATATACTTTTTGGGCAAATAAATAATATATACTTAATTATTACGGTAGTATCTTTCAGAATCTTTTGTCACCTCCATTGAGAAGAGAACTCAAATTTGAATTGAGACGTGAGTTGTTATCCAAGTAAATAGAAGACCAATTTATATTAAAGTTAACAATTTCAAAGAAAGAGCGACAAATCCAAATTGGATTAGAAGTGCCAGTTGTCATACTTATTTGTATGATTGTCTTTATCCATTCCACCTCCTTATAAGTTCTATGTATATGTGAAGTTATTTACTTGTAAAAGTTATGCTATATAATGTATTGTTAAAGAACGATAGAGAATTAATTTTCTAAGAAAGAGATATTTTCTCTAAGACATAGACACAGATATAGTTGATTTGTAGCTTTCTGGGACCAGACTTTTTTGAGGTTTTGTTAGAAAAGGAATGCTTTGTACTTGAGTTAAAATAGTTGATTTTCTCGGTTATAGATTTTGATTGGATTTTGAATTAACATACTTGATTTTTGTATTTCAAAAGATTTTGATCAGACAAAATTACTCATTAGACTTGGTGCTGATTTGATTTGGATACTTATATAATATTATGTATGATATGTTATAAATAGAAAGTACCACACATAAATAGTGTCGTCTCAAAAAGTTATTGAAGTTACTAAATGAGAGTTATTGGACTCCCAAGAAGTACGTTTACCAATAGACGTAAAGGTGAGTTCTTCAATTTTTTTGCCACTTATGTTCACCAAACAACCATCGCTAAATGAATTTTATGAAATTTTTGAGTTCTCCAATTTTATGCTTATATCATGTCAAAATTCTGATAAAAACTTGGTACCATATGTATGTGGTTAACATAACAACAGCACATGAGTCATCAATATGATCAAAGAGTTTCATCCTCCAATGCCATGCTTCTAATTTTTAACCATCCTATCGTTGGTATGTTTTTGGCTTTTAACTTTAAATTTTTAATATTTTTTTTACTTTTCTTAATTTTTTTTATTTATCTTTTAATTTGTATTTCAACATAGTTTCTTCCTACCTTGTTTTTCAAATTAAAAAAGTAACATTATATTTAATAATATAGTTTATTTATTATAAATTTACGATTTTCAATTATCAAAAAGAAATTTTAATTATATTGCATTTTTTTCCGTGCAATGCACGGGCTCCACGACTACTTATTATTATTGATCTAACAAAACTTAGATGCAGTATCATTAATCTAATCTATCCGAAATAGTTCTAGGTCATGCAATATGGAGCTCGGGGTTTCCCATTTTGGTTTATATGACTCCTCCACTTTCATATGTAAACTTTATATATTTAATTAAATAATCATATGCGTTGCATGTAAAAGTAAATGTAATTTGATATGCTATTTTAAATAATATTTAAATAAGTATGATTTATAGTTATAGCTATATAAATAAATTTTGAATAAAATGTGAAAAGATTAATCGTGCAGTATATAATGCAACTAGCAAATTGCGCTTAAGATAAATGGACTTTACCAGCAAAGCCAAACGCTCGAGCTCGTTTAATTATACTTCACATGCTTGAAGACTTTCATGACCAGGATTAAATTGACATTTGAATAAGAATAGTCTCAACCTGTTAATTGAGAACTTCTCACGATCTCATCGAAAATGCTTTGCATAAATAAGATTCAAATTTGATTCTGCGTGCAGTTTAGCTTAGGGGTTGATGAATAATCCGTGTTTTCATTTTATTTTGGGTTTTTTCTCGTTATTCTTCTGGTCTTTTTCCTTGGAAAAGTTTTTTTATTTTTTATTTTTCATTTTTTATTTTTTTGTCCGTCAAAAATACTATAAAGGGGCGAGCGAAATTCACGTCCTCTCCATAAACATAACGACCACCTCATTGCTCCCTCTCTCCCTCCCCATCTCCTCCTCCATTCTCCTCTCTCTCCCTCTCTCTTTCTCGCTGTTCGTTTGATCGGAGTTCATTGAATGCGCGTCCCTCAGAGGCCTGGACACGGCGGTGACAATGTCGTTCTCCGATTCGGAATGTTCTTCTCATGGCGCAGAGTACAAAAGCTTCGGTCAAATCACCCGCGACCGTGAGCTCCCTCTATCTTTCTCTTCTTCCCCTGCAATCAATCAATTTCAATTCCTACGTGCTGTTTCCAATGAGCAACGGCAAGTGCCATGTTATGGCTGTGTTTCAGACGAGCTGATCCTATGAGCCTCCTCAGCTTTTAAGTCTTAACGTTTCAAGCTCCTCCGATGGCTTTGATGAACAAATATAACGATAGTAGCTGGAACCAAGCGTCAGGCTCAGCTTGGTTGGCTTGGCTGAGTATTGAATGTTCATGCAGAGAACTAAGTGCAGCTCCCTAAGCTTATCAGTTTTAGGTAGAGAGGACGAGAATGGAGAGTTTGGTCCGGATGAGACTTTGAATCTTTTAATCTTGAAATACCTGCGCTGTCCTCGTTTCTGTTGACCTTGAAATTGAGAGGTCATTAGCATGATTTGATTTGGAAAAGGAGTTACGCGTGAATTTATGATCTTGGTTTTCGAATTATAGGTTTACTGAATGACATGCTCGGGGCAGCAAAATCAGGGGACTCAAAAACATGGAAGGTATGTGCCTGCGTAAATTTCCAATTATAGAACCACCATCTCGCCGTGTGTAAATGTCGAAAGGATCATAAGAGATGAATCTAGGTGCCGCTGGAAATAGATTCTTCTTCTATTTCTAATTCTCTTTAAAGGAGCATTTAATATAAGCAGCATTGATGATTGAACCAGAACTTCAGGATCATATGTAAGTGTAAATCATGTAATTCTGCAGCTCCATTTCAGATTACAAATAGAATGCATGTGATCCCTACTTCATACTGGTACAAGTTCAGTATGCTGGGCATGGTACATTAAGATTTATAGTTGAACTTTCATTTTGAGAATGTCCTATGATTGACAAAGCATTGTAAGCTTGTTGATTTGGAGTTGTAAAACGAATTTGATGGTGGGGAGTTCTTAAAATTAAATAGGGAAGGTGATAATAACATCATGCCATACCGTCATCACTTATCAGCACGTTGAGCTGGAATTTGGTGCAATTTGAAGTAGTGTCACTTATCTAGAACGACATAAAAATAGGAGGGTCATATGTAACTTGCTTCTTACAGGTGCTCATTATGGACAAGGTTACGGTAAAGGTGATGTCGTCCTCATGTAAGATGGCAGATATCACAGACCAAGGCGTTTCCTGTGAGTGTGAAATTGTTTATGTGCCTTTTGTTTTTGCAACTTCTAAGAAGAACTCTTATATCATTTGTGCGGTTGATGCTCAGGTAAACATTTTAAAGTTGCTTATAATTCAACATTATTTATAACTATGATCGATCATTCCGTTTTTGGTTCTAAATCCTATTGACTACAAACTGGTTGTCATATCAAGCCATAATTAGACTAAGAATTTAGATATTCTTGTGTTCTTGCAGTGGTCGAAGATCTTTTCCGCCGAAGGCAGCCCCTTCCGTCTATGGATGCAATCTATTTTGTTCAACCATCAAAAGAGAAGTACTTTTCGTTTCCATATGCAGCTAATAAATTCTGCTATTCTGCCACAAATTTGTTCCCAGCATCTGTGACTCACTCTTATCACTATGTTCTCATCATCTAGACATCATACTAAAATCTTCAGTGTTAAGGATTTAGTCCGTCATTTTCGGTCCAAGGAATGTACATGTCCTCTTCTCTTGCAGTCTTGAAGATTTTAATGCTTCGTTTGATTTCAAAGTAGGATTTTAAAATCAGATTTTAATTTTGAAAAAGAGTGATATAAATGGGGCCCACCCTTTGACTTTGTATGAGTTATTTTGTTTTGTTGTAGAAAAAGAGTGGTCTAAATGGAGCTCATTCTTTGACTTTGTATAAATTATTTTATTTTGTTGTGGATAGAATTAAGTTAAAATAGGATTTTAAAATCCTATTTTGAAACCAAACCAGCCATAATGTACAGTTCATGAATAAATCATTTGACTTTTTGATATCCATTTTGTCTCGTATCAGACGCATGACACAGTTTTTTTTATCATGACATTTCTTGGTAGAGTCAACATGAAAATTGCAAATACATGTTTTACTTATAGGTGATTGATAGGGAGAGACTCCATATAGTATAAAGCATCTACCGATTTTGAGCTCATAATATGTAGAAAGTACATCTTCTTCTGCTTTCTCTTTTTGTTTTTGTCTTTCTTCAACTTCAACTTCATGGATCTGAGCTAAGAATCTATATTAATCCTTTCTTTTGCTAGCATTGCAGTGTTATCATGTTCTTGTCTGACATGTCCGGGAGGGTGCCTCTGTACAAGAAGTAAGCAAAAATTTGTTACCTTTTTTATCCTGAATTCTTCCTTGCTTTGTTCTGATTATATATCCCTTCTTCTTTCTTCTTTTGTAGAGCATTTGTATTTTTTTGTTCTTCCGTTCCGAAGGAATTGATTAATCACATCAAGTGCGACACCAGTGTGCTGCCCCGAATAGGTGCATTGAGAGAGGTAAGATTTATTTTCTGCCTTCATTGTGATGTAATTATCTACTTAAGCTCTCAAATTGATTTTGTGTTTCTAATTCAATTTGCAGATGAATTTGGAGTATTTTCCTATTGATAGTCAGGTATCTGATCCTCCCAACTGTCTAGAAAATCTAACTGCATTCTTGGGAGTAGAACATCGAAGGGCTATTTTGGTTAAATATGGGCTAATTTATGTAAGCAGCCCTATTGGTTGAAGACTAGTAGAGATGCTACACTTCTTTAGATTGCAGGAAGAAGCCACTTCTTAGGACATTGTCATCCATCTTTGCAAATTTGATAGTTTCTTGCTTATAATGGTTAAAACAATCCGGACACAGCAAGAATACTCTCTCACTCACGCATTCTCTTTCTAACTCAATCTCCCTCAGTTTCTATCTGTCTCTGTGTCTATCTATCTCTCATACCATCTCACGGATGGTGAGATTGTTAAATTTTTCCTAGTATTATTTTGCAAACTCTTCATCTCTGCCTCCATGCTTGAATTTTTCTGCTGTAGAGTGGTGGATCCACATGGACTGGTTTCTCTTACTTGCCCATATATTTAGTTTTTCCTTTCCGAGTGTTGTTTGCATCTGAGAGGCTGCTTTGTTCCAGCATCATGACAACCTTTTATTTATGCTATGTAATGCAGGGTTTTGTCACTGATCAGGAAAGAGCATTAGAGGAGCTCTTCGGTGAAAATGTTGCAAACTCACGGAAATTTGATGCTTGTTTGAACACCATGGCGACTCGAATTGCTACAGTTTTTGCTTCACTCAACGTATGTGTTTCAAAATTCAAATATAATTTCATGGTGCTCTTGCAAGCGAGTCCTAGAATTCCGCTAGATATAGGCCTTTTTTACCATGTTGCTGGAAAAAATGGCCGAGGAGATTTAGGTTTTTCTCTTGTTAATAGAATGTTTTCTGCTTATAGCAATTCATGTTGTTTCGGAGAGTCTCACTTTATGCAACGCTCATTGCCTTCATAATAGTCTTCTCTCGTCAACATTACTTATCGTACTAGACTCCATATTAGATTCAACAGAATGCATTGGGATATCCTTTCCATCATTGATAATGATAAGTTCTTGAAAAGTGGACCCGATATAGATTTTCACATCTGCATTCAAGTAATTTTTACTATTAGTTTAATTACCAGATAAACAATATACCTTTTCATTGTGTATGTGTAGATGCTTAGTAAGATTTCATCAATCTTCAATAAATACAACTGTTTTTCTCTCATACTTCTCAACAAGTTAGGGAGATATAGAGAAATGTAGAGTTGATTCAGTTTCATATTTGTCATACTGGTCTGACATAGAACAGTGAAAAGTAAGAGCTATACGAACTTAAATCTGCATTATGGGATTTTCATTGGGTTGATTTGCCAACAAAGTTCTTTTACACATCCTTTCAGGAGCTTCCAAATGTGTGGTATCGTTCTTCGAAGGGAGAAGATTCATCTAATTTCCGTGCATTTGTTCCTTCAAAACTTGCTGCTGCAATTTCTGACATTCTTGTGAAATACAAGTCCATACCCAACTTTCCACAGAAGGAGACGTGCGACCTGCTAATTGTGGATAGATCCATCGATCTTGTCAGTTTCTGTTCCACTGCTTTGTAATGATCTGCATATACTTCGCTCCTTTTTAACGAATTGCATGAACTGGCCAATTCAGATCGCTCCAGTTATACATGAGTGGACCTACGATGCGATGTGCCATGACTTGCTGAACATGGATGGCAATAAATATGTGTATGAGGTACAGCTTCTCTGCCCCAGAAAAATTTTATTGATATTTTCTTCTTTCTTTTGAAGTAACCAGTTCAGAGTGACTTATATTGTGCCTAGGCTCCTAGCAAAACTGGTGGCGATCCAGAGAAGAAGGAAGTGCTTCTGGAGAGCCATGATCCAGTTTGGTTAGAACTTCGCCATGCTCATATAGCCGACGTATGCTTCACATACAATCAGTTAGATTGAGTTTTTCTGTTTCTTCAGCTAGATTGAGTTTTTCTGTTTCTTCTTTTTGTTACTCTAACCATTTGGTTTATCCCCCTACGAAGTGCTTAATCACATACTCTGTCATATCAGGCAAGTGAAAGATTGCATGACAAAATGACCAACTTTGTGAATAAGAACAAAGCTGCGCAGGTTCAGAGGTCTTCAAGGTACATACTATATTCCTCTCCTTTTCCGGCCTCTAGAATTAGAGACGCAACTAACTAATAATTCGGCTGGCTTTGCTGGTCTCGTTAAGCATCAAATTTTAATTTCCCTGTTCTTGTACACCGATCTGACACTATAGAGAATTGGTGTCAATGTCATTAAGCAAAACCTCTAGTCTAGATTTTTTCTTATCTCGACATAATTATGTTTCTTAATAGCCATTTAAGAATTTAAGGGGATCATTGAAATGTCTCTTGATGGAGAGGTATTTGTAGCCTCAAGAGGTCAAACTCAGTTACTCATGCATGTTGAGGCTGCTATAAATTCCATTTGAACATATAATTACCCTCGTCTTCTGAGATTGTCGTGCTGTATTTTTAAGCTCTGAGCACTACTAGTTTCATTTATCTCATGTGCTCAACTGCCTCTCGACTTCACAAAGATGCGTTGAATCATGAATGTGGATTTTAGGACTAGCTTTACCCTCTTTTTTTTTTTAAAAAAAATTCTTTGCTGTTTCTTGGCTTGAGTTTAGGTGCCCAGACTGCATAAGTTGAACTTTATTTCTTGATTGTGACTTAGTGCATGGCGTTCATTGACATGGATAAGGGAGACATTATAGGATCTGGTAAAACTTTATATATCAAAACAGAGTAGCTAGTCAAAGTGGAACATAATTGCTGCTGGTCCGTCTTGAACCATTGTTTAGAATTCATGTGACTCGATTCTTTTTTTCTTTTTCTTTTTTTTTGTGTCAATATTATGAAGAGTATATCATTATCTGCTATGAAGGGAAAGAAAAAACTGTGCTTTTTACGACACAGAGAAACTCGGCTTCAAAATTTTGTTAGATGGATAATTTAAAGTTTTTATTTTTTTGGACAAATGGTCCTTGGTTTTGGGTTGTTTATGTTCTTTTAGATCAAATCGACACTTATGTCATCTCATGACTTTTGTGTTTCATTTTTGCAAATCTTTTGTATATCCTTCTGTACACAGCGTGCTTCTCACCTTCTTGGTGACATTATTAATGCAGTTGAACCTTTGAGAGGATCCCAGGAAAAGGAAAAAAAAAAAAGATAATGAGAGATAATACATAAGCATGCAGGAGTTGTAGGGATTTCCGGCTTGTATGGAGCGTGCCATTCTTATGCCATAGTTATTCTCTTGCAGAGATGGAAGTGAATTATCTACGCGTGATTTGCAGAAAATTGTTCAGTCTCTTGGTCAGTACGGGGACCAAGTTGACAAGCTTTCTAGCCATGTGGAGGTTTGTTTTCCTTTTTTGCCTTTAGTAGTTGAATGTGAAAGCTTATCTGATCTTCTGAAAGAAAACTGATCGTCTTAATATCCAATTGTTTTATTTATTGTTGATGATAAAGTACGACATTAGTTTACGTGTAGGAAGTCATAATTTTACGCTAAAAATATATGATACCCATATAAAGATATAAAAAAAAAAATGGCCCATGAGCTTCCTCACGTAAGTTTTCTCCAGAATGTAGAAAGTGTATTATGTAGCTTCCTCGCGTAATTGTTCCATGAGCTTGAAGAACAACTCTGTCATGCTGATTATTTCCGACTTTTATCGAACAGATAGCTGGAAAAATTAACACACTTATCAGGGAAACAGGCCTTCGGGATCTAGGGCAGCTAGAACAGGATCTTGTTTTTGGGGATGCAGGAGCTAAAGATGTCATCAGCTTTCTGAGGACAAAGACGGTAATGCTTTAATTACTCGAAGTGAGATGATCCTATTTTCTTTTTATGGCAACTGACTAGTTGCTAGTTGTTCTTAAAAGCTCCTCTGTACTCGCAGGATGCATCTCCTGAGAATAAGTTACGTCTTTTGATGATTTATGCATCGGTCTATCCCGAGAAGTTTGAAGGGGACAAAGCTTCGAAGCTAATGCAGGTAACTAAAATATCACTCTACCTTTATTGGATGTTCCATGCCATATTGGTGGAGGATGTTATTGCTGTGATAATATAATTTTGGGTGGCCTACCTCTAATTGATAGTGGCAAATGGATAGAGTGCTACGGCTAATTTGTGCTGAAGACTAACTCAGAAGAGGGACTGAGAAGTCAGAATGAGATGCAGATGTACAATAAGGAAATAAATATGAAGATGATCTTTTTAGTGTATTTGACAGTTAAGGTGCGGAACGTTTCTTAGTTATATGTGAAAATGTAGAAGCAGGACAGAGAGTAACATTAAATGCTAATCGTGCGCGATGGTTAATTTGCACTAGCATTTGCAGATAATGATATGCAGCAGTGATGAAATGCTCCTTCTAGTGATTATCACAAGTCTTTACTTTATCGTTGCAGTTGGCGAGACTATCACCTGACGATATGAAGGTTGTTCATAACATGCAATTGCTTGCTGGATCATCCCAAAATAAGAAGAATCAGTCGGGTAGTTTCTCCCTCAAGTTTGATGGTCAGAAGGTAAAATTATATCTGCTTCTGAGAAATTGTTTAGAGAAACAAATGCAGAGTCCAGTTTTCACAACTTTATTTTCATCGAACAAGGTCAGACCAAAGGAGCAGCAAGGAAAGATCGAACTGAGGAGGAGGAGGAAGCATGGGCACTATCACGGTTTTACCCCATGATAGAGGCAAGATTTTTCTATTAAGAAGTACTCAAATTTCCTTCTTTGACTCCTCCAGATTAAGTTTCATATCTGCTTGGTCACATTGACAACAGGAGCATAGGTTTACAGTATCTAATGTTACAGTTTTCCCACATAAAACATGCACCATATTCTTGAGCATGAAGAAGAAACCAGAGACACTATAATTCGATAAATGGAATTTTTTTTTTCTTCTCATTTTTCAAAGTTTCATTTGCTAGTATATAATCCCACGGTCAAGCTCCTGTTTCTAATTGTAAGCATATCTTCAGGAACTGATAGAAAATCTAAACAAAGGCGAGTTGCCAAAGGGTGAGTATTCTTGTATGTCTGATCAGACTTCGAGTTTTGGTCGGGGTGGAGAGAGTGAGAGCAAATCAGTACGGTCAAGCCAAGCTCCACTTCCAGTACCAGAGAGGAAGGTTCCAGCTCAGTCAAGGAGATCAAGGAGGACTGCTACGTGGGCCCGATCTCACCATTCCGATGATGGAAGTTCTAGGTACTCCACAAGATCACATTTGAATGTATGCATGCTGGGTTTTCTGCTCCTTGCAAAATTGACATTGATTGGAATTAGATGTTGGAATGCTGAGGATTTTGTGAATGTCAATTTCTATTTCGACTTGTCCCATGGTGTCCCAAGGCGTTCATGTGAAGAGTTTCCAAAGGCATATATGATTGTGGTCACATGTTCCCTATTTTTTTTTCCCCCCATTTTTCATGTTTCTCTTCTCAAGATCAAAACTAGATAGAGATAAATGAGGAAAAAAGAAATTGTTACATCTTGCTTCACAAGACGTCTTTTGATCCAACGTGCCACAAAAGTGCAATCCAACATGTTCCTTTCCTTATATCCTCTTTTTTCGGAACTTTTTCCGGGAAAGCGGAGCATGCTTTTAATCGCAAGAAACAAGGCAGTGACTTTGCCCGAATTCTTATGTATCTAGTGTTTAAAATTTTTTTTTTGCTGGCTCTGCAGTGAATCGGTCTTGAAAAACGACTTTAGGAAGATGGGGCAGCGTATTTTTGTATTCATCATAGGTGGAGCAACTCGATCTGAGGTTAGTATTTCCTAACCTTCTCCTCGTTTATGCGTTTTTGACTGCATGATTATCATTATCTTGCGACGTCTAACGGTTGAAATTTGAATTTCCTGCTTTCAGCTCAGAGTTTGTCATAAGCTGACAGCGAAGTTAAGGCGAGAAGTCGTCCTCGGTTCGACAAGCTGTGATGATCCTCCACAGTATATTACGGTAATGCTTCCTCTCAGCCTCTCTTGTTAGATTGATGTTTTTGCTGACCACTATATTAGAGCGTTCATATATCTAGCCAAAACTCATGCGTCCGTCATCTAGAGAAGCTTAACTCGACGTTTGCAGCAAGATCAACAAAAGATCAAAATCAAATAAGCTGGATTGTCGAACTCCTTGCATATTTTTTTCTTTCCGAGTCTTCCGGCCTTATTAAGCCTGTCATTGCTTTGATCACTACAGAAACTGAAGCTATTTGGAGAAGTTGATCTGTCAATGGATATGCAACATGGGCTCAGATTTTAAACTTCTTATCCACAAGAAGCGGTTTAGTGCTTCAGTTATAGATCGGCTACAGGTCAGTGATCTCGATGAATTCGAGATTTGATGTGGTCATTATTTATTATGCTTCAACCTCTCTACCGAACTTAAAAATGCCAATAGTCAAATGATTCAATTACATATATACTGTGAGAGGCCTGTCTTACTGAATGATTCTCTGCAACCCTGTCAAATATACTCAGATAATGGTGCGCAGCATCGATTCCATGAAACGATCCTCATCACTTGAGATGCATATGGTACGAAAGATTTTTTATCGCTTTAACATGGAATTACATCATGGTGAAAGAGAAGATACGGTAAAGGAGGCAGCCCATTGGAGTTATGATATATCATATTATGCTATTGAAATGCACATGTGAGATCAAGTCGTTCAATATAAACTCCAGATATGGGAATTTTGGCTTTTCGAGTTTCAACACTTAATCGTGATAGCTCCTATTTGTGCCATCATGCTCCCTGTTCAGTGACCAACTATATCAATGTCCATTCGATTAAAGTGATTCAACGGTGCATGCGTCCTGCTAACGAATGCCTCATTCGTCTCGTCTGGTGCTTGGTCGGAAATAGTTTCATACTCAGACAGGATTTCAAATGGGGAACCCCGTATCACAGAAAATCTAACAGCATATACAGTACACAACGAACGATTCCTTAAAGGGATAGAGTAATTTTGGACGCTTATGATTACATTGGGCTGAGCGCGACCTTGCGGTGTGGGCCACCAACCAGGCCCAGTGGGCTTCTTCTGTCTCCTGATTTGGGCCTCAGCGAGGAGAATTGCGAGCCCGTGCGGTGAAGATTTTCTTCACGCGTGCCAGATTTCACCAAAGATTTTCAAACCGTGAAAGAGTTTCTGTTTCGCTCGTGTACTTCCTTTTTTTTTTTTTCAGTACAAAGGACTCTTGTGGGTTGCGATAGGAAAATTTGACATATTATGGGAACCGAATCCAGAATCTCTCGGACCTGTACTTCATTTTCCTTTTTCGGATCATAAGAGAATCATACCCATAAGTATCACTGGTGATGATTGAATTCAGAACCTTTTGATTTCGATGTTTCAAACCAGGACCTCGCACGTGTGCTTAAAAATTAAGGGGATGAAATGATCTCACCATTAATATCATCATTATCATTAATGTTGAAACTTAGTTGCTTCTATCTATCTAGTCTGGAAATAAATGAAGAAAGAAAATATTAGGCGTGAGTAAAAAAACCTTGTTCGGTGACATTTGGACACAAACGTGGCCATCTGTATGCTCCATCCGCTACCCTTAGCTATAACAATTGCCACACAATCCCTAGCCATGCATATATTACATGCATATACATAATTTTATATATGTATGATTTTGCAACATATATATATATATATATAATCTTTATTATTATCCTTAGACAGGGCAAAGATCATGTCATGTACCACCGCCACCTTTGTCATTTCACTGCTCCTCCTTACCACGGCCGCCGCCACCGCCTCCTCCTACTCTCAAGCAAGCTCCGATGCCATCCTCAAGGCCAAAGCACTTGTCTCCCAAGCCAAGGCATGGGCTGCCCGAACCTCGGCCTCAGCGCTCTATCGTTACCGGTCGGATCAAGACCACCAACACCGGAGGATGCCCAATCACCCTCGCAACCTCAGCTTGGCCCTTAGTGACTGTGAGAGGCTCTACGAAATGAGCAAGTTCCGGCTCGAGCAGTTGCTCCATGGTGGGCTAGAGAGCACTCACGCTTGGGACGACGCCACCACGTGGCTGAGCAGCGTGCTCGCGAACCATTGGAGTTGCTTGGATGGCTTGAACGAGGGCCACGACAGAGGGTCAATACCATCCGCGGGGTCTCGGAACTTGACAAGTTTGATAAGTGAAGCCTTGGCTTATTCGCATGAGAAAAGGAATGGCGCGACAGGCATAAGGAAGGGTAATATTAAATATATCCATGCAGGTCTCACGTCCGTTAATTTGCACTTTTTTCCCTTTCCAATTCAACGCTAGAGTACCGGCAGGTTTTATTAAACTAGCATCCTCGATTCACACCGGACTTCCGAATATCCGATAGGATAAGTTGAAGAACGACTAGCATAATCTTGTTCAAGCATACTGTGACCTTAATATATGCTAATCTGGTTAGGAGCTTTACAGTGAGGAGAGGGGAGGAGAGAAAAACAAAATTATCTTTACCAACATGGGTTGGTTCGCACAATTCGATGTTTATTCTCCTTAAACAAGGTTTCGATTCGAGTCTTGTTAATGAAACAAATTCATAATAGAAGAGCTTTACCCTCTTAGTGAGCTCACTGGCTCGAACTATATTTTTTAAGTTTTAAGTTGAGCCCATTGGTTTCTAGATATCGAACTATATTTTTTTAAGTAGGGCCCATTGATTTCCAGATATTAGGTACCCATCGAAAAAATATATATATCTTTAATTATTTAGAGAGCAATTTTTCAAATTCGGTTTGCATTGGCCACTCGGGTTGAACTGAGACTAGTTGCCCAGCCGGCCTGGGGCCATGGCCTGGTATACAAAAGACGCATTCGGCTACAATATTCCTTCAACCTACGAGATCTAACTGAACCGTTGACTCAAATGACCTGCCTGTGGAAAAATCATGTCCCTCCCAAAATTTAGGTTCGAAAAAATATATAATGTGATTTGTTTTATTTGGAGTTTCTTATAAAAAACTTATTATATTTTTTCAAAAATTTAGAAATTGAGAAAATAATGACATGTCCTATATATTTATATCTATATATGTTTTGAAAAATTTAAAAATTCATTGTCCAAAAGAAACTAAAAAAATCGAGAAAACAACCATTGGTACAATAAATCGACTATTTATATGTTTCGAACAATTTTAAAAATTTACATTTCTTTTTCTAAAAAAAAGCTCAAAAACAAGAAATAACGGTATACATGGCCTACCAAAGCCTTTAAGGAAGACCATTCTACTTGGGGAACCTCAATTTTAGGCCCACTAAGGCCTCTATACATGGCCCAAGTAAAGTACATCAAATTATATTTATATCCTACAAATTTAAATCAAACTTTCCCATAATGCTGCATTAATTTCCTTAATGACTCAACGATCTCCTAAAATTTCTCGTTAAATTACTTAATTGATGTTGGTATGAATTCGTTCTAACGTCTATCTATAGTAGTTGACTTAATTACCTTTCAGTAGTTTCCCGACCAACTTAAGTTAGCTAATTTATTGATTGCTCTATTTTCGGATTATCATTCTAACATTATTACTCAATTAATTTAGTCAGCCAAATTCATCCTTTCCGATTTCCGGATTTCTCCAATGGTTTTCGTTGAAAAAAAAAACACTCTTCTTCAACGGTTACATTTGCATCATTATAAAAAAAGCCATTTCTTCCTTTTCTTTAATCTTTTCATTCTAAATTTCTAAATTTCTAAGTTATTACTGGCAAAAAAGAAAGCAAACATTTGGGTGTATTGTTGAGAAGAAATGATAGATTAAATTTATTATAAAAATTTAATACGTAATACTGCATCTCAAAAACTATATAATAATTTTATTGATTAAATGAAGGACCTCATTTTACGATGTCGTTTTAGGCCACCGTTTCCCTTGTGTCACCATGCCTTTAATATTCGATCTCTAAGAATTACAAGAGTAATTTCACCTAAGAAATTAAAATTTAAAATCAGACGAATTCTCTTTTTAAAAGTAAAAAAAAAAGAGAAAATAACAATTCATCCTACGAATGTATAAATAAATCTCTTTATGTTTTAAAATTTTGAAGTTTCCTTTAAATAAAAAGTTCAAAAACTCCAGAAAATTTTATTAAAGAACCGAAAACGAGAGGAAAAGATAGAAGAGGAAGTAAAGAGTAACTGACGTCGATTAGGGACAAAAGTGACGTGTGCATGTGGTATGCACTATTTGTTTACTTGTGTGCGGGCGTATATATATATCTTCTCCTCCTTCTTTTCTGTCGTAGAGAACAATCATGACGTCCTCATAATATGCTTTTCATAGGGTTTGGTCAACCAAGGCCAAAGCCTAGCCAATACGAGGGCCTTCTGGCTTCATGGAATGCAGCGACCTCGAAGGCCGACTTCGAGGTGGCAAAGGATGGTTCCGGGACTCATGGAACCATAAATGAAGCGCTGGCTGCACTGGGCAGAATGGGCAGCAACCGTCCTAGTCGAGTGGTCATCTACGTGAAGGCGGGAGTGTACAGTGAAAAAGTTGAAATTGAAAAGAATATGCAGGATGTAATGTTTGTGGGCGACGGAATGGACCGAACCATTGTGACTGGTAGCAGAAATGTTCCGGATGGTTCCACCACTTTTAGCTCAGCCACAATTGGTATAAAAAAAAATAAAATTTGGGCGTGTATAGGAATTTCTTGCACAATTAATATAAGAAAAATGTGAGCAATGGTTTTGAATCTCATACCCACTTTCAGGGGTCTCTGCGGATGGGTTTTGGGCAAGGGACATGACATTCGAGAACACGGCTGGTCCCTCGAAGCACCAGGCAGTCGCCCTGAGGGTCAACTCGGACCGTTCCGTGTTTTACCGCTGCAGCTTTAAGGCCTATCAAGACACCCTCTTCACCCACTCCCTAAGGCAGTTCTACCGTGACTGCCACATCTATGGCACGATCGACTTCATCTTTGGGGACGCTGCAGTGGTGCTCCAGAACTGTGACATCTTTGTTCGGAAACCGATGAGCCACCAGGCCAACATGATTGCAGCCCAGGGCCGGGATGACCCCAACTCGAACACCGGGATCTCAATACACGGATGCCGGGTAGCCCCTGCACGCGAGTTTATGTCAGTCAAGGGTTCTTTCAAAAGTTATCTAGGACGGCCCTGGAAGAGGTACTCGAGGACGGTGATAATGAAGACGGATTTGGATGGCCTGATCGACCCGAAGGGATGGATGGAATGGAGCGGCGACTTTGCTCTCTCGACCCTGTTCTACGGTGAATACATGAACACGGGCAATGGTGCTTTGACCAAGAGCAGGGTGAGGTGGGCTGGGTTCCATGTCCTGAGGAGTCCGGAAGAGGCTCATCCTTACTCTGTGAGCAGATTCATACAAGGGGACTCATGGATTCCAAAGACCGGAGTGCCCTTTTCGCTAGGAGTTTAGAAAATATGTGTGTGTGTGTGTGTAGATATCTGTGTGTAGTTGCAATGTAATGAACTAATATGGAAATTAGTAACACTTCTACTCAAGGATGATAAACTACTTTTATGTTATATAATCGAATATATAAGAAAACATTGTAATGTTTTTAATTTTTTAGATCGAATGTGTATATGCCTTGTGATTTGTGAATGGTCCACAAGGTTATAATGTGAAGCCTTGGGGAAGCATCCCTAACCTAGGAAGATGCCATCAAAGGGTGCTTGCACACTATCTTCGTTGGATTCATGAACTTGTAAGGTGTTCATGAATTTAGAATGAATTTATCGTGAAGAGAAAGAATAAATTTGTTGATGCTAAGTGAAAAAACAACTTAACATTCTTGTCACTTCGAAATGAAATCTCAATATATAGACTGCTACACCAATTTCAATCGGGAAAACAGAGAAATATTCGCTATGATATAGTGTGTGTCTGAAGTACAAACTTATTGAGTTTCTTTTTCTTTTGCACTATGAAACGCGAGTTTCTCCGAGTAACCAGGGCTAAATATCCCAGTGAGGCTGATAGAGATGGGCTGCCGCAAGTCAAAAAGACTGTTTTCCATGACATTTTTCCGTATCGACTCGAGGAAGTTTTTCGTGTGCGAAGTGATCGTAGCGCTCAGAAAATGGCATGCCTCGGGTAATTTTTGCCAACTGATACTAGTAGTCGATATTATTAGACAACAAGCAGAAAGCAGCACCAGACCAGACTATAAGTAGGTCTGCTTTTTACGAAGCTCATTAGCCTCACTCCCGACAAAAGATCAACAACAGCATCAACGCAAATAACTCAGCAACAGAAATCCCAAAGAAGAAAAAGCTCATCACTCGCCAGCCATAACTCCAAGCCACGATGGATGCAACAGCCATTGCCCGATTCTTCTCATGACAGAGCTTCATTTTATCTCTGTTTACCTGATATTAACCATGATAACCATTTCAGATGACTTAAGATAATCTTGATGTTCTAGAGCCCCAATTAGAAGAGAAAAACCATGTTTGATATATATCTCAGGGTACAGGACAACGAAAGCTTAATGAGGACATGAATCCCATTTTCCGTTCACATTACACAACATCTATTAGTTGTTGTATAGCAACTGTCATGCATGCCTTCATTGCTCGGTCAGAAATGAGAAACAAATTTTAAGCTCTACATAGAATTCATCTGAGAAACACACTATAATCACACGCGAGGATTCAAACTCTCTAATCATTAATGGTTGCACATACCTTGTACATATAGCTATACTGCTTGCTTCTGATCTCAAGAGCAGGCAATTTTCACCTGCAATAGCATTGCGAAAATCTTATGGTCAGAAATTGGTGACGATTTCACAGGAGAAAAGCGGGCAGAAGCTTATCAAGTCGAGATCTTTGAGCTAAGCTTATTTTCGAATCACTAGCAGTTTGGTGAGAATTCCGTCCGACCAAAGAATGAAGGACTGCCTCCATGAGGGGATCCAGGATAAAGAGCTACAAACCCCTATAATTCCCATGGCGAAACCTGGTGCAAAGCCCGCATAAAACCAAAGAATATCAAACTCATCTTCACCTTCTGAATCATGACCATGTTGTTCGTGAGTAACAGGCTGATCATGATTAAAACACATGGACGTTGTGCCACTTTGCATATACCTGTTGGAATTTCTCTGCTGAAGAAATTCGACTCAAGATTCAACGCACTGAGCTTATCTATCAGAGTAATCCGGGAGGGTATCTGACCAGCGAATTCTATTTCGGCTCAGATCAAGCACTGCCAGAGAAGTCATACTGCTTAAGCATTCGGGAAGATTCCCATTAAAGTTATTGCTGTGTAGCCCAAGAAAAGAGAGCTGCTCTAGGTAGCACATGGATGCTGGAATCTGGCCGTTGAATTGGTTGTTTCCCAAGTTTAATGCTTTTAGTTGCCGTAAGCTTTTCCAACAGTGAGCAAGTGTTCCAGGCGGTCTATTGGAAATATAAAAGTCAATTGAGAAAAGTTAATCTCACATCGGAAACATAAAAGAAAATATGATGGTTTATATAGGATTGAGTCTCGCAACTTATTAGCTCAAACTTTTGAGTTGAAAGTTGAGTTCAAACCCATGTAAGCCCGGTAAAATTTAAGATGGTATCAGAGTCCCATGGTAATGATCCCCGGGCACGTCTGCACAAGAGCTCACACCACGCCAATGAAGTCCGAGTCCGAAAGTAAAAGCCCGGCCCGTACTATTTGATCCCCTCGCTCGAGTGTGGAAGAAGAATCCCACCTCGAAGTAGTTAAGGCCCAAGTTCGGAAGAGATGAGAGACCGGCTCGAGGTAAGTTGTTGAGGGCGAGGACCGATTAATTCGACTGCCAACTCATTTGATGAAATGTCCAACACAGTCAAGCTCATGAGATTAGCCAAGTGAAGTTCACTCGCCACTCCTTTCAAGAGATTGTCGTCCAAGTTTAAGATGATTAGATTCGACAATTACCCGATTCTTTCTAAAATGCGACCTGTGAATCTATTATGCCCGACTCTGGAATTGGACCCTCGAGCAAGTTCGAACTATAAGGTTGATATGCTCTAGATTCTTAAAATGCCTGATTTCATACCCCAAATGACCAGGGATTTTATTCAAGCCGAGATCTAAATATCTCAATTTATGCTGGAAGCAGCAAGGAATACCTAATACGGCAGAAATATATCTCCGTTGAAGCTGTTGAAGGCCAATCTCAATGCAAACTAGTGGCAGAGATTGCTGATATTCTTTGGCAGTTCACCTCCCATGGAATTGAATCCAAGATCAAGGAAGGCAAGCTGTTTGTTATTATCGATAATCTCAGCGGGAAAGGAGACGGCTCCATCAAAACTAGAAGAAAGATCCACATGACTGATGGAGCTTAGATTGAGCTACCAATTTGGAATCACAGAGCCTAAAGTATTATCCCTCAGATCAAGAAACTCAAGAGAAGTGAAGTTGACATGCAAGGCTTGGGTCAGTGTTTGGCAGCAAACAGTCTGCTAATCCCAAGAATCGACGAGAAGTAAGCATGGATATTGACCGCAACCAACCTTGGGCATCCCGAACAACGACGCCGGACAAGTCGAGGTGTTTCAAAGCAGGAATACTCGATATCGATTCAAGTTTATCCACCGTTTAAGTAACCAGCGCTACGGCCGAAATACAGAAGAAAGTTATTGAGATCAAGGTACTGCAGATAGGAGAGGTTCCCTAGGTGAAGTGGGACATTCCCGGCGAAGCATGCATTGGAAAGGTTAAGATAGACCAAATTAATAGAGAGTGAACCTAGGAATTCAGGAATTTTGGTGTAAGAAAAATTGTTCCAGCTCAGGTCGAGGTATTTCTCTTAGATGTAGATTTTCTTCCTTGATACAATGAGTTTTTTTTTTTTTTGGTTGATTCCTTATAAGAAGGAGACTTGCTCTTCACTTCTCTCTTTGTTAAAAATAGTAACAAAGAAAGAAACTTTAATAAATATCTTTACACATGGACACCTTATTAGAGGTTCTAAAAACCCTCCTTCAGCTTATTAAGAGTAGATCCTTTTATTGCATGTATGCCCCTTTGAATAAAAATTCATTTTATTTATTGTGATTAAAGAAGAGATACGGGAGTCAAAATATATTATTATAAAGGTCCTCATCGAATAACACATGGCTAAAAGAGAAATCTCCTTGGAAATCTTTGTTATGCCTAATATATAGATATAGATAAAAAAAAAATCTATTTCAATTGGTCACCATTTTAATAGCATCTTTTTATTTGTTATGTCTTTTATTATTTTTAAGGAGAACCTCGCATTTATGCTAGCCTATTCATTAATCCTCAGTCCTCACATGGGCATTAACTTAATCATAATCAAGAATGCTCTAAATGAATTACAATGCCCTCCACTTAAAATTAGCAAGACCACTTAAGGCTAATTATATAATCCTCGTAATTTTCTAAATAAAATTTAAATTTAAAAAATGAGATCACAAGGAAAAATATTAATTTTTATACAATATAAAGTACTGATTAGTATAATATTTTAGAAAATATAGCTAATTTACTAACAATCAAGAATTCATAATTTGCACACGAGCATCATTCGTTTTACTCTATCAATTACCATACAAATTGATGAAAGTCTTTTCGACCGCACAATCGCGGATTGCATCCTAGTAGATTAATTTAAAAGTCTACATCTTATCTCAATTTACCACCATTCCAAGACTTGCAATCATTTTCCAACATTCAGAGTCCATAGTAAAAAATGACAAAAGCCCCAAAATAAGATCAACAAAATTGTCCAAAACCTTAATCAAGCCCATCTCTTTATATTACCATTTCCAACAGTTAACAGAAAGAACCAATTGATTGCTTAAATCATCTACTTGTGAAAATAATAAATTGATAAATAAATAGTAAACTAATTTAACCAAAAAAAAAAAAGTAGTCATTCTTGAAGATCAATGCCTGCCACAAAGACAGGTAGATCGTTGCTAACAAAGCCTTTCAGTTTCAGAGCATGAAATCAAAACCTTCGAGTAACTTCTCATTCACCAGCTTCTTCACCATATAAAAATAAAATCCATTGAGATCAGGAGGAGAAACATAGTCGAGCATCAACAGCCCAAATCCCATCTCAAAAAGGGACAGAAGGTTTTCGATTTTATAGCGATTGAACATATCGAAATACCACCCTATGTACTATATGACTAGGTCAATCAACCCGAGACAAGCCTGCCAAAACCAAAATACCCAGGCCTGCTCGCCCAAGAGAATTCCACTCAATCCTCCATGAACAGCCAGTTGCTTATGTACATCATTGCAAAAGAGCAAAAAGGGACACCTAACACAGATCACATGCTCATTCAGTCTTGGGTTCTTTCTTAACGAGAAAGCAGCGAGCTTCTTCATCCGAGACGTCACTGATCAGAGAAACATATGCATATACAATAGAAAAGGCAGTTAAAGAGAGATGAGAAAAGGATGTTATCTCAACAGGTCGCAGGACAGGAAAATATGTAAGAGATACTACTCTTACCTGTCTGCGGCTTCTGTCTTGGAGATAAGTGTAAGCCCTTCCGAAGCAAGCATATCACAGAAACTTTGGAGATCATTCTTCTGGCAGAATCCGCAAAGAAGGCGCATGAAATCGTTGAACTGTTTAGGCTCCTGAATGGTGCAACTTTCACGAGTCAAGCAACTGTTCTCCATTTTTGGAGACAAAAAGGACCGAGAGACCAAGACTATTCTTGAAGTCATGAAGGCTAAAAAAGCTGAGAAGACAGCCCAGCTTCATCGACATGCACTAGACAGGACAGGTAACTTATTCATGCCATACCATTTCCTGAAGATTTCAGCAACAGGATGCAAAGATGATAAATAAAGCCTAAGTAAATGTTCAGGAGGATTAGTTGTCAATGAAGTGGTGCTGCTAAAACTTACGTATCCCAATAAGATGCATAGTTTTGCAAATCAATGTGATTTCTGTTGTTATTATATGAAGACATTCCGAGAAAGCTCTCTAAGGAGTTGGGGCTATATTTTTGACAAGCAGACATAACAAAATTGACAGTAAATTGCACGGTGAATGTCAAAGGGAGAAGGAAATACATACTTGCTCACGGATACAACCCTTGCGAAGGGCCATCAGCATCTCCATGGCTTTAGGATAATTATCCCCATTTAAGGAATCCTCAACTAGGTCATAAATTTTATTACTCATATCTTTGATGGCTTTGTTGACCCACTCAGGGCTGTCTCTGCATGACATCATCGCTTCAAAATCTTGGACAGGGGTCAAGTTCCCAATTTTCTCAACCTTAACTGCAGTTTTGCTGTCGGTGGCATCCGCTGCAGTTGATGCTGAAATGCCATTATATTCCTTTTCATCATCTGAACCAGATGGTTTCTCTCGCACGAATCTCCTGGATGACTTCTTCAGCTGCAAGTACAGACAATGCTCACCAAACCGAATATGAAATTTAAAACAATATTAAGACTTTAAGCATGGAAATTTTGGGTAAAGGATGACCTTGGGATTAGGCTTGACTTCAAAGTGCCTCCTGAACGCATTGATAACAGACTTGTTGCGCACAAAAAGTTCAGGGTCAGGTTCAGTTATTTTCTTGAGGGTTTTATCGAGCGGAGGCACCTTTGCATCTGGGTTCTGTGCCTTCAAATCAAGGCAGTTGTAGAATCGCTGCCAATAAATACATCGTAGCCAGGGTCTTAGTGTCAGGGGCCAGCAGACTGTTAAGTTGGTTGGTTGCAAGAAAAATTCAATATCAAGTGGATTGGCCCTACAAGAGGCACATCCAACAGGGCAGAGCATATGATGACATATTCGGATTTGGCTTAGTTTTCCAGTTTCCCATTTTCTAAATCTTGTAAAACAAAGCTAGAAAACGAACGCAACAGAACACACTTCAAGATACATTTCAAAATAATAGTGGTGCTGCTCCCCCCCCCCCCCCCCCCCCGGCGGCCCGTTTCACTAGTTCATGAAACAAGATCTGTAGAAATTGGAGAACTTCATGTGTTTCAGAATCAAATAAAAATACCTTCCTTCACTCTCATAAATTTTCAAGTATCTCACAATTAGCCCATATAGACATAGAGAAATGCTACTTCCAAAAGAACAAGGAAACTGAGATGCTATGACATGAATGGATAGCAGTTAGAGCTCGAAAAGCACCAGCTTCGCAAATCTGTACCTCAAGGACAGGATTTGGAGTAAAATCAGGTGACAATATTTCCTGATGATCATCAGATGGTCCAAGATCAAGCATCATTACAAAGTTATCTGCAGCCTTCTGCTGATCTTCATTGGGCTGCAAAGAAGTTGGAAGATTGCCGAAGGAAGGAAATTGAAATTCTCTAATGTCCTCATTAAATGGAAGTACATTGAAATAGAATGAATCGGGCTGCAAAACAAAACAATAAATGTCAATTGACGCAGGTGAAGATAAAGAGGTGAAATAGTCAGCATACAAACTTTAGCGTGTTAGAACATTAAAATAAGAACTCACAATGATATCACTGTCAGAGACATTTGGTGTTAGCACCCCAATTACTACATTTCTTTGACCTTGTCTCCAAGCACAGCGCAAGATGGCAACCTTATCCATTTCCTTCATTGCTCGAGCTAAAGCGGAAATTGCAACAGTTGCCCCCATGTTGCCGGGTTCAGCGATGAATATGTTCACATCCTTCATGTAATGATACCTTGACATATACACAGGCTCAAAGATTGAAAATTTTACCATCATTCAAGTTAAGTTACAAATGTTGAAATAGTCCAATACATGCTTACCTCATGATATTTGACGCATCTGTGAATCCTAAAAGCTTTACACCCTTTTCCGGTTTGAACTTGACCGCATCCCATTCATCAGAAGATATAGGAACTACATGAGGTCCATATTGGTAACCTTTAATTCTTTGATCTGGGGGCACAACTTTGCTGCTTCCATCATAGCTTTTGTATTCATAGTCTACCTTGACTTCATGCTTAGCAAACTTGTCGAATTGAGGTGCTTTATCGGAATACTTTTTCAAAGTGGGGAACTTCTCTTCTGACGTCTTTTTGTAAACCCAAACCTGAAAATTGTTATCTCTAACTAAATAAATCTCTCATATCTTTAGTTGGGTAATCGTTGAGGCTTCACAATGGCTATAAAAGTCCACTAAATACATGTCACATACTGAAGCAAACAATACCTTGAAAATCATAATTATATATAACAATAACTTGAAAATCATAATTTGCTAATTGAAGGATATTAGAGGGGAAGAAGGGTTAAGTATAACGATAAATATCAATGTAAAAAGGCAGAAGCGGGAGAGAGAGAGAGAGAGATGAAGCAAGAAATGGGGAAGTAATTCAAGCAACTATCTACCTGTTATCTCTTAGAGATTGATCATCACCAATCCTCAAAATCGTTCCAAGTTTTTAATTTTTATTTGATTCAGTCTAGACAAAGTCGCCATAAATTTTAACACTATCAGTTTCAAAGATAGTGTTTAACAAATTTCATGTTCTATTCAAAGCATTTCTCAACCCCATAATGCAGCTGGGAAGTAAGGGTTATCTAATTTCACCATTGTAAATGAATAAAAAAGAGAAACTACTAAATAAAAATATCACCTTAATTTTCAACTCGGAAGTGATTTCAAGATCACCTCTGAATATTGTGACAGGAGTTATATTCCGAGTCCTAATTGCACCCAATAGTGAAGTTGGACTCTCAACATGAATTATCTTCGCACGTGTTTCCCTCGGAAATAAATTCAAGATGCGGTCGTTCTCAGCCATTATTTTCTCATCAGCATCAGGGGGAAGATTCCCCCGAAAAACTATGCATTCCAACTTCAATCCATGTTTAGTGAACTGTCCAGCAATGGTGTGAACCTGATCTTCTTTGCTTCCTTCATAAGGATCCTTAATTGGAGAGAGACCATCAGTTATAAGACACATCCGTTTCTTTCCTTTGTTAGTTGCTCCATATTTCTTTATAAGCATATCCATCCCAACAACAATAGCATCAAGAACTATAGATAGTCAAGGAATGAAAAATAAAAATAAAACCAGCATGTTGGACAAACAAAATACATGAAGAAACTAATTCGCGTAAGAAGTTTTCTAAGGGTTCACCATCCTAGGAATGGATCAGGTTACTCAAATACTTTATCTTACAATTATGACTTAATTTCCTTTCCAAGAAAATCTAGAGCAAGTTAACACCTGATCAACATTGGAAAGGCAACATAAACTCTCCTAAGCGAATCATCACTTTCTATTCTGATGTTCAGAGAGTGGGTGGAATTAAAAAAAAGAGAGAGAGAGCAGTAAGAAAGCACGGAAATTTAGTTTTTCAAGGAATATATCTATATATATATATATATAAGGAAATATTATACGAGGATACAATCACCAGAAACAGTCCCCCGAGCAAGTTTCTTGACAGTTTGAACAGCATCTCTATCAACGACTTTGATATTTTGTATAACGACCACATGTTCGTATCCTCCCACTTCCTTCGTCAACTCATTTTCAGTCTCTGAACAATGCAAAGGGAGATTACCATCTTCTTATAATAAATAATAAAATATTAAAGGGAACAACATTTCAAATATGAGAAAGAGATTATAAACAGCAATTCTAAGAGAACCAGCTAACCAGGGAAAAAAAACTATCAAAAAACTTGGGGGCAAATTTTCCCTAGTAACATGTCAATTGCAAGAGATTTATCTTAAACAGAAATCAAGGGGCTGGATAGAAAAACAAGAAAAGCAGCATAGCTACTTCAGACAGAAGTAATGGATTCGACAGGATGCCACAAAACAACTTTAGTACATCCGCCAAAGACAGAGTTCCTTTTTTTTAAGTAAAATAAAAATAAAGTAGTTCAAAAACTTTTTTGCCAGGATATTTATACATAAAGATCAAATTACCTTCAGTTCCGAACAGAATAACCCCAACTTCATCGGACTTGCTGTAAATTAGCTGCAGCCAAGAAGCAAGAGAAGACACCACATCATTTTTTAATGCCACAATGAAGAAGGTTCCCAATATTGATCCACTTACTCCTTTAAGAAGGAAATCATCCTATTGCCATTGACCGCGAGGAAGTGACAGAGGGTGCAAGACATCTATTACTAGACTTACCTTCTTTTGTACAAGCATCGAGCAGAGTTTCTCGACATCAGGTAAAATATGGTGCATCGACGGGCCAACATCAAGCAACAACACCAAGCCTTCCTGCTCCCAATAGAAGAAGAGAACAAACTCAAGCTATGCATACATAAATATGTATTATGAGCACACACACATTGACACATGAATAAGAAAAAGCTTTATCCTTTCTACAATAATTTATCCACATATGCCATGAGAATTCTTTCCGACGAGCAAACCATGAAGGTATCAACTGGAGCAATATGGAAGAGAAGGTAACACATTCTACCACTACAAACAGTAACTTGTCACAAACTCAAGAATACGACAATGCACGTTATTCCCCGTTTTGGGCATCAAGAAAAATATGAACTCCTCGCAACCAGTTTCCAAAATCCAAACTTTTTGGCTCTAAGCTTTCCATTACTTCAGATATGATGGGATGGCTGCATCTCCACAGCTGCATGAAATGGAAACGAGCTAAAAACCAACCACTGACCCTGAAATTACTGCAGAAAGCAGAGAGCCCTCCAAAGCAACCCGACAGGAAAGCGAAGCAAACGGTGGCAGTGACAAGGCTCCTCAACGCAAATTGCTCACAAAGCAAAGAACAAGCGTAAGAGAGAAAGGGGGTCAAGATGAGATGACGGTACCCTGTTTCGAGCCATTACTGGCCAGAGGAGCTTCTCCGAGAAGCTTCTTCAGACGGAGAGCTCGCCGAAGCTAAAAGGGCTACTGTTCTTGTTTCCCCAGAGCGATGTTTCGTCTTCCCAGAGCGCAAACGGATGGAGGAAGAAGGCTTTCGTAGGAGAGTTCCCGCCCCGTGGCTGAAGAAAATTGGGGGGTTTGCCGAGACGTCTCGCGGAAGACTGTCGACGGCCGGTTCGGTTTGGATTCACAAACCGGTCAGTGGGAAAACCGAGTTGCCTCCGGTTCAACTTTCGGGAGAAGCATTCCAGAGGTGTGGACTGTCAAGCAAAACAAAAGCGAGGACTGACCGACTGATTAGGAGTGCGTTTGGATTTAGAATTGAGTTGAGATGAGTTTTGATTTTAATTAGTTTGTAATGATCGTATTGTTGAATAATGAAAAAAATGTAAAAAGTAATAAATAATTGAGAAAAAGTAATGATTGTGTTATTGAATTGTGAAAAAGTAATAAATAATTGAAAAAATTTAATATTAAAAATTGAATTGAATGGTTGAAAAAAATTTAAAAATGAAAAAAAGTAATGATTGTGATGTTGAATTAAAGATACGTTGAGTTAAGTTGAAAATACGTTAAATTGAGTTGAAAATTTTTAAAAAAACAAACAAAGAATGGTATACTGGCTCCCTTTTTTTTTTTTTTTTGGTGAAACGGGGAAAATAGTATTGATAACTAAGGAACAGATTTTACAACTCGGGGCATGGAGATCCCATTCTGTCTTTTTATTACATCAAGACCTAGAGACATAGGAGCAATACTATAGATGGATAAATCCTCCGCCTGTACGAGCGAGGTGGTCTGCACAGAAATTGGCCTCACGGTAGATATGCGTTGGTCGAATCTCTTCAAAGGAGGCACATAGCTTCCTGCAATCAAGGATGATTGCTTCAAGGAGCACATTAGCTGAACCAAAACCCCAAATCCATCCACAAATCAAAGAGGCATCAGTTTTCAATAATCAATTTTTGAGTGCCATGGGATTTGGCCAAAAGGAGACCTTGACGAATAGCAACTAGTTCTGCAACTACGCTAGCGGTTCATGGAGAACCACCCAAGCTTCCAATTTCCCGCCTTAGCTGGACCCATCAGTATTCAACTTGAAGTACCCCGGAGGAGGGGGAGACCAGCTGACATGAATATAAATCGAGCTAGTAGGGTTGGGGGCGCGTCTAGTGGCATGAAATTCAGCTGCGAGTTGAATAATAAATTGCCACAAGTTTCCATGAAGAGGCTTCCGATTAAATATTCGAGAGTTTCGATCTTTCCATAGAGACCGAATAGCATAAGAAAAGATGGTGCCCCATGGAAATATTCTGATTACCCAATATGCCGGTTGTACAGTTTGCCCGCGACCAGGAACTTAAAGGTAGAGAAAAGGATCCCCAAAGTACTCGTGGGACCTCGAAGCTACCCCTATAAGTTCTTGGCATTTAGGCATTCCCGACGGATATGCTTCACCGTCTCCGGTGCTCCATTCCAGACTACACATATCGGTTGAACTTGCACTCCTCGGCTAGGAAGAAGAGTGGCCGAGGCTAATCTATCTCTGTAGCATAACCAGATAAAAGTCTACCTAAAAAGGCGGATGTAGCCGAATTATATCCCAGCATCTGTGATAAAAAAACACGGATGTAGCCCATCCGGGCCCGGAGCTTTAAAGGGCTTCAGGGAGAAGGTGGCCCGCTTAACCTCATCCGCACTAACAGGTCAGGAGATTTGTTAGGCCCAGTTGTCTGATAAGGCCCAGCGCCAATAAGGCCCACCTGAATAACCCCAAGCTGATGAGACAAAGATCAGCATAATATGAGAAATGGGGTGTAGTGCAGTGACTAACACCCTAACCTGCTAACATAGAGGTTTCAAGTTCGATTCTCATCAGTGGGACTACCCGTGCCCCTTTATTTAGATTTCATTTCTATTTCCTTGTATTAAGCCATGAGCCTCCCATTGTAATCGAAAAAAAAAATTCAGCATAATATAAAAGAGAAGAAGTGATCTCTGATCAGATTTTGAGTAGTAATTGAGTCGTGAATCCATTCCCCAACAGAATTCCTAATGGCCAAAATCTAGTTTCGTCTCCTATTTTGGATAGCCGAGGCATGGAAGAATTTGGGTTGCATTTGGTTTCATAGTAGAATTTTAAAATCAAATTTTAATTTTGAAAAATAGTGGTGTAAATGGGACCCACTCTTTGACTTTGTATGAGTTATGTTGTTTTGTTGTGAAAAAAAGTAATATAAATGGGGCTCACTATTTGAGTTTGTATAAGTTATTTTGTTTTGTAGTGGGTGGAGTTAAGTTAGAATTGTGATTCTAAAATAACACCCTAAAACCAAACAGGGCCTTGGTGTTTCGATCTCCTTCCGACACCCAATTCATTCGTGCTTTCAAAGCCCAAAGTTCCTCCCCTGCCCAAGAATGAAGCACCACGTCCTTGAAAGTCGAAACTCCCAGTGGGATAACCAAATGGATTCAAATCTGAAGGGTCTGGGCAAACTGGGGTTATTACCCGGATTCAAGGATAGAAGAATAGGGCAGTGATCCGAAGAATAGTGCGGTTTAGGATGGTGGGTAACCCGTGCCTCCAGGAAATTAGTTTCCAAGAGATATTAGCCAGTACCCGGTCCAATCTTTCTTGGATTAAATCAGGAAAATCCCGGAGATTAGACCATGTAAACCGCGATCCCGTACAACCCAAGTCCAATAGCGCATAGTCGTCCATCATGCAATTAAATAGAGATATACGTTTAGCCGAAGCAAGCAGTACAACCTAATTTTTCCTGATTAGAAGCAACTTCGTTAAAAGTCTCCTAATGCAACTCATGGCATTTGATAAGTAGAGGCCACCTGACGCAGATTATCCGAGAGGTTCACACGTTCATTTAACCGTGCACTACCATAAATAGCTGAAATTAACCAAGAGAAACCAGATGAGTTAACCTTGACCAGTGCATGAATCTCTTGCTCTGTTGATTCCAGTAGATCCACGAGAACCCGGTCCGAGCGCCAGAGCATCCAAATTCTGCCAAATAAACCACGGGTGGGGGAGCAACTGAAACTACCAAAAAGGAAATAGACTAGCAATTATCTGAACACTGTCGCGGGACATGCTTGTTTCTGTGAGCATCACAATATCCGGGGAGTGTTGATGAATCAAGTCCATCAAGGACCTTCTAAACGCAACATTTGCAGCACTTCTACAGTTCCATGCCAATATGTTAATGTGAAATAAGGAAAGATCCATTAAAAGAGAAGTTGGTCCTCTCCGTCCCATATTCCTGATCATAATGGGGGGAGAGAGGCCACAGAGCTACGGATGGGGGCAACTCTGAGGAAGGTCTCCACCTCCTACCACTGCACCTGCCAATCCATGGCAAAGATTCGAAGTTTCTCGACCAACATCGTCGGAAGGAGCATTGCAAGATTGTTCTTCGAGGTGGTTGTCGAGTTGACATAGGGTGCCTCCAGAAGTCGCCTGATCCGTCAACTGAGTTTGATGATCCCACTGGGCGGGTCTGGCCATCATGTGTTATGCATCCATCCAGTCCCCGCGCAGCCTGCAGCATATCGCTGGCCTCCATAGATTGGGCACATTGTCGTTCATGAGGGCTACCGCCGGCGCCAAGAGTTGGACACACATATTCTCCGAGAGTTTGTTGGTGTTCTGCTCCTTCTTCTCCCCGAGCAACTGGAATCATTGATATCTGGCGAGTGAGAGCTTGAAGCCTTATTGGTACCCCTAGCAGGGCGTCGATTTCCTTTTCTACCACGAGGAGAGGTCCCTCGCAATTGTCGGTCCACCATTCTAGTGTCCTGTTGCGTAGTTGTCGGTCCCAGTACCTCCGTTGAGATCTCTGCCCCCTTTCCGCTAGCGGTGGTCGGAGATGAAGTTTTCACCATCTCACTTTTGGAGAAGATAGTAATGAAATTTTGTCTGCGCTGAGGGGACACCATTTTCCTTCCTTAGCCAATGTGGGTGATGGGGGTCGACGTGGATCATCGTACAGGGGCAGAATTTGCAGAGGGGGGCCCACTACTAACTGCCTTGTCTTTAGTGGGAATACCTCCCGATAATGACGCTTTCCCCTTCGCCCGGGACAAAATTTGTGTCGGGACATGGTGGACAGTTGTCTTGCTGACGTCAGTCGTCATCTTCTTCCCCGTTTCGACGCCGGCGGGTTTCTCCCCTTGCAGCTGGATATATGAAGAACTAGTCTTTTCCGGCCCAGTTCTTTGGCCACCGGTAACCATCAGAGGACCTTTTCTGGGGAACCTTCACTTCGTTTCTACCCCTCCGAACGGTGAGCATTCTGTTGTTTGCTCTTACGGTGGTAAGAAACCAGCATCCAGGGCCCAAGGCTATCCGTTCCCTCAGTAGAGGTTGTCATTGACGAAGATGGCTTCGAAGAGGCCAGAGTTGAGTCTTGTGGAACGTCCGAGAACTTTGAGGGGCAGGGAGATTGGACATGGCCAGCAATGCCACATTGAAAGTAGATTTTCTTAACGCCCTCATAATCCAAACGACATGGGGAAGAAGAGGTTGAGTAAGGTCCACCTGAACACCCAATCGGGCGAACTTTGCTCGTTCTCCCAGGAAGGTACGACTGCCAATCCTGAGTAGAGGGCCGATTTGATCTCCAACTTTACGCAGCACCCTCTCCGAGTAGAACTCCATCGGAAGTTCAAGGAGTCTCACCCAAACAGCCACCTCGGAATGGGTGGCTTCGGCCGGTTGAAAACAAGGCTCCCATAATCGAATGGTAAGAAACTGGCGGCCCACAAACCGGGGGCCATCCCTGACGACCATCCTTCAGACCAAATGTCACTGAAAAGAAGCCATATCCCAAATCCACACAGGATAGGGACCCTTTCCAGATGTCATTGAGCCTCTGAGTAAACCATCTGCAGTTCGAGAGCGCGACCGAGCAACTTCACAGTCAGATAGTGTCTCCACGGTGCCCTTATAGCCTCTTTTCTTCTCGAGTCAGCAGGACTCTCAGTTCGCCGGCTTTCACATCATCCATTGGGTCATCGACGTCGTCGTCGGAGTCATCATCATCTAGTCCCCTTTTGAGGCAACAGGCATTTTCAAATGCACCATCAGCTTCAAATGGTAGGAAGGAGGGGGGTTTTAGAGGAGGAACTTCAGCAGTTGGTGGAGTGATTTCGGGGGAGACAGAATGCACAGGAGGAGAAGAGTGACTTCGTGAGGAAGCAGCCATCTCAGTAACCCAAGCTTTAGAAGGTAAGGGCTCCTGAGAAGAGACAAGGAGAAGGGGGAGGGGCAGAGAGCACTCATTTTCTTATCTCGTTGACATGGTCCTAAATCACATCCTGCTGAAGTTATTGTGTTGGAGTTAGCTACACTGAATATTTTATTGTTTATATTTTATAAATAAAATTAGTAAAATCAAACCAATAAAGTTATTATAATCAAAATTAGGGAAACTTATTGAAACTTATAGTGGTTTCTAAAAGGAATTTCTAATTTGAAATGTCGAAATCTGTATAATACTTTAATGATTTATTTTCTTTACATATTTTATACAACAATAAATTGGATTTAATTGTTTCAACTTAAAATAATTTAAATTTATCCTATACGTCGTGCTGTTTTTTCATTTAACTTGTTTTGTTAATGTATTTTACTATTTTGTGTTAAAAACTTACAATTATAGTTTTATTTCTAATTCTTTTGCAAAATATATTTTTACTTATTTATTAATGTTTTACTTCATCTTATTCAATTAAAGTTTTTCATCAAGTTGATGCCGGTTATTCAATGAAAATTTTATATATTATGGGTAGCATATTAATTGTTTCATAACTATAATAATATATATTTAATTGAATTTTAAATACAGTTTATGGAGCATAATGTAGAATTTTATTAATTAAGGATAGAAAAAAATTAACTCGTAGGATCAAATGTTCCATATTAATCAAATTCAATTAAATTATTATATTACGTATGGTAACGAAATTAAGTTTGATTTAATTTGATTTGAGAAAATAAAGACAAAAGTAGTTGGAAAAAGTATGTGAAAGAATTTAAAGAATAAGATAAAAAAGTAAAAATATATTATTGTATTGAGAAAAAAATATTGAATAGTTGAGAGAATTTAATATTAAAAAATTAATTATAATGATATATATAAGAAAAAGTACGAGAAAGAAAGAAAAAGATAAAATAATAATAATTGTGTTGTTAAATTGAGAGAAAAGTTAAGTTAAGTTAAATTTGATATTGTAAACAAACTTTTTTTTTATTTTAATATTACTTAGCTTGTGTTTGGTTTTCGAATTGGATCGTGATTTAACTTAACTTGATTTTGTATAATGATTGCAAGTATTAATAAATATATGGATAAGTGAGAATATATATATATATATGTGTATATATGGATATGAAAGTAAATGACGAATTTATTATTAAAAAATTAATTTAAAAAATTATGACTGAAAAATTATTATTAAATAAAGAAAAAGATAAAAACAGTAATTATTATAGAGTTAAATTTAGAGAAAAATAGAATTAATTTAATAGAGTAATTTAAATTTTAAAACCAAACAAAGCGGTATTTGTTCTAAGATAATTTTTTCACCATGCTAATTAAGTCAATGTCTGACATATATATATATATATATAAAATATTATAATCCGTTTACTGCTCACTGGGAACTTCTCCCTTCACAGCCCTTTGGGAAAGTGAATTGTGAAAGAGACTTTTCTTTTTTTCTCGGGTAAATTGCATCGGTGGTCCAAAATATTTTACAAATGTTTCATGATGGTTCAAAAAGATTTTTTCGCTACATGATGGTACAAAATGTTTCAAAATTGTTTCATGATGGTACAAACCGTTAATTCGAGCTGACACCGTTAACATTTTGCTGACGTGGCGAGTCCTATGTGTCACTTTTGTTACGTGGAACCAATCATAGTGCGCCACGTCATTTAAGACAAAATAAAATTTTAAAAAGTACAAAAAAATACAAAAAAAATTAAAAAAAGAGTAAAAATTTTGAAAAAAAAGAGTAAAAATTTTGAAAAAAAATAAAAATAAAAATTTTAAAATTTTGAAAATTTTAAAATTATTTTTAAAAATTTAAAATTTTTTAAATTTTTTTAAAAAATCTAAAAATAAAAAAAAGAGTAAAAATTTAGAAAAAAAATAAAAAAAAATTATTTTTTTTTCAAAATTTTAAAATTCTTTTTAAAAAATTTAATTTTTTTTAATTTTTTAAAATTTTTTAAATTTTTTCCCTTTTTTTTTTTCCCTCCTTTTTTTTTTCTCCCCCTCCTTTTCCCTCCTTTTCTCCCTTTTCCCTTTCCTCTTCCCCTTCTTTCCCCTTTCGTCTTCCCCTTTCCCCTTTTTAAAAAAATTATTTAAAAATTTTAAAATAATTTTAAAATTTTCCCCTTTTAAAATAATTTTTTTTTTTTTTTTTTCTTTTTCTTTTTTCCTCTTTTTTGTATTTTTTTTTATTTTTTTAAAAAAATTTAAAATTTAAAAAATTTTTTTTTCAAAATTTTAAAATATTTTTTTTTTTTTTCAAAATTTTTTACTCTTTTTTTGTATTTTTTTAATTATTTTTTGTATTTTTTTGGACTTTTTAAAATTTTATTTTGTCTTAAATGACGTGGCGCACTATGATTGGTTCCACGTAACAAAAGTGACACATAGGACGCGCCACGTCAGTAAAATGTTAATGGTGTCAGCTCGAGTTGACGGTTTGTACCATCATGAAACAACTTTGAAACATTTTGTACTATCATGTAACGAAAAAAACTTTTTGGACCATCATGAAATATTTGTAAAACATTTTAGACCACTGGTGCAATTTACCCTTTTTTCTTTACCTCGCACCTGGACCTCAACTTGCTCATTTTCACATAATCTGATGGAAACTATTTTCATCTGCTAAAGGGGGAGTATATATCAACCGAAGTGATCTATCATACCATATATAGCTACTCCAGTAGAGTAAGTCAAAAGGAATAATGTTTGTAGTAGGTGGGGGCGGGGGCGGGGAAGGAAGCGACGGAACAAACTTCAAAAGATTCATGAATGATACCCTTATGGTGTGTTTGGTTCCAGAGTTAAAGTAATTTTGATTTTGATTGTGAAAAAGGATAAATGATTGTGTAGTGTGTTGAGTTAAAGTTAAAGTTAAAGTTAAAATTTTTGACTTGGGAAATGTGTATTTTTGTTATGTAGTGTGTTGAGTTAAAGTTAAAGTTAAAATTTTTGTAATTTTAACTGCGAAACCAAACGGAGCTTTAATGATTTAAATAGCAGACTAAGAGAAAAAAAAAAGAGTGAAAGAACAAAAATATATTACCATAAGTACTGCAGATTTTGCTGGTACTACAATTGTTCTTTCCTCCAATTTGTAGGCAACTTACCTTTTTTTCTTTTTTTTTTGGGGAATCTCATTGTTGTAATACAGAAAAATTAGAATAGATAGATATAATGGGACAAGTAAAATTATTAAGAAATAATTGTTTATAATAAAGAGAATTTACCTTACAAAATCAGTCCATACAATATTGGTAAAGCGCCCCAATATCACCATCTCGATGCTGGTTTGCCTGAATCCGAAGGTGTTGGTGCGGATGGAATTCGGAAAGAGAGAGAGAATGGAAATGATCCATCCAAGAGTGGTGGATGGAGGAATTGTGTCAATGAGCATCTCGTCCTTTCTTTTCCAAAGAAAAAGAATTTTGATCTAAATATTAGATTGTTTGAATCAGTCTATCTATTATGATATATAAAAACCAACAAACAATTATAAGACGTCATCTTTTGAAAACGACTCATGATTAATTAATTTTGGGCTGCTCAGAAAGTTTAATTTATCATGGGAAAATTCATGTATTTACCCTTTTCAAATTCCGATTAAATGAATCTTTGTTGTACTTTATTTGATATATCATATTCAACGAATTTTTAGTATATGTCCATATTATTTGTACGTATTGATATACAATTATGAGTTTTTTTAAAAAAATGGGGGTAAATTACAAAAAAAAAACCCAAGTTTTGTAAAATGTCTCAATTTTGTCCTAACTTTTGTTTTGTAACAGAAAAAACCATAAGTTTTCTAAAATGTCTCAAAAATGACATCCGTTATAACTTCCGTCAATTTTTGATGTTGATGGTGGGTCCCTTTAACAATCCACGTAGGTCACACGTAGGCTGGTGGGTTCCTTTAACAGTCCACGTAGGTCACACGTAGGCAAAAATTGACGGAAGTTATAACGGAGGTTATTTTTTAGACATTTTAGAAAACTTATGGTTTTTTTTGTTACAAAACAAAATTTACGACAAAACTGAGATTTTTTACAAAATTTGGATTTTTTTTTGTAATTTGCCCAAAAAATGGAGATCATGTTCCTTTCTTCTTTTTTCAGAGGTTGAAAATTTATTGATTGTCCAAGAAAGATCACTCCAAGTCTTCATTAATAATCATTATAGTTTGTAAGACCCCTTGAGTAAGCAATTCATTCTTGATAATTTATTAAATTAATAAAAAAATTTCAAACTTTTCACATTTTAACGATTTTAACACGAATTTTTTTCTTTAGCCAATTAAATCATAAATTACCGATTTGATAACGATGTTAGCACACTGTCAATATCTCCGTTAATTTTAACTGAAATTGATGATGTGTACATAACGGTGCCACGTGGCACATGATGATTGGCTAAGTGGATCCCACATTTTTTTAAATAAAAAATATTGTGAAAAATAAAAAAATAACAAAAAAAAGCTTGCAAGTGAGGCGTCGAGGCCCCCACCGCCGGCCTTCTCTTCTCCTCTTCACAATCAGCCTTACGACTTTTTTTTCTTTTTTTCTTTTTTCAGAATATTTTATTTTATTTTGTTTTAATTGTGGGACTCACTTGGCCAATCACCGTGTGTCACATGGCACCATCATGTACACTTCATCAATTCCAGTTAAAATTAACGGAGATATTTTTGACGGTGTACTGACATTGTTATCAAATCGGTAGTTTATGATTTAATTGGCTAAAAAAATCGTGCTAAAATCATTAAAATGTGAAAATTTTAGAATTTTTTTCGTTTATTAACCCTTATTTTAGCCTTCATATCATTCATATACTTTCATTTGGGTAGTTTAGTCTAGGTTGTTTGCATCGCTTATGTTGCTTAATTAGGTGGATCAAGATCGAGGATGTAGCTGCAGTATTCACTCTCAAAGAATTCATTAGAAGATGTGAGAGCTAAATGAGTTGTCTTTCTTGTGGTCATCCATTAATTGTTTTATGGGTTTTTTTTTCCCCAAAGCCCAAATTCTTATAAATTTTTGATAGGCGGTGGAATTTTTTGGTTTTTGGATAAGAGGTGAAAATTCTTATGAAATAGTATTCGTATGTGCAAAACCATTCCTACGATCTCGATTATGATTACAAAATTTCATCCCATTGATTTTAAGGATTCAATTTATACAATATTAAATAAAAATAATAATAGCATACGCCACGTAACGTGCGGGATATATGAAAATTTTGGAAATTATTTGTAACAACCTTCGGATGAGATCATTGAGCATTCTATCACTACATTCAGGTTGGGACGACCTTAAGGGCATCTCTTCGTACAATAATTCCTAGCTCTGTCAAAGTCAAAAGAAGTTAAAGAAGTGTCATCACTAGCACAAGATTCAAGAGACATGAAGTTATTGTGAACCATGTGTTATCCAAGTCTTTTTTGATCAGATGTTTGCCTACTCCGGCAATGCCTTTTCTTTGCCTCTTTCACTTGCCTCTCTAGGTCCAATTTTCAAGATAGTAGTTGAATTATTATTATCCCGAAACTAAAAAAATCTAATTTTTCCATCAGCGACAAACCAAGCAAAGGCAAAATAAATAAAAATCCTTATAAATATTAAAATACTGTAGAGAATGCATTATTTGATGAATTAATATACACAATGCATACATGTATCCAATTCAGGGACATAATAGCCCCTTGTAAAATTGCTGAAATTTCTCCCGCCATCCCTTAAGAGGGTCCCAAAAATCCTATGAATTTACACAATTAGAATGCTCTAATCAATTACTGAAAACATGAGATAATTTACATAATAAAAATATGAGGTTGTGTGAACATTCATAATCAATCATTGTGCAAACTTTGTGAGTAAAATATTTTGAGGCTTAATATCCCCTTATATAGAGTAGAAAGTAAGTTGTTAGTTCACAACAAGATTGCTAGGGATGCTTTCGTATATTGTTATTATTATCTTCCCCATAGGCAATAAAGGGCATGATATTCTAATGTCGAAGCTTCTCTCCATCCATCTTCTCATTCTATGAATTAAAAGACTAGACATGTGCCCGTGTTGCGCTGATTTAGTTTGTGCAAGAGACATTTATATCATTCATAATGCACATAATCATAATCGCAATAAAAGTCATGTTATTTTTCTTTCGTTCTCACTCATCTACGCTACGTAACGTGCGAGATATATGACGATTTTGGAAATTATTTGTAACTACCTATGAATTAAAAGAACTAGTCATTATTATTATCTTCCCCGTAGGCAATTAAGGGCATGATATTCTAATGTCGAAACTTCTTTCCATCCATCTTCTCATTCTATGAATTAAAAGAACTAGTCATATGCCGGCGGATTTAGTTTGTACAAGCGACATTTATGTCATTCACAATGCAAAAGACATTTTTGTCATTTCACAATGCAAAAGACATTTTTGTCATTCATAATGCACACAATCATATTCGCAATGAAAAACGTTGTATTTCTTTCGTTCGCACTCTTATACGCCACGTAACTTGCGGGATATATGACAATTTTGGAAATTATTTGTAACAATATTTGAATGAGATCATTGAGCATTCTATCACTACATTCAGGCTGGGACGACCTTAAGGGCATCTCTTCGTGCAATGATTCATTGCTCTGTCAAAGTCAAAAGAAGTTAAAGAAGTGTCATCACTAGCACAAGATCCAGGGACATGAAGTTATTATGAACCATGTGTTATCCAAGTCTTTTTTTATCAGATGTTTGCCTACTCTGGCAATGCCTTTTTTTCGCCTCTTTCACTTGCCTCTCTAGGTCCAAGTTTCAAGATAGTAGTTGAATTATTACTATCCCGAAACTAAAAAAATCTAATTTTTCCATCAGCGACAAACCTAGCGAAGGCAAAATAAATAAAAATCCTTATAAATATTAAAATACTGTGAAGAATGCATTATTTGATGAATTAACATACACAATGCATACATGTCTCCAATTCAGGGACATAATAGCCCTTTGTAGAATTGCTGAAATTTCTCCCGCCATTCCTTAAGAGGGTCCCAAAAATCCTATGAATTTACACAATTGGAATGCTCTAATCAATTACTGAAAACATGAGATAATGGACATAATAAAAATGAGGTTATGTGAACATTCATAATCAATCATTGTGCAAACTTTGTGAGCAAAATATTTTGAGGCTTAATATCCCCTTATATAGAGTAGAAATTAAGTTGTTAGTTCACAACAAGATTGCTAGGGATGTTTTTGTATATTTTTATTATTATCTTCACCATAAGCAAGAAAGGGCATGATATTCTAATGTCGAAGCTTCTCTCCATCCATATTCTCATTCTATGAATTAAAAGAACTAAACATGTGCCCGTGTTGCGTGGATTTAGTTTGTGCAAGAGACATTTATGTCATTCACAATGCAAAAGACATTTTTGTCATTCATAATGCACACAATCATAATCGCAATAAAAGTCATGTTATTTTTCTTTCGTTCTCACTCTTCTACACCACGTAACGTGCGGGATATATGATGATTTTGAAAATTATTTGTAACAATCTATGAATTAAAGGAACTAGTCATGTTATTATTATCTTCCTCGTAGGCAATTAAGGGCATGATATTCCAATGTCGAAACTTCTCTCCATCCATCTTCTCATTCTATGAATTAAAAGAACTAGTCATGTGCCCGCGGATTTAGTTTGTACAAGCGACATTTATGTCATTCACAATGCAAAAGACATTTTTTTCATTCATAATGCACACAATCATATTGACAATAAAAGTCATGTTGTATTTCTTTCGTTTGCACTCTTGTACGCCATGTAACTTGCGGGATATATGACAATTTTGGAAATTATTTGTAACAACCTTCAGATGAGATCATTGAGCATTCTATCACTACATTCAGGCTGGGACGACCTTAAGGGCATCTCTTCGTACAATGATTCATTGCTCTGTCAAAGTCAAAAGAAATTAAAGAAGTGTCCTCACTAGCACAAGATCCAGGGGACATGAAGTTATTGTGAACCATGTGTTATCCAAGTCTTTTTTGATCAGATGTTTGCCTACTCCGGCAATGCATTTTTTTCGCCTCTTTCACTTGCCTCTCTAGGTCCAAGTTTCAAGATAGTAGTTGAATTATTACTATTTGAATTATTACTATCCCGAAACTAAAAAAATCTAATTTCTCAATCAGCGACAAACCTAGCAAAGGCAAATATATAAAAATCCTTAAAATACTCTAAAGAATGCATTATTTGATGAATTAACATACAAAATTCATACATGTATCCAATTCAGGGACATAATAGCCCCTTGTAGAATTGCTGAAATTTGTCTCGCCATCCCTTAAAAGGGTCCCAAAAATCCTATGAATCTACACGATTGGAATGCTTTAGTCAATTACTGAAAACATGAGATAATGGAAATAATAAAAATATGAAGTTGTGTGAACATTCACAATCAGTCATTGTGCAAACTTTGTGAGCAAAATATTTTGAGGCTTAATATCCCCTCATATAGAGTAGAAATTAAGTTGTTACTTTACAATAAGATTGCTAGGGATGCTTTCGTAGATTGTTATTATTATCTTCCTCGTAGGCAATAAAGGGCATGATATTCCAATGTCGAAGCTTCTCTCCATCCATCTTCTCATTCTATGAATTAAAAGAACTAGTCATGGGCCCGTGTTGCGCGAATTTAGTTTGTGCAATAGACATTTATGTAATTCACAATGTAAAAGACATTTTTGTCATTTGTAATGCACACCACCATATTGGCAATAAAAGTCGTGTCGTCTTTCTTTTGTTCTCACTCTTATACATGGAAGGAGGCATATATTAGCTTAATTTGTCATGACAATAAAATTTGTCTGTGCATTTTTTCTTTTGCTGGAAAAGACATTTAATAGATAATGATTGCATATAATCCATTAACATTAGTAGTCACGAGTGCATCAAGAGCTTCCAGTTTACCGAATGGACATACATGGCAAAATATGATTTTGGACTCAAAAATACACCATTTATAGTTTTATAGATTGTGTGACATTGAAACAAATAAATAAAACATAGAAGATCCATAATGCCAAAGTAGTACTTAAATATAGTCATTAGGAGATATGAAATAACAAGGTAAATATAGTAATTAAGCAATATGAAATAACAAAATATAGTTATCATGGAATATTAAATATAAAATGATAATTGTAATTTAATGGTCACGAATGCATGGAATGCTCCCGTTTTGCCAAATGAGAGTACATGGACAAAGAACTTGTATATTATATGTAAATATAATTAATAAAAAATAACAATTAACAGTTTAAATATAGTCATTAATAAATATATTGATTAATAGATTAAAATAATCATTAATGAATATTAAATATATAATGGTTATAATTTAACGGTTACAAATGCATGACATTTCCATTCCAACAAAAGGCAACACGTTCCGCTTGTGGACAAAGAACTCATGGACTACTATTGGAGCTTTGATATGGATAACATAAAGGAGAATGCAGAGATACTTAAGATTGAAACATATGTGTTAGAGATGGTCAATGTTGCAGGAGACAGTGGTTAGTATATACCTATATACATAGTTCAAAAATCAGGTTTTGTTATTGAGAAAGACATAGAACTGTAGAAGTTTTCTAAGCGTTCTTCAGTTGTGATCAAGAAGTTGGAGGATGAGGCACCACAAATGATAACACCGCAACTACTAGCACCAAATCAACCAGCAACAGAACTACAATAGTGGAACCACCGATAGATATCCGCCAACACCAGAAGCACCACCACCACCACAAGTAGGCAATAATATGATAATATGGTCGGTGAGAATGAGGGTGAAAATGCTGTTGGACATGAGACTAATTTTATGGCTGAAGCGGCTTAGGTCAGGATTGATCTTGGTGGAGAATTTTCATTTGCCCTAAAAGATCTTGAGGATGGTACAACTGCTACAAAAGGCCAATAATGATGAGGTTGAAGGCCATGTAGAGGATGCTCCAGAAGGAAAAGAGGACAAAGATAGTGAAAATCCATCCAAGTGGGAGTTTAATGACAATGATGAAGATTTGGAAGATGTTATGAATTTATTTGAGATTGATGTGATCACAGAAGGAGGATTCAGATATCGCATATAGGACTCCTCAAGTTGCCCTAAACAATGAGAGTTTTAGATGAAGGAAAACGAGAAGACCATGAACTAGGTCAACAAGAGAAGAGCCAATAGTCACGGTTTCTGAGGAGTATAAATTGAATGAAACACAGGGTGATAGTAACAATCGTGCTCATGAATTTGATGGATTTTTAAGCATACGTTCCAATGATGAGGAAGAAACAAGGGGGAGATCGCTTGAGTTCAATGTATCAACACACATGAAGAACCTAGTATTCCAGGATATGCTATTTGCAACAACTCAATTTCTGAAAAGGTTGTGAAGCAATATGTCATAATAAACAATGTCAATATTTTAATTAGGCTTTGGCCCCGTAATTCACCCAACAAAAACAAGGTTTGGTTGTCGTATGAGGAATAACAAAAATCAAGTAAATGCATCCCCACAAATTGTTGCGATTGTGATGGGTAGTTATTAAAGGCATCCATGAACAAGAATGCTATCCTAGTGAAAAATTTCAAAGATCAGCATACTTGTAAAAAAGAATTGCCTAACAAATACGTGACATATAAGTGGATAGTAGATTCATACATTAACCATTTGCAAGCTGATCTAAATTGGTCAATAAAGTCATTTACTCATCGACTTGATGTTTTCAAAGCAAGCAATAATAGAATGAAACCTTGGAGATTTAAAAGACACGCAATATTTTACCAAACTTTGAGGAGAAACAGTGAAAATTGTGGGATTATGCTAGGGAGTTGAAGGGTAACTTCAATGAACACACAAGTGTGGTGCATTGACTACCGACTAGGTGGAGCACGGAGGAGGTGGGTGCTCCCTCACCGTCAGTTCATTTATTTTTTATTTTTCCATTTTCTTCATTTTTTTGGGCATTGCACATGACTTTTATATCACAATTGACAGATTTTGTGACACCATGGTACATTTTCCTAACAACAGTTAATGATGTAAACATTCCCAAAAGATAGTTTAGGGGCCAAAAGTGCCCCAAGCCAGTAGTTTAGGGAGTGAAATTCTTTTTTTTTTATTGCATTAACACTTTGTCCTTGAATTATTTAATTGCCAGTCAGTAAATTTGCCAGCGATTCAACCCTCAAATTTCGATTCCATCTAACACATAGGTCATGCCGTTAGTTGACTAGATGAAAATCTAACATGGACATTGACTTGGCACTCACGATGTCAAATATATTATTTTTTAACGATATTGTCCCAAACGACGTCGTTTTAGTGGAATTTTTTTAAACCCAATTTAATTTTTTTATTTTAACTTTGAGAGAAGAGAGACCGGCTAGGGGCTTCCTCAACTGGCTACCTCCCCTATGCTGTTAGCCACCTCCCCCTCCTCACACTATGTTTTTCAATAGAGAAAGAGAGGGGGTGAAAGAGACTTGGTTTGTTTAGAAATATACGAACTCATATTTTTTTCACCACGCCGCACATTTCATGTCATTGCTCGTCGCCCTATATAAAAAGGATACAAAAAACCAGTCAAGATATGATATATTGATCATATCATTGTCGCAATTTGGTTACGGGCTCACCCAACCGGCCACCTCACCACCAAGGGCATCATTTGCCACCCGCAACCTCGCCCTCGGATGAGGTCGTCGAGGGCATCAACTAGTCACCTCCCCCCTTCCTCTCTCTCTGTCGTAAAAGAGAGAGTAAGAGGCGTGGAGGAGACAGGTTGGGGTCTACCAGCCAGCCACCTCCCGTTGGGGCGAGGTAGCCAGCGACAAGTGATGTCTGCGGTGACCTCGCATGAGGGGAAGGTGGCGGGCCGTGGAATCCCCAGCTGATCTCCTTCCTCTCTATGTTAAAGAAATATAATAATTTTTAAATTTTTTTACTGAATAACGTCGTTTTGACCATTAATGTTAGAAAATAATACATTTGACTCGGTGAGTATCTAGTCAACTTCCACATTAGGTTTCCGTCGAGGCAGTAACGCTTGAACCTAGATGCTAGACGGAATTGGAATTGGAGGGTCAAATCTCTGGCAAATTTAATTAAGGTATCAACGTGGTGTCAACATAATAATTGGAGTTTTTTTTTTTTCCCCTTCCTTCCTTATACTTGCATTTGCTTGCCCCCCTCTTTGGACTTGAATTGTCGTTGACCTTGTGACCCGCGTGCGACTGCTTCCGATGATGACAAAATAGACGATAGAATAGAAGAGAACGGACGTCTGCCATTTGAAAAAAGGCCCAATCAACCGGACAAGAAGAGAACGGAAGCCGACGACAATGGCTTCATCTTCAATGGCTTCTCCGAGCTCCCATCTCTATTTCTGCAGCCGAAACTACAGTACTGCTAGTAGGAGACTCCCCAGAAGCAGGGTCTTCTTCCTTCCCCGGATATCCCTTTCTGAGAATCAGCAGCAGAGCCCGGAACCCGAAGAAGCCCCAAATCCCATCCCCAGAAGGTACTTTCCTTTTCTCTGTCTCTGTCTCTGTCTCCCTCTTTACGTGGAAACCTCTCGCTGCTTGGGTTCTGACGCTCTTGCTATGGCTTTGGATTGATAAGGGAAATTGTACTGAGGAGCAGCGAATTGGCGGTAGTTGGGGCCATTTTCAACTTGAGGTACATCGTCTGCTCCTGCTCTCTACACTATGCTTATGCCGACAGCTAGATTAGTTCTCAAATAGAATCCGTCGCAAGAATTGATACTCACAATTCACTGCAAAAAAGATTCAATTTTGTTCATGCCGATTGCTTCTCGTGGTGGATTAGCCTGTCTCCAGAGCCTGTGGGAGATTAGTCTGCACTGCTTCCCCGATTTTGGTGTGTTGTGTCTAGGCCAATTAAGATTAGATTCGATTAGATTTGTCTTACCAAATCCTTATTGAAGGACTTCGGGTGTTCATGTGGGATGCAATGCATATTCTTGTGCCATCATACCTCATTGCGCAATGATAAGCTCTGGTAATGTTTTTTAACTAAGGAATTCTGTTGATTCTTCTTCACCACTTTATTATGGGTTGGGATATCTTGAGGGATTTTTTCGATATCGTTAGTTAGCTTGTTCGATGTGAAAGAAAGTAAGCTTTTCTGATGAATGAATAAATGAAATGATCGAATGAACGAGTGCAATTAATGGGGTTGATGTTTCTGCAGTGGGAAGAAGCCGGAGTACCTCGGGGTTCAGAAGAACCCTCCTTCACTGGCACTCTGCCCTGCTACCAAGAACTGCATCTCTACTTCAGAGAGCATCACTGATCTCACCCACTATGCTCCTCCTTGGTATGTTCATAAACCAATTCCCAATTTTCACCCAAATCTGTTTAGCATGAATCGAGCCGATCTTTCCCCAGACAAGTTGCACTTCTCGAATTGAATCTCGAATCTATTGTGTGAGTCACGCTGATTGCTAATGCCATCTAAGATCTGTGTCCGCCCCTTTCACATGGACCAGATGGTTGTGTGTGTAGTGGCTTACACCTTTGTAGGAGGAGTTGAAACCTCGAATTTGTTAGGAAAATAATTGTATCCAACTCCGATACGTTCAGATCTCATCAATCACAACCACGGGAAATTGTAGGCTTTAATGGGGTCTTTGCAGTTCAACGGCTGGGATTCAATCTGATGACTTCTTATGCTCCACTTGAGGGTCAGAGATTGTTCAAATCAAAAGCTGGAATTTTTACAAGAGTTATGGTAGCTTCTCATCTGCAGCAATCCTAAGAAAGTCTTCGTAGCTTTTGAATGGTATTTTGTTGACTTTAGGAAGGCTGACTTGGCAAGGAGTGCGCCACATATTGATCTGGGTTATCATTATTGTGGTTATCACTATTATTATTTTATGGCAGACAGCACATTCAAAATGTGCCTCCAATATAAAATATATGCGTTTGTGCTCTTGGTGGAGCCTTCCTGGACTATCCACCAAGAAAGTTTGGTATAATTAATTAATTGATTTATTTATTTATCTATTTTATTTATTTAATTGTTTGCTTGTTTAATCTGCATGTTATAGGAACTATAATGGAGGTCGCGGTAGAAAACAGCCAATAAGCAGGGAAGAGGCCAAGAAAGAGCTTCTAGATGTGGTAGAACATCAAATCGAATCTCTTGTATTTGTTACTGCTTTATGACTATAATTCGAAAAGCAAATGATCAGTTCCCTGATCAAGATGCTTGACAAATTGCACTGAATGTTCCAGATAAAATCGACGAAACCAGGCAAGTTCACGCCCCAAATCGTGGAAGACAGGGACGATTATGTGAGGGTCGAATATCAAAGTCCAATACTTGGGGTAAGCCTCTTCTGATTGATCAAGTGTAACAAAGAACATGTCATTGGCTCGATTAAAGGGACCGGATTGTTTCTCAATGCATCTTGTGCTGTTATCTGTGTATAGCTTGTGGATGATGTGGAGTTCTGGTTCCCACCTGGGAAGAACCCGATCGTGGAATACCGATCTGCGTCGAGGGTCGGGAACTTCGACTTCGATTACAACCGGAAGAGAATCAAGGTGAACGTCAGTTAATCATATTCAATTCAGCTGATGTAAATGAAAGAAGAAACTTTGATAAATTAATCATTTTACATTTTTTCGCAGGCTTTGAGAGAAGAATTGGAAAAGAAAGGATGGGCTTCTGAAGACAGCTTCTAAGGGAGCCTGGCGAATGGCTAGTCCATATTTGTGCGACTTCATCATCAAAGGTTGTGATGTTGTTCGTGATTCTTTGTGGGACTCAACAGTGTAATGACGACTCTCTAATAAAATTTTTTTCGGTAGAACCTCTCATACTACTGTAATTACTTTGTTAAGTGCAAATTATCACCTGCTGTCTATGGACACAAACGGAATCTACATTCTGAATGCTCCCCAAAATTTATAAAACTGGATAAATTCAATCATCAGGCTAAACTAGCACAACAAAGTCAGTAGTAAAGTGAGACCAGAAAAGAGCTATCATGTTAGATTTAAAAATACTTATACAAGTTTGCCCACAACATGCGCTGTGTGTTCCATAACAAAAGGTGATATATAGCGCTCTCTGCTCCATAACAAAAGGTGATATGTAGCGTGAATGTTTTTCTCATGCTATTGCTGGAAACCTTTTGGTGGACCTGGAGGCTCGATCTTTACTCCGGGCAAGTATCGAGATATGAACTCCCGAGCTATTGCCTGTAGCTGGGCATCAGCTAGCTGTTGAGTGCTGGGTGTATCGGAGGAATCCACCATCTCTCCTGTTGCTTGCTGCAATAGCTCTATGGGATCAAGAGCGGGAGGCACTGGGAGGTTCGGGTAAGATGAAATGTTATTGTCCAATACCAATGCCATATGATCAGAGGAAGTAGCTTGAAGAGAAGGCTGAGAGTTCAGAAGAGAAGGTGGCGAAGGAAAACTCCGGAATGTAGATAGACGAGCCTGTACGTAGGCCAACTCTGATTGTAAATTCACCACCTGCAAGAAAAGTAAACTGAAAACAAGTACAAATACTGCAGCCAAAATGTGGTTAAAAGATCAGAGGTAAAACCAAAGGCTATGGTCTCAGGTTAAAACATATTCATGCCATCTCATGTATGAATTATTCTCACATAATTTGCAAGTTCAGGGTCGAATCTGTAGCTGTTCACATATAGCTTCCTTGATTTGTAAAGCTCTTCAAGCATTAGTCAAGATTTTCGTGAACACCAGATGTATGAAATGAGCATACTACTTGGACATTTGCGAAGAAGATTATCAAAATCAATGTGTTCGACGAATCGTAATCATTTTCCGATTGCAAGAGAGGTCACTGACAGGATAGGAAAAACAATGGGTTAGAGTAAGTTTACAACCAACGTAGAATCTCTTATTTCTGGAGGCAAGTGCATGAGGCAGTACTACAAACCCCTTTTCTCCATCGTAGTCATTTTCTTTTGGGCAATAAAGCTTAAGCGGCTCCTTTTGGGATCAATTCTATACGAGGGTGGACACAGACCGACGCATGATTGGAACCTAACGGGGCAAGGCCTAGGAGGAGATGAATAAGAAGATTTTATTATAATCCAATATAAAGATTATATATATATATATATATATATATACATGAAAATAAAGTCCCGAGTTAAATTATCACGCCGCCACATTATGAAAATATAAAATGAAATTTTCTCGCGATGCTACGTCATATTTATATAGTAAAGAAATTTTTACATTCTATTATCAAGAACAATTTATTCACCAAGAAAATATATTCATAATATTTTCTTATTTAATATATATAATAGAATATATAGATTATATCTTCTCCATTTTAGAAATATATATATATATATATTTGCAATATATATCATATATTAAGACTTAGACTATTGTTACCGATTATATATATGTCGTTGTATCTTATAGTGAAATTTAGACTATTATTTTCTGAGATAAAAATTTCACTATATAGAAACTTTTACATTTGATAGTAAATTTCATTATTAATTTGTATGACATTTGCACTATATAAAATGTATATGTTTATTATACTAACATCAATATCTCACACCAGTTTGGTCAATTCACAGGACCACCAATATTGCACTAGGTTTCATAAGGATTTGTCGAGATCCATGATTGTTAAATTCAAGTATTTTTTTCTATAAAAGTAATTTTTTTAGAATGTTATCTTCTTAATTGGATGTTAATTTATATGGCGCGTTTTTAGAATTACTATATTTGCATGAAAATTTTTCTTTATCATTTATTTTTAAATTTATACATTATAGATTTTAATGTGGTACAATGGCTTATCACTTACCAAAAGAATTGGGCCAGAAAGAAGTAAGGAAATTATTAATTTTGATATGATTTCCCTTGATAAAGAGATATACTTTTAAGTGTTAAAATTTTAAGCACTTACTAAAATAAGTGCTTAACAAAATAAGTTGATTTTGTTTGGTGAAAGGAAAAAGTTTAGATACTAAAAACATTGAGGATATTTTTATTTCTGCCACAAAACTTCATTTTTCTAACTCATGCCCCTATACATTAATATTATTTAAATTTTAATCCATAAACAAAAAAATTAAAAATTATAAGAAAAGGTGCTAGATCGGGATCTAACTGAGAAGGGGGAGAGGGGTGGTGGTGGCTCCAATCTCGCCACCACTATCCAGGCGAGGTCGACGGTGACTCGAAGAGAGAAAATGATGTAGTCAAAGCAGTTGGGGCTTCGGCACCCACCGTCATAGAGGAGTTCGCCGACGACCTGAAGTGAGAGAGTGACAATTAAGGGGCAGTGGTGGCCTGATTCGGGCTACCACCACCCCTCTTCCTCAGTTGTCATTTCCTCTCTCTTTTCCCCTTCTTCTGCCTTTGGTTCGAAATGGATGGATTTGTTAAATTGTAAAAGTTTAGGGGCACTACTGTAATAAATGAGGAAATGCCTCATGCTTAGCGAATAAGTAAAAAAATGGTTGAATTATTATGTACCTACTCAATCATTAAGTGCCTTTTTCACTTAAATCTATTAAGTTAAATAATTTATTTTATTGTTTATCAAACAAGTTGAATGCAATTAAGTTCTGAAAATTTAATTTCAACGCTTCATTTGTGTTATCAAATACAACCTTGGTCGCCCTTGGTTGGTTTGTGAGTATGAACACGGGGATCAACAAAAGTTACTGACTCTAAATTTTTTATTTTCATTTATATTTATTGCAACCATTTACTTTAGAAAGGATATGCCCTTCTACTATACGATTTAAATCCCAAAGAAAATTTCACTCTCCTCTAACTTCATGAAATTGACCACCCATTTGCCCATAACAGTCTCCTCCAAATTGTGAGTCTGTCTCTCATTCGTGAATATATATGTAGTGCTAGATCTTTGCACAAGAGAGGTCCCCATGAGGAACTGGCCCACGAGGATCATCATCATAAAATGATGATAAAATAAAAAATATTCAAAATAGATTTTCAAGGCCGTGATTTCTATTTTAATATATTCCCAGCCGGGTATTGGGGCTACACAGTCTCGTTTCTTTCGGTGAGAAGCATCATTAATTACATGCCTCTTTTTTTTTTGATGAATCATTAATTACATGCCTTGAATGATTGATTTCCATTCCCTTACGTAGCCCAAGCCAAAGGATAATGTGAATGCAAGAAGAAAGTCAAACCTAATTCATCATCAATGACATTAAGCCAAAAGAAGACTGAGGAAGTCAAAAAACTACAAACTGCTCGAAGATAATACGCAACACATTAGTCTCGAACTGTTAAATTAAATTTTCCCGAGACTCCAAAAGGAAAAAAAAAGAGAAAAAGAAAAAGGCAGATCAGTGATATAATGAGTTGTTATGTAATAATGGTACATGTTTTTGCTCCGAACTTAGAAATTTATGATTCGATTATCGTCAAAAAAACTTTTCGTAATCCTTTATTTCCATTCTTTAATTCATAATTTATTAGGATATGGATCTCCTTTGCAAAAGAAAAAAAGGCACATTACATTACGTGTGTCTCCTGATCAAATCTAATTAAATTGACTACTTACATGAGAAAAATTTAATGCAATAACACTTACTCTTTATCTTTTGCTTTGTCCTCATTCAAGTCATTGAAATATAGTTTGCTTATAAAAGAAACAAAAGAAAAGGTCAAAGAAGCAAAGTTGGGTCCAACGTACGGTGAATTATGCATTTCGATGAAGAGGTTTATAATACAATTAGCAGAGATATGATATGATATTGTGATATCTATCTTAAATTAAAGGGCAAGACTAGATACATACCCTTGCTAATTGCAGCAAGCTACAGCGAAGCTAGTATGTGGCTCCTATAACCCATGCTTATAGGTTCTTCAATCTATACGAATTACTTTGACCAACTGATTTCAATTGTATGCACACATACAAAGGACACCCACGTACACACACGCAGATATATAGAGGATAATCAATTTACCTCATTTTAAATAATTTTTTTTTCTAATTTCGAAAATATTTTTCATAATCCTAATTCAAAAAAAAAGCACAAATATGTAAAGAGTATAAGTCACATGGTGATTTACCCAAAACTTGAGCGTTTTGTCATGTACCTTTTTCAATAATGAATAAATCATCATTACTTCCGAGAAAAAGAAGTGATTTACCTACAAATGAAAGAAAATATTAAAAACCAATGAATGAATCACACAAATCTTATTGTTAATTATAAGGTTTTTTTCAACTCTCTTTAAGCAATCTAATAAAAATCATAAAAGAACTTACCAAAAATAAAAACAATAAAAATCATAAAAAGAAACAAGTTACAGATGAAGAGGTAACTATGTTGATTTACTATATATATGCGGGTGCTAGTAAAGTATTTTGACGTGCCAGCGCTACTAATTGAGTGCCAGCACGTAGCTGTGCTGTCAGTTAATTTTGATTTTCTATTTTACTTTTGAAAAGGGTTTTTACAGTAAACATATGTATACATGGAGAGAAACAGTTTTCTCATTTATACACGTCACAAATGTTTCCCTGCCGACAACCTGTAACCGGGAAAAAAAAATTTGCATGTTTCTTTTTTCCTGGTAAATGATTTTTTTTGTAGGAGTTAATGTATATAATATATATATATATATATATATATATTTCTTTCTTTTTTTCCCGGTGAAGGCATATATAATTATTATCTAAACAGTTGCAAATTAAATAAGCAAAAGAAGGGTTAATAAGCCTATCTTTCCAATATCTGTAAACCGAGTTAATTTCTTTTCCAATGTATCACCAAATCCAATTAATTTCTAAAAAGAAATAAGTCCTTCTAAATTTACTTCTGTAAGGAAACCCAATAAACAGCCTTCAACTACTATATGGGATTGCTTTTCTTTTGGTTGGAAAACAAGGGTACTGCTTCAAGCGTTGCCAGTGCCATATTCACTGCGATCTCATGCAATGCATCAAAAAGGAGAAGAGGGGTGGGCGGATGGAAGAAATAAGAAATTCTTCGTGATTCTTCTCGCTTTATATCATAGCGTTTTTCAATTTTCATATGAAGAACTGAGCTTTGGTCTCGGATTTCTAATGTACAGCGACACCAGTCTCAGCCTAATGGCCGAACGGTAAATTAAGAATAGCCGTGGTCTCGCTGACAAAATATGTACAGTTTCATATTTTGCTCGGGAAAAAAAATAGTAGTGATTAGAGTGAGTTAAAGCCAATCACATATGAGAGTACGTTTATTTAAGCTAGGTCATATGATGGAGAAGAGATAATTCATGCAGCCATATAGGTATATATATAATTATATATTTTAATGAATGGATAAATAATGGGACCTGTTGTTGGAGGGTGAAGATGTGGGCGACGCAGCCGTAGACGGGGTCACGAACCCGGGCAATGGCCTCGTAGCAGAGGGTGAGGACGGCGTCGAGTCGGCGGTGAGGCGGGAGACAGAGGAGGAGCTTGGAGGCGTTGCTGGCACCGAAAACCTTATGGACGGCGGCGAAGTGAGTGGCACCCTGCTCGGAATCGAAGTAGGGAGCGAACACGCACCCGTTCACGCACTTCCTCCTCAGGAACTTGCACGCCCCGCAGGGCCCGCTGGCACCTCCTCCTCCTCCACCTCTATTATTACTCCTTTCTGTTTTCTGCATCTGATCTCAAATTTGATGGGTTAGGAGATGAGTGAGTCGAGAATGAGGGAGAAAGATTGCAGAGAGAGAGAGAGAACAGAGACAAGGGCTTGTGTGATAGTTTGCTGTTCATATATAGACCTTGGGAAGAATTCTAGGGTTTGTTTCCTGAGAGACTTGACTTCTGATGAGTCTATCCTAATCTCTCTGTAAATATTCATATTTTATGATCTGTTGCAATCGGCTGCAAAATTTATAACATTTGATGTTAGAACCAATTGACCGGATCATTCTCTCTATTAAATTTCACTGCGTGTTTGATCTATGTTCCACAGTTGATGAGCCTCGATTGGAGCTAGTTGGAGATCTTATATCGGTGGGAAATTTTATAATCTGATCACCTGCTAGTACAATTACCTTTTTAGATCGTTGAATTGAGAACTTGCGATCACCGATAAATAAATAAATGATGACCGATAGTCCAATGATTCAGAAAATAATTACACCACAAAATGATACATGAATTTACTTATATTATAAGCACATTATATCATGTTTACATGTGGAAATTAATGATCTCCCCTAAGCCACTACAAATAGACAAATTGGTGGATGATGCTCGGAAGCTACGAGCGAGTCAAAGAAGAAAGAAACAAGCAATCAAAAGTCACTCAAGTGCATCTGAATGAATTTGAGTTTTACTTCTTCCAAGAAGCAATAATGCAACTGTCACAGGGAAAATTATAAAAAAGAGCAGCACACAATACGACAAATGCAGAATCTATATATATATATATATATATTTAATTTAAAATACTATCAATAAAAAGCTTTCTATTAGCTTATTAAGGGGCTTTTTCGTAAACATTTTTGATAAATAAAGAGCTAAAAGTTTATCATTCATTCACATTTTTCGTGTTGACTTTTCTAATTTTTATACCAATCTCTTCCTTTCTTTAGAATGTACATGAAGTAACATCGTCAATGAATTAATTTTCCATCAAATTTATCATCTCCAAAAAATATAGGTAGTCGAACAACGCGTAGATCAAAGGACTAATATATATATAAGTATTATAAAATAGTGTTGTTATATCATCATAATAATCAACCTAACAAGGAGAATAAACTAACCGTAGTAATCATTAATCCATGCATGTGAGCTTGGATAATTTCTTAGCATTTCCAATAAGGGATCGACTATTTCTCAATTTTATTGGAAATTGTATAGTACAATTAAAAAAAGTAACTATATGATACAATCAAATACATTACCAAAAATTTAAGTAAAAATTTTCGACATATATGTAATCAACTATAAAACTAAGTCAAATTATTTAAAATTTATATTACTGAGTTCAAAATCTATAATTATTTCATCCATTACGAGGAATTTAATTAATTTATTACTAGTGATTATTTAACATACAGATGATTAACTTAAAATTTGAAAACCTGAAAAAGCAGTAATAAGAAATTGGGTATTTTATTACACGTATTTTAGGAGTAAAAATAAGAGCAAAATTAGCATAAGTCTCAGAATTGTTTTATAACACCGAGAGGAGGCTACAGACGAGAAGAGGCTGAGAGAGAATCCCAATTGGACGGGCTATTTCGTAAATGTAATAAATGCCGGGATATTTCCCTACTTTACGCCTTGGCGGATTCGAGACAATATACAAGATACAGATTTTTTTTCAAACCCTAAAAAGTTTTGACAAAAAGTCCATAAACCCCATTCCTGATCTAAAAGGCAAAATCCATTAACGTAAACTCATTAGAGTTTGAGACTACTCGAAAACCCATTCACGTAAACTCATTCTCATCCCAAATTATTATGACGTCTACTCTAAAAGCTTAATTTTATGTGTTGTTGGAACAGTTTTGAAGATTTATGAAACTAATGTTCTCTCTCTAACCCTCTCTCTCTAAAACTCCACTGCGTCTCCACCGCTATCGCTGGCTCGTCCAACTCCGGCTGGGCGCTTCAAGCGGCCCTTCCTCCTTCTAACCTTTCATCTCGCCTCTTGGACTAATAGTGGTTCGTTGTGAAAGTCTTCCTCGCCTAAAACATTAATGGTCCGACGACCGTGTCAATCTGCAGTGCCCGATGTTGATTTTGGCCTCTAACATCTGTGTAAGTCACCTCCTCCTTTTTGATGGTCTACTGAGCCGCTGCCCCCCTCCTCTCTCTTTATGTCGATCTAAACCGCACTCGATCATGCGTGTTTCATCCAAATCAAGCCTATATCGGGCTTCTTCCCCTTCCCCAGCACATAGAGAACCCAAATCTAACGGATGTCAATTAGCCCTAATTTGAGCAAATCCTGACATGTAACGCAGTTCCTAGGGTCAGTCGGGTAGTACGATTATGGGTTCAGATCGAGTTGACTTATTTTGGCTTTGGTTCGAGTCAAGTCACATGATTTTAGGTTTGGGTTGGGCCAACTCTTAGGGGCAAATTGGAGGATGCAAGGCCAGTTTGCTATAAGAATAGTGTTAACTTAGTGGTTTCGCCATTAAGTTTTTGTGAGAGTCCAATTTTCAAATGTTAGATTTTTTTTAATGAATCATAAGCTCATAGAATTTGTGATAAATTTAAAATTTTCAAATAACTTTAATTCAATTAAATTAGTGGCTTGTGATAATCTTTATCTTTTTTGAATATTACATAAATAACAATTAATTGTTTATTTTGGTATCCTATCTTTGTTATCATAAAGTTACATGATTTATTTAGGTTTTTTTAAATAAAAAATTGCTTTTAGGTCATTTAATTAACTAAATAATTATCCATTTGATAGTTTTAACAATTTAAATTTGAATTTTTTTTTATATTTATGAAATTATGTAGTTGTCATTTATATAATTAACTTCTAACTCATATATATATATATATGTAATCTACATATTATGCTCTATTTAGAAACCGATTTTTAAGTTTATTATTACTTATTATAAGATAATTTTCTAAATTATATTAATACGAGGAGCTCTCTCATATGTATTTTACTATATATACATATAAATGTATATATGAATACTATAATTAAAATATATTTTATAATTATATAAATAATCTCAAATCATATCATAACTATGACCTTAATTGAAAAAATAAGTGCAGTGGCTAAAGCAATGGAAACATATAGGTTTTTCATATTTATTTTTCAAATTTAATAAGAAAATTTTATGATAATCAAATGATAAATAAAGCAAATTGATATTTCTTATCCATATTAAATATATGCCTATTAGTTGCTTATAGGAGTCAATTTTACTATATATATAGATAATATATAAAACAAATCAATATTTACATAACGTTTTGTAACGAAATTAAATTAAATTAAATTTGATTAAATTTGATTTTAGAAGATGAAGACAAAAATAGTGGGAAAAAGTATGTGAGAGAATTTGAAGAAGAAGATAAAAAGTAATAGTTGTCTTATTGAATTGAGAAAAAAATGTTGAAATTGAGGAAAATGTGTTGAAGTTGAAAAAAATGTTAAATAGTTTAGAGAATTTAGTATTAAATAATTAATTTAAATAATAGTTAAGAAATAGCATGAAAAATAAAAAGTAATGATTATTTTATTAAATTATGAGAAAAGTAAAGTAAGGTTACATTAAGTTAATTTAAGTTTGATTTTATAAATAATATAGCAATATTATATAAAAAATAATAATTTTCAAAAAGTTATGTACTTGGGCATGGCCTCCCCATCCCAAGGTGGAGTAACTCTCCTACCCATATAAAAAAAAAAGAAAAAAAAAAGGGTGGGAGTAACTCCCCTCGAGTTCCCCGTAACTTCTCAAAAAAAAAAAGGCAAAAAGAAATTTACAAAATAGAAATTCTTTCAACAAAAAATAATAAGATCTCCGTTTGATGACCATTAGAAAATCAATTATTACATATATGGTATAAGAGAGTATATTTGATAGTTCCATTTCCCACTTTTGCATTTTATTATGTTGTTATTTGCTTTAATAAATTTCATATAGCCTAATTATTCTTTCAGAATATGAATATATTTTTCTGATTATCTGCTTATTTAATTTGGCGGAACACGAACACGGCGTTCGGTAGTCTTAATTAATTGGATAGTATATGCTTGCATGATTTTTCAAACTTGTGTCATGATATCAAGTGAAATTTTGAGATTATCATAATTTTTTTTTTGTTGACTAGACAATTCATAACTAATAATTTGCTTTTACGGATTTAATTTACAGATAGAGTAGAGTTCACATATTTATTTCTTAGCTGTTAGTGACGGATCCCCATAAAGATGTGAGTCGGGTTTTCAGGCTAATATAAGCGTTCACTTCTATTGAACCCGAAAAAAAAAAACAATCACTTCTAAATCTATATAGGGTAAATTATAAAAAAAAATCAAAATTTTGTAAAATGTCTCAATTTTGTCCTAAATTTTGTTTTGTAACGGAAAAAATCATAAGTTTTTTAAAATGTCTAAAAAATGACCTCCGTTATAACTTCCGTCAATTTTTGCTGTTGATGGTGGGTCCCTTTAACAGTCCACGTAGGTCACATGTAGGCTGGTGGGTCCCTTTAACAGTCCACGTAGGTCACATGTAGGCTGGTGGGTCCCTTTAACAGTCCACGTAGGTCACATGTAGGCAAAAATTGACGGAAGTTATAACGGATGTCATTTTTTAGACATTTTAAAAAACTTATGGTTTTTTTTGTTACAAAATAAAATTTATGACAAAACTGAGACTTTTTAAAAAATTTTAGTTTTTTTTGTAATTTGCCCATCTATATATTATGTAACAATTCTAACTTGATAAAAAGTCCAGGTGACACTTGATATTTGGGTTAATTACCTAGAAAAGTAGGACCTTTACACTTTTTTTTAAATATAATACGATCTTGAAAAATAACATGGAAAGACACGACCTATATATTTTTTTCCTAAATATAGCACAATCTTTGGAGAGTAGCACAAAAATACACGATTTTTGCACTTTTTTTCTAAGTATAGCACGACATTTGAAAAATAATACAGATAGGCACGACCTTTAGGTTTAATTGCGTATCTAACACGACGTTAATTAATTTGTCAAATTATAATGATAATGGCTAATGTGGACCTAACGATGCTACGTGGCATAATGTAATTGGATGAGTAGACTCCACAGGTTTTTATTTAATTAAAAATAATTATGAAAAGTAAAAATATCGAGGGGGATTTCGCTTAATAAGAGGAAAAGGGGGAGGGGGTCGACGTTGGTGACTACACCGGTGACTACCATCTCCCAATTGAGGTCGCTGACCACAATAGAACTCCAATTATATGGGTGGTGGCCATAATCGAGGCACCCTCTGCCTGAATCAAAAGAGCCCTAAAATTAGCACATTTTCATTTCGGTGGTAGGGGCCTCAATTATGCCCCACACAATCTACAATCCGCTCTTTTAAAAAAAAAAAATCTTCTTTTTAAATTTTTTAAATTTTTAGAATTATTTTTTAATTAAATAAAAATATGTATGATCCACTCGTCCAATCATATTGTGTCATGAGGTGTCATTAGCTGTTACCATTAAATTTGATGAATAATTGACGTAGTGCCAAAATCACAGTTAAACTTGAAAGCCGTACCTTTCTGTGCTATTTTTAAAGATCATGCCATATTTAGGGAAAAAAAGAAGAAGCAAATGTTGTACATTCTGTGCTACTCTCAAAAGGTCGTGCTATAAGAAAAAAATGTAAATATGGTGTATTTTTGTGCTATTTTATAAAATATCGTATTTTTTTGGTAATTAACCCTTGATATTTTCACTTCAAGTATTTATCACTTCTATTATTTCATTCGCATATAGAAGTATCTATATATAATTATAAAAGCTGAAGCAATATCTCGGACAATGCCACGTAGGACAGAGATAGTCCGTTGTTAAGTGGCTTTTGAAATTATCACAAATCACAACATGACAAATATCATCTTATTATTGTGCCACAATGCTCATAGAATTCAAAGGTCATTTCAATTTTTAATATTGCATACATGTCCTCGTCATTTTCACAAGACCAAAGCAAGAAGCTCTTATACTAAAAGTCGAAAGTTTTGCAAGACACTATCATCTTGTATGAACATAACTAAAACAAAATTAATCAAAATATAATCAAGAAGAGATCAATTTTAATCAAATATTTGTCACAAAATAAAAAAAAAATTAAGGAGAAACCTCGAGCAAGGTGGTTGTAGAAGAACCTCTACTAAGCTTATCACTGATAATTTATACACCTATAATCTATTATGAAAGTGGTCACTTGCCTTTTTGATACGTCTAAGGGTTGTAATCCGTGCGTATGCTCGAGTCTTACATCTAGTTATACACTTGAATAGAAGTACTAATTCATTTGAATAATAGAAATAGTAAGTACTTGAACTGAATTACTAAACTCTTGAACTCAAAGTACCAAATGTGATCCTTATCATGTTAGACGGACAATATATAAGTAAATATCTAACCTAACAAAGAAGAGGGGGAATTTTGTATATCTATTAGGTCATAACTTTAAAGTCGCAACAAACAATCAAATGGGGCGAGGAGAGCAAATCTTGCGTGAAGCAAGCGGACATCCATCAATTCACATTATATGCATACATACGTACATACGTATGCCTGCCCCTGCGGGAGACAGTGCCTCCGCCTCTGTTCATCCAACCGCAACTGTCGCAGCCACGTGCGAAAACCTCACGTGGGGGCGGAAGTCATATCCAATCTTGTCAAGGCTTCTCACTCGTCACTTCCATTTCACCTCAACGCGTATTTGTACAGGAAATTAGAGATTGCATTTTCCTAACAAGGGTCCTTCCAGATATCGTGTCATCAATATTTGGATCACGCCTCTCTCTCTTTCAAGTTTTTCACTTCTTGAGTCAACCGATCTCAATTAAGGCACATGATAATATCGATAATAATTTTGTTTTAGTGTTACTAACAGTTTGGTCTAAAAAATGGAACCTTACATATGGTTAAATGGACATCGGAATGTCGGATCTTTACCTGGTGAAGAATCCAAACGCTTAGTTTATTTAAACGGGTATTAGTCTTGATTCAATCGGTTTATTTTCAAAGGTGTTTTTTTTACTTTTTCACCAACCCCACAGGGACCAATATTCGAATGCCAGATCAATCGTCGTTGTGCTTAAATCCAGTGACATCCCGTCAAGTGAAAAATCACGAGGAAGCATGTAGGATAACGAATAATATGAGTTGGAACCTAGGTTAATCAGTTAAGAGTAGAGCTAATTCCCGAAAAATTGAAAAAGACCACAAAATTGAGTCGCGGGCACACTTAAACAAATTGGTTTACGATAATGCAAAAGAAAGCACAAAAGGATCACTAGATTTAGAACCACTTTTACTAGGCTAGGCCCACTAAGGCTCACTTCCGCTAGCCTGGCCCACTTTCACTTGCCTAGGCCCACTTCAGCCCACTTCTTTCTTCTTTTCCCTTCAAGCTATCTTTCCCGTGAGCCGCTTGAGTAGTGTGATTTTCCACCGATCGAGTAAGGAAACAATCTATATCTGTCTATCTATATATAATGTAATTGGAGCTACTATCGCGAGATCCTTACATGTCAATTTTTTTCGTAAAACCCTATCTATATAGCGTCCCTTCACAATCCTGCATTTAAATATATACACAAATTTCAAGTCAAATTATATTTTTTCACATCTCAGTTTTCTCACATATTTTAATGAACTTAAACTAGTTGATAATTCGCGCATTATGTGAAGGCAATTGAATAATTTTTGTTACAACTAATCTAAATAGTTTTATGCGTTATGCATATATATAATTTAGTTAAAACCGAATGAATTATGTTAAAGATATCAACAATACAAAAAATCATTCATATCTACTAAGCAAAAGCGATCTTTACTTGAACATCAACTAGTTGATTCTTCGGTGAGAGTATAAGTATCTTGAAATTATTAATTATGTATAAACGTTTTTTAGAAGTAAGGTCCGAAATAGATCAATCTAAGACTTTCTTATTCTTACATGCATAAATGAATCCTAATTTCATTAGAAATAATAAATTACTAAAAATTTAATTTTGATTAATAAAATAATATACTTGGTCAAATGTACAAAACATACCTCTTTATCAAAGAAAATTATGGTGGTATTTGGTTTCATAGTAGGATTTTAGAATTGTGATTTTGATTTTGATTTTGAGTGGTATAAATGGGGTCCACCCTTTGACTTTGTAAGAGTTATGTTGTTTTGTTGTGGAAAAAAGTAATATAAATGGGACCCACTCTTTGACTTTGTATGAGTTATTTTGTTTTGTAGTGGATAGAATTAAGTTAGAATTGTGATTCTAAAATATAACTCTGAAACCAAACAGAGCCTATATCAAAATTGATAATTTCGTTACTTCTTTCGGTCCTAGTTCTTTTAATATATGGTAACTTGTTGTACCACCCCGTAATCTATTAAGGTATAGATTAAAAAAGAAAAATTTCGTGCAATATACGCACAAAACAAGCTAACATCCGAATAACATCCTAAAAAATTACTTTTACAGAAAAAATGAATTTGTCGATCATGGATTTTGTGACGAAACCCAATGAAATACCAGTGAAGTCTTGCGAATCGACCAAATTGATATAAGATATAAGTGGTAGTATATCGAATAAACATGCATAGTGTATTTAGTGCAAACATCACATAGATTAATATGGAAATTTCCTATCAAATATAAAAGTGTCAATATAATGAAATTTTTATCTCATGAAATAATAGTTTAAGTTCCGCTATATAATATATATGGCGCCTATATAATGGGTAATAGTAGTCTAAATCTCAATATATACCACAGAGAGGGGCAGCGGTAGCCCACGCCGAGGATGTGGTGGTCGGCGTGGGTCACCACTACCGCTGCTCCTCCGTTGTTTCTTTCTTCTCAAAACTTTATGTTTTTTCTTTTCTTTTTCAATTTTTTATTTTCTCGCTCGCGTGCCAAAGCAGAGTACCATGCTATGGTTGTCGCTGCTAGCAAGATCTTAGGGCTACACAACCTTCACTCATTACTTAGTGATTATTATTTCATGACCTTTATTTTGTGATAACCAGGCGATATTATAAATTGTAGTTAATCCTGTTTTTCATGAGCACACGGAACCCATTGAGATTGATTATCATTTCATTTGAGAGCACATTAAGTCCTAAGTCCCAACTATCGCACGCATCTCCACTCGACTACAACCTGCCAACATCTTCGCTAAAGCTCTCGTTCAAGATCAATTCTGGTTCCTATGTTATTTTTGTATATTTGGTTAGCTAAACTTACCAAGTAGCTGGGACTATTTCTATGTTTTTTGGCTCTCTTCCACTTCTTTTGCGTAGCAATATGTACAAACCTTGAATAAGTGGAATTAAGCCTTTGAGCTCCAAGTCTATTTCTTCGCTGGACACTAATGGCCATTTTGTAGATTGTTTATTATACCCGAGACGGAGGTTTGAAGCAAGCTGGATATCTAATTACAAAGTTGCGTTCTATTAGTGAATTTGCTTAATTTTGAGGGTTTACGAGCATGTTAAGCTCATTTGAAGATGTGGTTTGGACTGTGGGCAGTCACCCCATTCTTTGCACATTTACTGTATTGATCAATCAATGATCCAACTGAAGGAAAAAAAAAAAAAAACTTCCGGTCACGAAATGTTAAAATAACGTGCAAAACGAAATCATTGTAAAGGTATATTATTGAGTTGTTTTCTTATTAGAAAGTAATTCATTAAAATTATGTAGCATAATCGGGAATCTGCTTCACCAATATCCCCTAGGAAACAATTTATGGGAAATTTTGTTAAATATCGGTGTGATTTTCAGTTATTATTAACTTTAAACCCGAAACCCTGGTCCAGTACAAAACCATAGTCAGATTCATTCGCTTCTGATTAAGTTTGGAAATAAATTTCAGGAATTCTAAAAATTACTACGACCTAATGATGAAGTGATATTTAAGAGGAACTATAGAGATGAGGAACCAAAATATAAAACTACTTGTTCAATTAGTATGTCTGATATTATGAGAATACGCAAAATGAAGTCGGAGAAACTACAAATATATATAATATAATACCCTTTAATTAGTTAAAACTACTTAATTCCCTCTGGAATATCAAGAAATTTAACTCATCAGCTCCCTCTTCTATAGTATCAAATGAACATGAAATTTCTGGGGCAAACCACTACGATCGATCCATTAATTGGGTCAGTCTCATTTCGAAGAAGGGGATGGTGACGATGAAGCATCAGGGCATGGGAGAGAGCCGCCCTGAGGCTGTGGTGGAGACCCATGCCGGTGCAGGAGCTCACGAGCGAGCGCTTGAAGTTCACTGCTGCCTACTGCAGCTGCGGAGGAGACTCCAGTGCCACTGCCTACGAAGTGACGGGGATCGATGTGGCGCTGCTGCTGCATGGCCCATGAAGGCTGCACCATCGGATCAAAGAGCGTTGACAAATCATAGGTGGCAGGGACAGAGGAGGCCATTGGGAGGTCAGCGATAGAGAGAGGTGGCGGCATGAGCAGTTGCGGTGGCGGCGGAGGCGGCGGCGGTGTTGGCACCTCCAGAGCTGCAAGATGGGCTTGCAAGTAGGACAGCTCCGTTTGCAGGCTCACAACCTGCTCAATAGAAATTCGGCAACCAAAAATAAAAGGAAGGGAGCAATTTGTGTTAAAAAGTGATATCTCCTAATTAACAAAATTTAGCAAAAGCTGAGAAGTCGCATTCATTCTATTTAACGAATATTCATGAACAAGCATCTTTCCAAGTAGCGCATATGCGTGCATCAAGGCTACAAACCGAGTCCACAACGTGGATTCAAATTCGAAAAACGGGGTTTCAGTTATCGAAACGTACAGTGAACTTATGACCTCTTAATAATCAAATGAATCCAAAAACAAAACTGAAATACTACACGTAAGGATTTCTTAACACTATCCCGAGAACATATTATTGTCCATTTTGGTGCGTGTATTAAAGGCATTAGGCATTTTGAGTTGAACTAAGTAATCACGACTTCAAGCTACGCAATTTTGGCATTTCTTGCAAGAGAGCTATTTAAATTAGCAGATGTCCGCAATAAGAAGCAATTTTTGAGTTCACACAAGATCATGAATTACTAAATGAAGGAAAACCAAATAGATCAAATCGATTGAGAAATAAAATGCTATTCGTAATTGCTCTTCATTTTCCGATGGTTCCTATTAACGTATTTATTTGGCTTACAGAAACTATAAACAGAAACTATTTTCAGCATACAAATAAAACAAAGAAGACACCGAAAACAAGTTGAGGTGTGAAAGATTTGACAAAATGGTAAATTAGGTTTCTTGTTCTTGGTGCTTGAGCTTCAAAGGTTGTGTGTGCTTGGACAATGTGCTAGGGAACATGGAGTTTGTTTGTTAACAAAGGAAGGTTTCTAGCCATATAAAATAATATCTTGATAACAACGATGATCATGATGATGATTATGATTGATTAATAATAACAATATTAATTAGTATTATTTTTATCGTTTTAAAAAAGGGCAATCCCTAGAGCTATTAATTAGGAAGTCGTATGATTTTCATGACTTCCATTGAGAGAGGTGAAAACCCTAGCTAGAAGAAGGTAGTTGAGCTCTTATAAAGTAGTCAATCTGGAAAAACTAGAAATTAATGGTTGGTTTAGTAATGTGCATTTGTCTAATAATTGAGTCCTTTTGTGGAATTGTATATAAGATAATAGCAATTTATCAATCACATGCTACATTGATTATTCTACACTCAAATTACATATCTAAATGTTGTTCAAATGTAAGATATATTTATTAAAGAAAAGAATCATTTTTTTTTGTATTAAATCTCTCTATATATCTATATTTATATCTATTGAAAATCATTTTGAAGATGCTCACCCAAGAAAAGATCATGGTTTTCTACTAATTAGAAGAGATGTGCGCAAACTTAATCGATAGAACCAGTAAAAATTGTTAAGCCAATTTCTATGTAATGATCATAATAAATTAACATATACAGCTAAGGTATTTAATGAATATTGCACCACAAACATTTTCTTTTGATGAATATTTAATATTGCACAATATGCAAATATTAAGGGATCCCTATAATTAATTTGAAATTAGACTATAATATGACAAATTACAAAATTATTTAACCAGATGAAAACTTGGCATCCTATGGATCTGAAACTTCATAATTAGGTATATTATCCAGAGTCTATAAATAATGAGAGAAGGAATTTCAAATGCAAAGATGAAAAATAGAGCCATACATACAGTGCTAAACTATATGAAACTGGAGCTAGTCGAAGAACATTTACTCGTATCAATTCTCTTTTTTACTTAGAAGAATTTCATTAGTTTGTGGTTAAAAAAAAAAATTGTTACATTTATTATAATTTTTCGTAAAATCACATATTACGCATTATATTTCAAAATTCATGATTGTTTATTTTTATGGCTATATGTCAAGTCATTACTCTATATAAAGATAAAACTACTCGCGACAATAAATGCAGCCAGCTTCCACACTTGATCGTATGATTAAATATTCCTAATTTTTTTCTTAAATACACAAATAGAGTTGAGTTGTCTCCAACATGTTTCTATGTTTGGTTAATCCTACAACTAGGTAGCATGTATGACCAAGAATTTACTCAGCATCCACACACTCACAACACACAATGGACATATCTATCAATTCCATTCACTATATATTTTACCCCCAAAAAAAAAAGAAGAATAGGGAATTAATTCTTACGAAAGACATAGAGAGCAAGCACTCACATCAATCTCTTTCTCTGCTTAAACTGATTAAATGACAAGAACACCCCCACCCACAAATTTTCCTTTTCCGGAATGTGCCAGCTATTGGAAAATAATCAACTTCTTAAATTTTTTCTTTAGTTATTTGAAGAAAGCTAGGGATGGGAATATAATTAATGGAAATTTATTTATTTTTTCCACGTGTTTAATAAAAATTAAATTAGTGATTACTAATACATATATAGAAAAAGGAAAAGGACACTGAGCAACCCGACCATTTCCTTAATAACAGCTAAAACCATGATTTAAGACGATAAAAAAGACAGTACACAACGGCTGTGCAGCCACTGTAGTAACCGCCGGACCCCTTCCATCATATGATAATCAGAAGACTTTCTAGATTTCAGTAAAGTATGAGACTGCCCTCAAAAAGCACGTCATACCCTAAATAATAATATTCATTTAATTCATTATTTTTATCTTTATTTTTTTTTCCAAGTGTAAACATTACCGATGCCTAATAAAATAAAAAATAAATCTTAAATAACTAATAAGAAAGTACGGATAGTCATATTAAATATCGAACATGTGACGTTTACGTTTACATCAACATGTGAAAATGTGCGCTACTGCACTACACATTCTTTTTGTAAACCTTTATTTTCATGATGATTTTTTTCTGACCACAGATTTTGTTTCTCTTAACGCGCGGTAGGGCATTTACTCTATATATATGCGCAGGTAAATGCTTCGATCTAAGACTGACCAGATTATCCGAATATCGTGACGTAATCGTTAAGAGTTTAGTTTTACGGATCATTACAATGCGATTGATCAAACAATGTAAAACGACGACGCATCGCACGAAAGGTCTCAAGGGTTGGGAATCGGTTTATCGGACCAGCCCTGGTCTGGGTCTACCCTCGATTTTATCGAAAACCATCTTATGTGATTATCGATCGGAAAAATCCAACTTGGTTTCGTAATCATATATCTTTCTTCTTTCTACCGTCGATCTCTCTCCCTTTGATTAATCCAGGTTTACACATGGAAATGAAGAAGCGAAAACAGTGGGAAGATGACCCGCAGAAGTCATTTCCCCAATAGAAAGACAATTAATTAGTTCACGATCGGGTGCGTACCTGCTGCTGGAGAGCGAATATGTGGGCCACGCAACCGTAGACCGGGTCCCGGAGCCTGGCCTGAGCTTCATAACAAATCGTCACGACCGCGTCAAGCCGCTTATGGATGGGAATGTGGAGGAGGAGTTTCGACACGTTGCTAGCCCCGAAGACCTTGTGGACCGCCGCGAAGTGGGCCGCCCCTTGCTCAGAGTCGAAGTACGGGGCAAATATGCACCCGGGCACGCACTTCCTCCTGAGGAACTTGCATGCACCGCAAGGCCCACCACCTCCAGCAGTCCCTCCGCACCCACTGCCGCTTCCTCCTGCGCCGCTGCTGCCGCCGGCGCCACTGCTCGATCCGCCGCTGGAACTCGCGTTGGAACTCATCTTTCTCGCTAGCTAGCCTTGTTGAGGATGATGGTTATGGGAAGAGAGCTGGTGAAGATGGTGATCATCACATGGTTAGGGTTTGCGAGGGTAAATGAAGAGAAGAGGAGGGCAAAGAGAGATAAATAGGGAGAGAGGAAAATAGATTTTTAAGGTTTGTTTGGTTTTGGGGTTTTTTGGTTTTGTCTCTTTGATGGGTTTGTGATGATCAGAGGATGTTGGTTTTTTTTTTTCCCTAACGAAAAAAAAAATATGAAGTGGGGAAAGGGGGGGGGGGGGGATTGAGATGAACGGGAGAGGGGAGGGGGGAAAGGATATAAAACAGATTGATATATAGAGAGAAGAAAGTCTTTAAAGCCACGCGATACAGCAAACACCCTCCACCCCCATTTAGCTGCTTGCGTGAAGCAAACATGCGATAAGTCTAGCTCTTCTCAACTGCTTTTTCGTTTTTATTTTTATTTTAATTTCTATTTTCCCTTTTTTATATATTAATTAATTATCCCACTCCATATCCTATCTCGTGAATTAAATTTCTTCCCCATAGCAAAACTCGTGCCTATCCATTCTCAAACTATCAACAGTTACATACGTGTAATGGAGAAGGATTGCAATACTATAAATCTGTTCTGTGTATTCAGCACGCCAAGTTGACCGCACTGTGTAGAAATTATGTAAATGGCTTTTATACCTAGGTTCGAAGTATGCTTGAAAACTCCAGTATCTATTGTCTACGTATGCGTTTTCTCTATGTGAGAGGAATATGTATTTCCGGGATTGTTGTAATCATCTATAAAAAAATTTTAAACTAATTGTAGTTTAGAATTCATGCGAACCCTATATTTGACTATCTGGAAATTTGTTCATGTGTAGTAGCTTACCATGCATTTGTCACATGAATTTGTTAGTAGAAAGCAAAAAAACCAAGGTATCTTTCTCCCTACTAACAACAATTTTAAGATTTTTGAATATTACCACGATTTCTGTATACTGTAACTTTACCCGGAAAATAATAAACCCCACAATAATATACATACATTGTGTATCAAATTTCCGTGGCAGATCAAAAAGAATATAGTGCAGTGACGCATACCTTCGCTGGTAATCAAGATGTTTCCAAGTTCGATATTTTATGGGACTACCCTTATCCCTTTATTAGATATTATGATTTCTATTTTATTATACTGAATTATAAATATCTCTTATAATAATAAATAAATAAATAACTTCCCTTGGCTGAAATCGACTGCCTTGGTCTAAATCTCGAACAAAAGAACGAGTGAGACGGATATTTCACAAATAAAAAACGTGTTAAAGCGTCTCGTATACACATATAAAACTTTTATCACTGCGTGTTTCGAGCTGCGTGGAAGGCAAAAGATGCCATCCCAACGTTGAAAATGACTCAGCCTTTTTGTTCAAATAATAAACGCTAGTGGGACTTGAAAACGACATTAATAATTCCTCGAGGCTTTTCTTTTCTTCCTTCCTTCTTAATCCAATAATCTCTCTGAACATATATATCCATTTTAGACAGTGTCTAATAATCCCATGGTATTTCACACTTAGAATTCAGTCCCCAATAGGAAAATAAGAGGAAAAAAGAAACCTAGAACATTAATTCAAATTACTTGGAATGGAGGCATCCAATTTATTAATTGATTGGTATATTAATATCGGACCCACCGAGTCGAGAGTCTAGGATACTGCCGTGTACTATAGGAGGTGTCCAGCACGAATAGCCTTGAGTAAATTCTTTCCATGCCCGAAATTTGACAAGAACACGTTTAACTCGAAATTGATATATAATGATGATTTCTAGGAGTTCTCCGCATCTTACGTTGATTGATAAATATCGAATGACTATTGGAACGACGGACGGATATTACTTACCACTTGCTGTGGGTATCACTGACTTAGATTTTCACAGTTTAATAGGGCCATGCAAATCTGAATTATCATTTTATTAGTAATCGTGTTACTAACCTCGTGTCAGTCGAGATAGTACCACTTACTCTCCATTAATTCCTATTACCTCTATTTCCTCATAATTATCCATGTATTTTTATGATAATATTTTTTAGCAAAAATGACCCCAATAATTACAAACTTTATACTTTTTCTACGTTTTATCACAAACTAATTTTTTAATGAAAAATGCACAGAACGATCCGTTATAAGTTTTATCATGCCGTTACGATCCCCGTCAATTCTTATTGGGCGTGCTGACTTGGCATTGACGGTGACACGTGGTGCATGGAGATTGACTACGTAGGCAACCACACCTCTAATCATTATAAAAATTAAAAAGAGAAAGGGGGAGGGGTGGGGTAGGGGGGGAGGAGAAGTCTTTGCACACACAACCATCCTCCTCTTCTTCTCTTCTCCATCTCCTCTGTTCGACTGCACGCCCCTCCACCTCTGACCTCCACTTCTAGCATGTCTCTGCACATACCTTCTCTACAACCTTCCTTCGCCTCTGCCACCTCCATCACCACAGCCTCGACCATCCCCTCCTCCATTCTTTGCTTTTCCTTTCCATCACCACCATCTTCCTCGACTTCCCTCCTTCCTCACCACATCAAAGCCGCTCTATCACCACCATCACAACCATCTCCATCTCCTCTCCCGTTTTCCATCTGCATCACCATCATCCTCTTCCTTTCCCCTTTTCAGTTCACCCTCTACTCACAGCCTCGTTCCATCACCACCCTTCCATAACTTTCTCTTTTCTTTCCTCTTCATCACCTTCCTCTGCCCACTACCACCAATACCAACCATCATCCTTTTCACCACCTTCCTCTTCTCGGAGCTTGCCGAGCTATTGTTCCTATGTTGCCGCTAATCTTTCCTTCCACCACTGTCCACTTCCATCGCCATCATCTTCGTTTTCCTCTGCTTTACACCATCACTATCATCACCTTCATTCTACTCTATCAACCCTTCCGCTCTGCTATTGTTGCTCCTCCCGCCACCTTCACATTACTGCAGCTCCCAACTAGCTCCTTCCCGAGCTGTTGCTGCCTCCTCCGAACTCTCTGTGCTGCTGTCTCCCGAAGTTGTTACTGCCACTCCACTTCCTACTACTATGGTGCCCTTGGATAGCCCGCAACGAGATCGTTTTGAGGGGTTTCCGAGGTTCACGTGGCTCCTGCCATCCCCTTGCTTGTTGTTGAGTTGTTACTACAATAAGGGGAGTAGGTGCAGAGACTTGCTAGAAGTGGAGGATTTTCGGAGGTGGAGAGGCATGTGGTTGATCGAAGGAGATGGAGGGGAGAAGAAGATGAGGATGGTGGTGCATAGAGTTCTTTGATTATTATTATTTTTATAATGTTTTTTAATAGTAAAATTTATGTGGGCCGATGTAGCCAATCTTCATGCGTCACGTGTCACCGTCAATGTCATTTCAGCACGTTCGGTTAGAATTGACGGAGATTGTAACGACATGGTAAAGATTATAAAGGATTGATAGTTTGTGTATTTTCTATAGAAAAAATTAGTTTGTGATAAAACGTTGAAAAAGCATAAAATTTGTGATTATTTGGGTCATTTTCTCTTTTTTTTTATCATAATATATGATTTTATGTATCTCTAGCTAATATCATCCAGATATATCTTTTAGTCTATGTCATCTTTATAACATTTTACGAATTTAGATATGATTTGAATTAAAATACTGGTTTGAGCAAGAGCAATGAATTTTCAACTGAAAGGCCCAGAGCTATTAAGTAGATAGAATAACTTCTTTTTTTCATTTTTCTGTAGAAAGAAAGTAGATACGGTAATTTCTTTGGTCTTAGCTACCTCAGTATTTTACATTCTTTTTTATGAACTTAAAATCAAAACAGGGTGCAGCGCAATGTCATACACTCTCTCATGTTGATCTAGAAATTGCATGTTCGATACCTAGTGGGATTACTCATGTCCCTTTATTTGTTATTTAGAATTTTTCTTTCATTGTACTAGGCATTGTGCCTCCTTTATAACTGGAAAAAAAATCATGAAGAATGTATCAAATGTTTGGTTTCCCATTATATATATACCCCTTAGTATGAGATTATTGATGGATTGATTTGAAAAAATGGAGAATTGACTCTCTTCTGAGATGAATGACAATATTCTTTCAACCGGTTGAACGTTGAAGAAATGTTGAGTTTACTTACAAAAAAAAAAAAAGAAATGTTGAGTGCATATTTAGGATTCCTTGTTATAACAAATCACACTAAGCCCAAAATAAGTGGAAACTCAAACTTCTAAGTAACAGTTGATATACTATTGCACCGGAGCTCGGTTATGTTCTCTAAAGAGAATTTCTCCCCGTCCTAATCTGAGATTAGAAAAATATATGGTGACGAGGGACCATCTACATCACTTGAGTGGTCTAATTAGTGAAGCGATGCGCCGATATAAATTTACTAGTGCTCCTCTTATTCCAACTAATCGATTTAACATTAAATGCTCAAATTCTAACGTTTGTTGAAATGTAAAACTGAAAAATATACTTGGATTACTGTATAAAATGAAGATACATTAGGCTGGCTCCCCAGTGGCACGTTTATATTAATTAATTAGCATATATAGCAACAAATTCAAAAGTCGACAACTAGATTGAGACCAAGCTACGCAAAGAATTTGTTAGAAAATGATATGTTTACTTATTCATTTTTTATATTTTAATGTTAGAAACAAAATCAGGTTAGTGATGTCAAAATAAAGATATGTAGCCCCATAAAAAAACAATTAATTAGTAAACTGAACCAAACTTTTAGAGGTATAACCCAAAATTAGCAAGTTATTGTTACTTTTTGACTAAAATAGTTGTGGATGATACGATCATTTACCTCGACTAGGTCAAAAGGCGTCTTAAAGATGAGACAACCATCATCTTTTTATTATACTTTGATTTGGTATAAATTTTATTTTTAAGTATGAAAACTTACAACAATGATATAGTTATTTTTCATGATGAAAGTGAGTTATCTTAAGAATAAAGACAAATTATATATAAATGAACTAAAACAAATAACTTAATTTAACTTTAACAAAATTTTCCATATATAATTTAACAAAATTATACTACTAGATTAATGTTTACGGTTCTTAGTGATAATTTTTTTGGATGAATTAGGAGGCAAAGCCCAATTGCATTATTCTTTGATAATTTACTTGATAAAACATATATCAGATGAATATTGAGTCTCTCCCACATAACGGTGGCTTTATTTTATCAAGTTGAACCTAAATCTGAGCTTATAGGACAATGACCAAATATCAAGATATAGACGTATTGTTGATTTCATAATTCACACAATTCATTTGGAGATACTTATTTTATGTTAAACGAAATTTTTATTTTATTATAGAAAGTAAAGTAAAAAACAATATATTTATTTATAAATATGTATTGCAGTAATAAAATTTACATTAAATTAATTTAAATATTAAATATAAATTACTAATTATAGTATTTTGTATTTCTAGGTATATTTATCGTTAAAATCGAAATTGTGTAGATTATTTTGATTTTTAAAAGTTATTTTATATTTTGAAGAACTAATGAATTAATTATATCAGTAGAGCAAAGGCGGAGTTAAGGATTTGAAAATCAAGAACTTTTTACGGAGTATTTGTCAGTGATTCAGCCACTATAATTTTATGTATATAGAAATAGGTATAATTTGTCCACAGGACATTATTTTGAAATTTAAACAAAATTCATTATTTTGCTATACGCAGCGAAATTGGAGACCGATAAATATAAATATATGTGACTGATATAATTAAGCATAAACTTTATATTAAAATGAGATTATTTGAATTTCTAGGTATATTTGATTTACACGGTTAATAATTCATAGAATTAATCAATATTAATGGTTATGAATGCATAAGGACTTTCCAATGTTTCCATTTGGCTGATTGGGCATAAATGGGAGATCCGATGATTGATCCACTAATTATATATTATATAGAGACTGGAAAGTTACATGTGCATCCCGGGCGTGTGATTTGAAATTAATTTTAGGAGAAATCTATCCATTCGCTAGGCATTTGGTATTAGTCTCGTCTTTATGGTTTATTGTACTCGTTTACTTTTATTCTCTAATCTCAATTATATTTATGAGATCCTTCACAATAAAAGAAAATGAATTTTAAAAATTTTGACTAATCTGAATAGTTGAAAAATCAATAAGAAGAACAGTTGATCTGATAAGAGAGAGAAGAGGGAGGGGGGAGAAGGGAGAGGAATGGAGAAAAAAATGGGGGAGTTGGTGGTTGGTTATATGGTTGAAATTACGATTAAGCCCTTAATTTAATGATGATTAAAAAATAAAACATAAATTATAAGGGTAAAATTATAAACTGAAAGTTAGACCAAAAAAATCCTTCTTTTATAATGGTGTCGATATATAAATTCGGCATGAATAATAATTAATATATGTAGTCACTTGAACTAACGAGGGGAAAAGATAGTCTTATTGAAAAGGAAAAATTAAATAATGAAAATGATGCGGTTTCTTCTAATTACTCCCTGTAGTTAATGTTTCACGTGTTGATCATGTCATGCATGCCGCATAAAGTGGATGTCCACGAGTCTGCAAATGCGCATGTGCATGCATGAATGGTGTAAACATGCACATCTTTATCAGTTACACAGTGACGTAGCGAATTAAATATTACTAATGTTTTCTCTTTTACTTATAAAAAAGAATCTTTTTATTCATGATTGTCAATGCCTTTCTTATTTACTCAATAACCTTAGAACAAATAGTGTAAATGAGAATTAATGTAATACTACCCTCCATTTGAATTGATGGAAACGGAGGGAAAGGAAAGGGATGGGAGGAAAAATTATTTCAAAGTTCTTGAAAATTCTATGCAACTTTTTCTCCTCTCCCCTTCCTTTTGGTTTTCCCCCTTTCCCTTCTATCCAAACATAGGGTAAACCTTTGATTTTCACTTGAGTTCCAATTCAGTCAAAATCTCTCGTCACCTTTTAAGATGTACATATCACCACCTATGAGCCTCCTAATATCTTTTACATGTTACAAGTGAACGTAACTTCTTAGTTAAAGTCCAACTGTAATGTAATGCACGATACAATGAAATACACAAATTTTCGAAAATTTTTAGTGTAATAACGTGTATTGATCCCAAGACATGTAAGTTGAATAGTAAAATAGTCTTGTCCTGGCAATTGCTATGAGCTCTTCATTGGATTTTTTGTCACAGTAGCTATCAAAAAATTATCTTTTTTTTTTTCACACAATGAGGGTGGGGTGGGTGGGTTTTGGGGAATCAAAGCTCGTTGATGAATTTATTGTGTTATTATTATTGGAAGAATATCGAAACATTCTATTCCGTGCCACTGCCAACTAATCCCATCTGTTATCTAGAGGTCAACAAAAGTCCCCCAACATACCTATCGAAAAAAAGAGGGGGGGGTCCCCCAACATAGTTGGCCACGTGTAGCATCAGAGCCCAATACATTTGCGCCACGTGTCTGGCTGTAACTCTTTACATAACCGCCCGGTGAGGTTCTAGGTTCAACCTCACCGCCAACGTGGGCCCCGACGCCGTTTCACTTATGAAGAAAATAACGTCTCGAGTCCTTTTCCTTCCCGGTCTCCAAAAAAAAGAACATTTGAAAAAGAACATTTGCATGAAATATAATCTATTTACTTTTTTTTTTAACGAGAACTCCGGACTTCTCACACTAATTTTCGAGAAAATTTTATATCATCTCATCTCAAATGTTGTGATGAGAAAAAATTAATAAGAATTCTTTAATGAATAATAATTATAACAATTATTCGAGTAATTAGCACCAAGTCTTTAGTTTCATGCAATTTGATTGATGTTTCTTCACGCCACATGGCGAAGTAGGATCAACTAATAATTTATTCTAATTTTCACTTTCCACGTGAATATCTTCAAGTCACAAAGAAAAAAAAGGAAATTTGGATGAAATATAATTCATTTACTTTTTTTAACTAAGGCTCCGGACTTCCCACACTATTTTCATTGTCCACATAAATATCTTGCGAGTCACAAAACAATCAATCTGCTCATATAGGCTATGCAGGTGGTTCTATAGGAAATAATCTTCTACGCGATTTTTTATGCGAGTTAAACCGAAATATTTTCAAAAAATAATTTTTTCTAACCTCAGACCAGTTTTATTGGGTTAATTCATTTAATTATTTATTCAGGAGAAACATAATTTCATTTATTTATTTAATTATTAGATGTCACTTCTATTATTTATGTAAGCAATTTAATTAATTGAATTAAAATGGCACAAAAAGAAAAGAAAAAAGGGGTTAGATCCGTAACAGTTTGTAACGGCGCTTTACCGCGCCGTCCGGCTCCTGTCCCTTGCTTGTGCTGTGAAGAGGAAGCAATGACAAGAGTTTGAGCCCCACCAAATGAGTGACACGTGTCAAACAAAAAGCTGCCTTTTGATTTTTGGTGACTGCCTGCTTGCGTCGAAGCAGTTCCCATATCACCCATATTGTCAACTAGACTAGACAACTACCCATTTTTCGTTCATCAAAGACGCCATTTACTACAGCAAAATAAGGTACATTGGAGCACATCCTTGCCCGAAGCCAAGAGATTCTGTATTTAGTTCTCATTAATAGGACTATGTGATAATGACTCTAACCTTAGTCGAGATCGCCATTGGATTTTAAAACCTCTACCGATCTTGAGATACACTTATCCGGTTAGCAAGTCAGTTAACAACTCTCTTTACCGAAATGACATACACATACATATATACAACATTAAAAGCGGGACAATGAGTTAAGAAGCGTTATGTAGGACTGAGAAAGTTTCTCCTCGTGTAATCGTTAATAACAATACAACAAGGGGCACAATATTATGATGTCACTTTACTTCTCAAAATCAAAATAATCTGTATCATGGAAAACGAAGAGACACTACAAGAAATTGGGTGATTTCAGACCACCATAGTAGTGGAAAGTTATTTATAGTTTGTAGGAAAAGTGAATTTTTTAACAAATTTTCGACGAATAGTTTCACTTCGGAAAAACCTTGGTTGCAAAGTATTCCTACAAAGGTTTTCGTCAGTAATTATCGACGATCATCCTCGTTCAAAATTCTTTAATAATCCTTTCCGATGCAGAGTCTTATCAGAAATTTGAAACAAAATTTTGAACAGCATCTCGTCGGAAGTTGTGGTTGATAAATCCAATATTTTATTGTAATGAGACTAATTTATAAAAATCCATTAAATTATAACGTGGAACCACTTTATTTTTCATAATATTTACTTGAGAGGTTTCTCAGAAGCAGAAGCCACTTGCTTCTCATAAATATGTTTTACATTTTTCTTCTTCTTCTTTTTTAAAAATTTTTGTCAGGTTGAGAGTAGAAGTCATTTTTCATAACATGATCATACTATAATTTTAACTTGAGAGTTGACAAATTTTTTTTACGATTATGGAAAGAATATCATCCTTCCTAGGTGTCGTATTAGTCCTTTTGATTATATAAGTTCGAGTAATATCTATTCATTGAACTATCCGCAAGATCGCAGGTTGGGCCATATCAATCCTTTGAAATTATGCGCACTTAGACACTGATAGGAATTTAAGAAAAGCAGGAAAGTATTGAATAATTTCAGCTTCTGAATATATTGCAAGATCTTCTAATAAATTCATAACAACCAATATGGGTTGGTTAAGCAATTCAGTGCTTATTCTCCTTAAATACTAGGTCGAGTCTTGTAAATAGAAAAAATCGATACTGAAAGAGTTTTACCCCATTAGTGGGCCAACCAAGCTTGAACATAATCAGTGGAAGCTCGTTGGGCTTTCGGATATCAAAGTACACACCAAAAAATAAAATGGTAAATGCACTCTCATCCTTTGAGGTTTTGGGTAACAACACTCCACCACATTTAGATACTCCTCCCCATTGACCTTGGTGATTTAATAAGATAAACTTCTTTAGACCCTTAACTTTTATTTTTTTTCACTTTCATCCTATTTTTGTTCTTTTGAATTATTCCGATATTTGATATTACACAGTTTATTCACTTTCGGTTATACTATTTGAATTTTCGATAAACTTATTAATTTGTAATATTTTTAAAAATAAAAAATATTTTGAAATAAAAAAAGAGAAGAGAACAATTCGTCAACAGTCATTAGAGCTCTCAACAGTATAAGGCAAGGGTGTTCATTCATCATAAAAATAAGGCAAGGATGTCTGATAACCAAACATCCACTCCTCGATATCGATATCTAGGATCACTACATTTGACACTGAAAGATCATGTCCATAGTGAATACTCATGTTTTGCAGTAAATGTCACTAATACTCCCATGAAGTTACGGACGGCTATTTTCACGGTTTATTAATATCGGCCCAATACTGAGATTTTGGAAGTCATAATTTAAGATGTCAATGTTAGAAGTAGAGCCTCGCCAATGGAAAATACTCCACCATAGGTAATCAAAGACCCTAATGATCACCGATGATCTCGAACAGAGTAGTTAAATGCATTATTTTTCTAATGTATTTTTTTATTTTCAAAAAATTTTCATCCACAAAAAATTTGTATGTTAACAGATTTATTGAAAATTTAAATAATATGACCCAAAAGTAGACTAGCAATGTCACCTTGAGACAATATTGAAAAATAATAAGAATTAGGAAAAAATTGAAAAATAAGCTAAAGATTAAGGACTAAATGAATTTTTTTCAATTAGGTCAACATCGACAACGGGGTAGATTATCAATTTTACTATTAAGAATGGGGGTGGAGTGTCTATTTCGATTAAGACTGGGTTTGAGTGTCATTAGACAAAAACTCAAGGGATGGGAGTGTATTTTATCCAAAATAAAATTATAATACATTAAGACAATAAAAAAAATTCAGTCTTAACATATTTTGTTTAAGTCGCCATATATAAATATCACTTTTCAAGTATCTCCCAATTCACGATATTAACGGTTATATTTAAATAATATTAAAAAAATAAATGACTGGACTCAATAACTCTAGCCCAATCATATGTGTAGGCCCATCGACTAGTTAAAACACGAATCATTGCATAAAAAGTCCTAACATTTGGTCTTAATTGAACATCTATCGTGATGTCTCATACATTGCAAAAAGTGGCTTGTGGTTCAGAATTTTTGCAAACATGGGTCTGTGTCAATCCTCTATCAAACTTTTACCGCTTTTCTCAATTTTTTTCAGCAATAAAGGATCGTACAATTAAGAGATCGATTGTATAACAAAACTAACCACTTGACATGGGGAAGAGGAATCTGAAGGCAGTAAATCTTGATAGTGACCTCCACGGCTCCACAGAAATTGAAATAGTCATAGACAAGTCACTAAAATATATGAATTTAACATATAGGGTCAAGAAAAATAAATGATATATGAGGGTCGTATTTTAGTAAAGTTTTAAAACTAAAAGTTTTTTTTTGCAATAATTGAAACATTGAGATTTTTCATTCGTAGAAAACGTTGGGATTTTTTTTATGTGTACCGTGGCATCGGGAAATCCAAGGGTGATGCGCTTTGATACCACATAATGAGCTCACAGACCAGAAATAGATAAGAAAGAATAGTGGATGGTATAACCAACTAAACTCACTCAATAAAATAATTCGCAATGAGTAAGAAAAGTCATTTTGATTTGCCACACTTAAGAATGAACGATAGGAATCAGGGTTTTCGTCACTAAACAAGAACTTGTTTAGATAATAAAAGAGAGGAAATGTTCTAGACATTTTCATTCAAAATATTCATCATCTTCTCATTGATAAGAATAGAGCTTGACATGATGATAGCAATGAAAAGTAAAGACAACTAATTCCCAAGCATGAAAAAGATAAAGTTTAAATGAAAATAGTTGAACTCACCATCCACCTTGCAGTAGGCTTCTTAGCCTTGGAATGCGTGATAGGACTCGAATTAGATCCAATCTCGTCTTGAACTGCATTCTGGGGCACATCAAATGGACTTAAACCAATTCGAACCTAGTCGACTCACTAAAGGGTGAAATTCTCTCAATCAAGAATTTTTTTTCATTCGCAAGACTCAAATCTATATTTTCCTTAAGGAGAATAAAAGTCAAACACTTGAATCAATCATTGTTGGTGAAAATGTTGGGATTTTATTTAGAATCATCCCTATAAAAATAAATAAGAGTTTCCTCATTTTCTTTACATATGTAATCCCATCTCATTGCAATGGCGAAAATAAAGATAAAAGTTAACATTGTTATCCCATGTCTTATGTATTGTTAAATTTATTTTTTACTTCAGTTCCCTAGTCCACCGGAAAAAAAAAAGAGGTAAAAAATTTGACAACAAAAATTGATAAAATTTCCATATTAGCAACAATTAGAAACAATAGGATATTCCAGGGTGCAAATCCATAAAGAGGATATTAAGAGATGCTTCATGTTGGAGAAAAAGCGTCGGCATGTGCAGCTCAAGCTGTTCAACTGTTTAAATATCTGTCAATTCGGAAATATAGATTGGAATTAAGAAATTGAAGAATTTGCATCGACATCGAAATAAAACCTCTACTTAATTGACATGGATGTGGTTTTGCCTCTTTTTTAATATTTTCTTTCTCCAATCGTACCGAATACATTTTTTTTTTAAAAAGAAGAATATAAATGACTTTTTCTTTGGTGATATATGACGCATTCGCAGCACATTATTTGATATTAATTTTCATTCTGACGTCGTGATCATGTGATATTTTTACTAAATTTTAAACTCCTATACTGCAAATAAAATCTACCCATTGAGAGTGCAATTTACCGCCAGCACCGCAACCGTTTTAGAATTAAAAAGAAGAAAGGTCCTTAGTTTTAATTAGAAAATCCGTTCTCTTTTGCTTTCACACCCAGAAGCATACCATATTAGCATTTGTGCTTATAATATCTTCAAAGAGAGTGGCACATTAAATACTTCATGGAAATTAAAAGATTATCGGCTTTCCCTATCTACATCTACAAGAAAAAATGTCTATTTTTATTGAATGTTCGGAGTACATCTACGAAAGCGTCAGCTTCACTTCTTGATTGAATGGTGTCTTGTCATTACATGTCCTCAAGGCCAACAAGAGCTTAGCATAGTAACAGAAGCAACCCCACAAGTGTGTTAAGACTCAGCAGAAACAAAAACATCTTCTCATAAAATAATCACAAATTCCATTTTTATAGTAATTCTTCATTCATGTTGGGTGTTCAAGAAACAAGCCCCCCTAAATCCATATTTCTTGACGGGCCCACTTGCATCTGTATGCATGTTTGTATTCATCATTGTTTGCTTTTCCATGTTCCTTAGACCTTATTTTCTTGCTCTTGTTTAATTCCTAGTCTTTCCTCAAACTTTTGGAAAAGAATTGGGCCCACAATTTTCAGTAGTACAGCGTGGAAATTGACCATAATTTAACACTACATTAATGAAAATGATAAAGAAAGCCGCTGAATGAATTATATCACTTTTGGGTGGATGAATCATGAGTGTTGGATTTGCATAGTACTCTTGTGATCACAGAGGTCGATTTTGTTATCATATTGTCCCATTTGTGACAACGCTTCGATGATCCTCAGTGTTTTCGGGAAGAATGAATTGCAATATAGCACGCAAAATTCATAACTGTATATTTATATAGGAGACCTAAAATTCCGAGATAAGCACTCGGTGTGCCATGCGCTGCATGTTTATGAGTATAGTCGTCGGCTTGAACCCTATCACACTACTAATATAATATGTCTTTATTTTATTGGACCTATAATAAATTAGGCACATCTCCAATTCAAAAATTCAAATCGATAAGTTACACTTACTCAATTTCTTATAAACTCATGATTTTTTTTTTGGGTTTATAAATTCATGAGTTTTTTTTATCATCGATTTCATTTAAAGAATTAGTGAAAATCTAATGAGAAAAGGATTGTGGTGCAATAGTATACTTTCGGATACAAGTGTTAGCCAATCAACCTTGTTATGTCCCTTTATTTAGATTTTTATTTCGTTTTAGTAAAGGTATGGACTTTTTTGTGTTAGGAAAAAAAGAAATGGTAAAAATCTCTTTCTTTCTGGTGCGGCGGAATGGTTGTCAGATGTTTCATCCGAAATGGGATAGTAGGGTCCACGAATTCTCCCCCACTCGTGCGGTCAACACCTGCCCGGGGATTATGATTTTCTAGCTTAGCTTTAGCTGTGGAATTATCTGTTTTTCTCCTTAAAAAAAAGGCGATCTAAAATAAAAGATGTCACATAAAGAAGAGGCAGAAATCGCTGTCGAAGTGCAATTTATTAGTAAAGAAATCACAATTAAGAAGAATTTATACAATAATTATTTAATAAGATTGCAAATTGATGCTTAGAAAAAGGGACCAAATTAGCAAAGAACTTAGACCAGTCTAACCATCGCATAAAAAGGATTACATTAATAGTAAGATATACAACATCAGTAAACCTAATCTACGGTCAAACAATCTACAGCTCAGTCCTAGCCTCTCCCCCTCTATTTTATCAAGAATATATATATATATATATATATATATATGACGAATTTTCAAGTTGCAGTAGTGCTGATTAGTACTTGTGGACTTATTTCAAGTCCATGGACTTGGACCAAATAATTACGATCTCAATGGCTATAATTCGCACCGAACTCTTAGTATCGATTTATGTATTGTAAATCCTCCCTACTATAGACACTACAGAGGTTCGAACAACTCTTATGTCCAGAAAGAAGAATGCAAAATGTATCATGTCTTAAGCTGTTTTTTTTTTTTTGGAACAGAAGATTGAAATTAATTTTTCTATTGGAACCATATAAATTATTTTCGCTAATATGCGTACCATAAGTCAATGTTCTTCCCATTCAGAATTTCTTTTTAAAAAAATGGAATCCATTTTTTCCCTCTTGGGGAAAAGTTAAGCTGTGAAAGGTTACAGCCCAAGCTAATGACAAGAGCTTTAGATTAGTCAAAGGCCCATTCTGTCTGCCCCCAACTTGGGCCATTTTCCAATCCTCACTCAGCAGTCAAAGCCTTTTTTTTTTTGCATTGGAAAGGCCGTGTAAGCCGGTGCGCATTATTGTAAAATACATTGAACTGCTCTACTTGCCCGCGCAGCTCTTATATATATTGGTTAATTTTTTGTAAAATATACTTAGAAATGTAATGGAACGGCGATTTGTAATTTATTTATTTATTGATATTTTATCAATTACATTCGTGAATTTTTTACTAAGTAATTTTACTTTTTTTATTATTTTAGTTAATAATTTGTACATTGGTTTTATAAATTTTATAGTAATTATAGATGGCGTGAATTTTAGAATAGTAATGGGGAACAATTTTAAACTTACTACTACGTATCAAATATTGATTGCCGGTGAAAAGTATTCACTAGTGGAATATATACTAAAGTATCTTACAATCAAATATAAAGATGTGCAAGCGACGGGAGAATATGTTGAAGAAAATGTTGAAATTGAACAGTATTAAAATCTAATCTTCTTACTTTCATATTTTTCAACGTGCTAGTAAATTATATATTTTATTTTCCACTTTATCTATTTCCTTATATTATTCTATTTTTTCTTTGCCATAAATTATTTGCACGAGGAATCTCTTCTATATTATTATAAAATGGAAATATATGAAATATAAATTAAAAAGATTATTGGTCTAAAAACTCGTGTTGATTAAAAGATATCCTCGCAATATGTAAAAGAAAAATACTAAATGTTCCTTTATAATATTGCTCTAAAAGCTCCCGTTGATTAAAATATATTCTATAAATATGAAAAAAGAAAAAGAAAAATATTTAATCTATATTATATGTAAAAGTATGATAAGTTTCTCTAATTTTTAATATTCCAAAAATTCCCTTACACTCTCATGACTTTTCCCCGCTCCCTTTCGGCCAGTGACTGTTAGTCGCATGTTTTTACTATATATACAAATTAGTTCTTTCTATTCATTGCTCATTTTCGACGGTTTATTGTCTTGCATCTTTCTCTACCGAGTTAACCCTTCATCACATGTATGTTTGTTCTATTATTATTTTATAACAATTTATAGTTTTAAAATTTCGTTGCACCACATGTCGTTTTCAACATCTGTTTTCCTAATAGGTTCATACTTTATTTGTCTCATGGCTATAACTCACGTGGTTGTTTTCAAATTTCCTGTTTTCCCAATGTTTATTCCAAAAAATACGCGTATCATTCGTAAGTTTCTATGTTTCTTTTCATACCTTTTACTCCCGCACTTTCTGTGCGCTTTGTTAGTATAACTTTTTCTTACACTTTCAACTCTCTATTCATTGCTCATTCTCAATATTTGTTGTCTCACATGTTCTATCATATATTGGCTCAGCCGAGTTAAACTTTGTATATCTCTTCTAAAGTATGATTTCTTTCTAAAGTGTTTCTCCAACATTTTTTTCCTTTTTTCCCCGAGTAAATTAATGATATTACTATTTTACCATTTACTCAAATAATACGAATACTACTAAACATCACATCTTTTCAATAGCATGGCATCCTTTCATTCGTTTTAATAGAAAAACTAAGTTTGACGTAATCTTTCTTATGAACTTTCGACTTCAAGGCACACTTTCATACTTTTTCACTATAAAACCACCGAACATGTTTTTTTCATAACTATTTATTTTGATGAACCCATCAAACACTAAATAACTTATCCGTTTAATGCTTACGGTTCCTCTCTCCCCTTTCCTATTTACATTTGTATCTTTTCTATTTTTTCTTTTGGTTTTTAATTATTCTTATTTTTCAACTTTGTTAATCGTAGGAAAAAAATTCCGTATTCTCTTTCTTCGACCATGATCCCTTTATTTTTTTCAAGTTTCAAAAGCTAACTTATACTTATTATTTCTCACGACCTTTCAATTTTAAGGCACCCCTTCATACGTTTTCACTATAAAAACTACATAGCATGTTCTTTCTCATAATTATTTGCTCTGACAAATGTATCAAATATGAAATAACTTCTCTATTCAACACTTACAGTTCCTCTCTCTTATTTCCTATTTACATTTGTATCGATGAATTTTTAAAATTTATATTAAGGATTTTTAAAATTTATTTTATAGATGGATATTTTTTGATGAATTATTGACATACATCCTGTGATTAAAAAATTATATTTTTTATGAATTTTTCAAAATTTATATTTTTTATTTTAAAAATTACTTAAAACATTACGTCATCGGTAATTTGTTTTCAAAGACCCGATCAAATTTTTTATGGGATTCTATGATACAAAAGTTTTAAAGAAAAGAAGAAAGAGAATAAGAGTTT